>NC_064931.1:155011451-157411451 GCF_023897955.1 Schistocerca gregaria
AAAATGCAAACAAAATTCAAATTTTGCGCCGAACTATCTGGTGAACAAATGAACACTGACTGGGGTAAGACATACAAAAAAAAAAACACATCAAACTGGGTTTTGGTGAAGTGAAAAGTGTTTTACTATGTCATTTGTGGAAAATACTTGTTATAGTTACGTGTGCCTCACAACACCTCACTATTATTATGGGGAGAATGAGCTTGCCACAGGAAAACTTAAGTAAAAACGAATACGGGCACGAAAACATTGAGACAAACTAAATTACATTCTAGAAGATAGGTTAACTCCCAGCAAAAAACTTTCTCATCAACATTGTTTGGTTGCAGATGATAAGCTACCTGTAGTAATTAACACACAAGTGATCTGGAAAATTCATGCACACCAAATGTGAAGGTATTTACAAAAAGAAACGATCTATTGTTTGAAATAAACGTCCACATAATTTTATAATAATTTAACAAAAAATGTTCAAACTACAGAATAAATAAAAACGAAAACCCACTGATGATGGCACAGTGGTGCCGAAACATGTTTGGGTACTGAGAAAAAAACGGTGTTTTGCATAACTGGCGCACCTCAGATCCAACAATTTTAACTGCAAACATGGCCAACACAAGGAGCTGCAAATCAAAATGATAAATATTAAGAGAGAAAGTATTCACTGCACAAATGCGTGTAATCAGAGTAATAGCTGGAGCCCACACAAGATCACCTTGCAGACATTTATTTAAGGAACTCAAGAATATTCAAAGTACATTCACAATATATATATTCAGTTATGAAGTTTGTCATTAATAACCCATCCCAATTTAAAAATAACAGTGAAGTGCATAGCTAAAACACTAGAAAAAAAGGATGATATTCACTATTCTGGATTAAATCTTGCTTTGGCACAGAAAGTGGTGAATTATGGTGTCACAAAAATCTTTGGTCATTTGCCAAATAGTATTAAAAGTCTGACAGATAGCCAACCAACGTTTAAAAGCAAATTAAAAGAATTTCTGTATGACAATTCCTTCTAATCAATAACTGAATTATCAGATATGTAAAAAAATTAATCAATTAATTATTTTGTGTGAAGAAAACCTATATTAAAGTGACACGTTCAAAGTCATTACGAAATGTCGTATTCATGATCTATGGAACAAGCATTAGTGTATGTATGTGCCAAAAGGAGGGGGCATTCCACCAAGAAATAAGCTACTCCAAAATCACAATTTGAGAGTGGCTCATTACACAAAATAAAACTATAGGTTAACCTGATAGGGCAGATGTGGAGACAACAAAGGAGTGTCGATTCCTTCTTGGAGAAGCAGAAGGGAAAGTACCATATTGCAGTAATGTCCTCAATTGTATGGAGTGTATTAGATGGTGCAGTAGCCCACAAGATGTCATTCCACTTCCAAGTGAGCAGAGATTGCATGTGCACCTGAAATCTACAGCTGGGATCAGCAAAGCGGATGGGGAGTGAGTAAGTGCTTCTCCAGTCAAACATACTGCCAGTTCATTCCCTGGGATACCCACAGGACTTGCAACCCAGAGAAAGATAACTGAAAAGGCCAACGAGAAGGTCATAAATATCTGAGACCAAATGGTGGCACAAATACAATTGGTCAATAGCCAGGAGAATTTTCTTTTCTTCTCTTTTTCTTTTCTTTTTCACTTGCTGCTTACATTTACCAACTCGCCATATAGGTCATTTACGTCTACTGCCCGCTATGACTGGTATATGGGATCCGAGTGGAGCTGAATAGCAATCCCACCTTTTGCCCACATCCGGTCATACTGCTGCCCACATGTCATGCCACGTGGAGGCAGGCCTTTGACCTGGAATCCAAAAATCTTTTTTATACTTGTTACTGTTAGAAACAGCACTGATGCCTGAAGTAGTCGATTCCATTTTTAGGCCCTATTTCTTTTAGAATTCGTAGTCTTCTAGTTAAAAAATATAGACGCAAAGTTCCCTTTTCCACCAAAAAATTACTTGCAAAATAATCTTTTTCACACTCTCAAGTCCACAGTGTCCCATTTATTATACAGGACAAACTGGAAGATCATTCAGCGTCAGATGCAAGAAACATTTATTGGGAAAAACAAAGCACTAATTTACGTAATTCCACTTTTCCTGATCATCCGTTAATTTCTGGTCAGAAACCGAAAAGTGCTCAAGAAATTTCCATTTTACACAGGGAAAAGAAAGGTAACAGGCCCAACATACTCTAAGAGCTGGAGATTTTAAAGCATATTACTGAGAACAATGGCTTCATTCTCAATGAACAGGTATAGTAAGGTAACAAAAATTTTTTCGATGGCTTTAATTCACTACTCGTGGAATTTTTATGCCTTCATTGTTTAGTATGACCCTAGTTCTGAAACATCTTTCTTTGAATCTCATAGATGTGTACTACTAAAGTTACCTTAATGCAGATATGAGGGTTGAAACTTTAATAGTGGCAACTATGTATTTACAGCTCATACAAAATAGATACATGTTTCCAAGTTTCATTGACCTTCAACGTAGTCACCAGTATTGTGTATAAACCGTTGCCAGCAATGTAGAAGTCGTAGGATACTCTTAGCAGTGCCAGTTGTGTTGACAGTTTGAGCGGCGCGGTCTATTGCCCGCCAAATTTGTAGCAGTTCTGAAGCGAATGGCGTGAAGTGTTTCCTTCAGTTTAGAAATAGAGTTGAACTTATGAGGGCTTAAGTCAGGGGAGTGCAGTAGGTGGTATAGCACTTAGCAGCCCCATCAGTCAAACAAATCAGTAACGGCTTCCACTGTACATGCTTGAGCATTGTCTTGCAAAGTGATGATCTGGTTCTGCAGAAAACATAATCACTTCTGTCTCTAAGGCTGGTCGTAGGTCGTGTTCCAAAAATGAACAGCACAGAGACAGAAGTGATGACACTTTCTGCAGGACCTGACTATCATTTTGCAGGACAATGCTTAAGCACGTACAGTGCAAGCATTCGCTTCAGAACTGCTACAAATTTGTCAGGCAATAGACCCCGTCGCTTGAACTGCCAACACAACTGACACTGCTAAGAATATCCTACGACTTTCACATCGCTGGCAATGGGTTATACACAATGCTGGTGACTAATTTGTAGGTCAGTAAAACTTTGAGAGATGTATCTATTTTGTACGAGATGTAAATAAATAGTTGCCACTATGAAAGTTCCAACCCCCATATTTTCTGGATCATACAGCTGTTTGTATAAATATTTTATAATATTCTGTGCTTCATATAACAGGAATTTCTGTCAAGCCTAATAGACAGCTCTTAGTTATAATTGATTTGCCTGACTACATTGTATTTTCAAAAAATACATTAAGCTCTCTTCTTTTGCATTTTGTTTTATAATTAACTGTTCTTAATTCAATTATTTCTGTTATAGTGTCTCAAATGGGTACATGTCACTGTCCTCACTCAACAAGCTGTGCAACTTGTATTGTTTTCGTGGCAGCAATGTAAGTCACTGGGCTGATCAGTCTGATGATGTTCATAGCAAGGCATATGTGCCAAAGGCTGGAAGGTCTTTAATTTTAATTCTTTACTTGAGCATATCTGCTCTAAACTTTGACCACTGCCTTCTCCCAATGTAACTTCATGTAAATAATCTTTGTATGTTATGACAGTTAACATTTTTGTCAAACTTAATTTTCTATGTATTATTTTATGTGTTTTCTTAAAATTTCATTGTGATGAAGACATCCTTATAGGTGTCAAAACCTAGATTAATATACCAAACAATTATTTGCAACCAGTTCCCTGTATGATTCCTATGTTGAGGCAAACTATATTACATGAATTTCAAAAAGAAATATAGATATGTTTTATCAATTTTAAGAAGAAGCAAAAAGAAAGATAGGAAGGAAATACACATGTTAGTACCACCATCTGGATATCTGAGGGTGAATACCTCGGTATGTGCTTCAAACCACTGACCTTCAGACATCTTGGTTGTTAGTAGTAAGGGAGTTCTTTAAATTATAGTACATTATGGTAATTACTGTGTCTATGTACATACTGACATGTTGATAATGCTCGTTGCAGTTGGCAATTTGCGACAATACACTGGCACTTCACTAACTATGTTAGCCCAACGTGCACTTCTCAAGTGACACTGATTGCTTGTACATGATGTAACTAAATGTAACTATAGTTAATTATTGTCTAAATTGAGGAGTTGTCTAGTTATTTGTTCTTTATTGTATTATCATTTTATCATAATCCATTTCATCACCTGTATCATCATCCATCCTATGGAGTCTGTTATCTTTCTGTCTATAGACATGCCTTCTGTACGTCTGTGTATGTAGGTACTCCTCGTGTGTTGCCTTTGAAATTTTGTCTGCTAATGAGTTTAATGGTTTCCATTCTATTTCGTTTCTAAGGGTGTCTTGTGTTTGGCATTTTGTGTATGTATTGTGAACTTGTACTGTGTCGCTGACATGTCTGTAGTTCCCGCAGAATAGGACTGTGAGTGCAAACTGATGTCTGACTCAAACTTATTGTGGTGTAAGTGTGTGGATAAGTTCCATGTCCCGTTAATAAATGCACCATGTCATGGCTGTGATCAATGAGTTTCATTCTTAACCATTCCAATATGTCAGGAAAGAAAGTATAGACTGACTGTCCCTTATAACTTGTGCCCCACTCACCCCGCCAAGTTTCCATTTGCCAGAGCTTAAGGCACTTTTTGTTAAAAGTACACTGGTTATTTGGTTAATTCAGTCTAGTCAAGAGACTGCTCATTGAGTTGCTACATGACAAAACTAGGTCAAGGGAAGGCCCTTTTAATAAAATGGAGGTCTCTGGTAAGGGCTATCAATGCTGCCATAAACAAACAGCATGTTCTCAGCAGTGAATGACATTCCATATCAACAGGAGATGTAAAAGTATTAAGAGCCAACTGTGTAAGGGATGAGAGCATCCTGGAACTCTTGAAGAACTGGACATAACAAAAGTTGACAGGTCATCAGGTCATGGGGGTGACCAAGACTAAAGTCTTGGAAAAGATCGATTCTAATCTGTGAGCTGCGCACGACCCATGGAGCCAACACGATGTGTGAGAGATAATGCAAGGAACACAGTCCAGGTAGTGGAGATAGAGATCTTGGCAGAGGGAAGTAAAGCACATTCGAACTGATAATCTCACTGGAGGGCGTGTATCAGGATGATGTCAGCTTTCGTATGCTAAGGGAATAGGATACATGGGATCATCAAGCATTTGTCAAATGGCGATTGCATTGGAGACCAAGAGCTGGTAACATCGAACCTGAGTGTGAAGATCCCCACTTCAACAAGGAAACTGTCTACAGGACTAATCCGAAAGGTACCAATGGCCAGATGCACGCCATGATAGTGGACTGGGTCTAACAGTTTGAAAGTTGAAGAAGCAGTCGAACCATGAACCTGCCAACCACACACCAGGCAGGACAAAACCAGGGATCGGTAAATATGGATAAGAGTAGCGAGATCCAAGATGTGTGGGCAAAGAAGCATGGAGTGTTATGCTTCTGCATGCACCTAGTCTTTAGATGACAAATATGGGGCAGCCAAGTCAGCTTTTTTATCGAAAAGGAGGCCCCAGAAATAGGACTGTGCTACAATGTCAAGGTGGTACCTATGTGCAGTTCCAAGTCAGGATGAACTGTGGTACGACAACAGACCATGTATGACTCGCGTTTTTGTAAGAGAGAACTGGAAATAATGAGAAAGAGCCAAAGCAGAGGCTTACCAGATAGGGCGGCAGGGGTGACCAGCAGCCCAACAGAGGTCACTAGCCCATTGATGGCTATGAGAAAGAGAGTGAAATTCAACATAGAGCCCTGTGGAGCGCCATTCTTTTGGATCTGTGAGGAGCTGAGCGAAGTGCCAAATCTAACATGGAACAATAAGCGAAATAAGAACTGACAAATAAAAACTGGTAAGCATTTTGAAAGCTCCAGTCATGGAGCGTAAGTAAAATTTGATGATGCCGACTGGTGTCATAAACCTTATGCATGTCAAAACACACTGTAACAAAGTGTTTGTGTTTAGAAAAAGTGTGGCAGATTGCTGCTTCCAACCTGAGCAGATGGTCAGCTGTGAATCGTCCCTCCCAGAAACCATAATGATTGGGATACAAAAGACTTGGAGATTTGAAAAGCCAGAATAATCTGTTGGCAACCATCCTTTCAAGCAGCTTACAGAGCATGTTGGCTAGATTAATTGGCCGGTAACTGCCAAGAGACATTGAGTTCCTGCATGGCTTAAGGAATGCGACAACTATGCTACCTTGTCACTGTGAGAGGAACACACAACTTGGAGACAAATACGGTTGAAGACCCTGACTAGATGTGGCCTTCGGGGAATATTCAGGTGTTGGAGGATCTGATTGTGAACAGAATCAGAGTCTGATGTAGTTCCCAATCAGTGAAGAGTTAATTACAGAGTTCAGCTTGGTAGGGAGTGAAACAATGCTGTCGCAAGGTGTTCTGCAAGAAATGGTGTACTGGTAGAAAGACCACCCAGTACGACAAGACTGCAAACAGTTGTTGACCGTTGGTGGCCTCTAAGACCACAGAGCTAGGCCCACATCTGAGATGAAGAGGCATATGTCCCCAGGGAGGAGACATGGTGTTTCCAGCATACCTTCTTGCTACATTTGATTAGATAGCAAGCCTTAGCACAACATTGCTTAAAGGTGATAAGGTTAGTCTGTGAAAAATATCATTTGAACAGCAGGGTTTTACAGCAATTGTGAATAGCTATCGCAATGTCTCTGGTACACCACAGCACTGCCTGATGGTGGGAGGGACCTGTAGAAAGGTGGGTAACTGTTCCAGCAGCATAGATGACCATGTCTGAGGCATCTTGGACAAATTCATCAATGCAATCAAATACAGAGACAGCAAATGTAGCAGCAGAAGCATACAAAGGCCAGTTGGCTTTTTGAGGTGTCCAACGAGGTGGTCGGTATGTCTGGTGGTGGCTAGGAAATTACAGGATCACCAGAAAGTGGTCACAAAGGCCATAGTGTGGTGACCAATGTAGCGAAGCCACAAGGTTAGAGGAAGAGATCATCAGATCAATAACTGAAAAGGTACCATGGGCAGCACTGAAGTGGCTAGGAGAACCACTATTGAGGAGTTACAGATCATCGCCTGTGAGAAGCTGCTCAATCAAAAAGCCCATACTTGATGGTGTGGTACTCCACCATAGGGGGCGATGCATGCTCAAGTGGGAGAAAAGGGAGGAAAGTTGTTGGATTAATGTGATGAATTCAACAACAGTAAGTGGCATTCCTGGAGGTAGGTAAACATTGCAAATGGTAATCACTGCTGTGCTGGGTTTTGGGCACAGTACCTTTGCAAGAAAGGAAGTGCGCAAAGACAGACAGAGAGACATGAAGGTGGAATATACGCCATCCTGGGCTATCTTCTCTATGCAATCCACCCTTTTTTTTAAATAGTAGTAAGGCAAACCCAACAAGCAGGGGACCATATAGTTAAGAATGAAAAGTTGTACAGTGTTCGAAGGGAGAAAAACTAGTGTCCAAAATCACAAACCATATTTAAGCACAATCGACACCAAGAAGATCATCCAATCGAAAGGCAGAGAGGAAAATAGAATAGTGGAAGCACAGACTTTTAACACGGAAAGTGAAGTTGCGCTGCAAGGGTTGGGGCCCCATGGTGGCCAAGCACGTACTCTCAAAAGCGATATGAGCCTCCTGGAGAGGTGGGGGAGCTGATCATCTTCACGTTGTGCTCATTTCACAACAATTTTCTAACACTGTGTACACAATGACATCATCTGCAAAGACCTTGACAGAGCTGTAAGTTATATATTGTCTTATTTACCTATATAATGAACAGTGACAGTCTTAAGGACCGAAAAAAAATCCTGTGACTCTCACTCATTGGCTTCCTCTGGCATGCAGGAAAATTAAAATAATTACGGTAAAAGTTATAGTCACTAGATATCATGGGTGTCCCACTTGTATTGGGCTCCAGGAAAAGTGTTACAAAAATCTTTGTAAAACAAGTTATGAAGCCAAATTTGTACATTGGTGTACTTTTACAGTTGAGAACAAAGGTACATTACAAGAGGTGCAGTAAGTGACCTCCCCCAACCGGTATACACAGTTCAACACGGAGCAGCACATTAGTGAACAGGCAGAGCATCGGATTGACTGGCAGATGTTATCACATAACTCATTGATGGTGTGAGGCAGTGTGAATGCCCAGATTCCTGCAATAAACAGAGAAGAGATTTTGGGGGCGACACCTCACCCACATTTTCTTCTGATAACTGCAGACAGTCCCTACTGTGCAGATCTAACAGTGTTCCCTTTGTCTCCAGCTTCATCACCAAGTCTTGATTGTTTAAATCCAACACCAAAATGTTCTACAAAGTGTCACAAACATATATTAAGGGAACCACTTGTCCAATACTGTTTCACAAGAAATACATGCTCTTCTCCAGAGTATCAATACACCATCAGAATCGAACAGGAATGGAAGAATCAAGTGACGTGCAACAACATGGCAGTAAGGCAACCTACACTGAAACAGAGACCCATGCACAGCTTGTGGAATCTCATGGTTGCCATATTTCACAGATGCTGTCATGTTGATGAATGATGTGAGAACATCTGCTGTGAAATCCAATACTCTGTCAGCAATAATCATGAATGTGCAGCACTGCACTGAACTGTGTGTACAAGTGGTGGGTGGTCACTTTCAGCACCTCCTGTAATGTACCTTCATTTCTCAACCATGATGGTATATCAATGTATAAATCTGGTTTCATAACCTCTTTCATTACGATTTTTGTAACACTTCTCACAGGGCCCCTTATGAGTGGGACATCCTGTATTGTGAGCTTGTTACCAAATCAATAAGGAAGCCAATGAAAACAGAAAACATGGGAAAGAATACTGCCATAAAATTAATGGTGATAACTCAGTAAATTAGTGCACATATTCATTTAGGTTGACTGACACAGTAAGTTCCATGTTTCATGACATGGTAGCAATGATGTTCCTGAAAGAAATTTACATCTGCATTTTCTGTGCAGTTAAAAAAATATCCTACTTATAAAATTATTCTGTTTATGAATGTAGTGTGATAAAAATAAAAGAATATAAATAGAACAAACTGCTCTTTTCCTGACCTGCGTCTAATTCATGATATAATCACACAAACTGTCAACATATGTCATTATGTTCATGTTCTGTACAGAAGATGGCATTCCGATCAATGGACAACCACGCCAGTAATGACGTCAGGGCACCTATAGAGTGACAATTATGGAACTATATGGGGAAAAAACATAAATTAGTTACAAACTACAGCATGCACACACTTTATTAAACATGTAAACATCACTAGAGAGATTCAGATTTAGGTTATAACATGTTCAATATGCCTACCATCATAGGCGATGAGGTGGCACACACGAACAGCAAAATTCTGCATGACCCGCTGATGTGTCGGAACATTGATGCTGTTGATGACCTGGACAATAGAGTGGCCAATCGAGACCCATGCCAGTGGCCTCTGGGTACCCCAGAGCCAGAATGCAGTTCCCAAAGCACTCCTCCAGGATATCAAACACACTCCTGCTTCGATGGAGCCATGCCCCATATTACATGAACCACATCTTGTCGAAATTAGGGTCACTTTGGATAATGGGGATAAAATCATCTTTCAAAACCCTCATGTAACGTTTGGTAGTCACTGTGCCTTCAAGGAATATCAAACCGATTATTTCATGACTGGATAATGCACAATGCACAGTCATCTGTTGAGGGTGAAGAGACTTCTCAAACGCGAAATGCAGATTTTTGGTCCCCCAAATGGACCAGTTTTGCTTATTGATGAATCCATCCAAATGAAAGGGGGTCTTGTTGTTAAGACAAACCATATAGCGCATACTAATTCCCAATATGGCCCCGGCCAATTGTGCAATTTGAATGTCCTAATGCAAACCGTTCAGAAGTTATGACAATTATATTTCATACAGTTCAGTAATTGTCACCCTGTATCAAATGGAGTAGTGTTTGCAAGGTAGTCCCACATACAGAATTGCTGTGTACACAGTCACAGATGGTGCAGTTTGGCACAGATATGATGCCTACAGACACTCTGCTGTGGAGGGCCACAGGAAGAATGGAAGTAGGAGAGTCACAAACTGAGGTGGCCCAATGGCTTAATGTGAATTGTTCTGTTGTTTCTCAGATGAGGCGACAGTTTATAGAGACCGAAACTGTATCCCAGAGACCAGAACAGAGCCAACCACATGTAACACCAGAAAGAGTGGACTGTTATTTGGCTGTACGGGAATGACAGTACCGTCTTACTACTGCACTGCAATTGGCATATGACCTCACAGTATCCCCTCGACTTCTTGTAACAGTGTACAGAAGGCTTCAGCAAAGTGGTCTTTATTGTTGGAGACCTGCTGTCTTTTTACCTCTGGCACGTCTTCACAGAAGTGAATGTCTATAATGGAGCCGTCAACATGCCACCTGGACAGTTGAATGGTGAGCTAATGTTCTTTTCACAGATGAGTCCCAATTTGGTCTGGAGAGTGATTCTCAATGGATGACTTTACGTTACAACGGTAGACCATCACCTTGACCTCCTCGGGGTAATGTGTCACCCTGAAGGTCAAGATGAAGGCACCGATGGCAACTTTATTATCCTTTGGACCCAGGTAGACATGCCAGCCATAATGGACACCTCGTCACTCTAAATTGGTGTGCAGCTCATTGTCAGACTGCAAGAGAAGGTCTCTATGAAAAATGATACCCTGGACCATATTTAAGCTCTTATGGGGCGTGATGCAAACAGAAATATACCCCGGCTTGACACAAGTGAGCAGTGCTCGTGACTGGGCAGAGGATGCCATTTTGATCAAGAGCAACCTTGACTGCATTTTGGACAAGCCCTCCACCTCCCCAAACTTCTCCCCTAAATGGTCCACTGAGGTTTCATTGATAAGAAAGATTCCCCATCAACTCTTGTACATACAAGGTACCGGGTTGAACAAGCTTCGCTGCCATCCTTAGCCTGGTGTTCCTCCCATGGTGTGGCCGGAGGGGGGGGGAGGGGGAGGCAGGAGGGGGGGAGGGGGGGGAGGGGAGGGAGGGGGGGGGGAGAGGGACAATTTGGGGTGGTATTTCTTAGCACTGAAGTTAGACCTTGATTGCTTAGAGACTGCTGGTATTTGACCACTAGCAAGAGATGATATACTATGCTTCTGGCGTGCCATCCGCCCTGATTCCACCCACCCCGACCAGGGGCCCTCCCCATGGGCGCCTCCAAGCAGCCGCAAAGGCCACCTGGCAGGATGGCCATTGCCAGGAGTCCCAATGCCCCAGGATGATCGGTATCTACCCCTTGGCATACATAGGGAGTTAACGGCACAGGCATCAGCAGAGTGATCCCTCAGGGTACGTGGCAGCCCCACCACAACGGACTGGCTACCTTGCTAGATACCAAGTGCAAACGAGCTAAGGAGTCCATTACCGTCGAATGCGATACCACACAGAGGATGGAGGAAAATGCATCCAGGAGGGTGATCTTGCCCAACAGCTGGAGAATAAGTGGAAGGGTAGATCAACGTTGACGAAGAATACGAGAGGTCTCAGTGCATGATGGACACTATGCACCGTGTAAGGCGCCCTTCCCCAATTGGCTCACTCTTCAGGAAAGTTTAAAAAAATGAAGGTCAAACCCTACAGGGGACCATCACATAAAGATCAAAATGTGTGAGACTCCTTATATAATGGTAAGACAGAGATTCAAGAACCAGGTTTTAAATTGTAAGACTTTTCCAGAGGCAGATGTGGACTCTGACCACAATCTATTGGTTATAAACTGTAGATTAAAACTGAAGAAACTGCAAAAAGGTGGGAATTTGAGGAGATGGGACCTGGATAAACTGAAAGAACCAGAGATTGTAGAGAGCTTCAGGGAACTATAGACAAGAATGGGGGAAAGAAATACAGTAGAAGAAGAATGGGTAGCTTTGAGGTATGAAGTAGTGAAGGCAGCAGAGGATCAAGTAGGTAAAAAGATGAGGGCTAATAGAAATCCTTGGGTAACAGAAGAAATATTGAATTTAATTGATGAAAGAAGAAAATATAAAAATGCAGCAAATGAAGCAGGCCAAAAGGAATACAAATGTCTCAAAAATGAGATCGACAGGAAGTGCAAAATGGCTAAGCAGGGATGGCTAGAGAACAAATGTAAGGATGTAGAGGCTTATCTCACGAGGGGTAAGATAGATACTGCCTACAGGAAAATTAAAGAGACCCTTGGAGAAAAAAGAACCACTTGCATGAATATCAAGAGCTCAGATGGAAACCCAGTTCTAAGTGCAGAGGGGAAAGCAGAAAGGTGGGAGGAGTATATAGAGGGTCTATACAAGGGTGATGTTCTTAAGGACAATGTTGTAGAAATGGAAGAGAATGTAGATGAAGATGAAATGGGAGATATGATACTGCATGAAGAGTTTGACAGAGCACTGAAAGACCTGAGTCGAAACAAGGCCCCGGGAGTAGACAACATTCCATTAGAACTACTGACAGCCTTGGGAGAGCCAGTCCTGACAAAACTCTACCATCTGGTGAGCAAGATGTATAAGACAGGCGAAATACCCTCAGACTTCAAGAAGAATATAATAATTCCAATCCCAAAGAAAACAGGTGTTGACAGATGTGAAAATTACCGAACTATCAGTTTAGTATGCCACTGCTGCAAAATACTAACATGAATTCTTTACAGACAAATGGAAAAAAATTGGTAGAAGCTGACCTCGGGGAAGATCAGTTTGGATTCCGTAGGAATGTTGGAACATGTGAAGCAATACTGACTCTACAACTTATCTTAGAAAATAGATTAAGGAAAGGCAAACCTATGTTTCTAGCATTTGTAGACTTAGAGAAAGCTTTTGACAGTGTTGACTGGGATACTCTCTTTCAAATTCTGAAGGTGGCAGGAGTAAAATACAGGGAGCGAAACGCTATTTACAATTTGTACAGAAACCAGATGGCAATTATAAGAGTCGAGGGGCATGAAAGGGAAGCAGTGGTTGGGAAGGGAGTGAGGCAGGGTTGTAGCCTCTCCCCAATGTTATTCAATCTGTATATTGAGCAAACAGTAAAGGAAACAACAGAAAAATTTGGAGTATGGGTTAAACTCCATGGAGAAGAAATAAAAACTTTCAGGTTCGCCGATGACACTGTAATTCTGTCAGAGACAGCAAAGGACTTGGAAGAGCAGCTGACCGGAATGGACATGGTGTGGAAAGAAAGATATAAGATGAACATCAACAAAAGCAAAACAAGAATAATGGAATGTAGTCAAATTAAATCGTGTCATGCTGCGGGAATTAGATTAGTAAATGAGATGCTTAAGGTAGTAAATGAGTATTGCTATTTGGGGAGCAAAATAACTGATGATGGTCGAAGTAGAGAGGATATAAAATGTAGACTGGCAATGGCAAGGAAAGCGTTTCTGAAGAAGAGAAATTTTTTAACATCGAGTATAGATTTAAGTGTCAGGAAGTCATTTCTGAAAGTATTTGTATGGAGTGTAGCTGTGTATGGAAGTGAAACATGGATGATAAATAGTTTAGACAAGAAGAGAATAGAAGCTTTCAAAATGTGGTGCTACAGAAGAATGCTGAAGATTAGATGGATAGATCACATAACTAATGAGGAGGTATTGAATAGAATTGGGGAGAAGAGGAATTTGTGCCACAACTTGACTAGAAGAAGGGATCAGTTGGTAGGACATGTTCTGAGGCATCAAGGTATCACCAATTTAGTATTGGAGGGCAGCATGGAGGGTAAAAATCGCAGAGGGAGACCAAGAGATGAATACACTAAACAGATACAGAAGGAGGTAAGTTGCAATAGGTACTGGGAGATGAAGAACCTTTACGGGATAGAGTAGCATGGAGCGCTGCATCAAACCAGTCTCTGGACTGAAGACCACAACAACGACAAGCAGGAATGCCTCGGGCCTATTCTACCCCCGGACCTGAAAGGGGGGAGGGGGGGGGGGGGGGGTCTGAGACGTGTTCACATGTTCCAACACTGCAAGAGTAATAGCTGGGTGTGGCCAGCTGCCACGTGGGAGGTTAGACAGGTCTGCGCGACACTGTTGCGATGTTTACAGATGCCTCGCCCCAATGGCTCACGGTGCTTCTGTTCACTTCCAGGTCCCCACAGATCTTTTGCACATGCCGTTGCTGTCTGCAATGCTCCGATTTTCTGCCAAAAGATGCTCAATAACAGCTCTCTGCTTTGAAAGCACCTCAATTACAGACACTATTTTGAAGGCTACATATGGCACTGCCACGAACCAGAACTTCATGAAACTATAGGGGCTGAAGTGATAAATTCTACAGTATCTCACAACAAATTGTACATCTTTTAAACTGAAATTGACCAAGAAAAAAAAGTGTCATTCCTTATTGAATGCCCTTCATATATACACTCATTGTAGCCAAAGACTGTCATATATCTTTTGCTGCTCTTAAATATTCTTTTATCTTCCTGGTGGGTCTGAAAATAGTTTCAACTCCTTACTTGGAAAAAGAATTTCCCAATGCAATCTGTAATTGTACTAAGAAACACAAGAAAAACTTTTTCCATTGTGTGGCCATAGTTCCTCATTGGTCCTGATTCTCTTCCAAGGGTGAAGAGCTCAAAACTATCTCCTTGTTAGAATAACTATTCTTTTCTAAGGTTGACAGAAGATGGTCAACTTCACCTTGAAAATAAAATGGTTAACAAATTTTGTTAGCCCTGTCCACTGCGGCTTCTGTAACACTTTTTCTTTTGTCTGGGGTGATGGTTAGAATCCTTACAAATCTAAGGATCAGTATGTGTGGTTTTTCTATACACCTTATGGTCCAACATCCCATCCACTCATTTGATTTTTTTGTTGACACTCTTAAGATGGGTGCAGTCCTAGCGTAGTGACTGCACACCGACCAACGCATCCCTGGGAACCAGCATCAAGAAGGCACACACCCACGTGCCAACGTAAAGAGCGGACAGCACCACACCTCCAGGAAAACGAGAGTTCAGCACCCCATGTCAATGCTGATTTAACCACCCGCCCATCACTAGTTGGCCCAATTTGGTTGAAGACTTCAAGAACGTCAGTACTGAGTAATAGGAAGACGATACTTAGCCTGTGTTCTGCAAGCAGTAATAGCGTGCAAAAGTAACTACATGTTGGAGACACAAAAAGCACATCAAGCCACCTCATAAGAAGAAGTTAAATTATGTTTCTTTTCCTTTTAGAAATAAAGTGTCCTATAAATAAGAAAGTTAAATGTATAGATCATTTTGGATTCCTGCCACCAGCCATTGCAACTTCTCTCCTTCCTTGTTTGTTTCTGTGCTGACTGCTACAGTAGCCAAAACAAAACATCTGGTACTGTCGATTCCAAAACCAATCCTGTCTTTGCTTTTCGCCGCTCTATCACACTGTGTCACTAATAAGTATCTCTTTTCTTTCAGAGGAAAATTGATATTCATTGTGTTCTTTCTTGCAGAGAAGCCACAACACTTCTGCTCTTGGGTATTTGCTTAGGGGCAGAAAGTTTGCTGAAACCAAATGTAAACAGTAAGGAAGTGCATTATCTGAAAACTACCTTGAGCAGTTAAACAGAGAACAGACTCGTGGCGATAAAATATTAGAACTTCTGGTGACAAACAGACCAGAATTATTTGAAACAGTTAATGCAGAACAGGGAATCAGTGATCATAAAGCAGTTACTGCATCGGTGATTTCAGCCATAAATAGAAATATTAAAAATGGTAGGAATATTTTTCTGTTTAGCAAAAGTGAAAAAAAGCAGATTTCAAAGTACTTGACGGCTCAACACGAAAGTTTTGTCTCAAGTACAGATAGTGTTGAGGATCAGTGGATAAAGTTCTAAATCATTGTACAATACGCATTAGATGAGTATGTGCCAAGGAAGATCGTAAGAGATGGAAAAGAGCCACCGTGGCACAACAACCGAGATAGAAAACTACTGCGGAAGCAAAGGGAACTTCACAGCAAACATAAACATAGCCAAAGCCTTGAAGACAAACAAAAATTACGCGAAGCAAAATGTAGTGTGAGGAGGGCTATGCGAGAGGCGTTCAATGAATTTGAAAGTAAAGTTATAAGTCCTGACTTGGCAGAAAATCCTAAGAAATTTTGGTCTTATGTCAAAGTGGTACGTAGATCAAAACAAAATGTCCAGACACACTGTGATCAAAATGGTACTGAAACAGAGGATGACAGACTAAAGGGTGAAATACTAAATGTCTTTTTGCAAAACTGTTTCACAGAGGAAGACTGCACTGTAGTTCCTTCTCTAGATTGTCACACAGATGACAAAATGGTAGATATCGAAATAGATGACAGAGGGATAGAGAAACAATTAAAATCGCTCAAAAGAGGAAAGGCCGCTGGACCTGATGGGATATCAGGTCAATTAAACACAGAGTATGCAAAGGAACTTGCCCCCCTTCTTGCAGCGGTGTACCGTAGGTCTCTAGAAGAGAGTAGTCTTCCAAAGGATTGGAAAAGGGCACAGGTCATCCCCGTTTTCAAGAAGGGTCGTCAAAAAGATAAGCAGAACTATGGACCTATATCTCTGATGTCGATCAGTTGTAGAATTTTGGAACACGCATTACGTTCGAGTATAATGACATTTCTGGAGACTAGAAATCTACTCTGCAGGAATGAGCATGGGTTACAAAAAAGACGATCGTGTGAAACCCAGCTTGCGTTATTCATCCACGAGATTCAGAAGGCCACAGACACAGGTTCCCTGATAGATGCTGTGTTTCCTGACTTCCACAAAGCGTTCGGTACAGTTCCCCACAGTCGTTCAATGAACAAAGTAAGAGCATCTGGACTATCAGACAAATTGTATGATTGGATCGAAGAGTTCCTAGATAACAGAACACAGCATGTCATTCCCAATGGAGAGAAGTCTTCCGAAGTAAAAGTGATTTCAGGTGTGCTGCAGTGGAGTGTTATAGGACCGTTGCTGTTCGCAGTATACATAGATAACCTTGTGGATAACATCGGAAGTTCACTGAGGCTTTTTGCGGATGATGCTGTGGTATATTGAGAGGTTGTAACAATGGAAAATTGTAATGAAATGCAGGAGGATTTGCTAAGAATTGACACATGGTGCAGGGAATGGCAATTGAATCTCGATGTAGAAAAGTGTAATGTGCTGCGAATACATAGGAAGAAAGCTCCTTTATCATTTAGCTACAATATAGCAGGTCAGCAACTGGAAGCAGTTAATTCCATAAGTTCACTGAGGCTTTTTGCGGATGATGCTGTGGTATATCGAGAGGTTGTAACAATGGAAAATTGTAATGAAATGCAGGAGGATTTGCTAAGAATTGACGCATGGTGCAGGGAATGGCAATTGAATCTCGATGTAGACAAGTGTAATGTGCTGCGAATACATAGGAAGAAAGCTCCTTTATCATTTAGATACAATATAGCAGGTCAGCAACTGGAAGCAGTTAATTCCATAAATTATCTGGGAATAGGCATCAGGAGTGATTTAAAATGGAATTATCATATAAAGTTGATCATCGGTAAAGCAGATGCCAGACTGAGATTCCGTGGAAGAATCCTAAGGAATTGCAATCCGAAAACAAAGGAAGTATGTTACAGTATGCTTGTTCGCCCACTGCTTGAATATTGCTCTCCAGTGTGGCATCCGTACCAGATAGGGTTGATAGAGGAGATAGAGAAGATCCAACGGAGAGCAGCGCGCTTTGTTACAGGATCATTTAGTAATCGCGAAAGCGTTACGTAGATGATAGATAAACTCCAGTGGAAGACTGTGCAAGAGTGATGCTCAGTGGCTCGGTACTGGCTTTTGTTGAAGTTTCAAGAATGTACCTTCACCGAGGAGTCAAGCAGTATATTGCTCCTTCCTACGTATATCTCGCGAAGAGACCACGAGGATAAAATAAGAGATATTAGAGCCCACACAGAGGCATACCGACAATCTTTCTTTCCACGAACAACACGAGACTGGAATAGAAGGGAGAACCGACAGAGGTACTCCGCAAGCCACCTGATGGTGGCTTGCGGAGTATGGATGTAGATGTAGAACTGCGCTTTGCAGCATGCGAATTGCTTTGCATGTGAAAAGTCAGGTCATGCACAGTCTGCGTAGTTGCAACAGAGAAAGAACCCAGCCCAAGTTTGCTCTTACAAGTGCGGAGCACCTTCTCACTTAGTGAATGTAGTATTCTCTAATCCAATTACCAGTACTAGTGATGACCAAATTCAGGATGTGCCTTTACCCTGCCCAAGTGCTGTGCAATGACAGTCAAACAAACTGTGAACTTAAGTCATTGCCAGACAGTTTGTGGAAGTTTATTTAGACACCGGTGCTTCCATTACATTGCTTAATCGTACCACTTATGAACAGTTGGGCTCGCCACAGTTGACAAAATCCTGCACACAACTTAATAACGGTCAGGCCATTCCACTGCCTGGTATGTGCAGTTTGCTTGCACATTCCAGTCTCACACCAGAACAGTGACATTTACAATTTTGTGTTCGCCAGAGTGTATTTTTGGGTTGCATTCACTTGCTTTGTTTGGTCTCTATCTTCAGGACAGTGTACTTCCTGTTTCTGCTTTCAACCCACAATACAATGTTTCTCAACTGCTTGAGGAGTTTCCTGATTTATTTTCTGATGGACTTGGCAGAGCAAACAATTTTGTGATGCACATATCAGTGAAGGACAATGTGCAACCTAAGTTTTTTCAGGCATGTCCCGTCCTTCATCCACTTCAGACACAGTTGCAAGTGAACTTACAAAATAGCAAGATGAATGTGTTATTGCTCCTATTCAGGCTAGTCAATGGGCTTCTCCCTTAGTCATCTTACCAAAGATTTCTGGAAGACCCTCTTTGTGTTGACTTCAAATCCACTGTGAATCCACAAATAATAATTTATACTTATCCATTGCCTTGCCCTGAGGAACTATTCGACAGGCCGCTATTTTTCAAAAATTGACTTATGTGATGTGTATTTGCGAAGTCTGCTAGATGAGGAGTCTCAGAAAGCGTCTGTGGTCAACCGCATTTAGAGTTGTTAAAAGTTTTGAGTTTACCCTTTGGCAGCACTTCCACACCTGCCATATTCCAACACTACTTTGAACAGCTCACTGTAAAAGTTCCATTCTGTCCCAGTTACTTGGATGATACTAAACCATCAACCTCACACTGACCCATACAGACCCACGAAATGGCATCAAGGAGGTACTGACCCATGCACCAATGGAAAGAGCGAGTAGCACCACACCGCCAGGAAGACTGAGTTCAGTGCCCCCTGTCAACGCTGAACTAACCACCTGCCCATCACTGGTTGGCCCAGTTTGGCTGCAGACTTCGAGAGCATCAGTACTGAGTAACAGGAAGACAATACTTAGCCTGCATTCTGCAAGTAGTAATAGTGTGTAAAAGTAATTGCATGAACGATGCACATGAAGCATCTCAAGTCACCACATAATAAGTAGTTATGTTTTGAGAAATGAAGTGTCCTATTAACCCATTAGCGCCGTGCGTTGCCATATGGCAACGTTTGTAACACTTTTTTAAAATCGTTGATTCCATGACATCAACGAAGTGAGAGTCTTGGCAGCACTGGATTCCGTTCCGCACGACTGTAAAGATCACTACAATGCAACAGTTTTAACAATACATTTAAATTCTGCGGCGTAAGCAGTGCTGGAATTCATCGTTTGCTGAATGACGAAGAAAAATGGAGTATAAGTTCGATTAAGTATGTTTGACACAGTAACTTACGATATATAATTTGGTTTTTTAGTATGGTTGTGCTTTAAATACTCAAATATATATTCTCTGGAGGTTACTGCTTGCTGTGAAATAATTTACGTTCATTTAGGCCGTTTGAACGTCGGTGTTGCCATATGGCAACGCTAGGCTCTTGTACTCAGTAAAAGGATGAATTTTCTGTTTTTGATTTTAGAAGAGGTTTCTCGCTTGCTGAGGTGCTGGAGATTCTTTATAATGACGATATTGAAGATAATGTGTTTGTTGAGCTCCCAGATCCGAATAGAGAAGAATGATGGATTATTGTATGTGTGGTGGCTGGGCAACTCAGTTGCCACAATGATTTCTTCTTCATACAGTGCACAAGAAGTCTGCCAAGTCACGAGATTCTCACAACTAAAAAAGCAAAATATATAATGATTCCCAGACCAAAACTGGTAGCAAAATAAAATACATTTATGGGAGGTACTGATCAGATGGATCAGAATCTAGCTCGCTATCGCACTGCAATAAGAAGCAAGAAATGGTATTGGTGTCTCTTTACATGGAGGTTAGATGTCGCCATATAAAACAGTTGGATTTTGTATAATAAAGCAAGAAACCAAACTATTTCTCAGCTTGATTTCAAGAGAGAAGTAGCAACAATGTACTTGCAAAGACAGTACAGTATTAAAATCGCTCAAAAGAGGAAAAGCCGCTGGACCTGATGGGATACCAGTTCGATTTTACACAGAATATGCAAAGGAACTTGCCCCCCTTCTTGCAGTGGTGTACCATAGGTCTCTAGAAGAGCAAAGCGTTCCAAAGGATTGGAAAAGGGCACAAGTCATCCTCGTTTTCAAGAAGGGACGTCGAACAGATGTGCAGAACTATAGACCTATATCTCTAACGTCGATCAGTTGTAGAATTTTGGAACATGTATTATGTTCGAGTATAATGACTTTTCTGGAGACTACAAATCTACTCTGTAGGAATCAGCATGGGTTTCGAAAAAGACGGTCGTGTGAAACCCAGCTCGCGCTATTCGTCCACGAGACTCAGAGGGCCATAGACACGGGTTCACAGGTAGATGCCATGTTTCTTGACTTCCGCAAAGCGTTTGACACAGTTCCCCACAGTCGTTTAATGAACAAAGTAAGAGCATACGGACTATCAGACCAATTGCGTGATTGGATTGAGGAGTTCCTAGATAACAGAACGCAGCATGTCATTCTCAATGGAGAGAAGTCTTCCGAAGTAAGAGTGATTTCAGTTGTGCCGCAGGGGAATGTCATAGGACCGTTGCTATTCACAATATACATAAATGATCTTGTGGATAACATCGGAAGTTCACTGAGGCTTTTTGCAGATGATGCTGTGGTGTATTGAGAGGTTGCAACAATGAAAAAATGTACTGAAATGCAGGAGGATCTGCAGCGAATTGACGCATGGTGCAGGGAATGGCAATTGAATCTCAATGTAGACAAGTGTAATGTGCTGCGAATACATAGAAAGATAGATCCCTTATCATTTAGATACAATATAGCAGGTCAGCAACTGGAAGCAGTTAATTCCATAAATTATCTGGGAGTACACATTAGGAGTGATTTAAAATGGAATGATCATATAAAGTTGATCGTCAGTAAAGCAGATGCCAGACTGAGATTCATTGGAAGAATCCTAAGGAAATGCAATCCGAAAACAAAGGAAGTAGGTTACAGTACGCTTGTTCGCCCACTGCTTGAATACTGCTCAACAATGTGGGATCTGTACCAGATAGGGTTGATAGAAGAGATAGAGAAGATCCAACGGAGAGCAGCACACTTCGTTACAGGATCATTTAGTAATCACAAAAGCATTACGGAGATGACAGATAAACTCCAGTGGAAGACTCTGCAGGAGAGACGCTCAGTAGCTCGGTACGGGCTTTTGTTAAAGTTTCAAGAACATACCTTCACCGAAGAGTCAAGCAATACATTGCTCCCTCCTACGTATATCTCGCGAAGAGACCATGAGGGTAAAATCAGAGATTAGAGCCCACACAGAAGCATACCGACAATCCTTCTTTCCACGAACAATACGAGACTGGAATAGAAGGGAGAACCGATAGAGGTACTCAGGGTACCCTCCGCCACACACCGTCAGGTGGCTTGCGGAGTACGGATGTAGATGTAGATTTTAGTTGAAGTTGTAATCCATATAAATTTAGGTAGTGAAAGCACCTAGCGTTGTCATATGGCAACATCAAATATCTCGCTAATGGCAGTAATGACTTTCATCGAAACAACTCTGTTGTGCAATTCATACCTTTTACAGACATAGTAACGGATTTTAAAAAAAAAAAATCACTGAAAAATTAATTCCAGTGCTAATAGGTTAATTAGAAAGTTTAATGTATAGATCATTTTGGATTCTTTCCACCGGCCATCGCAACTTCTCTCCTTTCATGTTTGTGTTGGTGCTGACTCCCACAGTAGCCAACACAATACATACCAAGAAGGCATCCAACTCCTTTGCACTATGTGTCCATACTACGAAATCATCAACAACATCGTGATAGCACCTAGCTGATCCTTTACTGGCAGTCTGAATTGCCTGTTGTTCAAAAGTCTGCATAAACAAATTGGTCACAGCTGGACTACAAGAACTGCCCATAACCACCCTGTCAATCTGTTTTTGAAATCATTATTGTTCTGGAAATAGGCTGTGGTCAGGCACTGTCAGTTAACAAAGTTATATTATGCAAATTGATATTTTTCCAACTGATATAATGGTGTTATTCAGACATTGCTTCACTACAACCTGTTTCCAATACAACAACGATGTTTATGAAAAGCTAATACGGTGGCTATGGGTAACCCACTTAGTCCACCTAAAGCCAATTTCTTAAGTGGGCTTTTGAACAACTGATGCTGCATATTGCCAGTGAAAGACCAGCTAGGAGATATTGCTACAATGATGATACTTTCGTAGTATGGACACATGGTACAAAAGAGTTGAATGCTTTCTTTGTGCATCTTAATAGTATCAATCAAAAAATCTAATTTCCTATGGATACAAAGAGTAATGGGTAACTTAATTCTGGATGTGTTAGTAATCAAATGAGTGAAGTGACATTGGGCCACATGGTGTATAGAAAAGGCATGCATACAGATCGTTATGTTCACAAAGACTCTAACCACCACCCCACACGAAAAGGATGGTTGGTTTGTTGTTGTTGTTGTTGTTGGTGGTGGTGGTGGTGGTGGTGGTGGTGGTGGTGGTGGTGGTGGTGGTGGTGGTGGCAGGGGGGGGGGGGAGATTGAAGGGACCAGACTACAAAGGCCATCAGTCCCTTTTTCCACAACCATGAAAACCCACAAGGAATAAAAACAAGCAATGGATGTAACAAGGGACAACACAGAGCAAGAAAGATACAGTCAAAGACCAGAAAACAAGAAATTAAAAGCACACAGAGTTGTACAGTGGTTGGCCGACCAAGGAAACAAAAAAGGAAAAGCCAACCACCAAGAGACATACTAAAAATCCCAATCTAAAACCCAATTTAAAACCGTAGGCCAAAGGTCAGACGCAACACAGAAAAGGGACAAACCCTCAGATTGAGAGATAAAAGCTCCCTGCTGGAATAAAACTGAAAACTAAGCCTGCCATTCACTAAAAGGAGGTTTTATAAAAATCGTTTAATAAAAACCCTTGGTGGCCGGGGTAACAAAATTTGTGAAGCATTTTATTTATTTTAAAAAGAATGGTTATTCAAATAAGGAGATAAGACTGAGCTCTTCCCCCTAGGAAGAGAATCAGAATCAAAGAGGAATGGCATCAGTCCAACAGAAATGTTTTTCTTCTGTTTAATAGTAAGATTACAAATTGCTTGGGGAAGTGTTGGGCCAGTATTGAGTTGAAACTATTTTCATACCAACCAGGAAAACACATTTAATAACAGCAAAAGATATATGACATCCTTTGGCTACACTGGGTGCATATAAATTTCTTGCAGTCGTGGACTAGTTTATGTTGGTACCACGAAAATAAGTGTTAACACCCACATAGTTGTACATGAATAGAATTGCTCTCTATGACATAGAGATATATTGGCCATAGCAAAACGTGTACCAAGAGGGTAATTATGAAACAAAATTCACATAATGAAACCATCACATTATCATTTGCACATGTATAGAGGTGCTATTGAAATTTATGAACATCATAATAATTTTAAGAGAAAAGAATAAGGTGCAGAATTAAATAAAATATGGATGTTGACTCTGCACCGACAGAATGGCAATTGATTACTTTTGATCAGGAATGTTGACACTATCAGAGATAGTGCCATAGCCAGTGTCACGTTATGGGCTTTGGTAGTCCCTCTACTTCCTGGTCTTTGGCACTCACTCTAATTCTGATTGCAGTTCATTGTTTCACCTCCAAGGATATCTCCTGCAGCTTGGGATTAAATGTTTGGAAAAAGTTTTACATATCAACCATGGCCTGTCAATCAGGAAGTATTAAGTGAAACAAATGGCTGTGTTTGGTGTGGTGTCATGTCCAGGAGGCAAGGACTGTTGACGAACGGTGTTGCGGCAAACTGGGGAGAAGTCTTTCTTACAATGTTATGGAGAGGCAGTGATGTTACTTCCAGTGTCACAGTGTGGGGAGCCATCAGATACAACTTCAATTCATGATCGGCAGTGGTAGCGGGAACTCTAATGGCACAACACTACATCGCAGATATCCTGTGTCCTGAAGTGCTACAGTATTGTGGAGTCATTTCTCAACAGTTCTCACACAGCACGTCTCTACGAACTGTCTGCATGATGACGAGGTACTCCGTGGTTAGCAAGATCGCAAGGTTGATCCTGACAGAACACATGTGGTACCAGAGTCTGTCCCAGTGCCAGTATTTGGGATACTGGGAACCAGTTACAACAGTTATCAGTCAGCATGCCTTGGAAGAGGATACAATGGCTTCCCAACCAAATTTGGGCATGCATCCAGGCCACATGGGATGCAATCTCATAAAGATAAGTGGGCTCATACTCCCAAGTTCCTTGCATATTTGAATAAACTTTGTAATCACTGAAATGACATCACATACCTTCTAAATCCACGAAGTTTCATTTCGTTTCCTCCTCCTCTTCTGACCATTCCACTCTTTTTGTCAGGTAGAGTAGTTACCAATGCCATATGTACCTGGTTTTCCCTTCATTCTTTCTGTAAGGTCCACTGTAATTATACGAATAAAGGATTATGAACTGCACTTGCTCAACTTGCAATAAGAGGTTAGCTTAAGAAATGTCATGTCAGTGACTGGGTTGGCATATGACATCAAAGGAGAGTGTGCCAGGCAAATTTTGCACATGCCAGAATCTAAAATTAGGTAGCAGGCAAGTGATCTATGATATACCTAGTTATTTTGGCCTGTACTAATGTCGCAAGCATATCTGTGCATGGTATACAAAGAGATTTGTTGGAACATCTGCTAAACTTGGAAAAGAAGCATACCCCTCTATTTCTTATTGAGTTTGCACACAGCAGTACTACTTAAGAACACTACTAATGAATAATGTTTGTAGGTGTGCACTGTGACGACATTAGAGTGGTTGCTAGTGTATTTGTGGATTCAATTTTAGGGCAATAAATGTATTTCTAACTCCATATTTTTATATAGTATTCTCTCAATACACTCCTGATCTCTTCCTCTATCTGCTACTGTTTGGTATGAAAGACGTGAAGCGTCTGATGACTACATAAACTAACAAAATAAAAACGGATGGATGATCCCGATTCAAAGTCCCACTGACTAAGGAAGGGATCATAGGCACAGAGCACAAGAGTGGATAGGACCATAATGAGGGTAGAAATCTTCTATATCATTTTTAAAGGAACCAACCTGCATTTGTGTCAATAAAATTAGGGAAACCACAGAAAATGTAAATCAAAATTTGAATTATGCTCCTCCTGAATGCAAGTCCAGATGTCACTTTTATTAGCCACTATGTTAGCTACTTAATGCAAAGGACCTTCAGCTGCTAAGTATTTTGCATCATCCACCCATTCTTACATTTCATTTTCACCAATTAAATGCTCACAGATCATACACAACTGCGTGATGACCCTGAGAACAGACAGTTTTCGGTTATGTCACCTTTCTTTGAGTCATGGAGTTAATGGCTTCTATTTGGTTGAAGTTCACAAGTGAAGCCCCTTATGTTCAAATTGAGCTGTAAATTTCTCCAAAAACTTAATCATTTTCCTCAAGTCCAATATCTTCACTCCTTTTCCGCCCCACATCATATTTTTGCGTGTTGACTTCTATTTCCTTGCAAATACTTCGAACGGGATATTTCAATTCAAATTTGTAACTATAACCCAGCTATCAAAATCTATGCTTCATATCATTTTATCCATTTTAAACACTCCTTTCCCCATAATAACTCAAGTTACATGGAACTCTGCTTGCATTGAATTTTTTCACATATACACTGCCAACGTCATTACTATTATTGTAATGCGAAAAAAACCTCTCGTACACCATACCTGCATGGATTTTTGCACGAAATCTTTGCCATGACCAAGCTCAATAATCCCGCCACTAACAGCAGACCTTGGACAATACTGACATAGATCCAAGTAATGAAACCCTAACCTTTAAATGTAACTCAATATAATGCATGTTAATCCTTTAAATTGGAGTGCAATGGCTTAAAACACACTAATATAAACTCTGTAATGCATAAATTCATTCCTACTTCATACAGAACAGATTTGGTCATTCATAAAATTTTTACAATATTCTCAGGATGCAATACAAATCCTTAATATCATTTTATTTAACAGATGTTTAAATCTAACAAAAGCTTATCAATAGTAAATACTAAAATGCATCCTGTAGCAATCATGTACTGCTGCCACCCTAACCAAACTCACTCACTTCATTAGAAGATTTAATAGTTGTTAGACGTATGTCCTATCTCATATACAAACTCCGTGTACCATACTATTCCCACAAAGTTTTGAGATCAAGTAGAGAGAGAAAATCAATAAACAGTGGACACTCATTGTGCTGTAACATATTTCCTGACTGTTCCAACCTTTCACAGCACGCACAGGTAGAAATCGACTCCAGAGTATACGTTTTTCCTCCTGTCGTCGGGTCACCCGATTTGTGGGTGGGTTGCTGGTGTCACTAGCTTTGTTTGAGCTATGTAAGACAAGCAAAATTTAGATACCAATGACGTCTTTTTTGCATTATTTTGCTTTGGTCAATTGTTAAGAATTTTGAGGGCATCATTTTTCATTTAATATTTGTTTTGGAATGATACTGTGATTCTTGTTTTTATATATTTGGTTAGACCCCACCTAAAACCATGTACTTCCCATGGTTGTTCTGTTAGTTTCATTTTATTGCTAGAGTTAAATATTTCACCTGTCATTTGTGCATTTTGCTGGTGTAATAAGTGATGTGGATGCTATACTGCGTACACCTGAAATATGGGTGTCTGCCATCTGGATGACATCACAGGTCCAAGAGCAAGGGTGGACTCTCAACTTTAGGCAATCCCCTGACATCTACCTGGTATTAACTTTTTGTTACTCCGTACAATGTTCCACACAGTTCCTCAAATAATTTACTCATTCCATTCGCATTTCACTACTTTACAGATTGTCATCATTCCAGTATACGTTTCAACAGAAAGAGTCTCGTTTCTTATTGTTTTGGCCTTCTATTGTAACATTACTTTTTAAATTTCATTAATCACCTCATCCGCCCCAATAGCTGAATGGTCAGCATGACGGACTGCCGTCGTAAAGGGCCCGGGTTCGATTTCCGGCTGGGTCGGGGATTTTCTCTGCTCAGAGTCTGGCTCTTGTGTCATCGTCTTCATCATTATTTCATCCCCATCTAGCGCGCAGGTCACTCAATGTGGCATCGAATGTAATACGACCTGTGCCAAGGCGGCCGGACCTGCCCTGTAAGGGGCCTCCCGGCCAATGACACCAAATGCTCATTTCCATTAGCTACCTCCAACCCACCACATTAATTTTGATCACTGTACTTTATGCTACTCTTTACATTTTCTCCTTGCTAATCTCCAGCTGATCATTTATATTCCCCATCACATCAATGTACCAGTTTGTCAAGAACATCTTTCCTGTTAAATTCCACAGTAACTACAACTGCAACCAATATGGTCTCTCCAAATTTTAGTTCTGAAGTGACATTTTCATTTTAGGCATATTTAAGCCATGTAGGCCATCTAAAAACATAGCTGCACTCCTACTAAGTTATATAGAGTGTGCAGCAAAAGATAAGTGTACCAATATCACATTAATCCAGTAGCAAACAATGCATGGAATAAACTGTTAAACAGAGATTCATCTGGAGACAAAAAAATTTAAGTACCTTTGGATTTTTATACCTCATATTAAAAAAAAAATCAACAGTTATATTCCTCAGCATTCAACACTGTTCAGTGAACACAAAGGACAATCAACAAAACCATAAATATTAACAGTCTGCTCTTCAACATCACACATATTAAAACAGCAGGTTGACATCCAGCTGCCTGACTTAAGAAAATCCAAAACAGCCACAAACAGATGGATTTGTAATTAAAATTTTAATGTGTGTGAGTGTTTATTACATTATGATGGCAATTGTCATATCTTCCTCAAAATTTGCAGATTTATGTATGTAAATGAAATGGCGCCAGTAGCAGTTATATGCTTAAATACAGACCAATAACAACAACAACAGGTAAAAGTTATGCAAGCAACACCCTTTGTGGATTCTTGGTATTCTTCCACCGAAATTCAATCCAGCATCTACTTTCTCCACAACTAGATATCATCACACTTTAAATCAACCTGCATATTTAATGGTTCTGACAAATTCCAGCAGCTGATCAGAAGCAAAAAGTACAGGTGTACTCTTCCTTATTTATATATTTTCCATTACATTATATTGGTTTGAGGCTGAGTTAGCAGTTTTACAAATAATTTGTTATCCAAGGACAGCATCAGCGGGCTACCAATGTTCACATACATTGTACTGCAAACTGAAAGACTGCATCACTTTTCTCTTAGTTGCACCAATGTTGTGACTATATGATAAAATATTTTCACTTGCTTTACATGGAGGAAGATGTGAAAAAATGTGGGTGTATCCAACTTATGTTATTAAAAACGATACTTATGTAAATTTATTTGTGTTGTCACCGAAACAAAGTAAATGTGCTCTCTCCAGTGACACTACAGATATGAGAACGTGCTTAAATATGAAAACTAACAACATCGGAGAATAAATAATGGAAAATTTGGGATAGTAGGAATTAGGATAAGATTGCTACTCACCACATTGGTGTGAAAGTTTATTCATCTGATGGACTTTCTCCAATAGCTGAAAAACACCCAACAGTCTACTTTTAAATGTGACCATCTGCTGCTCAGTGTGGTGAGTAACAATGTACTGTGATTCAATATTTATAACAACAATTTTCACATAAGACTTAGCAACAAGTGCAGCATTAGCACCAAGTGCATGTCATTTCTGTTTACTTCTGACTTGCACTTTGGGAACTTCAGAAATAGAAACGTGTGGATGTTTTGGATATTTAGTCAATTTTCCACACCTCCTAAGGAAAATTTAATTACATTGATCAAGCAACTATTCTTTCCGAATGGACGGCAAGATATTTAAAAGGCAGAACAAAGTTTCTATTATAAATATTTGATCGTATATTTAAAAAAAGTCAAACAACATTTTTATCTTGGAAGTTCTCTTTGCATTACGTAGAATCACAAATGTTGAGATGTAAGATGGTTCCCTTGATGATAGCGAACTGGATCAAGGTAAATGTAAATCTGCTGGTCTTTTATACCTGGTTTATACTATCTGTAAAGGACAATTTCATTTAATTCTGAGAAAGGAGAAGGGGGAAATATATTTCTTCCATATTGGTTTTATCCTGAGTGAAAACAATATGGAACAACCTGATCAATCACCTGTGGTGATTAATATGAAGTTTGTATTTCCTGCGGGTCCGATCAAAAATTTAATACAGGGATGGATTTTATGCAGTTCTACTGTGTGCCACCACTTCAAATTACATAGTAATTGCACAATTTCGAAAACACTTTGGCGAAGTTTACTACTTTCTTGCTTTTAACTTTCTTCTAGATTTATAACACTATAACACAATGGAGCAAATATTACTGAAAAAACAAAGTTTTCCGTTACAATGACTAATCCAGTACTGTAATACACGAAATGTATAAATGGCACATTTAACCACCTAACATTACTTAACATTGCACAATGTGGTACTCTGTGTCTGTCAATAAGGGTGTATTTCATCAAAGGGCTGTGTAAAACCAAAATGTATTCGAACTGGTTAATTGATGATTGTATTGGATATCTTCTGGCGATCTCCAAACTATTTTCCAAATTTGTACCTTTCATGATTCCGTGAATACTACAACGAACTTCCAAATATGCGATTTTAAAGAAAACTGTAAGTACTGTGACCATGCAGTATACAACGAAGTATCTACACAACAGAGGTTTCTACGCACGCTCGACAAATGTGCCGTGTTCGTTTTCTCCATGCCACTACAAGAAGCGACTTGTGCATATGGGCAAAACACAAAATTATGTTTGGACAGCATTCTCCCACGCCACAAGTTGTTTGATACATTAAGTGAGTACACTACGATTACGGCAACCGTAACGAATTCAGTACTCCACATCTGCACTTACCAGTCTTTAATAACACGAATGCTTCTCACATGCGTAACTACAAACATTCCAATACAAACTTCACACAACTGTTTTCGTCTTGATCAAACCAAACAGTCAAACACCAAACACTAAACAGACGTCGGTCAAAGATAGTCAACAAGCGCTGAGCGCACATACTGTGACATCTCTTTTACACCAAAACGTTCCTTTTTCAGTTATCATATAATAATTGTATAACTCTATTGTTTACTGCTTTAATTTATTGGTTTCCTTGTACACAAAATTCTAAAGTTCTGAAATGGGAAACTCTTGAATATGAAGCTACGCTTTTTGCACACTGTAACCTCGTACTTCCTAGCTTCTACATCTATTCTATTGGGTTGGTGCAAAAGTTCGTAACGTTTTTCCATGAGTTAACAGAAACGCACAACAGAGACTGTAGTACTCGATAATATATTTTCCTTCCAGTGGCGGCTCGTGATCACTTTCGTTGGTGCGGTTTAATCAGAGTTGGTAAACTTCTGCTCATGTTCATACTTATTCTAGTGGTATTTCCGTACTCTGTGTAACAAGAAAAGTCGTGTAACTCTCAGAGGAAGTATGTACCTTCTTTCAACTTGGAAATACACCAGGGAGCATGTAAAGGATCCTCCTGGCTTTCTCCTTACGGCCGAGGACAAAAACTCTGGGGAAAATAATGCCTAGAGTGATTTCACGCTTATTTTACCCAACTAACACGTTAACTAATGCGGTCACTATCCTGGCAGATTACTTATACAGTAGTTGTGTATGCCTGTTCTTCTGACTGGGAAACATGTCAATTATTCTGTTTTTGAAGTTTGGAATTTCACTGATTTCCTCCTTATGAATGGGACAAAAACCAATCTTTCCTGACCCATACAGTCCCTGGCGAAGGTTTTAATTCTTTTTAAAGTGCTGAAACCACGCTCTGCTTCTGCTGGCGAAAAAGGTGTAGTTTGTGAGATTTGCAATGTTTTGTGCTGTTGAGTGAACGATTCTTCAAAGGAATGTTCCACAAGAAAGGTGAACAGTTCACAAACTGATTCAATGTCTTTAAGCATATTTTTGGTAGAAATCACTGACAGTTCCCAGAATGAGAGTTTCACACTGTAGCGGAGTGTGTGCTGATATGAAACTTCCTGGCAGATTAAAACTGTGTGCCAGACCGAGACTCGAACTCGGGACCTTTGCCTTTTGCGGCACTTGCCAGCTGCAGAGTGAAAATCTCATTCTGGAAACATCCCACAGGCTAAGCCATGTTTCCGCAATATCCTTTCTTCCAGGAATGTTAGTCGTGCAAGGTTCGCAGGAGAGCTGCTGTGAAGCTCGGAAGGTAGGAGGCAAGGTACTGGTGGAAGTAAAGCTGTGAGGAAAGGGTGCGAGTCATGCTTGGGTAGCCCAGTTAGTGCCAGCACGGTAGCTCAGCGTGTCTGGTCAGACGCCTACTCGCCCTCTGTGATAAAAAAACTGAGTAAAGGAATCAACGATCAACTTCAACGGATGTCTTTGCCGCCACGGTAGCTCAGCGTGTTCGGTCAGAGGGTTAGCGGCTCTCTTTAATAATAAAACTGAGTTAACGGATCAACAAGGAACTGAAACGGGTGTCTTGCGACGTCCGCCCTGAGCAGATGAAACGAATAAAATCACAGTTTTAATCTGCCAGGAAGTTTCAGTGACAGTTCATTTTCCAATTTATCATGGCAAATAAAGGAGCTTTAACTCAGTGAAAATATATTGGATAAAGTGGCTGGGAAATGTTCTCTGAAAGAAGCAAACATTTTTAGATCAGCAATTTTGAAGCTACTGAATACACGAGAGATTTGGAATCTTCCTTTCGTTGGTTGGTCACAATGTCACACCTTTCCTTGGCATCTGCTGTCAGATTAGGTTCAGTGCTTTATTTGGGACGTTTTCTTGAAGGAGGAAAACATTCATAAACTCGATGCCTTTACATGTTCTCTCCTATTTCAGAACCATCTGACTCAAGGTGACATAATGCATTGGATATAGTAATGGCATTTGCAATCTATACCTGAACTGTGTTATACAAAATAATGTTTCTTAACCTTGTAGAAAAAATTTAAAAAGTAATGTTTCATAATCTCATAGGAAAAATTTATAAGGCATAAAAAGTTTGGACTGTGAAGTAAATTGCTTATAGAAAATACTTCTCTTCTTCCTCACTCTTATCAAAACATTACAATAAGTGTAATTTATTTTCTTTAACATTAGTTACTATGTGACACTAGAAGTTCCATCTAGTTGAAGTGACTGAAGTAATTCTCCTGTTGCAGTGTTTGTAACAAACTACTTCTCTTAGGTGATGAAGAGAAACATTATAAACCCAGAAATATTTGCAAAGATCAACTTAACAGACTTCACGTTTATACAACAAACTTTTTGAATGACCAAATTCATTTGGTGCTCATAATAGTGGACATACTTGGCATATGGGAAAGTACTCTGCATCAGAGTTTGTACACCACCATGACTACCACTTATTACTGGGGCCCCATTATATGCCTGAGCAATGAGTTTTTCTTGAACATTTAAAGACTTCCTTTCTGAACCTCACTAAGCCCACTTGCCGTCTTATCTTTAACATTTTTAAAGGAAAGGAATCTTTCAACAGGTTTCTTCCCCTTAATCTAGCGCATTGTAATTACAGATTCACTTATGCATATAATATCTCTTATTTTGTCGTGATTTCTGTTGCTTCATCTGCTGCTCAGAGACAATAGTGGCAGCATTAATGTCTTTAATCTGTCTTCAATGTAAACTAGATACATACATCTAAAAATTAATTTTGTATCATGTGTGATACATATTTACATACGGAAGTACTAAAACTGCATAAGTGGTTATCTAACATGCTGTCAAGATTTCCAAGAAGAGATAGCAAATCTAAGAAATTCCAACAGTTCATTAATTCCCGGTTTTCATTGTAAGATCTTAGTGCTAGCCAATGAACTCTACAAAACATTAAGCACTCCACTATTCTGTTTAATTCTTCTTGGTAACTAATTCATTATATTTCTGAAATGACATTTTATACACTGAATTAATCTGAGCAGATATGTTAATTGTGCCAAACATTTTGTATTTACAAGCATTTTCTACTTTCTTCATGCTTCTTAATTCATCCCTTTAAATACTTTAGATCCATAGAGATAAATGTTGTCCACAATTCTTTGCTCCAGGTAACAAAAAACACAAACAAAATAGTTTTTGTTTCTCTTCACCCACCATTAACTAAGACTTTTTACAGAATTTACTGTTTCAGAAAGTTCTCTTCTTCTTTCCACCAAGTTAAGACATCAAGAAATCTTTTGGTTGATATGCACCTAACCGATTGATTTCCAGCTTCTTGTCCATTCTTAATAAACGGAGAGGCGTTTTAAGCAAACAATCTACTTTATTTACTTTAAAATCACTGTATGAACATTCGAGTTTTAACCCCACAGCTCCAGAGTACGGAACACTACTGAGAGGTGGCCTCATTAGCTGTTTTCCATATTTCCCATTGATGAATCGCAGTAGAAATGGGGGGGGGGGGGGGAGAGGGGAATTCAGTAATGCATATGACAGCAACTACAGTTAGGCATTATGGGCCCAAGGTGACTTGCTCCAAACATTGTGAAGACTTGTGGACAGATAGGCCAGGGGATGACAGTGGGAATGCAACGGGGACTGCAGGGTTTATTAGGGTGTGGAGAAAAAGGTGTATGGGTAAGGTGGTCCTTCCTCCGAGCCCACTGTAGCTGGCCATAAACTGAACTAGGCTGAAGGCTAAGGTATAGAAAGGTAAACAACTTGGTCACATCACTGCGACTTCTGTTTTAGGAGCTGGAGTATGGGGAGAGTAAAGACCACCTGCTGCTGACCCCACGACATGTCTGGGATGCAAGGAAAAACGGATACATGTGCAGTGGCCCATCCACTGGGAGTAGTGGGACAACCTCCGCGACATGACATGCTGCATTGTTGCCAAATTTATTCAAGATGGCGGTGACGACGTCATTGAAGATGGCGGTATGTAGACTTGGCAACATCGCATGACGTCATCCAAGATGGCGGATTTTGGCGAGAGAATAGGCCAATTGTGCTACGTCCACTAACCTAACTTCAAAAAAAAAAATGGCGGGAAGTTTGAATTTTGGCGGCAAAATAGCCCAATAGTGCTATGTCCACTAACCTAAGCCTCCAGAAGAAAAAATGGCGGGAAGTTTGAATTCCAACAGGATAATGCATGCAAAGACTGTACTCGTCTTTATTATTATTATCATTTACTAACATTCATTATCATTTATTATTGTTTATTATCATTTATTTTTATAGACTATTATTGACTAGCCTCCACTAGAAAATTCCCCCCAAAATCAAATTCCAACACGATAATGGCTGCAAAACCTTACTTTTGTTTATTATTATTTATTAACATTCATTATCATTCATTTTCATTTATTATCATTCATTATCATTTATTATTATAGGCCTACCACCACTAGAAAATTGCGCCAAATTCACATTCCAGCACGATATTCTCTCGAAAACTGTACTACTCTTTATTACTATCATTTATTATTTATTCAAGATGCCCGATTTTCCGGTGAGAAAGCCATTTTTCTTACACCCATAACAAAAAACTATCACAAGTTCAAATCCCAACACCATAATTGATCACATGTACGAGCTTTCTCCGGCACTTATCTTTTTTCACTGGCAGCCTATCATAATCGAGTCAAATAACAAACTGCACTTATAGTAACGTAATTCACGTCCTTTGATTTTGCAAGGGGGAAGGGACTGAAAACTTTATTTCAAGCATCACGGTCATCACTTGTTCTCCAACACATCACACACATCTTTGATATCGCAGTGCAGTCACCACGACGTCCGCGCTCCAACCGAATCAGTTCAAATCCTCGCCACCCTCTGTTCAGCGTGTGAAGACACTGCCTACGCCTGTCACGTTAGGCGGCCGGCCACAAGAGCGGGGGGCGAACCCAGCGATCGCTCCCACGTCGTAAAGATGTTTTCGCTGGACACGTTGGAACTTACCGAGTTTGACATCACAGCGGCTCCTTGTCCGCTCACAATGTGCATTCGTCGCCTCCGCACGTTTCCCGCCAAAATTGTGTGCCTCGCAGCTGAATCACACAACGGTCGACGGTTCGCTACCAAAGTTGTTTTCCTCGGCACCTTCAAACCTGTCCATGCTGACTGCTCACGATCCACAACGTGTCACTGTGCGAGCGAGAACGCAGTGCTACACTTTTGGCGGTAAAGTTTGCTCGACAGTGCAATCCGCCATAACTATATAACACCACGTTTGGACCGCATTAGAACGCCTGCTAATTGACTCACACTCGCGCGCGCGTTATACCTTTACAATCGCTGCGCCGCCGCCCCGCTTACGTCACACACTCTCCATACACGCGACGGACATAGCCTTATGTAAATACCTGGAAAATGACTCTTTATTTCAGACATTACAGTCATGCAAGTGTGTCCAACTGATTTCTCCATGCTCACACAGCGAAACTTCAGAGCGCAGCTGACATACGCGCGGCCGGCTGAGCCCGCTCCATCGGCAGCTCCCTGGACGGCTGACGTCAAGCGACCAGCGGTGCCAGCACACCCCCACGGCCAGCGCGCCAGGTAGGCCGCGAGCGGCGCCTCTGGGTCCACCCACAAACGGTCAGCCTCGCTCGGCTCAGGGTCCGACTACGTATACATCTTTCCACGCCCGCGAGCACTTAACGCTGTAGACGATGGAACCTGTCGACTGCGTGCTGGACAAAGGATACGTTTGACGCCAGAGTTTGACCGACAGTGGAATCCACCATAACCGTATAACAGCGCGTTTGCTCGTCGCGAGAACGCTCGCTAATTCACTCTCACCACCCCGCTATATTAAATAATTGAATTTACAGTTTCATATACGTGTGCAAACATAATCAACTCCCTAATTTAAACTACTTTTCGAGGACCAAACCGCCACCTCCTCCTCCCAGGAACCAGCGCCAAGTTTGAAATCTGCCAGTAAACAAAGCTCACTTGCGCTTCGCTACAAACCTAAGAAAATTGTTTCAAACTAAGCCACCAGCACTCAACCTCTTCCTACACTTTTCTGGTAAACGGACTCACACTGCACTAGGTCCATGGATGGAGCTACGAATTTACTTTATTTAGGAATGGAGTATATGTATCACACCGACAGGTCCCACATCATACAGACCTGGAAGACGCTCCTACATAACTCATTTATAATGTTCTAGACACACGCTTGCTAATTGTAAACAGTTAAAAATAACTCATAGCACAGCCTACGGACAAGCGAACCGCTCGTAAATAATGTAAAACATTTACGTCCAAATAGCCAAACAACCGCTAATTTTCCGCAATAATTTCAGTACATACGCTGATGGAAGGAGGAACGAGTGTACTTTATTTATTTACGACATATCTTTTTGAAACTTTTGCTTCTCATAGGATTCGATATGTAAGGATGACATAAGGCAGTTTCTGAACTCCAGTAGTGCACTACACGTGGCAACACAACCACACCCACCAAGATATTCATTCCAATCTAGACCTCTAACTCGTCTATAGATAAATTTGTCCATTTATTTGTTGACTCACTCACACTCTGACCAGATTGCAGTTTTTTGCGCAAAAACCACTCAGACTGCGCTGTGCTGCTCGGGGAAGTAAGGAAGGGCTGCAGTCTATTTGTTTGGAGCCCTTTTATTTAGTCGTGGAGTATATTTGTCACAAAACACTCACACTGATCCGAATGTGGTCATCTGACACAGGCCACAAACACGTAAACGACTCCTAATTTCACCACACAATAGCAAACAGCTCTTACAGGGTGTTTCAAAAATGACCGGTATATTTGAAACGGCAATAAAAACTAAACGAGCAGCGATAGAAATACACCGTTTGTTGCAATATGCTTGGGACAACAAACTTTCGAAATTACAGTAGTTACAATTTTCAACAACAGATGACGTTGCAAGTGAAGTGAAAGATATAGAAGACAACGCAGTCTGTGGGTGCGCCATTCTGTACGTCGTCTTTCTGCTGTAAGCGTGTGCTGTTCACAACGTGCAAGTGTGCTGTGGACAACATGGTTTATTCCTTAGAACAGAGAATTTTTCTGGTGTTGGAATTCCACCGCCTAGAACACAGTGTTGTTGCAACAAGACGAAGTTTTCAACGGAGGTTTAATGTAACCAAAGGACCGAAAAGCGATACAATAAAGGATTTGTTTGAAAAATTTCAACGGACTGGGAACGTGACGGATGAACGTGCTGGAATGAAGTGATATCAGGTGTTCCCCAGGGAAGCGTCCTGGGACCTCTACTGTTCCTGATCTATATAAATGACCTGGGTGACAATCTGAGCAGTTCTCTTAGACTGTTCGCAGATGATGCTGTAATTTATCGTCTAGTAAGGTCATCTGAAGACCAGTATCAGTTGCAAAGCGATTTAGAAAAGATTGCTGTATGGTGTGTCAGGTGGCAGTTGACGCTAAATAACGAAAAGTGTGAGATGATCCACATGAGTTCCAAAAGAAATCCGTTGGAATTCGATTACTCGATAAATAGTACAATTCTCAAGGCTGTCAATTCAACTAAGTACCTGGGTGTTAAAATTACGAAGAACTTCAGTTGGAAGGACCACATAGATAATATTGTCGGGAAGGCGAGCCAAAGGTTGCGTTTCATTGGCAGGACACTTAGAAGATGCAACAAGTCCACTAAAGGGACAGCTTACACTACACTTGTTCGTCCTCTGTTAGAATATTGCTGCGCGGTGTGGGATCCTTACCAGGTGGGATTGACGGAGGACATCGAAAGGGTGCAAAAAAGGGCAGCTCGTTTTGTATTATCACGTTATAGGGGAGAGAGTGTGGCAGATATGATACACGAGTTGGGATGGAAGTCATTACAGCATAGACGTTTTTCGTCGCGGCGAGACCTTTTTACGAAATTTCAGTCACCAACTTTCTCTTCCGAATGCGAAAATATTTTGTTGAGCCCAACCTACATAGGTAGGAATGATCATCAAAATAAAATAAGAAAATCAGAGCTCGAACAGAAAGGTTTAGGTGTTCGTTTTTTCCCGCTCGCTGTTCGGGAGTGGAATAGTAGAGAGATAGTATGATTGTGGTTCGATGAACCCTCTGCCAAGCACTTAAATGTGAATTGCAGAGTAGTCATGTAGATGTAGATGTAGGGCGACCGCGTACGGCAACCACAGAGGGCAACGCGCAGCTACTGCAGCAGGTGATCCAACAGCGGCCTCGGGTTTCCATTCGCCGTGTTGCAGCTGCGGTCCAAATGACGCCAACGTCCACGTATCGTCTCATGCGCCAGAGTTTACACCTCTATCCATACAAAATTCAAACGCGGCATCCCCTCAGCGCCACTACCATTGCTGCATGAGAGACATTCGCTAACGATATAGTGCACAGGATTGATGACGGCGATATGCATGTGGGCAGCATTTGGTTTACTGACGAAGCTAATTTTTACCTGGACGGCTTCGTCAATAAACAGAAATGGCGCATATGGGGAATCGAAAAGCCCCATGTTGCAGTCCCATCATCCCTGAATCCTCAAAAAGTACTGGTCTGGGCCGCCATTTCTTCCAAAGGAATCATTGGCCCATTTTTCAGATCCGAAACGATTACTGCATCACGCTATCTGGACATTCTTCGTGAATTTGTGGCGGTACAAACTGCCTTAGACGACACTCCGAACGCCTCGTGGTTTATGCAAGATGGTGCCCGGCCACATTGCACGGCCGACGTCTTTAATTTCCTGAATGAATATTTCGATGATCGTGTGATTGCTTTGGGCTATCCGAAACATACAGGAGGCGGCGTGGATTGGCCTCCCTATTCGCCAGACATGAACCCCTGTGACTTCTTTCTGTGGGGACACTTGAAAGACCAGGTGTACCGCCAGAATCCAGAAACAATGGAACAGCTGAAGCAGTACATCTCATCTGCATGTGAAGCCATTCCGCCAGACACGTTGTCAAAGGTTTCGGGTAATTTCATTCAGAGACTACGCCATATTATTGCTACGCATGGTGGGTATGTGGAAAATATCGTACTATAGAGTTTCCCAGACCGCAGCGCCATCTGTTGTTGACAATTGTAACTACTGTAATTTCGAAAGTTTGTCTGCCTGCAAATGTACTGTTGTCCCAAGCATATTGCAACAAACGGTGTATTTCTGTCGCTGCTCGTTTAGTTTGTATTGCCGTTTCTAATACACCGGTCATTTTTGAAACACCCTGTACATAATGCAGTACACAATATCAGCAGCCGATCTCTGTACTCTTAAACTGTCCAAATAATGCACCGCACAGTGCACAGACATGCTCGCAAAATAGTGCAACATACCCGCCCAAACACGCTCAGCTGCCAAACCGACCGAAAGTCTCTGCTCGGCCTCCCCCAAACATGACCTCAACACAGTCGCATTCGCACCTAACACCGGATAAATTGATATCGCTTAAGCGCCTTAGATTACGCTCCAAAACAGATCGAGCGCGCGTGCGGTCGGCGGGGGGAGGGGGTTCCAGAGTCTCCAGCCAAGTTCAGCTTCCGAGCGGTCGTGACAGCCGACACATGTGAAAGCTGCATTGTTCTTTTCGTGTATACCGCCGGCGTCTCAGGTCTAGACCTGCCTTCACGTCTATTGTCAGAATAGCTCATAGCTCGTTGACACACACGATTAACATGACCGGGAAAACATTTACTACATGTATGCAACCAGTATGGTGACGGAAAACCAATCACTCTGATCTGCACTGCAGGTGCGTGTAATCATTGAGAACACCCTTTTTATTTTTTCGAACAACTTATTTAACCATACAGTGTATCTATCACGCTATCACAAAACACCAATCCCAGATGTGCCCTGGACCATGTTACACAGCCCACAGACATGGACCCAATCATAATTTTAGTACACACTATAGCAAACTGCTACTAAATAATACATCACACAGATGTGTAGATACGCTCACTACTCGTAAACTATCCTAATAACGCATAGCAGAGCCTGAAGGTCCGCTCGCAAAATAGCTCAGCAGACGTGCGCAGGTACATCCACTCCGCACCCTGCCCACAGGATCGTGAAGTCACCCATCCGTCTGATTTCAGACCGCGCACAGCCCTTGCTCGGCTTCCGCAAGCGTGAGTTGGCGCGGTCAACGCACTCGTCAGCGGTCAAACCACACACATACGTCCGTCCAGGAGCGCGATCCTGACTCGCGACTACCGAACGCGGCTGAAAGTCAACTTTACATCAACGTAGCATAATTATCAAGGCACAGCCTCTATACGCTAGACACATCATAGCAGCACATGTCTTTACCTCCTATGACACTGTAGCACACTGCGCATTGCTTCTCACACGACATTACGCGGCCCTTTAACTAAACATAACTACACATCCCTGCTCTCGCCTCGTCGCGTGACCAGCCATCTAAGACCTTCTCAATATTATTCTTACTTTCCAATATTTTTTAAAAAAATAAGATGTAATTTACACCTCCCACCGCACCTAACCTCACAACCGTCCCAACATCAACATACGCAAACGTCCTCAACCCTATCTTGACACTCATATATCACCCCACAAACCATGCCCATCAATCAATTTACCATTCTCATCCCCTATTTTCGAATTACAAACGCAGCCTCTATCTAAACACCAATCAACTCATCTTTCTCGCACTTTCAACAGTAAAATTGATTTTACACACACCCAAAAATATCAAACGCAATTAAAGAGTCAAACTTTTATACAGAGCATCAATCACATACGACACTCACACCAATATTTAAAGCCTGGTCCATATTTACCACCTCCACCTTCAATTAAATATTATTACCAATCCTGCTACATTCTGCCAGCGCTCGATTTGTACCTATTTTTCCGCTCTTAACTGTTGTCACTAGCAGTCGAGTATCACTATCTATAGATTGTATAAATTTCCACATAAAAAAAATCTCGCCCTCCCCCCATTCCATGTTTAGAGACTGCTATATCTGAACACATAGCATCATTCACTTGCTCTTATCTAATAACTCATCCATCAGGTCGGGGGGCAAGGTTATCCCTTTCTTTCTTTCTTTCAGCAGCAGACAGCTCTTTTTTTTTTTTTTTTTTTTTTTTTTACAATGGTATCTAAACTGCGCCATCAACTTAACATCACCATTCGCGAAACATATCTTGAAATACGTAAACACACTTACTCAATTATACAGCGGTTCTGTTGAGGACATGACCTTCAATATTGCAGTTCTTAATCTAATAACCACCGAAACAAGTACTAAATGCTCAAACTAATCCCATAGCGCCTTACAAAGCGAGTGAACGAGCGCCGCCGGCGGCATGTCAAAGCCACATACAGTATCTGTCCATCTATACAGCCGTCCACTAAGCCCCAGGACCATCATGCTGAAGTGGGCTCCCCCTATACCTGCTCTGCAGCTACTGTCTAACGACATACAGTGCACAAATGGATTCCTGAATAGCGCAGATCTCTATCTCCCCCTTGCATCACCAAACAATGTCTCCCCCAGCCAGCAAACCCGCTCACAATTTCCACTCGCATATATAAAACCATATTCACTCCTACCAAAACTCACTTAATAATAAAAAAGCATTCTCCCTTTTTAAGCATAGATGAGTATGTATTTATCTTCACCCATCTGATCTCTGCAATTTAAGTCGGAGAAAGACATATTTATTACCTTCTGCAACCTGTCTATAAACAGAACGATCTCAGTTACTACAACAGGACCTTGTTTTGACCATTCGCCAGAAATGAGCGCTATGTTGTACGCCTCAAACTAGACAAAAGTACAACAGATCCTCAACACCCTATCATCTTTATCCTCTACCATCAAACAGTGAAAAGGTCACGAAGGCACCAATGCGATCCACCTCCAGCACAGACAAACGGAATTCACAATACTCCCCCCGAATAACTCAGAGTGCAACCATCCAAGAATTCCTAACAGCTCGCCAAATCCAACACCTCAAACTACATATGCCTATATGAACAAGATCATATTAAATATACACACACACTGCATAGACCCCTTTCAAGTTTGATCACCCATACTCTAAGCAAATGAGAAGCTGCCTCTGGCCCTTGTTCAAATAGTGTTTTTTAACACTATTTTGCACACTGCCGAGCATTTCGTCCTTCTGCCGCGACTTCGAAGTCATTGTCTGATCCTAAACAGACATTAACACAGACTGATGCACGGCCTTTCACAGGAAACTATACCTTGCACCTTGTAAATCATATTCTTACAGTCGATAGCACAACATTGAATGATTTTAAATATAGGACAACCACAACACAAGGAAAATAGGAGAGCCTGCTGGCGTTGTAGCGACTTCCCTTGAAAGTGATTGACCACCTCTACATTTAAAATCATATACCGCAGTGACCAAATAGTTTATAACTCCGCATTCCCTTTCTAGTGATTGGACATTTTTGCACAACACCGTTTTCGGTGCTAGCAACACCGGAGGTTGCGGCCCATCAACCAAAATTTTTCCCCAAACTCAAGCAAGCATTGTCAGTCAATCATTATGTCATACCCAATGCACAGATGCGATGGATAAGACACCACCGATCTACTGTAATATTATCCGTCACAGCTGATATCGCGAAAAATATTACAGTAAGCCCAACACTTGCCAATCATGTGACAGCTTCTTTTCTTAATGTCAGTATCATAGCTAAACCACACATCCTCTACTTTGCAAGTATCATTGCGACTATTCATAGATGACTGCTCAGCATGTCCATTCACACTTAATTCTCGAACACATACAGACGACCAAATTAGACCAGACAAAACTATACATATTTCTAAGACCTCGAGCATAGTACTCGATCAATCCCTCTGGGTATGACGGTCACAGAGCCTATCTAGTCCTCTTACGTTAAAAGACCATCCTCACCTCGGCATTGACCTACCTACCCCGCAACATCGCTACCCAATTATTCCTCAACCGAGCAAACGAATATAGCTACACTCTACCTCTCTGGACGGAATAGAGCTTTCCTAGTCCTAACCCAATCAAGTGCACCACATTTCTCGAAAAGTAACCAAGTCTTGGAGCTTAGTGCACCAAATCGATCTATAGTAACAGATCTCAAAATAATTTAATAGCATACAGTTAAGAAGAAGAGCAAGAACGGAGCGATATTTATACACAACGTAGTTCGATAGATTTTTAAGCAAATCATCCAATCTATCATGTGTAAAGTATTGTTCTAGAGTCCATTATCGGTGTATCGAAGGTTCCAGTAGGCGAGGGAGAGAGAGAGAGAGAGAGAGAGAGAGAGAACATAAAAACACACACACTCCTAAGAGTAGAACGTTCTGCACTTTAAAACAGTCAATAACCTTAGATCGCTTACTTTTCCGTCCTGTCAGACATATATCCTTCTCCTCGGTCACCCTACGCTGAGCTATCTTTACCCCAATCGTAAAACTATTCCTTTCTATGATACGAGCCCAATATAGCCCTGTAGGCACGTGTAGTGCCCAATGATCACACCAGATAACGAGTCAGAAATAATACTATTACTCCATCAGGTCTATATACAAAATTATAGTTATTAGCACCTCCCATGAACCATGGACCTTGTCATTGGTGGGGAGGGTTGCGTGCCTCTGCGATACAGATAGCCGTACCGTAAGTGCAACCACAACTGAGGGGTATCTGTTGAGAGGCCAGACAAACATGTGCTTCCTGAAGAGGGGCAGCAGCCTTTTCAGTAGTTGCAGGGGCAACAGTCTGAATGATTGACTGATCTGGGCTTGTACCCCTAACCAAAACGGCCTTGCTGTGCTGGTACTGCGAACAGCTGAAAGCAAGGGGAAACTACGGTTGTAATTTTTCCCGAGGGCATGCAGCTTTACAGTATGGTTAAATGATGATGGCGTTCTCTTGGGTAAAATATTCCGGAGGTAAAATAGTCCCCCATTCGGATATCCGGGCGGGGACTACTCAGTAGGACGTCGTTATCAGGAGAAAGAAAACTGGCGTTCTACGGATCGGAGCGTGAAATGTCAGATCCCTTAATCGGGCAGGTAGGTTAGAAAATTTAAAAAGGGAAATGGATAGATTAAAGTTAGATATAGTGGGAATTAGTGAAATTCGGTGGCAGGAGGAACAAGACTTTTGGTCAGGCGAATACAGGGTTATAAATACAAAATCAAATAAGGGTAATGCAGGAGTAGGTTTAATAACGAATAAAAAAATAGGAGTGCGAGTAAGCTACTACAAACAGCATAGTGAACGCATTATTGTGGCCAAGATAGACACGAAGCCCACACCTACCACAGTGATAAAAGTTTATATGCCAACTAGCTCTGCAGCTGACGAAGAAATTGAAGAAATGTATGATGAAACAAAAGAAATTATTCAGATAGTGAAGGGAGACGAACATTTAATAGTCATGGGTGACTGGAATTCGGTAGTAGGAAAAGGGAGAGAAGGAAACATAGTAGGCGAATATGGATTGTGGGGAAGAAATGAAAGAGGAAGCCACCTGGTAGAATTTTGCACAGAGCACAACTCGATCACAGCTAACACTTGGTTCAAGAATCATAAAAGAAGGTTGTATACATGCAAGAAGCCTGGAGATACTGACAAGTTTCAGATAGATTATATAATGGTAAGACAGAGATTTAGAAACCAGGTTTCAAATTGTAAGACATTTACAGGGGCTTATGTGGACTCTGACCACAATCTTTTGGTTATGAACTGTAGATTAAATGTCAAGAAACTGCAAAAAGGTGGGAATTTAAGGAGGTGGAACCTGGATAAACTGAAAGAACCAGAGGTTCTACAGAGTTTCAAGGAGAGCATAAGGGAACAATTGACAGGAATGGGGGAAAGAAAGAAATACAGTGGAAGAAGAATGGGTAGCTTTGAGGGAAAAAGTAGTAAAGGCAGCAGAGGATCTGGTAGGTAAAAAGACAAGGGCTGCTAGAAATCCTTGGGTAACAGAAGAAATATTGAATTTAATTGATGAAAGGAGAAAATATAAAAATGCAGTAAATGAAGCAGGCAAAAAGGAATACAAACGTCTTAAAAATGAGATTGACAGAAAGTGCAAAATGGCTAAGCAGGAATGGTTAGAGGACAAATGTAAGGATGTAGAGGCTTGTCTCACCAGGGGTAAGATAGATACTGCCTATAGGAAACTTAAAGAGACCTTTGGAGAAAATAGAACCACTTTTATGAATATCAAGAGCTCAGATAGAAATCCAGTTCTAAGCAAAGAAGGGAAAGCAGAAAGGTGGAAGGAGTATATAGAGGGTCTATACAAGGGCGATTTAATTAAGGACAATATTATGGAAATGGAAGAGGATGTAGATGAAGATGAAATGGGAGATATGATACTGCGTGAAGAGTTTGACAGAGCACTGAAAGACCTGAGTCGAAACAAGGCCCCGGGAGTAGACAACATTCCATTAGAACTACTGACAGCCTTGGGAGAGCCAGTCCTGACAAAACTCTACCATCTGGTGAGCAAGATGTATAAGACAGGCGAAATACCCTCAGACTTCAAGAAGAATATAATAATTCCAATACCAAAGAAAGCAGGTGTTGACAGATGTGAAAATCACCGAACTATCAGTTTAATAAGTCACGGCTGCAGAATAACAGAATACTAACTCGAATTCTTTACAGACGAAGGGAAAAACTGGTAGAAGCCGACGTCGGAGAAGATCAGTTTGGATTCCGTAGAAATATTGGAACACGCGAGGCAATACTGACCCTACCATTTATATTAGAAGATAGATTAAGGAAAGGCAAATCTACGTTTCTAGCATTTGTAGACTTAGTGAAAGCTTTTGAGAATGTTGACTGGAATACTCTCTTTCAAATTCTGAAGGTGGCAGGGGTAAAATACAGGGAGCGAAACGCTATTTACAATTTGTACAGAAACCAGATGGCAATTATAAGAGTCGAGGAGCGTGAAAGGACAGAAGTGGTTGGGAAGGGAGTGAGTCAGGGTTGTGGCCTCTCCCCGTTGTTGTTCAATCTGTATATTGAGCAAGCAGTGAAGGAAACAAAAGAAAAATTCGGAGTAGGGGTTACAATCCACGGAGAAGAAATAAAAACTTTGACGTTTGCCGATGACATTGTAATTCTGTCAGAAACAGCAAATGACTTGGAAGAGCAGTTGAACAAGGGTACGATTTGTGCTTTTACCAGTGGGGGGGGGGGGGGGGGGGATGTCTTAGGGGGCAGTAGAATTATATATGTTACTAGCTTGGACTGTGGTGTTACGCATGGTTAAGCAGCTATTTATAAATAGATGTTAATGCCGAAACTCACTATTCACGAGTATGCACTATCAAAAAAGCCATCCCTTGTTATATCTTTAAAAGTACATTATAGGTAAAGCTTATTTACAAAATCATCTACATACAGGCATACGAGGGGAATTGAAAAAGTAGAGGCAGATTTGTGAAAAGCTGTACTTATTCTGATGATAAAAAGTGAAACATATTAATAGTATTAATAATAAGACTTATCAAAAACCTTCAGTGTTTGGCTCCACAAACTTAAATTATATGTAAAATTTTACTCCAGTGCGTGGGAAATAAACATCCCAGGTTGGGATGCATAAACAAAAACCAGAGGAGGGGATTGTCTGATGCAGTGGGGGGGGGGGGGGGGGGGAGGGACACATCCCCCCCCCCCCCGCCGCCCTGAAAACCGCACACTGAGTTGAACGGAATGGATAGTGTCTTGAAAGGAGGATATAAGATGAACAACAACAAAAGCAAAACGAGGACAATGGAATGTAGTCGAATTAAATTGGGTGATGCTGAGGGAATTAGGTTAGGCAATGAGACACTTAAAGTAGTAAAGCAATTTTGCTATTTGGGGAGCAAAATAACTGATGATGGTCGAAGTAGAGAGGATATAAAATGTAGACTGGCAATGGTAAGGAAAGCGTTTCTGAAGAAGAGAGATTTGTTAACTTCGAGTATAGATTTGAGTGTCAGGAAGTCGTTTATGAAAGTATTTGTATGGAGTGTAGCCATGTGTGGAAGTGAAACATGGACGATAAATAGTGTGGACAAGAAGAGGATAGAAGCTTTTAAAATGTGGTGCTACAGAAGAATGCTGAAGATTAGATGGGTAGATCACATAACTAATGAGGAGGTATTGAATAGGATGGGGAGAAGAGGAGTTTGTGGCACAACTTGACTAGAAGAAGGGATCGGTTGGTAGTACATGTTCTGAGACATCAAGGGATCACCAATTTAGTATTGGAGGGGAGCGTGGAGGGTAAAAATCGTAGAGGGAGACCAAGAGATGAATACACTAAGCAGATTCAGAAGGATGTAGGTTGCAGTAGTTACTTGGAGATGAAGAAGCTTGCACAGGATAGAGTAGCATGGAGAGCTGCATCAAACCAGTCTGAGGATTGAAGACCACAACAACAACAACAACAGTAATTAGAAGCCGGTACATCCTACAAGCAAACAGATACGTATAACAGCAGCGCCCAACATGTGAAAATTACAAGTCATCCTGTCACCAACTGTGTAAACACCCGTCTGTCGGGTAAGTGTGTACACAGTGATTACAGCCCCTCACAGATACCCACAGCTAACTTAGTTATGACGCTGAAGTCTCGATTTTACACCAAGCATGCGACAGGGTGGGGATCGCGTAAATCAAAGTGCGTTTAGAAGAATACGTCAACTTTCATCACACATGAGATGGAAGTCCTCTGATGACCGACCTATCAATTTATCCGGTGTTAGGTGCGAATGCGACTGTGTTGAGGTCATGTTTGGGGGAGGCCGAGCAGAGACTTTCGGTCGGTTTGGCAGCTGAGGGTGTTTGGGCGCGTATGTTGCACTATTTTGCGAGCATGTCTGTGCACTGTGCAGTGCATTATTTGGAGAATATAAGAGTACAGAGCTCGGCTGCTGATATTGTGTACTGCATTATGTAAGAGCTGGTTACTGTTGTGTGGTGAAATTAGGAGTTGTTTACGTGTTTGTGTCCTGTGTCAAATGACCACAGTCGGATCAGTGTGAGTGTTTTGTGACAAATATACTCCACGACTAAATAAAAGGGCTCCAAACAAATAGAGTGCAGCCCTTCCTTACTTCCCCGAGCAACACAGCGCAGTCTGAGTGGTTTTTGCGCAAAAAACTGCAATCTGGTCAGAGTGTGAGTGAGTCAACAAATAAATGGACAAATTTATCTGTAGAGGAGTTAGAGGTCTGGATTGGAATGAATATCTTGGTGGGTGTGGTTGTGTTGCCACGTGTAGTGCACTACTGGAGTTCAGAAACTGCCTTATGTCAGCCTTACATATCGAATCCTATGAGAAGCAAAAGTTTCAAAAAGATATGTCGTAAATAAATAAAGTACACTCGTTCCTCCTTCCATCAGGGTATGCACTGAAATTATTGCGGAAAATTAGCGGTTGTTTGGCTATTTTGACGTAAATGTTTTGCATTATTCACGAGCGGTTCGCTTGTCTGTAGGCTGTGCAATGAGTTATTTTTAACTGTTTACAATTAGCAAGCGTGTGTCTAGAACATTATAAATGAGTTATGTAGGAGCTTTTTGCAGGTCTGTATGATGTGGGACCTGTCGGTGTGATACATATACTCCATTCCTAAATAAAGTAAATTCGTAGCTCCATCCATTGACCTAGTGCAGTGTGAGTCCGTTTACCAGAAAAGTGTAGGAAGAGGTTGAGTGCTGGTGGCTTAGTTTGAAACAATTTTCTTAGGTTTGTGGCGAAGCACAAGTGAGCTTTGTTTACTGGCAGATTTCAAACTTGGCGCTGGTTCCTAGGAGGAGGAGGTGGCGGTTTGGTCCTCGAAAAGTAGTTGAAATTAGGGAGTTGAAGATGTTTGCACACGTATATGAAATTGTAAATTCAATTATTTAATGTAGCGGGGTGGTGAGAGTGAATTAGCGAGCGTTCTCGCGACGAGCAAATGCGCTGTTACACGGTTATGGTGGATTCCACTGTCGGTCAAACTCTGGCGTCAAACGTATCCTTTGTCCAGCACGCAGTCGACAGGTTCCATCGTCTACAGCGTTAAGTGCTCGCGGGCGTGGAAAGATGTATACGTAGTCGGACTCTGAGCCGAGCGAGGCTGACCGTTTGTGGGTGGACCCAGAGGCGCCGCTCGCGGCCTACCTGGCGCGCTGGCCGTGGGGATGTGCTGGCACCGCTGGTCGCTTGACGTCAGCCGTCCAGGGAGCTGCCGATGGAGCGGGCTCAGCCGGCCGCGCGTATGTCAGCTGCGCTCTGAAGTTTCGCTGTGTGAGCATGGAGAAATCAGTTGGACACACTTGCATGACTGTAATGTCTGAAATAAAGAGGCATTTTCCAGGTATTTGCAAAAGGCTATGTCCGTCGCGTATATGGAGTGTGTGTGACGTAAGCGGGGCGGCGGCGCAGCGATTGTAAAGGTATTACGCGCGCGCGAGTGTGAGTCAATTAGCAGGCGTTCTAGTGCGGTCCAAACGTGGTGTTATATAGTTATGGCGGATTGCACTGTCGAGCAAACTTTACCGCCAAAAGTGTAGCACTGCGTTCTCGCTCGCACAGTGACACGTTGTGGATCGTGAGCCGTCGGCATTGACAGATTTGAATGTGCCGAGGAAAACAACTTTGGCAGCGAACGGTCGAGTGTTGTGTGATTCAGCTGCGAGGCAGACAATTTTGGCGGGAAACGTGCGGAGGCGACGAATACACGTGGTAAGTGGACAATGGGCCGCTGTGATGTCAAACTCGGCAAGTTCCAGCGTGTCCAGCGAAAACATGTTTACGACGTGGTAGCAATCGCTGGGCTCGCCCGCCGCTCTTGTGTCCGGCCGCCTAACGTGACAGGCGTAGGCAGTGTCTCCACGCGCTGGCTAGAGGGTGGCGAGGATTTGAACTGATTCGGTTGGAGCGCGGACGTCGTGGTGACTGCACTGCGATACCAAAGATGTGTGTGCTGAGTGTGTTGGAGAACAAGTGATGACCGTGCTGCTTGAAATAAAGTCTTCAGTCTCTTCCCCCATGCAAAATCAAAGGACGTGAATTACGTTACTGTAGGTGCAGTTTGTTATTTGATGCGTTTATGATAGGCTACCAGTGAAAAAAGGTAAGTGCCGGAGAAAGCTCGTACATGTGATCAATTATGGTGTTGGGATTTGAACTTGTGATAGATTTTTGTTATGGATGTAAAGAAAATGGCTTTCTCACCGAGAAAATCGGACATCTTGAATAAATAATAAATTATTATTATAAATAGAAGTACAGTTTTCGAGAGAATATGGTGTTGGAATGTGAATTTGGCGGAATTTTCTAGTGGTGGTAGGCCTATAATAATAAATGATAATGAATGATAATAAATGAAAATGAATGTTAATAAATAATACTGAATAATAATAAACAAAAGTAAGGTCTTGCAGCCATTATTATGTTGGAATTTGAATTTGGAGGGAATTTTCTAGTGGAGGCAGGTCAATAATAATTAATAATAATAAATGATAATAAATAATAATAAATGATAATAAATGATAATAAATGACAATGAATGATAATGAATGTTAGTAAACGATAATCAATAATAATAAAGACGAGTACTGTCTTTGCATGCATTATCCTGTTGGAATTCAAACTTCCCGCCATTTTTTTCTTCTGGCGGCTTAGGTTAGTGGTCATAGCACAATTGGCGTATTTTCCCGCCAGAATTCAAACTGCCCGCCATTTTTTCTTGAGGTTAGGTTAGTGGACGTAGCCCAATTGGCCTATTCTCCCACCAAAATCCGCCATCTTGGATGACGTCATGCGATGTTGCCAAGTCTACTTGCCGCCATCTTGAATTACGTCTTCGCCGCCATCTTGAATAAATTAGCAACAATGCAGCGCATCTTGATGCGAAGATTGTCCCACTACTACTGGGCCCCGTGCTTACTGGCCAGCAGCTATGCATCAGCAAGGTGCAAGTGGAGAAGAGGAAACCACTTGGTCATGTGACTGTGACTGGGAGCCAGGGGTGAAGAGGGAATATGGGGCAACGAGCCACCTGCCACAGGCGCACGGCATTGGAAAAATCAGTTGTGGAAAGAAAAAATGGTTCATCACTGCAGAAGGATACGCTTTGCGTGTTTGTTGTCTGTTTGAGAACAGAGAGAACTGGCCCTGATTGCAGTGAGTTTTTGGCAGTCTTACTACACCAGATATTTGAACTGTTTGATATAAAACTGAAGATATATATCACAAGCTTTTTGGTGTGTGAGGTTCCACTGGCCGCTTAGAACAAATCGTTCCTGTCTCCTCCACTATTTACAGCAGTGTGCCCGTGCTGGGATAACTTTCCAATTCAATGAGTATAGAAATCACACAGTTTTGAAGCGAAGAACTCATCGAGCCATGTTCGGCACACATTTTCATCTGGAAAGGAAATTCTTTGAAGGTTGTTTGATAGAGAGCCGAAGATCTGGCGAATAAGGCGATTGTGTAATGACTTCCCAACCCAACTCCTGTATAGCGTTTTATTGTCAGTCTAGCAGGATGTGGGCATGTGTTATCGTCAAGTAACATCACTTCACACAGTCTTTCTGGTCACTATTCTTGGACTGCGTCTGCAAGACGTCTCAGTTGTTGACAATAAATGCCACCAGTGATGGTTTCACCTCGGGCAAGCAATTTGTAGTACACCACATCATCACTGTTCCACCAGCTGCATAACATTATCTTTTGTGGATGTGTGCAGGTATGGGGAGAGGGTGCTGACTTTAGGCTCAACCACATCATTCTTTCCTTATGTTAGCACGAAGACACTATTTCTCGACATCAGTAATGATGCAGGGTAGGAATGGTCAGTGTTGTACATGAGCCAATTGATGACAAGCAAGCAGAGGTTCACATATGGCCACCCACTGACTTTTGTGGTTTTGGCTTAGAGCATGTGGTAACGATACACGTGAGTTTTGAACTTTGCCCACTGCATACAAATGTCAGCCCCTTACTTAGCTTTGCATTTATCGCGAGTCTCTCGCCCAGCACAAAGTCCCAAGCGACTGGAAAAAACGCATGTGACTCCTGTATATAAGAAGGTTAAAAGAACGGATCCGCAAAATTACAGACCAGAATCCTAACATTGATCTGCTGCAGAATCCTTAAACACATTCTCATTTCCAATTAAATAAGCCTACGTCCACGAATCAGCTCGGTTTTAGAAAGCATCGCTCATGCGAAGCTCAGCTTTCTCTTTTCTCGCATGGAATACTGTGAACTAGGATTGCAGGGCAACAGGCAGATTTCACATTCCTAGATTTCTGGAAAGCATTTAACACGGTGCCTAACTGCAGACTGTTAAGAGAAGTACGATCAGATATGTTAGTGACTTGGAGTCTTGTTTAGTAATAGAACCCAGTATGTTATCTTCGATGGCGAGTGTTCATCAGAGACAAGGGTATCATGAGAAGTGCTCCAGAGAAGTGCGATATGACTGCTGTTATTTTCTCTATACATAAATTATTTGGAGGACAGCACGACCAGCAATCTGCGGTTGTTTGCTGATGATGCTCTTGTGTATGGAAAGATGTCGAAACTGACTGCCTGTAGGAGGATACAAGATGATGTAGACAAAATCTCTAGTTGGTGTAATGCATGGCAGCAAGCTCCAACTGTAGAAGAAATGTAAGTTAATGCAGATGAGTAGTAAAGATGACGTTCAGATGCAGCATTAGTAGTGCCAATGCCGTAGAGTACGATACTGTTTATTAAAACGAATTGATATTCCATCCAGACTTGGTGACTTTTGTTTTCAAATCTTCCAGTTTTATCTCTATGCCAGGTAAGCTTATTATTTTGTCATCCATACGGGAATCTGTTCTATGGTCAAACGACAGTATGTTTGGATGATTCTTCTACATGAGCGGTTCCTTAAACGCGAAATTTAACACTTAGGCTTTCGTTTTGCTATCTTCAACTGCCATACCAGACTGTTCAATGAGTGATTGGATGAATCCTTAGCCTCGCTTAGCGATTTTATGCATGACTAGAATTTTCTCAGGTTTACAGCCTAATCTTTTGCTAATGTATGATGGTGGTAGTTGTTGTGTGCTTCGCGCATAGATCTTTTCTCAGACGCGCGTATCTCCACTAACCTTTGCCTGTCGCGATTTGCGCATTCTCTTTCGTACCAAAAGTGCGACAGCTTCTGTTTCCTCAGCATCTCGAGGATTTCGTTGTTAAACCATGTTGGGTCTTTTCCATCCTTAATCCACTTACTAGGCACATAATTCTCCAAACCATAATTTACAATCTGTTCAAGCTTTGCCTATAATTCTTCTACATCAATTTTACTGGAACTACGTGATGTCAGTTCACTGTCTAAGTTAGACACTAAGAATTGCTTATCTGCCCTTTATAGCAGAAACACTCTCCTAGCCTTCTGGGCTGATTTATTAATTCTCATAACCATAGCTGCTATAATGACATCACGGTCACTAATCCCTGTCTCCGTACTGATGCTGTCAGTGAAGTCTGGCCTATTTGTAGCTACAAGGTCTAAGATATTTCCATTGCATGTGGGCTGCCGAACCATCTGCTCAAGAGAGTTTTTAGAAAATGTGTTTGAAAGTACTTTGCAAGACTTCTGTGTGTAACCTCCACTACACACACAAACACACACAGTGAATCCATAAACGTCCTAGTCTATACTCAATAAGTTAAAGTCGCCTCCAATTAGTATCGCATGATCTGGGTAGACTTTCTTTGAATGGCTCTGGAACTGCCACTCTGGAATTGGGTGCTCAGTAAGAATTGGGTGCCAGTTAACTTGGTTTCCCGTAGACCTGTTATTTGTAACCAGGTAACTTCAGTGTCATGCTCAACTTCGACCTCAATAGAGACAAAATTTTTGTTAACTGCAATGAACACAACCCCTCCTATGGTGTCTAGTTTGTCTTTCAGATCTACATTCCATGACTCGCTAAATATCTGAGCTTTCTTTTTCAGGTTTCAGACAGCTCTCGAGCTAAGATTAATCTGAGTGTGAGGGCAGTAAATTTGAGAACTTTGTTATGAATACTTCGACAACTTACTGATAAAATTTTGAAAGTTGCTTTACCTAAAAGAACTTCACGTGCTGAGTATGTTTCCTTTGCGTAGTGCATCCCTGACCTATCAGTGGGATTCCTACAAATCGCCACCCAATAATGGAGGTCTAGAAATCTGTAGCCAAGACTGTCACAGAGTCGACGAAGCCTTACGTTGAGACGCTCTACTCGATTAAAACCAAAGGATCCCAAGCAACTCTGGGAACAACGCTGCAAATTGCGAGCTTTGCTTACACATCATGTGCGAGGCTACCAGCCTTCACCATTTCCACCAGCGGCCTGTATGAAATGAGGATGGCCACAGAACCCATGCAACAGCCGTCATTGGTGTCGACATGAGCAACATCTTCCGGATAACTGCAAGCCATATGCTCTATACACACAGGCAAGGCTCCTCTACATTGTGGACGATGTGCCCCAGCAGGCACATTGACTTCCTTTCCAGCCCTGTGTTGTAACATACTTTTGATACAACCACAGAAGATATTACTCGTCATCGCCCTAAACTACACACCTGGAAATTGAAATAAGAACACCGTGAATTCATTGTCCCAGGAGGCGGAAACTTTATTGACACATTCCTGGGGTCAGATAGATCACATGATCACACTAACAGAACCACAGGCACGTAGACACAGGCAACAGAGCATGCACAATGTCGGCACTAGTACAGTGTATATCCACCTTTCGCAGCAATGCAGGCTGCTATTCTCCCATGGAGACGATCGTAAAGATGCTGGATGTTGTCCCGTGGAACGGCTTGCCATGCCATTTCCACCTGGCGCCTCAGTTGGACCAGCGTTCGTGCTGGACGTGCAGACCGCGTGAGACCACGCTTCATCCAGTCCCAAACATGCTCAATGGGGGACAGATCCGGAGATCTTGCTGGCCAGGGTAGTTGACTTACACCTTCTAGAGCACGTTGGGTGGCACGGGATACATGCGGACGTGCATTGTCCTGTTGGAACAGCAAGTTCCCTTGCCGGTCTAGGAATGGTAGAACGATGGGTTCGATGACGGTTTGGATGTACCGTGCACTATTCAGTGTCTCCTCGACGATCACCAGAGGTGTACGGCCAGTGTAGGAGATCGCTCCCCACACCATGATGCTGGGTGTTGGCCCTGTGTGCCTCGGTCATATGCAGTCTTGATTGTGGCGCTCACCTGCACGGCGCCAAACACGCATACCACCATCATTGGCACCAAGGCAGAAGCGACTCTCATCGCTGAAGACGACACGTCTCCATTCGTCCCTGCACTCACGCCTGTCGCGACACCACTGCAGGCGGGCTACACGATGTTGGGGCGTGAGTGGAAGACGGCCTAACGGTGTGCGGGACCGTAGCCCAGCTTCATGAAGACGGTTGCGAATGGTCCTCGCCGATACCCCAGGAGCAACAGTGTCCCTAATTTGCTGGGAAGTGGCGGTGCGGTCCCCTATGGCACTGCGTAGGATCCTACGGTCTTGGCGTGCATCCGTGCGTAGCTGCGGTCCGGTCCCAGGTCCACGGGCACGTGCACCTTCCGCCGACCACTGGCGACAACATTGATGTACTGTGGAGACCTCACGCTCCACGTGTTGAGCAATTCGGCGGTACGTCCACCCGGCCTCCCGCATGCCCACTATACGCCCTCGCTCAAAGTCCGTCAACTGCACATACGGTTCACGTCCACGCTGTCGCCGCAAGCTACCAGTGTTAAAGACTGCGATGGAGCTCCGTATGCCACGGCAAACTGGCTGACACTGACGGCGGCGGTGCACAAATGCTGCGCAGCTAGCGCCATTCGACGGCCAACACCGCGGTTCCTGGTGTGTCCGCTGTGCCGTGCGTGTGATCATTGCTTGTACAGCCCTCTCGCAGTGTCCGGAGCAAGTATGGTGGGTCTGACACACCGGTGTCAATGTGTTCTTTTTTCCATTTCCAGGAGTGTATTTTTAGTGCTGTGAGGGAAACGCTATGAGAGGAGAACGAGGAGAACACTGAAACACTGATAATTACTAGTGACACTAACACAAACAATTATTGACGAATGCTCAACTTTTTACACGTCGGCTCAGGCAGCAGATTCTGAATTTCAACTAGTATTGCAGAAGATGAGGCTTCCAGGCTTTCTTCTTCCAGTAGAATGTTCACTGAAGATGCGCTGTTATAGACTCGCTAGAAGCAGACGAGATGTCGTGAAGTGCACAATTAGAAGGCAGTCTTCTCGGTGCTGGCCGCTCTACTGTGGTGCCGACGCATATCACTTATCTGGAAGCGCCACCGCTGCGACTTCTTGATGCAGCAGTTGCTGGGCTACACACCATTTCTGGAGTTGGTTACCGTGTTATCGATGTCTGTGGTGAATGCTGTGCTTACGACACCACACTCGTCCCCACCAAATCTCTTGGCCATGGTTGCACTGCAAACCACCAGCGAGGGGGAGGTCTGGGTGCAGGGGCAGCACATGGAACGGGAACCGGAACTGAGGCCAGTGACAGGCTCCCATCTGTACAACAGCATTTAACCTGAGTCCTCATGGGAACGCCTGGAAAACGGCAGGGAGGGTGTACACTGACATCCAGGGCAGGAGTCTCAAACACTGGAAGACCGCCCTCAGAGTGGAAGGCGGCATGGTGCAGAGGCGTCGCCCATGGCGATATGGGCCACTGCAATGATGGCATCGGGAATGAGAGCATGTCCACCTCAATGGGAAGCTCCTCAGGCTGAACTGCCATGTGGTCCATAGCAGATGGAAGCGGCCCTGGCTCTAGGCTGTGTCCTAAATGTGTAAAACGAAACACAGCGGCTGAATCACAGAGTCTCAGAGGGTGAAGCTGGTTCCAGTGTCTTTTGAGAAGCAACCTTGCAGGGAAAGAAACCTAGAATATGTTGTGTCCACGGACATGCAAAACGGTCCCCTATCGCCATTGCTGGCCAGGTTGGAAGGTCCTGAAGAGTACTGCTTCCTGGATCTGAAAATGAGAATCTTTGTACTGACCAGTACTCCTCATTGGTGGGTGCAGCAGATGAAGCAGGGTGCGATGCAGGAGTTCGGCTGGGTAAGGTTTATCTCACGGCGTCATATGGTAGGTGTACAGGAACAGTGGCAAGGTCTGCTGCTGTATGTGAGTTCCATAGAATTTACTCATCTGCGCCTAGAATGTTTGCATGAAACAGTCAGCTTCACCATTTGATTGTGTGTGAAATGGCGCTTTGGTCACATGTTCAGTACTGGTGACCATGCAGAATTGTTCAGATTCCTGTGAGGTGAACTGCAGTCTACTGTCAGATACTAACGCTACCAGCAAGCCCTCATTGCAAAAAATTGAAGTAAGTGTCCTGATAGTACTGACCAACATCATGGGGTTCATTGGAACCACAAAGGGAAAATGACTGAAGGCATCCACTACAATAAGCCATCATGTGTTCCAGATAGTTCCTGCAAAATCAATGGGGATGCATTTCCACAGACCGCTGGGGCGCGGCCAGTCAGAAGAGCATTGAGGTGGATGCAAGTGGCGCAATGTGACGTCATATCTTCAGTCTGCTGTCCACCCCTGGCCAAGAACAATGGCTTTGAGCAAGCTGTTTTGTCCTCACAATACTCCAGTGTCCCTGATGTAGCAACCATAAAACATTCTGCTGAAGGGTGCATGGGATGATGACTTGGGCTGTAATTCTCAGTGTGTAACAGTAAAACACCGTACTGTACTGATAAGGCTTGACAGTGAGCGAAGTATCGACGTTCCTCTGGCCGAACAATGTCTTTCACTCTCCTTGGCCACCCTGTGCGCCACAGCTGTCTCTTGTGCTATGCGACGAAAGTCCATGGGAAAATTGTGAACTGCGAAGCGTCCAGAACATCTGTCTGAAAACAGGATGCTTGGGAGGAGTCGAACTAACCATCCTTGTCCACTGGTAACCTTGATAACACCTCAGCATTGGAGTGTTGAGCTGTAGGGCGGTGCAATTTCTGTGCTGTGTGTGGCGTAACAGGCCTGGTTGGGTGGAAGAGTGAAGTCAGTGGCTTATGATCCATGACCAAGTAGAACTTCTGTCCATAGATGTAATGATGAAACTTAGTTACACCATAAACGATCGCCAATGTTTCTTTTCCAATCTTTTTGTAATTTGCCTGAGTCTTTGTCAGAAGTTTGGAAGCAAACGCTATTGGACGATCTGCTAATCCGACATGATGCGATCAGAATGGCGTCTAGGCCAATAGAAGAAGCATCAACCACTAACACACACTGGTTTAGCTGGATCAAAAGGTATGAGGCACACATTACTAAGTAGTGCCCATTTCCATTGATCAAAAGCCAACTGATATTCTTTGGCCCATGCAAACGGAACATTCTTACACCATAACTTGTGAAGTGGAGCTGCGACCTGAGACGAGTGAGGAGTAAGTTTGAAGTAGAAGTTCAGTTTGCTTAACACTGCTTGCAATTCTTTTAAATTTTTGGGAGCCGGCAAATCTTTGACAGCTCACAAATGAGTCTAGGCGGGTCGAATACTCTGCACATTAATAACATGTCCCAGATACTCTGTTTCCATCCGGAAAAGAGGGCACTTGTCTTTGCGACACTTGAGGCCTGCCGGTAACAGTACTTGGAAAAGGCACTCGGGATTGGCTAAATGTTCGTCTACAGAATGTCCAGACACGACACTGTCATCTACGTGATTTGAGCAAGAAGACACCTTAGTAGTCACTTGTTCTATAAGCGTTGAAAAATCGCCAGCGCTAATGCACTACCAATGAGCAGGCGTTGAAATTCAAATAATCAGAGATGAGTGTCAACAATAAAAAATTTCTTTGAGTAGTTATCCAAAGGCAATTCGAGGTAAGCCTCCGCCAAGACTGTCTTGGAAAAACAGCGACCATGGCCTTATCTGTCCATATGATCCTCTGAGTAGGGCAGAGGATATGTGTCAATCACTATCTGAGAGTTCACAGTCGAATATGTCCTGAAGGTTTGTGAAGGAAGAGTAATGGGGAAAACCACTGAGTTGCACTGATTGGCTTGCTGACTCCACCATATTGCTACTGGCGTAATTGTTTAGCGACCTGTTCCCAAATGACAAAGGGTACTTGCCTAACTCGACAAAATTTTGGTTGTGCATTGTCTTTGAGTGATACATGAGCTAAAAAATTGTCCGCACAACCGAGACCACAGCTAAAAAGTTCCTTAAATTTGTCACGCAGAGTTTGTAGCTTGTCTGTAGGCACTTCTGCTGAAATTTGCAACTCTGACTTGTGTACTGACAATCCCAAAATGTCAAAACAATCTAAGCCAAAACTATTCTGCGAAGATTTGTCAGAAAGCACTGGGAATACAGATGTATTTGTTATATCTTGAAAGGTAGCTGACATACTGAAAGTTCCCACAACTGGAATTTCCTGGCCATTGTAGGCTGACAACATATGGACTCAATACTGGTGAACCTAACTGTTCACAAGTAATTTTATTCAGGAACAACTGAACCATCGGCTTCCAGCAGCAGTTTGATGACTTTCTTAGCTACTGTTCAAGTAACAAACGCCCCGTCCCAAGTATGTTCCACATCTAAGAGAAAATTGTCCCTTCCTGTCTGTTGCTGTGAGCTATTACAATGCGTGACAGGTGAAGTGGTCAAAGATTTAGTTGTTGATCTGTGTTTGTGTCAACGTGGTTTGTTTGGGTGACAATCATCTGACTAGTGGTTGCTAAGTTTTGTAAATGGGTGACCTTTCACAACATTTACTACAGATGTCAGGTCCCACTTTTCCGTGGCTGGCTGTACCATGATGAGGTCAATGATTTGAACTGGTTTAGTGGTATATTGCTTGTGAATCTGTTGTCCATATAGCTTTTTCATGCGCACTGACTGAACATGATATTTTGTGTTGCAAAAATAACAAATAGCGTCGCGACTTGAGCGCTGAGCACGTGTATGGCGACTAAAGCACTTTGGGAAAGACTTTGCTATGTTTCTCTGTCTATTGGCGTTCTGCCAGCACGGCACAGCACTATTTGTCTCTGTACTTGACAGCGCCCACTGTGTCACTCAGGCCAGGTGGGTATGGCACTGTTTATGTTCTACAGCACTGCTGACACTGTGACTATACAACTCGTTAAGGTTTGACATCTCATACTTAGCTAATTCATAAATATCCTGAGCCTCAGTTAACTGTAACACTGTATCTAAAGAAGGATCTGGCACACTGTTTTAATCTGCAGGAAGTTTCAAGGATCGGGTTGTTTCAGAATAGCAGCACGAATTCTATTATCACAAATATTTTGCGTTAAAGCATCACACAGCATGACATAACTGTGTCATTATCCACAATGACACGAAAATTTCCAATGCCTAGTTAAACTTTTAAATTCAGTCATCCACTGTTTATGAGTCTGACCTGCTGCCCACTGAAGATCAAAAAACTTGAACGTTTCAGCAGCCATGAATATTTTTTCATCAATGTAAGTGGTTAACTTGCTAACTTAACTCTAAAACTCTAACTCTTCTGGTTGTTTGCCAGCAAACAATTTCACTACAGAGATAAAAATGCTTTGCTCTTCGTACCTTGCAGTTAGTATGCATCCATATGTTTCATCGATTGAGCTAAGTATTCTGACCACTCCTCATGCTGTTTGTTGAAACTACAGATGGTGGAATGGCTGATGGAAGCTGCACCTGAGGCTGCTGTGCTGCTTGTTGGTTCTGCTGAGTAGTAGCGAAAATGTCATATGACATTACTCTGCATTGTTGCCAGACTTATTCAAGATGGTGAATCCAAGATGGTGGCCATAGACGTGAAGGGAAATTCAAATTTTTGGGGGAAAATAGGGCGATTGGGCTATCTCCACTAACCTAACTTCTACCCCCTCCCCCTCCCCTCCACGCCCAACTGGAAACTGGTGGGAAAAGGACTCAGTCTGTGCTGGGCTGTGGGATAGGATGGATGCAAGTCTATATTTTGTATGCATTGGTCCCCTTCCCTCCCCTCTTCTAACTGGAAATTTGGAAGGAGAGGTCTCAGTCTGTGCTGGACTGCTGGATAGGACAAATGTAAGTCTTCATTTTGTAACCATACTCTAGAAAGATCTCTGCACACTTGTGAAACCTCCCTGAGACACTTCACACACTTTTGTGGGAAACAGATCCCGATATCAGCTGCAGTATCTGACTTTACACACCAGAAAGATGATACTTGGAAGTTGAAATAAATATCTGTAACTTTAAACGAGACACTCAACACTTTTCGAATCTTAGCTGCTTGTCTGAAGGCACTGCCAGAGAGCCCTACACCTGCTGTGGTGTTCATCACTTTTCTGAAACGGTGAGTGGGCTTAGTATATATTTTCTGCTGGAGTCATGAACGTTATTTTCGACACTTCTCGAAGCACACGCTGGTGTCTAAGCACATAGGGGAAAATCAGAACAATTATGCAAAAAGAATTCGAAGCATTGTCCTGTGGACGAGAAAAATGGCTGGAATTTTCGGTGGAATTTCAGTGTCCTACAGCTGCTGGTTTGGAGATGATCTCAAGTCATAATGGCAGGTGAGGGACAGCATCCCACCTGTTCGAATTTATTTATTTATTTATTGTTCCGTGGGACCAAATTAAGGAGAAGTCTCCATGGTCATGGAACGAGTCAATACATGAAATTATAACACGATAGTAGAAACAGATAAAATGCAATATAAAAAACATATTCAGGTGACAAGACGTAAGTTTAAATAAAGAAAATCAACAATGTAACAGTGGAATTTGCTTAATTTTTTAGCTCTTCCAGGAGCTCCTCGACAGAATAGAAGGAGTGAGCCATGAGGAAACTCTTCAGCTTAGACTTAAAAGAGTTTGGGCTACTGCTAAGATTTTTGAGTTCTTGTGGTAGCTTATTGAAAATGGATGCAGCAGAATACTTCACTCCTTTCTGCACAAGAGTCAAGGAAGTGCATTCCACATGCAGATTTGATTTCTGCCTAGTATTAACTGAGTGAAAGCTGCTAACTCTTGGGAATACGCTAATATTGCTAACAACAAACGACATTAAAGAAAATATATACTGTGAGGGCAATGTCAGAATTCCCAGACTATTGAATAGGGATCGACAAGAGGTTCTCAAACTTACACCACATGTAGCTCGAACAGCCCGTTTTTGAGCCAAAAATACCCTTTTTGAATCAGAAGAATTACCCCAAAAATAATACCATACGACACAAGCGAATGAAAATATGCGAAGTATACTACTTTTCGTGTTGAACTGTCACTTATTTCAGATACTGTTCTAATGGTAAATAAAGCAGCATTTAGTTTCTGAACAAGATCCTGGACATGGGCTTTCCACAACAGCTTACTATCTATCCGAATGCCTAGGAACTTGAACTGTTCCGTCTCGCTTATAATATGCCCATTCTGTCTGATCAAAATATCGGTTCTTATTGAATTGTGAGTTAGAAACTGTAAAAACTGAGTCTTACTGTGATTTGGCATCAAATTATTTTCCACAAGCCATGAACTAATTTCATGAATTACATTATTTGATACTGTTTCAATATTACACAAGATCCTTCACTACCAAGCTGGTGTCATCAGCAAACAGAAATATTTTTGAATCACCTGTAATACTATAAGGCATATCATTTATATGAATAAGAAACAGCAGTGGCCCCAGCACTGATCCTTAACAGTGCCCCATTGGGACAGCATCACTACCACTCTCAAGGATGCAGGATGCAGAATTATGCACCAATCATAGGGGGATCGTCTGCTTGGACTTGCTTCTGAACACTCAAACAAAGAAGACATCACGTAACTCTCAGACATCACAGATACCTTGCCCCTGTCTTGTTTGAATCAGTCTGTAGAGGCTCCTAGGCCCCGCACAAACAGTGTCTGGTGACACTCTGACATCATGGAAATTCTCATGAATGGAGCATTCTGATTTGTTCTTACTGAATTTACTCACCAAACTGCAGCTGCTGCCAATGTGGGAGCACTGTCCGTCATTTTCTGCAGAAGACAAATTACGAGACTTTCAGTGGGAAAACTATTTTGTACAGATATAAAAAAAATACAGCAGTCATATTGGACTGACAGTTAAACCCTGCAAGAGTGGTCTATAGATCATGAAATATCAAAACTATTGTGAAAGACACTTCCTCAATTATTCTGCTCTGCGACTGTCATGAAAAGCTCGAACTTGTCAGCGTGAAACCGACCTCCACCCAGGCTATCTCACCACATACCATATCGATGTAGTAAACACAATTCGTGTCCTGCAGCATATAAAATCATCAATTCTGCATCCTGTATATAGCTATCGCCACCAGACACTCGTACATATACCACGGAGACAGACAGATCCAAAAAAAAAAAAAAAAAAAAAACATAAACACATGCAATGCATATAATCCTTGCAGCAACAGATATTTCCCAGGAGGTCGGTCGGTCAACCACAATGGCCAACGGTCACGAGTCAACTGCCCACCGCACATGCTGGCCCGACGAGTGATCAGAGTGCCCTCCATGGACAGCAATCACTCTCCGAACTGGTGTACAAAAGCTGGGCTGGTTTCCTCAGCATAAAGGCGTTACTGTTTCTGGTCCTGAATTTCTTGCTTGCTGCCGTGCTTTCTATAGCCATCTCCAGACTCTGGCATTACAAAAAACATACACCATGTGATCAAAAGTATCCGGACACCACCAAAAACATACGTTTTTCATATTAGGTACATTTAGCTGCGACCTACTGCCAGGTACTCCATATCAGCGACCTCAGTAGTCATTAGACATCGTGAGAGAGCAGCATGGGGTGCTCCGCAAAACTCAAGGACTTCGAAAGTGGTCAGGTGATTGGGTGTCACTTGTGTCATACATCTGTTCGCAAGATTTCCACACTCCTTAACACTCCTAGGTCCACTGTTTCCGATGCAGTATGAAGTAGATACGTGAAGGGACATGTACAACACAAAAGCGTACAAGCCAACCTCATGTGTTGACTGACTGAGACAGCCAACAGTTGACGAGGGTCTTAATGTGTAATAGGCAGACATCTATCCGGACCATCACACAGGAATTCCAAATTGCATCAGGATCCGCTGCAAGTACTATGACAGTTAGGCGGGAGGTGAGGAAACCTGGATGGTCGAGGGGCTTCTGATAAACCACACATCACGCCAGTAAATGAAAAACGACGCCTCGCTTGGTGTAAGGAGCATAAACATTGGACGACTGAACAATGGAAAAACTTTGTGTGGAGTGAAGAATCACGGTACACAATTTGGCGATGCGATAGCACGATGTGGGTATGGCGAATGCCCTGTGAACGTCATCTGACAGTGTGTGTTGTGCCAACAGTAAAATTCGGAGGTGGTGGTGTTATGGTGTGGTCGTGTTTTTCACGGAGGGGCTTGCATCCCTTGTTGCTTTGCGTGGCACTATTACGGCACAGACTTACATTGATGTTTTAAGCACCTTCTTGCTTCCCACTGTTGAAGAGCAATTCGGGGATGGCGACTGAAACTTTCAACATGATCGAGCACCTGTTCATAATGCAGGACCTGTGGCAGAGTGGTTACATGACAGTAACATCCCTGTAGTGGACTGACCTGCACAGAGTCCTGACCTGAATCCTATAGAACACCTTTGGGATGTTTTGGAACGTCGACTTCGTGCCAGGCCTTACCGACTGGCGTCGATAGCTCTCCGCAGCGCAGCTCTCCGTGAAGAATGGGCTGCCATTCCCCAAGAAACGTTCCAGCACCCGACTGAACGTAAACCTGCGAGAGTGGAAGCTGTCATCAAGGCTAAGGGTTGGCCAACACCATACTGAATTCCAGCATTACCGATGGAGGCCACTATGAACTTCTAAGTCATTTTCAACCACGTGTCCGCATACTTCTGATCACATAGTGTATGTATTTTCACATGGGTCGCCAGAATATCATACCATTTTCGAGATAGTACTCGATATCAAGCACATAGCAGTATGATACTTATCTCTTGCAAAGAATAGTTCTGAAGATAAAGAATAGAAATTATGTATATAGAAACCTGAAACTTTAGCGAGGTGCAGCGAGGTGGAATGTGCTGCAAACCACCGAGTAACTAGAAACATATCTCTTCTGCGGAGATCTTTACGTGAAAACCCGAAAAAATAGAGGAGACCGGTAGTGCCAGTTTTATTTTTTTAAATGACTACCGATGTCAATGACATAATAGATTCCAAATCATCCTTCTACTTTACAAAGTCAACTAATGTGTTTCTCATGTCTAGAAAACCAGTAAACGTCATTTCCACCTGCCTTTCAGCACCTAAATGCATACAACACACGTCGCAACCGACGTTCTCTCAACCAAATGAAGACGGGAAATATGCAGAAGCAGTCAGCTGATCATCCTACATGGGAGGGAATAATTGTCCAGCACAAACACACGCCCATATTGAATCTTCTCAAATTTACATGGAGAACACACGCGATCACGAGGACTGACCACCACGTACTGAGTATTAGTTCGCTATTCACCCACCTAGATGGCGACACCATCTGGTCAGCAGCATTCTTGTACTCCAGACAGCCTCTCTAGTTCATATGGCTTCCGGTGTAAGCCGGAAATGTCAATCATTCCGGCCAAAGCCTACAGCTACCATGCATCCAACAACCCAGGCAGAATCGTCCTAGGAAACCAACCACACATATTTTATCACTGCACTTACAGTTAAACATTGTAACAGCAACGTTAATCTGACAACAATAATGAGCAAAGTATGGAATAAACCCCTCCTGATGACTGTGGCTCTGGAAATATAAATATCTATATTGTTGTATGTATGTGGTTAACAGTGGTTAATCATAAGCAGAGTGAATGATAACGAGACGTAAGGCACTGAGAAAATTAGATGCTAATAGTGAGAATAGAGCACACATTATGGAGGAACAGGGAACTGAAACATTGGAGGAACAGCTGGGACGTAGGCAGGCTAATCCGTTGGGTAAATTTAGCGACGATGAAGGCGAGATACAAGAATGTGCAGCAGAAGCAGGCGATGTGGAAAATGTAGAGAGTATGGGGAATGTGAGATAGTGTGAGGTAGAGAATGAAGAAGTACCACAACATGTGAAAACAGCAGTGCTTATTATAAACCTGGACAATGTAGGCAGGGCATCGTTGGAAGGAAATGTTACAGAAGCAACACCGTCAAAATCGGAAGAGATGTCACTAGATCACAGTACTGAGGAAAAGAAAGAGGACTTCAGACTGTTGTCAATGATGGCAATGAAATGGGAAAATAAGGAAATAGGTAAGAAAATAACACGTATGAGAGAGAAAATTAATGCAATAAGACGGAAAAAATAAGGAAATAAGCGTGAGGAATATAAGACATGTTCAGATCAGTTCTGAGAAGAGCTTCGAAAGGTGAATGATAAAGCTAACAGAAGTTAAAAGGCCGCAGAGGACGCTACTATAACAGCGGGGCGTGGTAAACCCAAAGCATGTTCTGCAAAATGGGTGTAAAAAAAATGTTAGTAAGAGAAGTAAACGCACGGAACAGAACAGACAGGATGCGATGTCCAAGTTGGGTAAACGGGTTGAAAGAATGCAGAGCCGACGAAATGACACTGAACAGCACATTGACACCAAAGTACAAGAAGCCGGTGATATTCTCGCAGTGGAGACCAAGGATAAGGTAGGGACCGAATTACGCAAATTAGGCACTGCGTCGGAAGTCACAAATGGTGTACCAGTTGGCAGAAACAAAGAAACAGGAAGCTATCAATTCATATTTCGTAAAGAAATTAGAGGAAGCCATAAATAAACATTTTTAAGGACACCGGACAGGCGTGAGTGCAGCAGAACCTGAGACCACCTCAAGCGAAACGGATAACTTCATACGATTGGCAGCAAGCGGAGGATATGGCGATATAAACATGGTGTTATCAAGCAACAATGGTGGCACCACAGACAGGGCACAAACAATGGTGATATTCGGAGGACATTAACAAACTGTTGGCCAGAAGTTATCAGTGAAGTGCCCTTCGATTTCAAGCACTTCTTACGAGCACGAAAATTTCAAAATTTTCGGGGTAAAGGTAATTCAGTTTGGCCCAAAGGATAGGTACCAAAATTTGATCTTTCCTTGCCTTCACATTGGCTTTTTCAATATAACCCGGATTTCGTTTCTGGTCATTTGGAGGGTACAGTGGCCGAGAAAATGTGTGGCATAGCGGCTAACTGTCGAAGTTGTCAGGAATTTATGGAGAGCTTTCTAATTAATTATGGAGACCCAAGAGCGAATAAAACATGAAATGATCGTGGCTAAAGACTTTGAGTGTTCAGTATACAAAAGCCCAGTGCAGTTCCTAGACGCCATGACAAAAAAGCATCAGTTTCTCGACATCTGATACTCAAAAGGGAAATCATACATCACTAATCATACATCACATACACTAAACTATCAGCAGCACATCAACATGTGCTAGTGGACAGGTGCCGTTTGATGTTCAGTACTTTCAGGAACACACTTCATGAATTACAATTTGCATTCAGCATGCAGAATATTGGAGAATATAGGAGAAACTGAAAGCAGAACTTTGTAGGACCTATGTCATGTCCATAACATAGTAATTTCAACAACAATAGGAATGGTTATGTGGCAAAGGCATGGCCATATGGAAAGAATTCATAGCCAGGAAATTTCGCACGTAATAACGGTGAGCACCAAGAAAACCGGAATGGCAACAGAAATGCATTTGGAGCTCATCACAGAGGCTGGGACAGAGGGACTGCAAAATAGTGGATGGGGGAACAAAGGATCAGGATTTAGCAACATTGACAGGTTTGATCAGAACTACAACGGGGGAAGCGGGAATGAAGGTCGAGCTGAGGTAATGAAATTAGCTGGACCTAGAATGACGGGCGCACAGAAGCAACCACCAGTGCCAGTGACTAGACTCGTATGCAGGAGAGGTGGCAAATGAACCAGCAGTTGACATTGGCGATAGCCTCATTAATGTCATTAACCTGTCATTAATTTGGAAGAGATGTTTCTGAAAGATAGTGTTGCAACCTCTCACACTGACATGCATCCTATCATAAGAGTAACCATAGTAGCAAAGGAACTAAAAGCAAGACTTGACAGTGAAAGTCAGATATCAACAACTGCGAAAGAGATGTTTGGAGTATGCAAAGAACAAAGGGGATTGTGCAGAACTTTTGGTAAGGAAGATAACGATATAAATAGCTATTGTAGGCAAGGTAACTGAGGTGAACAGGCAGGCAGACCAGATTAGAATGATCATGTCAAAACATCTGCTAATGGGAAATTTCCTTATCTTGCCACGATTATCAAGTGACCTAATTATTGGGGCCAATTTCCTCAACGACTACAATGCACTATTAGATTTAGGACGCAGTATGGCCACACTATTGAAGCCCAAAACTATCCGCATCAGATTTATAGAACAGGCGACATGGTGCAAGTTCTGGTGAGGTGTTTCAAGATTTGCATGGATTCGCAAGAGAACTACAATATGAATGTGAATTCAGAGTCTGTGGATGAGAGGGATGCCAGTAATAAACTGGAGGTCGCAAAGCGCTAAATTAATGAGGCAGTTTGTGAAAGGCTGCAAGGAATCAAGATATTAACGAAGAGGGTGACAGAATAGTTGCAACAGTACTATCAAACAACAACAAAGTATTTTTACCATAGATGGGAGCCATTAACAAATTTTGGTATGAGTTCCAAGTCAGAGAGCATCGTAAATTGTTCACGCCACCATATCCAATTCCCTGTGCATACCATGGTAAACTTCAGAGAAAGATATGAAGGATGCTACAAGAGGGCGTTTTAGAAAGAGCTGTCTCTATCTATAATAGCCCACTGCGAGTGGTGGAAAAGAAGGATGGGGCTGTACGTCTGGTCCTCGATTCTACACAAATTAACACGATGATCTTGCTAGAAAGTGACCATCTAGAGAAGCTCGAAAATCTCTTCCAAAGATACCATGGTGTTAAGGTGTTTATGTCAGTCGACCTCTGATCAAATTTTTGGCAGGTGGAATTACATCCTTCGTGCCGCCAATACACAGCATTCTTAGTTAGGGAGCATTGCTACCAGTTTTGGCAGTTACCATTTGATCTCAACATATCGTCAGCATGTTAAGCAGACTGGATAGAATTTTGACAGACATCTTAAAGAAAGACATGTGCCATGTTGATGATATACTTACCACGAAAGCACATTGACGAGAACACTACTGGGTATTAGCGGAACTTCTTGGCGCATTAAAGAGGCTTGGTGTCAACATTACCCTCGAGAAATCTTGTTCCAGGACACACAAGGTGAAGTTTCCTGTGGATGTGATCCCTGCAGAACGGATTACACCCAACCCAGAAAATCTAGAAGCAATAGCACAGTTCCAGAGACCGCTGACTAGGAAAAACCTCAGACGCTTTCTCAGAGTCATAAACGTTTACAAGAAATTCATTAGGTACAGCTGAACGCAGCACCAAGGCTGTCTGCATTAACAGGAAAAAAGACACCTTGTGTATGGGACAAGGCAGCTGGGTATGAATTCAGAGCACAAAAACAGGCTCTTGTGGAAGCGCCTATCCTAGCACACCAAGACTTGTGAGCTGATTTTTCCATGTTGACGGACTCAGCTAAAACGAGTATCGGCGTGGTCATCTTTCAGGAAGAAGGTACTTTAGTGAAGAATGTGAACAAAATTTCTGTTACCGAATTAGAGGCCTTGACAATCGTTTGGGGATTCAAAAAGTTCAGTGTTTTCCTGCTCTGACATAAGAGTTGTGTCTACATAGAACAGCGAGACCTGGAATTTTTGTCGAACGTAAAATTAGGACACAAAAAGCTGAATCGCTGTGTTCTCTTTTTGCAGCAATTTGACCTTAGCATCACACGTGTGCCTGGAAAAAACGAGGTGATTGCTGATGCCCTTCCGTGTTCACCAACTGGCAGAGAAGTAGCAAAGATTGAAGATATCGAGGATAGCCACGTCAGTGTGTTCTATTTGTGACGCATGATGTTGGAGAATTTCATTACGATACCATTGCAAGGTGTGGCTAGGATGAAGATTCGGAATTAAAGTGAGAGAAGGAGCATTGGTATAAGTTAGAGAAAGACCAAACACAGATGTTCTACCTTGTGAGAAAGGGATCTTGTTACACAGTCCGAATGTAGTCAGTATTCTGTGGAGTCTGTGCATACTTGATGAGTTAGTCAATAAGGTAATTTTCTGCACGCCCTTGAGTTACTGTCACTTTGGGCCATGGAAATGTGTTTCCTTAAACTGAAGCACCTGCAGTACTTCAAGGACATGGTGAGATGAATTTGGAAGGCACTGTCAGCATGCAAGGTATGTCAGAAGGCAAATCCAGACAGGCAAACAATGAATGATTCGACAAGATGGGGGCAAGGTATCTACAGAACGTTCTGAGAGTAATGTGATGTCTTCTTTGCTCAAGTGTTGAAAGAAAAGTTGAAGTTGACCATCCATCTCTGTTGGGATGCTGTCATGCACCAGCCATTGTGACATTAGGACATCTCCAGGCCAATAGCTTTAGGTCACCGAAAATTGTTCTGATTTTCCTGTCTATGCTTCGATAGTGCTCTCTTTCCAAACAACAAGAATGCTTTTATGATTAGCGGTGTTTTTGCAAGCATGCACAGACATGATGAAGGCTTTTAACGGTGAGAACGTTTACCGTTTCTGAGACTATATGTTGAAAGCAGAACGTTACGATTTCCAGGAAGGGTAACACGTGATGGACAGGGTGCATTGTTAGGACCATCAGAGAGTATGCAATTGGTGTTTTCTGAGCTATTTTCGTAAACAGGTCCTGTTAGGACACGAATTTCCATGCAGACAAGCTGAGACATCACGAAAGCTCCTACAACAAGAATAGTGACCGTTAACTATTTCTGCGAGACTTCACAATTTCCGGGAATGGACTGATGTGTAATGGACGGGCTGTCCTATTAGGATCGCTAAGAATAATGCATCCTGTGTTATTCTGGGAAGCATTGCAAAAGATTTCCACAGCGCGTCCAGAGGGAGACTTGGCTGTTATTTATATAAATATGGGACATTAGTATAAGCCTGACAACCTTTCAGCTGCACATACGAGGGTAAGTCGCTAGGCAAACATCTCGTGGCTATGTGTCATTGCATCAGCAATGTTACCTAGGTAAACCCGTGCACATGGCTAGAGGCATCTCACCTGTGAGACATTGTTGGACCAGTGTGTGCATGCCACTCCGGGGTGCACGTCTTGGAGCTCTGTAGGCAACAGTTTGCTGATACGTCGCAGTCGAATTTCTTAGCAACAGTTCGAAAGCGTTTTTAGACGCAATGAGTGTTTGTGTACTGCATTATTTTCGGCTTTTTAATCGTTGTGAGCGTGTTTGAATTATTTTTGACAATTTTATGTGTAATGAACGTGTCCTTGCATCAGTGTACTGTATTATTTCCGTAATTTACTAACAGTTTGCACATCTTTAGACTATGATTATGACCCCAAGTATGTCAGGGCGAGTGTTATATTCAATGTAATAAATAAATAATCTACATGAAATCCATTCCTAAATAAATAGTTCCATCTTTCCATTGATAATAAATAAAGCACACTCCTCCCTCTCTTCAACAGCTGGACACAGACTGATTCCTTTTCCCACCGTTTTTCCCCAGACCGACATCTTGGATTAATCATGGGAGGGATGAAAGTATTCTCTGGTGGCGGTACTGTGTACTAGGTCAGTTGGACTTTAGATCTCATGCTGAACACACCGGATGGAGCTATTGCCTATGGCAGCTCAAATTCTTTAAATATACACTGCATGCAAAATAAAGACTTACCTCCATCCTATCCAGCAACCCAGCACAGGCTACATCCTTTAACAGGCAATTCCAAGGAAGAGGTAGTGGTTGGATGACCTAGGTTAGTGAAGGTAGCCCAAATGACCTATTTTCCTGCCAAAATTTTCTCACCAATTTCTTAGATTAGTGGAGGTATCCCAATTGACCTTTTTCCTACCAAAATTTGAACTTCCTAACCATGACGTCAATGCGACGTTGCCACATCTATCGCCGCCATATTGGATCTGCCATCTTGAATAAATTTGGTAACAATGCAATATGGGCTGACATCGCCCTTGACCCACTACTTATGCACGCCCATACCAGTTTCTTTGGCTCATCAGTGTGCCTGCCACATCAGGTTCATCAATTAACTGGCGAAAGCAACATAAGACCTTCGCAAAGAAAAACTTTCTCCATACTCTCTTTCTAGAACATACAAATACAAATTAGCTCAATTCAAACCCATAAACATCATACCTGTCAGCATGTCGGTGAACGACACGACACAAAATCAACATCTCATGAAAATTATGCGGTTCCGCACCAAACAACACACTCCACACTCTATTCAACAGCTCCAGAGTCGGGTCTGCGTCATTCAACTACACATAATTAATTAAAGAAAGCAGTACTGCCCCATAACACAAATACCTCACTGAATCCCCTCAGAAACGGATGACCAGATAGACATTAGTACTCAGTATGTGCACCATAAAATTATTAAACATAAGGTTTTACTCCTAATAATAGCTCTCTCACATTATTGTTATTTCAAGCCACCTAGTTGATACTATTGTTGACAATAGCGAACTCTATAGCTAGTTCACATACTTAAATTACTATGGACACACAGATATTTTCAGCTCACTGCTTTGGTGCATTCACTGTGACTGATACCATTCTTCTTTTTGAGCCTTACTCAATGAATGGTTTAATGTGAGATATTTGGTGCACACCTGCCAATCATACAGGTCTTCAGAACTGAAGTTCATAAGCGTTTATGTACTCAAAGAGTTCCATGGTACACACTGAAAAACTTATGGCATTGCTTCTTATGATCGCTGGTGAGTCTTAGCGAATTAACCAGAAGATTTTCCCCTACACAAAATTCGTGGATTCGAGCTTCTTGCCTTCTCAGTCCTTCCTCTTCCTTCTGGCCTCCCTGATCCTCTGTAGCGCCAATTCGATTATTTATTGATGCAGACTTCTTCTCCTATGAAGAAATTCTATCAGCTCTCGCATTTCCTCTGGTGGTGCCCTGTTTTTCAATACTTTTAATGATGCCAGAAGAGTCGAACCATGTGGAAGTTCATTCACTACGTTTTGGAAATCCTGCAACGTCACGTCCCATGATTTGCGCTTTCTGTGACAGTATATGTGGCATAACTTCCCAGTGTCCTTCATCCATCATTTCGAATGGTTAGAACAGTGTGGTGTCTTGATATGTAAATGGGAGGCTCCTATGTCCCAGCACATATGATGTCTTGTGAACGAATGGGGCATTCTGATTGGCCCTTACTGCATTTACCCACCAAATTACTGATACTGCTGGTGTGGAAGCACTGTCAGGCTATTTTTTCTGCAGATGATACTTTCAGCGGCAAGACTATTTTGTACAGATTGCCATATTGCACTGACAGTTAAACTCTGCAAAAGTGGTCTTCATATTGTCAAATACAGAAAGACACTTCCTCAGTTACACTGCTCTGCTACCGTCAAGCTGACGGTCACAAGTCGTTCGCCCCCCACACACACACTGACCCGACGTGTGACCAGAACACCCTCATCAGACCAAGGTCACTCTCTGAACTGTTGTACAAAGGCTGGGTCGATTCGCCTCAGCACAAAGGCGTTACTGTTTCTGGCTCCAACCTGCTTGCTTGGTAGCTTTCTACACCCATCTCCAGACTCTAGGATTACAAGAACATATGTATTTTCACATGTTTTACCACAATTTCATACCATTTACGCTATACTTCTCGATATGAAGCACATAGCAATTTGCTACTGATCGCTTGGACAGTATAAATCCGAAGATTTGGACTGGACATTATTTCTATGGAAACCCGAGACTTTAGCGAGGTGGAACGTCCTGTAAACCACTGAGTAACTGGAAACTTATCTCGTCTGCGAAGATATTTACTTGAAAAAAATAGAGGAAAAATATATTTCCACTCGCAAATACCGATTTTGGTAATATGACAGATTCCAAATCATCCTTATAATTTACAAAGTCAACTAAAGTATTTCTCATATCTAGAGAACCAGCAAACATGTCTTCCACCCGTTTTTCACTTGCTAGATGGACACAATGCACACCACGATTGATGTTCTCTCAAGTAAATTAAGATGGGAAATGAGTAGAAGCAGTCAATCGGACAGATTACATGGGAGGGAATAATGGTCCAGCGCAAACACAAGTCCATATTGAATCTTCTCAAATTTCCACAGGGAAACACATGCGATCACCGAGTCTGTCCAACACATTCTGAGTATTAGTACGCTATTTACCCATCTAGAAGACAACACGGTTAGGTCAGCTACATTCCTGTACTCAAACAGGCCTTCCCATTCTGACGGTTCCTGCTGTTAGCTGGAAACTTGAATCATTTACACCACAGGCCACCACCGCCGCGCGCCACGTACCACCAGAAAATATCGTCTTAGGAAACTATCTACATGTACCTATTTGATAGCTATACTTGCAATTGAATATTAACATTGAAATCTCGACGACATTCGACAATGAGCGAAGTATTGGAAATATCCACAGCTGACAGCTGTGACTCTAGAAATAGAAATGTGAGTACTGTTCATATCACTTGACGTACTTTCCCAAGTTAAAAAAAATATTTCATTCCCTTTGCTATCGCAGTATTCCACGTCAAATCCATACCTTCCTTACGACCGGACATAGTAATTTTCTTTGCACATTTTATAAGCTTGATGAGCAAGGCGAACTAATCACACATCCCCTACTACTAAGTACAATACTTCGCCAAAAACTGATTGCTGGTGATACGAAACGATACTGAGCGAAAATCAACGATGGCTGGACATGTCTCAAGTTTTTCCTGTGAGTGGTACTACTGTATCTTAGGAAGATAGGCATAATCGTCTTACAGGCCACCAGATGTAAAAAACTCGATCGCAATGATTATCACATTTGGTCTTGTTTCCACAAGTGCTCACAAGTATCACTAACGATATCCACATTAAAAATTAAACAAGCCTTATAAATCGAGGCTGTGAGGTTACAAAATAAAAGTTATGTTGTTATTCAATGGAAAGTTGGAAATTGAGTTTCGCTTGCTTTTTATAAATCACAATTGGCGTAAGAATCGTGGATTGACCATTGTCATAAAATATTGCATTATGAAATGTGTATAGCTTTTACTTTCAGTTTCGCGTGGCTTGAAGCAGTCACAGCTAGCGTGCTATTGATTAAGAAATTGTATTATCGTCTTTCTAATTACTTCATGACCGTAGATACGATCATACCCGGTTGTGAAGTTATTGTTATGACAAACCAATTTCCTAAGGGACCAGAAAGTTCTTAAGGGCGCAAAAAAACAACTGTAACATCACACAAAAGGGAAGTTCAATATTAGTGCTGATGTAAGAAGACGATAAAAGAGTTTTCTTTTTGTCAATGTAACACGCACATTGGACCACTGATCTCGGTGTCTGTAATCTTAGCAAAATGCATAATTAAAATGAAAATAATACTGAGGAGATGATTGAATGAGCACTGCTAAACGATTCAGTATTCGCAGAACAAATATTTATCATAACTAAAACATATATCGTACCTTAAGCTTAGTACTACATTGATGATAGATTTTTATGTCCATTTCATGTCCATTGAGCGCTATTTTATATAGCCATTGTTCTCTTTGAGTCGCTCGTGCGTCGTCACAATAAGTTATAACAGGTCTTCTTTATACACTTCACTCAGACTTAGACATAATACGTTTTTATACATTTAGTAAAAATTAGATCAGACTGCCACAAATCTGCGTCTCTCTTACTTGAGAAAAACCCTACAAGTCTTTAGCGCTCAAGGCTTCATTTGTTCTCCAGCGAACAAAATAGTGAAGGATCGCACATTTATCCATATTTTTCTGTTTATATTGCCGCCCAAAGAGGAGGAATTACATTATTTAGAAAATTCCACCGTCGCTATGCGACGCCTTATTATACATTCATCATTATTTATAAACAAGTATTTGCCTTCTGGCTGAAAGTATTAACTACTCGTATTTGCTGTTTTAATGAAGTCAAAAATAGTAAATATCACAAGGTATATCATTACCTCCGAATGAAGTAGTTTTTCCAGGCAAATACCGCAACACTGAATATAGATGGTGATCACTGGAATGTATATTATCAGACTAACAATACAGTTATATGCCTTGTCATGAGGAAAAATACAAACAAAGATTTGAAATTTGATGAGGTTGATATTACCGTAAGTGTATCTGATACACTGTGTGAAGTAAATATTAGTAATCAACCAATAATGGTACACAAATCAAATATTCTAACTCTAAGATTAAGAGATATAATTACAACTGTGCCAGCAGATGTAAAATTAATTATATTTGGTGTAGTAATGTAAAATTAAAAATTTGCTGAGACACATCACCCCCCCCCAAATACCCAGCGCTAAAATGGAACAGAGAGGACTGAATGTATTTAACAGTATTTAAAAATAAAAAGAGTAAATGTGTTAAAAATTGTAGGTGAAGGGGCAGATGATTCACCCAGACCTGAAACTATCGATGAAGTACATAAATTCCTGAGTAAAAGTTTTAAAAGAAGACATGTTGTTTCTTTTGGTATGAATGATTTATGGCAAGCTGATCAGTAGAAATGGATTCTGACAAATTAAAAGGAATTTCAAAAATAAATAATTGATATAAATACTTATTAACTGTAATCGATGCTTTCCCAAATTTCCTTGGGGTATCCCAATTAAAGATAAAACAGGTAAGAATATAGCTGATGCTTTAGAAAAAATATTTAGACAGAGAACGCCAAGAAACTTGCAAACAGATAATAGTAAGGAATTCCATAATAAGAAATTTCTAGAACTTATGAAAAATATGTTAATCCTTATTCAACTTTTACTAAAGGGAAAGTATCTATTGTAGAATATTTATGAGGAAACAAAAAAAACGTGGAAAAAATTTGGCTGACAATGAAATTACAAATTGATTGAACTAGTTGAAAAAATGGTTGATAAATAGAATAATACAAAGCATTTAACAACAATGATGGACCACTAGAAATTAATGAAAGAAATTATAAGCCAGCCATCATTGTATCTAATAATAAGCTTAAATATAAAGTTGGCAATAGAGTTAGAATTAATAAACTTAAAAGAATTTTTGAAAAGGCGATACAGCCAATATGTCAAAAGAATTTTTTGAAAGTGAGAATGTTACTCATTGTAATCCAATCACAAGAAAACCAAAGGCATTGGATGGAGAAACAATAAAAGGAAATTTTTATGACTATGAACTACAGAAGACAAAATGTTCAGATGTATAGCTCGTGGAGAAAGTATTGAGAAACGAATTATATAATGTGTATGTTAAATGCTTAGGATTTGATAATTCACATAATAGTTGGGTTAGTAAGGATAAAGTAGTTTTATAAAAGATTTCTTACATCTTGTAAAAGTTGTTGTTCAGAGATCGGCGTCATGAAATTCCAAATTTAATTTGTTTATTTATTTCACGCCTTTCATTCGGAAGACGTATCATTCCATGGCGAATGAATAAAACACAAAATGTAGTTTGTAATAATAATTCTTTTTTCAGATAAAGACAAAATTGTTTTATTGGAGAATAATTTTGTTTTTATAGATCCTCACCGTGTTATACTATAAAGCAATTGCTCTTGTGTGTAGCCATCCAATATATTGAAATAATTATGACAGTAAACAATCCTCTAATTTTCTTGCATCCCTTCATATAAATTTATAGAATTAGGATCAAATCGAATCTTAACATCTCTTCATACTTTGGGTGTCCATCTTGAATGAAGAGAAAAATTTTTTTGGTACTCTAACAACACGATAATTATATGCAGTGATCATCAAATAATTTTAAAAGAAGAAGCATATGTCTCAAATCAGTATTTTCAGATACTATAACGAAATACAATAGTATACAATTTTTATTAATAAAATTACTTATTCAAACAGCAATTCCTCTTGTCTTCTTAAGTTTTGAATTTCTTCTTTTCTTCAGCACACATTAGCAATTTCTTTACAATTTGTAAATCTTCAATTAATTGTTGCAAATTTTCAGTTGTCGATTGAATTTATATACATCATGTTGCCAAGTAAATGGTAAAACTTCCTTAGTTACCCATTTGGTAAATCTCGTAGAAAGAGGCGAATTATCAACTTTTAAACTCCAGATTCACTGATAAATATGGTTCTTTTTTCATTGTAATTTAGACATAGTAATTTGCTGGGCATAAGAATATTTTCGTAAGTATATTTATTTTCCAATATCTCTGATGTTAGGTTTAACCCATGGTTATTCTTTTCATCAATTATGACAAAAACTTCCTTAATGTTTTAGACAAACCTACTGTTATTCATTGATGGTGCTAAAGCTGAAGTAGATATGCTTGGTGTTGTATGGAGTCCTAAGACAGCTTCGGCTGGCACATTGTCCATGTAAAGAAAATAAATTTGATGAAATTTGTTATTTTTATTAATAAAAATTATAGTATACAAATTGATCATACAATGCGAATGAGAAAAATAACAATTTCGTATTTTCTATCTGTATGTTATCTTGATGATGATATATCCACCTTCATAAATCAATTAATTGATGAGAAACGTAATTACTTACAGAATATAAATGGGCTAGAAATATGTACTATTTATATGTACTATAAAAACAGTTAACTTTACAGGGTCTGGCTTAATTCCATAGGATATCAGACAGCTTTATATTATTCTAAAAAAATATTTCTTATAAGTGGAGAACCTAAAAGCAAGTGAATTAAAAGTATGAGCAAAATCACTACAAATAATAGGAGATTCTAACCTGAGAAAACAACAATTTATTGATCATCTATCTATCCATCTTTATCCATTCTCTGCAAGCCACCTGATTGTGTCTTCTTGGGAGTAAGGCACCTTTGGAGATTCAACAGTGATGTGAGTGAGCTAAAATTTTAAAACAAGAATAACTTATTTAAATGATTTATTTTATTTACAAAAATTTAAATTTTGTTTAATTGGTTTTAAAAAATGTGGAACTGTATTTGTTCGTTATATTAAAATGGAAAATCCATTTGATTGGACTTATGAATTAAAATAAGAAAAAGGTCTGAAGATTTTATAAGAGAATTTTAAGATACAATCGATTGGGGTAATATATCAAATGATCAAGTTTTGTCTGAATTTTTTATGATGGAATTAGCAGTTAAAGTTAATAGGGAAAAGCACTTTAAGCTATCAAAATTTATTTCAATCGTTCAAACAAAAATATTAGAAACCCAAGAAATAATGGATCAGTATCAAGATAACAATTATTCTATGTTTAATTGATCAAAATCATCAATTTGTAAAATACAACATGTAATCAAATGTTTAATAAAGAATGTATTGGCAAATGATTAGCAGCTCATTCTACTTGTCCAGCAGTGAAAGTGTTGTTAAAAATTTAATTTCTATGAAAACTAATTATATCATTATTCGAATGCTCTTATCTTTAATCATTTAAAATATTGAAATAATTGCGCCACAAATAATTCTTAAAGTTTTTTCATTCTGTTACAAATTTACTGAATTAAGAATGTAATAAAATCCTAACATTTCTTCACAATTTAGATGTCTCTCTTCGATTCTATACAATCGCCTTTGTAATTTTTTCGTTATGTTCATAGTTTAAATTAAATAATTTTAAAAGAACAATAACTGGTGTTAAATTCTGATGGAATGTTTGAAAGAACAACAAGAGGTAGTAAAGTATCTATCTCTCTGTTTCTCTCTTCTATTATTCCAATAGTATTATCAACTTTTCCCATAGCATTATCAAGTATACCATTCAAATTTTTTATTTGTTTATCCATAATTTTGTTTACATTTCCCAAGTGAGTTATTTGGTCTTGACACATTTCTTTAATTTTGTATTCTCCATATTTACGAACTTCTTCATAAATAAAAACTTAAAAGTCTTCTGCAATTCTTATTTTTAATTGAATGATTATTGAAAAATTGACCATATTCATTAGTAAAATTTGTATCTCGCTCCCCTTCATATCATTATACATTTCCTAAATTTTTCTCTAAAATGATCTGATACTGTCTTTCTTGTGTTTCTAAATTCTACAAATTTTGGTCCATCTTATCCTTTAAAGCATGGATTATTGTTTTCATCAGTAATCACAAATGCTTATTTTTCTTTGAATGTAAGCGTGTTGTCTAAGAGGTCTATTACTGATTCCAATTGTTAAAAATAATTTTTATTAGAAGTATTATGTTTATATTATTTTATAAGTGTTTAACTGATAAACTTTCATTTTATTTATTCATCCTCATTTGCTTTAAAATATTTTTATGTATTCTGTTGAGGATATGATAAATATTAATTTTTTTCTGATCAGGATTGAAGTGAATAAATTTAGAACCTAGTTGCTCTTCTACGAATTTCTGTCTTTTAATTTCTTCTGTGAAATATAGAACTTCCTTGAACTAATTAATCAATATATCAATGAATTCTTGTTCCTTTGCTCGTGTGACTGAATTAAGTTTCAAAACAAAATCACTCACAAGTTTTTCTATTTATCTTTTTGTACTAATGAAGTTATGCCTTTTTTGTTAATGAACACTGTGTGAGGATGTACATATCTATACATTAGATATTTTCCAGTTCATTAAAAGTTTTCTTATCTTCGTTATCTTTAATTGTGTGCCTAGACCGATTGTAGCCTAAAATATCAGCAACTTCATTTTCATCAATAATCAAGAACTTCTGCTTATTATTATATGTAAGCTTATTAGTGATGAAGCAACTTCTGAAGCAGCCTTTAGGCTGCACCAGGTCATTGACTGACTCCATTCAATACATATAATTTTATTAGATTTTTTATTTTTATAAAATTGTATGTCTATACAAATTAAGATATTTCAACTATTGTTGTTTGTGAAAATAGTAGTTAGAGATGATAGGATTAAATCTATAAAATAATTGAATAATTATGGTTTCTGAGACATTTTAGTATGATACAAAACTTACTCAGGTGAATGATGTTGTATTTAGAGAAGTGTTAATGATATTTCAGGACACACAGTCTTGAACTAAATGGTAAGTTAAGTGTAGAAACTTTAAATTTTACGAATAAACCTAGGTATCATGTACAACATATAAATCTTGCTGTAGCAGTAGTATACCTTAATGGAAGACATAAAATGGCGTTATAAAGGTGCAAAAGTTAGAGGTAACTAAGGCTATATTTCATTTGTCACAAAAGGATACTGACATTCGGATTCATCAAGATAACAATAATCATCATGTTTTAATTACAAACAAAGTATGTGTACTGGGTTATAAAATATAAGGTCAGCATTGTTCAAAGGATCTAGATGGAAATGGAATTGTATGGATAATGAAGGATTGTGCTTTTGTAGATTGATGGGAATGCACCAAAAGACAAGGTATAAAAGTACCAACACAGCCATATATACCAAAAAGAACTCTAGTTGCTTCATCTGCACTAACTGAATCTTCATGTCAAATGAAGAAGTTCGAACATTTGTGAATGGAATTTTATACATATCTTTTATTAATTGTGGATGTGGACAGTTAGTGATATGAAATCACAGCTAATAACTAATTGTATAACATTTTTACCACAAGATTTACATTAAATAGATGGAAATAATCAAAATGTAGGTAGTGAAATTGTTTTATTAGTTGACAATATGATAAATTTGTATACATACATATATACAGAAAAAACATTTGTATTCTATAACAAACTTTTCTACGTGTCGATAGATGGATGCAATTTTAAATATAAAAGATGAGGTGTCATAACTGGAGAATTTGCAGGACTGCCTACTGGAATAAATTCTGCATTTAGGTGTATTAATAAATTGTTGTATTTTCAAGGATTATATATATATATATATATATATATATATATATAGAATTCGCAAGAAAGTTAGTTAGAGCTGGTACAGCTGGTTTATCATTACTTGTTACTCATTGCTGTAAACCATCAGCATCAGTTCCCAAAGTAATACATATATTACAAGATATTTTCAAAAAGCTAGAAAATTTTACTTTTTTCTAATAAAATTTTTTTCTGTACAAATGGAAGCTGTCCAATTTAACCTGTGCAAATATTGTAAAACTGGGAAGTCGACTCATAATTTTATATCAAAAATACAGAAAAGGGGATATAGGAAAATGAGTAGAAATGTATAAATGAATACCATATTACAGTATACAATAGTAAATGAATTCCTTTTGTATGTGGATAAAAGCTTCTATATATTATTATAAAAATAACATGTAAAGAATTCCAAGTAAAGAACATTCGAAGAATGATAACAAATTATGAACAACAGATTGAGACAGATAACAGCCAGAAAAGTGTTGAGTGTCAGAGAGTAAGAAAGTAGACTGTTTTTACTCGAATCCATCGTGTAAAGACAAATATACCTATAAGTAGATGCATTAAATGTACTTGAGAATATATCAAAAATTAGTATTCTGGCTCAGTCTTCTGTAAAATTTCTAATAATTTTTTTTATTAAATAAGACACTAAACTAGAGCAATTCACGATATCCAAACTTCATGATTATTGTAGAAGAAATAAAATAATTAGCTACACGACATTAAGGAATGATTAATTAATTACTTTAATTACATCACATAATTTACCCACTCCTATAAGGATTCTCAATTATATAAGAGCACTTGAACATAAAATTAGACCTACAGGTCATAGTATTAGAGGCTATAGTAAATTAATGAAATCAGAAGTAATTACTTCAATTATTTTACAAGAGTTTCCATTTCATCAAGAACTATTATCAAAGACTAAACTAAGACAAAAACATGAACCTTATATAAATTGTATTTACAGATTTGACAATCATGTTTGTGAAGAAAGTTCAGCACCAAGACAAGAAAAACTAGCAAGAATAGACGAAATTTTATCCATTCAGTAGGGAACTATTTGAGCACAAAAAAGAGAAGAAACTATCAGAATCCGATTTATTCAAGATTATAGAAATGAAATCTAAATTTAATGAAAAAATTGAATCTTGATCTTCTGAGTTCTTACTATAAAACTATATTTAACGATGTTAATGTCAGTAAACTCAGTATTGTCGGGAAAAAAACAGATTATATAACGAAGCCCTTAATTATACAGAAGAAGCAGGTAAAAAGAGAACTAATTTTAGAAAAGAAGATAAGTTGAATGTAACAAGAGCAAATGCAATATTTTTTAATCCTATTTCTGCAGAATATTAAGCATCAAATAATACAAGAGAATCTAAGTTTTGTGCAACAAAATCAGAGATATATTAACATCTGCTGTGTCTATTATATAGCAAATGTTACATTTAATATTCAAATGTTAGTAATTACAAAAGGTATCAAAGATAATAGAACAATAAATGTTGACAATGATAGGTCTAACAGATGCATTGCTAGAATTAATAATGGTGAGTACCTGTGTCGTCCTAGAGCAATAGCAGTTGCATTAACATATCAGACAAGTAATCTAACTACAGAGGAAGCTAAGAACATTGAGGAAGGAGAGAAATACAAATTACAAAAAGAGTTAACCATGATATTATGTAACCAATTAGACGAATAAAACGAAGCAGGATTTACTCTAGATGATACAAAAAATATTGAGCAACTATTGGTTATCAGATAAATGTTGCATGCACAGAAAGTTTCAATTACGTTATCTATCATGATCATCAGAAATGAATAAAAATATATCTGTATACAAATCCCAACCATTTTGATTTAATTAATAATTTATCAGCGTTCTTAGAGCAACATATTTTCATGATGAATGTAACTAAATATATAACAACAGGAACTAACATAAATGAGGGATAAAAACATAGAAATGTAACTGACTCAAGAGTACAAAACAAAATACTATGGAAAATAAGATATATTGTAAAAATATACTACATATTGTTATTACGACGAATGCTTAAACAATCATGAAGAAGTTTGTATTTCTGCTTATAAATATGCAGGAAATAAAATGATTTGTTTGAGATCTAATGTACTTAACTCTGGTTTGAAAGCTGTGGAAACTGTGATCAACTAATAGAAATTAAAAATCATAAATGTTACATTCAATACAAAACCCAAAAATGTGCCAAAATGTAGTACAATGGTTTTTACATTAATGGTGAATTAAAAATTACTCTTTTTTAAAGACTGGAATGCAATAGTACAGTTAATGAAAAACAATTGGAATGTTGAAAAAATCAACTCCCTACTATTTTTGGCATGGTTATAAAAAAGTGTCTTAAAACTGCAACGATTAATACCAAAAATTGAGAATCAGAGGGATACTTGTACCAAGAGACATCAAGAAGTACATAAACATGAAATTCAGAATACAACTTAGTAGAGACATGGTAATGTAGTTGAATTAACTCAGCAGTGTGTAAAAAACTTAAAAAATTAAAGCAATTACTGGAAATTGTCAAACCATTGTATTCAATAGATCTTGTTATGGAGGCTGTACAGATCCAATAAAATTAACAGCTAAAGCAGATAGTGTTAATACAAAAGTAAGATATATTGTTGTGTGTAGTCACCATCCAAATATACAGTATTAAGATTATTAGCTTATAGATCAGATAGAAAAAATATATGAGCTAAATATTATAATAGTGAATGGTATGGGCTTGTAAATTGTAAAGTAGAGGCACCTAGGATTGTATCATCCTATTTTAGCTGTATGAACGAGAAATGATAAAAATGATAAACTATTGTTTCCTTTATGTGATAATGTGCAGATGGAAGAATAAATCATGGCAAATACAATGATGGCGAAAGAAGGTTTATTGTAACCTGGACAACTGATAAAATATATAAAGCCATAAGAAAAGGTTATTAAATTTTATATATCTACAAAGTGCGAAATTCTAGAAATAAGAGAATATGTTGTTTACAGATTACATGAAAGATTTTATTAAAATCAAATTAGAATTCAGTAAAAATAAGTTAAAATTAAGAAGATGTATACTAAATATGCAAAAGAAGAAAACAATATGGTTCAGATGAAATACAATTTCAAGTATTTTAATGTGGAAAATAACACAGCTACAAATATTTTTATAGTAGGATTCACTACATCAAATGCAAGACTCAACTTATATGATATGTTACACAAGCTAAGAAAAGCTATTATACATTTGATACAGAGAGTACAGTATATAATGATAATGTTGAAAATATTGTGGAAACAGGTTGTATGCTAGGTTAATGGACTGATGAATTAGGAAATAACTGGAATACAGATTGAGCGTCAACTGGAGCTAAAAGTTATTTAAGCAGAAAAATGACAAAAATACAGAATTGAAAACTAATGGATTAACTTTAAACTATAAAAATATTCAAAAGCTAAATGCTAAATCATTGATAAGATTAATCAAGGATGAAGTGAAAAAGGATAGAATTAGAGTACAACCAAATAACTAGAGATGTAAATACTAAGAATATAATCAACAAGCAAGTTAAGAAAATATTCTCATTTCAGTATTATAAAACAATAGTTCTGGAAAATTATGGTACAGTAGCATACAGATTTTCAATTTTATTAATGTATTTTTATTCTATATACTTGGAAGCCTTATAGAAGAAGCTCAGCAGTGCCAGCAATACTAATTTGATTAAAAACAGTAGTGAGCTATAAGTAAATTTTTTATATAATGTTACTGGCTGTTAATATATGAATGCTAGATAAGGAAGTAAGATATATCTGAAACTGAATAATCAATACAAAATTACTATGTGAGACGGATATTTGAAATTAATTACAGGTTCAGATTTTCAATTTTTTGAAGGAGGAAATATTAAACTGAGATATAATGACACGAAGAAACTTAGAAATAATGCTGTGGAGTTCCATGATCTGGAATTCACGATGTGAATTACTTAAATGTTTGCTACAAATTAATTCTAGTGTGCTTAAAATTATCACTATTTTTAATAAGATTTTTTTTCGTTCTAGGAATGAAGAGCTTCCTCTAGTTTTTTTTAAAAAATTAGCTCTAGTACTCTCAGAGTGCCCAATATCTTTGGTACAATACATAACAGTTTCACACGTTTAGAGCACTAGATGTGTTTTTAATACACATGAATTTTATAAAGCTATATATATATATATATATATATATATATATATACCTTTATAAAATTTACAAAAAAGGATTGTACTAAAAACACTCCTAGTGCACTCAATGTACCCACTTACTTCTCAGATTTATCAGCAGAACGGTATTCATAACTTCAGACATTTGTAGAGTGTAAGTTTGCATTACCACGTTTGACAAATTGGATAAAGTATGCTCGGTACGCAGCACAATATGTAGAATAATAACAGCCATCAACATCTCTTCCTCCATCCGAATTTTGTCTAAACACAATGAGTACAAGGGTCATTCAGCAATTAAATAGGCAAATTGGCCTGGAGAAAAAGCATATATTTTTACAAACAAAATCCCCTTGAACACTTATGCACTTGTTCCAATGGGCTACAAGCTTTTTTATTCTGGCTGCAGAGAACTCTTTATCTTGATGTTTGAACCAATTTCCCACAAACTTTTTCACGTCCTCGTTGTCCTGGAACCTCTTCCCACATCATACCTCCTTCAGTGCACGAAACAAATGGAAATCACAAGGTTCTAAATTAATACTGTGAGGGGGATGAGGCAGTACTTCCCAGCTCATTCTGTCATGGTTTCACAGGTTACCTGAGCACTTTGAGGATCTGCATTGTCTTGCTGGAGAATCACACCTCTCCACTGAGATCCACGGCATCTCTCTCTGATGGATGGCTTCACCATTGTTTAAAATCAAATCCAAGTAGTATTGACTGTTTATTGTACACTACTCTTATAGATAATTACAAAAAACTGGACCTTCAGCTTCGCAAAACACAGTTAACATAACTTCTCATGCTGCTACTTGGGTTCTGAATTTTTTCTTGACAGGGGAGTTGGTGTGCTCCCACTCCATGCTTTGTCTTTTTGATTCTGGCTCATAATAGTGAAAACAAGTTTCATCAAAAATTAAAAATTTGTTGAGAAAGTGCTCACCTTCTCATTCATAACGCTCCTTTACCTCTGTGCACACTCTCAACCGTGTTTCCTTGTGTAGCCGCGTCAACTTCTTTGACACCCATCTTCCACATATGCTGTGGTACTTCAGCTTTTTACATACAATGTTATGAACCGTATCAGTACTAACTTGAACCTTATCAACTATCATTTCTAGAATCACACAGTGGTTGGAACGAATAATGTCATCAATTCGACTTTCAAGTGAGGGAGTTGAAACTGCAACTGGTCCGCCAGAAAGGTGCTCACCAGTCACTGAGTCACGAAAATGTTTGAACTGCTCTACCCACTTGCAAAAATTTGCACGCTTCATACAATGTTCACCATGAACTTTAGACATTCTACATTATATATTCACTGGTTTCTCGACTTCAGCGCCGGCCGCGGTGGTCTCGCGGTTCTAGGCGCACAGTTCGGAACGGTGTGACTGCTACGGTCGCAGGTTCGAATCCTGCGTCGGGCTTGGATGTGTGTGATGTCCTTAGGTTAGTTAGGTTTAATTAGTTTTAAGGTCTAGGGGACTGATGACCACAGCTGTTAAGTCCCATAGTGCTCAGAGCCATTTGATTTTTTTTCGAATTCAGCAATTAAAAAACGAATAAGAGAACACTATTCAACTAATTTGGGCATTACAAGCGGACTCACAATTTTAAGATGTATTTTTGAGGTTATAAATGAAACAATGATGATACATCAGCTGATCAGGGCTCATCCCAGTGATGCCAACTTAATGCCAGAAAAGTAGCAAACTTGCCCTACTAACAGTTTTTCCCCAGACCAGTTTGTCTCTTTAACTATTGAATGAGCCTTGTAATTACTTTGGAGTGCTCAACTGTACTAATTCTTCTTTTATCAGGTGCGCCTAGAGTATGGGAAACTTTTGTTTCCACCATTCAGTAGACACATCACATTATTGTGGTGACTATAGGGAATACACAAGGAACTGTTTCATCGTTAATAAAATAAAAACTGTTGAAAAATTATCATAAGAACTGTGCAGCAGTAATTGTTGAAAAATATTTCATGTCAGCAAATTAAAGTCCAGGCTGATGGAAGTCATTTGTAACGTAACATCATACACTGTCGTGAATTTCTTTCCTTTGCTAGTCTCTTGTGTAACTATGACATCTGAAACACTGTTGATGTCGATGTGAAATGCAAGTTATTCAGAAAACTTAATAATGGGAGGCACTTTGGTATGATTCAAGTGCTGAAAATTTGCGTGTATGCATTTGCACCTTATGCTATGTGGCGCTACTTTCTCCTGTCGCAGTCGTGTCTGCTTATTTACCGATTCGTCAACTGTGCTGGAAGAGCTGTACAAACCGTTGTTACAAGTTTGCAGCTCTTTTTCTTGCGGAAAAATAACTAACTATAAAAAAAAATACTTGCAGTGCGCCTTAGCAGCTAATATTTTTACACTGCTTTCTTTCCGTGTTTTTTTTCTTTATTTTATTTATTGTGTGAGACCAAAATTTTAGAGTATTTATCGAACATGTCGCAATGGACCATTCCGTTGTGTTCATCAAGCTTGGAGTGAAAAAACATGAGAATGAAAAACATGCTTCGGTACAGGCAGTGATTCAGAGAATAGACAAATTCAAACTGCTATGTATTTGTGTCATTGAAGTGATTAAAGGTACAGTATTTTGTCATGAAATGTGGGCTTCTATTAGTAAAAGAGCAGCAAAGTAGTGTCCAAAAATGCTGACAATGTGTGCAGTTTATAGGAAAACTGTTCAATATTTTCATAAAATAGTTTTGAAGTGTATTAGAATCATGTTACTACAATGATAACGTGATTGTGATGAGCCAGTTGCTCGTCCACCATTGACCAGACGTTTTCAATTGGTGAGAGATCTGGAGAATGTGCTGCCAGTGCAGCAGCCGAACATTCTCTGTATCCAGAAAGGCCTGTACAGGACCTGCAACATGGCGGTCGTGCATTACCCTGCTGAAGTGTAGGGTTTCGCAGGGATCGAATGAAGGGTAGAGCCACGGGTCGTAACACGTCTGAAATGTAACGTCCACTGTTCAAAGTGCCGTCAATGCGAACAAGAGGTGACCGAGACGTGTAACCAATGGCACCCCATGCCATCACGCAGGGTGATACGCCAGTATGGCGGTGACGAATACACGCTTCCAATGTGCGTTCATCGCGATGTCGCCAAACACGGATGCAACCATCATGATGCTGTAAACAGAACCTGGATTCATCAGAAAAAATGACTTTGCCATTCGTGCACCCAGGTTAGTCGTTGAGTACACCATCGCAGGAGCTCCTGTCTGTGATGCAGTGTCAAGGGTAACCGCAGCCATGGTCTCGGAGCTGATAGTCCATGCTGCTGCAAACGTCGTCGAACTGTTCGTGCAGATGGTTGTTGTCTTGCAAACGTCCCCATATGTTGACTCAGAGATCGAGACGTGGCTGCACGATCCGTTACAGTCATGCGGATAAGATGCCTGTCATCTCGACTGCTAGTGATACGAGGCCGTTGGGATCCAGCACGGCGTTCCGCATTACCCTCCTGAATCCACCGATTCCATATTCTGATATCAGTCATTGGATCTCGACCAACGCGATAAACCGCAATCGCGATAGGCTACAATCCGTCCTTTACAAAGTCGGAAACGTGATGGTACGCATTTCTACTCCTTACACGAGATATCAAAACAGTGTTTCACCAGGCAACGCCGTTCACCTGTTGTTTGTGTATGAGAAATCTGTAGGAAACTTTTCTCATGTCAGCAAGTTGTAGGGGTCGCCACCGGTGCCAACCTTGTGTGAATGCTCTGAAAAGCTAATCATTTCTATGTCACAGCATCTACTTCCTGTCGGTTAAATTTCGCGTCTGTAGCACATCATCTTCGTGGTGTAGCAATTTTAATGGCATGTAGTGTACATGAAGATGACTTTTCTGACAGTGTAAGAAATGGAGAAGAAATTCTCTTTACCAATGGTAGCAACATCTTTGTTACTAATAAAACACAATTTCTGTTAGGGAAAGCAAATGAAACCCTTAGGGATGTTTACAATTGGGCGGTCTGTAATGAAGTAACATTGAAGGTAAAGAAAATGAAGAGTATGCAGTTCAGCGTGAATAGAGGAAGTAACTCTGTCACATTGAGCATACATGATGATACCAAACACAAAGTTTTTATGGGTGTGCATTGATTGTCACCTAATATGGAGTGAACAGACAAAGATACTAGCAGAACGAATGTCCTTCTGGACGCTATGCTCTTAAGGTATTATCATCGGCCAAAGCACAGTGGTGACATTCTGTGCTTACATACACTCAATTTTTAGCTATGGGATTTTTTCTGGGGGTCGGAGGCACAAAATATGGCCACAGTTTTTAAATTGCAGTAAAGAGCCATAAGAATAACAACTGGAAGTAGCAGTCAGGCTCATCGTGAAGAACTAATTAAAATATTGGGCATCTGTACTGCACCAGGAAAGTGCATATACTAATCTGCTGTGCCCATCAAGGAAAATATTAATAAATACTGCAGTAACTGGTCTGCACATAATCATGGAAAAAGCCAGTTCGGAGTTACATTTATCCAGGAAAAAATAACGTAAAACTCAACTGTATTTTATGTCAGGGGATAAAATTGTACAACAAATTGTCCGAAGAAGTGAAAATGATTACTGAAACACATTTTTTTAAAGGCAACTAAAACTTTCTTCACAAATTATGCATATTACACAATCAAACATTACTTACATGACCGAGAGTAATGGGTAGTCATGAAAGGGCATGACCACAGCACCTTGTCACTTTTCGGTATTTCATTATGATTTACTTCTTTCACAAGGATCATACCTTAAGATGTAGAGTGCATGATAGTAATATCCGTTGGCTTAGTTTTTCAGATGGGCAGTAGCACATAGCTGAATATGGGGTCTGGAATAGAGTCAAGGGGCACAGCAATCAGTCCAGGCATCATAGGTGGACGTCTTAGTGTGAATAACAGTGAAGAGTGGAACTATGTTTTATATAGCAGGTGGAAATGCAACATGAATCCTTACGTGCACTCGGAAACTGAACAAATTAAACTGCCAAACACAGTTGGGTCCAGTCTAGGGACTTTCTTCAGAAGCTGCATCATATGTTCGTTCGAATGAAGGTTCAAAAGCGACTGCAACCCTTTTCAAACAGTCTCTATATGGTATAAGAAAGTGTAGTTAGGAGGCGTCTACAAACAGTAAAGTCCTCGTTCCCTAATATGATTTCATCACTGTGTCTTTGCAGCCAATCAAATACCTAGGCTCTTCGGTACTGCACAGACAATCAGCAAATAAGGACTTTATTGGAAGCCAAGCAGGAAATGTATCGCCTATTCGCTTCTATGCACTATAGGAAAATAGATGCAAATACTGGAAGTCGTGTTCGCGATTACTGCGAATTAACTTCGTCAAAGAAAAAGTATATGTTGCAGCATACACATAAAGTTCATGGGGTAGACACAGGAATGTCTTGTAATTGAAGTTTCCGAGTGCACGTAAATAGCCAGGGCTGCATTCAAAGCTGCTAAAACATTTGTGGCATTCAGTTACGAGTCTTTGGCTAACAAAGAGATGTTGATGTTCCACTCTTTTGCACGTAAATAATAGATGAGAAATTATGTTTCTTTATTTTATTATGCTAGTTTGAAGATTATCGCCTACCAATTGCGTCCATAAAAACTTTTAAAATGATTACACCGAATTCAGGGTAATACTTTAGGCCAACTATTTTGGACGTTTATTTGCGAATTTTCCTACCTGTTTTGTAATGATAAGAATCATCCTCTGCATATACTTTTTCCACAGAAGAGTATTTGATACGCTATCTAAATTGTGTCCACACGCTTTTAGTAAATGTAATTTGTGCCTGACTTCTGGTTGCACTTGCGACATTTTCACTTTTAAATCATTTACACCAAGCGAGGTGGCGCAGTCGTTAGCACGCTTGACTCGCATTCGGGAGGACTACGGTTCAAACCCGAGGTCGGCCATCCCGATTTAGGGTTTCGGTGATTTCCCTAAACCGCTTCCTTTGAAAGAGAACGACGGACTTCCTACTCTAATCCGATGGCACCAATGACCTCGCTGTTTGGTCCCGCCCTCAAATCAACCAACAACCAACCAAATCATTTACCCTGACTTCACTAATTGTCTTTTGTTAATGAAATGGCGTATCAAAATCTCATATTTTCCAGATGAGAAATTGAGTTTTAACAACGTAATTTTTTGGTAAGAGTTATGCAGTGGATCCCATTGCATTTTTCCTGGTATATGTACGAAATGTGTACATAATAGGCAACAAAATACATGTCCATTATATAATATGCGTTTTCTGAATTTACCTTACAAAACTTTATAATGAAAATGTTTTTAAATATGGCGTGAACGTAAACATTAGAGTACACTACAGGCCACTCGCCTACTTCAAGAGTTAATGGCATTAACAACCGTTGGCTTCGCCAAATGATTACTTTTCAGGTTAAGAGATTCTGTCTACGCTACAGATTAGACTGTCACCACTACTAATATTTTAGTGGTGGTAGGGGGAGGGGGGGAGAAGAGAAGGGAAATAACTCTAGTGACATAGTGCTTTGCTCTTCCCCCTCCTCCTCAGCACCATTAGGCTTTGCTACAGACGAATCTACTACCACAACCTTTTTTTGATATTCTCATTTGCTCAGAACCAAAATGACACATTTCATTCAAACATAGACCTCTGGCTGCGCTACATATCAGTCACAGCAACCACCATTTCAATGGAGGGAGGGTGCACCATCACCACATTCCAGCAACGTACCTGAAGGCTCCCCTTCACGATGGGATTCACAAAATATTATTAAATCAATAAGTTACACCTTGCTCAAATCATCAGTTCATCCTGAAAGTAATCATCTACTGAAGAGTAGCATTTCTCCAGGAGAGTCTCATGTAGCCCTCATTTTCATGATCTAGCTTCATATTGTGTTTTTTTAATTAATTTGTTAAATATTTTGTTGAGTCTGAGAATATAATTTCATTCAGTGTGTCCCATGTGTGAGAAGTATGAAATTATCTTTCTGTCTCATATTGTGTGAATAAAATGATTGTCTTCAAATAATGTTTCTCGAAAGATTATTATGCATTTGTACATGCATAGTTGACAGAACCAGTAAGATCTGCTTTCTGAAACAACTGGCGACTTTGTACCGAATATTATCTGTGTATCCAACCATTTCCTTCTGAAGTATCAGTATCTGAGATACTCTTTGAATTTGCCCCATGTAGATTTGTTAAAACGAACAATCGGATGTGCGTGTGTGCCATTTTATTATCCGCCTAATCATCAGTATCAGACTAGACTGAAGAAAAAATTAATAACTTACTCTAGGGGCATAAATAGTGCCCCTTCTGGAAAATAGGTGGACTAGTACAGATAGGGCCGCCCGGTGTGGCCGAGCGGTTGTAGGCGCTTCACTCTGGAACCGCGCGATTCCTACGGTCGCAGGTTCGAATCCTACCTCAGGCATGCATGTGTGTGATGTCCTTAGGCTAGTTAGGTTTAAGTAGTTCCAGGGGACTGATGACCTCAGCTGTTAAATTCCATAGTGTTCAGAGACATTTGAACCATTTTTGAAGTACAGATAGTTGCTTGAAATACCCTTTTCTCTTGCTGAGGGCAGATATCTAAAAAGAGAACACAGACAGTGTAGTATCGTCAAGGGATTATGATGCCACAGCAAAGTCGGCAACGCGAATCGACACTACAGATATTAGTGAGAGCTCGCTGCAATCCTCGACGACATATTTGACTCGCTACAAAGAACGAAACCCGCACATTCACCGGATCTGACATCCCCGGATTTCTCTCTGTGGGGAAAGTTGAAGGATCTTTATTATCGTGATCCGCCGACAACGCCTGACAACACGCGTCAGCGCATTGTCAATGCTTGTGCGAACATTACGGAAGGCGAACTACTCGCTGTTGAGAGGAAGGTCGTTACAGGTATTGCCAAATGCAGTGAGGTTTACGGACATCAAGTACATGTATCACATTGGAACAATCGAAACAAAATGTTTAAACGGCTACGTTCTGTATTTTAATTTAAAAAACCTACATGTTACCAGCTGTTCGTCTCAGATTGTGAGCCATTTGTTTGTGACTATTACAGCGCTATCTATCACAAAGCGAAAAAAGTGGTCCAACTAAAACATTCATATTTCTTTACGTACTACACGAATATGTTATTAAAAATGAGGGTTTCTGTTTAAAAAACGCAGTTGATATCCGTTTGACCAATGGCAGCGCCATCCAGTGGGCCAACCATAGCGCCATCTGGTTTCCCCCTTCAAGCTTGACAATTTCGTTCTTTGTAGTTTTTTTGGTTGACGCTTATTTCGTGAGATATTTGGCCTGGTCACGATCAATGGACCACCCTGTATACCTCTCTCTCTTAAGTCCGCTAGAAAGACAACACAAAGCAAAAAAAAAAAAAAAAAACAATAGAAATTGTATCCAAGTCGGCCAAGAAAGCCAGGGATACAATGCACAACAGTCTCTTTTTAGCATCGCTGCTGCCACTCGCAGCCACTATATCTTTGAGTGTCAATATTACTGTCGTAGTTTTTAACATATAAAACAATGTATAGCTTTTTTAGTCTGTCCAGACCGGACGTAAGAAAACTATTATTCACTACATTTGAAAACATATGTGAAGTAAACATTTGGCCACTACTAGCTTTTAACAAAAATAAAAAACATTTCCACGGCGTTGACACTATCACCACTTTCGCACACTCATCGTAAGACAGAGAATACAATGCAATATCAAATTCTCTCAACGTGATACTACAACGTAGAATTAACTATAGTGACAGAATGTCACATGATGCCATTACATAGAATGTTAAGACGCACACATTTACGCTGCAATTCTAAAATTGGTTTAAAACCGATCCTGATTTAAAAACCGTACTGTCCATAGTGGAACTTCAGTCTTGGGCTTAGCAGAGCTTGACTTTGAGGCTCCTTGTATTTCTTTCGTTCATAGTGCACCAGACACTCAGTCCCATGTACAGAAATATGTTCATGTCTTTAAGAACAGTGCTCAGACAAACAGTAAAGTCAGTAAGAACAGCAGAAGTGAACACTTTCAGTCTCGTAGCACACGTAGAATGCTACAAAAAAACTGGAAGAAAATCGTGTCCTCGGTGTTTTCCGAGGCATGATCGGAAAAATTATCCATGCCATAATGCTAGTTGCTTTCAATGTGGATGTGAAGGTCACACTGAAACTGCCTGTTTATGCAGCAGGCAGGACAAGGGCGACCGCCGCCGTCGTGATAACGGACAGCGGCCACAGCTTCGCTGTCAATAAGTGTACACACTACAATGCTACTCCGCTAGGCGCGAGCCGAACCAAATACTTCCGCATCATGGAAAGCTCCCACTGCAACTGTAGTTTGCCAGCAATTTTCCAGCATGTGACAATACAACTGACTAGCAGCTGAACAACAAAACATAGAAAAAAATTGATTGCTTTGGGAGAAGGCTCATCAAACAAAAGCACCCAACATATTTCTTCACTTTACTACATAAATGAATAAAAGATTTACTTAACTTTGACAAAATTCTTTGCTACAGGAGTACTGCACTAGATAATTCACAAATGTAATGGACTAGCAAAGCATCGCTTGATGCAATAACTAACAAACTGCTGTCTTGCAATACAAAATGCAACATTTACGAAGTACGTTCTATTAGAAACTTTAACGTTTACGTCCTGCTCGATAATGTTGGCTTCTGTAGCTGAGGTCTGGAACGGGAGCGAGTTCTTGCATGAACTCAATTCTAAAATAATGTAACCATATTTCAGTTAGACTTATTTGAGTTAGCCGAGCGATCTAAGCCGCTGTAGTCATGGGGGTGCGGCTGGTCCCGGCGGAGGTTCGAGTCCTCCCTAGGGCATAGGTGTGTGTGTTTGCCCTTAGGATAATTTAGGTTAAGTACTGTGTAAGCTTAGGGAGTGATGACCTTAGCAGTTAAGTCCATAAAATTTCACACACACACTTATTTGAGTTATTCAATTTGTGCATTCAAAACAGTGTGTTACAAATCAATGTTTCTGTGCCCCACACTAACGCTTCTGACTTGTGCAGTTAGTTCAAGGAACTATCTGAACCAGGAATAGAAATGGCTGAAGACTTTGAAGCGCACATCAGTGTGAAGGACAACATAACGCCCTTTTTTGCGCACGACCTATCATTTATGCAATTTGTGGACAAGTTGTTCAGAAACTGCAAAGATGGGAAAGGCAGTAGGACTATCAAACCCTTTTCTGCAAGCCAATGGGCATCATCCTCGGTAATTCTGAAGCAGCCTGCAGGTGCTTTACGTTTGTGTGCCAACTTTAAGGCAACAGTAAACCAAGAAACAGTAGTGGATTCTTTTCCTCTTCCATGTTCGGACAGATTAAGACAGGGCAGATACTTATCAAAGACAGATCTGCGAGAGGCATATGCACAATTAGTGCTGGACGACCAGTGCAAGCAATACTTTGTGATAAATACTCACTTAGGTTTGTTCCAGTTTGAATGACTACCGTTTGGGTCTGCTTCAGCTTCTCCATTTTTCAACGGTTTTTGGAACAGTTAACAGCAAACGTCCCTTCTTATGATATCTATCTGGACGATATTGTGTTTGCAGGTCGTGCACCTGCTGAACATTTAGTAAATTTAGATTGCTTGTTTTAAATTTTTTCTACAGCTGGCTTAAAGTGCAACAAGGACAAGTTCTCCTTCTTCCAGGAAGAATTAAACTATTTATGTTATGTACGAGGGTGAGTCAAATGAAAACCTTAAATTTGTAATAACAAATCGAAATTTCGCGCCGTTATCCTGTAAGTTGGTCAGCGTGCTACAAACAGCTTGCAGGATGGCCTGTAGGTGGCAGCATAGTGCAGATGCACACATACCGTCGCAGTATCGGTATAAAGATGGCCTCCCCACTTGCGACTTGCACCAGGGAAGAACAATGTTCTGTTATTCGGTTTTTGCGTAGTGAAGGTGTAAAACCTGTTGAAATTCATCAACAAATGAAGGTTCAGTACGGCGATGCATGTTTGTCACAGCAGCAAGTCTACAAATGGAGTAGGAAGTTCGCAAATTGTGTGACTTCAGTGGAAGATGCTCCTCGTCCAGTTCAAGCACAACAAGTTGTGACTCCACAGAACATTGCAGCAGTTGAAGCCGTAGAGTGAAGGAAAACCGCCAAGTGACACTGAATGACATTGCAGCATGTTTACAGATTAGTCATGGGTCAGCAAACCACATTGTGCATGATGTGCTTCAGTTTCAAAAAGTGTCTGCAAGATGGGTGCCAGGGCAGCTGACTCCTGAAATGAGAGAACGACGTGTTGATGCTCTTGAAGAACATTTTCGACTCTTTGAACGAGAAAGTTATGGCGTCCTTGCAAGAATCGTTACTGGGGACGAAACCTGGATTCACTTCCACCAACTGGAAACGATGAGAGCGAGCAACCCAGACCTTGCCCCAAGTGATTTTCATATATTTATACCACTCAAAGACGCAATGGGAGGAAAGAAGTTCCATTCTGATGAAGAGATGAGTGGTTGCACAGACTACCAAAAGAATTTTTTTCTAAAGGAATTTATGCACTTTGTCAGTGCTGGAGGACTTACATTGAGCGTGGGGGAGATTATGTTGAAAAGTGATACAGCTTTGTTCCATTTCTGCATAATAAATAATATCTAAACAAATATTAAGGTTTTCATTTGACTCACCCTCGTAACAAATGCACAAGATATGCATCCAACTACATGGGATAACTGAATACCCTGTGGCCTGTGCATCGAAAACATTGACTGACACATAACACAGGTACTCGCAAGTAGAGAAAGAAGCGTTGGCCACCATCTTTGCATTAAAGAAATTCCATATTTTTCTATATAGCACAAAGTTTCAGATCATCACGAATCTTAAACCGCACATCTACTTATTCAATCCAGCAGCAAAGATTCCAGACAGGACTGCTCACCGCGTCCAGCACTAAGCTTTGTTTTCTGCGTCCTACCATTATGAGATTCACTTCTGCAAAACGACTGAGCATGCCACCACTGATGCCCTCCGCCACTTTCCATGAGTACCTGATCCAGAGTCCAACAAAGGAGAAATTCTGTGTTTTGACATCAATGAAGAAGCACAAGCTGGCGTAGATTCGTTTCCCATTACCAGCTCCTAGGTAGCAGATGCAACCGATAACGATGAGTTCCTCCAACAAGTCCACAGTCACATAACTTCATGAATGACCCGAATGTCAACCTCCCAGAGCTTCTGCCGTTTCCCTTCAGTTCTTTAATGCCCACCATCAGCTCATATTGATTGACGGAGTAATTCTGCTTGTTTCTGATGAGGGACACCCATGGGTAGTCATTCTTCATTCTGTACATCAGTATGTCCTGCAACTATCGTACAAAGCTAACTGTAACCGGGGGATCCCAATCTATACCTCTGGCCTGCAGGTCCACTTGCTGGCTGGGCATGAACCAGAAGATTGAACAACTCACCTGAACGTGTCCATCCTGCCAAAGCCAGCAAGCAGCCAAACGACATGCATTTGCTTCTTGGCCACCATGTGCTCGCCTTTTGGGAATGAATACAGACATATTTTGCTGGGCCAGTGTTAATGTTCCTGAAAGTGGTTGACGCTTACTCCAGATTTCCATACATTGTCTGATGCAACGCTGCATCAGCCACCAACACCACCACAACCTTAGAAAAAATTTTGCGACTGGAGGTTTGCCAGTAGTGTTCATAACTGTCAATGGGCCCACAATTTCACAGCGAGGAGTTTCATGTTTTCTGTGCCCAGCGTGCCAATTGCCACATTCCAGTACACTCCTTCTATCCTCAATCTAATGGGGAAGCTGAGAAGATGGTACACACCTTCAAAACTCGGATAAAGAAATACCTCCAAGATCACTCCACCAATGCATCACTAAACTTTTTTTGGGCAGCTACAGGTCCGCACCCATTGGAGACAGACGGCCAGCGGAACATCTCCATAAACAGCTGCCCTGTCATATCGACGCCATGGCCAAATCGATCGCTGCCCACTTCCACGAGTAATTCCAGATGACGATGAAGACATGCTGCTGGATCCTTCTACTCCGCCTGCTCCACTGCTGAAGTCCACACCATGCAACCTTTGTCCCCATCTGGGGCGTTTTTGTCCGTATGCTTCCTGTGCCTCGAGACACAAGTGACGCTGAGGACGTGGAGGAGGACCTCACACCCATGTGGATGTGGCGCTCATTCGTTGCAGACGCTTCCCTGCTTCTCGAAGGGGAAAGGTGTGAGGTATCCACCACCATTAAACTTCCGCGCCGAGCAGCGGCACGCTCCATTAAGCACGGCCGAGAAAGTCATTGTTGGCCGCACTTCTCCATGCGTGGCCCACTGCTAGCATAGCAGATCACCCTCGCGCGTGTGCACTTCAAACCACAGTGATTGGCCACCAAGAACACACAGCGACTGGTTGCCCAGAATATACAGCGACCGCAGCCGCCGTCTCCATCAATTATGGAGCCTTATTTAACGCTGCCACCAATGTCTACAAACCAGTTCTCATCATGCTATGTTCTGCTCCACAACTCGGTGTACAGCAGCGTAGCATTACGCTGCTGTGGACTGTTTCTTCTTGGACTGATATACCTGCTGCTCGATGTTGACTTGAAACCTGGATGACATACTAGAAATTGGGCTTCAACTTTCATTATGCTTAGTATTTCAACGGACTTGTAATTTCCACTGGAATTCCACAGTCCACTTGCACTTGCTGGACATTGGTATGACCACTATTAATTTATATAATTTTCATAGAGTGTTCGCCTGCCACTTGGCGCTTGGTGGCAGTGTTGTGTTAATAAACTGTAGAGATGGGATATATTTATTGTGTTATTCCTATTTATAACAGTACTCCAGAAACCAAATAAAATGTATTAATTAATAAATTTTATTCAAATGTTCTGTGCTGTACTTACGAATTGCCAACTGGTATCAGTCCAAAGGATATTAAAGACTGGGAAAGGACACCCACGATCATACAATTGCATTTGCTGGGCGTATTCGCACATTCTGTATTGTTCACAGACACTATCATGTAGTGGAGAGAGTAAGAGGCTGTGCATGACGGACAGCCAGTCCCGGGTAGTTGGGGCATTCGGCGACATTAGGGTGATAGGAGTAGCACACACCAGCTAGCGGCACATTACCACAGCCAGCTGTGACACATGGATAGCTGAGATGGCTCAAGAAGGGTGTGAGAACTGTCATTAAGAACTCGTCTCAACTGCTGTACCTTTACAACGAGACAAGGTAATCCCATTTGAATGTAGAAACACAGTGAGAGTGAACCACAGGTAAGCAGCTAATACCCATATGAAAGAGAGAGCTCCTTTCATCCTCATCTGAAAATTGCTCAGCTGGAGAGAGAATAATATTTTGTCATAAGATGGGCCATTCAGTGACCTGCCACTAATTGGGTTCAAAAAATAATCTCACCAAAACAAGAAACAAGCCTACGTCTCTGCAACTGCCTATATCCCAACCCAAAATCAGAATAGATCGAACCACGGAAAGAAAAACATGAAGACGAGAAGATTAGGTACACAAACATAGCTCAAGACCAGAAGAACACGAACAAAAGGAGAGTAGGTACCTTCACACTTGTCCTTAGTCACCAATATCCCACTTGACTGAACCACCTTATGAACACTGTCTCAGAAAGTACACATATATATGAGCTCGTTGGAGTAGCAGTACACCACTTACACTGCTGCCTATTCTGAAGGTCCAGCCACGTTCACCACTGTGCAAACCTTGCAACCTCTCTGGATCGACAACAAGCTGAGGCTCTATGGGCCAGTTTTCAACACTACCATGGCTGATCTTGACCATATTCTTGCGTCAGTCTTCGCTAATTGCATCCTCTCATAAACATTCCAATCCGTTTCCGCCCAGAAACTGCATCTAGAATTGCGTGTCAACGGACACACCCACACCCACATGACCAAACACGTTTTGTTCCGATAAACAAAGTCATTTTGTAAATATTCGTTGTATTGTTTTCTGTGTTGTCTTGCGTGAACATTTATTGTCTTCATTTTTTCGGTCTGATAATTTGCATGCCATTTATTCTACTGTATATGTTTCATATTTCGTATGTTGTTTTTATGTGTCAATTTCGTCTGCGTTTTAAATTCATCAGTATCATGTTTATAGTTGTAAATAGATTTAAAATGATAGCTAAATTGGTGGTCGATGCTGATTTTCGTTACATTCAAATTGATGATTTAAATGTAAATGCAGTTTGTCAGAGCATTTGTTTCTCTTATGTATATACACTCCTGGAAATTGAAATAAGAACACCGTGAATTCATTGTCCCAGGAAGGGGAAACTTTATTGACACATTCCTGGGGTCAGATACATCACATGATCACACTGACAGAACCACAGGCACATAGACACAGGCAACAGAGCATGCACAATGTCGGCACTAGTACAGTGTATATCCACCTTTCGCAGCAATGCAGGCTGCTATTCTCCCATGGAGACGATCGTAGAGATGCTGGATGTAGTCCTGTGGAACGGCTTGCCATGCCATTTCCACCTGGGGCCTCAGTTGGACCAGCGTTCGTGCTGGACGTGCAGACCGCGTGAGACCACGCTTCATCCAGTCCCAAACATGCTCAATGGGGGACAGATCCGGAGATCTTGCTGGCCAGGGTAGTTGACTTACACCTTCTAGAGCACGTTGGGTGGCACGGGATACATGCGGACGTGCATTGTCCTGTTGGAACAGCAAGTTCCCTTGCCGGTCTAGGAATGGTAGAACGATGGGTTCGATGACGGTTTGGATGTACCGTGCACTATTCAGTGTCCCCTCGACGATCACCAGAGGTGTACGGCCAGTGTAGGAGATCGCTCCCCACACCATGATGCCGGGTGTTGGCCCTGTGTGCCTCGGTCGTATGCAGTCCTGATTGTGGCGCTCACCTGCACGGCGCCAAACACGCATACCACCATCATTGGCACCAAGGCAGAAGCGACTCTCATCACTGAAGACGACACGTCTCCATTCGTCCCTCCATTCACGCCTGTCGCGACACCACTGGAGGCGGGCTGCACGATGTTGGGGCGTGAGCGGAAGACGGCCTAACGGTGTGTGGGACCGTAGCCCAGCTTCATGGAGACGGTTGCGAATGGTCCTCGCCGATACCCCAGGAGCAACAGTGTCCGTAATTTGCTGGGAAGTGGCGGTGCGGTCCCCTACGGCACTGCGTAGGATCCTACGGTCTTGGCGTGCATCCGTGCGTCGCTGCGGTCCGGTCCCAGGTCGACTGGCACGTGCACCTTCCGCCGACCACTGGCGACAACATCGATGTACTGTGGAGACCTCACGCCCCACGTGTTGAGCAATTCGGCGGTACGTCCACCCGGCCTCCCGCATGCCCACTATACGCCCTCGCTCAAAGTTCGTCAACTGCACATACGGTTCACGTCCACGCTGTTGCGGCATGCTACCAGTGTTAAAGACTGCGATGGAGCTCCGTATGCCACGGCAAACTGGCTGACACTGACGGCGGCGGTGCACAAATGCTGCGCAGCTAGCGCCATTCGACGGCCAACACCGCGGTTCCTGGTGTGTCCGCTGTGCCGTGCGTGGTATCATTGCTTGTACAGCCCTCTCGCAGTGTCCGGAGCAAGTATGGTGGGTCTGACACACCGGTGTCAATGTGTTCTTTTTTCCATTTCCAGGAGTGTAGTATTACGGAAGTATTTACAGATTGTACTCTATATGCAAGCACTGGATTTGCACAGACAGTTTGAAGTTGATGTTGTATTAAGCTAACTCACACACCAGGAACAAGAAACCGTTCACATACAGCTACATAGCAATTTTCTATGAACTTCGTATAAATATTTGATGAAAACTTTGTATCTTATGGACTAAGTCATGAATCTTCTTGTTTTGACTCATATTTTTTTTCGGTGAGTCAAATAACATAATTTAATGGACGACCACTGTGAAAGCATTAACTCTCTATACTTTGTACTTTTACATTTATGTTTTCCTCAGCCTATGTTATGTTAAATTTAGAATATGCTTCAGAATGGATGAGTGCAGTAGTGTGGACCTTAAGTCTGACTATGGGAACTGCCGTTTGATGAAAGAAGTGAAACATATATTGCACTGTTATTTTAACATTTTGATTTGCTGACGTGTATTATTTTGGATGTGATTGTTTTCTTGGAGTTGTCATGTCTCTGAACAACATGTTCCATATACAGTGTGACAATTATTGAACTATATGAAATGAAATCGTTATAACTTCTGAACTGTTAGCGTTAGGACATTCAAACTGCACAGTTGGCCACGGGGAGTAATGGGAATTAGTATGCACATTTGCATGAACATTGTTGTTGTCAGCCATTTGCATGCGAAAATGTCATGGTATAGAGTGCCTAACTGTATTGAGCTTGTGAAGCCTTACTATGCGAGCAGTAACAGCTCAACTGCAGCTCAAAGGAAGCTTGCGACCGAGTTCATACTGAAGACAACCGATCCAAGTAAACTAACAATCAAGAATTTCATTCGCAAGTTTGAGAGAATGAGTAGTGTTTGTGATGAGTGCATTGGTAATGTCGTTGTCCGAATAGGGCGAAAACGCCAGAAAACATCAAGAAGACATGCGCTATGTTTCAAACCAGCCCCAGGAAATCGATCAGACGAGATGCACAACAGGTGGGAATCATCTGGGAGACACTGTGACAAACTATTCTTGAACACCTGTGTCTCTTCCCATACACTATTCAAACCCAACAGCCATGAAGCCCCAGGGCCATGGAACAGTGGTTTTGTTTCGCCTGCACTAATGTCCACAGATTAGACAAATACGACTTTGATGTGAATATGGTTTGGTTTAGTGACGAAGCCCACTTTTATTTGTATGGGTTTGTCAATAGACAAAACTGGCACATTGGAGGACACATCCACATCTCGCGATCTAGAAGTCTCTTCACCCTCAAAAGGTGACTGTGTTGTGTACAATGTCCAGTCACAGAATAATCAATGTAATATTTCTTCATGGCGTGGTGGCTACTGAATGCTACGTGAAGGTTTTGGAAGATGATTTCATCACCATTACCCAAACTGACATTCATTTCGACAATATCTGGTTCATGCAAAATGGACTTCTACCCCATCAAAGGAGGAGTGTTTTATGTCCTGGAGGAGCACTTTGGGGACCACATTCTGGCTCTGGGGTACCCAGAGGCCACTGGCATGGGTCTCGATTGGCCGTCATATTTTCCAGATCTGAACACATGTGACTCCTTTTTGCTGGGCTATATTAAAGACAAGGTGTACATCAATAGCCTATAAACCACTCTGAGCTGAAAACAGCCATTCAAGAGGTCATTGGCAGCATCGATGTTCCGACTCTTCAGTGGGTCATGCCGAATTTCCCTATTTGGTTCCGTCACATCATCAGCAATCATGGCAGGCATACAAAACATGTCATATCCTAAATCCGAATATCTTAGTAAGGTTTACATGTTGAATAAAGTATGTGCACGCCGTAGTTCATAACCAATTTCCGTTTGTTTCACATAATTCAACAATTGTCACCTTGTACAAAGAGCTGAGAAATAAAAAATAAATAATAATCATGTCTTAAATGCAAATAATTGAAGCAGCGACCCATGGATGAGTGAAGAGTGAATGTGAAGAGACATATTGGTGTTCAACTGCACCCTGATCCCGATATTTCAATGGATCGGTTATGCGAATATTTGATGTTTAAGTCATTTTGTACTGCATGAGATGACACTATGAAGCCCAAATCATGATAGTTCAAAATTGTCGGTGAGGGCGAACTGTACTGGTACTCTGGTAACGAGAAATATTTATTTTTGGTTTACATGACATGTTTAGATGAACTTTAAGTCTGTGTCAAAAGAGTACACAAAAATATCAATTATCTCACTGTAATGTTTTTGAAAAGCACTATCCACATCGCAGGATAATTTATATTTTGAGAACAATGAAACAATAGAAATACATATTCAGATTTATTTCCTTTCGTTAGAACCTCCATATGAGGAAGACGTGGGCGAGGACATATTTATCTTGTAACGTATATCTGGTATTTATAACCAAACTGCTTATTTCAGTATTGGTAGCATTCCTAACTGTGTGAAAATATAACTGTACATTTCTTTTTTCAGATATCAATAATGTGCGGTACAGCGTGAGTTGTAATTTGTATTGTTGGTGGTCATTTGCAAGACGGCAGATTCTTGTTCAAATTACTCCAATATTAAGTGACATAAGGCAAAATGGAAATGATTTACAATTAATTCTTGAGTAATCATACTGAAGTCTAGTTAATTTCATTCATTTTGTAAAGAGATGTATCGATATTAAAACATTGTTGTGGTTGCAGCTTCATGTCTATCTTTTGTTCAAGTGGTGACATTTTCACAGTTAAGAAACCTATCTGCTTTTAATTAATAGTACGTGTTCTATGCAAAAGGTTTTTCTCCACACGAATCCACGAAAGTATAAAATATTATTCAAGTCAAAAGACATTCCAAAGTGATTTATTTATTGGACACTTGAATATAGAAAGCCTTAATAATATCAAAAATGAAAAAATGGTCATGTGGCATTTTTACCTGGGAGGCCCATTTCTGGGAAGTTCGGCCGCCAGGTTGCAAGTCTTATTTCAGGTGACGCCACATTGGGCGACTTGCATGTCGGTGATGATGAGATGATGATAAAGGACAACACAATACCCAGTCCACGAGTGGAGAAAATCTCCAACCCAATGGAGAATCGAACCTGGCGCCGCTGCATGAAAGGTAAACATGTTACCACTCAGCCAAACAGGAGGACAATGTAACAAATAATAAAACTCACCCGTGATAAGAACTTGTAAGGAATATGTTGTGTGTTGTCTTATGTGATCTTATGATGTATTATTAACAGCATTAGTGTACACACCCACCCACACACACATACATACACACTAAATACACGAAAAAATCACTACGGAGGGTGTTGTAAGGTGGCAATATTTTGCACCTTACAGTGATTCAATTTCCAACCCTTCTCACGTGATTAACCTGAAATTAGGAAATATGCAATATGAAAATCAAATGCAATAGTATGCTAAAGTAATATTTTCAGAATCGTTCAAGTAATATAGTGAATATATCATACAGCAGCTTCAGTATACTAGATCATTTTTATTAAACATTTTAAATTCTTCTGTCATATAGAAGGCCTTTCGTTCAAGCTACCTATTTGTAATATAACTAAAGACATTCAATGACACACTGTTTGCTTTGGGTGGGAATATATTAAATAATTTTATTGCTCTGTACATGTAAAAATTTTTGGTTTTCTTGAAGTGCAGTAACTGGGATATTCATCTGCCTTTGATGTCTCCCTTGGGTAGGTATAGACTCTCATAGTTTATGGCTGTCCTATGCACCAAGCAGCTGGTATAATCAGTGATACAGCTGTCAGTATTTTGAGCTCTTTAGGGCATTCTGTGCATATATATTGTTTCTTAATCCAGCAATGTACCTAATGCCCTTCTTCTGCCAAATAAACATTATTTTACTTCAGAGTAGTTGCCCCATAACAGCACTGCATATGTGAGATGACCTTGAAAAAAGTGGCACAAGTCCTAAGTTTAGTTAGCAGATAGGTGACTCAGGATAAATTTTCATACATAGTTAGTGCGAGTGTCCCAAATTAATTTGTTTGAATATGAATGCCGAGTAGTTTAACTGAGATACTACAGTTATTTTTGTTACAGAGACCAAAAAGAATATTTACAGTTTTAGAATGGTTAATTTGTAATTCATTTGCTCTGTACCATATACTGGATATTCTGACTTGTTCTGTATTTTTCTGCTTGAGTGTGTCCAAGGTACTATCAACTGTAACAAAGGTAGGGTCGTCTGCATATAGTGTAGAGTTACATGATATATTATTGGGCAAATTATTTATATAAATTATAAAAAGCACGGGTCGAAGTACAGAATCTTGTGAGACACTTCGTGTTACACCCAGAATGTCTAATTTGTTTTTGTTAATATCGCTCTCACTCAGATAAAATGTAATCAAAGATAGAACTTTGACTTTAAAACTATAACAGAACAGCCTTTTTAACAGAATTCTGTGCCTGACAGAGTCGAAAGCTTTACTCAACTCTACAAATGTGTTATTGACGGAAAGTTTGGATTTGAATGTAGACAGAGTAACAGAAATAAAATTATCCTCTGCTTTCATAGTTGATAAGCTAGATCTGAATGGATATTAAGAACCACTGGGAACGTCCTCAGCAGGTAGTTTCTTATGGATTTGAAGTAGCATGCAGTGCTCTACTACATAGGATAGAATGTGTATTAGATTAAATGGTCGATAATTACTTAACATCACTTACCTCATTTTTGGGTAGTTGTGTGACCACTCATTTCCAAAAATGACTCAGTTGCAATAGAGCAACATATGTCATAAGTATTCAAAAAGTAGCCATTGAATTCATCTGGTGTGATATTAAAATTACAGTCATCGCTTTTATTATTCTTCCCTCTCACCAGTTCAGTTTTCACAACATTCCAAAGCTTATTAACTTTTAAATTTAACTGTGTACCTTGATTGTCTGAAAGGAAGTAACTATTGAACAACCCTAACACCTACAGATCCTTTTTCAACATTGATGAAGACATCAAGACGTGATATACTGCCTTGTTTGACTGCTATGAGTGCAACATAGATCATATGATACTACGAGTAACATATTCTGTAAATAAAGCTGTTTAGCTGTCTTTAACCTTATATCAGTGTTTATATCTTCAAAGATTAACATTTGTATTATGTCACAAGCATTCACAAATTAGGCATTCAATTCATCTGGTGCGATATTAAAATTACAGTCATCACTTTTATAATTCTTCCCTCTTGCCAGTTCAGTTTTTACAACATTCCAAGCAGCTTTACGCTTGTGAGACTTACTAAAGTCATTGTCATCTGCTTTACACTTTGCTAACCTGATTTCTGTTCTGTATTTACTCTTTAATTCAAGGTAACCAGCTTTGTATGCATCACAACTTTTATATTTGTCATAGTCAATCATAACTATTATTCTAAGGTTTTGCAGAGTGGGTGTGAACCACTCAGATGTAGAGTGATGTTTTTGGGCTGTTGCAATATTTCTTTTCAGAACCTTTGGACAACTGGTATTAACAATGTCTTTGAGTACATCAATAAAAACTGCAAATGCATCCTCAACGTTCACACTTTCAAGCAGGATGTCATGCCACCTAATCATCTGCAAGTGTATCCTGTAGCTATCATTATACTGATCATACTGTTCCACTTTTTCTAAGACCTGTTAAATAATGCACTGTCATTATCTAGAGCAGGCCTCACCAACTCGAGCACTTGGTGCTTGAGTGCCCCGGTGCCACACCGCGTGACACCAGTGATTTCCCTTCCCTCCCTTTTTTCTTCCTGTATAGTGGTTGTAGTAGCATGTGTATGACAAACACAGCGCTAGCTCTCGCATCATCTTCGGTATGCTCAAGTATCCATTCGGAATTTTATCAAATGGGACATTGTTAATCTGTCTTGCGAGTGTTCAGCACGAGCAGAAAAGCCTTGGGTTTAGGTGTGCCTTTTTTTGATGCTCAACGGGAAGATTCGTATTTGTTTGTAAAGTGTGATAGGAAAGCACTGGCTTAATACGCCACTCAACCATAAATATCAGAGCATCAACAGTGCACTGTCACTACGAAAATAAACATTCCTCGACACGCAAGGGGATTGTTGGACTGGACAGAAGCGAACTGATTACTAAATTAAAATCAGAATTTCCACAATCTGAAGAGATAAGCCTTCTTTATTCTGTTCCTTCTAAAACAAAACAAAAATATACTTTTTGTAATTGTACTCATATCTATAGAAACTTGTGCTATTTCTCTTTAAGTATTATTATTATTAATATAAGTTATGAGATTATCTTGGGTGGTAATACTTTAAAGTTAATTATTGCTTTGTTGTCCAGCAGACATCTGAGCTGAACTGCACATCGAAAAGCACAATTAGAGCAAGCTAGATTGTTGTACTGAAAACTGCAAAAAGTGGAAGACGGCCAGTTTGTGAAAGGGTGTTTTGCAGAGTGCTCTGACGTAATATGCCCGTCGGTAGTGGCCCAATTTGAGGTGTCAAGCTTGTCTCAACATAACATTTCTTGAAGAGTGCAAGATACTGGTGCGGAATTAAAGGAGCAGTTGCACAATAAATGTCATAACTTCGCTTGCCCTCGCTGAGAGCCCTGGAAATTGCACCATAGCTCAACTTGCAATTTTCGTAAGTGATATCGAAAAGGATTCATTGTTATAGAGGAACTGTTGGACGTTATTTCTTTGAACAGTAACACATCAGAAGAAGATATTTTCCTGGCTGTATAGGAGGTTTTGAACGATATGCAATTGTCACTTGAGCGCCTGTACAGCACTGAAACTGATGGGGCTCCTGCAATGTTGTTGGAATGTATAGGTTTTGTAGGGAGTATGCAAAAAAAGTGCACGAAGCTCAAAAGTCAGACTTGGTCAATGAAAAATGGATCTCTGACCTCGCTTTTATGAAAGACATCACACCATATTTACATGATTTAAATATCTCATTGCAAGGAAAAATAAATTAATTAGTATTATGTGTGACCGTATCGAAAGTTTCAAATTTCAGCTTTTGCTTTTTAAGTCATCTTCAAGGAGCAAATTTGGACAGTTTTCCCTCTCTGAAATCCTTGAATTTAGGTACCTATGAACACGTCAGAGATGATGATGATGATGATGATGTTTGGTTTGCAAGACACTCAACTGCACAGTCATCAGCACCCGTAGAGAGTCCCAATTTTTACCCAGTCCAATTTTTCATGCAAACCAATCGAGCCCCAATTTTGACAATACACTGCCTTTTACGTCAAGGATAGCTACGTGCAAAACTTTTCCACAAATTAGGTCCATCGCAGATAATGTTGCAAAAATTGTGAACTTTTGTAAATAGCAAGGCTTAAATCCTCAGGAAGTTAAAGGATTTTTGGAGGATCTTGAATCAATTCACAAAGACAACCCTTTTTATTGTTTCACATGATGGTTAAGTTGCCCAAAAGCACTCTCAGTCTTTTTCGATATGGGACAAGAAATAACTGTTTCACTGATATGAAAGGTTCTCAAAAGTCAGACTTGGTCAATGAAAAATGGATCTCTGACCTCGCTTTTATGAAAGACATCACACCATATTTACATGATTTAAATATCTCATTGCAAGGAAAAATAAATTAATTAGTATTATGTGTGACCGTATCGAAAGTTTCAAATTTCAGCTTTTGCTTTTTAAGTCATCTTCAAGGAGCCAATTTGGACAGTTTTCCCTCTCTGGAATCCTTGAATTTAGGTACCTATGAACACGTCAGAGATGATGATGATGATGATGTTTGGTTTGCAAGACACTCAACTGCACAGTCATCAGCACCCATAGAGAGTCCCAATTTTTACCCAGTCCAATTTTTCATGCAAACCAATCGAGCCACTGTCACGAATGATGATGATGATGATGAAATGATAAGAACAACACAAACGCCCAGTCCACAGGCAGAGAAAATCCCAAACCTGGCCGTGAATAGAACCGAGGACCCAGTGATCCAGAGGCAGCAACGCTAGCGACTAGACCACGAGTTGCAGACAAGACTCATCAGTGAGCATACAAAAGGGTTAGTCATTGCATATAGAATTTAAGATAGATCTGAAGAAATAAAGCAAGTAAAACCTGCACTCAAACTTTTTATGATATCTTTTTTGGTGTGCCCAATGGATACACCATTCAGTCTCCAAGTTGGGCTGGTGAAACACAGTACGATTCAGTTTTGAGAGACTACTATCACCATTACAGTGGTAATTTAATTTCGTTTTATGAAGTTGTTGATCAACAAGAATCCCTGAGGATCCATGCCCTTGCCCTGAAATGTATTTCTGTGTTCAGAACAACATTTGTTTGTGAACTGATGTTTACCATTATGAATATTAGAAAAACAAAAACGAGGTCAACTTTGTCTGAAGCTTCGTTGGAAGCCATAATTGGAATTGCAATTGCCAAAATGATTGTTCCAAATATCGGAAAATTAGTGGCTTCAAAGCGATGTGAAATATAAACAAAGAATGTTGTAAATTAGTGCAAAATAAGAAGCACAATAGAAATATTCTTTCTGTCTGCTCACAAAATTGGCATTCTTATTTTATTATTATTATTACTATTCATATTAATACTGGTACGCCAACGGATGTACAATGATTTGCCCAGCCCATTCACCACACAACAACACGACTCACCTCGCTAAGTGCTGTCACGGCACTTTCCTCTCCTACCACTACCACAACAGTGCTCTGTCTGCCTACCTCACCTTCCACCACTCCACCAGCGCTACGGGAGAGCACCAGTACTTTTGCCAGTGTTGGCCAGTGCTTGCCAAGCACCTGAGTTGGCGTGGCCTGATCTAAAGTATTATACACTGCTATTGTTATGATTTTGGTGTTAGAAGTAGCATTGCAGCTGCTTCAAGCACATTTTCTCTACAGTAATTAGCAATGTTAAGGTCACTATATTGCAGATCTACATCATTACTAATATGTAATGAAGTTTCACCATGCTGTTGTGTTTTTCTACTAAATAAAAGCCAGGTGATACATGCAAATCCAACGGACCTTCACTTAACCAACGTTCACTAAAACATATATGATGTTTATGTCCTTTCTTTAAAGTCAATGACAAAAAACAGAGACAAAAGCTCATATAAAAACCAAAGAGAAAATAAGTGAAGGTTTAACTATTAAATTACCATTACTTCAATATGTGTGCTACCTATTCATTACTGAAAGAAGACTTCCAAATCTCTAAAACAGATAAATAAGCTTCTAACATTTGTCCAATACAAAGCTGCAGTGTTCATAGGAGGCGTTACATCTCTAACATTTCAGTACCTTTATGTACTTCTGGTTGGGTTACCACAGTCTGAAACCCGAAAATGAGAACTCTTGCAACAGGATTGATCACCACGCTTTTAGGATGGCTCTAGTCTGGACGTCGATAAAAAGGTAGAATAAGGCAAAGATTGCTGACGTCATATCATGTTCTAAAAAGGTTATTTTTAAATGAAGAAGTGTGATTACCATACCTCTTATGTGTAGCATAGCCCAGGTAATCGGTACAAGGTTTTTTTTTTTTATTAATGGATAAGGAAGTATGGTTGCTGCAAAACAGTAACTGCGATGTTTATATCGAGATCCAGACCAAACGATTTAGGACTGCTGAATGGAACATCGTTATTTCAATTTTATGACGATGTCATATGCCTATATTAGATATGAAACAAACAAAATAAAAATGTTAAACCCTACACATCACACATACCATACCTTATCCCTTGTGTACGTTCCTTTTGCTGGTATAAATAAAATTTTACCATTTTACACATTCAACTGTCAATCTGTTTCTCTCCTTTGTCCACTGTGGCTGTATTAAGAACAATCTCTCACCACAATCGTTATGGGCTGGCACTTCAAAGAAAAAATTCGCCATTTTAATTCATTCACTAAACTGTTCTTCACTACTAGATGACTCAACGTAATTGTAATATTTCTTCTGGCTTGGTCCAGATTTCATATCATAAGTCACCATGATTTCTTTTTTAATTTGAAAACTAATCAATTCACTTTTCATCATAAATTTCAATATGTTTATGAAACAAAGATTTGATATATTCTTCTATGTAAGTCCATGATGAAATTCAATATCTGAACTAAAGAGCATGACAAGATGTGACGAAAACAAATTCCCAAAACTAAAAAAATTTGGACATTAGCAAAAAACGTAAACATTATACAGATGAGCGATAGGTCAACAAAGAGTCATATTCTGTTTTGATATACCCCACTAAAGCAATTACACTTCTGGCCACTATAATTGCTACACCACGAAGATGATGTGCTACTGACGCGAAATTTAACCGACACGAAGAAGATGCTGTGATATGCAAATGATTAGCTTCTGAGACCATTCACACGAGGTTGGCATCGGTGGCGACACCTACAAAGTGCTGACACGAGGAAAGTTTCCAACCGATTTCTCATACACAAACAGCAGTTGACCGGCGTTGCCTGGTGAAACGTTGTTCTGATGCCTCGTGTAAGGAGGAGAAATGCGTACCACCACGACTTTGACAAAGGTCTGATTGTAGCCTATCGCGATTGCGGCTTATCGTATCGCGACATTGCTGCTCGCGTTGGTCGAGATCCAATGATTGTTAGCAGAAGATGGAATCGATGGGTTCAGGAGGGTAATACGAAACGCCGTGCTGGATCCCAACGTCCTCGTATCCCTAGCAGTCGAGATGACAGAAATCTTATTCACATGGCTGTAACGGATCGTGCAGCTACGTCTCGATCCCTGAGTCAATAGATGGGGAAGTTTGAAAGACAAGTTTGAAAGACTGCAAGAGCAGTTCGACGACGTTTGCAGCAGCATTGACTATCAGCTCGGAGACCATGGCTACGGTTACCCTTGACACTGCATCACAGACGGGACGTGTTTACCATCGGCATTTCTTCTTGGTGTAGCAATTTTAATGGTCAGTAGCGTATTTATACTACATCTGTCATAAAACCAAGATATTGCTTTCCCTCAGGAAGGTGATTTGCTCTATGTAGAGACTGATCAATGGCATGTCGATATACACTGAAGTGCCAAACAAACTGGTTCAGATAAAAAGAGATACATAAACAGGTAGAATACAGCACTGCAGTCGGCAACGCCTATATAAGACAACAAGCGTCTGGCGCAGTTGATAGACCAGTTGCTACTGTTACAATGGCAGATTATCAAGATTTAAGTGAATTTGAACGTGGTGTTACAGTCGGCACACAAGCCATGGGACACAGAATCTCCGAGGTAGTGATGAAGTGGGGATTTTCTTGTATGACCATTTCAAAAAATGTTCAAATGTGTGTGAAATCTTATAGGACTTAACTGCTAAGGTTATCAGTACCTAAGCTTACACAATACTTAACATTAATTATCCGAAGGACAAACAGACATACCCATGATCGAGGGAGAAATTGAACCTCTGCGGGGACCAGTTGCACAGTCCATGACTGTAGCGCCTTAGACCGCTTGGCTGAGCCCGCGTGGCTATGATCATTTTACCAGTGTACCATGAATATCATGAATCTGACAAAACATCAAATCTCTGACATCGCTGAGGCCAGAAAAATATCCTACAAGAACTTGACCGACGACTGAAGAGCATCGTTCATCTAGACAGAAGTACAACTTCCTCAAATTGGTGCAGATTTCAATGTTGGGCTATCAGCGAGTGTCAGCGTGTAAACCACTCAATGGAACATCATTGATACGGGCTTTCGGTGCTGAAGACCCATTCATATACCCATGATGACTGCCTGACACAAACCTTTACGAAACACCTGGGCCCATCAACATAGATGTTGGACTGTTGATGACTGAAAACATGTTCCCTCGTCAGACGAGTCTCGTTTCAAATTGTATGAAGTGGGTGAATGTGTACAGGTATGGAGACAAGCTCATGAATACATGGACCTGCGTGTCAGCAGGGGATTGTTTAAGCTGGTGGGTTCTGTAATAGTGTGGGACGTGTGTAGTTGGTGTGATATGGGACCCCTGAAACAACTCTGACAAGTGACATGTATCCTGTCTGATCAGCTACTTCCATTCATGTCCATTGCGCATTCTGATGGACATGGTCAATTCCAGCAGGACAATGCGACACTCCACACGTCCAGAATGTCTACAAAGTTGCTCCAGGAACACTCTTCTGAATTTAAACACTTCCTCTGGTCACCAAACTCCCCAGACGTGAACATTATTGAGCATATGTGGGATGTCTTGCGATGTACTGTTCAGAAGAGGTCTCAAACCCCTTGTACTCTCACAGATTTATGGACAGCCCTGCAGGATTCATGGTGTCATTTCCCTACAGCACTACTTCAGGCATTAGTTGAGTCCATACCACGGCGTGTTGTGGGTCTTCTGTGTGCTCGTGGGGGCCCTACCGGATGTTTAGCAGATTTACCAGTTTCTTTGGCTTTTCAGTGTATTACTTGGTACCACATTTGCACAGCAGGCATAAAACTAAATTTAATGGTGCACATTACATCTAGGTGATTACATGGTGTTGCTTAAGATTTTCTCTCTCTCCTGCCACGAAAAGCGTCTGGTGTGAATTTTTCATCTTTTTAGCCTTTCACATATCCAAACACCATGAGAGAATGAGAATGAATTCAAATATTTTATTGCTTTGAACTGCTGAGTAAATAGAAGCCAACTTCCTCACTTGCATTTTTCCCAAATTCACCTCTAACTATTTACCATCAGAATATGTAAAGTGTATTGTGTAGTCAGTACCAGTAAGAACAGTAGTTGGGCTTTTCAAATGTATGTGTCCATTTTTCACAAACATGTTCTATATTGAAATGTAATACTCTTAGCAACAGTCATAATGTGTCACTAATGCTTTATTAGGACTTAATGACATTATTAGGTTTATATTTCAGTATGATGAAAGCATATGAAGACTGATAAGCACCATACACTATTACAAATGCATCATTCTTTGTTGCAAAGTGTTTTCACTGGATACACATTGTCAGTGGAACATTATTCCCCATCTTTGCTACAACACTCAAATCACTTATCGCAAAGGCACCACTTTCGAGTTTTACCTGTAGGATTGATTATTTCTCTACATCTGAATGAAGTAAGTAGGTGCATAATGTTTATTTAGCATAAACAGAACAGTTGACTAACAGCTTGAAAACTATTTTATCAAACAATAAAATTGGTTTTCACACTCTTTAAAAGACATCACAATTATTGTACCAATAATTGTACATCAAATTACATTACAATACATAACAAAAAGGCTGATGAAATGTTGGATGTATAAAAGTATCGATATTTATATTTTTCATCTCAGTTTTTCATGACTACAATTATTACTTTATTTCTACATCAGACACTGTCCTGCTTCTATTGATTACATAACATAAAACATGATAATTCTAACGTTAATGGTGTTTATAACTAGCCTAATCATCCATAATTGGATTCAGGGAACAATTCTAACATAAAACAATCTCGTTTTTTTTTAAGAAAAAATATTTCATAGCATTAATTAAGTGTTCATAATGGAGCGACTACATAAGTGTGTATCAAATAGCATCTGAGCAGTGGGTTGTACAATATAAAATAAGTATATGCATACTTTGAATTAATACAAATTTTGATACAAGTTGTTGTCCTTGGAGAATGTCAGGAATTGAGTGAGGGAGACAAACTTTGACTTAGCTTCACCCTGGCATTTGCCGACAGGTTGTTGATAAAATGTCACCTTTAAAAAACCGATAACAGAACGAAATCTGGCACATCTACTTGCACTCAATTTATAATGCAATACAATGTCTTGAGGACATCTTCGGGTTGACAACTACAGCAGGTTGATAACAGCATTGGGTCAGTAAGAGCAACAAGTCGCTAACAGCAAGGAGATGGTAATAGGAACATGGTTCTCAGTACTCTTCAGGAGCTGACGATGGTGATCATCTACATGCAACAGATTGAGCTAAACATATTAGTTTCATGCCACAGTAAACAACAACAGGGTCCCAGAAGCATTCACAGACCCATAGATTCATATTACACTGGCTTGAAAAATATAAGGATAAAAGTAACTTCAACATGTGACTGCCAAGTAACATAACTCGATGAAATTATACATAGAAATAACTACTTCAATATAGTACAAAACGTAACTGAAAGTAATACACTATGACAAACAGAAATGATACTTTCATTGAAAGACAATTATTACCCTAAGGACACTATGATTTATGATAGTCCCCTGAACATTACAAAAAGCATGACATGGTTCTTGATAGGATGTGTGATCATCAATGCATACTCTGCAACATGCTCACACGTTGTCACAAGGTTAGTAAGGAGTTCTTGTGACAGGGAGTTACATTCCTCCTCCAGTGTGGCTCACAACAGCTGGATGGTCGTTGGTGCATGTGGCAATCCTGCAATGTGTCTCTCCAACATGCACAATGGGATCTAAGTCAGGGGAATGGGCAGGCCAGTCCAGTCACAAAATATCCTTGCTTCCAAGAGATCCTCTACCTGGACTGTCATCCATAAAAATGGACTCATGGCTGAATGCGAAACATTGGGAAGGAGTATAGTGTTACAGTAATACTGAGTGAGGAGTGTACTGCATTCAAAGATTTGAAGGCAGTATGCACTTGCAATATTGCGCCTCTTTACGTCATAACAATTAGACCACCAAAATGATTATATCAGGAAATGTTTTAGGAGTGCATTAGGCGACACGAAATGCACCAAGGAACATTGTCGAAAATGATCATTTTGGTGGTCTAGGTGTTTGGTGTGGAGAGCCATAATGTTGCATGGGCGTACTGCCTCCAAATCTTTGAACAGTACACTTACAGGTCAACTCATTGTGACGTTACTACTTTCATATGTTTGTCTTTTCAGGAGTGCAGTCAGCCATGGTTTCATTTTTATGGATGACAGTGCATGGCTGCACCGAAAAGTATAGGTGCAAGAGCTCTAGGAATGAGATGATATTTGGTGAATTGGCTGGCCTGCCCATTCTCCTGAATTAATTCCGATTTAGAATGGGTGGGTGAGTTGTGGAGACATACTGCTGCACATCAACATGCACCAACAACCATCCTACAATTGTCAACTGCGCTGGTGAATGGAAAGCCCTACCACAAGAATTATGCACCAAATTTGTGGGAATCGTGGCATAATATTGCAGAGTATGCATTGCCATCCATAGCCATCACAAGAGACATGTCTTGCCTTTTGTAGTATCCAAAGTTCTACTTGAAACTCTAAATATATAAATATCAATTGCGATAAATTAATGGTCGCTCAACAATTCTGTAAAATTGCCTTCCTTAAGAAATCGCAATTAATCCTGAAATAAAATCAATGTAATCGTATTTCATAACTGGGCAGAAACTTTACAGCATGATGAGTACATGAGTTTGATTCTTCAACTTAACAATTAATCCTGAATCGAGATATTTTTCTCTTTTTTGGGAGGGAAAGTGGAAGGGGTGAGGCTGCGCTGTCAATATCACAAAAGAAGGAAAAAATTTACAACACTGAAGACTGTAAGCAATGAAATAAGCTACATTCATTTAACAGAAAGTTAGTTACTGGTAAATACAAATATTTTGCTTGCCTTTCTTTTATTCTACGAAATATGGCTAATGTTTGATTGTGCCCACCACTATTCCACAGAATACCTGGCTGAGGTGACAAATTATCTGTAGTGTACCCTGTAATGTAAGTTAGGTTGAAATGTGGCATTCTGTTTACGAGTCTGTATGCGATCTAAGTAAAAGATTATGGGATAGCCCAATCTCAGAGTTTCCTACCCCAACAGTAAAAGCCATCATGAATACAACACAACACTTTGTATGTATATTTCCTTAACTGCCACAGGCTTAGACAAACTCCAATTTTATCATCATATCTTTTCCATGTAAATTTTCCAAATGGGATCTTAAATTCCTGCCATTTCAAGCATGTGTCAGCTTCACATTCTGTGCATTTCAAGTTAAAAACGAAACAGGATATGTGGTAAGCAATTTCATAAAGTACAGGAACTAATACATTATTAACAAAGGAATTAGACACATTAAAAGAAACTAAGACATTACCGTCGTTGGTACAAGCCTAACATTACAGTACATCGTATTCTATTCAATACTTCTCGTACCTCTCCTTTCGTACACCTGTGTGTTTTCACGTGTTTTAAGAGCCATCACAAATCTCACATTGTTTTTCTTTGCTTTGCTGTTGCCTTGGCAAATGCTTACATGTTTCCTTAAGTTATGACTGTGGACAAAAATATTTCCTCAATCACTGCAGAACACTACACATTTGATCCGTATTTAAACCAACTTATATCAGAATGTTTCCATTGGCTGACTGCGAAATGAAGCACAAATCTTGTACTGGAATTACCATTTAGGGTCGGAGAGTGTAGTTGCTTGCCTCTGCAATTTCTTTCCTACACTGCTAGATGGCGGACGAGTGGTAGATTTGAAGTTGTGTCATATGAACAAACGAAATTTGCAGCACTCGCTTGGTGACAGCTGTACTTTGCAAATCGTGTGTGGAGCTGCAGGAGTACATACGGTACTCCACTGAGCCATAGGGACCTGCTTTTAGGTTACGTCTCAAGGGTGGGCAAAGCTTTCAAGCTTTGGCACACCAAGGACGCAGGAACGACCCACTACGTTTTCCTTAAAATACAATTTTGCGGTCAGGAAGATCATCTGTGGGCGAGGAACATTTGGAGAAGCCGGAAAGCAGAGTTGTGCTGTCTCTCCTTTAGGAACCTCGAGCGCTAGTGCTGCCTTGAGATCGCGGCCATCTACCGCTGTTGACAAGAGTACTGCCCTGTTGTTGCTGTGGGCCTCGTCGCTGGCCGTTTCGAGCAGTCCAGCTGCCACAGAACCAGGCTCTGCTCCCCCCCCCCCCCCCCCCCCCCCACCCTCCAGGGTTAGGTAAACTGTGAGCAAGGAGCTGAAAGCCAGCTGCAGAACCACCGAGAAGGTTTCTGCCACTGCCATCCAGACCTCCATGTCCTCCAGCGCATTAGGGCCAGCAATGCAACCAGGAAACCTAACGCTGTCTACGAAGGTTTTAACTGGTACTCCCCTGGCAGCAGATACCAATAAAATCGAAGCAGTGGCAGTAGAAGTAACCACTGCCACAGGACCCCTAACAATAACTGCAATCTATAGACCCCAAATGACGAGATCAATGTGGAAGATACAGCAGCACTAGGGCAATTTGAAGGTAAACTCACTGTGGAGACACCAATGGCTCCCCTGGTGCACACCACAGAATATGTAGATGATACAGCCTTCTACACACGAAATGTGAACAAGGACCTGGTCATACACAGGCTACAAAGAGTTTTAGATGACACAGAAACTTGGGTGTGCCGCTGGCACATCACCATTAGCTCTGAGAAGACTCAGGCTATGCTGATAACTCAGAGGCTTGGAAGCCGCTGGCCTCCTCAACGCTCCCCATTCCACCTTCACCTAAACGGAACCCAACTCCTCTGGCACAGAACCGCCAAGTATCTATGTGTAACACTGGTCTCTTATCTTATATACAGGGTGTTTCAAAAATGACCGGTATATTTGAAACGGCAATACAAACTAAACGAGCAGCGATAGAAATACACCGTTTCTTGCAAAATGCTTGGGACAACAGTACATTTTCAGGCAGACAAACTTTCGAAATTACAGTAGTTACAATTGTCAACAACAGATGGCGCTGCGGTCTGGGAAACTCTATAGTACGATATTTTCCACATATCTACCATGCGTAGCAGTAATATGGCGTTGTCTCTGAATGAAATTACCCGAAACCTTTGAAAACATGCCTGGCGGAATGGCTTCTCATGCAGATGAGATGTACTGCTTCAGCTGTTCAATTGTTTCTGGATTCTGGCGGTACACCTGGTCTTTCAAGTGTCCCCACAGAAAGAAGTCACAGGGGTTCGTGTCTGGCGAATAGGGAGGCCAATCCACGCCGCCTCCTGTATGTTTCGGATAGCCCAAAGCAATCACACGATCATCGAAATATTCATTCAGGAAATTAAAGACGTCGGCCGTGCGATGTGGCCGGGCACCATCTTGCATAAACCACGAGGTGTTCGCAGTGTCGTCTAAGGCAGTTTGTACCGCCACAAATTCACGAAGAATGTCCAGATAGCGTGATGCAGTAATCGTTTCGGATCTGAAAACTGGGCCAATGGTTCCTTTGGAAAAAATGGCAGCCCAGACCAGTACTTTTTGAGGATGCAGGGACGATGGGACTGCAACATGGGGCTTTTCGGTTCCCCATATGCGCCAGTTCTCTTTATTGACGAAGCCGTCTAGGTAAAAATAAGCTTCGTCAGTAAACCAAATGCTGCCCACATGCATACCGCCGTCATCAATCCTGTGCACTATATCGTTAGTGAATGTCTCTCGTGCAGCAATGGTAGCGGCGCTGAGTGTTTGCCGCGTTTGAATTTTGTATGGATAGAGGTGTAAACTCTGGCGCATGAGACGATACGTGGACGTTTGCGTCATTTGGACCGCAGCTGCAACACGGTGAACGGAAACCCGAGACCGCTGTTGGATCACCTGCTGCACTAGCTGAGCGTTGCCCTCTGTGGTGGCCGTACGCGGTCGCCCTACCTTTCCAGCACGTTCATCCGTCATGTTCCCAGTCCGTTGAAATTTTTCAAACAGATCCTTTATTGTATCGCTTTTCGGTCCTTTGGTTACATTAAACATCCGTTGAAAACTTCGTCTTGTTGTAACAACACTGTGTTCTAGGCGGTGGAATTCCAACACCAGAAAAATCCTCTGTTCTAAGGAATAAACCATGTTGTCCACAGCACACTTGCACGTTGTGAACAGCACACGCTTACAGCAGAAAGACGACGTACAGAATGGCGCACCCACAGACTGCGTTGTCTTCTATATCTTTCACATCACTTGCAGCGCCATCTGTTGTTGAAAATTGTAACTACTGTAATTTCGAAAGTTTGTCCGCCTGAAAATGTACTGTTGTCCCAAGCGTACTGCAACAAACGGTGTATTTCTATCGCTGCTCGTTTAGTTTTTATTGCCGTTTCAAATATACCGGTCATTTTTGAAACACCCTGTAGAAGCCCCACATACACGACGTCTACAGGAAGGTCTGTGCCAGCGTGTCCATCCTGTACCCAATCCTTAACACAACCAGGTCCCTTCCCGTCTCTGTAGGAATAAATGTTTACCAGGCGCTCATACGCCCAGTAATGGAGTATGCATACCGTGTCTGGGGATACGTGGCGAAGCAGCTTCTGGACAAACTCCAGAGGCTGCAGAACCGTACCCTCAGGAGCCAACTGGATCTATCTCTAGGTTTTCCCACTGATGATCTGCACGCCACAAGTGGAATCCCTGTCCTGACACAGTGTTTCCAAGAGTTGACAAGGGCCTTCTATGAGAGCTCTTCGAGATCTGGAAATGACCATATCCGCTCGATAGGTTGGTACATGTCCCGCGATAATCACAAATGCTCGATGACGATCTTTGACGACTAAGTTGAAGGGCAAATCCCTGTCTCCAATTCCTATTCCTTCTCCCCTAAAATCAAATCAGCTGGCCAACCCCAGGCAAGTAGCAGGCACACACAGAACATTCATCAATATACACAGACATCCAAAAATCATAGAAACACACACACACACACACACACACACACACAAACACAAACTTTAACTCGTGGAGTAAAAGCCAAAAGGCTACACACTCCGCCACACATTTCCCCAAAGAGGGGAAAGTACCAGATGAGAGGAGAGCAATGTTTCGCATTCACAGATATTTGCACAGGTACGTGCACAGAGAGATCGTTGCATGTGGACGGGCAACAGACATGTCCGTGAACCTTTGCTCACCCACATTACTCCAGTATACACTATTATATTTCTTTGACAAATATCTTTGACGTGGCGCTAAAAAGGGATTTTTCATCAAATTACAAGATGACGGACAACAACTTATTATTATGAGCTGCAGTTGTTATTACCAGTAATTGCATTGTGTGTGTATTTGGAAGAGAAGCGGCGGAAAAAAGGAAACATACTTGGAAGAAGCCATAGTTATTACGCCGAGATAATAAAAACATTCAGCAAAATTTGTTACGAGACCTGCAAGTGGATAAGTCTTAATATATAAACTACTTACGAGTGTATGAGAGTGTATTTTAATATTTGGTCAGTAAAGTGGCTTCTCATACTACAAAACAGAATACTCTCTTGAGAAATGCAGTATGTGGAGAAGACAGGCAAACCGTGACACTGTGATTTCTTGATACAGGAAAGAGCTATTCTAGTTTACAACACAATACTCGAATATCACATTGCACATTAACCAAAATAATTCCACAAGTGTGTGAAGCGATTTATAAATTTATTTGGAGGTAAATAAATGTTTAGTACACTGTATGTGTTATAAGAAATATTTTTATTTTTAAATAATTTAATTAACGGAATTATTGTTCCAACAACTATAAAAATTAACAAAAAGTACAAAACAGATGAAGCGCTTTTTAACTGGTGGCATCCAGAGTTCAAAAATTGACAAAGTAGAATGGAAAGCTAAGAAAGAATGTTTTTACTTTTGAGCGTGACCACGTCCCTTACTCGGCTTGCTGGAAAGCTGCATGGATGTTTTCATAAGTAGATTGTGGATATGAAGTCGCCTGCAACAGAAGACGAACGACTTTTGTGGCGAGGCCCTAGATTTAATCATATTTATTTGAAGACAGGGAAGATTTGATAAAGTTTCTTATTACAACATCAAATTTCTCTGACATAAATATTTGGCATATCAGCTTTGACAAAGAAATATGATAGTGTTACCTTGCAATATTTGCTATATTTCTATCGATTATACTATTTCGACAGTCGTTTTCCTCTTCGATTACAGCTAATCGATTACTGTATAGAGTTGTTTGTTGATAAATAGTGTTGTGTTGTGTTCTTGTTGTTGCAGCTTATTATTAAAACTACACTTCTTTCTGCAGACAATGACTACAAATCATGCAAGATTCATAGCAAGAACTGTTATGGTGAAGAACGGCAACGTTGACGACGCCTGTAAGCTGTTAAATAGGTACGGTCACCGCTGTGTTGTGTACCGTAGTAATTTTATCGTATTTGAATTATTCGTGTATTTCTGTACCAGTGTTTGTCTGATTTTATTTTCTACATCAGTAAATGAATTGATATTGCTCGACCCACTTAAAGAATCACCGACTAATATTAATAGCTACTGCAAGACAAAGCGGTAAAAGTTAGTGTAGGATTCCACCTTGCATTTTTCTGTACGGCGCGGAAATAAACATTAGGCTTAGCTATTGGTCAGTTTGCTACAACAACTATCCATGCTTTCACATTCGTTGGCTACACCGACTAGGCGCTTTCATTAGATGTCATCGGTTAAGACTACAGACGTAATGTTAATGGATGTTGTGACATTACCTTTTTTTGCATATATTCAGTTTTGTCATTTGGGGACGCCGATGAATGTGTGTGTGTGTGGGGGGGGCGATTGTTGTTGTAACAAACTGATCAGTAGCTTAACAAGTTCTAGGTTAGGTTGGAAGGTGACAGTTCGATTGTGATTTGGTATAGCCAATCAATGTGAAAGTAAAAATTATCGTTTATTAGTTCTCGGTCCATTTAGAACAACAGTATCGGACATGTCAAACATTACAAAAAGTAATACATACATAAACAAAACATGAACAAACTAGGATAGAATTAGTGACAGTAGCGCAGGAACTCGGGCATGGCATAATAAGTGGAACTATTCCAGCACATGCATTAGTGACTTGGGAAAACCTAAGTCAGGATAACAGGACGGGAATAAAACCCGCTCCTCCTGAATGCAAGTCCATTGCATCGATACTGGCATAGTCACCCAACTCAGTCTATGATTGGAAGGGAAACCACAACTATATGGCCAACAATGAGAGTACAACATGCACAAGAGGTAAATCACTGATGTAACTACTATGTGAAACATTGATATAAAATGTGTCTGAAAAAACAAAAGCACGTGAAGCTGTTACTTAATACAGCTGAAAAGTATAACATGTGAAATATCTATTGTGGTAAAACTTTACAAAGGGCTTTCGGAGAAATCTAAGTGGGTGAAACAGCTGAATTGTGAGTTAGTGTTTCATATGATTTGTTTTTTTTTTTTTTTTAATTAAATCATGGGGCTAGTGAGATGGATGGCGGTGTATAAGTGATTGATTTTTATTGTCGAAAGTAATAACACATTTGCTCTTAATCATACATCCACAGGCATTGTCAACATCTGTGCAAGGGTGGCCCATTGTAAACTTTAGCCCATTTCCACACTGTCCATTAGAACCACTCTAGCACCAGATCCACTCTCTGAGTAGGTGAGTCGCACTGCGTCCGAAACAGAAGAAATGGAAAACACAGCAGAAACTTTCTTGGCAAAGCCAACAAATGTGAAACTGAAGAAAAAACCTTATCTGTAGCGTAGCCCATTTGAGAAAATGGCCACTGATACCACATTGTATTACCCGTGTTGTTTATGACATTTGTCACATGTTTGCTACGTCACTGGTCAAAGCCAACAACTACTCATATAGAATATTCCTCTTCAACTGAACTATTTGTATCATACTTACTAATGTTTTTCGTGATATGCATAACACATGGGTAGGTGAGCCAACTTGACACTGTCAGAATACATATTTTCTTACACCCAGCTACTACTTTTAGTTATTATTATACGGCCTTTTTTCTGTAGTTTGAAAATTGTGTCCCTGTTTTCTTTTATCTCCACTTACATTATGAAGGAATGTAACTATAGAAACATTGATACCCACAGATTTTTAAGTGATCAGCATTTTGAAACTTGTGCTGTAGAGCTACATTTTCATGGGAAGTCAATAAAAATAATCACAATGTACAGGTCTCTAGCTGGAAATTTTGACTTATTTATTAAACAACTTGGTGCTTTGTTAAATTACTGGACATAACATATTAAGTGGAGATTTTGATTTAAATTTGTATCACATTTTTATTCTACAGTTATACATGGGTCATTTGCCTTTTCGCATAATCCAGTTCCCCACATACATTCTACAACAAGTTACGCAACAAGTCTACACTGACACCAACAATATTTTTATAGCTGTATCGAGAATGCAAAGTCATGATTCCTACAATTAATGACCTCTCAGACTGTAATGCCCAACTTTAAATTCAGTATCAGAGGACATGACAAAAATAAAAATAATTAGAAAAGTGCAAGGGTAATAAAAAGAATTGAGGAATTCAAGAAGAATTTGCAAATACAGACTGGAAAGATGTGGACAACACCTCTGGTGCAAATAAAAAATATATAATGCATTCTGCAGTGTAGTCATACATTACTTTTTTAAAACTGTTTTCCTTAGAAATTAACCTGTGGAAGCAGATGAAACACATTTAAACCGTGCCTTAGAAATGGAGTCATCTGATCAAAGATAGCCCTAAAATTACAGAAAGTTGTAACGAATTTTTTCCAGTCAATAGCGCATAATTTAAACTGAAACATTTCTTAAAGAGCTTACCTTAAGTTCATAAAGAAAAGCTCTCCATAACAATTTTTACAAAATTCAACTACACCCAACAACCCAAAGGAAACTTTCAGTACTATTAAGTCTCTTAAAAATAAAACGTTTGGTGGTCATGATGAAATCCGTAGTAAAAGAATGAAATATTGTTCAGCTGAACTTAATAATGTATTTAGCTAGTTGTGTAATCTCCAAGGGATACCACCTCATCGCAGACATCTTGTGTGCTGGGTGGGGACGCTTATGAGGTCTGAAGAAGCCGAGGGCTACTCCGGCAGTAGCATAGCTGTTGGCTGAGTCACCCAAACCTGCTTGGCCCCAGTGCAGTAGCCAGACAAAGTGTGTCCCACACCATAGGTTCGAGGGGGATATGAACAAGGTTGGCAACCCCTCTACGGGCTAACTCCAAAATGAAAGCCTGGTCCTCTAGGTGCATGAACTATACCCCTGCCCTGAAAAACCTATCATCACGACTGCCAATACAAAGACAAATTGCACCAAGGAATAGGAATATGGGTATACTATTGCCTAAATTTGGAACATGAAACATGTGTACACTGTTACAGATAGGAGCTATGAACAGTATTGATAAGGTATGGAATGGGAATTGTTGCACTTTTAGGAAATCATGTAGAAGAGATTCATAAGCAGAAATTTTCCCTGTCTTATACAGGAAAAGATGAAAGATAAGGGGAGTGTGGAGTTGGTTTCGTAGTCTCCAAAGATATGCGTGGATCTGTTATCGCTTTCACTCCACATAACTAAAGAATATTTACTCTGCATATCAAAGGCAAATTTCACAGTGTGCCCTTAGTAACTGTGTGTGCATCAACGGAAGAATCAGATGAAGATGTGGTGAATAGTTTCTGTGATACGCTACAGGAGTTTTGTGCTAGAATACCTAGATATGAGTCCAAAATAGTCCTTGGTAGGGATGCCACACTTTTCTGTGAAATTGTTTTCTTTCCTCAGCCATGTGGAAAAATCGATGTTTTCTAACCAGTCTTTGTTGAAAGCCGTATATCTTTTAACTTACTTCTTCAGAACAGGCAAACTAGATGAACTGTCTTCATCATCAGAGGAAGGATAAAACAATGCTAATCCTTTCTAATTCAGAAATGCTTATCAGCCTGTTTAGCGAATCACTTGTGGGCTGTTGACCACTTTTACTTTTTATCCATTGCAACAATATGGTGAAGGACATTTAATCTTTAGTTTAGGACTTCCATTTTTTTATGGCGTGTTTTATGGACGTTTCTCCAAGTCCCTGTTTTTACTGTCTTTTCTTCTGTCAATTGGACTTAACGTGTAGTCATTTTTAACTCCCGTTTTTTCTTAGTGTTCTATTGTTCTGGCATGGGCGTTTATGAACCTAGTTGTTTTTATGACCTAAAACAAAACAAAACAATAGGAATAAAAATTGGTACCAGTCTCCAAACTAAAAAACAGCAACAGATGGTTCAGGGCAAATGGATTACCATTAAATTTGACAACACTGAGTACATAGAGTTCAGTGTGTCTCACAGAACTCCACAAGCTATAAAAATAGGTTTCTCAAGCAGTGGAATGCAAACAGTAGAAGGTGTCAAGTTTTTGGGACTACAGATGGGGCACAACCTAAATTGGGAAACCGGCTGTGTAGAGTGAATGAAGCTTCTTGATTCAGATATATTTGTAGTCTGCATGATTTCTGCTATAGGCAATTTAGAAATGAGGGAACATTTATTCTGAATATTTCCATTCACTAATGAGTTATGGAATCATTTTCTGTGGAAATTCAAGTTACAGGGATAGTATTTTCAGAACAGAGATGTGTGTTATAAGAACTATATCTGCTGTTAACTCAGAAACATCCTACAGAGACCTCTTAAAAAAAGACTTGGATATTTTGAAAACTACTCCACAGTGTGTACATACATTCATTAATGTCTTTCCTCACTACCACTATTTCTCTGTGCACACAACATAGTTAAAAGCATGAATATAACACTAGGACCGAAAGCATCCACTACAAAGACCTCAAAGACTTAACATTTGTATAGAAAGTAGTCAGATAACCAGGTACATGTGTATTCAGCAACCTACCAGAGTACATTAAATGTCATGTGGATAATGTAGTGGAACTTAAGACTGAGTTGAAGTACTTTGTTGGGCAACTCTGTACTCCATTGAAGAATATCTCCAAATAAACTCATAAATTTATTGTTTTAGGTTAATGTATAGTTAGAAGTAGCACTGTAATGCAGTAAACAATATCATCTCACTGTATTACACTTAAATTAAATGTACATCCTTGTCTTGTTTTCAAATCCCGGTGTCCACTCTCCATGGGATCTGTGGAATAAAGTTAATATAATGTAAATGTAAAAAAGAATCCCATAGCTAAGAATTGAGTGTACATAGGAACAGTATGCTAGAGAGTGATACTGGACACCTCTGAAATCTTTGTGTTGCAGTGATTGATCTGTAGCATAGCCAGAGGTCTAGGTTATGCTGGAAAGATGTTTTGGTTGTGAGTTAACAAGCCAATGAATGTGAATGCCAAATAAAGGTTGTGGTAACAGACTGGTCTGTGGTAAATTGTAATGTTTACATAAGTGCCATTTTTTACTCACTGTCATATTTTATGGTCTTTTCACGAAAAAAAAAAAAAAACTTAAATGGCAAGATAAATTCAGAAACCTAGTATTAGATAATGAACAAAATTTTACACACATTTCATACAATAATTATGCTAGGGGGTCCTTTCTGGGTGACAGAGCGAAAGGCCTTCCCAGCTTGTCTGACAAACAGGTTTCAGGCACTATCTGTGGCTGATAATGATCATGAGCCAGCTACAGTTATTTGCCCTTTTGCTGAGGAGCCTCTCAGCCTGTAAGATCTTAGAATTCGCAGAGGGTGGAATTATTGTTAGTTGGGGGTGCCAATTTTGGGCATGTGATGATACAACATATACAATGTGCAACAAATTTAATATTTTTTAAACGTGGTTTATGTTCACTGATGTAAAAATGTTCCATTCCCTACTTCATAGCTCTTGTTCTTCCTCAGGGCTAAAGCTATCTCTGCACCAACTTTTACCAAAATTGGTTCAGCGGTTTCATTGCAAAAATGTAACAGACATATCAAATGATATTTCTGATATTTGATTTTTGGGCATAGGGACAAGGTCCAAGGTATAATTCTCTGCCTAAAGTTTCATCTTTCAATGCTGGAGACTTCATTAGAGGCTTTAATGAGTTAGAAAGTGGTTACAGACTCGAAACAAGCTTAGAAAGCTGATCCACTCAGGAATCGGTTCATAATGACATCAGACTGCTGCCTAAGATCATGGAGTCGTGCCAACATATGCTATGGAGCTCATAGATGTGAAGAGTTGGTGCACTTTGTTTTATTTAGCACTAGGGCCGCAATTTGTAGAATTTGTCATACATCGTTTTTTTATGTATGTGAATAGCAGGCCACACAAGTGGATTCCCGTGACAGGCTAAAACTGCAGGCCATTTCTGCAGGCATCCTTAATGGATTGTGTTTGCTGATCTGAAGCCCATTGTTTCCCACTAATGTCCAGGCAATGCCAGTTGGACCTAGTATAAACCAATCTGCCCACAGGCTGGGTCTCTTTGTGTGTGGCGTAATGCAGTGGATTTTTGTGATTTATCCATGGATCCAGGAGCAAGGTGCTTCTCGGCAGGCCAGAGGCTACGGGCAAGGGATTTCAGGAATTGTGACTGTCTCATCAAAGTGTATTGTACAGTGTGGCATTTTGTAGACATTTTATTTATAGTAGTACATTTTGGCACTTTGAAAGTAGTTTATACACTCCTGGAAATGGAAAAAAGAACACATTGACACCGGTGTGTCAGACACACCATACTTGCTCCGGACACTGCGAGAGGGCTGCACAAGCAATGATCACACGCATGGCACAGCGGACACACCAGGAACCGCGGTGTTGGCCGTCGAATGGCGCAAGCTGCGCAGCATTTGTGCACCGCCGCCGTCAGTGTCAGCCAGTTTGCCGTGGCATACGGAGCTCCATTGCAGTCTTTAACACTGGTAGCATGCCGCGACAGCGTGGACGTGAACCGTATGTGCAGTTGACGGAATTTGAGTGAGGGCGTATAGTGGGCATGCGGGAGGCCGGGTGGACGTACCGTCGAATTGCTCAACACGTGGGGCGTGAGGTCTCCACAGTACATCGATGTTGTCGCCAGTGGTCGGCGGAAGGTGCACGTGCCCGTCGACCTGGGGCCGGACCGCAGCGACGCACGGATGCACGCCAAGACCATAGGATCCTACGCAGTGCCGTAGGGGACAGCACTGCCACTTCCCAGAAAATTAGGGACACTGTTGCTCCTGGGGTATCGGTGGGAACCATTCGCAACCGTCTCCATGAAGCTGGGCTACGGTCCCGCACACCGTTAGGCCATCTTCCGCTCATGCCCCAACATCGGGCAGCCCGCCTCCAGGGGTGTCGCGACAGGCGTGAATGGAGGGACGAATGGAGACGTGTCGTCTTCAGTGATGAGAGTCGCTTCTGCCTTGGTGCCAGTGATGGTCGTATGCGTGTTTGGCGCCGTGCAGGTGAGCGCCGCAATCAGGACTGCATACGACCGAGGCACACAGGGCCAACACCCGGCATCATGGTGTGGGCAGCGATCTCCTACACTGGCCGTACACCTCTGGTGATCGTCGAGGGGACACTGAATAGTGCACGGTACATCCAAACCGTCATCGAACCCATCATTCTACCATTCCTAGACCGGCAAGGGAACTTGCTGTTCCAACAGGACAATGCACGTCCGCATGTATCCCGTGCCACCCAACGTGCTCTAGAAGGTGTAAGTCAACTACCCTGGCCAGCAAGATCTCCGGATCTGTCTCCCATTGAGCATGTTTGGGACTGGATGAAGCGTGGTCTCACGCGGTCTGCAAGTCCAGCACGAACGCTGGTCCAACTGAGGCGCCAGGTGGAAATGGCATGGCAAGCCGTTCCACAGGACTACATCCAGCATCTCTACGATCGTCTCCATGGGAGAATAGCAGCCTGCATTGCTGCGAATGGTGGATATACACTGTACTAGTGCCGACATTGTGCATGCTCTGTTGCCTGTGTCTATGTGCCTGTGGTTCTGTCAGTGTGATCATGTGATGTATCTGACCCCAGGAATGTGTCAATAAAGTTTCCCCTTCCTGGGACAATGAATTCACGGTGTTCTTATTTCAATTTCCAGGAGTGTATATTAAAAAGTATGGACGATAAGAAGAAAAAAATTGTGGCAGTCGCTGGTGGTTTGTACGCTGTATACTCATTTATTTCTTCAAAGAAAAATCACACAATACCTGTTAAATAATAGAAGTAATGATAACAACAATATAGAACATAGCAGAACCAACATTTTATTGGTGGTCACCTATAGTGGTGGTTTACACAACTCTTCCTTGCCTAGTACACTTTTTTTGAGAGGCTTACTTTTTTACTGAGGCTATTTCTGAAATCAGTGAAGGTATTTTAAATCTGTCTTGCGACTCCAAGGAAATGCATATTTTTGTCACCATATGTTTTGTTTTATTGAAATAAAATAGCAACAGTGGTCTTAATGAAACACACATACAATTTGGCCTGTTTTTGCCAGCCAAAAAGAGTTCATTGCAAAAGGTGTTGATGTTAGTACTTAATATTTTTGCTCATACAGGGGAGAAATACAGACGTCCTTACATATTTTTGTCATATGTCTTTACTTATCCTTGAGATCACAAAATGTGTCTGGGAAAAAAGCTAAAGCTTGTCTGGAAATCAGTGAAATATCAGAGAATCTCACTTGGGAAAACATGTGGCAACCGTGGTTTGACTTCATTCAAGGAGCCACAAGCTCACCTCTGCTTGCACAGCTTCATCACAATCAAAGTGGAGTTCTTGATAAAATGTGGAGCAATGATGTGGGTCTTGAAAAACAGACACCAAATGACCAATAATAACTATCTTTTACAGATATTGGGAGGGGGGGGGGGCTGAAAAAAGAGTGTAGCCATCCATATTTTATTCATTCAGTATTTGAGAATGAGAGCATTTAGTAACTTTCAACAGACTTTACACATAATATCAAACTTTACCAACTTTTTTTGCTGACAACCCCCACAAAATGATGAAAGGGAAAAAAAGTTCATCAGTTACTACATTTTCGCTGGTCATGCAGTAAAACTGCCACATGAAGCATGATGTATTACTTTATTACTTCTTTACTACTAAATGTACTCATGAGACAGTTTGCAGACATATAACATAGAATGTACCAGCAAAATTATATCATTGTATGACACACAGATGAGTGGATATGACACTATAAACACTGAGATGAATGGAAATCTGCCGCATTGTGTATGACGTTTAAATTTATTGCTTCTTTGGTACTAACTATTGCGAACACAATTCACAGACAGTATCCACATGTGACACAGAATGTACCTACAAAAATATATCACTGTATGACACACAGTTCAGGAGATACAATGACACAAACATGGAGCTACATGGAAGAAACTGCAGGATGAAATTCACTAGGGGAATGGGTGAAATGCAGCTCTAAATATGTGTGAAATATGTTAAATACTTGTGAAATGTGTTTGAAATAGGTGCACACGAACAAAGCCACAGGCAAAAAACTCATCCTAAACCCTTGGAACAATTTCAACCAAGTATGGTAAACATATTAGTTATGATCTGCCAATTGGGGGAGGGTAGAAAATGTGGGGACGGGAGGCGGAAGGAGGAGATGAACACAGGGGGAAGAGTAGATGGACAGGGCGAGGAGGAGGGGGACAGAGAAAGAGGGATTGAGGAGGTAGAGGGAGGGAGGTAGGTAGATAAATACATAACTGACCATTTTTTTTAAATAAATAACTGTTATACTGTGGGCAACACCTCAGGGTGGATCTACTACTCAATAAAACAAACACTTCCAACTCTTCCCCTCTACAAGCTCTGTGGCATACGTTGGCATGACCAAGTGATCTTAGGCAGCAGTCTGATGTCAAATGAACTGACTATTGTATGGATACATGTATACATTTCAGCCTGCTAAGCATTTTTTTGAGTTTCACATTTAGTAATATTGGCATGAAAGTATGGGTCAAACACATTGTGGATTGTGTAAGCATTGTATTCATTGCATTGAATTGTATTATGTAGAACATGTCAACCAATAAAAGCATTGTCACAAATATGAAAAAGTTCAAAACTAACAGGAAATAGGTTTTTCAAGAGTGAATTTGTTTCCGTAATTCGTGTTACATGCAAGACATCTGTCACTGAGTTAAAGGACTTATATGTAGTAGTTCTCTGGTGTACTATGTAACTAACAGTGCCACTTGTTGGTTCTTTGATTGACTATGCCGTGATTATCGTGTCACTGAGGTAAACATCTGAACTAAGATGCTGAGCAGACGATTTGAGATAAAATGTGAAATTAAGATATCTTTTTTTCCCTGTGATCCAGTTTTGATTAAATAAAGTCTATATGTTGCCCCAAGCTATTCTCAAGTTAACTGTGAAAACTCTAAGAAAATTCACTAGTAATTTGGGAGATTCATGTGTTCAGACACAGTTTTACAGTTTTATTATTAGTGTAGGTAGGTCACATTTTTCCCTGGTGATATGTATAAATAACATGGTCTAAGACTGGTACTGAACTTTAGGTTGCCTTTGTTGCAGTGATCACAACCATGGCATAATTATTCAAGATGTTTTAAGAAATTGTTACTATTTTCACCCTTAATACTTTGTGTTCACATCTCCACATCTGATTTTTGGATTTGGGAGCTGAGATTGTCCAACACTTCAGGTAATTTAAGAAAGGTGCCCACATTGCTCCTAGGCAAATGACACACGCACACAAAATTACTAAATTTTTATGGATGTCAAGTTTTGTGCTTTCAATGGCTGACATTTCAAAATATTTATCTACTCTAATTGTGATCAGATATTGTCCACCTTTAAAATGTGCCCCCTTTCCAATGTAAATGCTTGATCCCTTACACTTAAAGTAGTTTTATGTACAGTAGTAGCATGCCAGCAGGCGTCTGTGATATTGTGACCAGTCAATACCACACAGGTAGTGGGGGGGGGGGGGGGGGAGACATTGTTTGACACTCCGAGGCTGGCACTGCGAGAGCTACCCCCTTTGTCAGACAGCGGCATTGACAGTGACCAGCACCACCCAACCACTAGCCACATGAGTGCCCCAGCCCCTGGTATGAGATGCCACCGGTGCCATGTATCACAAGAATAAAGGGACTTCCCATCTACAGCTCAGCCAGTTTATCACCGTTCAAGCTCTTGTGAGTTCTTGTGGATTTCTAGCAGAGTTGTTGTTGTTGTTGTTGTTGTTATTGTTGTGTCTCCAGTATAGAGTAATCTAACATCATCTTAGTGCAGATATAACTTGCTCCATGGAAATCATGCTTCAGAACTGGCCTCCAAGCTTACGTTTATTGATAGTTAAAGTGTTTTATCAGCATTTACCAAGGAGTTGTATTTGGATTTCAATAAAGAGCCATCATTCAAAAATTGATAATAATAATAATAATAATACATAGTTTTATTCTCAGTGACTCTTGTCTCAATTCTTTTGGTTTCTGCTTCAGAGCCCACACACTGCCCTGACAGAATATTTTACCTTTGGTGACAAGATTTTCCTGGGTACTTAAATGTCTGAAACCATATTTTCCAAATGGAATTTATTGATATAACTAATTCAATGAATTTGAAAAATGTCATTCCCGAAGAATTAAATTTGATAAAAGTATGCAAAACTTATTGTCTCTCAAAAGATTGATGGTTATCTCCTCAGTATTTTTAAAGCAGATTATTTTGATACCTAAATGGTAAGCATACTTAAATAGGATGTGCTAAGTACATCTTTTATGTTATTAAGATGAACTTGGATGCCACCTTTTTGATTCTACAATCCAAAATTACATCATCCTATGGTTAAATCCAGATCATTCATTGTGTTACGAAATAAAGCTAGAAAATACTCACAAAAATAATTTATTCATTCTCCCATAATGTTTGGTTGAAACTAAATTAAAAATCTGAAATAAGAAGAAAGGATGATTGATTGAGATATTGTTGCTGCCTATCAATAGAAATGTCACATTTGTAATACCAAGGGAGTGAGGGTGGGGGGGGGGGGGGTACTTCATGTTGCTGCCTATCAATAGAAATGTCACATTTGTAATACCAAGGGAGTGAGGGCGGGGTGGGAAAGGGTGGGGGTACTTCATGTGCACCCCAAAAAAATGAATTGTTAATGTTAACAACATGCTTTTGAAAGATGTACTGTCGTGTAAGTAGGATCAAGAAACTGAAAAATCTTTTATCAGACTCTTAGCAATATCAATGCACTTTCAATTAATGTGTACGGCCAAGGGGAAGGGCAGGGGTACTATATGGCCACCACAAAAAATTAACAAATGCAGATTTCATTAATTGCTGTTGACTTTTACTCACAACATACTTATTAAACAAATGTTGATGTGTAAGTAAGTTCCTTTGAAGATAATGAATAAGACATTCATTGGGGAAAGTGCCATCAACTACCAAGACATAAATTTTTGAGTTTAAGTGAAAAATCTAAAACATCTATGGAACTTGGTAGAAGGTGTCGTCGTTGAGTGACTGTAGGAGGATACAAGATGACTTGGACACAATTTATGATTGGTGTAAATAATGGCAGCTAACTAAATATAGATAAATGTAAATTAATGCAGATGAATAGAAAAAAGAATTCTGTAATGTTTGAATACTCCATTAGTAGTGTAGCGCTTGACACAGTCACATCGATTAAATATTTGGGCTTAACATTGCAGAGTGATATGAGGTGGGACAAGCATGTAATGGCAGTTGTGGGGAAGGTGGATGGTCATCTTCGGTTCATTGGTAGAATTTTGGGAAGATGTGGTTCATCTGTAAAGGAGACCGCTTATAGAACACTGGTGCGACCTATTCTTGAGTACTGCTTGAGCGTTTGGGATCCCTATCAGGTTGTATTGAGGAAGGACATAGAAGCAATTCAGAGGCGGGCTGCTAGATTTGTTACTGGTAGGTTTGATCATCACGCGAGTGTTACGGAAATGCTTCAGGAACTCGGGTGAGAGTCTCTAGAGGAAAGGAGGCATTGTTTTCATGAATCGCTACCGAGGAAATTTAGAGAACCTGCATTTGAGGCTGACTGCAGTACAATTTTACTGCCGCCAACGTACTTTTCGCAGAAAGACCACAAAGCTAAGATAAGAGAGATAAGGGCTCGTACAGAGGCATATAGGCAGTCATTTTTACCTCGTTCTGTTTGGGAGTGGAACATGGAGAGAAGATGCTAGTTGTGGTACGAGGTACCCTCCGCCACTCACCGTATGTTGGATTGCGGAGTATGTATGTAGATGTAGATGTAGATGTAGATCAGTGTGGTTTCTGGAAGGGATAATCCACAACTCACCATCTACTTAGGTTGGAAGCTGTCTTTTTTGACCTGCGTAAGTCAAATGACACTGCTTGGTGTCATCACATTTCACGTGTCCTCCATGACTGGGGTTCTGGATTTCCATACCAATTTTTATTCATCAATATTTATTCCACCAGATGTTCTGGGTTAGACTTAGCATTTCACTCAGCTCCCCATGGGTCCAAGAGAATGGCATACATACCACAGACTTCTGTGTTGAAGGTGTCACTCTCTTTCATATCATCATCAATGAGCTAGTGACTTCTGTTGGGCTGTTGGTCACTCCTGCATTGTAAGTCAATGATTTTTGCTTTTGGTACAGTTCCCATTCGGTATCCTCTGCTGAACGCCAGCTCCATGGTGCCATCTGGTCGTCCTCTGCAGGGGCTCTTTCCTCTGGTTTCCAATTTTCTCCTGCAAATTGCAGTTCGTGGCTGTCTGCCATCGTACCACAGTCCATTCTGACCCAGACCTCTAATTAGGTACCCAGCAGCTGGACGTTGTAGCACAGTCCTGTTTCTTGAGTGTCCTTTTTCATAAAAAAGCTGACTTGACTGTGCCACATTTCTCACCTGAAGACTAACTGCATGCGGAAGCATAACATACTCTTCCTTGCCCACACATCTTGGGGTGCAGATGATACTACTCTTATCTGTGTTTACTGGCTCCTGGTTTTGTCCCAACTGGTCTATAGTTGCCAGATTTATGGCTCGGCAGCTCCTTTAACTTTAGAACTATTAGACCCACTCCACCATTGTGCAGTATATCTGAAGTGTGTTCCCATAAGACAGTGTCTTTGCCAAAGCGGGAATCATCCCCTTCAGGTTCAACTATACCAACTCTTGTTATGCAATCACCATTTGATAATTCCCTGAACATCTCTCATATATCTTTCTGTACGAGGGCTCTCCGTGTTGTCTTGCACACTCCCCCACGGATGGTGTGCAGGTCATGGAGTACAGCTGATTTCTTCCTAGGTTTTAGTCTCGGTCGCCCCAATGACCTTTCGGCATCTGAAACATCAAGTTCCTCAAGATTTCCAGGTTGCTCCCATTTTTACACTGATGGCTCTAAGACTGTGGATCAGATGGTATATGCTTTTACATCCCCGACCGGTATGGAGCTCCATTCACTGGTGGGAATATGTAGTGTGTTTACGGAAAAGCTGATAGCCATTAGCAGAGTCCTCCATTTATTTAAATGGGCCTCCTTTGGCCATGTTCTGACTCAATGTGCAGTTTCCAGGCTACTGACTGATGGTATTCTTGACAATTCTCTGGTTTCCGATATTCATGACATTCTCACTGACTTTCGTCGCATTGCCTGCTCAGTTTTCTTTCCCTGTGTCCCAAGTCATGTGGGCATCCCAGGGAATGAACTGGCCCACATTTAGTTTGAGAAATACTTATTTGCTTCCTGTTCAATTTGACGATCCGAGGTGCAGATTTGTAAGGGCACAAAATCTCTGCACGCTCAGAACTGGTACATCTGGTGGGCTACTGCCCCATCTAATAAGCTCTGCACAATCGAGGAGACTACTGCAGTAACCGAGCGAGGTGGCGCAGTGGTTAGCACACTGGACTCGCATTCGGGAGGACGACGGTTCAATCCTGTCTCCAGCTGTACTGAGTTAGGTTTTCCGTGATTTCCCTAAATCGTTTCAGGCAAATGCCGGGATGGTTCCTTTGAAAGGGCATGGCCGATTTCCTTCCCCATCCTTCCCTAACCTGAGCTTGTGCTCCGTCTCTAATGACCTCGTTGTCGACGGGACGTTAAAAAAACACTAACCTAACCTAACTACTGCAGTATGGGTTTCTTCCTTCTGGGAGGAATCCACTGTCATACATCGTCTTCACATTGGTCATACCAAGTTAACGCATAGTTGTTTTTTGTCAAATGAGCCACCCCCATATTGTGGTTGTGGAGCCTTACAGACAGAAGCTCATAGTTTGGTGAAATGACCCCCCTCCTTTGGGTCCTCCATGCTAAGTATGGACTTGTTGTCTCATTGCCTCCATTATTGGTGTATGATTCACAGATCATTGAACTGGTTCCCAGTTTCCTCTCCGAAAGTAGATTTTAGTCTCAGTTATAACATTTTAATGCACCTCAGGAGCGGAGGCAGGATTTTTGGTGATGGGATGTCTCCCACTTTATGCTAGATCTGGCATCCTTGTTCAATGACAGCTATGACTAGCCGCAGGAGCCCTGTACCTCTATTGGAGGATACCTTTCTATTCATTGAGAGGGATGGTCGGCGGCAGTGTCTTGTATGTCATAAAGTATTTAATTCTGCGAAGAGGTACAATATAGAACGACATTATACATGTCTTCACGCTGCGCACTACGATCACGTAGAAGGCGTTGCACGCAGAGAGCTGGTACCCAGGCTTAAGAACGACATACCAGGAGATGTAAGTTTAAAAACGGTTTCGCAATACGGAGGGTATCAAAACATGCAACATAGTTCGTGTTCTGTAATGCGTTTATAATTTTCAGGTGAATGAGAGCAGAGAAAACATTACTAAATCTGCAATTTGAGCAAGCTTCAAAGCTGCTCACATCACTGCGACGAGTGGCAAGCCATTTTCAGTGGGACCACTCGTAAAATCGTGCATGGTAGCAGTTGCAGAATGTTTGTTTCCGAGGGAGGTACAGGCAATTGAAAGGGTTTGCCTGTCGAAGCAAACACTGTCTCGTCGAATCCTGGGCATGACAGCAGATTTAGAGACACAGCTCAGGAAAAAGGCAGAGAGCTTTGTTGCATTTTCGCTAGCGCTTGATGAAAGCACCGACATATTGGACTGTGCTCAGCTTGCAGTCTTTATGCGTGGTGTCGACATGGAGCTGCAAGTAAATTAAGAACTCTTGGATGTGGTACCACTCGATTACACCGCAACAGGATGTGACATTTTTGAAGCTGTTTGTGAATCAGTGGACAATATGAATTTGCCGTGGGGTAAGCTCCACTCTGTAGCGACAGACGGTGCACCACAAACGATCGGCCGTCACCAAGGTTTTGCTTCTCGTTTGGAAAATAAACTCTTCATTGTTTTATTCACCAAGAGGCACTGTGTGCTCAAGCAGTAGAGCTAGGTGGCGTAATGAAAGATGTCGTGAAGTGTGTGAATTTTGTGCGGCATCACGGTATGAATCATCGCCAATTCAAAGGATTCCTGAAAGATATGGAAGCGGAGTATGGGGATATACCTTACCGCAGTACAGTTCGTTCGCTGAGTCGGGGAAAAGTTCTTGACGTTTTCTTTGCCATTCATGAGGAAATATCCCTTCTTTCTCGAAATGAAAGGGGAAGAAATGTGTCGTCTGAAAGATATAAAATGGATATCAGACCTGGCGTTCCTAGCTGACATAACTATACATCTAAATAATTTAAATCTGTCATTGCAGGGCAACGGGCAGCTAATCGTTGACATGCACGACCAGAACACAGCGTTCGTGGAAAAGTTAAGTTTATTTGAGAGGCAGATGAGTAATGGATATTTAACGTTCTTCAATCGTCTTCCTTCTTTAAAACTACCTGAAGGTACTACTTTCGGTGATTACCAAGCAAAATTAAAGCAGCTCATCAAGTCGTTTGAAACACGATTCCGAGACCTCACCAGTTTGGAAATGGAACTTAAGGTGTTCAGCACTCCTTTTTCAGTTTACCACGATGACTTGTCATTGTCACTTCATTTGGAGATTATTGATTTGCAAAATTCAACTTTGTTGATAGAGAGGTACTACAACACGTTGGATTTGTCCTGATGGTATCGTTCATTACAGCAAAAAACATTTCCCAAGCTTCACAACAATGCCGCTCAGATCATGTGCATGTTTGGATCTACGTATTGTTGTGAGCAGCTTTTCTCAGCAATGAAAAGAGTAAAAAGTAACGAGCGATCGTTTCTTCAGTATGCAACAATGAAGGCCATCCTCCGCATTAATGCTGCGAACACTTTGACGCCTGATATTTCCGATCTTGTAATGAAAAGAAAATGTCAAGCTACAGAGGCCCAATGAATTTAGTATGCAATTTCTTGTAAAAAAAGTTGTTTCTTATTTATTTCCTGAACATCGTATTTCCTGGTTTAGCATGTTACCACGTCTTAGCAGCTAAGAGTATGAGGTTGTCGATCTTGTAAGACGCAGCTGGCACATCAAAACGCTTGCCTTGCTGCCTGCCTCAGCCAGCCGTGCCACGTGCTGGCCCGCTTGAATGGACACAGGGAGCGCTCCGCGGCTCACAACGGAGCCGACGAGCTGGAACAGCCTGCCTTAGACCTTTAAAGGGAGAAGGCCAGCATGTTTAACAACAAGAAATCTTAAAAATCAACAAGATAAAAATCCAATTAAGATAGCAACAAAATAATTTAAAGAAACAACATATGCAAAGTGCAATACCAATGGCTGAGGACCACAATTAAACTTCAAAAATTTAAAAATATATTACCATAATCTTTAAAGGCAGAAGGCTGCAGTGTTTAAGCTTGAAAGATAAATTTAAAAATTAATTTTCCAAAATTTTAAGGAAACAAAACAAATAACCATAAGCCTAAAATTTAAAATAGCTGACAACAGATAAACACTGGTGGCAATCTGAAAACCTCTAGGGAGGTCGGTCTGTCGGTCTGGCTTCGTTCACTTAGGTGAGACAGGTGGTGAGCCCAGCTATACTTGATACGTTGGAACCCAACCAGGGGACAGCCACGGACCTAACCGTCACGATGACTTGCTTCGCGTCAATCAGTGCATGAGAACTCAAACCGGCAATGTTGCAAACGTGATAATCCACAATGAAGTATGTATTAGCTGTCAAAATTACACACCATGTTACGTTGGACAGCGACAACAGGTGAGGAAAGAATGCTGCCTGAAATTACTTTAGTGGCCAGGGCAGGTAACCGGAACAGTAATGGCCACTAGGCAGAAAATTCTGATGGTACACTTGAATTTGAAACACAGTAATAGTTAACTTCGCTCAAAAGAACACTGCCTGAATTTATGTCAGTGCCCAGGGCAGGTAACCAGAACACTAACGGCCACAAGACAGAAAATCCCATGGGTGCACTCAAAACGTAGTCGACCAAAATAGTTAATTGCACCGCATGGCGGCTAAATCTCAGCAGTAGAACCACTCAGTGTTGCTCACCAGAAAACCTCCCCAACAGCAAACCACCAAAGCAAACCACCACAACATGAATAGACGTGGCTTGGGTAGTTGAAACTACTACTCACAACTTTGACATCCTGGGTCGGCGAACCATGAAGATTGTAGCGATCGGACGGCTCCACACATGCTCAGACACTGCGCAGGGGCTGCCAGCGCCCCCAGCCGACTGCACTGCGTGGAGATAACTTCCCTCGTCCACAACAACTGACCGACTGACTGCAGACCCCCTTGCTGGAAACTATATGCACCAAACCAAATATGGTACACGGCGCAAATATCGATACACATCGCTACTGCCACACGTAGAAGGAAGAAGAAGCACGACGTAACTGCGACAAGGGCGGGAAACCAAACTCAGATAGACAGCGAAGTTCGCGACAACGCATAGTTGGTAGAGAGCACGGCTCACCCTGTCTTACCTTATCACAAAATATTTTTCTTAAGAATGACACTCAGCAGCAACAAACTACAATATTACTGACAAGACTGTATCTTCCTTTATGTGACAGACAAACCACTAATTAACCCAAGCACTATTTTACTTTGAATAACATCTTTCTCTTTACTTGTGCCTGAGGTGTACATTTTGACTAACCTTTCTCTTGATAAATATTACTGCAGTCAACATAACGTATTTCACTTCCGCTTCCTGTACTTTGGCCTGAAGGGCTACACTTTTATGTTTTACTTAAAATACACATTATTACAGGCAACTGAACTTAGCTTCACTTTACATTGATCATATGACTTTAACATTACTCTCAAGTATCTTCACAAATGGTACTGAATTCATTGTTAGGAATTCTCCTCTACTGCTGCTGTACAAATTTCAAGTTCTTTTACATACTTGCTTTAGTTTTCCAATAAAACTTTTTTACGGCTTTGTATTCTTTGATACTTTTGGGTTACCTCAAATTTTACCTTATTTTTGACTGAAGGAGTCACTGTCTGGTGCAATGTTTCAACATCACTAGATTCAAAGACAAAGCAGTTTTCAAAAATGTTAGCTGGTGGCATATTATTTAAATTCTCTTTTCTCTCATCTTAGATATTGTTAGTACTTAGTATTCATCAACACATGAGAACTTCAGTAACTGTAGTACAAATTTAATTACATATATATTGAGCATAGTAGCAGATTATTGTATTTTTCTTACAATATACAGATAGTATAATAGAAGCAGAGAGTGAACTAGAAAAGGAGGGATGAATTCACTCATCTGGAAGGCACTACTCTCCAAGTAGTATATTCACTAATGATCAGTGAACCAATAGGTATTGGTATATTCAGAATTACTCCAACTCCTGCCTTCCAACATAGTCTTACAACATTGTGTGAAATCCAATATTTACTAGCCAAACTAATTGCAAATACAACTAGACAGCCATCAAATTCTTTGAACATTCCACACTTTACAAATACCATGCCATTAAATACTGTATACTGAATGAAGATTGCCTTCTGTGCATTAGTCACTTTCTTGAGAATTTTGAAAATCTTAGATCTATATCTGCATGACTACTCTGCAACTCACACTAAAGTGCCTGACAGAGTATTCTCCAAACCATCCTGAAGCTATTTCTCCGCTGTTCCACTCTCTAACAGCAAATGGGAAAAATGTGCACTTAAATCTTTCTGCACGAGCTGTGATTTCTCGTATTTTTTTTTATGACTATCATTTCTCCATATGTAGGTTGGTGATAAAGTATTTTCACATTCATATGAGAAATTTGACAATTGAATTTTTGTGAAAAGTTCTCACCACAACAAAAAATGCCTTTGTTTTTTTGATTGACATCCAAACTCGCTTCTCATATCTGTTACACTCTCTCCCCTGTTTTGTGCTAATACAAAGAACATTTTCAGTGTTCTCCATCAACATTCTCAGGTAAGGGTTCTATACCGCACAGCTATTATCAAGCAGAGGATGAACAAGTGTAGTGTAGACAGTCTCTCTAGCAGATCTCTTGAATCTCTTAGTGTTCTTCCCCACAACATTATCTGTGTTATAGTTCCAACTTAAGTTGTTTGTAATTTTAATTCCTGGGTACTTAGTCAAATTGATAGCTTATAAATTTGTGTGATCTATCGTGTAATGCAAATTTAATGACTTTTTATTTTTATTTTGTGGATGACCTCACGCTTTTCCTTATTGAGAGATAATTGCCACATCTCGCACTTTCCTTATATCTTGTCTAAGCCATCCTGCAATTGGTTTTGACCTTATGATGACTTGACTAAAAGGTAAATGAGAGCATCATCTACAAGTACTCTAGGAAGGCTGCTCAGATTACCTCCTAAATCATCATGTGGATTAGAAACAGTGGAGGGTCTACAAAAATTTCTTGGGGAACACTGAATATCACCTCTGTTTTACTCGATGATTTCCTGTAGATTAGCTGAAAGTAGATTTCAGATGAAGTCGCATAGTTAAAGTGATACTCCATAGGCACTTAGATGTCTCTTGTGAGGAAGGGGCCAAGAGCCCTCTGGAAAGCTAGAAATATGGAATCAATTCGAGATCCTCTGTTGACAGCACTCGTTACTTCATGTGAATAAAGAGCTAGTTGTGTTTCACAAGAATGATATTTTCTGAAACTATGCTGACTGTGTGTCTATAGACCCTTACCTTTGAGGTAATTCATAATGTTTGAACACAGTATGTGCTCCAGAATTCTCCTGCAGATTGACGTTAGTGATGTGGGTCTGTAATTCGGTGGATTACTCCTATTTCCTTTCTAGAATATTGCTGTGACCTGTGCAACTCTCCAGTCTTTTGGTATGGATCTTTCATCAAGTAAGCAGAGATACATCTATTACTGTTAATTTAATAATGGTTTGATTTACATTATCAGTTTTCACTTTTCCTAACTTTTCCTTCCCCATTTGCATACTTTGCCACAATGTTATTTATGCTAGTCTTACAATGGAAAGTCCTGGAGAGGCACTCTTCTTCATTGTGTACGTCTGTAACTCAGCGCATCCAGTATGTGGAGAGCAGCAATCAATCCTTTTCATACTGTTGTTACTTTAATCTCACATGCTTTCAACTCACTTACCTTATTAACAATTACAAAAGTCGTACATCCCTCTTTAATAGAAAATTTTTATTCATTATCTGCACACATTTTGTCTCAATTTTACTTGCAGCAGCCTTAACTGTTTGCAATATACTCGCATCATTTACAGTTGCAAAGGTGTTACACTCCTCATTTGGCATTCTGTGCCAATATCATCTATTTTGTCGGCATTTTAATTTATGACCTGCACGCATTCCCTATCAACATTGTTTACATTTGCTTCAGCTAACTGCTAACTTCAATTAATTTACCTCATGAACTAGCCATATTGTCTCATTGATCTAAAAAATATCAGTATTTGTATTAACCTTTTTGTGGGCCATAGGGAATATACTTCCCACTAAATATATTTCTTTACAGCGTTTAAGGGAATATGTGTTACCACTTCTGTATGCTCCTGGCATCTAGTGGCAGTCTGCTGCACCAGCTGTAGTTTCTGTTTGTTGTGAAATATAGCCTTCAGTACTGTGGGAAGTATATACCCTTCCAAATAACAGCAGTTTTTATGGTTATTGGGAAGTATGGTTACCACCAAAGTAGTTTATGGATGGGGCTTGGGGAGTGTACATACCACAAAATTAATCTGTCATTTGTGGTCCTTGAGAAGCATACCTGCCACCAACTTAGGGGTATCGCAAAGCTTTTGGGAATGCGTCTTACCACTTCTGTCTATGCCTGGCATCTTGTGGTAGTACACTGCACCAGTTGTATGAAAACTGCTACAACATTCAGTTTCTGTTTGTCATGGATCTCTACTGTTGTCAGAACATATTTTTTCGCTTCACCAGTATACATTGTTGTGACCTGTATCAGCTCATACCTTTATTGTGTGATCAAGTTTCAAGGATTCTTTCATGTTATGGTAAGTAAACATCCTTGGTCCATGTATTCTTCTTCAAACAGTCCCAGGCCACTCATATCCTCTCTGACCTGATCAGTCATTCGGAGTGATGGTCTTCCCTGTGGTCTTTTACCTCTATTATCTTCCTCCACTACCTGCTTAATGATCTGGACTTCTCAATGTATTACGTGTCCATACCACTTCACAATGTCCATCAACTTGAATAGCTCCTGCAATTCACATTTCTTTCTTTTCCTCCATTCATCTCCATCCTTCACTGGCCCAAAACTCTGTTTGAGGAAGGCATTCTCAAATGTCAGGAGTTTTCATTCCATCTTCTGGGTGATGGTCTAGGTCTCTGCTCCATATAAGACTACAGTTCTGATAGGATAGCAAAAAAGTTATCTTCTCTGAGTTGTTACAAAAAAGTCTGTGAAAGGGTTAACAAGTCTCTTAATTGCCTCCAATTTTTTACTTGAACAGTGAGCCTACTGATTGGTTCTGCCTGAAAATCTATTTCATTACTATTATTATAAGAACACAATTCAATTTCTATTTCTGATTTAGTGTGACAAGAAGCAACAGCAATGACTTCCGTATGGTTATTACAGCTGTTTTCAGTTTCGTTTCACCTGTGTGGCGTGTCATGACTGAAAGTTCCTAATTTTTCTTCCAATTTTTCTCTCTCTAAAGAGACTTACATTGAACCCAGGTTATTACTTACAACATAAATACTGTTGCTAAAATCCAATTTTACATTACAAATTTCATTTCAGAAGTCACTTCCAGTGTTTTGGCTGTATCCTTTTATTTCTGTCATTAAACTGCCAATGTCACTTTTAATTTCCCTTTTAACATTTCTACTATTTTTGTCCAGTTTTGTAATGTCTTCTTTCAAATTGTCAAATTTTTAATGGAGATCATGACATAATCTTCAGTAATGCAACTAAGCACTGATTCTTACTAGTAAATTTAATATTCACTTTTCTACATACCATTCTGACTATACTTTTGGTTCTACAGTCACATCACTCAATATTTGTACTTTACTTTCCTCTTTTCTGATCTCTTAATATTCTGTAGGCCATACTCTTGACATTTCACCAATAATCTGTCACTCATTTTCCCACATCGTTCCTAATTCAGATTTGAGTCCACTGTCCTCACAAAGTTCAGTATTAACTGCCACTTTTCATGACTGGTTTTTAATCTTAGTTCCCTACCACCAAACATGTTCCTCAACTTCACTGTCACTCATTTTGAAAATAATAAATAAACACAAAGGTAAACAATTTTACCTTATATTTCTTCTGTATTGGTTCTTTTCTTATCACCAGTCCAATCAATTTTTCATATTCTCTGTGTTGACTTCAAACTGGTTCCTTATTGTCTGAAGACCCTCCTATATGGCAGCGACCTTCCTGGCTTCCTTTTGACTGATTGGTTCAAGCATGGCAGCCACCTCCTATATGAGTTAAACCAAAAACATCTGTTAGCTCGGGATATTACACAGTGAGTAACAAAATGTAATAAATTCCTGCTGGAATAAGAAAGTAGCTACTTTATGAAACTGTTGTATATGTGCCATTCATAAAATGACCAAATAAAGAAAAAAATATGTATTGATATCAGGCATGGTACTAGAACATGTAGGATGGTATCAGCTTTCTCTGTTGCAGATCAGTGGAATGTTCGGACTGTGTCACTTTGAAGTGTAGCGCAGCATTCATTGAAAGTTACATGGCTTGCTGTAATAGCGAGTAACTTCCCCTTGTATGTCATATGCTGTGTCCCTGTCTGAGCTGTTCTCTCACCCACCCACTATTACTTGTACATCCAATTTATTCTGTGCAAACCACTGTGAGGTGTATGGCAGAGGATACGTCCAGTTGTACCAGTTATTTGTGTTTCTTCCTGTTCCATTCAAGTATGGAGTGTGGGAAGAATGATTGTTTCAGTGCCTCTGTGTGTGCAGTCATTATTCTAATCTTTTCCTCACAATCCAAGTGTGAGCAATACATAGGGGGTTGTAGTATATTCCTAGAGTAATCATTTAAAGCCAGTTGTTGAAACTTTGTTAATAGACTTTCATGGGATAGTTCACGCCTGTCTTCAAGACTCTGCCATTCAATTCCTTCAGTATCTGTGTGACACTCTCCCATGGATTAAACAAACCTGTGACTATTCGTGGTGCTCTTCTGTGTATAGGTAGAGTATCCCCTGTAAGTCCTATCTGGCACTGGTCCCACACACTTGAGCAATATTCTAGAATGGGTCACACAAGTGATTTGTAAGCAATCTCTTTAGCAGACTGGTTACGCTTCTCCAGTACTCTACCAATAAACCGAAATCTACCACCTGCTTTACCCACAGCCGAACCTATGTGATCATTCCATGTCATATACCTACTGTGTGTTACATCCAGGTATTTGTACAAGTTGGCTGATTCCAGCAGTGACTTGTTGATATTATAGTCATAAGGTTCTACATTTTTTTCATTTTGTGAACTGCAAAATTTTACATTTCTAAACATTTAGAGCAAGTTGGCAATCTGTGCACCATGTCGAAATCTTATCAAGATCTGACTGAATATTTATGCTGCTTATCTCAGATTGTACTTCATTATAAATAACTGCATCATCTGCAAAAAGCCTGATTTTACTATTAATATTGTATGCATAGTTAATATACTACATGAACAGCAAAGGTCCCATCACACTTCCCTGGGGCACACCTGAAGTTACTTCTACATCTGATGATTACTCTCCATACAAGATAACGTGCTGTGTCCTCCCTATCAAAAAGTCCTCAATCCAGTCACAAATGTCATTTGATGCCCCATATGAGCAAACTTCTGACAATAAGCATAGGTGTGGTACTGAGTCAAATGCTTTTTGGAAATCGAGAAACACTGCATCTACCTGGTTGGCTTGATCCAAAGCTTTCAGTATGTTATGTGAGGAAAGTGCAAGTTCAGTTTTCTATGCTCGTTGTTTCTGAAAACCATGTTGGTTGGTATTGAGGAGGTCATTCTATTCAAGATACCTCATTATGTTTGAGCTCAGAATATATTCTAAGATTCTACAACAAATCCATATCAAGGATATTGGACAGTAGTTTTGTGGATCACTTCTACTACCATTCTTGTAGACAGGCATGACATGTTCCATTTTCCAACAACTGGGCATAGTTTTCTGTTCAACAGATCTATGATACACTCCTGGAAATGGAAAAAAGAACACATTGACACCGGTGTGTCAGACCCACCATACTTGCTCCGGACACTGCGAGAGGGCTGTACAAGCAATGATCACACGCACGGCACAGCGGACACCCCAGGAACCACGGTGTTTGCCGTCGAATGGCGCTAGCTGCGCAGCATTTGTGCACCGCCGCCCTCAGTGTCAGCCAGTTTGCCATGGCATACGGTGCTCCATTGCAGTCCTTAACACTGGTAGCATGCCGCGACAGTGTGGACGTGAACCGTATGTGCAGTTGACGGACTTAGAGCGAGGGCGTATAGTGGGCATGCGGGAGGCCGGGTGGACGTACCGCCGAATTGCTCAACACGTGGGGCGTGAGGTCTCCACAGTACATCGATGTTGTCGCCAGTGGTCGGCGGAAGGTGCACGTGCCCGCCGACCTGGGACCGGACCGCAGCGACGCACGGATGCACGCCAAGACCGTAGGATCCTATGCAGTGCCGTAGGGGACTGCACCGGCACTTCCCAGCAAATTAGGGACACTGTTGCTCCTGGGGTATCGGCGAGGACCATTCGCAACCGTCTCCATGAAGCTGGGCTACGGTCCCGCACACCGTTAGGCCGTCTTCCGCTCACGCCCCAACATCGTGCAGCCCGCCTCCAGTGGTGTCGCGACAGGCGTGAATTGAGGGACGAATGGAGACGTGTTGTCTTCAGCGATGAGAGTCGCTTCTGCCTTGGTGCCAATGATGGTCGTATGCGTGTTTGGCGCCGTGCAGGTGAGCGCCACAATCAGGACTGCATACGACCGAGGCACACAGGGCCAACACCCGGCATCATGGTGTGGGGAGCGATCTCCTACACTGGCCGTACACCTCTGGTGATCGTCGAGGGGACACTGAATAGTGCACGGTACATCCAAACCGTCATCGAACCCATCGTTCTACCATTCCTAGACCGGAAAGGGAACTTGCTGTTCCAACAGGACAATGCACGTCCGCATGTATCCCGTGCCACCCAACGTGCTCTAGAAGGTGTAAGTCAACTACCCTGGCCAGCAAGATCTCCGGATCTGTCCCCCATTGAGCATGTTTGGGACTGGATGAAGCGTCATCTCACGCGGTCTGCAAGTCCAGCACGAACGCTGGTCCAACTGAGTCGCCAGGTGGAAATGGCATGGCAAGCTGTTCTGCAGGACTACATCCATCATCTCTACGAACGTCTCCATGGGAGAATAGCAGCCTGCATTGCTGCGAAAGGTGGATATACACTGTACTAGTGCCGACATTGTGCATGCTCTGTTGCCTGTGTCTATGTGCCTGTGGTTCTGTCAGTGTGATCATGTGATGTATCTGACCCCAGGAATATGTCAATAAAGTTTCCCCTTCCTGGGACAATGAATTCACGGTGTTCTTATTTCAATTTCCAGGAGTGTAGATTATAGTGAGAAGAGGGGCTAACTCAGCTACAAATTCAGTGTAGAATCTGACAGTGTTCCCATCAGGGCTTGAAGCTTTGTTCAGTTTTAACGGTATCACGTGTTTCTCAACACTGCTAATACTAATTCATCTTTTTAGTGGTACAAGGATGAAATTGGGACAATTCGCATGGGTTTTCCTTTGTAAAGGAACATTTGAAAATGGAGTTAAGCATTTCAGCTTTTGCTTTGCTACCCTCAATTTCAGTTCCTGTCTAATTCGCTAGGGACTGGGCACTACTTTGGTGCCACTGACAGTCTTTACATACTACCAGAATGTCTTTGAATTTTGTGAAATGTCATTTGACAATATTCTGCCACAGTAGTAATTGAAGACATCACACATTGCTCTCATGACAGCCAAATGCATCAGCATCTCTCTGTTTATGGCCCTATACTTTATTTTACACCTATTATGCAGTAATCTCTGTTTCTTTAGAAGTTTCTTTACAGTGACTTTATACCAGAGGTGTGGTCTACTATTCTTTTAAACTTGATCCAGATTTCCTCTATATGCTCCTGACATGTGATAAAAGTTTCAAGTTCCTCATTGGGATATGACATTATTGATTTTTTTAAATCTAGTTTACTGAACATATATATCTTTCCACTTGTTTCAGTTTTCCTTCGTACTTTCCCAGAAGTCTGGGAAACATACTTACAGTGGCTGAAACAACGTTTCACAGCTTTTCAAGTCACAGATGACTCCTTGCAGTGGTCGTTGTTTTTGTCTTGGGCCTCCCCAGACACATTCTTTCTTCTCCGCAAGTTGGCACCGTTGTCCGATCCTGTGGCTCTCTCTTTCCAGGAGATATACCTTTTGCTGACAAACTATTATTCCCAACACTACCATGTGGTCACCTCTTGGCAAGAGTTCCACCAGTACCATAAGCAGCCTGGTCAATCACATCGTTCCTGGGTCATGGACTTGCAGGGTCTCTGCCGTCGATGCAATTTTACGTGCACCAATCAGCAGTGTAAGGCTTCGTATGCAGACATCCCTGATCCGGGATGTGGTGGTTCAGCTGGATCCCGATCCTGAGGTCCGCACTGCGGCGTTGAAACTCAATAACTCCTCCTTGGAAGAGATTCTCTGCATTGCAGACTCCTTTGAAATTGCTTAGGTGGGTAATGAGCATCTTATGACGCAGCCACAAGTGGCAGTGTGTGACGTCAGTGCAGACGTTGAAAGGGTTTTAGCGCCGCCACCATAACCAGCTCCTCCCGCGTGCCTCTATGGGACTCCCGCTGCCGCCACCCGCCTCCTCCTCCTCCTCCTCCTCCTCCTCCTCCTCCTCTACCTCCTTTTGGTACAGATGTGGTCCTCGAGTTGCCACCACTGCACCCGGTTGCTGCCTCCCTCTGGGCGTGCCACCAGCCCTCCCTGCCCCAGGTGGATCGGCGGCTCCCCCCCTCTGCCCTGGCCTCTGGGTTGGTTGTCATGGACACCTCGGACGTCCCTTCCTCCTGGCCACCAGCGGTTGACCAGCCTGGGTCTTCTCCTACCTGCCGACTGCCTTGGCACCGTCCGGGGCGTTTCCTCCCTTGTGCAAGTTTCAGGGGGGAGGTATGTGATACCAAGCGCCGCGGGTTTCGAATCCGTGCCAGACGCCATTACCACTAGAGTTCTCTCCATCTGTCGCGCCATAACCCGTGGTTGCGCGCGCACTCCTGGCCCGTGTATAATGTGAGGGCACCACGGTGGAGCACATGGTCCCAGTGGCCAATAGCAACGTACTCTATCAGGTATTTAAGCACCTGCTTCTCACTCAGCAGGTAGTCTGATATTCCAATTAGTTTATCGACATCTCGCCTATAGGCAGCGTGTTTACTTGGTTTCCGTGTACGAGTGGACATTGTGGATTCATGAGGTTTCGCTTGTGACCCCATTGCTATTTGCGTGTTGTTGTTCGTTTGGTCTTGCTCAGTCATCCGTTGTTGTTCATGTCCGCCCTTCCTGTTCATTTTGTTTGTTCGCCGGCCGCTCCCGTTTGGTCCTGACGCGCTTTCGTTCTCGGCAACCCCACATCTGGAATGGTTGCAGTTACAACAGACTGTCTGCCATCTATCACAAGTAGTAAGATATTTGCTGATTCTTCTAGCTATATTGTGGTAGTAAACACTTTCTTGAATTTTCTGCATGCATTTCAATGAACTGCAGTGACCAAAGCTTTAATGTGTGTACTTCATGAGTGGTCAGTGTACTGCTCAGGCCAATGAACTTTCCATTTTCCACTATCTGGACTGTATCTGTAGAATAATACACCTTTGTAAACTTGATAATATAGCTGTAGTTTCCCATAAAATTTCTTAACCAAGTAACTTTTAACTAACTTCCAGTGACCATGGTTTTTGTTTCTCCTGAATTGACTGCAAATTCTCCTGATATCTTTCTGATCTTTCACTCCCTTAATATACATAGTTTTGAAATTTCTTTCTTTATTTCCGTTACTGTGTTCATCACCCCCCACCTCCACCGCAGGTGACCTAAACAAAGCATCAACAATAACATTCGCTTTTCGTTTAATGTACTCTAGTGTGTAATCAAACTATTGTAAATAAACTGCTCATCTGGTGATCCTCCTGTGTTATAATTTACATTCTTGAATATAAAATGAGGCTTTGTGATTCATGAATAAACTTTAACTTTATGATCAGTAAATAATTCCTGAATTACTTCACCCCCAAACTATTGCTCCTTTTCTGTGATGATGTGATTCTTGTCATGGTTCTGTAAAGCTGTGGTGTTGGATGCATCTGAATGATGTTCTGTAACCCCATTTACTACTTTTCCTGAAACCAGTGAACACCCAAGCCTGAATTGCTGTGGTTGGTCATTAACAGAATGGCAAAGAAATATGTGGTCTGTGTAGAATTTCACTCTTACAAAGTTGTTCTTTTATCTCATTAAAGGCAATCTGACTCTTCTCACTCCATTCCCATAGAGTATTGTTTTTCAACAGATTGCTTAAGCAAGTGCATTTAAAGCTTGATTTCTGACATACTTTCTATAGAAACGTAAAATACTGAAGCACGATTTTAGCTCCCTTGTTGGCTTAGGAAAATTTTGCAGTGGCTTTAGTTTTCTCATCATCAGGCAAAATTCCCTGCTCTGTTATTTTGTGGCGAAAAAAAAGTTGTTCCATGGCACATTTCCATTTCTCTAACATCAAAGTCATACCTTCTTGTCTCAATTTCTCCCCAATTTCCCTTAAAGTACTCACGGTCCTTCCAGGTCATAGTGGGTAATAGAATTTTATCTACATAAATAATTAATTTGGCTAACAATATCCAACCCCCCTAATAAATCCAGCTGCAGAAACATTCAACTCAAATGGAATCACAAAATACTGAAAACTCTTACTGTTATATAAAAATGCAGTATATTTTATAGAGTCATGTTCTAATTCAGTTTGATGAAAAACAGAAGGCAAAACTAGTCAAGTATTTTACATTCTCAGATTTATCAGTAATTCATCTATGTTTTATGGGATAAATCTCTCTCTCTCTCTCTCTCTCTCTCTCTCTCTCTCTCTCTCTCTCTCTCTCTCCCCCCCCCCCCCTCTCTCCAAGTATGTTTTCAAATGTCTGTGGAGTCCAGAACTAGCCTATTCCCACCATCTCGTGTAGTAATTACCACCAATGTATTATTAGATTGACTACCACTCCTTTCCACTATCCTCCACTTTTGCATTTTCTGTAACTCCCTTTCAGTTGCTTTAGTCTTACCCATGGGTGCACCATAAGGCTAATGAAAAATGGGTCATGAGGTTTCAACTTTAAGTTTACTATGATAATTCTTCACTCTTCCTGGTTTCTCATCAAAAATATGATTATATTCCGATAAACATTTTTGTACTTCCTCTTCTATCTACATCCATACTCCGCAAGCCACCTGACGGTGTGTGGCGTAGGGTATCCTGAGTACCTCTATCGGTTCTCCCTTCTATTCCAGTCTCGTATTGTTCATGGAAAGAAGGATTGTCAGTATGCTTCTGTGTGGGCTCTAACCTCTGATTTTAACCTCATGGTCTCTTCGCGAGATATACATAGGAGGGAGCAATGTATTGCTTGACTCTTCGGTGAAGGTATGTTCTCTAAACTTTAACAAAAGCCCGTACCGAGCTACTGAGCGTCTCTCCTGCAGAGTCTTCCGCTGGAGTTTATCTATCATCTCCGTAATGCTTTCGCGATTACTAAATGATCCTATAACGAAGTGCGCTGCTCTCCGTTGGATCTTCTCTATCTCTTCTATCAACCCTATCTGGTACGGATCCCATACTGTTGAGCAGTATTCAAGCAGTGGGCGAACAAGCGTGCTGTAACCTACTTCCTTTGTTTTCGGATTGCATTTCCTTAGGATTCTTCCAATGCATCTCAGTCTGGCATCTGCTTTTCCGACAATCAACTTAATATGATCATTCCATTTTAAATCACTCCTAATGCGTACTCCCAGATAATTTATGGAATTAACTGCTTCCAGTTGCTGACCTGCTATATTGTAGCTAAATGATAATGGATCTTTCTTTCTATGTATTCGCAGCACATTACACTTGTCTACATTGAGATTCAATTGCCATTCCCTGCACCATGCGTCAATTCGCTGCAGATCCTCCTGCATTTCAGTACAATTTTTCATTGTTGCAACCTCTCGATACACCACAGCATCATCTGCAAAAAGCCTCAGTGAACTTCTGATGTCATCCACCAGGTCATTTATGTATATTGTGAATAGCAACGGTCCTATGACACTCCCCTGCGGCACACCTGAAATCACTCTTACTTCGGAAGACTTGTCTCCGTTGAGAATGACATGCTGTGTTCTGTTATCTAGGAACTCCTCAATCCAATCACACAATTGCTCTGATAGTCTGTATGCTCTTACTTTGTTCATTAAACGACTGTGGGGAACTGTGTCAAACGCTTTGCGGAAGTCAAGAAACACGGCATCTACCTGTGAACCCGTGTCTATGGCCCTCTGAGTCTCGTGGACAAATAGCGCGAGCTGGGTTTCACACGACCGTCTTTTTCGAAACCCATGCTGATTCCTACAGAGTAGATTTCTAGTCTCCAGAAAAGTCATTATACTCGAACATAATACATGTTCCAAAATTCTACAACTGATCGACAATAGAGATATAGGTCTATAGTTCTGCACATCTGTTCGACGTCCGTTCTTGAAAACGGTTATGACCAGTGCCCTTTTCCAATCCTTTGGAACGCTTCGCTGTTCTAGAGACCTACGGTACACCGCTGCAAGAAGGGGGGCAAGTTTCTTCGCGTACTCTGTGTAAAATCGAACTGGTATGCCATCACGTCCAGCGGCCTTTCCTCTTTTGAGCGATTTTAATTGTTTCTCTATCCCTCTGTCGTCTATTTCGATATCTACCATTTTGCCATCTGTGCGACAATCTAGAGAAGGAACTACAGTGCAGTCTTCCTCTGTGAAACAGCTCAATACTCAAAGCATCAGCTTCCCCTATCTTTTTTGATAAAAATTCACTGTAAGAATCACTAGTCATTTGCCCACCACAAAACCCTTCACCTCCCCCATAGTATCCTCTATCATCAAATTTCACTACCCCTGTGACCTGATTGCTGATACTGTTTTATCATAACAGTGCATGTCTCCCGAGAAAGTCCCCTCTTAGAATCAGTGAATGACAATTTCATCTCATTCCAATTAAAACTTGACAGTCCAATTCAATCCCAGTATTAAACTTCCATTCAAATTCTCAATCACTGAACATCCGTACATAAAAGAAACATTATTTAAATACAGTAAAACTTGTATGGTTATCACTTTACTAATGTTCTCAGTGGAACTCTTAATTTTGACCCCAGTTACTGAAAACTCAGCAAAATTCTCCCCCATCTTTTATTCTATCCTGAAGGTTTTTTGATATCCACAAATAAAATTTCCAGTGCCAACTAGGCAATTACCCCTCCAATTATCAGTTTGAACAGACATATATGGACTCCCCTGTACATCACAGTTACAAATGTTTTCATTTTTATACAGCAAATCCTCTTCTCTCTTTGCTGCACTTTCCACAGGCTGTAAGCTTTCCAAAACTACATTGTAATCTAACTGGCTCTTCATTAGATTCAAAATTCAGCCTCCCTCCTCCCCCATTCTGGTTGATATTCTGACAAATTACTTTCAAAACATTGCGCATTTCAGTGCCATTATCAATGTTATCAAAATAATCGTAAGTAACTATCAAAATCTCATTAGTAATCAGCTCACTTTCCTTACTAACATTAGAATAAGTGCACACTATTTCACTGATATTAACTGGTATAATGAGATCGTCATGTACTTCCCTATTCTTCATTAAATCATCAAGACCTACAGTTGTACCCTTAACATCATCATCATCATCATCATCACTATCACTTTCAACATCAATATGAATCTTACCCAAATCATCATCAATAACATCACTATTCGCAGCCCAAGTATAATCATCACCCATCACCATCCATCATTATCACCATCATCATCATCGTAGCTACTGCTCTGTTATTGCTACAAGATTCATTAAATAAGTTTGTCAAGACATCATGGTCAAGATCAATTTCAGCCATCTGTTCCATGTTTACTTCAGCTTTCATTTCCTTTAATAAATCTTCCGAAAATTCCCTACTAAACTCTATCCTATTTACCTTGTGTGAGCTACAGTAATCTCTATGGTGGAACCCCCTCTGAAAATTACCTCTTCCTCTCCTAAAATTAGTTGTCTGATTTTGGTATCTATTTTGTCTTGCCCCAAAACTGACTGGCTACCCAAGAGACACAGTTTTGTTTTCTGATCCATTACTTCTACTTTCAAAATTCCTGTTATCAAACCTTTAGTCATTACCTTTCCTCTGCCTATTCCTTTGCTCAAGACCCCTTTCATTGTCCCTACATCTATCATTCCAATTATTATTTCACCTGTCATTGTCCCTGCACCTGTCATTCCAATTGTGTCCCTCCTATTAATATGCTCATGATAATTGTTCCTGTTACCTCTTCTTATGTTTCTGTCTCCGTGATCATCATTGCCCCTATATTCTCTCTGCCTATCTCTCTGTTCCTCGTTTTTTTTTCTTGCTATATCTAGTTTATCAACATATCTTAAAAATTGTTCAGTAGAGTCAACTGGTCTCATAAACTAACCTCCACTGTACTTTTTGGCAATCATCTTTTTAATACATTCATTTGTTTTATCTCATCTATTGGTTTATTTAAACAGATAAATGTTTTAAGTTGCTATTCCCAAAAATCTTCCATCTGAGTACTACCTTATGGGCATTATAGAATTCTGATCTGATCCTAACTAGGAGTCGTGCAACAACAACAGTGCGTCCCCCTCAAACAATTTCTTTACGAATTTAATTTTTAAGTTGTCTGGCATACTGTTGCTAAAATTATCCCTGTACTGGCAAATACAGTCAAAGGGGTGGAGTTAGTTTTCCCCATGAAAATTCATTATGTTTATACTACTCAAAGTACCACCATTGCTGCTACAAAAATATCTGGTTAAAACATTTTCCTTGATGTCATTTACATTTTCCCTAACATTTGAAATACTCTGATTGAAAAAAATGCAGTACCAAAAAGTAATTAATGTAGAGTAATGAAATTTCAGGAATACATTTGCTACGTAACAGTAACCTATTTAAGTGATTAACATTGCAAAATCATAGGTTAATGTAAATGTGAGATAAGCCATTGCAAATGTTGAACACTGGTACATAAATAACTGGTGTAACCACTAGATTGTTGAATGGAAGCATGCAAATGTGTGTGCATTGTGTTGTACAGGCTCTAGGTGTTAGTTTGTGGGGTGGAGTTCCATGCCTTTTGCACTTGTTCAGTCAATACAGGGATTGTTAATTCTGGTTGTGGATAGTGCTGGAGTTGTCATCTGATGATGTCCCATATTCGCTCCACTGGAGACAGATCTGGTGATAGAGCAAGCCAAGGCAACATGTTGACACTTTGTACAGCATGTTGGGTCACAACAGTGGTATGTGGGCAAGCGTTATTCAGTTGGAAAACACCTCCTGGAATGCTGTTCATGAATGGCAGCAGCCCACAGGTTCTTTCATAAGTGCATGGTGCACACGGGATGCCGAGCTATTGCAGCCCATTCTTCCTACCCTGGCTACATTTCCTTCACTGTGTCCGTCCCTCCCCATCCTTGTTCCTTCACCGCTGCCCACTCCTTCCCCTCTCTCGGTGTTCTGATTTATGTCAGCCTGGCTATCCACCTGGTTCCCTGTATTCCTTGCAATCTTGTACCTCTCACCTGTTCTCTTTCATTATTTTTGGTGTTTTGGTCCCCCCTTGGAGTTTGACCTCTACTTCTAAATTTTCTGTTTTTAGTGTGAGCCATTTGGGACGAACTCCCTTCCTAGCGTCTGTTGTCTGGATTCATCCCCCCCCCCCCCTTCCTTCCCTGCCGTAACCGCCCTCCACCGCACTAGGTCACCACCCCGTGCCGCTAGTCTGTGTGGTGGGGCTGTTATGTACCCATCTCTCTGAGCCCCTGACAACACAGGGACCACACCACTGCAACATGAGCTGTTGCCTCCACATGTACGCCAAGGAGTGGTTGCTTGTCTTCCTTGAGCATTGGAACTCCCTCAAAGACTGCTGCACCAGACAACCCTTGTTGTTTTGGCTGGGTGGCGCCCATGGGGAGAGCCCCTGATCGGTGTGGGTGGTACCAGGGTGGATGCCTGGCACATGAAGTGTATCAAGTTGCAAAAATCTGGTTATTCTCAAACAGCCATCTCTCTGTGTAATAAATGTTCATTAAATGCTGCTTCATATGATCCTGCAGTCTTCCCTTCCCTTCCCTGGCTATGCTCTGGGAAGAGGACAAGGCTCGCTGCCTTGGAATGAAATACTTTCCCTGCTACCTGGTCTGTACTATGATGGCCGGGAACACATTCACTCCCACAAAGCTGTTATTTTTTGTGGAGAATATCGAGGACAAGTTTGGTGAAGTGGAGTGTCTCAGTAAGATACAGTCGGGCTCCCTGTTGACCAGTCCTCCTCGTGCCACCCAGTCTGCCACTCTTTGGGCTTGTGATCATCTTGGTGATGTCATAGCGTCTATTATCTCTCACTAGGTCTAGGGAGTGATTTTTCATTGGGACCTCATCCTGCAAACTGGCGAGGATCTCCAGGCTAATCTGGAGCAGAGTGGCGTTCACTTTGTACCACATGTGCAGGATGGTCACACATACAACCACACCGATACCGACATCTTTATTCTAGCATTTGAGGGAGATACCCTCCCAGAGAAGGTGAAGGTCATGTGTTCCCGATGTGACATAAGGCTGTGTACATCTCACCACCCACGAGGTGCTTTCAGTGCTTGTGTTTTTTGCATATGTTATCCTGCTGTACAGTGAACCCCCTTTGTGGTGGATGTAGGGCACCCACTCCATGAGGGAAGTCCCTGTATTCCACCACCTGAGTGTGTAAGTTGTAGCTTTTCACATGACATGGCCCAAGGACCAGATTCCTTCCACAGCCAGATGATCCAACATTTGGACATTACCCAGAGGCAAAATCTACTCAGGGACTTCAACTGCATTTGGCTCACAGGTGCCTTCCCCTTGCAATTGCAAGACAGCGTAGTTACCCCCATCATTACGCCCAGTAAGAATCCAATGTCTATACTGACCGATTAGCTTTATAATGTTCTTTGTAAACTGCTCAGGAGGATGGTTAGCTGCAGATTATGTTGGGTACTCGAATCTCGGGGCCTTTTATCCACATATAAATGTAGCTTCTGGGAAGGATGATCTGCAACTGGCCATTTACTCAGATTGCAAACAACAATCAGACAGCTTTTACTAACTGCCGATACCTTTTCATGGTCTTCGACTTACATAATGCATATGACAGGGCTTCATGTCATCACATTTTAGTTACCCTCCATGACTGGAGCTTTCACAGCCCCTTTCCAATTCTTATTAGTGAGTTTTTATCCCACCTGCTCTTCCATGTTCGAGTTGGCACCTCACTCAGCACCCCTCAGACCCAGGAGAATGGTATCCCACAGGGTTCTGTGTTAAGTGTCACATTTTTCTTCATCGCCATCAATGGGCTTGTACCTTCTGTTGGGCATCTGGTTACTCTGACAATTTTTGCATCTGGTGCAAATCCCACTTGGTAGCATCTGCTGAACACCAGCTCCAAGGCACCATCTGACAGTCCTCTGTGTGAGCCCTTTCCTGAAGCTTCCAGTTTTCTCCCTCCAAAATGCGGGTTATACACTTTAGTCATAGACGTTCAGTACACCCCGATCCAGAACTTTATTTAGGTGATGTCCTTTTAGGCCTATGTGTTGTAGTGCAATTCCATTTCTTGGACCTTCTTTTTGATATAAAGCTGGTATGGGTGCCCCATATTAGTCACCTGAAGACTATATGTATGCAGAAGCTTAATGCTCTCCACCTCCTGGCTCACACATCTTTACCATGCACTGCTCTGCTTTGTCCAGACTAGATTCTGGTTGTCAGGTTTATGGCTCAGCAGCTCCTTCCACTCTGCAATTACTTGACGCTGTTCATAGTGTGTGTGGCTGTTTGTGCCTTTCACACTAGTACTGTCAACAGCCTCCCCGCAGAAGTGGGGATTTCTCCTTTAAAAATACAGTGGAGCCAACTCCTGTTTGTTTACAAAATCACCATTCAACAAATCCCTGACCATCCCGTGTACCTCGTCCTCCATCCCATGTACCCCGTCCTCTTTGCAAAGAGTGTGTTCTCCCTCCTCAAAGCTGCCCTCGGGTGGGATTGCCGGTTGGAATGTGTCACTTCCATCTGTGCCCAGTGTCTTTCCTCCTGCACCTCCCCTGCCCCCCTCCTCACCCCGTCCCCCTCCCTCTCACTCTTGGATGGTGTCGTGACCACGGATTAGGAGCGACCTATTCCAGGTTCCTAAAGTCTTTGTTATCCCTATGATATACCATAGTCTTATAGGTTCCATTCTTGAGGAGTTCCAGGGTGCTACCATCTTCTACACTGATGATTCTAAAACAATAGATAAGGCGGGGTACGCTTTTATGTCTCTGCCGGCATCATGTAGTGCGTTTACAGCAGAATTGCTAGTCATTAACAGGGCCCTCCATTTTATTACTCAGTCTCTCCTCAGTGTTTTAATAGGTACAGACTCAATGAGCAGTCTGCAGGCTATAGACTGATGCTACTCTCGTCGCCTTTTGGTCTCTGCTATCTATGACCTTCTCTCTGCCCTCAGCTGTGCTGCTTGCTCAGTTGTCTTTCTCTGGGTTCCAGTCATGTGGGCATCCCGGGGAATGAACTTGCTGTCTGTTTGGCTAGAGGGGCAGATACTTATCTCCCATTCCCTTTCATGATTCCAAGTGCAGATATGCAGATTCACGTCAAATAGCTTTTTGCCCAAAAGTGGAATGACATCTGGTGTGCTACTACTGTTAGTAATAAATCCTGCACAGTCAAGGAGACAACTGCAGTTGAAACTGTCCCTTCTGCTCCTCTTGGAAGGAGACCACTGTCTTTTGTCGTCTACTCATCGGTCATACTAGGGCTCGCCCATTGTTTTCTCTCGCGTAACGAGCTACGCTGACAGTGTGGTTGTTGGACCAGGTTCACAGTATCCCATATATTGATGGAATATCCCCTTCTTTTGACCCTTCGTACTAAGTATGTCCTTCCAAATTCCTTGCCCTTAATATTAGCGGACAATTCACAGATGGCCAAACTGGTCCTCACTTTCCTTCATGAAAGGGGTTTTTATTTTCAGTTTATAAGGTTTTGCATTCCTACTGGAGCATAGGCAAGGTGATTGTGGTTGGGGCCCCTCTTCTTGTTTTCTGGATCTGGGACCCATGAAAGCTCCCCTGTACAAAGACCATTCTTTCATCCCTCTGTTTTTCCAGTTTTTAGATTTGACATACCCTTTTATGTCTTCTGCAGTGTGTGTTTTTAGCTTCCTCACTTTAAAGTTTGACTCCCATGACTGTATCTACCCACTCACTGTTAAGTCCCAGAACCCCTGTCAGTCAGTGAATGGCAGCACAAGAGGTTTAATCACCAGACAGATTGATGTACAGATTTGCAGTCGGGGCACATGGGATAACCAAGAGTGCTCCTGCTGCCATATGAAATCACATCCCAGACCATAACTCCAGGTGCAGGTCCAGTGTGTCTAGTGTGCAGACAGGTTGGTTGCAGACTCTCAACTAGCCTCCTTTTAACAAGCACACAGCCATCACTGGCACCAAGGTAGAAGCATCTTTCATCGGAAAACACAACAGGCCTCCATCCTGCCATCCAACAAACTCTCACTTGACACCACTGAAGTTGCAAATGGTGGTGGTTTGGGGTCAGTGGAATGCATGCTACATTTCATCTGGCTCAGAGCTGTCCTTGAAATAACAGATTTGTAATAGTTTGTTGTGGCACTGTGGTGCCAACTAATGCTCAAATTGCTGCTGCAGATGCAGTATGATGTGCCAGAGCCTTGCACCGAACACGATGATCTTGCCTCTTGGTAGTGCCAGTCAGCCATCAGGAGCCTGGTCTTCTTGCAACTGTACATTCTCGTAACCACAGCTGCCAGAAGTAATTTACAGTGGCTACAGCCCTGCCAAGTCTTTCTGAGTATCGCAGAAGGAACATCCAGCTTCTCGTAGCCATATTACACAACCTTGTTCAAACTCAGTCGCATTAAAGGTATTCTTGACTATCATCAACTCACCACTTCATCCTCATTCCAGCACTACTACCCCACTCCTATGCGACTGGCAAAAAATTTGAATAATTAGCATCTTTCAGATTTGGAAACACACCAGCCAACTTTTGTTGATTTGACATAACTCCTTCTTGGTGTTGCAGTTTTCTTCTGTCACTGTATTACTAACGTATGCACCACCATCTTTTACATCTGACAATTCTTTATTAAATATTCTGTTTGATTCACTCAGTTTCAAATTAATACTGTTGCTCTCGTTTTTAATCATAGAGCGTAAGATTTTTAAGCTCCTGTCATTTCTCTCTATGTCGTTGATCAGATTGTTTGCTAAGTTCTCCGTTTTTTTTTCTATAGAACTAATAATGGTTTCAAAGGTACTATGCTGTGTGTTCACATGTGTTTTAAAATCATTTATATCCATTTTTAACCCCTAAGTTATCTCTCTAATTTTCTCTACATGAACTTTTAATCCTCTAACTCTTTTCTGATACATTTTAGGGTTTGATCTTTCCTCTTCAAGTTTTTATCTAAATAATCTATTTTTTTCCATTGTTGATCCAACTTTTTGCTTAATTTTTCGCTGTGTTTTCAGGTTTTTTTCCCAACACAACTGTCTAGCTTCTGATTTTGTTTATCTAATTCCTCCCCTACAAATCTTGCAAGCATATTAAAAATGTTGCTACTATTGCCAACTATTTCCTCATTACTGAAACCTTGGACTGGTGAACAGATACTGTTTGGATCTCTGCCTTATGCTTCCCCTTCTGATTGTATATCACTAGCATTACATTGAACTATCTCCTAATTACCATGTATCAAATTTACCTTCTCCTCCACCTCTTGATTGTCAGCCCTACCGTTGTCGCACATCATGAAAAGATTATACGAAAAAACAAAAACCACACTCCCCAAACAAGAAGTTCTTCACTCAGCCTAGTGAACTGACATTGAAGAAAATATGAAATAATAGTAGATGGTATTCCTCAGTTGTTGCGATGTCCAAACTGATTGTAGCCATTGGTACCCACAGCTCCACAGTTCAGTTTCTTCACCCTCTTAATTTTTTAGTTCCAGATGTTTGCGTCCAATCCAAAATTTTTCTTCTCAAATAAAATCTCAGTCTTGATGTTTGAATCATACACCTGAAACTCACAAGTGACATCAGCACTTTGACCCAAATTAAATCATGATCCCAGCTGCTAGGACCAGATTACAGTGTACCCACCTTGCTTGGGAGATTATAATCTTCGAAAATAAATAAAGTAAGTCTTTATGCATATCAATTGTGAAGCTGGTAGCTGAAATAAAAGTTCTTGACGTTGGACGGGTGTAACACAAATTGTTAAAAAAAGTTGGCATAAACTTATTTTTGTTGCTCCGCTGCAGCTGATTCTTCCTGTAAATTTCTTAAGTGATGACGGGCCAGAGAAGACAATGGTTGTCCAGTAGTGTGAAAGGTCAAAAAATGATTTAGGTGCATGTTCTCAGATTTAGAATATTGTTTATTTCCTGAACTAATGTCACGTCTCACCGTGCAGCTCCAAATCTCACATTGTACTGGCCCCAGCGTGTGATTTCTCATGGGTCTTATATACATTCGCTGACAATTGGAACATTGTTACATATAGTAATTTCGCTAATTACAATCACAGAATTTGTTCAAAATTATATACATGCAGTAAGATACAAGGTCAAATATAAATAGGTCATTTTCATGGAAAAAATAAGTCAAATGATTCAAATAAACAATACTGGTTACATTTTTGTTAATTGCACTGAAACTACATTATCCCAAGTATACCTACCATAACTCTTGCTTCAAATATGAGTACAGTATTGTTTAGTGTAGACAAAATTTCAGTAGCCTAAATAAACACTTTGTTTTCATTCTCATTTAGTTTCGTATTGTGGACTACAGTAATTACAAAGTAATTAGATGTTGTTTTGTTAAACAATAGCACAGCAAGTTGACAGTATGACAAACAGAGTTATTATAGATTTCTGACATTTTATAAAATACAGTATATTTGATGCTTTTTTTGTTATCCAATTGTTTGTAAATGAATAATGCTAATTACAAGTAAATGAATCAACGATACATGTTCCTATCAATAGATGGACATACTATTAGCGAATACTTTGGCATGCAGTTGTTGAAAATCATATTGCTGAGCTCAAAATGTGAAATTGCATATACAGGTCATATCTAATGACTTAGTAGCACTCCAGATTATCTTCATAATCTTATGAAAAATGGGCTGTTACGTTTCAGAACTTAGCATTAACGATGTTTGTTTTCCTTATTGTCTGCAAAGTCTTCTGCATGTTTCGTACTTCTACTCCTGCTCTGACAGCTGTGATTTGTTCACTGTTTGTACACATTCTACATCTGCATATACATATGTACTCCACAAGCCACCACATGGTACGTGATGGAGGGTACCCTGTACCACTGTTAGTCATTTCTTTTCCTGTTCCACTCATAAGGCAGAGCGAAAGTAAAACAGCTGTTTATATGCCTCCGTATGAGCCCTAATTTCTCGTATCTTATCTTCATGATCCTTGCACAAAATGTATGTTGGCAGCAGTAGATTCGTTGTGCAGTCAGTATCTAAATTTTCTTCATTAGTTTTCCTTGAAAATAACATAGCCTTCCCATCAGGGTGTCCCATTTGAGTTCGTGAAGCAGCTCCGTAAAACTAGCATTTTGTTCGAACCTACTGGTAACACATGTAGCAGCCTGCCTCTGAATTGCTTCAATGTCTTCCTTTAATCCAACCTGATGTGGATCCCAAACACTCGAACAGTACTGAAGAATTAGGTCAAGCTAGTGTCCTGTATATGTTCTCCTGTGCAGATGAATCACACTTTCTTAGAATTCTCCCAATAAACTGAAGTCAACCATTCACCTTTCTTATCACAACCCTCATATGCTTGTTAGATATCATTTCACTTTGTTACGGTACACCCAGATATTAAATGACATGACTGTCAAGCAGAACACTACTAATGCTGTATCTGAACATTATGCATTTTTCCCTCTACTCATCAGCATTAACTTACATTTTTTCTGCATTTAGAGCCAGCTGCCATTCATGATACCAACTAGAAATTTTGTATAAGTCATCTTGTATCATCTTAAAGTCACTTATTTTGAACACCTTCCCATACACCACTGCATCATCAACAAAAAATGCAGATTGCTGCCCACCCTGTCTGCCAGACCATTTGTGTATATAGAAAATGATAGAAGTTCTGTCACACTTCCCTGAGGCACTCATTATGATACCATTATCTCTGATCAACCCTCAATGTTGAGGACAGCATACTGAGTTCTAATACTTAAGAAGTCTTGGAGCCTCTCACATATATGGGAACCTATTCCATATGCTCATACCTTTAAGTCTGCATTTGGTACCATGTCAAATGCTTTCCAGAAATCTTGGAATATGGAATCTGCCTGTTACCCTTCCTCCAGAGTTCACAGTATTCCATGTGAGAAAAGAGCAAGCTGAGTTTCACAAGAGCCATGATTTTTAAAAAATTATGATTCATGAACAGAAGCTTTTTTATCTCTAGGAAATTTATTATATTCACACTCAGAATATGTTCTAAAATTCTGCAGCTAACAGATGTTAAAGATATTGGTCTGTAATTTTGCAGGTGTGTTCTTTTTCCCTTCTTATATACAGGAGTCACTTTCGCTTTTTTTAGTCACTTAGGACTTTGCGCTTGTTGAGAGAGTCCCGATAAATGCAAGCTATGAGGCTAGTGCCATAGAAGACTCGTTGTAAAACCGATATGGATTCCATCCAGACCTGGCAACTTGCTTGTTTCCAATTCTTTCAGTTGCTTCTCTATGCCAGGGTTGCTTATTACTACCTTCCTACCACCTGCAAGTTCCCAGCTACCTCAATTCCCAATGACTGCCTTTGCACACACTGTCTCCTTCCTCACTTTTTCCAGCTTTGCCCAAACGGCACAGCTCTTCCTTTCCTGCCTCTATCAAGCTATTCCAACTGTGTATCTTGCAACTCTGAAGAAAGGCCTCTGTGATTATCCTGAAATGTGTTATATTTATCCAATAATAGAAAATTATGAGCACTTAACTTCTTTACAGGCACAAGGTCAGTAATGTCAGCTGTACATATTGTAAAGTAAATGCTAGGCCCAAGTGGCCTTCTAACATAATTCCAAAGAATATGAGATATTTTCTAAAACTCATAAATCTTCACTTACGTGGCTAGAAAATGAGACTAGCGCAGGTATTCACTACAAGCAGTATATGTAAAAATGTGTAAGAATGTACAGAGCTTGTTTTTAGTGCATGTTCAATATGCTGGCCATAAGTAAACAAATGTCAGACCTAGATAGGATCCATCAAAACTTCAGTATAGAACTAAACCTTCAATATTATATTTTAAGGTGTATTTTAAAAACAACCTCACATGCTGTTAAGAAGTGCTTTAATTTTCACTGCTGGTTACATTCATTGAACATCTTATGATCACATGTGTCGAGAACATTTTATTCGATGAACATAACCAGTAGTAAATATTAAAGTATTTCTTACAAGCAGCCGAGGTGGTGTTTATATACAGGGTGTTACAAAAAGGTACGGCCAAACTTTCAGGAAACATTCCTCCCACACAAAGAAAGAAAATATGTTATGTGGACATGTGTCCGGCAACGCTTACTTTCCATGTTAGAACTCATTTTATTACTTCTCTTCAAATCACATTAATCATGGAATGGAAAGACACAGCAACAGAACGTACCAGCGTGATTTCAAACACTTTGTTACAGGAAATGTTCAAAATGTCCTCCGTTAGCGAGGATACATGCATCCACCCTCCGTCGCATGGAATCCCTGATGCAGCCCTGGAGAATGGTGTATTGTATCACAGCCGTCCACAATATGAGCACGAAGAGTCTCTACATTTGGTACCGGAGTTGCATAGACAAGAGCTTTCAAGTGCCCCATAAATGAAAGTCAAGAGGGTTGAAGTCAGGAGAGCGTGGAGGCCATGGAATTGGTCCGCCTCTACCAATCCATCGGTCACCGAATCTGTTGTTGAGAAGAGTACGAACACTTCGACTGAAATGTGCAGGAGCTCCATCGTGCATGAACCACATGTTGTGTCGTACTTGTAAAGGCACATGTTCTAGCAGCACAGGTAGACTATCCCAATATGAAATCATGATAACGTGCTCCGTTGAGCTATAGGTGGAAGAACGAAACTAAAATGAGCTCTGACATGGAAATAAAGGGTTTCCGGACACATGTCCACATAAATTCTTTTCTTTATTTGTGTGTGAGGAATGTTTCCTGAAAGTTTGGCCGTACCTTTTTGTAACACCCTGTATAAACCTTAAAGTACTAACAGCATTGTGGCAGCACAGTGTAGGAGACATATGAAATAATTCAATATCATAAGTACTACATGAAGTAAAGTAAGTGTCTAAGGCTACAGTGTAAAGCAGGTAGATATTTATGAATGCTAATGTTTCCAAATTCTCAATGCATGTTAGCAACAGACATAATAAAGATGTAAATATATTGTGAAACTTCTGTTTGTATGCCTAGTTGGGTGAAAAATTGTCTGACAGAGGCTTGAAATTTAGTCTACACATTTTCCATAATGTATATTTTTGTGTAATGAATACCTAGCCCTAGTGTAGAGTTTCTGCAGAAGTTAATATATGATGGTAACAGCTGGAAGTATGGAAAGTAAACAGAATCTTAAAATTTAAATTTCACATATTCTGTTTTTGCATTTTGTCCTTTCTTCATATTCTGCTGTTATTGTTCAACTTAATCTTGCAATGTATCAATTTCTGTATTTAAAGTTAAGTGATAATCAATTTACAGAGAACCAATGATTAATTTTATGAAAAATTTCTTTTGTGCTTTTTTCTGTCAATGTTTCTCCATTAAACTTAAATGTAATACTTATATTGTCAGCAGTCAGATTTACTTCTGCTTTTTCAATATAATAACTACAGAAATGGTATCTTAATGTGCAGGTGGTAATTTTGATTTGTTTTATTTGCAGAATTTTGGGGAAGGAAGGCATATTTGATCAGTTCAGGAGGATACAGTATTATGAAAAACCATACCAAGTAAGTTTTTATACCAGTATTTTTTATTACACTTCACTCATAAAGGCCACAATACTGAGTAGACCTTGTTTGTAACTGCTGAACATGTATTACGTGTCAGCCATTGTAAATACAGTAGAATGCAAAATGCACATATGACCAGTAAGTTTTAAATCATTTGAGTGGTACTTTTTTAATATTTAACACATGTTCTTAACTATATTAATTCTGTTACCCTTGCAAGACATATTTGTGTTTACTGATAATATGTTGTGCACATCTTTTGGTAGCAGCCTATGCCATATTTTACATGGAGCAGGTGCAGAAGGAAAGAAAATTAAACCCTCATGTTCAGTAGAGGTGATTACAAATACAACAGACCTTGTGAGTGTACAAATGAGGCAAAGAAAGTTGGTACAACCTTTTACATGGATTATCCCAGCTTGTGCCTTAAGTGTTTCTTTTAGAAAACTTAAATCAATGTTAGTATTTAGGGAAATTTTTCCAACCGTGGCCGCATTAGGGCGTTGCAATTAATCAAGGATGTGAATTGAAAACCTGCGCCTGGTTGGAACTCGAACGTGGACGCTTTACTTCTCTTTGCCTCAACCGCATTTGCAATATGAACATGTAGTCCGGCCGACCCAAATTCCCAACTCAGATACACCATTGTGGCATGCAAAAACAAAAGTTCCCCCCCCTCCCCCCCCCCCCCCCCCCACACACACACACATGCACGTGTGCGTAATAAATCAGTATGATCAAACAGAAATTTGAATCCTCATTCTTCACACAAAAATTCACAATGCATGTGTTAAGTATGCAATGCGTGTATATGGACAGCCAAAAAAATCATAATCCTGCTTCCCAATCACAACATATTCCTACTTCTACCAGGCAAATGAGGATTTTGGCAGGGAAAACAACATGTAGCTGCTCCTGAAGCTGCAGGCACAATGAGTTTGAAACATCTTTCCAACAAGTTTCCAGCTATACCATGTGGCTGATGTTTACAATGTAGTACAAATCAAAGAAAATAATGTTTCTAGCCAGCAGCCATATATTGTGGTTGCACAGCACTAACTTATATTTATATCCTGAACTGTGATTTCATGTACAGGTATTGTCACTGCTTCATAAACAGTGTGATAATGCAGTGGATGAGGCAGAAAATTGTGAAATTTCAATATTGTGTAAGTCAAAGGCTTGCTTATGGAATGTAAGAATCAGACTACAAAAATGACAACACCAGACGCAACTCACTGCAGAAAATTGCTGCTGCTTTTTGAACACCAGTAGCAACTGCATACAGAAAAGTATCACTCAGTAATGTAGTAGAAGATAGATTGCTACTTATCATAAAGATGACAATTTAAGTTACAGACTAGTACAGTTAAGACACTTTCTTAAAGGTTTTGGATACAGCCTTCATCAGCAAAAGAGAAACGCACACAATTCATACACACAAGTGAGCACATCTCATGCACACATGAGCATCAACTCTGGAAGCTTGGGCTGAAATGCAACTATCACGTGGGATGCAAGCAGCAATCTGGAGGGGTGGAGAATGGATAGTAGTGCATGGGTGCCAGGAGAGATGATCACTGTCTGGTGGAGAGTGCAGGGACTAGAATGTCAAGAGGCGTAGTGTCAGGAGCTTATGGGGCAGGGAGGTGGGGTAAAAAGCAATGGAAAAGGAGAGGAGCAGGGAAAGATGAGCAGCTGCGGTTGCAGAGGGCAGCAAACAAAAAGGGTAGGAGATGAGAATTGGAGGAGATGATGGGACAGATGGGGTGGAAACTGTTGGGTGGAGGGTGTGGGGACAGAATGTTACCATAGGTCTGGGATAATCAACCTACGGTAACATACTGTCTCTACACGCTCCAACCAACAGTTTCCACCCCCTCTGTCCTATCATCTCCCATCCTCTTTGTTTGCTGCCCTCTGCCAACACACCTGCCAATCCTTCCTTGTTCATCTCCTTTTCCACTCCTTTTTTCCCACCTCTCTGTTCCACAACCTCCTGCCTCTTGGCATTCTAGTTTCTGCACACTCCACCAGACAGCGTTCGTCACTCGTCCCGTGTATACATTACTATCCCTTTCCCTTCCCCTCCAGACTGCAGCTTGCATCCCATGTGTTAGTTGCATTCTGGCTTGAGCTTCTGGAGTTAGCTGTTATGTGTGCATGAGGTGTGCTTGCTTGTGTTTACGAATCGCTTGTGTTTCTTTTTTGCTGATGAAGGCTGTGATCGAAAGCTTTATGTCTGTCTGCAACTCAACATGTCCTATTTACAATTAGAAGCACGCTATCTTTTAGTGCATTGCTGATATTCCTACCTGGAGTTTCCTTCGTAAAATGTCACTTACTTGTTGTACAGTACCAAAGGGAGAAGTGAAAGATGGAAGACAGTGAGAGAGACTGGGCAGGGCGCAGGCAATGCACGACTCAGTATGAGCTGCCATGGGTTGAATATAAGTTCTTGGGATGTCTTGATGTTCATGAACCCAAAGAAACAATATACACTGTGGACAAAGAGGTACACAAATTCATGCTTGCCTGTCTTTATTTGTATTTTATACTGTACTGCAACATTTTCATGTGGGCTTAAAAAGTAATTTGCAAATTCATTATGGATTTATTTATTTGAGTTAGAAGCTCTCCATTGTATGTTCTGTGGTGCAATAATAAGAGATGAGTGTCATCTCATTTCTTGTGTACCTTGATTCTGCAAGTTATAACAATCGAACCTTCCTTGTGGGATATGTTGGTTTGGTTCATCTGCAATTCACCTTAAAAAATTATGGAGACACACGCTGCACAGGTGCCACTTCATGACTTCTTGGGTTGCAGCAACATTGATTCAGCAGAGACAAAAAGTGTAGGAATAATATAGAATGTGTTTCATACAACCATTGTTGCCTTAGAAAATTGGTAACTGAAATTTCCTTGATTTCAACCTTGAACATGCCTTCCTGCATATGGGTTCATAATGTGTTCTTATAATGGAAAAGCGTAGTCTGCCAGGAAAACATAGGGAAATACCATGTTGTTACACTTTTTTTTATATAAATTAGTGTACTTATGGACACATTCTCGAATAAACTTCTGCCCGTAATTCATCCGTGGCAACCAGTACTTACATTCAAAGAGTTGTAACAGGCATTGTGCCACTCCACAGCACAATGCTAAATGGCCCTTTGTAACTGTAAAAGTCACTCCTACTAACAATAAGACAATCCAGGACTATGTTTCCCATCAATTGCTCCCGTGTATTGGAGGAAATAAAGTACCCATGCAAACATGTGCCATTTCTGCCAGTCATTTTCAGTTACCAGAAGCTGAAATAAAAACATTTGATTTCAGAATTTGGAAGAATTTAAGATAGGAGGCGATGAAGTAGAGGGCATTGCTGGCCCAGTTACTGCAGTGTTCCCTTCTTAGAAAGACAAATATATGGATATGAAGCAAGATAGCTCAAAGACAATTCTCAGATTCCAAGACGTGTTGCAGAAGCAGGAGAACAGAGAAGCAAATGAGTGGAGTGCATAAGCATAATATGTATTATGAAAGTTGAGAGAACTGCCAGCATTGTAGAGGACAATAACAAAGGACAAATTAAAGGTATTACATCTGGCAGAGATTTGATCCAGGTTTTTTTTTGCAATAAACTTGATACAAATATATTCAACTTCAGTTGATTTGATGTATCTACATACGTACCCTGCAAGCCATTGTATGGTATATGGCAATGTTGACCTTGTACCCCTATGAGTCATTTCCTTTTGTGTTCCACTTATAAGTGAAGCAAGAGGAAATCGGCTGTCTATATGCCCCCATATAAGCTCTAATTTCTCATGTCTGTATGGCCATTATGTGAAATGTACTTTGGCTGAGGTGGATGCATTCCACAGTTATAAGCAAATTACTGTCCTCTACATTTTCTGAACAATATTTCATGAAAAGAACATCACCTTCCCTCCAGGGATTCCCATTTGAGTTCAGGATGCGTTGCAGCCATCTGTTTGCACAAAATGACAGGATTGGGAGTGGCATTTTAGTTCCTAAAGATAAAGTTCTTGAACACTGACTAGTTGGTATGATGAATAAGCAGAAGTTGACAATAATATTCTCTGATACCTACAAAATAAAGATGGATAAAATGGGTTTTGTATAGATACAACTGTTGTTAAAATTACATTTAGAGCCTCTTATGAAGCTAATTCTGTTAACAGTGGAACAAGGTTGTACTGTAAAGTTTTCTTATCCTATGTTCATTACATAATGAAACCAGACATTTATTTTAAAATTTAAGGTTAGTTTTGTAACTTAGTACAAGTGTTCACATAAACTAGGTAAATGATAATTAGTGTAGGCTGTAAATGTAACCTCATTTAGTCATCATTCCCCATCCTCAATTATCATGCATTATCAATTCTTTTCTCAGCCACATCAATAGATACTAATTTCACCCTTCTAAAATTTTCAGGTGAGAAGAAGAGTTAACTACGAAAGGTGTAAGGCAATTTATAATGAAGATATGAGTCGCAAGATACAATTCGTTATGAGAAAAAATCGTACGGAACCCTTTCCGGGATGTTATTAATGTAGGCCTTGCAATATCTTGTTTTCAGTAGTGTCAGCTGCTTTGTTGGTAATGTTTCTCATAAAGTTGGTTTATTTCTTTAGCAGTTGTTGAAGAAATGTTTGCCAGGGAACTGTGGAAAAAATCTGCAAGTTTTGTGAATGAAATAATTTATTAATCAGTTTCATTGGTTTCTTGTATGGGTAAATTACGTTAATAAGTTGACCATTGTAACGAAGTTGCTAGTCTTACATTTTTTAAGTGCTATTTGGTCACTGGAAACTAAAATAATACAAAAAAAATCTGAATTTTTGGAAAAAGAGTGTGTATTCAACAGATGGAAATCAGTGGAGCATGTGTCGATATTTCAGTCATCTGCAAAGACTGCTAGTGGATTTTTTCCCCTAAGCCTGTCTGTAATTAAAGATGTTTTGAAAAATGCATCTAGTGTACCTTACCCATTTTTCTATACATGTGTGAGATAATATTAAAAATTTGTTACAAAGAATGATTTAATAATAAATATTTGGGAAATTACACATGTCTTATTGTGTGAACTACCCTGGGGACTTACAAAAATTATGGAATGGTAAAACCTGATACTTTAATATTTCTGAGATACTCTTTATAGACGTTGTGTTATATAAACAAACATTATCACAAAACCTCGCATCCGACTTAATGTTCGTGTTATAGTTCTCCCTTTATATTTCAGAGAGAGAATTTTAATAGATGAGGGGTATCAGACAGATCAAAGTCAGAAAGTGAGAGATCCGCACTGTAAGGTGGATGAGAAAGAACAGTCCAATGAAGTTTTGTGAGCTGCTTTTGGGTGTGCAGACTTGTGTGAGGCCTTGCATTGTCATGGTAAAGGAGAAGTTCGTTTGCATTTTTGTGGCGACAAGCACAATTCAGTTGTTTCTTCAATTTCCTGAGGACAGCTGTATACACTTAAGAGCTGATCATTGAACCATGGGGGAGGACATCAAACAGAATAATCCCTTCAGAGACTCAGAAGACCATCGCCATGACTTTACCAGCTGAGGATATGGCTACGAACATTGTCTTCAGAGGCGAGGTGGTGTGGTGCCATTCCGTGAATTGCCATTTTGTTTCTGGTTGGAAGTGATTAACCTGTCTTTCATCGCCAGTGACAATGCTTGACAAAAAATTGTCACAATCAGCCATGCAATGTGCAAGTAATTCTGCACATATGGTCCTTCATTGCTATTCCATCCATTCACATCCATACTCCACAAGTCACCTGACTGTGTGTGGTGGAGGGTAGTTTGAGGAGCTCTATCGGTTCTCCCTTCTGTTCCAGTCTCAAATTGTTTGTGGAAAGAAAGATTGTCGGTATGCCTCAGTGTGGGCTCTAATCTCTCTGATTTTATCCTCATGGCCTCTTCACGAGACTTATGTAGAAGTAAGCAATATACTGCTTGACTCCTTAGTGAAGGTATGTTCTCGAAACTTCAACAAAAGCCTGTACCAAGCTACTGAGTGTCTCTCCTGCAGTCTTCCACTGGAGTTTATCTATCATCTCTGTAACACTTTTGCAATTACTAAATGATTCTGTAACAAAGCACGCTGCTGTCTGTTGGATCTTCTCTATCAACCCTATCTGGTACAGATTCCACACTGGTGAGCAATATTCAAGCAGTGAGCGAACAAGTGTACTGTAACCTACTTCCTTTGCTTTCGGATTGCATTTCCTTAGGATTCTTCCAATGAATCTCAGTCTGGCATCTGCTTTACTAACGATTAATTTTATATGGTCATTCCATTTTAAATCACACCTAATGCCTACTCCCAAATAATTTATGTAATTAACTGCATTCAGTTGCTGACCTGCTATATTGTAGCTAAATGATAAAGGATCTTTCTTTCTGTGTATTTGCAGCCCATTACACTTGTCTACATTGAGATTCAATTGCCATTCCCTGCACCATGCGTCAATTTGCTTCAGATCCTCCTGCATTTCAGTACAATTTTTCCATTGTTACAACCTCTCGATGTACTACAGCATCATCTGCAAAAAGCCTCAGTGAACTTCCGATGTTATCCACAAGATCATTTATGTATATTGTGAATAGCAATGGTCCTATGACACTCCCCTGCAGCACACCTGAAATAACTCTTACTTCGGAAGACTTCTCTCCATTGAGAATGACATGCTGTGTTCTGTTATCTAGGAACTCTTCAATCCAATCACACAATTGGTCTGATAGTCCATATGCTCTTACTTTGTTCATTAAACGACTGTGGGGAACTGTATCAAACGCCTTGCAGAAGTCAAGAAACACGGCATCTACCTGTGAACCCGTGTCTATGGCCCTCTGAGTCTCGTGTACGAATAGCACAAGCTGGACTTCACACGGTCGTCTTTTTCGAAACCCATGCTGATTCCTACAGAGTAAATTTCTAGTCTCCAGAAAAGTCGTTATACTCGGACATAATACGTGTTCCAAAATTCTACAACTGATTGACGTTAGAGATATAGATCTATAATTCTGCACATCTGTTCGACATCCCTTCTTGAAAACGGGGACCTGTGCCCTTTTCCAATTCTTTGGAATGCTACGCTCTTCTAGAGACCTACGGTACACCACTGCAAGAAGGGGGGCAAGTTCCTTTGCATACTCTGTGTAAAATCAAACTGGTATCCCATCAGGTCCAGTGGCCTTTCCTCTTTTGAGCGATTTTAATTGTTTCTCTATCCCTCTGTCATCTATTTCGATATCTACCATTTTGTCATCTGTGTGACAATCTAGAGAAGGAACTACAGTGCAGTCTTCCTCTGTGAAACAGCTTTGGAAAAAGACATTTAGTATTTCAGCCTTTAGTCTGTCATCCTCTGTTTCAGTGCCATTTTGATCACAGAGTGTCTGGACATTTTGTTTTGATCCAACTATCGCTTTGACATAAGACCAAAATTTCTTAGGATTTTCTGCCAAGTCAGTACATAGAACTGTACTTTCGAATTCATTGAACGCTTCTCGCATAGCCCTCCTCACACTACATTTCGCTCCGCATAATTTTTGTTTGTCTGCAAGACTTTGGCTATGTTTATGTTTGCTGTGAAGTTCCCTTTGCTTCCACAGCAGTTTTCTAACTCGGTTGTTGTACCACAGTGGCTCTCTTACATTTCTTACAATCTTGCTTGGCACATACTCATCTAATGCATATTGTACGATTGTTTTGAACTTTGTCCACTGATCCTCAACACTATCTGCGTTAACTGTTTCAAATAGTTCGGGTCTGTTTATCACCAGAAGGTCTAATATGTTACCGCCACGGGTCGGTTCTCTGTTTAACTGCTCAAGGTAGTTTTCATATCACGTACTTAAAAAAAAATCACTGGATTCTTTGTCCCTGCCAAACATTATAAACATTTGAGTCTCCCAGTCTATATCCGGCAAATTAAAATCTCCACCCAGAACTATAACATGGTCGGGAAATCTACTCGAAATATTTTCCAAATTTCCCTTCAGGTGCTCTGCCACATCAGCTGCTGATCCAGGGGGCCTATAGGGACATCCAATTACCATGTCTGAGCCTGCTTTAACTATAACCTTCACACAAATTATTTTACACTTCGGGTCTCTGTCAATTTCCTTCCTTTCCTATGATGCATTACTGAGGTAAAAACGGTATTTACTCATTTTGCTCCACTTCTTGTTAGGTACATATTGCATTTTCCAAGCAAAAGATTAGCAGAGCCTTTCAAGTGATCAAAATGAGATGTAATTAGTCTACTGTCTCACTTTAAACAAGGGGAATTATCAGAGAAAAAGCTGGATATTTTTCAGTTAATCCAAACGCATTTGTTTAGAATTTTGTGCTGACTTCACGTTTTTAATGATCTCGATAATTGTATAACTGTTCCTTAATTCTGTGTGAGCAAACCAAATTGGGCAATGTTGTAACATCTAACTGGTTGTTCAAGATGTATACGTGGATCTCCCAGTTAAAAATGCACTTCCAAGGTGAAAACACACTTTTCCCACAATAAGCGGCAGTGAATCCTTTGAATGGTATTGATTTTAAACACTAGCAAGAACTTCCCAGAACTCGGCATATATATATATATATATATATATATATATATATATATATATATATATATATATATATATATATATATATATATACAAAAAAATGAAGAACGTGTTTTGGAAAGATGTTTGATGTGCAGCAACATGTATCCTGCATATTTTTGTATTATGAAAGTATACATTCGAATTCCACCAAACACAGCATGTTAATTTCTGATGCATTGAAATAGAGATTGCAGTGCACTATTGTAAGCCAATCACAGCTCATGTCATGTGATCTTGTCAGCCAGTTACAGCAGATATTCAGAGCATAGGACACATGGTGTGTTCAGACAATAGTAACATCACTGTTAAGTAGTGTTAACACACAAACAGGAAAATTAATGGTTTAAATTAATGTACATAGTATAGCTACAAGAAAATCTAAGCTTTCACATATAACATTGGTATTTTTAGTGTCTGTTACACTTTAAGATACATCACTTAAATGTGCCAGTAAAATGTTAAAGAAAGACAATAATGTTTGGTCTTTTTGGCTCGAAATTATTCTTAGTGCATGGCCCTGAAAGTGTTAAGGTTTAAATGAGAGCCAAACGTCCTGTGATTTAAAAAATTCATTGCACATTCTCACACGTAACATAGTTCACCTTGCGTAAAAGAAAATTTACTTTGAAAATGATAACACTTTTCAAAGAACCATCCACAATATTTTCCTTCAACTCCTTAAATGTGGTTTTGTTTCAGCAGCTGCCAGAGAGTGCCAGAAAACAGGCATTACCACGCATGGACAGCTACGATGATGTAGGAAGCCCTTATGTTTGTACATATATGGCATTAAGATGTCTTACATGACGTAATAAATGAAATAGGAATCAGAGGATACTCCAAGAGCATAAGAATTTCATAAAACCATACCAAAGTGCATAATTTGGCTTAAAGGACACATTCATATGTTCAGATTCACAATGAAGTAGGCTCCAACCTGATATCAACCTTTTCAGTGCTCTTTTGAGGATGCAAATTTTCTTGGAGTACCAGTACTGTGTTGTCTCATTTTTGATTCTTTATAATTGCATAGTGTTGTATGTCCCAGAAGATGAAAATGTGCACTTTAAATTCAGTGAAGAGTTGAAACTAGCCAGTAGTGTGGAATGAATCACTTAGTATCTGCATCTGTGGAAAAGGTTAATAAAAGCCACATTTACTTAGCAAACACAAAAATAACTTCATTGATATACAAGGCGATTCATGCTTGACTGCCAGGAATGAGGAAATAAAATCAAATCAGGAAACTGAAACTGATAAGAGCCTTCTGTAGTTATGTGAATGTATTTTAATTCACTTGATAGCTCCCGGTCACAGAAATCCGTTTTGTTTTCATTTGACTTGTGAACTGTAAACGAAGAGGAAATAGGACATCAGGAAGCAGCAAAATCACTAAATGTAAACATCGGTCACTATCCCCCTCCCCACTAAAACCCAGACTGCTCTGCACATGTGTGACTCTGGCAGCTTGCCAGAAAAATTTTTCTGTGTAGCATGACTGTGTCTTGCTACTGCTGCAGCCACACTTCCAGTAGCGAGAAGCAGGAGAAGGCACTACTCATATGCAACTCAACTGCACATGCACACCAGCCCTCTGGCAACTGCTCAAACCGAACTTAAAATAAACAGTTCGGATGTCATGCTCATCCGAGGCAGTTTGCTGTTATGAAGCATTTCATTGTCTTCGTCCTAAAGCCTTTGATACATTTTGCTGTTTATCAATTCCTACCAGTCACAATTACAAACGTTTGACTAAAAACTAAAACAATGAAAAATTCTTGGAGTTATAAAAAAATCCTGTTTTTGCTGGTTTTCTCTCATATAAAAAAATTCCTGCGGTTTTCCCGGATTTCCTGGTTGTCCCAGCGTGTATACACCCTGTTGGTGGAAAGGCTGTCTGCAGTTACTAGGATGTCAGCCATTTCTATATGGGCATATAATCATCATAAGCCATTCAGTATCTACTGATGGATAAAGGCCTCCTCCAGACTTCTCCATGCACAGTTCACTGTCCAGTTTCAGGTTGTTCTGTGTTTTTGAATGTCATCGTGTTCGGCTTCTCCAACATCTTGGAATCCAACAGAGAAGTGTCTTGATGCTCTCAATTTTTTACACGCTGTGCTCATCATTTTATTTTAATTACAGTCATAGTTACATCTTCTGCTCAAGCATGTTTCCTGATTCACTTGTTTGTTTTTTCTTTCCCTCTCTCCTAGTAATTCTCACCATAGGTTTTGCTTAATGCAGAAACTCTCAGTTTTCAAATTGTTCTTCCATTAGACTCCATGTCTGCCAGAAGTCTCACTGATTGTAAACTTCTCATTACTTTACTGAAGGCAGTTTATGACATTTTTCCTTCTCTTCATTACTTTTGCTGCAAATCAGTCATTGTCTTCAGTTTCCCTAGATCCAAAGCTCATCAGCTAATTCTATACTTTCATTGCTAAAAAGTACTCTTTTTCTTCTTTATTTGTTGATTATATATTAGTTTAGTATTACTGTGATTTTCGTGGCACTACTTGATGACACTATGGAAACTGAGACTCTGGCACAACATTACTGTCGACTACCACGTTACCAATACGCAGATAGCGCCTGTCATCAAGAGCACCCGCTGACAAGACAATGCTAGACTCCTACATGTAAGCCAGCCAGCGGCCGATCTGGGCAGTTGCGATTTGATTGGTGAACTGTGTGCCAGTCAATATATTGTTTTGGTTAATAATGTTTACATTTCGGACCCTAGTTGCTATGGGTGGAACTCTCATACTGGATGAACTAGACTTGAAATGGATTACTTACTCTAAGATGGCTTCCACTGTTCCAGAAGTGTTCCGTAACAGATCTCAAATTGTGTAATACACTTATGTGACAAAAGTCATGGGCTAACGATATGCACATATACAGATGGCAATAGTATCGTGTACATGAGGTATTAAAAGGATTGTGCATTAGTGGAGCTGTCATTTGTACTCAGGTGATTCATGTGAAAAGGTTTCTGACGTGACTTTGGCTGCATTAACAGGCTTTGAACATGGAATGGTCGTTGGAGCTACACACATGGGACATTCCGATTTGGAAATCGTTAGCATGTTCGATATTCCGAGATCCAGGTGACAATAGTGTGCTGAGAATACTAAATTTCAGGCATTACGTCTCACCATGGACAATACAGTGGCTGATGGCCTTCACTTAATGTCCGCGAATAGCGGCATTTGCATAGAGTTGTCAGTGCTGACAGACAAGCAGCATTGCATGAAATAACTGCAGAAATCAGTGTGGGATATAGGACAAACATATCCGTTAGGACAATGTGGCGAAATTTGGCATTAATGGGGTATGACAGCAGATGACTGACACAAGTTCCTTTGCCAACTGCAGTACTTTGCCTGCAGCGTCTCTCCTGAACTTGTGACCGTATCGGTTGGACCCTAGATAACTAGTTTCAGCTGGTAAGAGCTGTGGGAGGGTTTGAATGTGGCGCAGACCCCTTGATGCCATGGACCTAAGTTGTCAGCGAGGCACTGTGCATGCTGGTGGCGATGCCATAATGGAGTGGTTTGTGTTTACATGGAATGAACTGGGTCCTCTGGGCCAACTGAACCAATCATTGACTATAAATGGTTATGTTTGGCTTCTTGGAGACCATTTGCAGCCATTAATGGAATTCATATTCACAAACTTGTCACCAAGCCATAGGTGTTCACCATTGGTTTCTAGAACATTCCGGACAATTCGAGTGAATGGTTTGGCCACCAAGATCGTCGGACACAAACTCTATCGAACATTTTTATGGAACATAATTGAATGGTCAGTTCATGCACAAAATCCTGGACCAGCAACACTTTTGCAATGCTAGATGGCTATAGTCGCCGTATGGCTCAATGCAGGGGACTTCAAACGATTTGTTGAGTCTTTGCCACATCGAGTTGCTGCACTATGCTGGGCAGCAAGCAGTTCGACATGATATTAGTATGTATTCTATGACTTTTGTCACCTCAGTGTAAATTGGAACTATAAAAGTGGTGACAGCTTGCAACCTATGACTTGTGTAAATTGGACTTCGAAGATTTTTGTAATTAGCACTCTACTGCATGACTTTTTTTTTTTTTTTGCAATGCCGGAATGCGGACATAGCTGAGATGGCAGATATTGTAACAACGGTTGATGGCAGTTCCCTGTCCACCTTGCGAGTGACCAGGAACTCTGGTCAAAAAATCAACCATGGAGGCACACCCGCATCCAGGAACACAAATGCTGGGGTTGTGAGGACAGCAGGTGGAAACGGGCATTGTGACAGGTGTCTGGGGACAGTGTTTCCATGGACATCAGTTCTGGCAGCAGGACCAACAGTGATGTTGGTGACAGTAGTGTGACATTGATCTCCATTGGTATTGCTCTGTATGGCACCAACCACAGTGGGCGGAGAGATGGAGATGACTACTGTTGCATACCTCAGCGGCATGCTGGGTCTATGGGGAAAAATTTGGTGGCAGAATAACTGATATAAGAATGCTGAGCTGCATGTGGTGGTAATGATGCAGCCCAGAGGGACCTTGAATGATGCAAGACGAAAAACCCAATACTTATCTGATGACACCATGCTCCCAACACTGTTTCTTGCCAAAAACTAGAAAAAAACGACTTTGCCCTGTGGCTGAATCTTTCTCTGACCCAGCGGAATGAAGTGGCTTCCATGGCGGCTGCAGAAGATGCAACAGGGTACGGTGATGACTGTGCTATAATTCTGCTGATGACTTCCCATCATATAGAATGGAGGAAAGCAAAATCTTTAAGGCTTACTCCTGTGTTTGGGAGGAACAGAGGTTCTCACTGTGACTTCTGAATGTTTAAATGAACTGTTTGGCTGCACTGTTAGATCAAAGGTGGAAAGGAGCAGTAGTTACCCGGTGTATGCCGCTGTCAGCATAAAACTGTTGAAAATCAGCTGATCTGGATTGTGTTTGCTGAATTTTGGCACCCATGACCTGCAAAGTTCAGTGGCATCAGGCGAGTTGCTTTTTGTGACTATGCCCCAGTGACCTTGATGTAACAGTGAGAAAGCTTTGTGCTGAAGGGAATTAGTAATCACAACCGGTGCATCATCATTCTCTGCATGCAGCAACAGAATACCTGACCTTGTGGACAGTGTGTGATGACGCAAAAAGTAGCGACATACCACTGTGCGGGGATTTTCTTTCAGATGATGATGATGATGATGATGATGACTGGTGTTTGGAGCACTCAACTGCGTGGTGTTCATCGCCCATACAAAGTGCCAATTTTTCACTTAGTCCAATTTTTCACGCAGTCCAATCTAGTTACCATCACAGATGGTGGTGGTGATGAAATGATGAGAACAACAGAAACACCCAGTCCTGGGGTATAGAAAATAAATCCACAACCTAGCTGGGAATCGAACCCGGGACCCCATGATCTAGAGGCAACAACACTAGTCACTAGACCACATGCTGCTGACATTCAGACTAAGAGTCCACCATGGTGCAGGTATTGCAGAACTACCCAGAGAGCTGGGTCAGAAGCAGCTGCATCAGAAATACGCGGAAAGTCAAGAGGAACATTATGAAGAATTTCAAAATCTTGGAGTATTGACTATTCCTCAGACAAATTGAATGCTCTATCGGTACCAGCAGGTAACTGAGATAACAAGTCAGTATTCGAATGTTTTGCAGTGGGACAGTAAAACAACTCATATTGATAATTAGGCAAGAACAGACCACAATTTTGCAATTTGTGTGCTGTCCACAGTTGCACAGGCTTTGAAGAATTGAATAAAATTATTAAAGGCCAATGAGCAGTAAGCAAATAGAACTTTCAATTGTACAAATATTGGTGGAATCTTGTAATACCAGAGACAATGATGAGCACCTTTTTTTCAAGTTGAGTGCAATTGCACTGCACTTTGTTGAGAGTTTTTCTAGCAAAAGCACTGGTCCTATCAGATGTACCTCTGCTGTGGGAGAACACAGGTCCAGTCCCACAAAAAGATGCATCTGCAGCTAACCTAGCACAGCCAGTTCAGCAGGGCAGAAAACTTCACAGCATTTGCAATAAACTTAATGTAACATGTTAACTTCCCCTTGATGACCTGTAGCTCCTTGATACTATGAGGTGCTGGCAGATCTTTAATTGCAGACAAGTGTGAATAAGCAGAATGAATACCCTGCACATTTATGACTTGAGCTAAATATTCAAGCATGATGAATACCCTGGACATTTATGACCTGTTCTAAATATTCAAGTTCTTCATGGAAGGAAGAGATCTTTTCCTTGTTTTTAAGCCAGCTGCAGCAAGCACATTAAACAAACATTCTAAATTTGCCAAATTTTCAGCACAGGCCTACGGCCCACAACAACTATATCATTCAGATAGGAGACTGGCTGTTAACAATCCCAGGAAACCCTGAAAAACAGCAGAGCTAAAGCACTTCTGAATGACAGATAGTCTTTGGGACTGGAACAAGCCCAGGTGAGCATAGATCACAAAATATTGATTGGACTGCTCATCCAGAGGTAACTAAGTATGCCTCATGTAAATAAATCTTGAAAAAGGATTTCCCTATCCCAGTCTGCCCATTAATTCCTTTGCTTGTGGAAGAGGAAATTAATTCACCATGTTTGTTGTGCTGTGGTTTTGAAATCAGCACACGGACTTAAACCTCCTGACGACTTATGAAGTACTACCAATGGGGACACCCACTGACTTGCAGAAATTGGTTTTATGGCCCCAATGTCTTTCCATCATTGCAGTTCCCGAGCAGTCTGTTCGCATATTGCGTGGGGGACTGGCCTAGCATGGCGAAATCATGATTGCTCGTTGTCTTTAACAGTAATGGGTGCCTTAAAATCTTTAACCCTTCCTAAACCTGGTATAAAGAGTTAAGTACTTATTACACGACTAAGAAACGTTAGTATGAGACACTGAAACACTGATTTGTAACACATTGTTTCGTATGTGCAAGTTGAACAAATCAAACAAGTCTAAAACCAGAAATTTTTTGCACTATTCCTAGAACATAGTACACTTTGTAACATCATGAAAAGTTGCTAGCAAAATACATACACAAAGTACTGATATTTTGTGTCTATTATATGCAGACAAAACAGAAGCAGGCTTCTGTAGCTGTTGGCTACCATTCATTTCATAGATGCCTTCATTGGTTAGAGAAACAGGTGCTCCTGTGTCTAACTGAAATTTAACTCAACAAAAAAGTTTGTTCTTATATTTGTAGACTACAGCAGAGGATTTCAGCAAAGTATAAAAGGGAGCATCAGTTGGTACTAGTGCTGCCACAACATTCACTTACTGAAAGCTACACTATAGCTGTGCAGGTGACCAGTGCCTGCCCTGGCTGCATTGTAAACAGAATGTGTTAGTATGACTTTGTTAACCACACTTAAAATTTTCTGCATCACGAAAAGGACAATCCTTTCTATAATGATTTGAAAACCACTGAGAACAAGACGTTCTCATCTTATTCTGAAGTGCAGCTCATGTATCATGTGACTGTAAGGTTTTATCGTTACTTTTACTGTTAATCTGAGCCCTGCTTTTATTCACTTTAACATTAGCATGAACTGGAGACTTGAGTGCTTTGTGGACCCCATCTTTTATTACATGGCACCTAGGTTGTCCTGGCTTGCAATGCTGAAGAAAATGAGGTGCAGCATCCAACTTTTGACTGATGCCGATATGCTTCTTTTCTTTGAGTGTGGGATCCATGGAGGGCTTTGCAAGGGTGTCCATCGACACGCCAAGGCAAGGCAAATAATCCACGTATGGGTGTGGGGTTCAACGAATCCCTCAGTTCAAGTTATATTCTGTAATCGGATGTGAATAACTTATATGAGCATGCCATGATGCAGCTGCTGCCAATTGGTGGGTTTCAATGGGTGCCCAAAAACGAATTAGAGGGATTTAGTGAAAAAAAAAGGGTCTAGCGGCTGATTCTGATGTAGGGTATGTGGTGGAGGCAGACCTCATATACCCTGTTAGTTTGCATGAAATGACAATTACCATTATGTCCAAAGTAACAAGTTCTGTGAGGAAGCACTATCCCTAAAATGGTGACCACTGTTGGACACAAGCAGAGGTATGTAATTCATTATCATAATCTCCAGCAGTGTCTCACCTTAGGGATGGAACTAGGTGGAATCACCCAGGCTATCTCCTTCAATCAGTCCCCCTAGTTGAAGGAGTATATTGAATTATATACTGAAAATAGTGTGAGTGCAACTAGTGATTTTGAAAAATACTTTTACAAATTGATGAATAGTTCAATTTTCAGTAAAACCATGCAGAATGTAAGAAACAAACACGATATTCTGATTAGAATCAAATGGGATGGATCATGAAGTGTAAGAAAGTGCATCACCAGACCAAATTTTAAGTGGGTCACAATTTTCAACGAGAACTTTGTTGCTGTGCAGATGTGAAGGTTTCAGTAGAGTTTATGAAAACAATATATTTGGGTGTGTGTATACTGGACATATCCAAACTCCACATGTGCCGCTTCCACTATGAGTTTGCTAGGATGCATTTCATGGAACCAAAGTTACTTTACATAGATAAAGATAGCTTCATCTACTGGGTGAAGTTCTGTGATCCGTATGAAGTAATTAGGTGTCACAGTAATGAATTTGACACATCGGGATACACAGGCAATAATCCTTACAGTATTGTTCCTCAGAACAAGAAGGTTATCAGATTAATGAAAGATGAGGTGGATGGATTGATGATTGTGGAGTTTGTGAGTCTAAGATCCAAAATTACTGTACAACAAATGGAGACAACCAGAGCTTGGCTAAGGGTATGCGATGTGCGACATCACGTGTCCTCATGGTCAATGACCAGTTGCAGTGCCTGTACGGTGGTGTTCGCAGTGCTCCGCCGCAGCCTCCGCATTTGGTACAGCAAACTAGTATTTGATCGCTAGGTCATGAGATGTACACTGTGCTCCAATCTAAAGTCAGATTGTCACTTCTTGATGATAAAAAAAGCCATTTGTGATGACAAGATCAAAACCCTCCCGTACTCACGCTACTTGAGTGCAAGAGGGGGTGGGGGAGTACGACGGTGTGAATGAGAGAGAGAGAGAGAGAGAGAGAGAGAGAGAGAGAGAGAGAGAGAGAGAGAGAGAGTAACTGGCTGAGTGATAGCTTGTACCTAATGGTATGGTTCTTTTATCATAGTTTAAATATTGTATGTGTGATGTATAGCGTGCCTGCCTGTGTGAGTGCTTATGTGCTTGTGAGTGCATATGAGTGTAGATGTCCATGTAAATATGTATAATTGTGTGTAAATATATTCTTTTTTTTCTAAATAAGTACCATAATATCTAGGCACAACTATATAAGCAGTATGTTCTGGGGGAAAAAATTATTAAAAGAAATTAAAAATAAGCAATGTATAATGTATATAAAAGATTAAAAATTTTAACCAAAATCATAAAAAATGTTAAAAATGTAAATGAAGGAAAAAAATTGTTTACCGTATTTCTCGCTTTTGCACTTCGTGTGTGTGTGTAAGTAGATTAGTTTTTAAGTTTCACCTACTGCTAGGTATCCAAGATACACTAGTTGTAAGTGTGAGTTCCACCCAGTTCATTTTAGTGTAGAGATGAACATTTTAGGGCCATCCACTTCATTGTATTATTAAATTATTTCAGCTGCTTGAGGTGGAAAATGTTTAGAGCCACCCAGTTTAAAGTATAAATTAGGTCTTCTGTTTGGGTGGAATTGCACTAGTAATAGTATTAGTGTAAGAGAAACTATAATTCTGCAATTGCCGTAAACAGTACTACAATGTGAAGGAAAAAAATATTCTTTTCAATCAGTACTATCATTTTGAAAAACTGTGAACTGTAAATAACAAGATTTCAAGCAGTTACAAGAACTGTGAATTTAAAAGCAGTATTAATTAGTGTATGGTACAAAAAAACAAGATTTGTTGATGTAAAGCTGTATTACTGCTGAGAGTATTTATGTCTGAATAAAAAATGGTTAGTTGTTACCATACACCTTACTTATTATTTCACCAATCCCTATGTATAGGATGGAGGAAAACAAAGTATATGTAATGATTGCATGGGTTCTCGCCTACCGTGCTGCACATAAAGGTTTTTGGGAACAGGCGGCGTGTGATCGTGTCCGCTTCCAAAGACATAGCAAACACGGCTGAAATTATATCTGCTGCGCTTGAACAAAGCCACAGACAAAGGATCTGTGGAAGCTATATACTATCTAAGTAGGAGCTAGGTAGAAAGAAAGAAAAACACAGAATGTGAGGTAAAAAATTCATTTATTTTCATTAATTCAACTTAAAAGTAATTTTACATTTTCATGAGCAGACACAACACTATTTTCACACATCTTCTTCTTGAGCTTATGGGTAGCAGGTCTTTAAGAGATGCAAACTTGAAGATTCACTGTATCCATGTGATCTCATCACCTTTGACATAGATGATGGTATCAGAATGATTGAATATTCGAAGTGGCATCTTAATTTTTTTTATAAGGTATACCAGGATCATCCCAGTGGAGTCCATGAAAGAAATGTGTTAGCCACTTTGCAGTCCTCCATGTTTTAGCACAGTTCACATAGTTGAAAGGCCTCAGAGATGCAATTCATGCTGAGAATGTCTCAGTTATACCAGCATCTTCTGTGTATGTTATGAGTGCAACATCTTTAAATATGAATTGTCTACACTCATCATCATACAAACATTGAATGTCGGCAATGATGTTCACACTGCAAGTTGTCATTGTGAAATGCTCTGGGCATGCCACAGCACTGGGTCATTTATACAGTACGCCACATGCCAGTAAGTGTGCAATAGTTATTCAGACGGTCATGTAGAACTAGAGCATATGCTGCAATGTGTTCTGGGAAATTTGATGATTCAAATTCAATTCGTAAATCTATTGGTCTTGATTTAAGTATCTCATTCTGCTTATTACAGTCTATCACAATGATTGGTGCCAGCTCCTTGAATTTCCATGGACTGAGAGGGTATCCCTCCTCTTCAACACCTTCATAGTAAGAAGCATGGAACCTTGTGTACATGTCAAATGCTAGACTGTATACAATCTGACTGTAGCAGTAAATTGTCATACGGATAGAATTTGGAATTCAAGTAGACTCTGGCATTAGTTAAATTACAGTTGTCAAATACAGTGGAATCATTTGCTAAATTTCCCCTTCTATTCGTCTGGAATGCAAGTATGATGAATCTTGGTGTTTCCAGCTGCACTAAAGTATTAATAGCCCATGTTTGTCTGCTCACTGTCTGTAGCACTGCGTATGCAAAAACCTCCCATGACCAGAAACTTAATGGCAGATATGTATCAGTATTCAGAACTTTTAAAAGCCTAAAACATTCCTCATATACCACAGTGATGTGTGGCATTTTCCATATGATTTTATTGATGATGATCTGATTCACCTCGTGAGCACCTTGAATGGGAGTTGCTATCTGTTGCACTTCATAGCCGAATAAGGTCCTATTTAGGATTCATAATAATTCCCTGCATGTCCTCAAAGTACCCCATAAGCATTTTTAGAGGTATGCATGCAGTAAATCGGTGGTACTCTTCTGCTGTTCTGCCCACAGGCTCGCCTATGAACAACATTGAATTTTCTAAGCCATTCAAATCTGAGAGCAATGATGAGATACATGTTTTAATGGTTGATGCTATGCCAACATTATGTGTACGATCAGTCTCTACCCCATTATGTTCATAATGTATTTCCCAGAACAGGAATGCCAAAGCATTACATGTAAGCCTTGATCCCACTGAATGACCACCATCCTTTTTCTTAAAGGATCCATCCAAATATATGAAACTCTTGCCTGGGAGAGTTATAGTGCCTTGATGCTGGATGACAATCCTAATTTCATTGTTCTTGTTAAATGTTGTTGAAGCATAAGGTTTATGCGAGACGTATTCCTGCCGTATGATTCGTTCATCGTGCTCCACTGGGTGAGAGATATTGAGTGATGACGTCATTGTGAGGTTTAAAGCCTACTGATATAAGAAACTAATAGTTCGCATGTGTTATCACCATGCGGTTCTGCTGCGGAGTGCTACGCTGTGCGCTGTGTGCACTGGTGTTTTATACCTCACACCCATCTTGTCGTAGATGTAGTCGTACAATGATTTACTCACCACAAAAGTCAACAAGTTGGTTATTCTGATCCACAATACGCAGCTCCAGATAGTCCAATGTCTGAAGTATCACTGGAAGGTATATAGTGGTGGTAGGGCTCTCAACAATCTTATACCCTGTTCCAACTAATGGGAAGAATCTGTAAATTGAATGAACCAATCTATCGTTGAGATATGAGTTCATTGCAATGTTACACTCAACACGGGGGAGAATATCCACTGTCTGATTTGTAAAATTTATTGGGATCCGTCTTCAAAACCTGTCTCTTTGTGGAACCCCGTAGCAGGACTACGGAACCTTTCTGCTTAAAGTCAGGTAAAGCATTCCCCATCCTTATTTCAGATTTAAGAGTATTGATGTTTGCACGGAGCTCAATCCCTTTTCGAGACTGTTTGAAAACTTCGTTTAAATCGTCAGTATCGTATGCACCAAGTTCAGTATCTACACTTCCTTCTTTACCATTAATTTCCAGATGCAGTTTACTGTTAGTCTCTACGATATTTGGAATGGCGTTGCACGTCTCCAGTCCAATCAGCGCGATGCTCCAGTCCAATGCTTAAATCAATTGCTGGGAAGTAATTCGCATGTAGTACAGACGATTGTTCTTTTAATGTCAGACTGTACGACATTGCATCTAAACATCGACTTGTGAATGGGTGCTTAATACCCGACCTTATATATCATTAGTAAAAATCAGGAGGAACATGCATTGATGACCACAAAGGAATGTATTAAAGTCTTGGTAAAGTGAAAAATTGTAGAAAACGTCTTCTGCCTGTGAAGTATCGCAATTCTTCTGGAGGTTGCAGGTCGCCGAATGAGTCGAAATAGTAGACGTTATTTGTATTTATTTTTATATCATATGCTACCCTGTGAGTTCCAGGTCCTCCTGCTACTTCCAGATTCACAATTCTCCATTATTCCAATTTCCATATAGTCTTCAGTAATGTATTGCGCATAAACACGTCTCAGAATGTTGAATTTCTTCGTAACAAACTTAAGCAGATCTGTATTTGTAAGTGCCCTGTCTGGTAGGACTTCTAGGTTGTTTTGTTTTGTTTTTTGTTTTGTTTATGAAGAGACCTAGACCTTTCTTGTATGGTTTCAAGTATAGCCCTTTTTCAATGGCTGCTGCCTCCATCATGCGGTTGTGTCTTCATGCCTCCTGCAGTAGCTCCTGAGAGCTTTGTGCATTCTTGACTGTCCTGGCAATAGCCGCATCACCTCCAGCCAGTGAACCCATCACCGAGATACTGGCTAAGGCAGAAATGAGGAAGGGAATAATTCCACCTGACGTCTTGGGTGTTGGTAGAACCCTGGGTGGTTTAATAGATCTTCTTTTCTCACTCCTTTCTGCTTCAGGGTGCTTTTAGCTGCATACAACGCAGTCAGGATACAGTTTTTCATGCACCCATTGGTTTTCATCTTCTTCCTTAGCACCCAACGTGCAGCACACATAACTTGTCTAAAATTCTTCACACTCAAACCCAACTTAACTATACCACACACAGTTTTTTCAACTGCAAACGCTGCAATGCTTTGATGTATACCAATATCCTTTCTCGCACATATTGCCTTAGCTTTATCAGCTGAAGTTCGATTGGCGGTGTGTTGATCTTTATTTGCTGCGTAAGCAATGTGTTCCATACACTCTTCGTCGAGTTGATTTATTCCCCTATAGCCGCGTGGCAACCATTTTTGATGTTTTGTTCCAGGTCCACAGTAGTTTATTTATTTATTTATTTATTTATTTATGCATTTATTTTACCTGGCAAGATTAGGGCCTTCAGGCCCTCTCTTACACCTAACCAGGCATACTCAGATTGAACGAGTTACAGTTTCTACAGAACATTAAAGACATATAATGTATTATGCAGTATTGATGTTAAAGAAGAAAAATAGAGATTATAACAGTAGTACAATGATAACTATAACAATAAAAAATAGTTCTATCCAGGAATGTGTAATTCAACTGGTAATTTGTCGAGAGTACCACCTTATCCTCTAATGCGTCTCCTATCACACATGTCATGGTACGTAGGTGCTTGAGGTCTGCGCTCCCTATTATACAACAAATCGTCAGCGTCGACCCAGCTGTTTTGTGATGCGGGAAAACCAAGCTCTATTCCCTCGACGCCGTATGACCCTCTCTACGAGATACACATCTGGTTCCAAGCTCTTGTGTAACTTGTGTGTGTAAAAGCATCCTGCAATTTCAGTACCACTGCTGTTCTTTAAGAGGTAGGTTCTAGGATTCATTATGTGCACTTTGGAAAATGTGAATACCTCGGTTGATCTGTTTGGTATGTATGACTTCTCAAATGTTGTGTTGTGTTTCGAAATACGTACTAAATCACCTTCATTAAATTGCTGTTTGCTTGGATCTATAATTTTAATACGATTGTATACTGTATCTAGAATTATCATGAATGTTGATTGGTCTCATTTTTATTGTTTGATGTTTGGTTTGATTATACTGTGCAATTATTTGTGGGAGGATATTGATCCATCTATGTGAGCCACGAAGATTGAATTGCATTCACATTTGACTTTTCACTGTTCTGTTCGTATGTTCCACAGTACTCACCTCCAGGTGGGTGAGCGTTGAGTAGTGATGTATTCCATAATATCCCATCATGGCTTTGTAATATTTATTGTAAAACTCACCACCATGAACTGTCTGAAGGTTGTCTGTGCTTCGATTCGTCCCGAACTGCAGCACATGCGCGACTTCCTGCCCTGTTTTCACCTTCACAGGTAATGCTCAGGCATATTTAGAATAAATATCAATGATCATTAAAATATATTTGAATCCGTTAGTCAGACATAAATATTCCCTCTTGTCAACAAGGTCCATCTGTCACAGGTCATCCAAACCTCTTATCATAACATATCTTTAAGGGTATGTTTAGCGTGCTGGTTTGTGCAGCTCTCGAACTACAGTCTCCATACTTATTTGATGATGCCTCTCTCTCTAACCTCAGAAATTATTGAAATAAAATGGCTCTGAGCACTATGGGACTTAACATCTTAGGTCATCAGTCCCCTAGAACTTAGAACTACTTAAACCTAACTAACTTAAGGACATCACACACATCCATGCCCGAGGCAGGATTCGAACCTGCGACCGTAGCAGTCCCGCAGTTCCTGACTGCAGCGACTAGAACCGCACGGCCACCGCGGCCGGCCCTATTGAAACAACTTCGTTTGAATGAGCTATATTACGAGCAGCAGCTGATGCCTTGAGCAGTCGTAGCTGGTCCATTAGCTCATTGGGGTCGTCATAATACACTCCTGGAATTGAAATAAGAACACCGTGAATTCATTGTCCCAGGAAGGAGAAACTTTATTGACACATTCCTGGGGTCAGATACATCACATGATCACACTGACAGAACCACAGGCACATAGACACAGGCAACAGAGCATGCACAATGTCGGCACTAGTACAGTGTATATCCACCTTTCGCAGCAATGCAGGCTGCTATTCTCCCATGGAGACGATCGTAGAGATGCTGGATGTAGTCCTGTGGAACGGCTTGCCATGCCATTTCCACCTGGCGCCTCAGTTGGACCAGCGTTCGTGCTGGACGTGCAGACCGCGTGAGACGACGCTTCATCCAGTCCCAAACAGTCTCAATGGGGGACAGATCCGGAGATCTTGCTGGCTAGGGTAGTTGACTTACACCTTCTAGAGCACGTTGGGTGGCACGGGATACATGCGGACGTGCATTGTCCTGTTGGAACAGCAAGTTCCCTTGCCGGTCTAGGAATGGTAGAACGATGGTTCGATGACGGTTTGGATGTACCGTGCACTATTCAGTGTCCCCTCGACGATCACCAGAGGTGTACGGCCAGTGTAGGAGATCGCTCCCCACACCATGATGCCGGGTGTTGGCCCTGTGTGCCTCGGTCGTATGCAGTCCTGATTGTGGCGCTCACCTGCACGGCGCCAAACACGCATACGACCATCATTGGCACCAAGGCAGAAGCGACTCTCATCGCTGAAGACGACACGTCTCCATTCGTCCCTCCATTCACGCCTGTCGCGACACCACTGGAGGCGGGCTGCACGATGTTGGGGCGTAAGCGGAAGACGGCCTAACGGTGTGCGGGACCGTAGCCCAGCTTCATGGAGACGGTTGCGAATGGTCCTCGCCGATACCCCAGGAGCAACAGTGTCCCTAATTTGCTGGGAAGTGGCGGTGCGGTCCCCTACGGCACTGCGTAGGATCCTACGGTCTTGGCGTGCATCTGTGCGTCGCTGCGGTCCGGTCCCAGGTCGACGGGCACGTGCACCTTCCGCCGACCACTGGCGACAACATCGATGTACTGTGGAGACCTCACGCCCCACGTGTTGAGCAATTCGGCGGTACGTCCACCCGGCCTCCCGCATGCCCACTATACGCCCTCGCTCAAAGTCCGTCAACTGCACATACGGTTCACGTTCACGCTGTCGCGGCATGCTACCAGTGTTAAAGACTGCGTTGGAGCTCCGTATGCCACGGAAACTGGCTGACACTGACGGCGGCGGTGCCCAAATGCTGCGCAGCTAGCGCCATTCGACGGCCAACACCGCGGTTCCTGGTGTGTCCGCTGTGCCGTGCGTGTGATCATTGCTTGTACAGCCCTCTCGCAGTGTCCGGAGCAAGTATGGTGGGTCTGACACACCGGTGTCAATGTGTTCTTTTTTCCATTTCCAGGAGTGTATATACAGGGTGAGTAATTAACTATTGCCACCAAGAATAACTCCGAAGGTATGATAGGGGCTGAAAAGTTTGTGGGACAAAAGTTGCATGGGACAAAGGGGATCATAATCTGACGTTGGTTTTCTGTTGCTAGGTGGGGTCGTTTCAGAGATATGAAGGTCAACTTTGTTTTTCTAAATGAGATGGTATAGTTTGGTACTTATTTTCTGATAGCGTCTATCGAGACGAATCCAATGATGTGTAACAATAAGGTCTTTGAAGGTCAACGAAGGTCACAAAGGTGGCATGAACGTCCATTTACAGAAGGTGTTCGAAGTGTCATCACTTGATATCAATGCAGTGCTGCAATTTTCTTATCACAGATTGAGCGTTATTCCTTATCACATTGGCACTTACCAAAGCACATGCTGTGACTATTCTCTCTTGCATATCTTCACGTGCAGTTGGAACGTCTTTATAAACAATGTCTTTTATGAGTCCCAAGAAGAAACAATCCAGAGGCGTCAAGTCTGGCGAACGAATCGGCCACGACACCTCCTCCACGCCCAATCCAACGATTTCGGAATTGTTTCTGCAACTGATTTCTAGTCATCAGCGAAAAATGTGCCGGACACTGATCGTTTTGATACCACATTCTGTTCCTTGTTCCTAAAAGTATTTCTCCCAATAACAGCCCTAATGTTTCTTGCAGGAATGTGGTGTACTTCCTACCATTAAGATTTCCTTCGATGAAATAGGGGCCTATAATTCTGTCCTCCAGAGTCCCGCAGTATACATTGACGGACCGCGGTTTTTAGTGTGCAACTTACCGCAGACAAAGTGGATTTTCAGCTGCCCAATAATGCAAGTTATGCAAATTAACATTTCCATGGTTCGTGAATGTAGCCTCATCAGTAAATAAAATCAAATTAATAAATGTGTCATCCGTCTGAATCTGAAGTTGAGCCCAAAGGCAGAATTTAATGTGACGCATACAATATGTACCAGTTCATTATTGGTGGAGACAGATATGGTAAGGATGATATTTATGGCGATGCAGAACACGAACAACACTGCTCTGGCTCATGCCAGATTCCCTTGCAATTTGACGCGAACTAAGAAAAGGTTCTCGAACTACAATGACAAGAGTACCAATTTCCGTTTCCTCGTTAGTAACTTTCCGTTGCCGCGCATATGTTTCTGATGCGATAAAGATCCAGTTGTTCTGACTTTATCGTACACATATTTAAATGTACGACGTGTAAGATGAGTACGTTGAGGATATCATTCAGCGTTTAAGCCTCTAGCTTTCACTGAATTTCGTTGGCATTCTCTGTAAATGAGAAGCATATCGACTTGTTCTTTGAAGGAATACATAATGCACATTCACTTTATTCGACGATTCTAGTCTTACCGTTCCTATTAGTGTTGTATTGTGAAACGCACGAATGGTGTTTACATGTCAATGGCACGTTAGATAGATACTCCGTATTTGGCAAATATTTACTATTTGCACGATATACGAGAGAGAATGTCAGAGCATGTGCTTCAATATGTGCCGAAGTGATGAGGAATACCACTCAATCCATGACAAGAAGATTGCAGCACTGCATTGTTACCAATGGTCATCACTTCAAACACCTTCTGTAAAGGAACCTTTATGCCACCTTTCTGACCTTCGTTGACCTTCAAAGACCTTACTGTTACACATTATTGGATTCGTCTCCATAGCTGCTATCAGAAAATAAGTACCATCCCATTAAAAAACAAAAAAAATTGACCTTCATATCTCTGACGCGACCCCACCTAGGAACAAAAAACCAACGTCTTATTATGGCCCCCATTGCCTCGTGCAACATTCCTCACACAAACTTTTCAGCTACTGTCACACTTCCAGAGTTATTCTTGGTGGCAATAGTTAATGACTCAGCCTGTATACTGCGAGAGTCGATTGCTTACTCTTTTATGCTGAATGTCAATTCCATCACCACTATTTTTTTCACCGTCCAAAACAGGTCTTATAATGGATTTGTATTACACATTGCTTCGACTTTTCGCATTCTTATGCAGGCCAGTTAAAAGCAATATTCCACGATACATTTCCAGATCCTTAGGCTAACAATTTACAGTTTTTGTGGATCTTAGGAAAATAGGGTTCAATAGACCGGGTGACCTTTGAAATAGTTTATCGCCAATCTGTATCGTTTTTTCATTTACAGACTTTTTGATCAACATGTATGGTTTCTCACCACTGACACTGAATGTTTTGTCTATCCTAGCATTGCTGTGACGATTAATGAAACTGGCAATAGCATCGTTGTCGTCGTTGCAGAATTTCACTGAGAGTTCATTGAGAGATTCACTAACTGGTTTAAAGGCTTCCCGCAGTGTCTGCTCACGCTTCAAATGCCTTAACCTCAGCAACCATAGCATCTCACGAACGGCCTCCTGTGCCTCTCGCGAATGGCGTTCCCTGCCTTGATGACTTTATGCTTAGTCAACATCTCGGTGTATACTAATCGGACTTCTGCGCAGCGTGAGCTTTTATATATCCGCTCTTCTTCTTCTTATGCTGCTCCCCCTTCTCGGTAACAGCTATTTTTCCCTTCAGTTAAGTTGCCTATTATCTTTTCAATTGCATTAACTCGTTCGTACAATGTCCCGTTCTCAATGACAGCCATTCTCCCTTCAGTTAAATCGTTTACTTTTCTCTCGATTGCATTAACCCAATCATTCAGTGTATTGTTCAGTCTCATAAAGGTTTGACAGTCCGTGTCTAGTTCCTCGCGTACACCTCCAATTTTATGTTCGACAGTTTTAATTTTTGTGTGCACGTACAAGTGAATGTTTTGTCTATGTACACCCACCCTATCGAACTGAGCTGTCGGCATAGGTGTGAACTTATCCGTGCTGATACGTATACTGATGTATTCACCTCTTTACATAGCTATGTACACTACTGCCCATTAAAATTGCTACACCACGAAGATGACGTGCTACAGACGCAAAATTTAACCGACAGGAAGAAGATGCTGTGATATGCAAATGATTGGCTTTTCAGTGCATTCACACAATGTTGGCGCTGGTGGCGACACGTACAACGTGCTGACATGAGGGAAGTTTCCAACCGACTTCTCATACACAAACAGCAGTTGACCGTTGTTGCCTGGTGAAACGTTGTTGTGATGCCTTATGTAAGGAGGAGAAATGCATACCATCACGTTTACGACTTTGATAAAGGTCGGATTGTAGCCTATCGCGATTGCGGTTTATCGTATCGCGACATTGCTGCTCGCGTTGGTCGAGATCCAATGACTGTTAGCAGAATATGGAATCGGTGGGTTCAGGATGGTAATACGCAACGCCGTGCTGGATCCCAACGGCATCGGATCACTAGCAGTCGAGATGACAGGCATTTTATCTGCAAAGCTGTAACGGATCGTGCAGCCATTCCTCGATCCCTGAGACAACAGATGGGGACGCTTGCAAGACAACCATCTGCATAAACAGTTCGACGACGTTTGCAGCAGCAGCAGCAGCTCGGAGACCATGGCTGCGGTTACCCTTGACACAACAGACAGCAGCGCTTGTGATGGTGTACTTAACAACGAACCTGGGTGCACGAATGGCAAAACGTCTTTTTTTTCGGATGAATCCAGGTTCTGTTTACAGCATCATGATGGTCCCATCCGTGTTTGGAGACATCGCAGTGAACGCACATTCTAAGCATGTATTCGTCATCGCCATACTGGTGCATCACCCGGCGTGATGGTATGGGGTGCCATTGGTTACACGTTTTGGTCACCTCTTGTTCGCATTGACGGCACTTTGAACAGTGGATATTACATTTCAGATGTGTTGCGACCCGTGGCACTGCCCTTCATTCGATCCCTGCGAATCCGTAGATTTCAGCAGGATAATGCACGACCGCCTGTTGCAGGTTCTGTACGGGCCTTTCTGGATACAGAAAATGATCGACTGATGCCCTGGCCAGCACATTCTCCAGATCTCTCACCAACTGAAAACGTCTGGTCAATGGTGGCCGAGCAACTGGCTCGTCACAATGCGCCAGTCACTACTCTTGATGAACTGTGGTATCGTTTTGAAGCTACATGGGCAGCTGTACCTGTACACGCCATTCAAGCTCTGTTTGACTCAATGCCCAGGCATATCTAGGCCGTTATTATGGCCAGAGGTGGTTGTTCTGGGTACTGATTTCTCAGGATCTATGCACCAAAATTGCGTGAAAATGTAATAACATGTCAGTTCTAGTATAATATATTTGTCCAATGAATACCCGTTTATCAGCTGCATTTCTTCTTGGTGTAGCAATTTTAATGGTCAGTGGGGGATATATAGGGACTCCTGGAAGTTCCGTTTGTACCTGCCATCATTCAATTTCCTTGTTTTATCAATAACGAGAAACCCATACTGTGATTGGTTCCAGCAATCTGCACATATCCTTACAAAATCATTGAACGACATGTTAGTTCCTACATGAGCTTGGTAATTGTGTTTTAAGCTTAGATCATCCTGTTTCAATACTATGATTCGGTTTGCATTATCCCTCACGGGCTGTTTTGGGATTCTGGAATATGTCTGACTAAGATAAAAAACATCAACAGCCATATGGCGACCGAAACAGAAATATCGCCTAATTTGATCTTGAGTTTCCACAGCAGCATTGTCAAATATGAAGACTGTGTTTGTCTTTACTTTATCTGTTGGAGGGATGTCACTGCTCTCACTGAATGTCGTACCACTACACCCTGCAGAATCTCCTGTAACAGTTGGTATTTGGGCTGAAACAGTGTTTTTAAAAATATGCATACATGCTCAAAGCAGACTCCATCTGGATGTGTTAGCAGAAACATGACAACATTTGTCTTGCCGAAGTTGGATGGACCTACAATTAGTGCATTTATGTTGTCGGGAAGGATTGAGCCATTCCTCTTCTTCTGGGCTTTTTGTGCACCTTCACAGCTCCAGTCACTTACAACAAAGTCTTGATGCTTCACCCTCGCTGCTGTGATACATCCTACGTCAGGTACTGACGTGCAATGGATTTTTATAGAAAATAATTAACACTGTGCCCTTTCCATGATACCAACCATTTCAGGTACTGGTGTGCAATGGGCTTCTATGGAGAATTTAGTTAAATGACATAATATTTTGCTGTTGCCTGTTTTCAGTCAAAATACTGGGGCAGTAGCTTCAGTACTTCCAATATAATAAGAGGTAAGAAATAAGAAACACATACATGGTTATATACTTTTCTTTATTTAGTAATCAGACACATGATGCCCTACATTAACTGGTTCTTTCGTTATCTTAACGCTAGTACAGAATATAAAAAATAAAGCCTTTTTGTAAGCACACAATTCAGCATGTATTTCTCTCAAACTTATTGGCAGTACATTAGTTGTCGAAGTCATCTACATGCACACTGTTCATACTTAGATATTATGCCATATCTCGATACACAGCTTTAACACAAGGCAGCCATCTGTTCAGTTTTTTCAACCCAATGGATAGTACCATCTGTAGATCGAAAAAGCTGTTAATGGTTGAGTGCTGTAGATAAGTGGATGTATTTGTAATGGAGCACAATAAATGTCCAGAGGAGGAAGACTTGGATGATACTCAGCGGTCAATGCTTGATATATGCTTTTGCATGACAGAGTTCATGCTATACCACCTCTGTAAACCGCACTTTAATATATTTAGCTGCATTCTCGATCTCTATCACAATACGTCACTCTCTGTGGTTGCTTCTATACCAATATGTAAACATTTCGAAGTTCTAGCTGTTAAGTTACACACTGAAAAGAAGAGTAGTGGTGTACAGGGCTTAATTGGTATCTTCTCATCCAGTACATCCTCACTCTGTCCATCCAGTATCACTGGAATATTCTGCGATGGGGCGTATGGTGGAGGCCATTAGCGACCTGTGTCGTGCTGATTAGGATCCCCAGTGCACTTCAGCGAGTCAGGGACTGGCTGGGTGTCTTCAACCGATAACAACAGCTGATTGTCGTGCTCCATCAAGCTGACCAGGTGCACGACAGCATCCCATGATGCTGCCACTGCTGTGGGTCCCAACGAGTTGGGACATGTCACTGTTGCAGACCCTGACAGGCTGGAGGACGTCGCATCCGCTGATGAGCGAAGAAGAAACACAGTTAGAAGCGAAAATAGAAGCACAGCCGGCCGGTGTGACCGAGCGGTTCTAGGCGCTTCAGTCTGGAACCACGCGAGCGCCACGGTCACAGGTTGGAATCCTGCCTCGGGCATGGATGTGATGAGATCTAGGGGACTGATGACCTCGGATGTTAAGTCCCATAGTGCTCAGAGCCAGCCATAGAAGCACAAAGACCCTCACATGGCAGTAAACACAGACATTAAGCACAGGGTACTTACTCTCCTGCAGCGTCTTCGTATTCCATTGCTGCTGTGACTGGACGGCGTTGGACGATCTTGACTGGCGCTTCACTCTGGGCGACTGACTGCAACTGAAGCTGTGCAGAGCTGCTGGGCCCGCCTTATGTCGCCGTTGTGATCGGATGCTGCGTTCCTATTGGCTACTACCAATTTAAAGCGGCTCTGGTGGTTCAATTGTGTTAGGGGAGTGCACTTGGACTTTCCACCCAGGAGGACCAGGGTTCGATTTCCGGAAAGAGCACCGCCAATTTTAATTGTCAGCCAATTCCCGGGTGGAGTGGAGTGGAGTGGAGTGGAGTGGGGAGGGACATTGGCGCAGCCCTGGAACAAAGAAATTCTAAATTCTCGCCAAACTTCTAAATTTCCACCAATAGGGCAGGTTTGGGGAGGTGTGGGGGGAGGGGCCTGGGGCCAATGTGCAGGTTGAGAAAAAGACGTGACATCATTTGGGGATGGAGGTGGGTGTGGTCGAGCGCGGGGGTGGTCAGGGTGGTGTGTTTAATAGATCAATTTAATTAATTTGCGTATCAATTTGATATATTGCCGCAGTGGATACACCGGTTCCCGTGAGATCACCGAAGTTAAGAGCTGTCGTGCGTGGTCGGCACTTGGATGGGTGATCATCCAGGCCGCCATGCGCTGTTGCCATTTTTCGGGGTTCACTCAGCCTCGTGATGCCAATTGAGGAGCTACTCGACCGAATAGTAGAGGCTTCGGTCAAGTATACTATCATAATGACCGGGAGAGCGGTGTGCTGTCCCGACGCCCCTCCTATCCACATCCTCCACTGAGGATGACACGGCGGTTGTATGGTCCCGGTAGGCCACTCATGGGCTGAAGACTCTGTGGTTTACCAATTTGATATCAAAAGTGCAGTGACGCCGCCATCTCTCTACTACTGACGTGACTACAACTCTTCATTTACACCTACTACAATCTTGAGTACCGAAACATTGTCTTCATGTAAATAGTTCTTCTTCTGCAAAGTCTTTATAATGTCTTTCAAACCAGATTTTTGCTTATCGAGGCGACAGTTTGTCTGCTGAAGAAGCTTTTTTCTGTACTGCATGTTTACTTCTGAGATAGTGTCCAATTTACGCTTCATTGATACAACAGGCTCGTGAGGTGGTATGACTGGATTTGGTGGCACTTCTGTTGGCAGCACACAAAAAGCATTAAATTACGAAAGTAGCGTTTCACAAGTTTTGGAAAAACAGAAATTACTACTTAATGAAGCAGGTGTTCCCAGTCTATAATCCATAGATCCCAAAGAATTCTGTTGACAGCTCCCACAACCTGTTGCCGTGACAGTAACTTTACTGAAAACATAAGCCCATCTTACAGCCCTTGTTGTAGCACTATCTTGAAACACATTTAACAGGTAAAACATAAGGCAGACTGAGGGAACTTTGCCATTCAAATTTATTCTAAAAAAATTAACATAAAAGTACAATGACACTTGATATGTGTAGACTCACAGCTAACAAGAGCTAATCTAGAGTACACATGAAGTCAAGATGTACCAAAAAAGTTTGAGAATCACTGCATTAGTTGTTGCACAATTAGTGTAAGACTTACTTTCTTCGGAATTGATGGTTACATCTCACAGATGTCATTTCCAGTGTTGACTTCTGCAAAATACTTCTCTGTTTGGGAACCTGCAACATTGCAATAATGCAGCTTATATTAAGGCATGATGTGCTCGAGATCTATGCTCTGAATTGACAGCGTTACCGCCATGAAATGAACTCATATAATTCATATGGACACCAGTAGAATACAAAACAAAACAAAAATTGAAACAAATAGTATAATACAGACAGGTTACAATTATACATTATCTATGAGTCAAAAGCAGGTTATCTACTTGAAAGAGTTATACAGTGACGATGAAGACTGGCCTCCTGATAGTGCATTTCTCAACAGATCTTAAGCTGGAACCATCCATTCCTTTTTTTTCAACTCTACTTTAATTTGGTAGTAACAAGATAGCTTCCAAAGTTGTCCGGAGATACATCTCTCTTATCACATGAAATGAATTTTTACATGAAATAAGAGAGTAACTGTATTCAAGACTATTTAACCTAATTACGCTGCCCCACGAGAAGTTTCGTCCCCACTAGTCATCACATCACAGTGTGCTTCGTGTCATTTAGGTACTGTATACAATCGTCAGAAGGATTTTAGAAAGCTGCACAAAACCATTTAAGAGGAGGTTAAGTAGTCCATCCGATTCACAGCAATTTTTTTTTACCCTACCCTTTTTTCCATTGTTGTTGTTGTGGTCTTCAGTCCAGAGACTGGTCTGATGCAGCTCTCCATGCTACTCTATCCTGTGCGAGCTTCTTCATCTCCCAGTACCTACTGCAACGTACATCCTTCTGAATCTGTTTAGTGTATTCATCTCTTGGTCCCCTCTACGATTTTTACCCTTCGCGCTGCCCTCCAGTTGTAAGTAGGCTGTTAAGGTTTTTCTATTGGTAACGCCACGTAGCGCTCTGTATGAAGATCACTGGCTGTGCTGTGTGCAGTCTGTGACTGGTTTGCATTGTTGTCTGCCATTGTAGTGTTGGGCAGCGGCAGTTAGCTGTTAGCCGCGCGTAGCGTTGTGCAGTTGGAGGTGAGCCGCCAGCAGTGGTGGATGTGGGGAGAGAGATGGCGGAGTTTTGAAATTTGTAAGAATGGATGTCATGAACTGATATATATATTGTGACTATTAAGGTAAATACATTGTTTGTTCTCTATTAAAATCTTTAATTCGCTAACTAGGCCTATCAGTAGTTAGTGCCTTCCATAGTTTGAATCTTTTATTTAGCTGGCAGTAGTGGCGCTCGCTGTATTGCAGTAGTTCGAGTAACGAAGATTTTTGGGGAGGTAAGTGATTTGTGAAAGGTATAGGTTAATGTTAGTCAGGGCCATTCTTTTGTGGGGATTTTTGAGTCAGATTGCGTTGCGCTAAAAATATTGTGTGTCAGTTTAAGCACAGTCTTGTATAATTTTTCTAAGGGGACGTTTCATACAGTACTAAACTGGTGATCCCTTGATGCCTCAGAATATGTCCTACCAACCGATCCCTTCTTCTAGTCAAGTTGTGCCTCAAATTTTTCTTCTCCCTAGTTCTAGTCAATACCTCCTCATTAGTTACGTGATCTACCCATCTAATCTTCAGCATTCTTCTGTAGCACCACATTTCGAAGGTTTCTATTATCTTTTTGTCTAAACTATTTATCGTCCACGTCTCACTTCCAAACATGACTACACTCCATACACTTTCAGGATAGACTTCCTGACACATTTAATATCCTCTCTACTTAGACCATCATCAGTTATTTTGCTCCCCAAATAGCAAAACTCATTTACTACTTTAAGCGTCTCATTTCCTAATCTAATACCCTCAGCATCACCCGATTTAATTCGACTACATTCCATTATCCTCGTTTTGCTTTTGTTGATGTTCATCGTATATTTATCCATACATATGGCTAACAGTCATAAAGTACAATGGCTTCGAAGAAAGCAGAGGAATCTTCAAACGTATAATTAGCACTGCACACACGTGTAGGAACAAAAAAGACTAAACATCTCGAAAGAATTATTTTTAGTCGGGTCACAATATTTATTCCTTGTGTTAGCTCAAAACCTTAAACTTTAGTATGCAGCACAGACATATCGGATACCAACACAATAGGAATAATAGCCAAACTTCAAAATTCCAACAAGTACGCAGCACACTGAAACATTACAATCATTTCAGTAACATCTCGTGAAACTTTCATTCTGCATGTATGACGGAAACGACGAGAAAATGCATGGCTCTGCACAGTGTCTCATATGAACGCATGACAACGACGTTCGATCAATGTCAGAACATACTTTGCTATATTCAGAACATACTCTGCTATATTCAGATGGTTTCCAAGCTTTTCGTTGCAATGCCTTCTTGCTACACAAGATTCTTTTTTCACTGTCCTTCGGGATCCTACAAACAATTTGAAGTCGTTTAGTCGAAATGAAGAGTCTATATTTCAACTATAAATATTAATTTAGCTAATATAATTACTTGTGAAAAGTAACAGCTGACTTCCCAGTTTTATTGCTACAGTCATAGGCAACACAGTAAACTATTCTTAACGAATTTGCGATTCTGTTTCGAAAAGCAGCACAGCGATATCAACACTCAGCAAGATTCAGCAATACGATGGACGCAGACAGAGAGCAGGATTCACTTTCGCGGCGTAAGGGCACTCCCTATTTTCTAACCTCCTTGCGGCGACCGATCGCTTCTGTTTTAATGGCTCTGTATGCGCAAATCACAGCTATCTGTCGCTGATCGCATGGAAATCCCAGGCAATCTGATGCCATTTGTGCTTGCAATACAGCTGCCTGGCTGGTTAGGAGCGGTGTGTGGCAATAGGACTGCGACTCGTTTCTCTGTTCATCAAGCGTCGTTCTGCAGTTTTGTTTCGTTTGGCTTTGCGTACGTTGGGTAAGAAATTTGCATTAGAATTTATAGTTATCCAGGGACCATGAACTAATCTGAGAACTGAAGTGAAAGCCGGATATGCCATTTACAGTAAGACGCAATACAAAATACGCCCTCAGATTTTGCAGTGATGAACATTTTGAAGCTTGTGTTATAGCACTAGAGCTGATGGGAAGTTCATAGTAATAGTCGCGATACCATGAGCTCCATCTTAGTATTTTGTGTTATTAATGAAATAACAGTTTTTGACTTCTAAACAGAATAACATACGCACCCATAACGTTAAGAGGACAGTTTAGTTAAAATGTTCAGCGCAAGTCTATTATACAGCACAATAAACGTAAGTATAAGATATAATGAAAATGAACGCTACAGAACTAGCTACAATAAGGTAATATATTTCTTTAAATATTTTACACGACAGGCCTGTTTCGGCTTATTGCCATTATCCAGTGATGTCTAGTTGGGAATGACGATCATATGGAACTTTTTTTTCTTTTTTTTTGCAGTGGCTTGGTAAGAATATTACTTTCTGTAGTTACGAAACGTAAAAATAAGTTTTTGTCAGATATTTTGACAGTTCTTTACTAGTAAATAACTGTCAAAATTTAACTGTCAGAATATATACACATCACTTGATAGTGGCAATAAGACGAAACAGGCATATCGTGTAAAATATTTAAAGAAATGTGTTACCTTATTGCAGATAGTTTTGGAACATTCTCCTTCATACGATTTGTAATAAGAATTGTAGTAATCAGTTGTGGTGGTATTGGCAACATCTCTGTAGAAACATCGAGTAAATTGTGTAGGCCAAAAGATTACAATCAAACAGTAACACTAATGAATAAAAAATGAATAGGGGACTAATGAACTTGAAACGAACTGTAATGCTTTATACAACCCATTTGACGCAAATGGAAAATGTGATATATTCTGTAACGTAGCCTACAGTTCCCAAGAAAGGCATTGCAAAACAAGTTATAATTCTAGTCTGCTGTAAATTTATGTTTCGCAAGTATTTGTGTGGATACGGAAATGAACTGCAGCTGCCGCTAAACATATACACTACTGGCCATTAAAATTGCTACACCACGAAGGTGACGTGCTACGGACGCGAAATTTAACCGACAGGAAGAAGATGCTATGATATGCAAATGATTAGCTTATCAGAGCATTCACACAAGGCTGGCGCCGGTGGCGACATCTACAACATGCTGACATGACGAAAGTTTCCAACCGATTTCTCATACGCAAACAGCAGTTGACAGGCGTTGCCTGGTGAAACGTTGTTGTGATGCCTCGTGTAAGGAGGAGAAACGCGTACCATCACGTTTCCGTCTTTGATAAAGGTTGGATTGTAGCCTATCGCGATTGCGGTTTATCGTATCGCGACATTGCTGCTCTCGTTGGTCGAGATCCAATGACTGTTAGCAGAATATGGAATCGGTGGGTTCAGGAGGGTAATGCGCAACGCCGTGCTGGATCCCAACGGCCTCGTTTAACTCGAGATGACAAGCACCTTATCCGCATGGCTGTAACGGATCGTGCAGCCACGTCTCGATCCCTGAGTCAACAGATAGAGACGTTTACAAGAAAACAACCATCTGCACGAACAATTCGACGACGTTTGCAGCAGCATGGACTATCAGCTCGGAGACCATGGCTGCGGTTACCCTTGACCCTGCATCACAGACAGGAGCGCCTGCGATGGTTTACTCAACTACGACCCTGGGTGCAAGAACGACAAAACGTAATTTTTTCGTATGAATCCAAGTTCTGTTTACAGCATCATGATGGTCGCATCCGTGTTTGGCGACATCGCGATGAACGCACATTGGAAGCGTGTGTTCATCATCGCCATACTGGCGTATCACCCGGCGTGATGGTATGGGGTGCCATTGGTTACACGTCTCAGTCACATCTTGTTCGCATTGACGGCACTTTGAACAGTGGACGTTACATTTCAGATGTGTTACAAGCCGTGGCTCTATCATTCATTCGATCCCTACGAGACCCTACATTTCAGCAGGATATTGCACAACCGCATGTTGCAGGTCCTGTACGGTCCTTTTTGGATACAGAAAATGTTCGACTGCTGCCCTGGCCAGCACAATCTCCAGATCTATCACCAACTGAAAACGTCTGGTCAATGGTGGGCGAGCAACTGGCTCGTCACAATACTCCAGTTACTACTCTCGATGAACTGTGGTATCGTGTTGAAGATGCATGGGCAGCTGTACTTGTACACGCCACCCAAGCTCTGTTTTGGCTCAATGCCCAGGCGTATCAAGGCCGTTATTACGGCCAGAGGTGGTTGTTCTGGGTACTGTTTTCTCAGGATCTATGCACCCAAATTGCGTGAAACTGTAATCACATGTCACTTCTAGTTAAATAAGTTGTCGCTTGTGCACTTAGAGAAAAAGTTGCAAGTGAATTTAGAGAACAGCAAGACAATGGTGTTATTGCTCCTATCCAGTCTCAACAATGGGCATCTCCCTTAGTAGTCTTACCAAAGTCTGCTGGAAGATTTCGTCTTTGTGTTGACTCTAAATCCACTATGAATCGGCAATCAGTAATTGGTACTTATCCGTTGCCTCACCCTGAGGAATTAATGGACAGGCTTCGTGCAAGCCACAATTTTTCAAAAATTGACTTACGCAATGCGTATTTGCAAATTCCGCTAGAAGAGGCGTCTGAGAAACTGTTTGCGATCACATTTAGGGTTGTTCAGACTTTTGCGCATACGCTCTAGCAATGCTTCTGTGCGTGCCATTTTCTAACACTACATAGAACAGAACAGCTCACTGCAAAAGTTCCATTGTGGTGTCAGGACGTACAACAGAAGAACATACCAGTAACTTTCGTACACTTTTCAAATACGTTCAGCTGCAGGTTTGAAGTGTCGCCTGGACAATTGTACCGTTTTCAGACTAAAATTCAGAACTTAGGCCATGCCCTTAGAAGCTAAGATGTTCATCCCGTCCACTCACATTTGCTGGCCATCCGAGGCCTCCCTGCCCCATGGAACATCATGGAATCGTAGTCAGTTCTCTGAAAGATGACATTATATGCAGTTTATACCCAACGCAGCCCAGATTGTGGCTCCACTACATCGTTTGCGCCAGAAGAATGTGCCTTTTGTTTGGACCAAAGAGTGTCAGGATGCATTCCAGAAATTTAAAAATGCCTCGTTAAATGACAGATGTCTTGTTCATTTCGATCCCGCTAAGCCTTCGTTTTGGCAGTGGGCGCTTCTTAGTATGGAATTGGAGCTGTGCTCTGGCACAGATATGGTTCACAGGACAGGCCAATTGCTTTCGCTTCCAAGTTATTGACTAAGACTCAATGTAACTATTTCCAAATCGAGAAGGAAGCGCTCGCTATTATCTGTGGTGTGACAAAGTTTCACCATTATATGTTTAGTCGGAAGTTTTACCTTAGGACGGACCATAAGCCACTTCACTCTTTCTTTCATCCGTCGGAACCTGTTTGGTGCACACGGCTGAGAACCTGCAACATTGATCTTTATTACTGTCGCAGTATCAGTACAAAATATTGTACCGACCCACGTCAGTGCATGCAAAAGCTGATGCCCCTTCTCCTCTTCCTGTTGGTGCTGATACTGTATTCGATGCTACTGCCAAATTTTTTTTTCAGATCGTTGCACAGGACACTGAACTTTTACAGACTATAGGAAAATTTCACACGCCACAGAAGCAGACCCTGACTTGGACCTTTTGTTGTACTCCATCCGTACTGCTTGGCCTCGTTCAGTGACAAACATTCAGAATTATTTTGTGTGCTGATACTGTGCTCGTCAGCGTAGCCTCTCCATCCAGCACGGTGTGATTTTATTGCCAAATGACTCAGGACAATCACATGTGCGTATTCGTAAAGTGTTTCTAGAAGGTCTGTTGCGATTAATCCACCGAGGACATTGGAGAATTGTACGCACAAGACAGTTAGCGCGTCAGCAGTGGACTTGGCCACATTGAACAGATGATCAGATGGTACACTAGTGCTGAAACTCTATCGGCCCACTATAAATTATTTCAGCTTGGCCAAAGTCTCAATCGCCATGGCAGCGAGTACATATTGACCTTGCTAGTCCCTTTTGGAACACTCGTTGTCTTATTGTTGCGGACTCTTTTAGCAAATATCCGTTTGCAGTGGCCATGGACTCGACTACATCGCATAGTTCCATTCAGGCTTTGTAATCTATTCGGGAGGAGGACGGTTCAACCCCGCGTCCGGCCATCGTGATTTAGGTTTTCCTTTATTTCCCTAAATCGCTCCAGGCAAATAGCGGGATGGTTCCTTTGAAAGGGCACGGCCGAATCCCTTCCCCGCCCTTCCCTAATCCGATGAGACCGATGACCTCGCTGTCTGGTCTCCTCCCTCAAACAACCAACCAACCAATCATCTATTTTTTGCTTGGAAGTTTTGTCTGAAGTGTTGGTTATAGACAACGGACCGCAGCTTACAGCTCAGGTTTTTGAACAGTTTTATACAGCCGATGGTATTTTTTTTCTCAGTTTTTGGTCGCACCTGGCGCTGGGTGAGAGGAAAGAGTCTTCGAAATTTGGTCGCTTGTATGTATTTAGTTCAGAGTCCTGTTGGGTTGCTGCACTGCCATCAGAACCTTGTTGATGCTTGTCTGTTGTGAGATTCTTCTGCAGATTTTCTGTCTCCAGTTTCACATCCTACCAGGATCTTGCAGCCGCCGCGTCCAACCCCGGAGGCCTCTTCGGCATCGTCTGTGGAACTGACGGAGCTAGATCCATTGCGTTCACCGCCACAGCGGCCCAACTTCCTGGTGCTCGTCCCAGCACCTGCTGTGGACCCAACATCGTTGTCGTTGTCAACGCCGCCGCCGCCACTACCGCCGTCACCATCCACTCCATTTCTGTCAGATCAGCCCCGGAAGATGGTGGGTGTCCTTTTGAGCATTATCCGACCAATGTTTGATGTAGGGGCGCAGCTGGGAGCTCAGTGTCAGTCCCAGCTGCGGCTCCACAAAACGGTATCAAGATGCTGACTGCATCCCAATAAAAAGAGCGGGCAGCACCACACTTCCGAGAAGGCAGAGTTCAGTGCTCCGTGTCAACACTGATTTAATCAGTCACCCATCGCTGGTCAGCCCCAGTTCAGTCGCAGACTTCGAGGGCATCAGTACTGAGTAATAGGAAAAAAGATATTTAGCCTGTGTTCTGCGCATAGTAATAGAGAGTCAATGATGTTGCATGGAGGAGGCACAGGAAGCCACTTCGTAATGAGAAGTTAAGTTTCTTCTGGTTTTACAAATAAAGTGTCCTATTAATCTGACAGATCATTTTGGATTCCTGTCACTTGTCATTTCAACTTCTCTCCTCCCTTGTTTGTGTCTGTCCTGACTTCTACAGTAGCTGACACAACATTTATGAAGGCATCAGTAGTAGTGCTACTGTCTACAGTCTTTCGTCTGTAAGACTTTATTGACTGTAATGTTTTTAGAATGAAAAATCCCCCAGGCTGTGGCTAAGCCATGTGTCCGCAGTATCCTTTCTTACAGGATTGCTAGTTCTGGAAGGTTCGCAGGAGAGCTTCTGTGAAGTTTGTAAGGTAGGAGACGAGGTACTGGCGGAATTAAAGCTGTTACAGCGTGTTCGGTCAGAAGATTAGCTGCCCTCTGTAATAAAAAAACTGAGTTAATCGATCATCGACGAATTTGAAACGAATGTCTTACAACATCCGCCCCGAGCAGACGCAACGAACAACACCGAACAAAATGAGATTAAAAAAAAAAAAGTATGTTGGTAGAGAACTTGCCAGCGAAAGGAAAAGGTCCCGAGTTCGAGTCCCGGTCCGGCACACAGTTTTAATCTGTCAGGAAGTTTTGTAATGTTTTTATTTGAAAATGTAGTTCATCGTTGGTATTCATTTCTTTTAATTGGCGCAAAAGAGATGTCAAAAACAACTCATTAGGAGCCTCTTGTAGAGCAGCTCAAGTTGAACTATGTGTCAAAACTCTTATCAAGTCTCTTCCAGATAGGTCCTGAAGTTTCCCTTTTTTTCTGATTTAGAAGCAGAAAGCTTAGCAGCAGTGTTATATGGCAGTGCATTGTCTTCATTACACTTTTCGCTTCAGCATCCTCGAGGATAGAGGCATCATTCATATTTCCTGAGGTCCCTAAATTAAAATAAACATTTTGAAAAAACCCACGTACCACTTTATACTGCGCAGATGTGATAAGTATGTACTAAGTCTGTATTAAGTAGGTAATTAACTACCACACGATGGAGCAAGTTGATGCAGTGGTTAGTAAACAGGACTCGCATTCAGCAGGATGACGGTTCAAACCTCCATCCGACCATCCTGATTTAGGTTTTCCGTGATTTCCCTAAATAGCTTCAGGTAAATACCTCGGATGGTTCTTTCGAAATGGCACAGCCAACTTCCTTCCCCATCCTTCCGTAATCCGATGGGACTCATGACCTCGCTGTATGGTTCCATCCCCCAAACCAACCAACTACCATATCCATTAGAAATACATTTAAAGGTTACGGCACAAAATAGCAGAAGAAACTTTTTACTTCCTGTCTCAATTCTATTGCTTCTTGCAGGAAAGACATCTGTCTGTGGTAGATATACGATTTTTTTTTTTTTTTTTTTTTGCAGTCGTTGTGCTACTACTCTTGTTATTTTTTTGCAGTTCTTTCAGGCAGCGACTATATGCAACACGGGTATTTTTCCATCGCTTTTGTACTTCTTTTCCTATAGAACGTTAAAAATAGTTGTTCTTACATCTGCTTATAGAAATTAATTTCCATCAACCTGATATTGTTTGTATACTTGAACAGGTGTCTTGGAACAGGGTGCTCCCTGAAGTCTCTACACTACGAGTTTTTACTAGGTCACTCAACTATTGGTCTTATAACTGAAGATCTATTCAGAGAAATTTGCAACAGCTTACAACCAAAGTAAATGCCACTGCCAACAAAAAAGGACTTCCCAGAAACAGCGCTGAATTTTGATAAGACTACAAATTTTCCTCACTCCATGCGTCCCATTGACGGTAAGCATATGAAGTCCCGAAGAAGGGAAGTGAATTTTTTGTCGTGAACAGTTTCATTCTGTAGTGCTTATGTTGTAGAGACAGGAGTACGTCTCCGTCTCAATTATTATAAGTTCGCTGTCCAACTGATCCATTGGAACCATATTTATGGAGTTTTGAGGAGAAGTTAATAGGGAAACTACAAACGATTGTTTGAAAGAATAGTATTCCTGTGAAAGTATTCGTAGCGTTCTATATTTAATTCATAAACCAAATAGTGTAGCATGACAATGTAACATTAAATCCATCAGCTATTACTAAAACTAAGTATAGCTTATGACAACAATGACATCTTCACCTACAAACCTCTAATTATCTTTGTTGACAATATATGAATTTTGTCAAGGAACAGCCCTTCCATAGAGCAGAAGTAATTGCAAAACGTATCTCTAATGTATCTCTTAGCCCTGTAGGTATTTATCAATGGTACACTTCACTTTAACGCACTGTTACTGTATTTCCTCGATCGTCTAGAAGACAAGCTGACCGACAACAGTATTAACACGTTTACTACAGGTAGCACGCTTCCGACAACCGCACACACTCTGATGCTCGCGCCGCAGTAGGTAGAGGACGACTGGCCACTGGAGAGCTCGGTCTTCAGGTGTTGGCTGTTCGCGACGTTGCCAACTTGTTAGTGTGGAGCGACCAGAGAGCTGGGAGAAAAAAATCAAGGAGGAAAGAAAATTGTTGAACTGTGAATGTCCACTGGGTCGAAACGAAACCGCACTTTTCGTCCGCATCGGGTTTCTGTTGTGGCTGGACATTGGTGGGTCGGCTGTTGTTGCGGAGTAACTGCTACATCTGGGTGGCCGGTAGCTGGTTGTTTTCGTGGCAGGTAGGGCTGCTCTGTGTGACGTTGCTGTGCTGTCGGCTGTGGTGTGACGGGTGCCCTGTGACCGGTGATGGCCTGCATTTCGGCGGTGTCTTCTACACTTAGGTAGGCTGGCTTGCACCAATCGATGGACACTAATGTATCTACCCCTTTAATGCAGAAAGTGAGGGTTCTGTCATTCTGTCCCGTGACTGCGTAAGGGCCTTGGTAGGGTGGTTCCAGTGCCATGTGCAGTGGGCTGCATTGAAGGAAAACGTGCTACATCCTTCCCAAATCTTTGAACACGAAGGTAGTCAGTTTTGCATGCCGTGAAGTTTCACTTGGTCCCACGGCCTCAATTTGCCTGCGGAGTTCTATGAGGAGGTATTGAGTAGATTTTAGTAGTCCAGTTTGTTGTTTGAAAAACTCTCCTGGTAGATGCAGGAGTTCGCCATACACTAGTTCCGATAGAGATGCCTGTAGTCTTCTTTCAGTGCACTGCGCAGTACCAATAGCACTACCGGGAGGGAGTCAATCCACGAATCTGTCATGTGGCACATTATGGCGGCCTTCGAGGAATGGTGCAGATGCTCCACAATGCCATTTGAGGCTACGTGGTATGGTGAAGTCCTTGTCAGGTGTATCCCAAACAAATGGGCCATTGCACGGAAGATGTCCGCTTCCCTCTGCCGACCCTGGTTGGATGTTACTTGCTGGGACAGCCAAAACGTGAAATCCAACCACTGGTGAAGGAGCGCACCACGTTCTCAGCTGTCTGTGTTTCCAGTGGGAATACTTCTGGCCACCTGCTATACCTGCCGATTGCTGTGAGGCAGTACCGGTAGTTATGGCCGACTGAGAGTGGTCCTACCAAGTCCAGGAAGATGTGTGAGAACCGAGCCTCTCGGATGTCAAATCTTCCTAGCAGAGCTCGTACGTGCCGCGTTACTTTGCACTTTTTGCAGGGAACACAGGTCTGAGTCCATGTACGGCAGTCCCTCTGTATACCAGGCCACACAAAACGCTGCATTACTAGTGCCCTCGTAGCCGCGGATTCCTGGGTGGCTGAGTCCATGTAGAGAACCAAAAACCCTTTGTCATATAGTGAAAACATGCTCTTCCACCATGAATCTGAAGTATCTGACTGCCTCATAGGCTGATAACAGTTCAGTGTAAAATGGTGGCCAAGAGCGCTGTTTCTCTGTGATCTTCGTGGAGAAGGAACCCAGTGGTTGCCAACACACATTTACCTTTTGTGTAAGACAGCGCTGACAGCACGGGATGAGGCGTCTGAAAAAATGGCTAATGGGGCAGTGGCGATTGGGTGGGTAAGGTGAGTGGCCTGTTTGAGGCTTGTCTTGCAGGCTTCAAATGCTCTCTGCAATTCATCAGTCCACATAACAGGTGTGGAGCCACGTACTTTGGGGCCAGTGAGGGTGGCAGGGAATGGCGCCTGCATTTCAGCAGCTCGGGGTAGGAACCAACGATACAAGTTGATCATCCCCAGGTAACGACGCAATTCATGCACTGTTTTTGGAGCTGGGTAAGTTATGAGTCCGGTGATGTGCTCAGCTGGTGGGTACGTACCAGTCACGGAAACCCGAAATCCAAGGGATGTCACTTCCTTAGACCCAATAACACATTTGGCCGGATTTATGAGGATTCCGTAGTCATCAAATCTTCGGAAAACCATGCTTAGGTATCTTTCATGTTCTTCTGTGGATGATGATGCCACCAACACATCATTGATTTATGTGAAGCAGAAGTCCAACACATGCAAAACTTCATCGATGAAATGCTGAAAGGTCTGTGCTGCGTTTCGGAGGCCATATGACATGTTTGTGAATTCAAACAGTCCAAAGGGCGTGGATATTGCAGTTTTATGGACATCCTCTGTTGCCACTGGTATTTGGTTGTAGGCTTTTACTAGGTCTAAAGTCGAGAAAACGATGCATGAATTGGCAAGTGAAATCTCCGATGTGGCACACGGGGTGTCGGTCGGCAATTGCACGGTCGTTGAGTCCTTTATAGTCACCACAGGGACGCCAGCCATCTGGTTTCTTTGTTACCAGGTGCAGAGCAGACGCCCAGATGCTTTCAGATGGTCACGCCGTGCCTGCTTGAATCATTGTATCTAATTCTGCTTTTGTGATGCGCTGTTTGTTGGGGGCCAACCGTCTGGGCCGCGAGAAAACTGGAGGACTGGGCGTGGTCCTGATGTGATGCACTGTCGAGTGGCAGGGCGATGATGGCACTCCAGCGGGTCGCATGGCTGTCGAGAACTCGTTTAGCAGTTGCCCTTACGGCGCTGGCGACGCAAGGAAGTGCACCGACGACTCACTGCACTGCGTAGGCTGGCATGCCAATTTCAGCGATGTAACCCGGTCCAAAAGGGAAGCGTTCCTTACATCCAGTATGAGGTGGTAACAGGACAGGAAATCCAGCCCGATTATAGCGCAGGTCACGTCTGCGACTATAAATCGCCACTCGAATGACCTCCGTAACTCGATGTTCAGATTATAGTCACAAGGCCACATTTACATATGACTGAACCATTTGCAGCTGCAAAGTCGTAATTTGTGCGCAGTCGCTGTTGCCACAACAGGCGCTTAGGAAATACGCAGACGTCCGAGCCGGTATCCACTAAAAGCTGCAACTTACTTGTCCTGTCTGTTACCACTAAAGGTTGCGTTGGTTGCCCAGGCTGATGCTGCTGGCACACCTGCTCGCCGGGCGTGGGGCGCTGCTGTTCGCGTTTTCCTCCCAGGAACACGGCGACCTGCGTCTACATGCTCTGTCGCCGAAACGACAGCGGTAAAATCACTCGTTCCGCTCCGTCGAGGGCGAGGAGCGCGTGCTGCGTCGTCCACATGATGGTGTGCAGTCTTGCCATTTTTACACTACTGGCCATTAAAATTGCTACACCACGAAGATGACGTGCTACAGACGCGAAATTTAACCGACAGGAAGAAGATGCTGTGATATGCAAATGATTAGCTTTTCAGAGCATTCACACAAGGCTGGCGCTGGGCGAAACCTTCAACATGCTGACATGACGAAAGTTTCCAACCGACTTCTCATACACAAACAGCAGTTGACTGGCGTTGCCTGGTGAAATGTTGTTGTGATGTCTCGCTTAAGGAGCAGAAATGCGTACCATCACGTTTCCGACTTTGATAAAGGTCAGATTGTAGATTACCGCGATTGCGGTTTATCGTATTGCGTCATAGCTGCTCGCGTTGGTCGAGATCCAATGACTGTTAGCAGAATATTGAATCAGTGGGTTCAGGAGGATAATACAGAACGCCGTGCCGGATGCCAATGGCCTCGTATCACAAGCAGTCGAGATGATAGGCATCTTATCCGCATGTCTGTAACAGATCGTGCAGCCACGTCTCGGTCCTTGAGTCAACAGATGGGGACGTTTGCAAGACAACAACCATCTGCACGAACAGTTCGACGACGTTTGCAGCAGCATGGACTATGAGCTCGGAGACCATGGCTGCGGTTACCATTGACGCTGCATCACAGTCAGGAGCGCCTGCGATGGTGTACTCAACGACGAACGTGCGTGCACGAATGGCAAAACGTCATTTTTTTCGGACGAATCCAGGTTCTGTTTACAGCATCATGATGGTCGCATCCGTTTTTGGCGAATCGCAGTGAACACACATTGGAAGCGTGTATTCGTCATCGCCATACTATCGTATCATCCGGCATGATGGTTTGGGGTGCCACTTGTTACACGTCTCAGTCACCTCATGTTCGCATTGACGGCACATTAAACAGTGGATGTTACATTTAAGATGTGTTACAACCCGTGGCTCTACCCTTCATTCGATCCCTGGGAAACTCTACATTTCAGCAGAATAATGATCGACCGCATGTTGCAGGTCCTGTACGGGCCTTTCTAGATACAGAAAATGTTCGACTATTGCCCTGGCCAGCACAATCTCCAGATCTCTCACCAATTGAAAACGTCTGGTCAATGGTGGCCCAGCAACTGATTCAAATGGTTCAAATGGCTCTGAGCACTATGGGACTCAACTGCTGAGGTCATAAGTGCCCCAGAACTTAGAACTACTTAAACCTAACTAACCTAAGGACAACACACACATCCATGCCCGAGGCAGGATTCGAACCTGCGACCGTAGCGGTCGCGCTCCGATCAACTGGCTCGTCACAATACTACAGTCACTACTCTTGATGAACTGTGATTTCGTGTTGAAGCAGCATGGGCAGCTGTACCTGTACACGCCATCCAAGCTGTTTGACTCAATGCCTAGTCGTATGAAGGTCGTTATTACGGCCAGAGGTGGTTATTCTGGGTACTGTTTTCTCAGGATCTGTGCACCCAAATTGCGTGGAAATGTAATCACATGTCAGTTCTAGTATAATATATTTGTCCAGTTAATACCCGTTTATCATCTGCATTTCTTCTTGGTGTAGCAATTTTTATGGCCAGTAGTGTATATGCTGAGAGCTGTGACCTGCCGTTTCAACTCGTCGAGGCGCGAAGTGATGTTGTCCAGCTTGTCTTTGGCGGGTGTTGTAGTGAAAACCTGCTGAGCTGCAGCCTCAGTTACTGTGTCCGCTATCTCTGTCAGCTTGCTCAGGTTCTCCTCTTGGGTCATTGTGAACAGGTTCAAATGGTTCAAGTGGCTCTAACCACTATGGTACTTACCATCAGAGGTCATCAGTCCCCTAGACTTAGGACTAGTTAAACCTAACTAACCTAAGGACATCACACACATCCATGCCCAATGCAGGATTCGAACCTGCGACCGTAGCAGCCTGACGAATCTGGACTGAAGCGCTTAGAACCGCTCAGCCACAGCGGCTGGCACTGTGAGGAGGGTGCGATGCATTTCCGGGAAGCGCAACATCCATATGGATTTAGCAGAGGGTCCAGGATGTCCGGTCCAGCCAAGGTGCAGGGATGTCGCTGAAACTGTGATGGCTTCCTATCGCCGATTTCCTCCCTATGCAACAACCGTCCTAAGCGCTGCGTGTTAGAGAGGGAGAGACGCCGAATGAGCTCGCCTTTCAGAATTTTGTACTTCCGAGAAACCGGCGGGTCAGTGATCACATCGCTGACATCACTGGCGGGGCAGCTGTCCAGTAGTGCCACCGCATGTACATATTTTGTGGCATCTGCGTTATCCCGGTAGTGACGAAATGGCTTTCGATGTGCGTGAACCAAAGTGATGGAACCTCCGTCCAGAGGGCTGGTGCTTTGAAAGCCACGCGGTTCATTTGAGCAGCTGGGGTGTCCCGTGGGGTGGTGGCAGATAGGACTCAGCCACCTTGGGGCTGGAGGTAGGTAACAGGATGGTCCCGCCCGAGGTGCAGGTAGAACAGCCTTTCACCGTAGGCAGGGGGGCGGAGAGGGGTGCCAGGGAGGCCGGACACGTGCTTTCCTGGCAGCACACCTCCGCCCGCTGTTGTTGTTCCACAGTACCATACCAGATCGGGTTGACGGAGGAGATAGAGAAGATCCAAAGAAGAGCGGCATCTTTCGTCACAGGGTTATTTGGTAAGAGTGATAGCGTTACGGAGATGTTTAGCAAACTCAAGTGGCAGACTCTGCAAGAGAGGCGCTGTGCATCGCGGTGTAGCTTGCTCGCCAGGTTTCGAGAGGGGGCGTTTCTGGATGAGGTATCGAATATATTGCTTCCTCCTACTTATACCCCCGAGGAGATCACGAATGTAAAATTAGAGAGATTCGAGCGCACACGGAGGCTTTCAGACAGTCGTTCTTCCTGCGAACCATACGCGACTGGAACAGAAAAGGGAGGTAATGATAGTGGCATGTAAAGTGCCCTCCGCCACACATCATTGGGTGGCTTGCGGAGTATAAATGCAGATGTAGATGTAGATGTAGGCAGTCTCCTTTTTTCCAGGTGCATTCAAAGCTGCTCCTCGTGTCGCTGTTGTAGTGCGTCCATCTCTTCCATGTGTTTGCGCTGCCGATCGCACAGTAGCTGCTGCTGTTGGTGTGTAATTTTTTCCTGGTGGCTTAATTGTTGCTGCAAGTGCTTCATCTCTTCTTGTTGCTGTCCTAACTGTTGTTGTGCCTGCTCCATGATACTTTCGTGTCGGCCAGAGTGGCCGAGCGGTTCTAGGCGCTACAGCCTGGAACCGCACGACCAGTACGGTCGAAGATTCGATTCCTGCCTCGGGCATGGATGTGCGTGATGTCCTTAGGTTAGTTAGGTTTAAGTAGTTCTAAGTTCTAGGAGACTTATGACCTCAGTAGTTAAGACCCATAGTGCTCAGAGCCATTTGAACCATTTTGATACTTTCGTCAGGATCATCACTTTGTAGGTATTTATTAACGGTACACTTCACTTTGAGGCACTGATACCGTAGTTTCTCGGACATCCACAATACAAGCTGACCGACAACAGTATTAACATGGTTACTACAGGTAGCACGCTTCCGACAACTGCACACACTCCGATGCTCGCGCTGCCTTAGGTAGAGGCCGACTGGCCACTGGGGAGCGCTGTTTTCTGGCGTTGGCCATTCGCGACGTTGCCAACTTGTTAGTGTGGAGCCACCAGCGAGCTGGGGTCGCTACAGTCCCACCAATGGGACGTTAAACACTAATCTTCTCCTCCTTCACCACCTCTTAGTCCTATGTTTTCATATATTCCAGAGGACAGGTTAAAGTATCTTCAAACCGATAGCCATCAGGCCTCTGCACAAAGGTATGCAGCTGGCAATAAGTTTTTATAATGCTCTCAGTCAAGTTGATATTAGCAACTATGGCCCTGTGCAAAATTCGCCACTGGTTATCAAGTATACCAAACAAATATTTTGCTACATGCCTTGTTCTACTCTGCATATAATTAAACACTATCTTGAGAATGAGAGCGATTTTCTTGCAGTGGACCACATGAAGTGTGTATCAAGAGCAAAAGTTCCATAACCTATAAATTCAAACGGCACAGTTTCATTGTTTGGTTCAAAGGTTTGGCGTCTGGAAATGGTAACCTTCCAATATAAAGTGATTGTCCAAATTCATTTTAAAGTATTTGTATTACGAACATGTCCATATCCTCTAATATCAATGTATCTCAAGCGATAGTCAGTATCCGTAACTGCAAGAAGCACTACAGAATGAAACTGTTGTCTATCAAATGCAGTTAGCGTCAGTTGTTCTCATAGCGCCGGCCATGGTGGCCGAGCGGTTCTAGGTGCTTCAGTCCGGAACCGCGCGACTGCTATGGTCACAGGTTTGAATCCTGCCTCGGGCATGATGTGTGTGATGTCCTTAGGTTAGTTAGGTTTAAGTAGTTCTCAGTTCTAGGGGACTGATGACCTCAGATGTTAAGTCCCATAGTGCTCAGAGCCATTTTTTTGTTTATGACAAATAATTCACTTCCAATATTTGACGACATCACCAACCAGCACATTCTTACCGTCAATGGCATGTACGCAGTGAGGAAAATTTGTAGTTTTATCAAAATTCAGAGCTGTTTCTTGTAATTCTTTTTTGTTGGCATTGGCATGTACTCATGTATCTTCAATTCTAGAAGCAATAGTTAAGCGACCAAGTAAAAACCCAGATGTACAGACTTCATGGAGCATCCTGTTTCAAGATACCTGTTATAAACAAATAGAATGTGAAACACAATACCAGGTTGGTAGAAATAAATGAAATTCTATGAGCAAGTGTAAGAATAATTACTTTTAGCGGTCCTACAGGAAAAGAAGTACACAGTCGGTGGAAAAATATGCATGTTGCAAAAAGCTAAGAAGAAAGGTAGCGCAGCGACTACAAAAAACCCATATGCCTACCCGAGAGAGATATCTTTCCTGCAAGAAGCCACGGAAGTGGGGCAGTAACTAAAAGGAAAAGAAGTACAAAATTGGTGGAAAAATATGCATGTTGCAAAAAGCTAAGAAGAAAGGTAGCGCAACGACGACAAAAAACCCATATGCCTACCCGAGAGAGATATCTTTCCTGCAAGAAGCCACGGAAGTGGGGCAGTAAGTAAAAAGTTTCTTCCGCCGTTTTGTAACTTTTGACTGTATTTTCAATGGATATGGTCGTTAATTACCGGCGTAATCCTGACTTACTATACAGTCATCACACCACACACATTTGCACAGTACAAGGTGCTACTTGAGTTTTTCCAAAAATGTTTCTTTTAATTTCAGGACCTCAAAAAATGTGAATGACACCTCTATCCTTGAGGATGATGAAGAGAGAAAGCATAATGAAGACAGTGCACCGCCTGGTAACACTGCTGCTAAACCTTCTGCTCCTAAATCAAAATTAAGGAAACTTCAGGACCCAGTTGAAAGAAACTTGATAAGAGTTTTGACACATTGTTCAACTTGTGCTGCTCTACAAGAGGATCCTGATGAGTTGTTTTTGACATCATTTTTTCCTTACTTAAAAGAAATAACTACCGAAGATAAACTATACTTTCAAATAAAAACGTTACAATTAATAAAATCTTAGACGCGACAGACTGTAGACAGCAGCACTACTACTGACTCCTTTGTAAATACTGCACTGTCAGGTACATCGATATCGACAAGCACCAAAACCTCTACACCTGAGAGACGAGTCACTTTTTTGTCACCCATTACTGGAGTGGCGGATGAAGACTCGATTTTGTCACTTCAAGATTATTACAAGTGATTAGGCAATTGATATGAACTTCTAACGTAAACTCTTTTAATGCAACCTGGTTTATGTTAATGTTATGTTAAGTGTATGTTCATTTTAATAAATTACTTATCTGTGTCATCGTTACAACCACGCTCGACTGTTCTGTTGACACTCGGCTGAATGTGTAACCTGTGGTAGGGATGCTCACGGTAGGAATGGACTGGCTCCTTCTCCCCACTATATCACTTGCAATGGCGACCATTCAGCCTCCTCCCAATATTTTCCGGTGTATCTCGATGATAGGGCCATCCAAGAGATCTGGGTGAAGAAAGAAGCACCTTACCCTATCCCTTGCAAGTTGTTGGCTAGCTGGAAACCCAGCCTTTTACCATCCAATACTTACAGTACTGTTCCTGTCACGTCTCTCTCCATGAAGGACATGGCCACACAGACATGCGACCTCAAATTCAGCACCGTGGTTGTAAAATCAATCAGTCTCACGGTAGCATCCCTGCCTCCTTCTCATCCAGCTTCGCTACAAGCCACCAAATTTTTGCCTCACTTGGTGAAGCCACGTGCTACACAAGCAGCATGCCAGAAAGTACAGAAGGAATACTCCCATGGCGACATTTTACATCCCTCCAGCTGACAAAAATCTGAATCGTCATCTGCCAACAGCACAGCCTCCAAGAAATTAAGCAGGACCGAACCATCTTCTCCTTTGCCAACTCGGAGATCCTCTTCAACAGTGTCACCACATGATACCCTCACCCAGCTGACTTCCATGTCGCCAGCGTGAACCACCAACCATTTTTCTCCCCTGGACTCTGCAGACCGACAGACAGCCTGTGCACCCTGTAGCAGAGAAAATGGTTCAAATGGCTGTGAGCACTATGGGACTTAACTTCTAAGGTCATCAGTCCCCGAGAACTTCGAAGTACTTAAACCTAACTAACCTAAGGACATCACACACATCCATGCCCGAGGCAGGATTCGAACCTGCGACCGCAACGGACGCGCGGTTCCAGACTGTAGCGCCTAGAACTGTTCGGCCACTCTGGCCGGCACTGTAGCAGAGAGTCTTCGAAGGCTAGTCCTCAGTAGCCGCCTAGGTGGCACCCCTTCATTTTCCCCCTCCTCCCATCGCTCGTCATGTCTCTCCTCCAATGGAATGTTTGTGGCCTTAGGTCATACAAGAAGTGGCCATGGCAATTCCATTGGCAATGGTCCATCTTGTGGGTGCAAATGATAGGAGGCGAGAAACAGTTGCAAGCTTGATCCCGGGTGCGTGTGGAGAGAAGTTTGGCCATCTGCTGCTTGAAGGGTCTGACAAAACGTACCGCTTCGCAGTTGGACTGTGGATGGAATGGTGCATTAGTTAGATGCTGTATGCCATTACATTCACATAATGTTTCAAATTAATTTTAAATGAACTGAGGACTGTTGTCTGACACTATTACTTCAGGTAAACCTACAAGGCAAAAAATAGAGGACACCACCTGACTTGTGCTACATGAAGTTGTCAAGTTCATTGGCACAGTTAAAGGAAACTTGCTATATGTGTAAAATACAATGAACCAACGAGTATTCCAAAAATGTCCCGCAAAGTCTATCTGCACATGTTGCCATGGTGATTGCGACTTAGGCCAAGTAAAGAATTCTTGTGGTGGAACGGACTGATTTTTCGCACATGCGTGAGACTGTGACATCATCTGTTCTATTTGGGTGTCCATACCGTGCTCACACTTGCCCACTCTACACTTAAGTCATGCATCAGATAACACATGAAACAAAGAACGCAAATTTGCAATATGATCTTTAGGTGTACAAGCTGCTACAACGGTATTGTCCACATAGTTTGAACAGTTTGGCACTTGAGCCATCAGCTGTTCCAAATCCCATTGGAGGATGGCAGGTGCAGAAGCACTGCCAATAGGCAAATGCAAATATTTAAACAAGTCCAAATGAGTATTCACTACAAACACTTTTAGAGATTCTTCATTTAGTGGTATCTGAAGATAGCATTGCACAAATCAGTTTTTGGAAACTAGCATCCCGCACCTAATTTGTCCATGAGATCTTCTGGGTGTGGCAATGGGTAAGTATCAAACACAGTTTGTGGATTGACCATAGAATTAAAGTCAACACAGAGGCGAATGTGACCCAAAGGTTTGGGGAACAAAATCAGTGGACTTGCCCACTGACTAGCTTGTATGGGAGCAATAGCTCCGCTATCTTGCAATTCTTTAAGTCCATCAGCGACTTTGTCCTGTAATGCAATGGGGACAGTTCTGGCCCGACAAAATTCCGTCTTAGCATAGTGCAACAAAATTGTTGGCCTTACCTAAACCTTGAGAAAAGGGTTCCAAGAGTTCTTTCAGCAAGCTGGCTGCACGTATTTTGCATGGAATGCAGACACTGGTAACACATTGTCCTGAATGTTAAAGCCAAACAAATCAGACGAATCAAGACCAAATATGTTCTCACAATCACATGATTGTAGTACTGTGAAAGTCACTGTTCGCATATGAGAGTGATACCTGGCAGGCAAAGTACATTTTCTGAGAACGAGGATGTCTTGTCCATTATAAGCCGTCAGGTGTGTGCTAGTTTTAGACAGTCATGGGGAGCCTAACATTTCATATACATGACAATTCAGAAATGCAGCAGAGGCAACCATGTCCAACTGAAATTTCACATGTTTCCCACAAAGAAGCAAATGAACAAAAAGTTTGTTGGCCTGGTGCAGCACTGCTCGTTTGCTAGTTTTGCTAATGGCTGTTGCAGACTTTGAATATACTGCATTAATGACATAGGCCTAGTGACTAGATTTTTTGTGAGTGGGCAGAAATCTTATGTTTGTTCCTGCCACAAGCATAACACTGTGCTTGTTGGGAGGGGCATTCTTGGCATTTGTGCTGTGAATAACACTGAGGGCATGACTTTATCCTATTCATTTGTGTAGCTGCCTCTTTAGTGAGCTGCTTACGTGGTGTAGAGAGTTGTTTACACGGCATGGCAAGTGCAAGCTGCCGCTGCCAAATGGGCTGGTCACAAACAAGGGACTCAACCCGACAAATTGCTGCCTGCTCAAATTTATGGGCCAAAAGGGCACCTGAATTATTCTGATCCAGCATTTTCACTACTTGCTGAAATGAGGGATCAGACTGTTTCAAAATCTGTTCTCTGAGTTTGACACGATCACATCACGCAACATAACATCTGAATATAAAGCACCACAAGCACATTTGAATTTGCATTTCCTCATTATACCCTCCAAGTCTGTTACTCACTCATGATAAGTTTGTTCCGATAAGTTTTTCAATTAAAGAATTGATACCTATCTGCTACCACATTCACTTGTTGGTCATAGTAGTTAGTTAGCGAATTTACAACTTGATCATATGAAAGTTCTTTCAGAGTGGCATTAGGGAATAACTTCTGTAGGGGACTGCACTTCCTACCATAGACAAGTAATAGGGGAGTTTCACAGTACCTGTTATGTTGTGTGCAATTACGTGGGTTTTAAACTGTTGCAACCACTTGAGCTATTCCTCTTCTTGTTCATGAAAGTGTCGAAAAGGCGGTATAGCACTAGGAGCAGCGGTAGATGTTGCTTGTGCTGCGTTAGTAGTTTGGTTTACCAGGAGCTGCTGTACTGTGTTTAGTAACAGTGATATTTGCTGGCTCTGAAACTGAAGCATCTGCCTTAGCTGCATTGCATCTAACACTAGCACCTGTGGCGCCTGAGCAGGGGGTGGGATAGGTGGGGTAGACCTGTGTTCACAGTTGTAGTGAATTGGCTTGCAGCTAGACTGTTAAAATTCGAGCTAGGTAAAGGCACGCAATCACATGCTGACCATACCTCCCGTCAATGATAAATCTGTGCACAGTTTGTGAGTCCATTGGCAGAAGTTGCAAACCACATAATATATGTTAAAGAAAGATGCAAATGGGAAAGTCATTACACTAAGGTGAAAGAAAGCCTGATTTGCTGACTGTAGACAGAAAATTTTGAAAGAAATAGCATTTGCCGTCATTTATATGTTCATACAGACATAGTCTGCAGACCTGTGTTCACAATCATAGTGGCTGGGCTTGCAGCCTGAACAGTAGCATTACAGCTGGGTAAAGGCCCACATTCATATGCTGACCACACCTTCCATCAAATTCAAATATGTGCACAGATGGCGAATTCACAAGCAAAACCAGCAGACTACACAATATTTAATAAAGGAAGATATTAACAGGAAAGACCTTCCACTATGGGAAGAAAGGGCCAATTTATGAACATATGCAGAAACGATTCAGTGAAACTACATTTCCCCTCATTTATATGCATGTAGAGAGGCAATCTGCAGACCTGTGTTCACAATCGTAGTGGATGGGCTTGCAGCCTAACCAGTACCATTCTAACCAGGTAATGGCACACATTCACATGCTGGACACATCTTCAGCAGATGACACATCTGCTCATAGATGCAACAGAAGTGGCAAACCACAAGACATATAATAAACAAAGATGGTAAATACAACTATGGTAAAAGAATGACAAAGACACACATAGCCTGCTGCCCTATGATCACAGTCTTTGTGGATGGGCTTGCAGCCTCACAAATAAAAATCCAGCCAGATAAAGGCACACATTCACATGCTAAACATACCTTCCATCAACCACAAATCTGTACCTTCCATCGGCCACAACATCTTGTGAGTACATTGGCAGGGGTCTCGAACCACATGATATTTAGTAAAGGAAGATGCAAATAGGAAGGAATTTCCAGTAAGGGAAAAAAAGGCCCAGTTTCTCAGCAAAGGCAGAAATGATTTAAAGAAACTGTATTTACCCTCATTTATACGCATGTATATATGTAGTCTGCATATCTATGTCCACAATCATAGTGAATGGTCTTACAGCCTGTCCAGCACTATTTCAGCAAGATAAAGGCATACATGCACATGCTGACCATACCCAACATCAATGACAAATCTGCACAAAGACCGAGAGTCCACTTATAGAACTCATAAACCACACGATATGTAGCAAAAGAAGGTGGAAACAGAAAAGATCTTCCAGTAAGGAAAAAATAACAAACACTGAATTTCTGCATGTAGGTAGAAAATTCCATAAGAAACAGAATTTCCCCTAATTTATTTGAACATACACACAGTCTGCAGACCTGTGTTCACAATCTTTGTGGATGGGCTTGCAGCCTTACCAGTAATATTTCACTTGGGTAATGACACACATTCACATGCCAACAATACCTTCCATTGATGGCAAACTTGTGCAGGGATTGTGAGTCCACTTGCAGAACTGACAAACCACATGACATTTAATAAAGGGAAATGGAAACACGACATATGTTCCATTAAGGTGAAAGAATAACAAAAAGTGAATTTATGAGCTTCAACAGAAATGAGTGAAAAGAACAGCATTTGTCTCATTTATCTGCTCATATACACTCCTGGAAATTGAAATAAGAACACCGTGAATTCATTGTCCCAGGAAGGGGAAACTTTATTGACACATTCCTGGGGTCAGATACATCACATGATCACACTGACAGAACCACAGGCACATAGACACAGGCAACAGAGCATGCACAATGTCGGCACTAGTACAGTGTATATCCACCTTTCGCAGCAATGCAGGCTGCTATTCTCCCATGGAGACGATCGTAGAGATGCTGGATGTAGTCCTGTGGAACGGCTTGCCATGCCATTTCCACCTGGCGCCTCAGTTGGACCAACGTTCGTGCTGGACGTGCAGACCGCGTGAGATGACGCTTCATCCAGTCCCAAACATGCTCAATGGGGGACAGATCCGGAGATCTTGCTGGCCAGGGTAGTTGACTTACACCTTCTAGAGCACGTTGGGTGGCACGGGATACATGCGGACGTGCATTGTCCTGTTGGAACAGCAAGTTCCCTTGCCAGTCTAGGAATGGTAGAACGATGGGTTCGATGACGGTTTGGATGTACCGTGCACTATTCAGTGTCCCCTCGACGATCACCAGAGGTGTACGGCCAGTGTATGAGATCGCTCCCCACACCATGATGCCGGGTGTTGGCCCTGTGTGCCTTGGTCGTATGCAGTCCTGATTGTGGCGCTCACCTGCACAGCGCCAAACACGCATACGACAATCATTGGCACCAAGGCAGAAGCAACTCTCATCGCTGAAGACGACACGTCTCCATTCGTCCCTCCATTCACGCCTGTCGCGACACCACTGGAGGCGGGCTGCACGATGTTGGGGCGTGAGCGGAAGACGGCCTAACGGTGTGCGGGACCGTAGCCCAGCTACATGGAGACGGTTGCGAATGGTCCTCGCCGATACCCCAGGAGCAACAGTGTCCGTAATTTGCTGGGAAGTGGCGGTGCGGTCCCCTACGGCACTGCGTAGGATCCTACGGTCTAGGCGTGGATCCGTGCGTCGCTGCGGTCTGGTCCCAGGTCGATGGGCACGTGCACCTTCCGCCGACCACTGGCGACAACATCGGTGGAGACCTCACGCCCCACGTGTTGAGCAATTCGGTGGTACGTCCACCCGGCCTCCCGCATGACCACTATACGCCCTCGCTCAAAGTCCGTCAACTGCACTTACAGTTCACGTCCACGCTGTCGCGGCATGCTACCAGTGTTAAAGACTGCGATGGAGCTCCGTATGCCACGGCAAACTGGCTGACACTGACGGCGGCGGTGCACAAATGCTGCGCAGCTAGCGCCATTCGACGGCCAACACCGCGGTTCCTGGTGTGTCCGCTGTGCCGTGTGTGTGATCATTGTTTGTACAGCCCTCTCGCAGTGTCTGGAGCAAGTATGGTGGGTCTGACACACCGGTGTCAATGTGTTCTTTTTTCCATTTCCAGGAGTGTACATATACCCTGCAGCCATGTGATTCATGGTCTTTTTGGACAGGCTTGCAGACTCATAAGTAACATTCCACCCAGGTAAAGGAATACATTGACCTTCCATTGATGAGGAATCTTTGCACAATTTGTGAGTCCACTTCACAGTTCACACATGAAGTTGGAGCTAGAGGCCACACAGCCAGGTAATATGGTAGTAGTTGTGTGCAGAGTCTGCTGGCTGCACCCCCTGTTGGAAGTAATGGATATATAGGGCAGAGTACAAGCCTTTGCTGGCCACTTGTTTACTGCTAATTGTATTGTACCATGTCCTATGTGAGTGTATACTGTTTGAGCGATAAATTATATTGTCTTTGAGTTAGAACATTCACAGTATTTGTCTCCATGTGTTCCACCTCAGTCATTAGTCCTTTGAGTTTAATTTCCAGGGAGGTAGTGGTTAAATCTCTTCTCGAGCAACAGCAACTGCTGACAGTCACTATTTCCAGTTTAACAATTACAATGGGACAACCTGTGGCTCCACCACCAACATATATCCACTGCCATTCCATTTGTATGCAGATGCAGCAGAAGACTGGATCATTACAAAATATGCCTCTGGCAACATTTCCAAGCATTTGTGGTAATAAACGTAAACTTGTGCAAGGCCCTTTTTTGGTTATGGATTTCACATGTAGTTGTATTAGCTTGCCCCCTTACAAGAACCTTCAAGTCATTCATTTGGTCAGATGTGTGAATTACTTTCTACCTATCACTGTCAATCTACTCACATTATTGCTGCTTATGTGGAGTTTTAACACTGCCATAAATAGCCAAAACAGTCACACAGGGTATGGGCAGCAGCAGTCATCATAATTTTGTGACAAATGTTCATAAAGAATCCTATGCCAACCAAATGCTTTGTGCACAGTCATACGTGTTTCTCCTGATGATAGGGAAGTTTGAGAGCGAGCTCTGCAGTGTGAAAATCTTACACTTACAGAAGTATTGAACATAGCTCAGTTATTTGAAATTTCACATACTACAGGCAGTCAGATAGAAGCCTGGTCTGAGGCTTCAGTAATCAGTGGCCTCTACTCCCTCCCAGACTTCAGTCAGTGTGCAAGAAAATGTCAACTCTATTGTAACAGTCCAGCAGGCATCTCATCATTGTATAAGTAATTGTCATTTACAACAACAACAGTCTGTGTCAAAATAGCAACAGCCTTATGCTCATACTGCTTTATTCAACACGAACAGACCACATGTCACAAGCACTGGGCAACATGTAACAGGTGCCATAAGAAAGGACTCATTACTTTTGTATTTAACTCCTTTCCAAACCAGAATGAGGATGCAAGTAACATAGATGTGAACAATGTCAGCAGTGATGGTGTCTCAAAGCAAGTTATACATTGAAGTGCGTGTGTTTAACAAACCACTGAGAATGCAGGTGGACATGGGTGCAGCAGCAAAATATTGGTGAATTCTCAGACTTGTGTGTATTTGGGTTCTCCCCCCTCCGAATCTGGTGTCACAGAGGGTGGTGAGTTATAACAAATGACAGATTCCCATTCTTGGACAGTTTTCTGCACCTGTGACTTACAAGGCTTTGGTTCATTCATTAACATTCCTAGTCGTGGACAATGCACACACTGAAAATCTGTTTGGTTTGAATGCATTTAAATTGTTTGAATTCTCTACTAATGATGAAGTGCATTTGGTTTCTGATCAAGTTCCATATCAACAGTTAGATGCTCTCTGTGCCAAATTTTCCTCTCTATTTTCTTCAGGACTGGGTTATGCAACAGAATTGTAGGCTGATATTACTATGAAACAGTCTACCAGCTCCATTTTTTCTGGGCCTGCCCAATACCACTTTTACTTTATGGGATCAAGTAAAAGCAGAATTAGATTGTCTTCAATTCCTTGATGTTACTACCCTTTACTGCACCCTGTTGAGCTGTTGGTAAAATTATTGGGGGGGGGGGGGGGCATTATTTTTCAAAGGCTGACTTGGTAGAAGCCTGTTTACAGCTGCCACTTGATGAGGACTGTAAACACCTTCTAGTCATCAGTACGCTGTTTGGGATTTATCAATACCAATGTTTGTCTTTTGGTGTGGCAAACACTTTTTAGAACAACTTTTTCCTTCATTTCCAAGCTGCACCACATATTTAGATGACACAGCAGTATCCGGTGCCTCTTGAGAGGTACAATTTCACAACCTTAGTGCTCTCTTTTCTGTTTGACAGTCTGCAGGGTTAAAGTGCAATTTGGACAAGACACAGTGTTTTCAACCGTCCATTATTTATTTGTGTTTTGAAGTGTCACATGCTGGGATTAAGCCATTGTGCCAGCAAATTGATGCTATTGGTACACTGCCACACCCCACGTTCATCAAAGAATTACAGGCATTTTTAGGCAAAATCACACACTATCACAAAATTATACCTGTCACTGGTACTGTAGCACAACCACTCCATGCGTTATTATGTAAAGATTTTCTTTTTCACTAGTCTCTGGATTGTAACTGGGCATTCAAGTCATTGAAATCTAAGCTGCAGTTGTTCCCTTGTTTGGCCACTTTTCAGTCAGGCCAGCACCTTGTGTTAGCAATGGCCATGTCTCAGTTTGGCATTGGCACTGTCTTTGCTCGTAAATATGTGGGTGGTTCTGAATGTCCTACTGCATATGCCTCTAAATCCTTAAATTTAGCACAACAGCATAATTTTCAGGTAGAGAAAGGGTCTTGGGGATGATGTACGCTGTAAAAAAAGTTTATGTTTTTGTATACGGGTCTAAATTTCACATGATTGCAGACTGCAAACTGCTTATGTCTATTTTAACCCTTCGGCATCCTTGCCAGACAAAGCTGTACATTGCTTACAGTGGTGGGCTCTTTTCCTGTCATGATACAATTCTGAGATAAATTTTCAACCTACAGTACAACATGCAAATACTGATGCCTTTTAGCATTTGCTGATTGGTCTGCATCCAGAGTCTGATAAAGAGGAATTACTTTGTCTTCATTTAGATGTGGAATCTCAGAATATTGTTTTGCTATTAGTAGCACTAGAATTACAGCTACAGTAGCTGCAAATCCTGTTTTATGTAAAGTTTTTTTTTGTGCAACATGACTGGCTGGACAAATCTCAGGGCCAAGCTTCTGACCCTTTGAGAAATTATTTTGCATTACAAAATCTTCTTTCTGGTTGGGATGGAGTGCTGCTGTTAGCTACAGGTGACACTGCTCCTCGTGTTGCAGTCCTGTCTGCCCTCCAACATGAGGTTATGTGTTTATTATATTTGTATCACTGTGGTGTGTCACGTAGAAAAGCGTTAGCATGCAGACATGTTTTTTGGTCAGACACTGATGTGGAAAGAGCATGAGTTGTTTCAGCCTTCATGCAGTGTGCCACCCACCTGGCGACTCCTCATCCTTCCTTGTCACTGTGGCTGGATCTACAGGAGCCTTGGGAACAAATTGTGGTGTAACTGCCAGACACCACACTTGCTAGGTAGTAGCCTTTAAATCACCCGCGGTCCGTTAGTGTACGTCGGACCGGCGTGTCGCTACTATCAGTGATTGTAGACCGAGCGCCGCCACAGGGCAGGTCTAGACTCCCTAGCACTCACCCCAGTTGTACAGCCGATTTTGCTAGCGATGGTTCACTGTCTACATACGCTCTCATTTGCTGAGACGACAGTTTAGCATAGCCTTCAGCTACGTCATTTGCTACAACCTAGCAAGGCGCCATATTCAGTTACTATTGATATTGATATTGTGAATCATGTACTGTCAAGAGTGACGTTCATCATTAATAGATTATTATGTCTGCTTTCTGAATTCTAATTCCTTGTCATGTTCCAGACCTCATGTCAGTATAGTTCTACCCTCCTCACGCCAGCCTGTGTGAGCTAAAACTCATGCATTTCGGCCTCCTCTAGCAACACGGTGTTGGCTCTTCTGCCAACACAACACAAATTCATGTAGATATTGTGGGACATTTTTTGAATTTCTACTGGCTTGTTCTAATTGATGCTTATTCTAAGTTTCTGTATGTGGTGCTTTCTCTATCTACTTCTGAAGCACCAAAAATTTCCACTTTGTCAAAAATTTTTGCAATGGAAGATATTCTGTGTACGTTAGTTAATGACAATGGCACTCAGTTCATATCTAAAGAATTTCAAGATTTTTGTAAAGAAAGTGATGTTCACCATATCATAGCTTCTCCTATCCACCCTCAATCGAAGGGGGAAGCAGAATGACTACTGCAAACATTTAAGACTCAGATGAGAACATACATTTTGGATGTATCACCAGAAGCAATTCTTGATTAGTTCCTCAGTTCTTATAGGTTCACCCCTGTTGGCAGTAAGAGTCTGGTAGAATTGTTGCACAGTCATTAGCTCTGGACTCTGCTCCACCTGCTTCGGCTGATGTCAAGCCATCCACCAGCACTGGTGTTGCATGCTTCTGGGCTGGCACAGCTGTTTGGGTTCATGGGTTTGATTGCTAGCTGAAAAGGGTGCTGACAGTAACTGAGAGTACTTATGGCTGATGACCCTGTGTAGTCTGCATGGGTGAGGGGAGGGCATCGTGACATATCAACCAACTACAACCTTGTGTACGTAGCAGCGCAGTGGGTGTGCCTCTGTCACTCTTGCACCCACCATCTACCTGGCCAGCTCTTACATTATAGCTGGACCCTTTCCTTCTCCACCACTGCTGATGATGTTTTCATGATTGTCTCCTCTGCTGTGGATGCCCCCTTAAGCTGTCTGGTGCCCTGGTGGAACCCCGGTTCCTGCACTGTCACAGCCGATGTCACTGCCATGCTGCCTCCGTTGCAAACTGGTGCTGCCTGTTCCACCATCTTCACTGCAACCTCCTTTTCTAGGGTTGGACTTGGCTGTGGAGATGGATGCTGTGCTAGCACTGCCTGTCCCACCATATGTCCTCACAAGAGGGCGGGTGTTGCACCTGTCTGCACTTGCACCACTTCCGACTCTACACACTGGTGGCAGTGCATTGCATGACTCAAAAACCTATGTCGACCACAGAAGAAATGGACGTGAGCACAGTGTTCACTCCTTCTCAAAGTAAGAATAGTGCTGTAACAACCAATTTTGTGTGTGCACCACTTCATAATTCATGCATGAAGTTTGTGCCGCAAGAGGCCACCTAGCCTGCTAATATGACAGTAGTTGCATGCACATCCTGCCAGCTGTAACCCCTATTGGAACTAATGAATTTATAGGCTGGAGGTCAAGGCTCTGCTGGCCAGTTGTGTACTGCTGATTGTATTGTACAGTGTCTTCCAAGTGTGTGTACAGTTTGGCCAAGAAATTAGAGTTCTTGGGTTAGAATACTGTGTGTAGGCAGAAAAGTTTAATAGAAACAGTAATAGCCCTCATCCATGGGCCCATATAGATGTAGCCTGCAGACCTGTGTCTGCAGTCTTAGTGGATGGTGTTGTAGCTTGATCCATAACATTCCAGCCACGTAAAGGCATACATTCACATGCTGACCATACCTTCCATTGATGAAAAATGTGAACAATGTTTGTATATCCACTGGCAGAACTGGTAAAACAGACAATTTTTAGTAAAGCAAGATGGAAACAGGAAATACCTTCCATTAAGGAGAAAAACATATAAAGACTGAATTTCTGAGCACAGGCAGAAATGAGTGAAAGATACTGGATTTCCACTTATTTACATGCACATATAGATATAGTCTGCAGACATGTGTTCACAATCATAGTAGATGGGTTCACATCCTGAGCAGTAACATTCCAGTGAGGTAAAGTAACAAATTCACATGCTGACCATACCTTCCATTGACCTTACAACCACACATAAACTGTGAGTCCACTGGCAGAACAGTCAAACCACAAGAAGCTTGGTATAGGCAAATACTTTCCACCAAAGGGAAAAAAAACATTGAAATTCTGTGGCTAGGCAGAAATGAATAGATGACATTGCAGTTTCCCTCACTTACCTGCACATAATGTCATAGTCTGCAGATCTGTCTCCACAGTCATAGGACATGTATCTGCAGCCTGATCAGTAACACTCCAGCAGGGTAAAAGCACACATTCAAATGCTGACCATACCTTTGATCAATGACAAATCTGCACACAGACTGTGAGGGCACTTGCAGAACTGACAAACCACAAAAAGGTCAGTATATTTCAGTAAAGTAAAAACCTTCCACTACTGGGAAATAAAAGGCTGAATTTCTGAGTACAGGCAGAAACAGTTCAAAGAAATAGCATTTCCCCTCATGCATATGCTCATATAGACAGAGAAACCTCACCTAAAATAAGTCTAAGTACTTTAAAGGAAATTTCAACTCAGAAAATTCAACTGTATTCCAGGACAGATTAAAAGAGATAGACTGGAAATGTAACAGTAACAAGTCAATTAATGCAAACTTTCAAAGATTCCTAAACAGCTTCCTTCTTGTACTCAATGAAACCTTTTCACCTAAGTGTTCCAACACCAAAGTGACAAGTAAACAGAAGGAATAAAAATTTCTAGTGCTAGGAAATGACAGCTGCACAAAGAGCTGAAATATAAGAAAGATCTAGCTTTTATTGAATATGTGAAACATTATAAAAATGTTTTCAAAAATGTTGTAAAGGCAGCAAAACAAATGTCTAACAGCGAACTAATTTCAAATCATGAGAATAAATCAAAAGCAGTGTGGTCTGTTGTTAAATCAGAATTGGGCATCAAAGTTGGCAGCCATGAAATTTGTAAAGCATGAAAACACCATCATTGTAACTCCTGCTCAAATATTGGAACACTTCAATAAATTCTTTATCAATGTGACAAAATCAAACATCAATGTTACAAATTACAATAAAAATGTATGTCCATATGGGCTTGATCAAAAAAATATATCTCCCATGAAATTTAGAAATATTACAATGAAAGAAATAGAAGACATTATATTATCACTATTATTGGGATGCGATATCTGCAAAAGTAATTAGATCAGTCTTCAAAATAGTAAGTCCTCCATTAGTTGAATTAATCAACAAATCATTTGAAGAAGGTTGTTTTTCAGAATCATTAAAATATGCAGAAATAAAACCACTTTTTAAGAAAGGGTCAAGAGAAGATATGGGGAATTATCGTCTTAACTCCCTCCTTCCAGTGCTGTCAAAAATTTCAAGAAAATAGCTGCTATCCAAATCCAAAACTTTATTGTTTCACAGGTGAGTATTTTGTGCAATCAGTTTGGCTTCCAGCAAGGGGAAAATACAACAGATGCTATAAATAATTTCATAGAAAAAATTAGCACAGCTCTAGACAAAAAAAGTAAAGTAGCCAGAATTTTCTGTCACCTGACAATGGTTTTTGATTCCGTAAATCATTCCTTGCTAAACCACAATGTAGAAAATATGGGATTAATGGTGCAGTACTTCGATGGCTTACTGCTTACTTATCTAATAGAAGACAAAGAACAATCATCTCTTCAAATAGTGTAAACTACCATTCAGACTGGAAAACAATAACACAGGGTGTCCCGCAAGGTTTGATCCTTGGTCCAATTCTCTTTCTATTGTATGTCAACGACTTACCATTAAACATAAATTAACCATCTGTTTGCTGATGACACATCTGTTATCATGGAAAGTGAAGAAACAGAAATGATTCCTGATAGAGTCACTGGTACATTAGACAGGCTACAGTCATGGTTCCAGTTAAATGGTCTGAAGCTTATCATATCAAAAACAAACTTGATTGAATTCAGAATCAAACAATCAAGAGACCAGGAAATTAGTATAAATCATAAAAGTGAAGAATTAACAGAAGTGCATTCTGTCAAATTTCTAGGTCTACACCTCGATAAGAATTTAAATTAGAACACACATATTGAGTACCTGTGCAGCAAACTGGGTAGCTTTGCATACGCCATGCATATATTATCAAGTGATACTAACATGTCCACTCGCGAAGTAGCATATCTAAGTTACTTCGAATCAGTAATAAGATATGGCATTATTTTCTGGAGCCGGCCGGGGTGGCCGAGCGGTTCTAGGCACTACAGTCTGGAACCGTGTGACCGCTACAGTCACAGGCTCGAATCCTACCTCGGGCATAGGTGTGTGTGATGTTCTTAGGTTAGTTAGGTTTAAGTAGTTCTAAGTTCTAGGGGACTGGTGACCTCAGAAGTTAAGTCCCATAGTCCTCAGAGCCATTTGAACCATTGTTTTCTGGGAGAGCTCCAAAAATTTATCTCATGAACTGAAGCTCCAGAATAAAATTATCAGAAATATGTGCACTGCACAGCAAAGAGAATCATTTCGTCCATTATTACAGAAACTAAAAATCTTGACTGTCCCCTCCCTATACATATAGAAGCTAATGATATTTTTACACAACAAACCAGAATTGTTCATTAGAAACCAATTTGATCATCCATACAGCACAAGGAATAAAGATAATTTTATGCTTCCTGCCCATAGATTGAAATTTATGCTCAGTCCACACAATATATGGGCATGAAAGTCTACATCAAAATTGAAGGCAAAAACATTCTAAACATGGAAGTAGGGATACTAAAAAAGAAGTTACATGACATTCTTATACACAAATGTTATTACTCATTAGAAGAGTTCATGGAAGATGAACTGATTATTTGAGCAGAATCCAACTGCAAATTAGCATTATATTATGAAAAAAATGTCCAGTATCAAGAAAGATATTTACCTATGCTGGAAAATAAGAAAATATAAATACTGCTGCATAGACTAAACATAGTTTTAAAAATTAATATTATATTCTAGTTTGTAATTTTTGATGTGTCTCCTGTACCATAATCACATGATTTGTAAGTGTATGTTATGAGACTAATAAATCACAATTCACAATTCACATAGTCTGCAGACCTGTGTCCACAATCTTAGTGGATGGGCTTGCAGCCTGACCAGTAACATTCAAGCCAAGTAAAGGCACACATTCACATGCTGATCATACCTTTAACTGACAACAAATCAATGCAGAGATTGTGATTCCATTGGCAGAAGTGACAAACCACCTAACATTTAATAAAGTAGGATGGAAAGAAGACATATGTTCCAGTAAAGTAAAAAATTAACAGAGACTGAATTTCTGAGCTTAGGCAGAAATGAGTTAAAGAAATTGGATTTCCACTCACTTTGATGCTCATGTAGATCTAGTTGTGCACCTGTGTTTGTGATCTTTGTGGATGAGCATGCAGCCAAATCTCAAACATTCCAGCCAAGTAATGGCACACATTCATTTGCTGACCATAGCTTCTATCAACGAGAAACCCGTGCATAGATTATGAGTCCACTGGCAGAACTGACAGACAACACAACATTTAATGAAGGAAGATGGAAACCAGAGAGACATTCCATTAAGGTAAAAGAATAACGAAGACTGAATTTATGATTGTAAGCAGAAATGAGTTAAAAAAAAAACAGCATTTGCCCTCATTTACTAACTGATATAGGCATAGACTGCAGACCAGTCTTCACATTCATAGTGACTGGGCTTGAAGCATGGCTGGTAACACTACAGCCAGGTAAAGGCAAACTTGCACATGCTGACAATATGTCCCACAAACAACAAGTCCACCACAGAATGTCAGTCCAGTGGCAGAACTGAGGCAGGAATCACTGAAAGAAACAGTACTTGCCTTCATTTAACTGCTCATATAGAAATATGCTGCAGACCTGTGTTCACAATTGTAGTGAATGGGCTACCAGCATGACCTGTAACATTCCCACTAGGTAAAGTCAGATATTCACATGCTGACAATATCTTCTACTGATTCTACTGATGAGAATTCTGCATACAGGATGCGGGGCCACTGACAGAACAGAAAACCACAAGAAGTTCAGTAAAGGAAAGACGTTTCACTACAAATAAGGCCATATTTATGAGCATAGGTGGAAATGATTCAAAGAAATGGCATCTGCCTTCAGTCATAAGCAAATGTAGATATAGTCTGCTGACCTCTGTGGTTGCAACCTGATTGGTAAACACAGCAGCCATATAAAGGCACACACACACATGCTGATCATACCTTCCATCGACATCAAATCAGCAGCCAGACTGTGAGTCCATTGGCAGAATTGGCAAACTACACAACATTTAGCAAAGGAAAATGAAAACAGTAAGAACTTCCACAAAGCAGAAAAAATAAGAAAGATTGAATTTCTGAGAGCATGCATAAATCAGTGAAAGATACTGGATTTCCACTCATTTACATGCACATAAAGGCATAGTTTCCAAATATGTCTCCACAACTATAATGGATAGACTTGCAGCCTGTCTGGTAACATACCAGCATGGGAAAGGCATACATTCACATGATGACTGTACCTTTCATCAATGACAAATCCACACACAGTCTGTGAGTCCAATGGCAGAATTGGCAAATCACACAAAGTGTACTAAAGGAAGATATAAACAAGAAAGGCTTACCAAAATGAAAAGAAATGAGTAGCCTAATATGAAATCTGGATGTCTGTCCTTCCAGTCAAAATTTAGTTATAAGTGGAATCTGATAGGGAATTTTCTACTCTGTTTATTGATGAAGTCCATTTATTTTAGAAATGGATGTAAATAAGATAAATTACATTTTGAAGTTCGCTGTTCACTTCAAAAGTCAACACCTACATAACAGCTTGATAACAGATTTGGACATTCGCTGAGTAAACCAATGTGAACCAATATTAACACCATATATGATCAAATGTCCTCCAAAATAAGACATGGCAACTGTTCATGCCTGATGATAAATGTGCTTTAATTATTTATTTACATGTCAAGTTTTGTAGGACCAAATTGAGGAGCAAATCTCAAAGATCATGGAACTTGTCAGTACATGAAATTACAACATAAAAGTAATAACAGATAAAAATAAAATGTTTATGAAACCAAAAAAAGTGAAGCCATAAGTTTCAGTAAATGCAGTCAACAATATAACGTAAGAATCAGCTTAATTTTTCAAAGAACTCTTCAGTAGAATAGAAGGAGTGATCCATGAGGGAAGTCTTCAGTTTCAATTTGAAAGCAGGTGGATTACTGCTAAGATTTTTGAATTCTGGTGGTAGCTTATTGAAAATGGATGCAACAGTATACTATGTATCTTTCTGCACAACAGTTAAGGAAGTTCGATCCAAAGGCAGGTTGGATTTCTGCTGAGTATCCACTGAGTGAAAGATGCTAATTCTTGGGAATAAGCTGATATTATTAACAAGAAATGACAGTAAAGAATACACATATTGAGAGACCAATGTCAAAATACCCAGACTAGTGAAAAGTGGTCAACAAGAGGTTCTGAACTTACACCAGTTATTGCCCAAACAGTCCGTTTCAGAGCCAAAATTATCCTTCTGCAATGGGAAGAGTTATCCCAAAATATAATACCATATGGCATAGGTGAATGAAAATAGGCAAAGTAGACTAATATTCATGTCAAATGATCACTTACTTCAGATACCGTTCGTATAGTAAAAATGGAAGCATTAAGTCCTTGAAAAAGATCCTGAATGTTAGCTTTCCACGTAAGTTTACTATCTATCTGAACACCTAGAAATTTGAATTGTTCAGTCTCACTAATCATCTGCCCATTCTGTGAAATTAAAATGTCAGGTTTTGATCCTTTGCTGTCTGTTATTAAAGTAGGAGGTGAACCAATTGTGAACTACTCCCCGTATTCCATAATGGTCCAAATTCTGGAGCAATATCTTGCATTCAACTCAATCAAACACCTTAGTTAAATCAAAAAGTATGCCTAGTGTTCAAAACCTTTTGTTTAACCCATCCAGTACCTCACAGAGAAAAGAGAATACAGTATTTTCAGTTGCTAAATGACTTAGAAAGCTGAACTGTACATTTGATAGCAAATTATGCGATATAAAATGATCAACTATCCTTCCATATACAGCCTCTTCAATAACCTTAGCAAACACTGATGGCATAGAAATAGGTCTAAAATTGTCTACATGAACCTTTTCTCCCTTTTTATAAAGCAGCTTTACTACTGAGTACTTTAATCGTTCAGGAAACTGACCATTCCTAAAGGAAAAGTTACAAATATGGCTAAATACAGGGCTAACATGTGCAGCACAGTACTTTCATATTCTGCTAGACACTCCATCATATCCATGAGAGTCCTTAGTCTTAATTTATTTAATTACTGACTTAATATCCCCCTTGTCAGTATCACAGAGGAGTATTTCAGACATCGGTCTCAGAAAGGCATTTTCCAAGAGAGTTATATGATTCACTGTAGAAACAATTTTTTTTTATATTCACCAACAATGCACAGAAAATGATATATTTATATATGTTTTACCACTGTAGTCCTATGTTATTAATTTACTGTATAATTACAAACTCATATAATGTAACATGACAACTCCTATATCATTGTATAAGATAAAATAGATGCTCAATAAATGAATGAATGGATGAATGAATTGTTAAATACTGTGCATACATCTGATTTATCAGTAACAGAAATATTTTTGCTATGAACTGATGTGATATCGTCGACCTTGTACTGCTGACCAGACACTTCCTTTCACAACTAACCATATGGTTTTAATTTTATCCTGTGAATTAGCTATTCTATTTGTGCACCACTTACTCTTTACCTTCCTAATAATGTTTTTAAGCATCTTACAATACTATTTGTAATGGTCAACTGTAGCTTGATTGCGACTACTTCTAACATTTTGATATAATTCCCGCTTTGTTCTACATGATATCCTTATCCCATTACTCAGCCACCCAGGCTGTCTTTTACTGCTAGTATCACATTTAGAATGTTCTAATGAAAAGCATCTCTCAAAGAACATGAGAAACGTGTTAAGTAAAGAATTATATTTGTCATCCATATTATCAGCACTATAAACATTCTGCCACTCCTGTTCCTTGATGAGTTTTAAAAAAACTCTATTGCCCTAGGATTAACTTTCCTACATACACTACTGGAAATGGAAAAAAGAACACATTGACACCGGTGTGTCAGATCCACCATACTTGCTCCGGACACTGCGAGAGGGCTGTACAAGCAATGATCACACGCACGGCACAGCGGACACACCAGGAACCGCGGTGTTGGCCGTCGAATGGCGCTAGCTGCGCAGCATTTGTGCACCGCTGCTGTCAGTGTCAGCCAGTTTGCCGTGGCATACGGAGCTCCATCGCAGTCTTTAACACTAGTAGCATGCCGCGACAGCGTGGACGTGAACCGTATGTGCACTTGACGCACTTTGAGCGAGGGCGTATAGTGGGCATGCGGGAGGCCGGGTGGACGTACCGCCGAATTGCTCAACACGTGGGGCGTGAGGTCTCCACAGTACATCGATGTTGTCGCCAGTGGTCGGCGGAAGGTGCACGTGCCCGTCGACCTGGGACCGGACCGCAGCGACGCACGGATGCACGCCAAGACCGTAGGATCCTACGCAGTGCCGTAGGGGACCGCACCGCCACTTCCCAGCAAATTAGGGACACTGTTGCTCCTGGGGTATCGGTGAGGACCATTCGCAACCGTCTCCTTGAAGCTGGGCTACGGTCCCGCACACCGTTAGGCCGTCTTCCGCTCACGCCCCAACATCGTGCAGCCCGCCTCCAGTGGTGTCGCGACAGGCGTGAATGGAGGGACGAATGGAGACGTGTCGTCTTCAGCGATGAGATTCGCTTCTGCCTTGGTGCCAATGATGGTCGTATGCGTGTTTGGCGCCGTGCAGGTGAGCGCCACAATCAGGACTGCATACGACCGAGGCACACAGGGCCAACACCCGGCATCATGGTGTGGGGAACGATCTCCTACACTGGCTGTACACCTCTGGTGATCGTCGAGGGGACACTGAATAGTGCACGGTACATCCAAACCGTCATCGAACACATCGTTCTACCATTCCCAGACCGGCAAGGGAACTTGCTGTTCCAACAGGACAATGCACGTCCGCATGTATCCCGCACCACCCAACGTGCTCTGGAAGGTGTAAGTCAACTACCCTGGCCAGCAAGATCTCCGGATCTGTCCCCCATTGAGCATGTTTGGGACTGGATGAAGCGTCGTCTCACGCGGTCTGCACGTCCAGCACGAACGCTGGTCCAACTGAGGCGCCAGGTGGAAATGGCATGGCAAGCCGTTCCACAGGACTACATCCAGCATCTCTACGATCGTCTCCATGGGAGAATTGCAGCCTGCATTGCTGCGAAAGGTGGATATACACTATACTAGTGCCGACATTGTGCATGCTCTGTTGCCTGTGTCTATGTGCCTGTGGTTCTGTCAGTGTGATCATGTGATGTATCTGACCCCAGGAATGTGTCAATAAAGTTTCCCCTTCCTGGGACAATTAATTCACGGTGTTCTTATTTCAATTTCCAGGAGTGTAGTTTGTTATTATATGTGACTTTAGTTTGAATACAAAGGCCTTTTAGTGTTAAAATTTGGGCACCATGGTCTGAAAGGCCATTTACCCTTTTACTAACATAAGCCCATCTAGTAATGAAGAATGAACAGAAATATTTAATAGTATAGGCTTCTACAGCCAGAGTCAGTCAACATAAAAGTTTTCTGTGTATGCTACCACATCATAATGTATGAAACTACTGCTGGTAGTTTCATACATTATGACGTGGTGCCATACCCAGAAAACTTTTATGTCAATAGAAATATTGTCTATGGCTGTGCTACAGCTCCCGTGCACTCTAGTGGGTAAAATCACAGTCTGCATCAGATATATGAATTTAGGAGATCTACCAACATCCTTTTTCTTGCACAAACATATACAAAATTAATATTGACGTCACCACATATAACTAATTTCTGGTACTTCCTATAAAGTGCTAACCTATACTTCAGGTTTACAAGCACTTTGAAGGTATTACTACTAATAATTAACAATTAAGTGAGTGAAATGGAGCAAAATGTTTTGGCAACCACAGACAGAAAAGCCAACAAGAGAATTCGGCAACCTGAAAAGTGGAAAAGAAACACTAAATGAAACAAAGGTAAGCATAGCTTGTAATCTAGACTATAGTCATAGTATGGAGACCTGGGACCAGAAACTTACTAGATAGACTTGTAGCATGCCTGATAACATTCCTGTCAGATAAAGTCACACATTCACATAATTTCCCATGTTCCTCCCTCTGAACACCAACCTTTCAGCAGAAGAAAGGACAGCCACACACAAGCTAAAAACAAATCCTGACCTAACCATCCTACCTGGAAACAAAGGTCCCACCATGGTTGTTATGAATCACAGTGACCACCTGGCAAAGGCCTCTGCCCATTATCTGACTCCTACACCTATAGACTCTGCCAGAGTGATCCCATCCCAAAAGTCTAACATAACCTCCAATTTCTGCTTAAAGCCTTAGGCCCTTCCCAGAACCTCTCCCCAGAATCCATTTCCCACCTCATCCCTATGACACCCCATACACCCACCTTCTATGTGGTCCCCAAAATCCACAAACTCAACAACCCTGGACACCCCAATGTGGCTGATTGTTGTGCCCCTACTGAAAGAATTTTGGCCCTCATTGACCAATACCCCAACCACCTGCCCATAATCTGGCCTCTCAAGTCAAAGATATCAAACACTTCCTCACAGACTTCCCACCATCCCCACACTTTCACCTCCTGGATTGAACACTACCTTTTCCGATGCCCCTCAGACTCCAAACCCACTGCCTCATTCTTCATATATCTTACTAACTTTATCCTAACTCACAACTACTTCTCCATTGAAGAGAAAGTATAAAAACAAATCTGCAGACAGCCATGGGCACCCACGTGGTCCGCTTCTGTACCAACTTTTTAATGGCCCATTTAGGGGAGAACTTGCTAGCTTCCCAAAACGCCAAACCCCTAGTCTGGTTCAGGTTCACTGATGATATCTTCATGATCTGGACTCAGGGTCAAGACACCCTATCCTCATTCCTTCACAACCTCAACACCTGCTTCCTCACTTGCCTCATCTGAGACTCCTCAACCCAGTGTGACACCTTCCTGGATGTTTACCTCCTCCTCTCTGATGGCTCCAGCCACACCTCTGTCCACATTAAACCCACCAACCACCAACAGTACGAGCATTTTGATAGCTGCCATCCCTTCCATACCAAAAAATCCTCCCCTCCCCCCCCTCCCCCCTACAGCCTGGTCACCCTGGGACATCATATTTGCAGTGACAAGAACCCCACTGCCCAGTTTTCTGAGGGTCTCGCCAAGTCCTTCACAGACAGGCACAATCCACCACACCTATTCTATGAACAGATTTCCCATGCCATTTTGCCACATATCCCAAATCATCCCCCCTCCCCCTGCCCCCTTCTCCCAAGAACTTTGATTACCTAATATTATGGCATGAAATGAGGGACATCCTACAGAAGATCCTACTCACCCCTCCTAAAATGGTGCTCCATCACCCACCCAACCTCCTCAACATCCTACTCCATCCATATACCACTAACAATCCCAACACCATCCACCATGGACCATATTCCTGTGGGAGACCCAGGTGCAGGACCTGCCTAATCCACCTATGCAGCACTTCCTATTCCAGTCCTGTCACAGACTCATCCTACCCCATCAGATGCTGGGCCACCTGGTAAAGCAGCTACGTCATATACCAGCTCTGCTGAAGGCATTGCACAGGTCTTTATAATGGTAGGACCATCAATCAGCTGCCCACCAAGATGAACAGCAACTGTGAAACTGTGATCAACAGCAGAGTAGACCACCCTATGGCACAACATGCAGCTGAACATAAAATGCTTAATTTCAGTGGTTGCTTCTCTACTCCGGCCAACTGATTCCTCCACTCGACCACCAGCTTTGATGAACTGAACAGTTATCCTTAAACACATTCTCCACTCAAATTATCCCGGCCTGAACCTATGGTAATCTACTGTCACTACAGACCTCCACCCAACAGTTTCTACCCCCTCCATCCTATAGCCTTGTACCTATTCTTATCTCCCACCCTCTTTGTCTGCCAACACCAGCCCATCTTTCCCCTTCCCTATTCATCTCCTTTTCTGCTCACTATTTCCTCCCACCCCCCCCCACCCCTCTTCCCCACCTTCCTGCACCACCAAAGCCTCCTGCTACTGCACCTGTTGGTATTCTAGTGTCTGCATTCTCCACCTTGCTGCTTCCACGCTATGCGCTATGTGACAGCTGCATTTCAGTTTGACCTGCCAGCAATGGCAGTCATGTGTGCTTGGCTGTATGAATGAAGGTATTTGTGTTTCCATAACTCAAGAAGGTTTTGGCCAAAAACTATGTGTTAATGTCTTTTTGTTGTGCATGTCTGCAACTCAACATGTTATATTTATGGTGTGTAGCAATCTATCTTTTCCTCAGATTGTTAAAGTTTAGTAAAGGAAGATGGAAACAGGAAAGACATCCCACTGAGGAGAAAAAATAAAAAAACACTTAATTACTGTGCATAGGCAGAAAAAGTGAAAGAAACTGATTTCCACTCTTTTATATGCTCATAAAGACATAGACTGCAGAACTGTTTCACAATCGTAGTGGAGGGGTTTGCAGCCTGACAGGCAACATTCTAATATTGTAAAGGCACACATTCATGTACTGACCATACCTTTCATTGATGAAAAATACACACACAGTTTGTGAGTCCAATAGCGTAACAGGCAAACTGCAAGAAGTACAGTAAAGGGAAGGCCTCCCACTAAGGAAAGAAAAGTGCTGTATTTGTGAGCATAGGCAGAAACAACTGAAAGAAACTGCATCTCACCTCTGTTATATACTCATGTAAACATAATCTGCAGATCTGAGTTTGAATTGTAGTGGATGGGCTTGCTGACCCACCAGTAATATTACAACCAGGTAAATGCACACATTCACATGCAGTCCACAGCTTACATTGATTGGAAATCCACACCCAGTTTATGGGGATCCAGTGGTAGAATTGGCAAATCACTTGTCAGTCAGGAACAGGAGATGGAAATACACTCCTGGAAATGAAAAAAAGAACACATTGACACCGGTGTGTCAGACCCACCATACTTGCTCCGGACACTGCGAGAGGGCTGTACAAGCAATGACCACACACACGGCACAGCGGACACACCAGGAACCGCGGTGTTGGCCGTCGAATGGCGCTAGCTGCGCAGCATTTGTCAACCGCCGCCGTCAGTGTCAGCCAGTTTGCCGTGGCATACGGAGCTCCATCGCAGTCTTTAACACTGATAGCATGCCGTGACAGCGTGGACGTGAACCGTATGTGCAGTTGACGGACTTTGAGCGAGGGCGTATAGTGGGCACGCGGGAGGCCGGGTGGACGTACCGCCGAATTGCTCAACACATGGGGCGTGAGGTCTCCAGAGTATATCGATGTTGTCGCCAGTGGTCGGCGGAAGGTGCACGTGCCCGTCGACCTGGGACCGGACCGCAGCGACGCACGGATGCACGCCAAGACCGTAGGATCCTACGCAGTGCCGTAGGGGACCGCACCGCCACTTCCCAGCAAATTAGGGACACTGTTGCTCCCGGGGTATCGGCGAGGACCATTCGCAACCATCTACATGGAGCTGGGCTACGGTCCCGCACACCGTTAGGCCGTCTTCCGCTCATGCCCCAACATCGTGCAGCCTGCCTCCAGTGGTGTAGCGACAGGCGTGAATGGAGGGACGAATGGAGACGTGTCGTCTTCAGCGATGAGAGTTGCTTCTGCCTTGGTGCCAATGATCGTCGTATGCGTGTTTGGCGCCGTGCAGGTGAGCACCACAATCAGGACTGCATACAACCGAGGCACACAGAGCCAACACCCGGCATCATGGTGTGGGGAGCGATCTCCTACACTGGCCGTACACCTCTGGTGATCGTCGAGGGGACACTGAATAGTGCACGGTACATCCGAACCATCATCGAACCCATCGTTCTAGCATTCCTAGACCGGCAAGGGAACTTGCTGTTCCAACAGGACAATGCACGTCCGCATGTATCCCGTGCCACCCAACGTGCTCTAGAAGGTGTAAGTCAACTACCCTGGCCAGCAAGATCTCCGGATCTGTCCCCCATTGAGCATGTTTGGGACTGGATGAAGCATCGTCTCACGCGGTCTGCACGTCCAGCACGAATGCTGGTCCAACTGAGGCGCCAGGTGGAAATGGCATGGCAAGCCGTTCCACAGGACTACATCCAGCATCTCTACGATCATCTCCATGGGAGAATAGCAGCCTGCATTGCTGCGAAAGGTGGATATACACTGTACTAGTGCCGACATTGTGCATGCTCTGTTGCCTGTGTCTATGTGCCTGTGGTTCTGTCAGTGTGATCATGTGATGTATCTGACCCCAGGAATGTGTCAATAAAGTTTCCCCTTCCTGGGACAATGAATTCACGGTGTTCTTATTTCAATTTCCAGGAGTGTAGTAAAGATCTTCCACTAAGGAAAAAGATTAACAAAGATTTAATTTCTGAGTGTAGGCAGAAATGAGTGAAAGAAACTAGGTTTCTGCTCTGTTTTGTACTTGTACAGGCATAGTCTGCAGACTGTGTTCTCAACCATTGTGGATCAGCTTGCAGCCTGACCAGTAACATTGTAATATTCACATGTTGATCATACCTTCCAGCAACAGTGTTGTGTCAGCCTGGTAGTTATTTCCTTAGCACACCAGGAAGGCCTGACCACCAAGAGGTCATGCTTAAGTGGTTGCCATCAAAATATTTTTTCATATGGCCACTGCTGTTTACCAAGGAGGTAGAAGTTGAACCCACAGCATCTGGGTGTGCAAACCTCACTGACGGGCAGTCGGCCTGTCACTGCAGTGCAGCCAGTTTCAGGGCATTATTTTGCTATGTCAGGTCATACAGTGCTGCCTGTATATCCATCCATGTCCTACTAATAGGCCACTGCTGGACTGCGTGAAGGGAGATACACCCAACACCTCTAGTCCACAGTACTAGCAGTTCTGCCTGGTTGAATAAGCAGTTCACTTCCAGAGTGAGAGTGTTGAAAGTACCAGCAGTTTTGTCTCAGTGCTCAAGGCCAGCAGACCTGGCTATGTTATTGTAGTCTTACCCACCAGCATGTCAGCTATCACAAGCTGGGAGCACTGGCCCAGTAACATCCCAGGTCTTAATGCCTCTGCATACCACAACTCTAGGGTTTGTCATGTAGGCTCGTCACAGACAATGTCAGAGGAAATCATTTCTATTGCATGCAATTGTGTGGATATTCATCCAAGGATATTATAATTACGTTTTTGGTTTGTAAATAAAGTTATTCTTTTAAAGCGCCTTCAGCCACTCCTTAATATGAGGGTATTTCATATGACTAAACTGTGTAAAGATTGAGAGTTCACTGGAAGAACTGGCAACCCACAAGAAGTTCAGTAAAGTTCAATAAGGGAAAGAAATTCCACTAAGGGAAAATAAGACCAAATTGCTGGGCAAAGGGAGAAATGATTCAAAGAAACTGCATTTCCATCAGTTATATTCTCACATAGAGAAAGTCCACTGACCTGTGTTCACTATTGTATTGAATGGTCTTGCAGCTTTTCCGTAGCATTCTAGCCAGGTAAAGGTACACATTCGCTAGCTGACCATACATTCCACTGATGACAAATCTGTGCACAGTGAGTGAGTCCACTGGTAGAACTGAAAAACCATACAACATTTAGTAAAGGAATATGGAAACATCAAAGACCTTCCACCTAGGAAAAATAAATAACAAAAACTGAATTTATGAGAATATGCAGAAATGGCTGAATAAAGCTGCATTTCTGCTTATTCATACCTCCCAATGATGACAATACACATCCATTTGGTGAGGCCACTAGCAGAAATGGCAAAGTACAAGAAGTTCAGAAAAGGAAAGACCTTCCCCTAAGGTAAAAGAAGGCTGAATTACTGAGTGTAGTCAGAAATGATTGAAAGACACTGCATATCCACTCATTTCTATACTCATATAGACATAAACTACAGACGTATGTTTACAATCGTTGTGGATGAGCGTGCAGCTCGACTAGTGGCATTCCAGCCAGGTAAAGAGGGGTTCAGTGCTGTTGCCACTCCTGTTCCTTATTAATATAAATGATATGTCTTCTAGTATTGCAGATGATTCTAACATTTTTCTGTTTGATCATGACATTAGCTTGGTAATAAAGGATGTTGTATTCAACATTGGCACTGTTTCAAATAATGCCATTCAAGACATAAGTTAATGGCTAATAGGAAACAAACTATAACTAAATCACTGTAAAACTAAGTTTTTACAGTTTCTAATACACAATTTAACAAAATCTGACGTTTTAACTACACAGAATGTGCATATAATTAGTGAGACTGAACAGTTGAACTTTATAGGTATTCAGATAGGTTGTAAATTCTTGGGTGTTCAGATAGATTGTAAATTGTCGAGGAAAGCCCACATTCAGGATCTTGTTCAAAGACTAAATGCTGCCATTTTTGCTATTAGAACAGTATCTGAAGTAAGTGATAGTTTGAACACAAAAAAATTCTACTTTTCATTTTTTCATTCGCTTATGACATATGGTATTTTATTTTGGGGTAACTCTTGCCCCTTTCTCAAAGGGTGATTTTGGCTCAGGAGCAGGTGGTTCAGGAAATAAGGGGTGTATGTTCACAAACCTCTTGTTGACCCTTGTTCATTAGTTTGGGTACTCTGATATTGGCCTATATATACTCTTGTTGACCCTTGTTCATTAGTTTGGGTATTCTGATATATTACTTAATGTCATTTCTTGTTAACAGTATCTGCTTATTTCCAGGAACTAGCAGCTTTCACTCAGTTAATACTAGGCAGAAGTCCAGTATAAAGTTGGATCACACCTCATTGACTCTTGTACAGAAAGGCATGCCATAGTCTGTGGCATCCATTTTCAATAAGCTACCACAAGAATTCAATAATCTTAACACTAATCCATGAGCTTTCAAATCTAAACTGAAGTATTACCTCATAGGTCACTCCTTTTATTCCACTGAGGAGTTCCTCAAAAAATAAAGATAACTCGTGTGTTACATTGTTGATTGCATTTGTATAAATTTATAGCTTGCTGTCCTTTTAGTATCCATAAACATTTTATTTGATCTATTATTACTTTTCTGTTGTGGTTTTATGTGCTGATACATTCCATGACCATGGAGGTTTGCTCCTCAGATTCGTCCTTCGGAATTAGATGCGTAAAATAAAAAATGAAAAAATTCATGTTCTGACCATATTTTCCTTGATGACAAATCTGAGAACAGTTTCTTTGCATCCAGTGGCAGAACTAGCAAACCACATAACATTTAGTAAAGGAAGATGGAAACAGGAAACAACTCCCATTAAGGATAAAAATAACAAACACTGAATTTCTGAGCATAAGGAGAAATGAGTGAAAGAAACTGGATTATATTTATATATTTATACAGACATAGTCTGCAGACCCATGTTCCCAATTGTAATGGATGACCTTTAACCTGACTGGCAGTATTCCAGCCATGTAAAAAGCACACATTCACATGCTGACTATACCTTCTGTCAATGTCAGAACTACTCACAGTTAATGAGTCCACAAACAGAACAAGCAAACCACAAATTGTCCAGTAAAGTTCAGTAAAGGAAAGACCTTCTACAAAACCACAAGAGGCCGAACTTGTAAGCATAGGCAATAACGATTCAAAGATCTTGCATTTCCCCTCAGTTATATTATCATATAGATCTAATCTGCAGACCATTACTGGCAATTGTAGTGGATGGACTTCCAGAACAACCACTAATATTCCAACCACTTAAAAGCACTTATTCACATGCTGACCACACCCAGCAGTGAAGACAAATTCTCACACAGTTTATGGGTCCAATGGCAGAACTTGTGAAACACATGACCTTTAGTAAAGGAAGATATCAATAGGAGAGACTTTCCGCTACAGAAAAAAATAACAAACACTAAATTTCTGAACTTAGGCAGAAATGGTTCAAAGAAACTACATTTTGCATCATTTGATGCTCATATAGACATAGTGTGCAGCTCTGTGATCACTGTCAAAGTGGATGGGCTTGCCACCTGATTAGCAATATTCTAGCCAGATTTACATGCTGGCCATACGTCCCATTGATGTATGCACTGGCAGAACTGGAAAACCACATGACATTTAGTGAAGCAAGATATGAACATGAATGACCTTCCACTAAGGGAAAAAATAAGAAAGACTGAATTTCTGAGTGAAGGCGGAAGCAACTGAAAGAAACAACATTTGCCCTCAATTATTTGCTCATATACACATAGCCTGCAGAGCTATGTCTACAATCTTAGTGGGTGGGCTTGCAGCCTGATTTGTAACTTGCCAGACAGGTAAAGGTAAACATCCAGTAACTGACCAAACCTTCCATTGACAACAAATCTGTGCATAGTTTGTGAGTTGACTGGAAAGAAGTTCAGTAAGGGAAAGGCTTTCCACTAAAGGAACAGAAGGCCAAATTGCTGAACTTAGGCAGAAACAATTCAAAGAAATTGCATTTCACCTCATTAATATGCTAATACAGATGTAGTTATCAGACCTGGGCCTGTAGTCTGAACTGTATCATTCCTGCCAGGTAATGGCACACATTCACATGCTGACCGTACGTTCCATGGACGAAGAAAACACACACAGTTTGTGGGTCCGCTGGCAGAACTAACAAACCTCAAGAAGCTCATTCACATTGAGTAAAGGAAAGACCTTCCACTAAGGGAAAAGATGACTATATTTCTGAGAGTTGGCAGGAACAATTAAAAGAATGTGCATTTCCCCTCATTTATAAGCTCATATATTCAAAGTCTACAGACCTGTCTTTACAATTGTAGGGGTGGATGTGCAGCCTGACTGGCAACATTCCAGCCAGGTAAAGGCACAAATTCACTAGCTGGCCATACCTTCCATTGATGACAGTAGCAGAGGTGGCAAACCTTAAGATGTCCCTGACACTGGCTGTATGGCGATGGTGCATCAGTGTGTGAAGGTGGTGCCTGTGATGGACTCACACACACCAATCTGGAAGGTACTATTTCCCCTCAAGCTCACTGCCATTCTTCTTCATCAGTTAAACTGCAATAATGGTTGCCGTGTAGCTGTGTTATATGATGATCAAGGCCTGTTGTTCAAGTAAGCCCTGGTCAGTCCATCGAAGTATCAGGAATGCTAGTGTCCTGACTCAGGGTGATAGGGACAACGAATGGGTCCACCCACCTGTGACAGCTGTAGTCTGTCTAGAACTCTGCAGCTGGTGATTATGACAAGGTAACCATCTCTCCTAGTAACAGCTCTCATTGTTCAGAAGCATGCAGGATATCTACAAGAGATTTGTGCCATCATTAACTGCAACATGCAGTAGATGGGCTTTGTTGGTGCTGCACATTCTAGCGATTTTGATCAGGATAAACTTATGCTGCAGTTTTCATCTTCAGCACATCAGTGTAGAAGTGCGCACAGAATCAGCTAAGCAAAAAATCCATGCAATATTCACTTTTATTTATAAATAAAAGCTGATTTAGGAATTTTCTCTTTCATGAGACTGCTTGTACAAGATCATGTGTTGATGTGGTAGTAGTAGTAGTAGTAGTAGTACTAGCAGCAGCAGCAGCTTTATTCATTTGTAGATCTCTTTTTACAAGGATATAGGACATGTCAAAATATTTACTAGTTTAGACCAATTTAAAATAAGCTAATTCATATACACATACATTTGTAGACTTCTAGTTAGAGATAATCATTAGATTCACTCCTGGTATACAATACTTTTTTTTACAAATAACTTATTAAATAATGTAATGTCACACTGTTCACTCATATCTCATTATCAGTCTCTGCACACACTATTGTTTCATAACACTTCACTCACTACACTTACAAACACACACACATTGGTGATCTCTGGGCCATTTTCTGTAGCACAACTTCCCATTTGCTATCCTGAAAAACTGAGTCATCATCCATCTATAATTAGTGAGATGTTGAGCTTAGAAAGAGGAAGAGGTGTTAGTATTGTGCAATACATAGCTTGGGGGTAAGTTTTTCTAAAACATGAAAAAAGAAAAAAAAAACATAGTGTGAAGGTGTTCTGTTGGATGTTTTATAATCATTATTATTATTTATTTGTATAACATTATTTTTACCAAATCCCTACTCTGTTTTATCTAAGTAATCCTTCCCTGTATAAAATATATTGCATAACAGGTACTTTTTAGCTGCCTTTTTAAATAAGTGTATTTTTGCAATTTCTTTTATCTCTTTTGGTAATTTATTGTACAGTTTTATTCCTTGGCAAAAAATGCTGTTTTGAGTTTTATGTTTATTTTTTCTTGGCAAATGTAAGTTGAGTCTAGCTCTTCTTCCACGGTCATGGACAGAACTGTTTGTGCAATAATTACCAATGTTATTTTTGATGTGTACAACTGAATGGTAAATGTATTCACACAGAGCAGTTAAACTCCCCAGTGTTTTGAACAGATCTTCACAATGAACTTGACTTCTATTTTTGGTTATTATTCTTATGGATCTTTTCTGGAGTTTGAAAATTGTGTTCACAATTTGTGCATTTGTTCCCCAAAAAAGAAAGCCATAGCTAAGAACTGAGTGTACTTATGAATAGTATGTAACTAAAAGACACTGCATGTTACACACTGATGATTCTAAGGGCATAACATGCTGATGACATTCTGTTTGCAAGTATCTGTGTATGTTCACACCACTTTAACTGATAATCAATATTCATCCCTAGAAATTTTGCATTTGTTACACAGTCTGTAGAGGTGCCATCTGCATTTAATTTAACATTGTCATTTTCCATCTTCAAACTGAAATTCATGGCATTGGGTTTCTTTGTGTTCAATGTCACTTTGTTGCTTAGTAACCAATTGTAAACTTCCTTGAGAGCTTCATTTGCTTTCTCTGCAAGGTGTTCTCTTGTTTTCTCAGTGACTATAATATTGCTGTCATCAGCAAAGAGAATTTTTTCACCATGAGTAACACTACTGGGAAAGTCATTGATTGGTCCTAAAATGCTACCCTGTGAAACCCATATATTAATTTATTTTGGTTCTGATAAGTGTTTTACTAAATGTTTAGATCTATTTGAAGTATGTGTTATCTCTACTGGTTTCATCCTGTGTGCTAGGTATGATCAAAACCAGTCATTAGCTACCCCTCTATTCCTAATGCTTCTAATTTATTTAATAAAATCTTGTGAGCAACTGTATCATAGGCCTTAGAAAGATCCAAACATATGCCTGTGACACACTCATCTTTGTCAAGAGCATCAATTGTGAATTCTACTTTGGCTGACTCCGTATTTTTGCCACTTTGGAAACCAGACTGCGATTCATTTAAAAGATTGTATTTATTAGGTAATTCATTAATCTGTCTTTCATAATTGCTTCTATTATTTCTGAAAATGGTGACAGTAGGGAAATGGGCCGGTAACTTCCTACATCTTCTGCATTACCTTACGTAAGCAAACATACAACTCTTGCCTGTTTCAGCTCGTGTTACCTTAATAGAAATTTCGTTTTGTGTATCTGCGAATTAGCAACTTTTTAGCTAAACAGATTAAAAGATAAATAGCAGGTTTAATTTAAAGTTGTTTGTTCACTGTCTTGTAATACATTGCACCAGCCAAAATGCAGCCCCACTTAGAATGCTGTTGTTGGATGAGCTGGTTGACGCTTGCAAGCAGCTGGAAATCGCCCTGACTGCTATCTACTGATTGGCAGCTGATGCTAAACAGTGGTTTAGGAAAGAGTTCAAGAGTCATATACCTGTGATACCTGTACCAGAGGTACCTCAAGTATATCCTCTCCTGTGTGTCCTCTGCAGAAAATACAGGACCTGTCATTACCTATCCACTTGACTGTGCATGGTGTGTCAATGGTAGATCTAGGTGCCTTGTAAAGGGTGGATGGGAACCAGGGAGGTGTTGTGCCAATACCCATAACCAACAAGTTTGAGTAGCCGTCTTTCACTCAAAGTGAAACTGAGCCAGTGGAACTCAATTCACCTGTTCTGGGGATACCTGTTATGTCCAGTGCCAGGTGGAGGCAAACGTAAAATGTCTATCAATCGTTGGCATCTCAAATGTATGGTGAATGATGGCACTCCTTAGGGAAATGGCAGCAAGGGACAGGAAGGGACACCAGTTACACTCAGTATGTATGGCTGGGAGCCTCATTCAAAATGTTGAAGAGGCTACTCTGGCAGTCATTGAGGGAACAGGGTGCAACCAACTGCCGATTGTGGAAAATGATGTCTGTCATCTGGGCTCTGAGGTCATTCTTGGGTCATTCCAGCGACTGGCAGGGAAGACTGAGGAGTTCAGCCTTGCACATGGAGCTTCAACGAAGCTCACAATTTGTAGCAATGTCTCCAAAACTGACCGCAGTCCTGTGGTTCTGAGTAGAGTAGAAGGATTGAAGCAGAGTCTTCGAAGGTTCTGTGACAAGCTAGGCGCCAAGGTCCTGGACTTGCGCCATAGGGTTGAGAACTATAGGGTCCCCGTAAATAGGTCACTACACATCAGAGGCTGGTACTTAGATGGCTGTGTGTATTGTGCACACAAGGATTGTTTAGATTAGACGACTCTCCATCCAATCCAGATAACGATAGCTGTAGGAGACCCAGAAGTATCAGTGTAAGAGCTAAAGAAATGCCTCCCAGAAGTGAGAATATTAACATCCTAATGGCAAACTACTGAAGCATTCTCAAAAAATATCAGAGTTTGGAACGCTGATAAAAGCAGCGAAGCTCACATAATATTAGGTACAGAAAGCTTGTTGAAACCTGAAATTGACAGCAGTGAGATTTTTGGGGGAAATTTAAGTATATCGAAAGGATAGGCAAATAGGAAATGGAGGTGGCATAGTTGTTGCAGTAGAAAAGAAACTCAAATCCACCGAGCTAGTGACTGAAGCTGCATGTGGGATTCTTTGGGCCAGATTCAGTATCAGGGGTGGGCATGAAATGATAATTGGATCCTTCTGTCGCCCACCAGACTCATATCCTGATATAACCGAAAACTTTAGAGAAAACCTCAGTTTACTTGTACCTAAGTTCCCCAGTCACACTGTAAGCGTTGGTGGAGACTCAAATCATTCAACAATTAATTGAGAAAATTACAGTTTCGTTAGTGGTGGGCATGACAAAACATCATGTGAAACTTTACTAAATGCCTTCTCTGAAAACTACGCTGAACAGATAGTTATAAACCCCACTCATGATCGAAATGAAGGTTGTTCCATTTATCTGATGACCGCTTGGGCGGCGCCGTAGATACTGGGCAGCGAGCGCTCCGTTGCCCCGCGATCTGATGTCGTGTCGCCCGTCTAATTATTAAAAATATAAGCAAATAAATACTGTACTCACCCAAGTCATGCAAGGAGAAGCTGGCATTGCCTGCCATTATTTTCCACGCATTTCTGACAACTACTCAAATAGTTATTAATCACACAGTGTAATTCTCTCTAAGATATTGAATTAACTGATTCACAGATATTATCCTTGAGTTCCTCTATCGTGTGAGGCTTTTTGTGTACACTTTGTCCTTAAGTGCACCCACAAATAAAAATCGCACGGAGTCAAATCAGAACTTCTAGCGGGCCAGTTATTGTTACTAATCACTCTTTCATCAAACACATCATGAATTGCGTACAAAGAAACATTGGCCGTGTGAGCCCTTGCCTTAAACTGTTGAAAAATTGCGAAGTTTCGTTCTCTTTCACTCAGTTCATTAAAAAACGGTCGCTAAATGTTTTACATACACTACTGGCCATTAAAATTGATACACCAAGAAGAAATGTAGATGATAAACGGGTATTCATTGGACAAATATATTATACTAGAACTGACATGTGAATATATTTTCACGAAACTTGGGTGCATAGATCCTGAGAAATCAGTACCCAGAACAACCACCTCTGGCCGTAATAACGGCCTTGATTTGTCTGGGCATTGAGTCAAACAGAGCTTGGATGGTGTGTACAGGTACAGCTGCCCATGCAGCTTCAACACGATACCACAGTTCATCAAGAGTAGTGACTGGCGTATTGTGACGAGCCAGTTGCTCGGCCACCATTGACCAGTTGTTTTCAATTGGTGAGAGATCTGGAGAATTTGCTGGCCAGGGCAGCAGTCGAACATTTTCTGTATCCAGAAAGGCCCGTACAGGACCTGCAACATGCGGTCGTGCATTATCCTCCTGAAATGTGGTGTTTCGCAGGGATCGAATGAAGGGTAGAGCCACGGGTTGTAACACATCTGAAATGTAACGTCCACTGTTCAAAGTGGCGTCAATGCGATCAAGAGGTGACCGAGGCATGTAACCAATGGCACCCCATACCATCAGGCCGGGCGATACGACAGTATGGCGATGACGAATACATGCTTCCAATGTGCATTCACCGCGATGTCGCCAAACACGGATGCGACCATCATGGTGCTGTAAACAGAACCTAGATTCATCCGAAATAAATGACGTTTTGCCATTCGTGCACCCAGGTTCGTCGTTGAGTACACCATCGCAGGCGCTCCTGTCTGCGATGCAGTGTCAAGGGTAACTGCAGCCATGGTCTCCGAGCTGATAGTCCATGCTGCTGCAAACGTCGTCGAATTGTTCGTGCAGATGGTTGTTTTCTTGCAAACGTCCCTATCTGTTGACTCAGGGATTGAGACGTGGCTGCACGATCCGTTACAGCTATGGAGAAGATGTCTGTCATCGCGATTGCTAGTGATACGATGCCGTTGGGATCCAGCAGGGCGTTCCGTATTATCCTCCTGAACCCACCGATTCCATATTCTGCTAAGTCATTGGATCTTGACCAACGCGAGCGGCAATGTCCCGATACGATAAACCGCAATCGCGATAGGCTACAATACGACCTTTATCAAAGTCGGAAACGTGATGGTACGCATTTCGCCTCCTTACACGAGGCATCACAACAACGTTTCACCAGGCAACGCCGGTCAACTGTTGTTTGTGTATGAGAAATCGGTTGGAAACTTTCCTCATGAGAGCACGTTGTAGGTGTCGCCACCAGCGTCAACCTTGTGTGAATGCTTTGAAAAACTAATCATTTGCATATCACAGCATCTTCTTCCTATCGGTTAAATTTCGCGTCTGTAGCACGTCATCTTCTGGGTGTAGCGATTTAATGGCTAACAGTGTATATCTGTCACTTATAACTGTGTCATTACAAAGTTGGGCATATTATTCTGTCACCACTAACTGCGCACCGTGCCCCTATTTTCTGATCATGAAGGGTTTCCTTATGAAGCACAACAGGTCTGTCTGTGCTCCAGTGTCGACAGTTTTGGTAATTAATATAACTGTGAAAATGGAACCAAGCCTCATCTGAAAACACAATGAGGTAAAGATCCATTTCACCGTCATGCACTTATTTTAAAACTCATGCGCACAGGATCATCAGGTGGAAGTTCTTGTACTACTGATACTTTATAGGGCCTTAACCCAAGCAGCTTAGCACCTCTTTGTATAGAGATGCACGATATTTGTGTTTGCTGCGAAAGACGTCTAAGAGACATTTTAGGGGAATTTTCCACGCGGTATGCAATGTCATCAAGATGATCTTCTGTGAGCACTATTTCACTCGACGAGTAGTAGGCTTCCATTGCTGACAAGTGATGGAAGAGAGAAAATGTAAATGTACTACTCCTTTTGTACGTACAAATACCGCAATAACAGTAAAAATAATAGTGCATTCGAATCTGGAAGGTAAAACACCATGGTATGCACTGAGGGTTGAGAATACTGTACAACAAGGCAGTCAAACACAATGAAAACACGACTACAACAGCCTACAACAAGACTCGAACCACACAACTGACTGCAGACTACGTAATGGTTGGTAGCGAACAATGAGTGGGACATAATAATACCCTGCCAACACATTTGATGGAGCGCCAATACAACGACTGTGCTAATAATTGCGACCATGTGTCACGCAGCTCTTCCTACAAACCCGTGTTTATCATGGAAAGCATGTGTTTCCGGACCCATGTTTACTGGACTTTTTTTTGTTTCGATGAGTACTATCACCTCTCAAAGCACTCGACACTTTTTTTTAACACACTCTATACTCTTAGACTACTGGTGATGATGTGAGGCAAGTGCCTGAGCTAACTCCTCACTGTATCCATGCATATCAGAGAGTTTTGTGTTGTCTTCTTCAATTTTATCATTAACGTGTATTTGACATTGCTGGATTCTAGCATTAAACACCTTCTTATTTTTAGTGTCCACCTCAATAAGGCTTTCCACTTCCATCAATTTAGCATTGATTGCCTCGATTTTTCTGTCATCATATAGATGGTTGTGGTTTGCACCCTTCAAACGAGTGTGCAACCCACATGCAAACATGCAAATTTGTTCACAGTCTGTAGTATACTGATGGTGTTATGTTTTGATACAACACCTGTCCTAGTATTGTTTATAACCAGAAATCCATTTTGTGAGTTGTTCCAGCAATCACCACACCGGGTTCTGAATACTCAGTAGGCAGGCAACAGGTATATTGGATTACATACTCTGCAGTAGGTGCAGGTATGCATGCAGGCGCCTCAGACTGTACACAGCATTGACATGTAGGTGAGCGAGCTCGCATGTCAGATTTCGAGTATACTGCAGTATGTATGTTGCTCCTACGTGTGAACTACAGCTGGCTGTCACTCCTACGAAAAGCTCGAATGCAGCAACTACATCAGTGCTGTGCTTCATGCTAGACAGCGAATTACAACATGCATGCAAACTGCACGCCACTGTTTGCCAAATGGAAACGCTCAGGACAAGGCATGCTTCATGCTGACAACACACATAGAAACTGAGCGCCATTGACTGGCATGCAGGCATGGACACAGGGCGAGGTACATGGGAGCAGGTGCAAAGGATACTGGGGAGATCCCCTCCCCCTTTGTGGCTTTGGCAGGTAGCCAGATTTGATGATGCTGATGTGACAATTCCTGAAAGGGTCATGAAGATAAGAACATGCTGATAATGATCTCAGCAACATACAACAAGCTCAATTGTCTCAGCTGTAATATGACAAAATACATAAGAATGTCTTGATGCTGATGTCAGCGATTTCCTGCTCTGTAGGCCCACTGTCTCACTACTAAAGAGACCAAAGAGAACTTACCAGAGGGCAATAGCCCACATGTTACGATGAGCGCCTTTCTTTACCCCAGTCGGTTACTGGCACGTATGCCTGCCATGAAAACCAAAAATGTTGACTGCTTGAGACATGAGAGACTCTTCTTCCACGGCAAGCAATAGGCGGAATCCTTTCTTCTCAATTCACACTGCCGTACATGCCGAAGAATCACTGTTTTAGAGTAACCAACTTCACCTAATCTTTAATGTTAACGTCCCTGCACAGACAATTAGACTTTTTTTTGCCGCTGTGCAATAGCCATTACCTACTTCTGTGTAAGAATCTGCTGTTGACCCATCCAGGTCATATCCAGAAACTTTTCCCACATCCTTCTTTCGATAGGTAATTCTATCTGTTGACTACATATATCGTAACGAAATCCATGCTCGTCGCCAAGAACAGTACGAGGTGCAATCAAGTTCTAAGGCCTCCGATTTTTTTTATAATTAATTACTCACCCAAAATCGATGAAACTGGCGTTACTTCTCGACGTAATCACCCTGCAGACGTACACATGTTTCACAACGCTGACGCCATGATTCCATGGCAGCGGCGAAGTCTTCTTTAGGAGTCTGTTTTGACCACTGGAAAATCGCTGAGGCAATAGCAGCACGGCTGGTGAATGTGCGGCCACGGAGAGTGTCTTTCATTGTTGGAAAAAGCCAAAAGTCACTAGGAGCCATGTCAGATGAATAGGGAGCATGAGGAATCACTTCAAAGTTGTTATCACGAAGAAACTGTTGCGTAACGTTAGCTCGATGTGCGGGTGCGTTGTCTTGGTGAAACAGCACACGCGCAGCCCTTCCCGGACGTTTTTGTTGCAGTGCAGGAAGGAATTTGTTCTTCAAAACATTTTCGTAGGATGCACCTGTTACCGTAGTGCCCTTTGGAACGAAATGGGTAAGGATTACGCCCTCGCTGTCCCAGAACATGAACACCATCATTTTTTCAGCACTGGCGGTTACCCGAAATTTTTTTGGTGGCGGTGAATCTGTGTGCTTCCATTGAGCTGACTGGCGCTTTGTTGCTGGATTGAAAAATGGCATCCACGTCTCATCCATTGTCACAACCGATGAAATGAAAGTCCCATTCATGCTGTCGTTGCGCGTCAACATTGCTTGGCAACATGCCACACGGGCAGCCATGTGGTCGTCCGTCAGCATTCGTGGCACCTACCTGGATGGCACTTTTCGCATTTTCAGGTCGTCATGCATGATTGTGTGCACAGAACCCACAGAAATGCCCACTCTGGAGGCGATCTGTTCAACAGTCATTCGGCGATCCCCCAAAACAATTCTCTCCACTTTCTCAATCATGTCGTCAGACCGGCTTGTGCGAGCCCGAGGTTGTTTTGGTTTGTTGTCACACGATGTTCTCCCTTCATTAAGCTGTCGCACCCACGAACGCACTTTCGACACATCCATAACTCCATCACCACATGTCACCTTCAACTGTCGATGAATTTCAATTGGTTTCACACCACGAAAATTCAAAAAACGAATGATTGCACGCTGTTCAAATAAGGAAAACGTCGCCATTTTAAGTATTTAAAACAGTTCTCATTCTCGCCGCTAGCGGTAAAATTCCATCTGCTGTACGGTGCTGCCATCTCTGGGACGTACTGACAATGAATGCGGCCTCATTTTAAAACAATGCGCATGTTTCTATCTCTTTCCAGTCTGGAGGAAAAAAAAAAAAATCGGACGCCTTAGAACTTGAATGCACCTCGTAAATTACTGGTCTGTACCCCTGCATTCGTGCAACACCCCCCAAAATGGACAAGTTGCCAGCCCCTCATGAACTAAACTCCATGACCCCAGCGCTGTGTGACTGTGCTTGCGAAACCATTACTGTGTTTCTGCCCGAACTAAACTTTGGCCCATAAACCTACATCTACATACATACTCCACAAGCTATCGTATGGTGTACGGTACAGCATTGCTAGTCATTTATATTACTGTTCTACCTGCAAATACAGTGAGGGAAAAATGACTGTTTACACGCCAACGTACGAGCTGATCTTATATTCGTGGTCCTCACAAGAAATGTAATGTAATGTACGTTGGCGGTAGTCAATCTATTCCTTCAATTTTGGGTATCCCAAACACTTGACCAGTGCTCAAGAATAGGTCGCACTATTCTTCTATACACAGTGTGCTTTAGAGATGAACTCCACTTTCCTAAAATTCTCTCAACAACCTGAAGTCAACGATTCGCCTTCCCTACTACAATGCTTAGTTTCTCGTTCCATAGCATATCATTTTGTAACGTTACATGTAGATATTTAATCGACGTGACTGCGTCAAACAGTTCACTACTAGAGCTGTGTTCGAACATCACGGGATTGATTTTCCTACTCATCTGCGTTCACTTACACTTTTCTACATTTATAGAAAGATGTCATACATCATACGAACTATAAATTTTGTGTAAGTCATCTTGTATCCTCCTACAGTCAGCCAACAATGACACCTCCCTGTACACTTCAGCGCCATCAGCCAGGTAAAATTCCATCTGCTGTACGGTGCTGCCATCTCTGGGACGTATTGACAATGAACGCGGCCTCATTTTAAAACAATGCGCATGTTTCTATCTCTTTCCAGCCTGGAGAAAAAAAAAAATCGGAGGCCTTAGAACTCGAATGCACCTCGTAAATTACTGGTCTGTACCACTGCATTCATCTGATAATTTATCGTTCGTCTTTATTTTTATTTTTTATTTCACGCATCTACTTGCGTAGGACCAAACTGAGGAGCAAATCTCCATGGTCATGGAACGCGTCTGTACATTAAACTACGACACAAAATTAATAACAGATAAAATAAAATGTTTATGAACCAAAAAAAGTCAAGCCATAAGTTAATGTAAGCGCAATCAACAATATAACGCAGAAATCAGCTTAATTTTGCAAGGAACTCCTCGACAGAATAGAAGGTGTGACCCATGGGGAAACTCTTCAGATTAGATTTGAAAGCTCGTGATTTACTGCTTGCGGTAGCATATTAAAAATGGATGCAGCAGTATACTGCACACTTTTCTGCACAAGAGTCAAGGAAGTGTGATCCATATGCAGACTGGATTTCTGCTTAGTATTAACTGAGTGAAAGATGCTAATTTTAGGGAATAAGCTGATATTGTTAACAAGAAACAACAGTAAAGACTATACATATTAAGAGGACAATGACAGAATAGCCAGATTAGTGAACAGGGGTCGACAAAAGTTTCGCGAACTTACACCACTTATTGCCAGAACCATCCGTTTCTGCGCCAAAAATATCATTTGGGACTGGGAAGAGTTACCCCAAAATATACAACATAAGTGAATCAAAATAACGTGTGAAAAATAAGACTGAGCGTAAGCAGTGATAATTAGGAATTAAAATAAGTTATACCCATGATGGTAGGTGATGATAGTGCGTGGAGCAGGTATGGCGAATTCACGAATGTCAACTACTGATTGGGATAGAGGATCTAAGGGCTAAGTTGGGACTCACTGGATGCTCCACCCACCGTTTGTTACAGTACGGCAGTAACAGACAGCCAATTAGGCATACAGTACGTAAAACGTTATTAAAATAATGTACTTAAAACAGCCGTACAAAAATTAATAAAGAAGTTTCATAACATCACATAAATAGCTGCTGTATGAAGTAGATTGGCGAAATATATTTAAGAAGATACAGGAAAATATACAGGAAAATAATCAGTTGTTATCGCCTGCTAGTATGTAGATTTTTCTCTGTGAGCAGTCAAAGAAAACTCATAAAAAGTAGTGATAGAAAAGATATAGATAGATGATGCCGTTGGTTTCCATGTAGATGGCGGTGATACGCACCATCCAGGGCTGGCGGAAGACAAAGTCAAAGATGCGACACAGGGCGCCAGCAAGCAGCCAAGAAAAGTTGTTGATGTTTTTAAAAATTACGGAAGAGAAGCAGTCTGGCGATAGACTCAGATGGGAGCAGACTTCGAGCAGATCACGATGGGTGCAGATGCTGGCTTCACTCCCCGATGGCGACGTCTTCATTTCGTAAGCGCTGCTTCGCTTGATAGGGTTCTAGGTCCTACCACAACTTGTTAACCATTATGGAACAATACTGAGACATGTGTTTTACGGCTTTCCACTCCCATTTGTGCCAGCAGATGCTTTTTTCCTTTGACTCGTGCGCAGACGACAGTTTCGCAAATCGAGTCCGCACAGGCTTCACCTAATGCTGAGCAGGTGTAGTTCGCGCTATGCATGCCGCATCAACAACCACTTTGAAGTAATATAATGATCCAAGCAATTGTTTATGGGTACTGGTTGGTTCAAATGGCTCTGAGCACTATGGGACTCAACTGCTGTGGCCATTAGTCCCCTAGAACTTAGAACTACTTAAACCTAACTAGCCTAAGGACATCACACACATCCATGCCCGAGGCAGGATTCGAACTTGCGACCGTAGCAGTCGCACGGTTCCGGACTGCGCGCCTAGAACCGCGAGACCACCGCGGCCGGCCGTTTATGGGTACTACCGGAATATGCAAGCCTTTTGATCAAGCATATTAGAGGTGACGTCCTTTATTTTTGTCCCACCAGTTTTCCCTGTGGCCCACTCATGAGTCTACTATGTTTAGTGCAAGTGATCTTTTAAGGATATTTTTTCTGATTTTGTTTGATTTTTCACTGTGAATTGTGTGTGAGTCCTCATTATTTTGTGAGAATTATTAGAAATGTTAAGCAACCGAATATAGCCTCTACTTACAATTTTCTTTCCGTAGTTAAGGCCATCACCCAGCTGTATTTCGACACATACCCAAAAATGATCGATTTCCGAGTCATCGGCATCAAAACAGTCATATTCATCATAACGTTTTTCTTCTGGGAGACAGTTTCCCTAAGAGAAGATGTTCAATATATCCACCTGCTGCTTGAATGTAGACTCACGTCGATGTCTAATGGCACTGTGGACATGGTCTCAAATTCTGGGAGTATTGCGTGCTTCCTCACAACTTGCCACAATCCGATTCCGAGGGGATTCCATGTCAGGCACCAGAGACGAATACTCCGGTGATTTTAAATGGCCCCACAAGTAGAAACCGATACTATACAAATCAGGTGAATATGGAGGCTAAGTATTCATCGATCATGAAATGTTTGATCCAAGTACCAGCGAGCTGTAGGGCTGAAGTGTCTGGGAGCACAGTCGTCCAAGACGCGAACTTGTTGAATAATCCATGGAATGTCTTAAAAAACACGAGGAATTTTTTTTACTTCCAGGAAGTTTGTATACACCAGCCATGTAAGTCTTCGTACAGGTACAGTCGTGGACAAAACGAGCGAGACCCCTCGCCTTTTCGTTATGCTGATCCGCGCAGCTTTAAAGTCTGCTACACAGCATAACAGGCAAGGTGACGAAGTGCTACCAATATACTATGCACAGGCGTGAAATTGAAAAACTATCCGAAATTTGTCAGACTGTTTTCAATCATGTGTAAGACTATATCAATGCTGATTAGTGTCTTAGCCACAACACCTAAATATAAGATATAAATGAAAGAAGAAACGCTAATTAGTATGAACTGTACTAATAAAAATGAATTTCAGCTTATCGAGATAACATTACTGTTATAGTAAGACAAAGTATACCAGATCGTTACGAACTGGCAAAATATTATGCGCATTCGGCCGCGAAATGGTCCGTGTCAACGTTCAGACCAGTCATACTGGATTACCGTTGCTGACCTACCATGAAGCTGTGCAAATTTAGCAATGCGTGACGATTCATAACGAAATTCAGTTAAAAATCATTCAGTGCCCCACTTAAGTCAATTCAGTTATTGACAGAAGAGAAAAAAGCAGGCAGTAACAAGTATGAAATTCTGCAAGAGTTTCATATCGAAATCCACTTGGCGTCGGTACAGAATAAAGGTAGCAATAAAACGTATTGAAGGTGCGAGAATTTCTTAAAATTCCTTTACTGATAGTCTATCTGCCTCCATCGAGATTAGAACCGAAAACGAACCAGACCTCCCTTGCTCTAGCAAACACCTTTCACTACACTAGCAGACAACCAAGGCAAACAGCCCTCTATTATTACCCCAGACACGATTAAACCGGCAATTTCGCAATGAAAATGGCAAAATTATTTGCAGTTTCTGTTGCGCAGAGCTTTCTGGACTCAAAAACATGAATTGTCTACCTTTATGTCACCGCTTATGTGACAATCATTCGGGATGTTTATCGAAATAACAAAAACTGTTATTAGCGAGTAAATTTAGTAGGATAATTCTGCACCACCCCAGCGACGTAGATGCCAAACGTATTCTACAATGTTTCGAATTCTCCATTAGACGTGCTACAGCCAGAAAACGTTCATTAGCCGTAGTGTTCCGTAAGGTAGCTAGCAATGGGAATGCTCGCACATCTAAAACGCGGTGGCATTGACAGTGAGATCTGAAATACCACGTGTATAGGCAAATGGATTTTGTTTGCATTCCTGTAAACGTGATTTGGATCGAAAGCGTAGCTGCGATTAATATGCTGATGAATCGACTGCAATTGGAACATTTCGAATAAAGAGTAGGGGAAATTATTATGCGGGTCTCATCTTTTTCGTTGTTAGGATTTCGTCACGTAAATCGGTAAAAATGGAACCCTACTAACTCTCACTTTCTTTACCGTCTATCTGTCTACCCAACCCTTAACCCAATTTATCTTGAGTACGAGTGGACATAATAAACGGAAATGTATCGCACTTCCTGCTGTATACGGTCCCTTGGTGGTGTAAAAAAGTGTGCTATGTCAAAACAATCTAAAGATACGGCCGTTTATGTAAAGAAAATTTACGCGAAAGGTCAAAAATGGCTCTAAGAACTATGCCACCAAACTGCTTAGGCCATCAGTCCCCTACTCCTAGAACTAATTCAGCCTACCAAACCTAATACACATCCATGCCCGGGGAAGGATTCGAGCTGACGGCGCAAGGAGCCGCGCGGTCCCCGATATGACGCCATTGAGCGCACGGCTAACCCGCGCCGGCAAGCTGTTAATATCATCTGTTGTTACTAAAACGTTATTCACTTCTGGTGGATGATTTTCTGCGCAGTTAATTTACGAAAGAATAACTGAAATATATTTGATGTTACGGAAGAGGAAGGACGCCTAATTATTTTCCCCTTGTCTTTATTCATGATGTTAGATTCGCAATCTGAGTACGTACTATCCATAACCACACTTTAGATTCAAGTCATAGTCACAGATATGCGAATACAACACATTGGCTTATACCTGAGGTATTTCGTTTTTCCCGAAGTGGTGGCAGACGATGCTGTGGCGGCTTCTCCAGTGCTAGCAACTATCTCAGCACATCAGCTGAGCGAACTTGCACAGTATGTTGGTAGCACTTCGTCGCCTTTCCTGTTATGCTGTGTAGCAGACTTTAAAGCTGTGCGGGTCAGCACAACGAAAAGGCGAGGGGCCTCGCTCGTTTTGTCCATGACTGTACATAGAGTCCAACGATGTCGGAGACAAACCGCGCTGGATGATGAGATGAAACCGTTGCATTTGGGTTTTCTCATGCCCATATATACTGACTGTGGAAATTTGTAATGCCATCTCGTGTGAACTGTGCTTCATCTGTGAATAATACCAACGCAAGAAATGTCAGATCTGTAGCACATCGCTGCGATAATCAGTGGTAGAACATAATTCGTTCAGGGTAATCTGCTGGTAAGGGCAATGTGCACGTTGCATATGATAAGGACACAATCGTTGCTTTCGTAATGGTCTCCAGAAAGCTGTATGAGCAACATCCTCTGGAGTTGTAGATCTTGTTCGTTCACTCTCCATCCCAGGAGATGCAAACTTCCCATGAGTGCTTAGACAGCGATCGAACCGTTCAAATGCCTGAAGACGGCCGCTGTGGGAACTCGGTGGCTCTCCTACTACAAACGACTAGCCAGCGTAGACTTGAAGACCACCTTACCGTATATTATGTGTACTTCTGATAAACACAACTCTCAATGCGCCCTTCGATTCGGAATTAATTGTACTGTTAATATTTTCTGCTCCTGCAGCAACCCGCGGAAGAAAAACGTTCCTGTGCATATTACTGTTTCGAAGGCCATAACTCGGATACCCCGGAAACACGTTGCAATGAACTTTTTTACTGTCAGCATAACTGAATTTATGCCATCTATTTTTCAAACACCTTGTATAACAATGATAATAATAATAATAATAATTGCAGTATGTATAGCAACGAGACTGTGGAATTTAAGGAATGCCAGTGTTCTTAACAATGAACATTTCCGCATTACATTCTTCTGGAATGTGAGTAGTCACATCTAACAGAAGAATTTGACAGGCCAGAGAAAAAGAAATAGTAGAGTAATAATGTCCTTCCGCACGTCTGGTAACATCAAGGGCCGGGTGGTGGGCTCCAGAATGCACTTTAGACGCGTTGTTTCATCACCAACGGGTGGAGTTCATCTTTTTAACGCTGAAAATGCAGTGTTACTGTTGCAGCGTAGTTATAAATCCTACTAAGTCATTTATTTATTTTCTGACGAATACGACCACACTGTTCACTAAATCGTGTTATTGAATGAAATGCTGCACAGTTAGAAATTTTGGTTGGTGTCCATGTTTAAGGCTACTCAGTTAGATGCGAGATCACCAACTCTGCAGTATTTATCTTCATCATTGCAACAGAATATTTTCAAAGAAATAAAACGAGAATGGGCCAGTCTGTACAGTAATTCGAAAGACTGAATTTTTTTTTCAAATTCTGTGACAGAGGAAAATTTCTGTCTCTTGTTCTTTGGCATTAAACCATGTGGAAGGGTAGGGTTTAAATTTATTGGCACATAAAAGGTAGTTTTTATTCTGATAATGCTACTTAGAGTCGATGACCTCCAGCATATCAAACAATTTATAAGGTAAAACTGATCGTAACATTTAACGAAACACGTTGACATTTTTGGTTGTTGATTCGGTATTTACACTACTGCTCATTAAAATTGTTACACCACGAAGATGACGTCCTACAGACGCGAAAGTTAACCGACAGGAACAAGATGCTGTGATATGCAAATGATTAGCTTTTCAGACCATTCACACAAGGTTGGCGCCGGTGGCGACACCTACAACGTACTGACATAAGGAAAGTTTCCAACCGATTTCTCATACACAAACAGCAGTTGACCGGCGTTGCCTGGTGAAACATTGTTGTGATGCCTCGTGAAAGGAGGAGAAATGCGTACCATCACGTTTCAGACCAAAGGTCGGACTGCGGCCTATCGCGATTGTGGTTTATCGTAACGCGATACTGCAGCTCGCGTTGGTCGAGATCCAATGACTGTCAGCAGAATATGGAATCGGTGGGTTCAGGAGGGTAAAACGGAACACCTTGCTGGATCCCAGCGGCCTCGTATCACTAGCAGTCGAGATGACAGTCATCTTATCCGCATGGCTGTAACGTATCGTGCAGCCACGTCTCGATCCCTGAGTCAACAGATGGGAACGATTGCAAGCCAACAACTATCTGCACGAACAGTTCGACGACGTTTGCAGCAGCATGAACTATCAGTTTGGAGACCATGGCTGCGATTACCCTTGACGCTGCATCACAGACAGGAGCGTCCGCAGCTCGTGGTCGTGCGGTAGCGTTCTCGCTTCCCACGCCCGGGTTCCCGGGTTCGATTCCAGGCGGGGTCAGGGATTTTCTCTGCCTCGTGATGACTGGGTGTTGTGTGATGTCCTTAGGTTAGTTAGGTTTAAGTAGTTCTAAGTTCTAGGGGACTGATGACCTTAGATGTTAAGTCGCATAGTGCTCAGAGCCACAGACAGGAGCGCCTGCGATGGTGTACTCAACGACGAACCTGGGTGCACGAATGGCAAAACGTCATTCTTTCGGATGAATCCATGTTCTGTTACAGCATCATGATGGTCGCATCCGTATTTGGCGACATCACGGTGAACGCACATTGGAAGCGTGTATTCGTCATCACCATATTGGCGTATCACCCGGCGTCATGGCATCGGGTGCCATTGGTTACACGCCTCGGTCACCTCTTGCTCGCATTAACGACACTCTGAACAGTGGAAGTTACATTTCAGAGGTGTTACGACCCGTGGCTCTACCCTTCATTCGATCCCTGCGAAACCCTATCTTTCAGCAGGATAATGCACGACCGAATCTTGTAGGTCCTGTACGGGCCTTTCTGGGTACAGAAAATGTTCGACTGCTGCCCTGGCCAGCACATTCTCCATATCTCTCACCAACTGAAAACGTCTTGTCAATGGTGGCCGAGCTACTGGCTCATCACAATATGCCAGTGACTACTCTTGATGAACTGTGGTATCGTGTTGAAGCTGCATGGGCAGCTGTACCTGTACACGCCATCCAAGCTCTGTTTGACTCAATGCCCAGTCGTATCAAGGCCGTTATTACGGCCAGAGTTGTTTGTTCTGGGTACTGATTTCTCAGGATCTATGCACCCAAATCGCGTGAAAATGTAATCAGATGTCAGTTCTAGTATAATATATTTGCCCAATGAATACCCGGTTATCATCTGCATTTCTTCTTGGTTTAACAGTTTTAATGGCCAGTAGTGTACCATTAGTCTTGACGCTTTCCAGGAACCACCATTAACTGCAAATAAATGAAGCAACCCAGCGCAGTTTCTGTTATCAAACGACACGTCAGGAGAAAATTTGGACGTAATGTAATCAATGAATTATTGGGGATGCCTGATACTAACCTCAAAAACTACCAGTTTTGGGGGGACTGTTTGTCAGAACTACCAAAAAGATCTAAATGCTTCTTATGTGCACGCTTTTATCACTCAACTAAACAAAATAATAATCATCTGGTAGCTACAAGTTTCTCAGTGATATTTCTCGAACTAATAAATTTGTCGAAAAAACAAAATAAACCATAACAGTTTCCCTTCGATAAGTGTATAATCATAGGAGCTACGATGGCAACAAACGTCTTTAAACCTACCTGACAAGGGACAAGCGTTGTTTTTGTGATGAGAAGCATGAATGAGAAATGAGCAGCTCGCTGATCGTTGAATGGTTGACTGAAAGTCGGTTTTCCTCCACAACGGTTAATGTGAAAGCGTTTTTAACACTAGTGTCAGAAATTAATCCGAACTGATTAGCATCTTGAAACCACAAATAAACCGGTTTTGGCGGGTAATTCGATATGATACCTCAGTAATCTGTAACATTAAGTACTTAAACTACAGCAATCACTTGTCAAATGAAATAATCTATCCTGCGGCAATGCCACACCCCAGCTTGTACAGTGTCATACTACATTTCTCGGACATTCCGAGGACTTGAGATTAGGTTGAGTCCGAGATGTGTACATTATGTTTGTTGGATGGTGCATACAAAGATCAAAAGCTGATTCAGAGGGAAATGCCACTTTTGAGATTTTATTGTGTCTACGGTGTGTACATTATGTTTATTGGCTGTTCCATTCAAAGGTCAAAAACTGATTCAGAGGGAAATACCGCTTTTTAAGGAATTGTTCATTCTCCTTTGAAATCTGAAGAATACACTCTGCAAATTGTATGCATATCAGTCTATCATAGGAATCTGTAATACTTGCAGCGTTGCAGTAGATACGGTTATAGTTACAGTACCGTTTGTACTGCTGCGGAAGGCGTTTACACAACCTGAAACTTTTTGTGTTCAGAAGTTTATCTTTATTAGTGTATCTGATACGGTATCAGTGTGCCCCTTCATATCAGCAGTTCATCATCATCATCATCATTTTCTTTGAGCCTTTGTCCCACGTCAACGCGGGGTCGGTCTTGTTACTATTGATTTGGCGATGTTAGTGTCAGACGGTGTCAGGATGTCCGTCCTGTCACCATACTTCACATCGCCAGTTAACTTGAACATATCAATTTCCTTACAGATAAAGCATCATCTAGACTTACAGTGTATTCTTTCACATCCATCCGTGGTCATATTATTCGCTGTGTGTTTCTACAGTGGCTTCTACACTACTGGCCATTAAAATTGCAACACCACGAAGCGACGTGCTATAGACTCGAAATTTAAACGACAGGAAGAAGATGCTGTGATATCCAAATGATTAGCTTTTCAGAGTATTCACACAAAGCTGCGCCGGTAGCGACACCTACAATGTGCTGACATGAGGAAAGTTTCCAACCGATTTCTCATACACAAACAGCAGTTGACCGGCGTTGCCTGGTGAAACGTTGTTGTGATGCCTCGTGTAAGGAAGAGAAATGCGTACCATCACGTTTACGACTTTGATAAAGGTCGGACTGTGGCCTATAGCGATTGCGGTTTATTGTATTGCGACATTGTGGCTCGCGTTGGTCGAGATCCAATGACTTTAGCAGAATATGGAATCGGTGGGTTCGGGAGGGTAATACGGAACGCCGTGCTGGATCCCAACGGCCTCGTATCACTAGCAGTCGAGATGACAGGCATCTTATCTGCATGGCTGCAACGGATCGTGCAGCCACGTCTTGATCCCTGAGTCGACAGATGGGGACGTTTGCAAGACAACAACCATCTGCAAGAAGAGTTCCACGACGTTTGCAGCAGCATGGACTATCAGTTTGGAGACCATGGCTGCGGTTACCCTTGACGCTGCATCACAGACAGGAGCGTCCGCAGCTCGTGGACGAAGCGTTCTTGCTTCCCACGCCCGGGTTCCCGGGTTTGCTTCCCGGCGGGGTCAGGGATTTTCTCTGCCTCGTGATGCCTGGGTGTTGTGTGGTATCATGGGCAGCTGTACCTGTACACGTCATCCAAGCTCTGTTTGACTCAATGCCCAGTCGTATCAAGGCCGTTATTACGGCCAGAAGTGGTTGTTCTGGGTACTGATTTCTCAGGATCTATGCACCCACATTGCGTGAAAATGTAATCACATGTCAGTTCTAGTATAATATATTTGTCAAATGAATACCCGTTTATCATCTGCATTTCTTCTTGGTGTAGCAATTTTAATGGCCAGTAGTGTATATTTACAATTTAAGCAGGTGTCAATGGCACGATGAAATCGCTTATGCCGTTACTGTGATACGATTCAGTTTAATTCTCTCTGACAGCTGCAGTACTTGAGAGGGGGAAATTATTTCACTCCTTTGAAAATGATTCTGAATTTAAGTAAGTACTGCATTTATCTCCTTGACGTTTAGATCGTTGCTGCCATTCAGATACTACGACATCTCGTAACTTCCGTTTCTTCCGGAAGACGGTTGCTAAGGCGTCTGCAGAGCGATTTCCATTGCGAAACAGATGCTGTGCAATTTAGATAGGATATGGCTGTGATTACTGCGCAGTACCTCTGGTTCTTGCTTCGTCACGATAAGCCGCGTCCAGTCTGTGTGAACGCGCCATCGCCGGTTATAGATCTTCGTATTTCATAGCGGCCACCATGTGTCACTAGAATACGAAAGAAAATACTCCCAGATTTTACGCTGACGTGAGCCTATTACATCGAGTATACCAGAACTGGAAGAATTACGAAAAAAAATTGTTACAGAACTTTACAAAATCCGAGGAGAGTTCAGTTGTACCATCAAAAAACTCTTGAGAGATATGGCACTATATTACACAAACATTGAAATATGTGTTCTACATCTACATTTATACTCAACAAGCCACCCAACGGTGTGTGGCGGAGGGCACTTTACATGCCACTGTCATTACCTCCCTTTCCTGTTCCAGTCGCGTATGGTTCGCGGGAAGAACGACTGTCGGAAAGCCTCCGTGAGCACTCTAATCTCTCAAATTTTACATTCGTGATCTCCTCGGGAGGTATAAGCAGGGGGAAGCAATATATTCGATACCTCATCCAGAAAAGCACCCTCTCGAAACCTGGACAGCAAGCTATACCACGATGCAGAGCGCCTCTCTTGCAGAATCTGCCACTTGAGTTTGCTAAACATCTCCGTAACGCTATCACGCTTACCAAATAACCCTGCGACGAAACGCACCGCTCTTCTTTGGATCTTCTCTATCTCCTCTGTCAACCCGACCTGGTACGGATCCCACACTGATGAGCAATACTCAAGTATAGGTCGAACGAGTGTTTTGTAAGCCACCTCCTTTGTTGATGGCCTACGTTTTCTAAGGACTCTCCCAATGAATCTCAACCTGGCACCCGGCTTACTAACAATTAATTTTATATGATCATTCCACTTCAAATCGTTTCGTAGGCGTACTCCCAGATATTTTACAGAAGTAACTGCTACCAGTGTTTGTTCCGCTATCATATAGTCATACAATGAAGGATCCCTCTTTCTATGTATTCGCAATACATTACATTTGTCTTTGTTAAGGGTCAGTTGCCACTCCCTGCACCAAGTGCCTATTCGCTGCAGATCTTCCTGCATTTCGCTGCAATTTTCTAATGCTGCAACTTCTCTGTTTACTACAGCATCATCTACGAAAAGCCGCATGGAGCTTCCGGAAACGAAGCAGATGCCCGCTGAATGAAATTAACATTGTTTACTCACAGGGATAGGTCCTCAGGAGTGGGACAGACTTTTTTTTGAAGCCACGTATACGTATTTTAGACTCTTATGTATCACACCCTGCATTCACTCACCCTGGTGGCTTCCGTTTGCGAATAATCGGCTGAAAAAGCATTTATCTCGATCTGCTAGGGTCTAGTCCTTAAAAAGGTGCAGTAGCTTAGCGGTTAAGTTGTTTGGCTATCGAGCTGAAGGCTGAGGGTTTGAGTACTTTTGGGTGCCATTTTTTTACGGCTCTATCTAAATGACTGTCATCATAAATTCTATTTCATTAATTGGTTTACATATAATTTCTATTCATTTCTAATCCTTTGCCACGTCATTTTCACTAATATATTAACTTTTTTATTCGCTTTCATTTTTTCTTTTAATCTTTTTCCACATGTTCCATGTGATTTTAATTATTCTCATTTATTTATCGTAATATATACCTTTTAAAATACCAACCCATTAGTTGAAAGTAAAGGACGACCTAAGTTATTTATATTGCCTGTGTAATTATGCCATAATTTTATTTTTCGTAAAAGGATGTACTTTCTTGAATAGTAACCATCATACAAACATTTAAAAGATAATTTTTATTGCTTCATAGACAAAATAACGTAGCTCAAGATTTAAACGAAAGAAGGTTTTATAAAAAGAACAAATTCGACAAAAACGAGAACTACGAGTATCAATTGTATAAACTGATGAAAAGGAAGAAATTTAATCGAAGTAAATACATAAAACTAATCAAAATCACATCAACAATGCTTCTACAACGGTATCCTTGTATTAAGAAGTTATGTACCCTGGTATCTGGCTGTAACAGACAAACCATACACCCGAGGGCTGTAGACGGAAACAAGCTAATCCGTCACACCTCGCGAAGTTTCTCTACAGAACATCTAAGAGGTATCTTCCAAAGATGTCCCTTTCGCAGCAGATTATAGCAGCAGGTCGTTATCGTGATGTAGTGATGTTAAGTTAAAATTGTAGGAAAGTGAGCAGCTAATGCGCAGCAAAGAGCACTTCATGTATTTTGTGGGATTTCCTGTTTTATTATGGTCTGTAAGTCTTGCCCCAGAATCGTGTTCAGACAAAATTATTTCTACACTCTTCGATTTCAGTCACACATATCACTTGCTGGTTCGTTAATCCAGATAATATAACCATTAACTCAGTAGTTACGGATATAGCAGGAACAATCATTCCAAGTACAGGAAGCCTAGCAAACATGAGCTCTAAATACATACTTGTACACCATCACAGGCGCTCCTGTCTGTGACGCAGTGTCAAGGGTAACCGCAGCCATGGTCTCCGAGCTGATAGTCCATGCTGCTGCAAACGTCGCCGAACTGTTGTTGCAGATGGTTGTGATCTTGCAAACATCCCCGTCTGTTGACTCAGGGATCGAGACGTGGCTGCACGATCCGTTACAGCCATGCAGATAAGATGCCTTTCATCTCGACTGCTAGTGATACGAGTCCGTTGGGATCCAGCACGGCGTTCCGTATTACCCTCCTGAACCCACCGATTCCATATTCTGCTAACAGTCATTGAATCTCGACCAACGCGAGCAGCAATGTCGCGATACGATAAACCGCAATCGCGATAGGCTACAATCCGACCTTTATCAAAGTCGAAAACTTGATGGTGCGCATTTCTCCTCCTTACAGGAGGCATCACAACAAAGTTTCACCAGGCAACGCCGGTCAACTGTTGTTTGCGTATGAGAAATCGGTTGGAAACTTTCCTCATGTCAGCACGTTGTAGGTGTCGCCACCGTCGCCAACCTTGTGTGAATGCTCTGAAGAGCTAATCATTTGCATATCACAGCATTTTCTTCCTGTCAGTTAAATATCGCGTTTGTAGCAAGTCATCTTCGCGGTGTAGCAATTTTAATGGCCAGTAGTGTATTCCTTTCCTCGCTGATTCTGCGCAGGACCTCCTCATTCCTTACCTTATCAGTCCGCCCAATTTTCAACATTCGTCTCTAGCACCACATCTCAAATGCCTCGCTCGTCTTCTGTTCCGGTTTTCCCACAGTCCATGTTTCACTACCATACAATGGTGTGCTCCAAACGTACATTATCAAAAATTCCTTCCTCAAATTAAGGCGCATGTTTGTATCAGTGGACTTCGCCTGTACAGGAATGCCTTTTTTGCCAGGCATTTGATGTCATTCTTGCTCCGTCCGTCATGGTTATTTTGCTGCCTAGGTAGCAGAATTCCTTAACTTCATCTACTTCGTGACGTCAGTCCTGATGCTATGTTTCTCGCTGCTCCCATTTCTGCTACTTCTCACTACTTTCCTCTTTCTTCGATTTACTCTCAATCCATATTCTGTACTCATTAGACACTTCATTTCATTCAGCAGATCATGTACACTGGTGTCCAAAATCAAAGCAAGAAACCGCTATTCCCCCGTCCTGTATCTAATTTACGATGTGATCATACAGTCTGTCAACCAGATGTCCGTACGGTCGTGTCCTGAATGGATGATGGCATTCCGGTTAACGGACAACCATGCAAACGATAACGTCAAGGCACCTATGGAATCTGACCTTATATTCAACACACTAACTACTTACACACACATCTATTTAATCTAAGTGCAACGTAAAGGCCGGCCTTGTGCATGAGCGGTTCTAGGCTCTTCAGTCTGGAACCGCGCGACGGTCGCAGGTTCGAATCCTGCCTCGGGCATGTATGTGTGTGATGTCCTTAGGTTAGTTCGGTTTAAGTAGTTCCAAGTTCTAGGGGACTGGTGACCTCAGATGTTAAGCTCCATAGTGCTCAGAGCCATTTGAACCATTTTGAGCAACGGAAAGAGATTTTGCATGGCTTTTGTTCAAACATAAAACGATAAACGATTCATCAAGAAAATGACAAAAAAATTTAATAGTGTCTGATTTCTTCTCATAGTGCCTGGCACTGCAGTTGAGGACGTTCCGTCAGACCTGTAATCATGGAGACTAGATTTGTAAAATAACTGCACTGTTGTAATTAGCATACATACTCCGAATACGTTTTCCATCTACTGCCACACTTAATAAACCCCTCGCTATTTTGTATCCCACCATGTGCGTCAGCAATGTGTCATATCACTCTGCAGTATACTGAGAAACTAGGGTTCATCTGTAACAGTAGTCTCCTTTACCTTACTTCGTCTGGATCGCAATTTCATGCAAACGTAAAGTACTTACTGCTACTATTTTCCAATTGCAGAATTCATTCAGGGTGTTGCCTATGATGCATCAGAAAATTCATGTGCCTAGATGGCATCATCAAATAATAACAATATTTTGGTGTGTCAGTGAATTGCTGCATCACACCCAAATAGCAAAGAAATTACTTGATTTGGATGAATATAATTCAGAAAAAAATTGATCAATATATGGGTACATTGTTACCAAAAGAATGCAGTTAATTTACGTGCTCACGTGGATCATCAGTGCAGTAAACAAAAAACGTGAATTCTGCAAAGCATAATCAGAAGAAAATGTTCTCAATACACAGCTCTGTACAAGGTAACAACTGTTTTATAATTCGGGATAGGATTGAAAAGATAACATTAGCTCCCGTAATCAACTACCATTAAGCCAACATTGTAAAACTTACGAGGTTTTATTCCACCATATGGATCGATTACTCCTCATGCTTAAGCGCAGATTTATCATCAATGAATTCTGCATGAAATGTAGAATTCACTCGTGAAATAGTCTAATCGATCACTTAATATTCACCATGGCAATTAATTGCAATGGTATCACTCGCTTTTTTCATCACTGTAAAAACTACAAAGGAGCTCGCACTAGTCGGACAGAACCTCCTTCTAAAACAAACTGAACTGAAATCGACGAAAAATACTACCAGAATGGTGTTAGCACATTCAAACAAGCAATGCCTTGTGGCTTCTAAGGATCAAAAGCTTCCTGTTGGATGAGGGCCATATGGGCCTCCCTAACAAGTGAAAATGCCTCAGTGAGCATAAAAACGCGTCACTCGAAGAGCTTATTTCGATCAATAAAAGCTGAGTATAGCAACACAGGAAAAGGATAGCAAACACGATGTCGCCATTTATAGAACGCATATAGTCGGTAACATGAAGCTGCCGAACGAACGGGCAACTTTCACGTTATTTCATTTGAATGTTTGCTAAAATACAAGACTGCGACTGGCTGGAAGGAGGAAGGGAGAGGGAGGGTCATGATGATGTCACTGAAAAGAGTTGTAGCTTGTCAGATGATAATGATATCATAGATAAGGAAGGTGTGACTTGTGAGCTGGTTGCCCCCGCATGTAGGCAACCGGCGTGGCTCTTCTTGGGCTCTTGTATGAAGTGTTCTTGAATCGCCACTGCAACCCTACTTACTTACTTAATTAAGCGAAAACATGGTTGTATCAAAGGGTTGTGAAACTTCAAAAATCCGGGAGGGCAGGGTGTGTGGTGCGGGAAACAAATAGCCGGGTAAATATATATATCACGTAGGTTGATGATTTACAAGCCGTTGAAATAGGGTAGATGCTAAATTATAACATAAAGTGTTTACTTCAAAATAAAAGAATAGCAACATGTCTTCCTTCAAGAAATTTCGCTGTGACTGTGGGTAATGTGCTCTGAAAAATACATGATCAGTTCTTTGTCATTTATCGGTAAGCATACGACAGCATGCGCTACTTAATATGTTGTAAACCATGCTCACAAAAACTGGATTCTTCCAGGGCTCATACCTCGGGTTCTAATGTTCATAGAAAGGTAGAGGCAATTGTTTTGGATAGCACGTGGGCTATGGACCATTGGTATACGCAAGTCTTAGTGTCACTATCCTACAGTACGGGGGGTCATAGTATGAATATTACACACTTACTCCCGCTTAGGCAAATTCGATTGGTTCTTCTTACATTTGGTGTGGTCTACAGTGACCCTTAAAGAGGTTATGGAAGCACGATTAGGTCATCGTTGGTTCCTTAGGATATCCCCCAAAAAGGGTATTTTTGCCATTGTTTCATACGAAAACCACGCCGCGGATTCCAAGATGGCTAAAGCTCGTTCATGAAACTTTGTAAATAGACTTTCTCTGCATAGTTTGCGTCTGTTTTCAACGGTATGTTAGTTCAGCTTCTTAAGCAACCCTGTGACACTCTCCTGTGGCTCAAGCAAACCTGGGGTCATTCCTGCTGCCCTTCTCCATTTACGTACAATATCCCCAGTTAGCTCTGCTTCGTGCCGGTCTCACACAGGTGAGCAATATTCTAGGGTGGGTCACACGGGTAATTTGTAAGTTATTCCCTTCATACACCGATCGCATTTCACTCTACATTGTGTTAGACCCAAAAGTTTATACGAGGGTGACTGTGACTCTTTGATATAACAGTTATAGGACACTGCGTCTTCTTCATTTAGGGAAGTGTATATTTTTAGATTTATGAATATTTAAAGCAAATTGTCAATATTCACATCACCCAACACATCTCCGGGGACACACCCGAAGGTACTTCTACATCTGTTGATGATTCTCCATCCAAGATAACACGCTGCGTCCTCCCTACTAAAAATCCTGAATCCAATCACAGATTTCGCTTGAAACGCTATACGATCGTACCTTTCATAATAAGCGTAGATGTTGTACTTAATGCAACCCTTTTCCTAAATCAAGAAATACTACGTCTACCTGACTGCATTGATCCAAAACTGTCAGTATGTTATGTGCGAAAAGTACGACCTAAATTCCACATAACCGACGTGCTCGGAATCTATGGTGGCTGGCATTGAGGAGGTAATTCTGTTCGCAAGCCCTATTCCGTCAATATATTAGTTGCCTACCATTAAAAATTGTCTCAGTGCATAAAAACACATTTTAATGTTCGCTTTGCACAATATTTACTGCTCATGCAGTGAAGACATATAATATTTCTTTCCTCACTGTTCAGAAGTACTAAATATCGATGGTTCGTCTGTAGCGCTCTAAATTTAATTCTGAATTTTTTGTTATGTGCATACCATACTGCGTTTACTTTTTCAAGGATATAATTTTTATGATCTTACTTCACTTTTTGCGTGTTTGTATTTAATGTACGTTTATGACACGACAATTCATTCCCTTAATGTTGGCAGGAACGAACGGTGCATGTGTCTCTAGGAAAACCGCAATAATTCTGCTCAGGAATGTGTGCATACATATCGAAAACAAATGAATGGACACTTGTTTATTATCATTGTTGCTTCACTTGGTTTTGTTAACTTGTACCAGGTATGGATATTGAAACCAAAATGTAGGTACTTTGTATTGATGTTGTTCCAAATGTAATGTCCATTTGTGAAATAACCATATTTGTGTGTCCATTCCTAGGCTTTATTTCTAGAAAGTAAAGAAAAATAAAAAGTGTGCGCCTCAGTCATTTCAGGTTACGTTGAAAAATTTTCTAATAACGAGCACATGTTGTCCTACAACATACAAGCACTTATTTTTGAGAACGCCTGCGTGCCAACTGCCATACTCTGCTATAGCTCTACAATCGTTATAAAACAACTTTTGTAAATCTTCCAAGAACGAGGTTTCTAAAAGAAAAACATAGCGGTTTTGAATTAATTATTCTCTTTATCTTCTCAGTTCCAACGCACTATAATGTTTTTCATTACTCTAGGTCATTTTACAACTCACACAATGAATTCGTATCTAACCACAGATTAGTCCATACTATACACGCATTTTTCTTTCATTGGCTCCAGGTTATAAATTTGCGAAGGTTCCCAGTAATCCAATACATCTCCCTGTGACAGTTCAGACATTACACCATCACGAGGCGTGCCGGTCCCCAGCACGAATCCGTCCCGCGGATTCGTGTCGAAGTCCGGTGTGCTGGCCAACCTGTGGATGGTTTTTAAGGCGGCTTTCCATCTGCCTCGGCGAATGCGGACTGGTTCCCCTTATTCCGCCTCAGTTACACTATGGCGGCGATTGCTGCACAAACACTGTCTCCACGTACGCGTACACCATAATTAGTCTTCCACACAAACATTTGAGGCTACACTCGTCTGGTAAGAGACGTTCCCGGTGGTGGTGGTGGAGGGGGGTGAGGCGGGGTTCCACTGGGGGGGGGGGGGGGGGGGGGGGGAAGGCGAACCGCACAGTAATCCTGGGTTCGGTGTGGGGCAGCGGTGAGGTGGGTGGACTGCTGTGGCCTGGTGTGGTGTTGTGGACTGCTGAGGGTATGGCGGGACGAAGCCTATCCGTCGTTCCCAGGGCCCCAGTTCAACTCATCTGGAACAGTATTATGGTTATTAAGTATAAGTACAGCATACCCAGCCATCAGAAGAGCACTTTGCAGCCGAATTAGAACATGACAACACGCGAGAACTATGAGTTTCCATAGTATTGAAAACTCACAACGATGTCACTCGATATAACAAATCCATTTCAATACGACTGGCGTATAATTAATCAGGAATAGTTTTCCCACAAATTGTTCACCTCAGCAATGTTTAATAGTAATGATGAGAGCCGCGCAGGATTAGCAGAGCGGTTTAAGGCGCTTCAGTCATGGACTGTGCAGCTGGTCCCCGCGGATGTTCGAGTCCTCCCTCGGGCATGGGTGTGTGTGTTTGTCCTCAGGATAATTTAGGTTAAGTAGTGTGTAAGCTTAGGGACTGATGACCTTAGCAGTTAAGTCCCATAAGATTTTCAAACACATTTTGAACACATAATGATGAGATACGTAATATTATCCGACATCAAGATGGATTGAAACTTCCAAGCAAGTACTTCCTATATCTGGAAGGGGCATTTGCGTCAAAGAAGACTTTGGCAGCAACAGTAACATCGCACCTTTCGCATAGTGTATATGCCTTTCGTTTCAAGAAATTAGATACGAACGTAATGGCATTGAAATCGACAGCACCAGAAACTTAAGATGACATCGACCCTCACGACATATGTCTGTGTGTCAATATCGGATCCGAATGCCTTATAAAACGCTGCATGGTTCACGGACCAATCAATAGATAACTCCTTTAGTGTGTAAATTCCACTAAAAATGTTAGTGTGCTTCTATAAAAACACTAATAGTTGTATTCTGAACGTTAAACAGGAACTGAATCTAATTTGAAGTACTACTGATAATAAATCATACATTCGGGGAGAATGAGAAGACGGGCATAAAATTGTGCTGGACAAATTGATATGGAAAGTACCACAGATTTCTCCACCAGACAAAGAGAATCTGAAACTTTTAGATGCACTGAATCCAGTAGTTCTGTTGCAATTAATTTCTCATTCATGGGAACTGTTTGAATATCCATTCCTTTCACAGTTATCTCGCCAAGCATGGATGATCAAGACTGCTATTCAGCTAGAATGTTTGTAGTGCTGCAGACAGACAGGAAGTGTAATCTCAAAAATGGGTCAGCGTGTATTTGGAAACTGTAAACTAACCAATTCTAGAGTTTACTTGAACTTCCAGTTTTTCCATATGATAATTTACGGCTTGACTGGAACAGAAACGCATATTGATAGTTGCATGACATGTATGGAAACTTTTACACATTTTATTACGAGACTGGCGATTGTTTTGCGTGCACACTAAGCCCGGAGAAGTTTAAGGAATTATCATCCATAATAGTGATATATTGTTCAAAGCAACATGAGATTGTGAAGACTGGGAGTGTAGACATACGTACTAAATTCTAATCATCGCAAAACTTTCCTGTGGGTCCTGCAGTTTATGCATTAATAATACACGACTGTCTCGTAAACTTCTCGCCGCTAGAAGGAATTTTACAATGTGTAGTATAATGTAGAGGTATTATGTAACATGTAGAGCATTTTACAATGATGCCTTAAAGTGTGAAGTTCATCGCAGACACACAAGGATGTTATGATGAGTGCAAACAATTTGTATTTAAATATGTTGCATTCGCAGCATTCTCTGGCTCAGGACAAGCACTGTGTAGATATTGCACAACCGTTGCTTCAACCAAACCGTTTATATCAATGCAGCGTGCTAAAACTAAAAAAACGGCAGTGTGGTGGAATTGATTTTACCACGCAGATCGCTAGGATGACGACAGAGTGGCATATGAAGATATGTGTCACCGATCTGAACATATGATCATAGATATAGCTTAGTTTTATGTGGCAGGCCATGAGAAGACGTCCTGGTTTCAATAGATTTATAAAAGCATGCCTATCCAGAAGCTGGTAACACAAGGGAGTCCTGCCCTCAACCAGCTGAAGAAATGATATAGACAGCTTGAGTACATGAATGCTTCATAAAATGCATAACTATTATGTAACTCCTTTACCAATACAGAAATTGTTTGTTGAAAAAAAACTTTGTATTTGTTTCCTCACTGCCTATTTTCATCAGCCTCACCTACAGGCTTCAGGTAATCATTTAACATATGTCGCCTGTGCGCCTCTTAAAGAATAGAAGAAATAATTTTGGCGACATCGCCTACACGATCAAAGCGCCAGTGGTCGATTGCTTCTTGCATCCAGGGGACCCTTCGACCCTCTCTGTATATGGTAAAATCCAAGTAAATCGGTTCATGGATTAACGTGCGAACAGGGCCGGGAAAATGAACTCGTTTCCTGACTTCTGTGGAGGAAAAGACTCAGCATCCTGTGGCTGGTAACAAGAGGTAGCTTGTGCCAGCAGGCAGGGTACTGTTGTCGTCTCAGCCCTCGACAGATTCAGTGCCGAGTAGTTAGATCTCTACTTCTCGGCCTTGGTTCATACTGTGAAATACCTGTCTCGGGTTACGCTGCTAATAACACCCTGCCGTCTCCATGCACGTCAGTATACGCTCACTTGCAACCAGATGGGTGTGCTGCCCATATAAATAATCAGCTCGGAGTGGCTCCTTATCATTTAATACTGATCGGCAATGAAACAATTTGCTCAACTCGATGGCAAACTGGTAAGCATACTGATCTATCAAGTCTTGACAGCTTACCATCACCTCTTTTTGATTAAGAGCTAATGGCATTTCTCATGAATGATTTCCTTGAAGGCGAGCGTAATTTCTTTCTATGTGAGTGTAATTTGTTTCACACATTTGCAAAAAAATAAAAAAATAAAAAAATGGTTCAAATGGCTTTGAGCACTATGGGACTTAACATCTGCGGTCATGAGTCCCCTAGAACTTAGAACTACTTAAACCTAACTATCCTAAGGACATCACACACATCCATGCCCGACGCAGGATTTGAACCTGCGACCGTAGCAGTCGTACGGTTCCGGACTGAGCGCGTAGAACCACACATTTGCATGTAATACTTCTGTGTTCCTTTTGTAATTTTTCATTTATTTTTTTGATCCGCATCTCGTGGTCTCGCGGTTGCGTTCTCGCTTCCCGAGCACGGGGACCCGGGTTCGATTCCCGGCGGGGTCAGGGATTTTCATCTGACTCGAGATGATTGGGTGTTGTTGTGTCGTCTTCATCACCATCATTCATCCCTATTACGGTCGGAAGAAGGAATTGGGAAACTACCACCGCTAGGACCTTGCCTAGTGCGGCGGTGCAGGTATCCCGCCGCGTCCCCTACGCTCTGTCGAAGAGTATGGGACCTCATCATCATCATTTATTTTTTGATATAGGTGAACAGATCGATAGTGATCTCTCACAACAAGCCATCTATGGCAAAACGCTCACGTTTAGCAAGTGTTGGCAGCGTCTTGTTTTTTGATGATGAGAGAGCTCGTAGTATTTCAGTCAGTTTGCTGATGTTGGTGATCAGATACATGCCCACTCAGAGCTCGTGGGCTTCTACCAGATTGTGGATGAACTACAGCAAGTAAGAACATAATTTTTTTTGTAGTCATAGGGGATGACGCCAGCCGCTGAGGGGCAGATACTTAAGCAGTAGTATTATTACTTCTTCTATCAATAATAATAACTTTTGATGTGTCTGCATGCAGCAATTTTTTTTCTAGATGTCAATATTACAACGGAAGCGGAATCTGTGCTAAACTGAAAAATATTAGAATATACCTCAACTAATAGTACGAATAATAATAATGAGGAAGATGAATCGTCAGAGAATCTCGACATAAATATCATAAATGGATTGGCGGAAGCACATGTATGTTACGTGTCTCTCCCTCCCACCCCCCTCTTTCTCTCTCTCTCTCTCTGTGTGTGTGTGTGTGTGTGTGTGTGTGTGTGTGTGTGAGAGAGAGAGAGAGAGAGAGAGAGAGAGAGAGAGTGTGTTTTTGTTTGTGTATAGGTGCAATACTTATCAAATGGCTCTGAGCACTATGGGACTTAACTTCTGAGGTCATCAGTCCCCTAGAACTTAAAACTACTTAAACCTAACTAACCTAAGGACATCGCACACATCCATGCCCGAAGCAGGACTCGAACCTGCGACCGTAGCGGTCGCGCGGTACCCGACTGTAGCGCCTAGAACCGCTCGGCCACATCGGCCGGCGCAATACTTATCAATTTCGTTTCTTCTTCCGTTGCAGACGGAAAATTAGAAGCTTCTGGAGATGACCTTCCAACACTGCAGCCGGACCCATCGTTGATGCGGCCATCGGTACCTGCGTCACCTCGTGTGGGCCCATCTGGTTTCCATCTCAAGGCGGTTAGCCTCGACGGCTGTGTAACCTTGTCCGAGGCTGTCTGACTACTGTCCCCTGCCTAGCGGTAGCAGGGTGGTACCACCGACGTCTGCGTCATCTGATCTTCAGTCTAACAGTAGGAGCCGCACCGGACGTCTTCTTCACCAACACCAGGTAAATCAAGCAGCCACATTACACTACTCTGTGGTTGATGGCGCTTCCAGGGATAGGATCTTGCTGCCCCGAATTGATAACATCAGTGCTGGATTTCGAGATCCAACCAACTTCTTTGGCATGTGCCATGGAGTATTTGGAAGGGACATCCCTGTAACAAGAAAATCCTCACTTCATCGCTACTTCGGAGATGCTGTGTCCCATCGCTTGCGCACCGACTATAACACCAGGTTCAGACTCACTTAAATCTTGATAACCTGCCATTATAGCTGCAGTAAACGCTCAAACAACTACGCGGTACACTTGTTGTCCTATACAGCAGTTGCTCACCGCAGTACAGTGGTTCAAATGGCTCTGAGCACTGTGGGACTTAACATCTGAGGTCACCAGCCCCTAGAACTTACAACTACTTAAACCTAACTAACCTAAGGACGTCACACACATCCATGCCCGAGGCAGGATTCGAACCTGCGCCCGTAGCAGTCGCGCGGTTCCCGACTGAAGCGCTTAGAACCGCTCGGCCACCAGCGGCCGGCGCAGTGCAGTGTTCTGCTTGTTTATATATCTCTGTATTTTAATATGCACGTCTATGCCAGTTTCTTTGGCGCTTCAGTATATGTAAGGGCGTTCAACAAGTTTTACACAGTCGTCTCTAATTTGTTAATTTTTTGCGGGAGGAGAATGAAATTTTTTTGTGAGCGTACTTGGAACATTTAGATATATATTGAGCCTACTCAATGGAGCCTCCATCAGCTGTGACGCATCTGGCCCAAAGTTCTTTCCATGATGTAAATGCACTTCGGTAAAATTCTGGGGATTGACTTTTACACCATAGCTTGACACAGGAAATAAGGTCTATCTCACTATCAAATGTTTTACCGCGCAGGTGGGCCTTCAGACGAACAAAGAGGTAAAATTCAGGTGGAGCCGAATCCGGACTGTAGGGAGGATGAGAAACAAGTTTCAACCCAATTTCCTGATTTTCTCCTGCGTCATAAGGGCTGTATGGGGTTTGGCGTTGTCATGGTCTAGTCTGATGAACTGAACCTGAAGCTGTGGTCTGTGGGTCTTGATGGCACGTCGCAGCTTGTCCAATGACAAACAATAAATGTCCCGGTTAATTGTGGAGCCAGGTTCCAAAAAGTCAATGAAAATCACACCACATCGTTCTCAGAAGATGGAGGCCATCAACTTTCGGCCTACTGTTTGTGAATGTCTTGGTTTCTTCTTCTGAGGGGAACCCGGATGACAACACTCAATGGATTGGGTTTTGCTCTCAGGTTCGGACAAAAACAACCATGTTTCATCCTGGATAATGGCGCTGGCAAAACACTGTTTCCACTCTTCAGCAAAGGTCTTCATGAGACCCTCGCACACATTCTTCCTCGTCGTTTTCATTTCTCTTGTCAATAATTTAAGCATCCAATGTGCACAGATTTTTCTGTACCCTAGTGACTGTACCAGTGATACCATACTACCCAATGACAAACGAGTCATTTCAGCAAGCTGTCGTGTCGTCACACATCTGCCATTTTCGATGATTTGATCAATGGTCTCCTTATTCACATCACTCACTGCCGTCGATGGTCTACCGCATCGAGAATTGTCCAGAAGAGAGAAATCACCTTCTTTAAACCTCTGCAACCACCGCTGGATACTGCTGCGATCCACTGTGTCCTCTCCATAAACCTTTGATCAACTTCCTGTGAATCGATGTGGCGGAGTTATCGCAGGTCTTAAAGAGGAACTCCCTTACCGACCGTTGTCGCAACCTGACATCTACTTCACGGTCCATTATGGCTCACCTGTAAATAAAAGAAAATACTTTTATACACCAACTTGCAGCTTAATGTTCCAAGTACGTCCACAAAAAATTTCATTCTCCTGATGCAAAAAAATAAAAAAAAATAGGGATGACTATGCAAAACTTTTTGAACGCCAATCTTCCAGTAGGTTCACACTAACGATGATTTTCAGGCGTAATAACTGAGGATAATTAGGTCAAAAGTCGAAACGCGGATCCTGTATGAGCGTCTCAATTTGTATTACGCTTAACCAAGAAGAAAATAATTGCAAACACAATTGTACAGCGGGATTACTTAAGAAACCCTCCTTTTCTTAATTTGTGGTGTAGGTTCCCATAATGGTCGAGAGCGAGATTCCTGTTTACAGTTTAGCCTCCTAGGGCAGTTAACAAATTGGGAAACTCATGCAGCTACTTAGTACTCTCTCGGTGTGTGACCATCCATTGAACGCAGGATGGATGTTCGGCGACTAAACTACGACTGCCCTCTTCTTTCACGATCCGAGCTATCTGTCTAAGGTGGAATCGTAGTATTGAGAGAAGGATTGCTGTAGCAGTAATAGTTCTGGCATAGAGGTAACGCGCTCTGTTAATGATATACTACCTGCTTTAAATGGCGGTTCGGATCCCACTGGAGAAATATTACGGTTACAGTTCTTTCTCTCGATTTCTTTCTTTGATTTGCAAGTCGTCTGAACGAGATTAAGTAACGAAATGTTAAGAGAAAGTCTGCGTCTTAAGCCATCTCAGAGCCTCGATCCATTACCACAATGGTCTCTTTTGGAAACACTGAGTTAAAACACAGGACAAGCTTGGGCAGTGATTTGGTTTTTGTTGATTATTTAGGGAATCATCAACCCTGAAAAATGTTATGGACGCAATAAACACACCGAATAGCATTTGCTGTGGTACACCTGGAGGTGGAAAACGTATGACATAGTAGAATCGAGTAATATATTCACCAATTAATTCACTGTGCATCAGTAATAATGGGAGATGCGTCGCATATAGGGACATCAAAAATTCATTTAGACAGACTCTTTTTGATTCTCACATGCCGCCTCAGGTATCGCCCACAGAAGATAACCACATATTGCTGAACATGAAGACTTTGCAATCGTATGAAATTGCTACTGTAACGACAATTAAGTTTGTACTTTCCTTAATTTAAGATCTTTGTGACATTTATCAGCCTGCTACTAAAACACAATCTATGTCAGATTATAAAATGTCATCTCACAGTCTTAATTCTCAATGTTAACAGCATACAATCAACTATCAAAATCCAAACATTGCAAGATTATCTTTTTGCTGCAGACGTTGGTATTATTTTACTCCAAGAAGTCACTTGCTGTATAATAAACCAGATACATAATTGTGAGGTAGTTATTAATACTGGTAGTTCCTGCGGCACTTCATTAATGGAAGCCATTCAGTATAAGTTAAAGGCGGTTCTGGACAGTGGATGGGGCGTAGGTGTCCAGCTGCAGGACACGTTACTTACCAGTGTTTAAGCGCCGTCAGAAACAAATACACAGCGCGCAGAAGCCAAGTTTTTACGGCCATGGTAACGCTGTTATCAGGCTTGTACCACACAATGCTAATCAGCAGAGACTTCATCTATGTACTACGTAAGCAGGTTCAAAAAATGGTTCAAATGGCTCTGAGCACTATGGGACTTAACATCTGAGGTCATAAGTCCCCTAAAGCTTAGAACTACTTAAACCGAACTAACCTAAGGACATCACACACATCCATGCCCGAGGCAGGATTCGAACCTGCGACCGTAGCAGTCGCGCGGTTCCGGGCCGAAGCGCCCAGAACCGCTCGGCCGCCGCGGCCGACTACGTAAGCATGATCACATTCCAAACTTTAATTATAGTGAAGCACTGCAAAAGTCAACAAGGGGATTGGATCTGGAATAAAACAGGCTACGACGAAAATCATTTCCTTAACTCGCCAATACTTGCATGACAGACGAATTCGTGCACGAAACGATTATGATGTTCATTCGGAACGCACCTCTGTATTCCAACTAAGCAAAACGAGTGAAATGGGTTAATTAAACGTCTAACTTAGGAATAAGGTATGCATTATAATACTAGGCAACCACTAGGCAACAGGTATCACTGCTAAATAAGTAGACTAGAGTGGCAGTGGGAATTTGGATTGAGGAGGGGTGTATGCCAGGGTAATCCATAGTGATGTCTGAAGTGCTGTGCCAAGGTGGCTCGGTGGCTGACACACCTGCTTAGTGGTTAACGCACCTACCTACTAACCAGCGATTCCCGGTCTTGGTACAAATTTTCACTTGGTGATTGAGTCTACATCCGTAAACTCTATTTGAGACCAGAAAAATCTTTAAAATTGTGTCATTTTATTTACATAAAAACATTATCTAACAGTTAGAAATAAGGTCACCTTTTCAGAATAAGATTTTCACTCTGCAGCGGCGTGTGCGCTGATATGGAACTTCCTGGCAGATTAAAGCTGTGTGCCGGACCGAGACTCGAACACGGGACCTTTGCCTTTCGCGGGCAAGTGCTCTATCATCTGAGCTACCCAAGCACGTCTCACGCCCTCTCCTCACAGCTTTACTTCTTGCAGTACCTCGTCTCCTACTTTCCCGAGTTCGAGTCTCGGTTCGGCACACAGTTTTAATCTGCCAGGAAGATTCATATCAGCGCACACTTCGCTGCAGAGTTAAAATCTCATTCTGGAAACATCCCCCAGACTGTGGCTAAGCCATGTCTCTGCAATATCCTTTCTTTCAGGAGTGCTAATCCTGCAAGGTTCGCAGGAGAGCTGCTGTAAAGTTTGGAAAGTAGGAGACCAGGTACTGGTAGAAGTGAAGCTGTGAGGAGGGGGCGTGAGTTGTGCTTGGGTAGCTCAGATGGTAGGGCACTTGCCCGCGAAAGGCAAAGGTTCCGAGTTCGAGTCTCGGTCCAGCATACTGTTTTAATCTGCGAGGAAGTTCAAGGTTACCTTTTTGCTGACAATTATTTTTATAGCAAATTTAAGGATTAGTTTAATTTACTGTGTGGCCACCGATAAAACTTTAAACGGTCGAGCGAACAGTACATCATTCTCTACAGCGCTGGGCATAATCCTCGTTCGATACATGCAATGTTTCGCATATCCAACGATTTTACAATGATTTTGAGTCACTGGTAAATGAAATCTTTAACGTATGAACAATGGAGACGTAATTAACTGTAATAACCAAACAAAACTCCACCAGAAGAAGTCTCGGAACACCCTGCGGCCCGCATCTCGTAGTCGTGCGGTAGCGTTCTCGCTTCCCACGCCCGGGTTCCCGGCGGGGTCAGGGATTTTCTCTGCCTCGTGATGGCTGGGTGTTGTGTGATGTCCTTAGGTTAGTTAGGTTTAAGTAGTTCTGTTCTAGGGGACTGATGACCATAGATGTTAAGTCCCATAGTGCTCAGAGCCATTTGAACCATTTGAAGACCGTGCGGTACCGACCGGCCGTGGCTTAATCCTCAGGCGATAGGCGTCACTGGATGCGGGTATGGAGGGGCATCTGGTTAGCACACTGCTCTCCCAGAAGTTGTCATTTTTCCTGACCGGAACTTTAATAACCAGTTCTTTTAATTATACCCAAATGCAGCGCTTAAAATGCAACGCATTTCTACGAAATACCGATGGATATGGAAACGCGTGGTTTTTTACACTTAAAACCCGAACGATAAAAGATTTTTGCAAACGCTCCTTATAATTAAAGTAATAATATATTTTTTACTACCATCTGTATCACTTTAGATCGTCTCAGCACGTGCGACTCCCATAAAACCGAATTTTCCATACAATTTATGTGCAACATTAGACTTTTGTATCGTGCTAACGGATAAAGCTTAAAAAAAAAACAACAGTACGACCATTAATTACAGGCATTTGTCCACGTTGTTACACAATTAGAATCAATTCGCACAAGTTTGAAACGTAGAAGTGGCGCGCGAAAAAACTCAAATAAATGTAATTTTTGCCATTAAAGTCCGAATCAAGCCAGATTTTTGAAAGCGAGTTTTCAGTTTTGTCGTAAGAAAGCATTTTTATTTAATTGTTTCACTGTAACCGTTTCATCGAATTCAGTTCATGTAAAAACGAAACTGACATGGTACATTTAGCTCCAGTTTAAACCATCATATCTGAACAATGGATAAATGTTACTGGATAAAATAAAACAAGTTTTGGCTTTATCAATTCATCTACCTTCTTACAAAGTTTGAATCGATTCGTTCCAGTTTAAAGTGCAGAAGTGGCGCGCCGCATAACTGTTAAACAGGTTTTTTGTCCTTAAAATCGAAATGAATCAAGATTTTTTTCAGACTGTTAAAAATTATTTTAGAGCAAGATCCGATACACCGGTGAATCAAATTTGTACCAATAGTCTCGCTTCAGCCCAGAGTTACTTATTGTTTGTGCACGTCAGATCCCAGTGAGGGTGACTCTTTTTGCACGTAAGCTCCGCACGGTGCACATACAAATGATGCCATTAGCTCACCACCAATTTCATCCAAATTAAAATCTTTTACAAAAGAAATTAATCGATTCGCACAATGTGCCTGGGCGCCAGCTCCCGATCGTCGTACAAATCTTGCTTAATGTATAGTACCATAGCTATAGTGAGACAGATGACAAATGGCCACAAATACGGGCTAAACCAAAGGCTTTTTACCCCAGGTTCCTAGCTCAAATAGAAACCGAACATCACGATCCCTTCAAACCGCGATTTAGCCCGCGGCCTTTTCATACGCAGGGCAACGGCCTTGCTGCAGTGGATACACCGGTTCCCGTCAGATCATTGAAGTTAAGCGCTGTCGGGCGTGGCCGGCACTTGGATGGGTGACCATCCGGGGCCGCCATGTGCTGTTGCCATTTTTCGGGGTGCACTCAGCCTCGTAATGCCAACTGAGGAGCTACTCGACCGAATAGCAGTGGCTCTGGTCACAGAAAACCATCATAAAGGCCGGGAGAGCGGTGTGCTGGCCACACGCACCTCCTATCCGCATCCTCAACTAAGGATGACACGGCGGTCGGATGGTCCCGATGGGCCACTTGTGGTCGGATGGGCCACTTGCGACCTGAAGGCGGAGTGCTTTTCATACGCAGCATGTTTCCGTACGAGCGTGCAAAAATGTAACAGGACATAGAGAATGCTCCACTGAACAATTTGAGGTAGGGAACCTGGGGTCGGAGAAGCTAGCATAAGGACATATGAAAGTAAACTTGTCTACCGCTTTGTCTAGCAGTACTGATTTCCAGCTTATTTACAACTAACATGGTACAATTTTAAACGTACTGTGCTGTTTATTTACATGTGCATGTTTTTACTCCTGCAAGTAGGACGAGCCTGATTACTACGCAGTTATGATGCCCCTTAAAATTGCTACACTAAGAAGAAATGCAGATGATAAACGGGTATTCATTGGACAAATACGTTATACTAGAACTGACATGTGATTATATTTTCACACAATTTAGGTGCTTAGATCCTGAGAAATCAGTACCCAGAACAACCACCTATGGCCGTAATAACGGCCTTGATACGCCTGGGCATTGGGTCAAACAGAGCTTGGATGGCGTGTATAGGTACAGCTGCCCCTGCAGCTTCAACACGATACCACAGTTCATCAAAAGTAGTGACTGGCATACTGTGACGAGTCAGTTGCTCGGTCACCATTGACCAGACGTTTTCAGTTGGTGAGAGATCTGGAGAATGTGCTGGCCAAGGCAGCAGTCGAACATTTTCTGTATCCAGAAAGGCCCGTACAGGACCTGCAACATGCGGTCGTGCATTATCCTGCTGAAATGTAGGGATCGAATGAAGGGTAGAGCCATGGGTCGTAACACATTTGAAATGTAACGTCCACTGTTCGAAGTGCCGTCAATGCGAACAAGAGGTGACCGAGACGTGTAACCAATGGCACCCCATACCATCACGCCGGGAGACACGCCAGTATGGCGATGACGAATACACGCTTCTAATGTGCGTTCACCGCGATGACGCCAAACACGGATGTACCATCATGGTGCTGTAAACAGAACCTGGATTCATCCGCAAAAATGACGTTTTGCCATTCGTGCACCCAGGTTCGTCGTTGAGTACACCATCGCAGGTGCTCCTGTCTGTGGTGCAGCGTCAAGGGTAACCGCAGCCATAGTCTCCGAGCTGATAGTCCAAGTTGCTGGAAACGTCGTCGAACTGTTCATGCAGATGGTTGTTGTCTTGCAAAACGTCCCCATCTGTTGACTCAGGGATCGAGACGTGGCGTTACAACCATGCGGATAAGATGCCTGTCATCTCGACTGCTAGTGATACGAGGCCGTTGGGATCTAGCACGGCGTTCCGTATTACTCTCCTGACCCCGCTGACTCCATATTCTGCTAACAGTCATTTGATCTAGACCAACGCGATCAGCAATGTCGTGATACGATAAACCGCAGTCGCGATAGACTACAATCCGACCTTTATCAAAGTCGGAAACGTAATGGTACGCATTTCTCCTCCTTACACGAGGCACGGCTGGTCCCGGCGGAGGTTCGAGTCCTCCCTCGGGGATGGATGTGTGTGTTTGTCCTTAGGTTATTTTAGGTTAAGTAGTGTGTAAGCTTAGGGACTGATGACCGTAGCAGTTAAGTCCCATAAGATTTCACACACATTTGAACATTTGTTACACGAGGGATCACAACAACGTTTCACCAGGCAACGCAGGTCAACTGCTGTTTGTGTATGAGAAATCGGTTGGAAACTTTCCTCATGTCAGCACGTTGTAGGTGTCGCTACAGGCGCTAACCTTGTGTGAATGCTCTGAAAAGCTAACCATTTGCATATCACAGCATCTTCTTCATGTCGGTTAAATTTCGCGTCCGTAGCACGTCATCTGCGTGGTGTAGCAATTTTAATGTGCAGTAGTGTATTTACATTGTCCCATGACAGACCGTGCTATGAGTCAAAGACAGATCGATTCATTACTCTGCTGCTCAGGGACGTACAGTACAATAACATGGAGCAGTACCTGTACAGTTTCGCAGAACACACTGACATGTACCTTGTGTATGGGGAATTGCGTTGCAGCTCTCTCGCTGCCGGAAGGTTGTGCAGGGAACGATTTCTTAACGACCGTCATCCGTAACGACGAGTGTTTATTCTTCTCGATCGACAAATGAGAGAGACTGGTTGATTGGAAGGAAGAAACGAGTAACCTGGCAACACGAGGACCACTCGCACACCGAATTTTGAAGAGGAGGTGCTGGAACGTGTTGCAGCGGACCCTGTTACAAGTATTCGTCTTACTGCACATGAAATGGGAGCTGCACAGACTAGCGTGTGGCGAGTGCTCCAAGAACAAAAATTACACCCATATCACCCACAACGAGTCCCTCAAATGCTTGTGAGTGACTTTGCACCAAGGGTCACATTGCGTCTTCGAATCAGTACTCAGCTTTGCAGCTAGCACGTGGGCACATAGACTGAACGTGGTCACCAACAAAGCATCCGTCAGACGAGGGCACAGAAGTGTCCTACTTAGGCTATCTGGAGCCTTTGGTACCACCTCAGCGGATGCACTGTGTGTGATGCTCGGAATGTGCCCCATAGATATCACGATCAAATACAGAGCTGCAAGGTACTGGTTAAAGGTGGGGAGACTGGATAAGGTACACGCAATAACCGGTGTCCCGATAGAGACGATACTTCACCTTAAAAGTTGGCATTTGGATACATTGCAAGGTGAGTGGGATGTAAGTGATAAGGGACGTAGACTGCACGACTTCCTCCCTGACATAAGGGAGCGGTTGAGAATGAGACATATCGATCCCAGCCGTGGTATGGGAAATTTCTTAACCGGGCACGGACCTTATCCCACGCACTTAAACCGCGTGAGTCTGAGGCAGACACATGCACGTGCGGGGAAGAAGGTTCCCCAGAACACACTGTCTTTTTCTGCGGGCAATACGCGAACAATAGGCATACGCTACACTTAGATTACACAGATACAGACATAGATATAGACACAGCAATAAGAGACTAAGAACAATGGGCACAATTAAACGCACTGACAAACAGTATTTGAAAAACAACACATGAAGAGTATATGCGGACACGACATCACAGGCATGCCTAAGAAATCTCCAGAGGATGGACAGCGATACCCACTGTGACAGCGAAAATAGTGGCAATGAGGAGGAACAGGAGGAGGAAGCTGAGATGTGACAGTAAATAAGCAAATTGCTGGCAATCTAGCCAAGAAAACATCAAATGCTGTACATGGATGGGCACCTAAAGTAGTTAATACATAGGATTAGTAACAAATAGGATAAGCGACATTATTTCTCTACTAATAACCATTTGTGTATCTGTGTGTGTGACTGGTGGTCAACGGCTCGAAGAAACCATTCCGAGGTATTCACCCTCAGTCACACTCGGTGATGGTACTAACAAACTAACAAATCTCTCATCTATCCTATCTTATTTTTATATTCTTCTTAAAAAACAACAAAATTTTATTTATATTTCAACCTTAAATTATTGTTATTTTGAAAAGTATCATTCTTTGTAAATGTTGTAGATAAAACAAAAGGAAAGAAAACTGTAAAAAGATGAAAAACGAAAATTGTAAGATGTACGACCTGTTTTAAACATCAGGTAACAGGTCTATAATTTGGCAATAAATAAATAAATAAATAAATTGCGTCAGTGATTGCTCCAACAATGGATTGATCGACCATGTCATGCGGTAGCGTTCTCGCTTCCCGCGCCCGGGTTCGATTCCCAGCGGGGTCAGGGATTTTCTCTGCCTCGTGATGGCTGGGTGTTGTGTGTTGTCCTTAGGTTAGTTAGGTTTAAGTAGTTCTAAGTTCTAGGGGACTGATGACCATAGATGTTAAGTCCCATAGTGCTGAGAGCCATTTTTTTGTTATGCCAATTATTGCTATTCTGATCAGATGGAGCGCCATCTGTCGGACATTTTTTGAGCTTTTGTATTTTTTTGGTTCTAATAAAATCCAATGTCATTCGAAGCACGTGTGTCAATTTGTACCTCTCTATCTACATTATTCCGTGATTTATTCAGTTCTCAAATTTATACTGACTTTTTGACCCCCCGGTATTTAACAACAGAGAGGGCATACGTCTACACTGGCAGACTTTCAAGAGTTTAATGTATACATTCTATGCAATACACCATGAGCTAGAGTGTCGGCAGAGGTGGCAGTCACATAACTACTGATTCTATGCGAGACTGTGGAGTATTCTGCTGCGTTTCACCAGTTTCCGTCACACCACCGAATTTAAGCGCTCTCGGGCCTCACTAGCGTTTGGGTGGGTAACCATCCGGAGTGCTAGTGGCAAGATGAGTGCGCTCAGCCAGTTGAGGAGCTACTTGACTGAGAAGTAGCGGCACCAGTCACGAATACTGACAACCGCCAGGAGAGCGGTGTGCTGACCACATGCCCCTCCATGTCTGCATCCGCTGACGCTTAAGGGATGATGATGACACGGCTGCCGATCGCTACCATTGACCCTTTATGGCCTGCTTGGACGTTGTTTGTGTGTATATACCCTACTATATGTAAGAGTGGACAAAATAACCTCACCGCAAGGGTCTTATAGTAAGCGACAGGTACTGCAGTGAAGATGCTGGGAACTGGAAAATGAAGAAGAATGGGTAATTAATTCCTCATAATATATGTGGTTTAATTATCAGGCCTTCAATTCATGGCAAGACTAATCTTGTTCTAACACATCCTGAAGGAGTCTGCTCCAAGCATCAAAATATCAGCAGTTACAGGAGATTTTGCATGGCACAGAAGATTGTTTCTTGTTGTTGTGGTCTTCAGTCCTGAGACTGGTTTGATGCAGATCTCCATGCTACTCTATCCTGTGCAAGATTCTTCATCTGCCAGTACCTACTGCAACATACATCCTTCTGTAACTGTTTAGTGTATTCATCTCTTGGCCTCCCTCTACGATTTATACCCTCCACGCTGCCCTCTAATACTAAATTGGTGATCCCTTGATGTCTCAGAACATGTCCTACCAACCGGTCCCTTCTTCTAGTCAAGTTGTGCCACAAACTCCCCTTCTCCCCAATCCTGTTCAATACCTCTTCATTAGTTATGTGATCTACCAATCTAATCTTCAGCATTCTTCTGTAGCACCACATTTCGAAAGCTTCTATTCTCTTCTTGTCCAAACTATTTATCGTCCATGTTTCACTTCCATACATGGCTACACCCCATAAAAATACTTTCAGAAACGACTTCCTGCTACTTAAATCGATACTCAATGTTAGCAAATTTCTCTTGTTCAGAAACGCTTTCCTTGCCATTGCCAGTCTACATTTTATATCCTCTCTACTTCGGCCATCATCAGTTATTTTGCTCCCCAAATAGCAAAACTCCTTTACTACTTTAAGTGTCTCATTTCCTAATCCAATTCCCTCAGCATCACCCGACTTAATTCGACTACATTCCATTATCCTCGTTTTGCTTATTCGATGGAAATTACGAATGTTAAAGTTAGGACACTGGCAACGATATTAATCTCTCTTGGAAATTTCTAATCTGAAAATGCTGTCACACACTATGGATGGATGCAGAAAAGAAGAAGGAGAAGAAGGAAAATAAGAAGGAGTAAATGCTATTACTGACCTCATTAAATGTAACACTAATGCTGAGTTAGACAGAACATATGGAATCAGCAGGAAGAAACCATATATGTAAGGTGAGCAGCCAATACGTTTAAATGAGAATGCAATAAGAGTTGGGGATACGGAAATTGAAATAACGCTACGTTCATTAGAGCTAATATTCTTAATAACGTCGAACGTCAGAAAGTGTATCCTGAAAGAAATGAAAGCGTATTGTGAAATGCTGCGCATGACTAACAGGCACAGGAAGGGCTACATCTTAAAAGGGTGAATGAGATGATCAAAGGGTGAGATATACAAAATATAATTAAACTCACATTAGCAGTTGCTAATAGCGAGGGAAAAGGGTTTGAAGTTCATCATAAAAGACTGAACAGCCTACCTTTGGAGTAATTATTTTACGATGACATGAATGAAATTATAGATGAATTACGACTACGTACAGCATCAGCTGCCACAAGGACTATGGATCACACAAACAAAATCCTAACAATGAATTCCTCACTTAGAGGAAGACAAATCAACGAGTAATTATGGAGACGGCGGTGCATTAGCTCCACAGGCTGGGACAGGAAACGTTCTCGTGCAGACATGTGATAGTATGAGGGTTGGATGATTTATCGCAGGCTGATCTCATAGATATGTGAGAAAATTCACGACGGAATCAAGGTTTCAAATACATTCTAATGGTCATAGGTACATATTCGACATTCCCTTGGGCTCTACCTGTGAGTGTGAAGACACTGAAAAAGAATGCAGAGGCGTTTGAACAGTTTCTGCAGATTGGAATGAATCGACCATGAAAGTAAATTTTACAATAGGCGTTTCAAAGCGATAGTGGAATTATATGGATTAAATCACTACTAAACACTCTACAATGTGAAATCTGCTATTTATGAACAGTTGAACAGGACCATCTAAAGCTTTGTTATATAATAGGACATGCAAACCTCAGACCAAGCAGTAGTGTCGCGTGAGTGCTAGGATGTACATGAGCAGAGGTGAGGGTGGTATTCTGAGGACCTACCACTCGAATTCCATATCCCTGGATACAGTTTCTGTGAGTCTGGAGTGACGTTAAAATAGCGTCTAGCTTATGGCGATAAGGGAAATAATAATGCATCAACAATTCCAGCGTAGTAAGGGAAATAATAATGCATCAACAATGGAGCTAATATACCAGACGACACACACCAGGAACGCGATATCGATTATGGTACAAATAAAGACTGTCCCGTTGCAGACTGAATATTACCTGGAAAAGCGAGACAGATACATCCAAAAAATGACATTGGTATAGGACAATGTATTGCTACGTATATGGACGATAAGGCAACGTGTGCCACACTTAAATTGAGTGCTGGAATAAACGTGACACAATTTATGTATGAAGTGCGTCACACACTATACAGGGTGATACAAAAAGCTACGGCCAAACTTTCAGGAAAAATTACTCACACACAAATAAAGAAAAGATGTTTTGTGGACATGTGTCCGGAAACGCTTAATTTCCATGTTAGAGCTCATTTTAGTTTCCTCAGTATGTACTGTACTTCCTCGATTCACCGCCAGTTGGCCCAATTGAAGGAAGGTAATGTTGACTTCGGTGCTTGTGTTGACATGCGACTCATTGCTCTACAGTACTAGCATCAAGCACATCAGTACGTAGCATCAACAGGTTAGTATTCATCACGGACGTGATTTTGCAGTCAGTGCAATGTTTGCAAATGCGGAGTTGGCAGATGCCCATTTGATGTATGGATTAGCACTGGACAATAGCCGTGGCGCGGTACGTTTGTATCGAGACAGATTTCCAGAACGAAGGTGTCCCGACAGGAAGACGTTCGAAGCAATTGATCGGCGTCTTAGGGAGCAGGGAACATTCCAGCCTATGACTCGCGACTGGGGAAGACCTAGAACGACGAGGACACCTGCAATGGACGAGGCAATTTTTCGTGCAGTTGACGATAACCCTAATGTCAGCGTCAGAGAAGTTGCTGCTGTACAAGGTAACGTTGACCAGGTCACTGTACCATGCACAGCGTGTGCAGGCACTATCAGCAGCTGATTGGCCTCCACGGGTACACTTCTGTGAATGGTTCATCCAACAATGTGTCAATACTCATTTCAGCGCAAATGTTCTCTTTACGGATGAGGCTTCATTCCAACGTGATCAAATTGTAAATTTTCACAATCAACATGTGTGGGCTGACGAGAATCCGCACGCAGTTGTGCAATCACGTCATCAACACAGATTTTCTGTGAACGTTTGGGCAGCATTGTTGGTGATGTCTCGATTGGGCACCATGTTTTTCCACCTACGCTCAATGGAGCACGTTATCATGATTTCATACGGGATACTCTACCTGTGCTGCTAGAACATGTGCCTTTACTAGTACGACACAACATGTGGTTCATGCACGATGGAACTCCTGCACATTTCAGTCGAAGTGTTCGTACGCTTCTCAATAACAGATTCGGTGACCGTTGGATTGGTAGAGGCGGACCAATTCCATGGTCTCCACGCCCTACTGACCTCAACTCTCTTGACTTTCATTTATGGGGGCATTTGAAAGCTCTTGTCTACGCAACCCCGGTACCAAATGTAGAGGCTCTTCGTGCTCGTGTTGTGGACGGCTGTGATACAGTACGCCATTCTCCAGGACTGCATCAGCGCATCAGGGATTCCATGGGATGGAGGGTGGATGCTTGTATCCTCGCTAACCGAGGACATTTTGAACATTTCCTGTAACAAAGTATTTTAAGTCACGCTGGTACGTTCTGTTGCTGTGTGTTTCCATGATAAATGTGATTTGAAGAGAAGTAATAAAATGAACTCTAACATGGAAAGTAAGCGTTTCCGGACACATGTCCACATAACATATTTTCTTTCTTTGTGTGTGAGGAATGTTTCCTGAAAGTTTTGCCGTACCTTTTTGTAGCACCCTGTAGAAGAAGAAAAAACCTATGGGATGATTAAAAGTTACATCTAATCAGCAGTGTCAGTGGTGAAAGGTGCCTTGAGGCGGAAAGGAGGACTAAAAACACATGTTAAAGCATCCAGGGTTCAGCCAATACCTAAGACATGTGGTGGAATAATTCCGTTTCTAATCCCAGCATTTGCCCGACTGTCAGCCATTGGTTTGTTAGCCTGAGAGGGCTCTGCCGCAACTCAAGCAGTAATCAATGCACACAAAATGCAGAGGAGCAACTACAGGAGACTACTGGTAAAGGACCACATCTAAAACGATACAGCAAAGCAGTAAGCATGTGACTACATCATTTCAGGTCTTACTGCTATAGTGTACACTCTATCGTTGAAAGAACATTCGCCTGCTTTAAAAGTGAACTACTTTCTTCTAATAGATCTAACCAAGGGGGATTGGAATACTCCACTGATCAGTCTGGAAACATACAATAGTGTAGCTAACGTTAGCAAGGCAAATAATAAATTGAGTCTAGGATGTGAGGAAGTTGTGGTAATACCACATGGCTCCTACTACGTTGACGATATAATGCGTATAAAAAACGATTTGTAATACACACATCAAAAAAGTTTTGCATCGCCTCAGTTCCGAGTGTTCCGGAACCTGTACAGAGAATTGGAATAGAGATCAACATAAACATCATTTGCGCCATTTTCATTGCTTATGAAAACCACACATTGCATGCTGTACCACCATACAGCGAAACCTTCAGACGTGGTGGCCCAGATTGCTGTACACACTGGTACCTCTAAACCCAGTAGCACGTCCTCTGGCATTGATGTACGCCTGTACTCCTCGTGGCATACTATCCACAAGTTCAAAAAACCGTTCAAATGGCTCCGAGCACTATGGGACTTAATTTCTGAGGTCATCAGTCCCCTAGAACTTAGAACTACTTAAACATAACTAACCTAAGGACATCACACACATCAATGCCCGAGGCAGGATTCGAACCCACACCCATAGCGGTCCAGACTGAAGCGCCTGGAACCGCTCGGCCACACCGGTTGGCCCGCAAGTTCATCAAGACACTGTTTGTCCAGATTGTCCCACTCCTGAACGGCGATTCGGCGTAGATCCCTCAGAGTGGTTGGTGGGTCAAGTCGTCCATGAACAGCGCTTTTCAATCTATCCCAGGCAAATTCGGTAGGGTTCATGTCTGGAGAACATGCTGGCCAGTCTAGTCGAGAGATGCCATTATCCTGAAGGAAGTCATTCACAAGATGTGCACGATGGGGGCTCGAATTGTCGTCCATGAAGACGAATGCCTCGCCAATATGTGGCCGATACGGTTGCACTATCGGTCGGAGGATGGCATTCACGTATCGTACAGCCGTTACAGAGCCTTCCATGACCTCCAGCGGCGTACTTCGGCCCCACATAAGGTCACCACAAAACAGCATGGAACCTCCACTTTGCTGCACTCGCTGGACAGTGTGTCTAAGGCGTTCAGCCTGACTGGGTTGCCTCCAAACACGTCTCCGACGATTGTCTGGTTGAAGGCATATGCGACACTCATCGGCGAAGAGAAAATGATGCCGATCCTGAACGGTCCATTCGGCATGTTGTTGGGCCCATCTGTACCGCGCTGTTATGGTGTCGTGGTTGCAAAGACTGAACTCGCCATGGACGTCGGGAGTGAAGTTGCGCGTCATGCAGCCTATTGCGCACAGTTTGAGTCGTAACACGACGTCCTGTGGCTGCACGAAAAGCATTATTCAACATGGTGGCGTTGTTCTCAGGGTTCCTCTGAGCTATAATCCTTAGGTAGCGGTCATCCACGGCAGTAGTAGCCCTTGGACGGCCTGTGCAAGGCATGTCATCGACAGTTCCTGTCTCTCTGTATCTCCTCTGGTGTGCATTCACCCTATCCAGTGCCCGATACCAGAATAAGATGCGAGAATTATGGGACTGAAAGCTTGCAATGATGTGACTCGAAATAACTGCTTCATATGTCGACTATATCAATAGCCAGGAATATTTTTTCCCACAAACTGTTTACCTCAGCAACGTTTAATAATCATTATTATCAAACATCAAGATGTATTCAAGCTTTCAAGCAAGAGCTTCCTATACGAGGGGGGATCTAAATGTTTCTAGCCTAACAAATAAAGAATGAAAGAAATTTCACAATAGCAGTTTACTTTTCAGTATAATACCAGTGTATATTAAGGCACTTGTAGGCACACTCAGATAACTTCTGCAAACAATTCAAATAAAAGGTCTTCGATTTCGGTTTAACAAAGCGTTCACAGCATCGACCACTGCATCATCATTGTCAAATCGTCGTCCTTTGAGTTTTTTTTAGGTTTCCGAAAAGAAAAATATCTGATAGAGACAAAGCTAGAGAATATGGCGGATGAAGTAACAATTCGAAACCACAATCACGCACAGTTTCCCGTATCACGAGGGCTTTGTGCGTCAGTGCGTTGTCCTGATGCAAAAGAACTCCGCTCGCCAATCTTCCGCACGTTCTTTTCTTTATTTCTTCACTACATTTTTCTTTAGTTTTAGTGAAAAAAAGTATCTGTAGATATGTGTTTGTAGTTATTATTCTAAAAATGTTTCTGCATATTCTGTTATCAAACAAAAAGTATTTCTCTACACATTGTGGTCAGAGGCAGTCTGAAAAGCTTGTACGGGTAGTGAAGGGGAGACTGTCCTCAAAAATAAATATTAAGAAACAAATTCGATGCATTGCGCCATTTCTGAACTAATTAACATTAAATTTAGCCAATCAGGCCATTGTCCATACAAATTCAAGCGGCCCATTAGAGACAGTGTTGCCAAAAGGGTTCTACATTTGGTTTCCTAAAGCCGAACAATATACAGATTCGGATGTAGAAATTGAAAATGGAACAGTAATAAGGGTCGAAACAGGGCCAAATGCGGAGCAGTGTCCTGTGCTATCATCTACGCTATGAGAACAACTGACACTAACTGCATCTGATAGGCAACTGGAATTTGCATGTGCAACGACTTCAACGCTAATTCACTCATCAAAAGCGCAAAAGTTATTGTCTTAACAGTTATTTCTCAGCACAACCTACTCTGCGACACAGTTAAAAGCTTTTCAGACTGTTGTGTGGCCACTCCATGCGTAACTTTCTAGTCAATAATATGAAAGTATCTCTGTATGTTGTACAAACGAAAATATTATATGCATGTGTAGTGAATGAACCAAAAATTATTTCATGCTCATATATATCCATATCGATCTTTATGTTTAAAAAGAATCATACAAACCAAATCATAACAGCACATAAAAATATATGTAATTATACTTTAAATGAAACAAAGTTTAGAGAAAAAAATAGTCATTTATTTTCTTTCTCAGTTTCATCATACATTATAGGTCATATGAACAAGTACAAATATGCCCGTATTTCTTTAAGAACAATAGGTACATACTGTTTACTGAAGCGAAACACATATGAAACTTGTGTCAAAAACGTCCTCTGGATTTTTCAGATGGGTGAGATTTTAAGCCTGCACCATACATTTCCAAATATCCATACAAATAATTCCACAACCTGAGACCTTAATTGACAACGCACTAGATGACACAGCTAGCACACTTAGAGTTTCTGAACGTTGATTCATGATAATGAACGCATTCTGCAGTATTCTCACTGTCAAATGTTTTAATTGTTTTCGAGTAATTCCCAACACATATTGTATCATGCCTAGTAGCACACGACTTCAGTTATCTATGAAAATTTCTGTCATAATTGCCATCACTTATAGAAGGAAAGCACTACTTTCAAGCCATGAATTGGGGCTTTCCAAACACTGTTGAACTCATCATTAGAGGACATGTTCACAACCACACGTTCACTCCTACTCACATTAAGAGAATTACATAACAGACAATAATATCACTTTAATGGGCGAGATATGCCATTGTAACCACCTGACGAACAGTGTCGACGTCGGTGAATGTGAGAACCCGAAGTCTGGTAAGAAGAGTTATTTTATGTCCTCCTGTTGTGATGCATCGCCAATGAACTACTGCTGTTGCTACGGTGCCGACTCAGAGATGAACGATACATCAGGTGGCGGAACGATTGAGTCCGATTAATCAAGTAAGGCGTTGGTGTACTGTGGTGCAGTCTCCAGAAATTCGATTGGCTCATCTCCCGATCCCAGAAATCTGGCAGGTTAATTAGAAGGATTAATAATATAAGGGGCTATTATGAAATTTCCATTCAAAGGTCACACTAAACTATTACCTAAATGACGGTGCTTATATTCACACATCGGAGTCATGTTGGGTTGTATATACTTTGAAGAACCGACGAAACTGGTACACCTTAGGCAGGTGTGTGCTTTTTCTACTTCAGAGGGTAGTTTTTGAAATTTTATAAGCTAATGCACAGAACTTATGTGACTTTAAGATTGTGTGATTAATAGTGTCAAAAAACAAAACTTTAAAGCTGCATTATTGGTTTATATTAGAAATCTTGGAATTGACGATTTTTATGGAAATGTCCTTATAGATTGATTAAAACCATAAGATTCTTACAGATGTAATGTAATATTCAATGGCTGGCAAGTTGCCCTGTTCATTTTTGCACTGTGATGTGTAAGTCAGTTTTGGAGTGAAAGACTTATTATATAGGTCTGATCACTTCAGATACTTAACATTCAATTAATGTCCATAAAGTGTAGCTGGAAGGCTAGTCAACTTTATAATATCTCCTTTCCGCCATGTGTAGGGCCCCCGCGAGAATACAGAAGTGCCGCAACACGACGTGGCATGGACTTGACTAATGTCTGAAGTAGTGCTGACACTATTAATTCTCGTAAAAGTACGAGAGGGTGGAGATGTCTTCTGAACGGCACGTTGCAAAGCATCCAAGATATCCTCAACAATGTTCATTTCTGGAGAGTTTGGTGGCCAGTGGAAGTGTTTAAACTTAGAAGAGTACTCCTGGAGCCACTGTATGGCAATTATGGACGTGTGGGGTGTCGCATTGTCCTGCTGGAATTGCCCAAGTCCGTCTGAATGCACAATGGGCGTGAAAGAATGCAGGTGATAAGACAGGATGCTTAAGTAGGTATCATCAGTCAGAACGGATCTAGACGTATCTGGGGTCCCATAACAGTCCAACTGAACACGCCCCATGCCGTTGCACAGTCTCCACCAGCTTGAACAGTCCCCTGATGAGTTGCAGGGTCCATGGGTTCATGACGTTGTCTCCATACCTGTACACGTCCATCCACTCAATACAATTTGAAACGAGACTCGTGCGACCAGGCAATATTTTCCAGTCATCAACAGTCCAATGTCAGTGTAGGCAGGCCCAGGCGAAGCGTAAAGCTTTGCCTCGTGTAGTCATGAAGGGTACACGAGTTGGCCTTCAGCTACGAAAGCACATCTCGATGATGTTTCGTTGAACACTACGCACGCTGACACTTGTTTGTGGCCCAGCATTGAAATCTGCAGCAATTTGCGGAAGGGTTGCACTTCTGTCACGTTGAACGATTCTCTTCATTCGTCGTGGGTCCCGTTTTTGCAGGCTCATTTTACGGCCGCAGCAATGTCGGAGATCTGATGTTTTACCGGATTCCTGATACTCACGGTACACTCGCGTAATGGTCGTACAGGAAAGTCCCCACTTAATTACCACCTCGGAGATGCTGTGTCTCAGCGCTCGTGGCCAACTATAACACCACGATCAAAATCATTTAAATCTCGATAACGTGCCGTTGTAGCCGATCCAACTACTGCGCCAGACACTTGTTGTCTCATATTGGCGACCGCAGCGCCGTATTCTGCCTGTTTGCGTAACTCTGTATTTGAATACGCATGCTTATACCAATTTCTTTGGTGCGTCAGTCTACATGGAAGCAACGCACTGAAACGGAAGTAATATTACCCATTCCAAATACATTCTAAGTACATATACTGACCATGTACACATGTTATACAGTTTGATCATTGCAATTATGATGATGTTAAAGAAATACAACAGAAGATTGTGTTACTGACTAAAATACCCGAAAGAATTAAGTTAAACACCAAGAAAGCTTTTTTAAAGACATTCAAACTTCAGACATGAAGAAATAAAATCTGCACTTTGAATTACATGTGCTCCAGTTTTCACAGAAGCATAAATAGCTCTTTATGAAGGATATCAGCAAGTTGGTGGGATAATTTTTAATATATTAGTGTACACAAGGAAATCGTCTCTGTGGGAGACAGGTTAAGAGTAGAAACTGATCTTTAACTTTCTCAGTTTAGTCATACTAGCTATGAGCATTTCACATAAATGTATGGAGGTCACCAAGTGCAGAATATGGAAAATTTATGCCCATAGCACATAAAACAATTCAATAATCATCTTAGACAATTTCTGAAATACTTGAGAATGGCGGAAAGAAGATATTACAAAGTTGACTAGCCTTCCAACTACACTTTATGGACATTAATTGAATATTACAAAGTTGACTAGCCTTCCAACTACACTTTATGGACATTAATTGAATGTTAAGTATCTGAAGTGATCAGACCTATATAATAAGTCTTTCACTGCAAAACTAACTTACACATCACAGTGCAAAAATGAACAGGGCAACTTGTCAGCCATTGAATATTACATTACATCAGTTAGAATCTTATGGTTTTAATCAATCTATAAGGACATTTCCATAAAAATCGTCAATTCCAAGATTTCTAATATAAAACAATAATGCAGCTTTAATGTTTTGTGTTTTGACACTATTAAACACACAATCTTAAAGTCACATAAGTTCTGTGCATTAGCTTATAAAATTTCAAAAACTACTCTCTGAAGTAGAAAAGCACACACCAAAAACATACAGTAAAATTTTAGATAATATCCTTAAAGCAACTACAATACATCACTGTCAACACAGTCTTGTTTTTTATATTAACCAATGCCCATTCTTTCAAATATGATTTTTAACATATTACCGAACTTTTTCTTGTGATTCTAATACCTTCTAATTTAGTGGAAATCACACAGCATGTGTACCTTGAACTCTATGGTGCTGTCAGATCCTAATTTGTTAAGGACGTAATTAACAAAATTTCCCAGCAACCAGTACACAGCGTTACTTTTTGCCACTGGGGAAAAGCGTGCTTCAGGCCTGTGTATCAATGACAGCGATGTATACTCAGGGGATGTTCTTGTAATCAGAGCTATTTGCTCCCGGATCTACTTCAAACTATTCATGTGATCACTGTAAGTATATCTATGAATTATTGTGTCAGCTAGATGGTATTGTTGACATAAATTTGTTTCGCAGAGTCCGATTGCGTACAGTCTTTCATTGGTGCTAACTATGTTGTTAACTGTCTTGTACCATGACGTTTTTATATTAGATTTGAGCACATTAGAACTAATGTTTTCCAATTCTCAGTGCACTCATTGTTTGGAAACTGTCGTTCTATTTTGTTCCTTCCTTCGCTTTCCTTTCCTTCCCTCATTATGGCTCTAGATGTTAATTGTCGTGACTGCCTGAGTTCCACACTTACTTAACTAAACTCAACATAGAAAATCCTCCCATGCTGTAAACGACTGTTGATATTCTGCACGTCAGTCGGGGAAAGCAGGCTTCGTGGTTTAATGATCTCGAAAAGTTGGCTGGTTATGCTTTCTCGCGAGTCTCTTATTAAATTAACTTTCCTTTTGATAAAACGTGCAGAGGCTTTATGCGCTATATCAGTTAATCACAGTCCACCATTTTTAGGATCTAAAGTGACTTCTTTAGCAGGTACTCTGAACACTTCACCTCTCCACAAAAAGTTCGTGATTTTGGACATTATTCTCCTCGCTGTTATTCTCGTTATTGGAAACAGTTGGGCAGTATAGCAAGGATGCATGAGTTGATATACTTTGTTCTTTGAACTTGGTTCATATATCGAGTTAAATTGTCTATAAAGGTTCCTTGCATTTACTTGCTGCAACTTTCCGATTTAAAGCCGTCATTTTCATGAGGCATGCTGTCAGGGTGATCCCAAGTGTTGATGTTGTCGGACTAATTTTTCCCACTCGACGTTGATATTATCAAAACCTCTGAGATTTAACATCTTTTTTTCGTTTGCATTGGCTCCACATGCTCTACAGTACGAATCAATCACTGTTGCTAATGTGGTTACCTCGTCATTATTCCTTATAATGCATAGGCTCTTATAACTGTGTTATGACCTGATAATGTTAAGTCTTTTAATCTAGTATGGACATGTCGGTGGGAAAGGTTCCAGCGAAATGGCGAAGAGCGACATGAACAGAGGACTTCCTTGAGGAACACCTCGCTGTATTTGTGTCGGCCTGAATTGTTGACAATTCACCACTATTTTAGCATTTATTCTAGTTGCGATGTTCTTAATAAAGTGTATGACCCTATCGTTGAAACCTATTTCCTTCCATGTCTGTAGAAGATATTCGTGATTTACTATATCGAAAGCTTTATAAAAATCTATAAAAAGTAAAGCACCCTTTATGTTTGTTACAGAAACTATTGCAATGATATCCCTGAATTCTGCTAGATTTTGAATAATGATTCTACCTGGGGCACAGTTCTGATGTTGGATAATAATTTTATCTGTAAGGCACGAAATTCTCTTGTTTACTATTCTAGCTATTAATTTATAATCAGAATTCAGCAGTGAAATTGGACGAAACTTATTTAAATCAGTGTTTCCATTTTTTTGGGACCAGAACAATTTTACTCTCCTTAAACTCAGCCGGAATCATTTTACCCTGAATAACCTCATTTACAATGTCCGTGATTTTTACACCTACTATTGGCCAGTAGCGGATGTAGAACTCCGCTAGCACACCATCCGGTCTTTTCCTTCTGATCCCTTTCTACTAATGTATTCCTTCACTTGTCCAGATGGTTCATTTTCGTGACTGAATCTGAGAAATACAGTCGTGTGAATGTCTGAATTAAGTAATGGCGAACCAAAGGAAGAATAAAAGGTATCTTTCGCACTGTTTAGATAAGAAAGAAAAGCAAAAGATAGTTGTCGAATGTCACGTACTGTTCACCTTCTTCTGTAGAAAATAAGCGTGCGGTTAGACATCGTGACGCCAGTGCAACAAGTGTAGGAAGTTGCATACCTCTACATACACCGGTGGCCCAAAACATTATGCCATTGTCCATCGAATGCCGCCTAGTAATTTAGCGTTCATGTGACATACTGAAAAAAAGACAACTTTTAGCGAGGATAGGTAGCGTCGAAAGACGTAAAAAATAATAAAATTGCGGTAAAGTAGAAATGATGCGCACCGTAGGGTCACCGTCAGCGTAAAATATACTCAGGGTCACCATACAAAACGGATAATTTGTCGTCATCGAAGTTTTATTGTGTTTTTACAGCTTTGACGGTGCCTATCTTGGCTATAAGTGTTTTTGTGTTTTATGTGCTAGTTGAGGAAGAAAAATGATAATCTCAGAGACCGAAACCTGTCATAAAATAAAGGAAAAAAAAATCGTGTCCCAAAGACTGTTTCGAATTTCACAGATTGCTTTATTAAATCACCATTTGTGAAAGGGTGCTAGGCCTTTGCTAAAAGACACTACTGGCCATTAAAATTGCTACTCCACGAAGATGACGTGCTACAGACGCTAAATTTAACCGACAGGAAGAGGATGCTGTGATATGCAAATGATTAGCTTTTCTGAGTATTCACGCAAGGTTTGCGCCGGTAGATATGGAGGTAGACAGCTCGATTTGACAGTTGTCGGTTACCCTGTGGTGTGTCGCATTACCTTCACTTCCTGAGAGAGCGCCAGGGTTCACGCTCTTTTTTCTTTACTCTTGTTTCCTCCCCCTCCCACAACACGATCGCGAGGTGGGCAGTCAGCTGCTATTCATCCAAACGATTTTAAAATTTAAACATATTAAATTATATTACATGCTGCTAAAAAATTGAATATTCTCACCGAATGTAATATGTACAGTAAGTTCGTTGGTTAAAAGATAACAGGCTGATTTTCTGATTGGGTAACAATTTACGAGGAGATAAGTTCACGTAGACAACGAAGGATAAGGGTTTTATGGTATTTATTGGTTTTTGGATGGTGTGTAGTATGGTTTTATGTAATGTGGGTTGAGGGGGAGCAGTGAAGGGGAGCAGTGAGGAGAGTAGGACGGAATCTTTTTTCTTCTTTTTTTCTTTTCTTCTTTTTTTTTTTTTTTTTTTTTTTTAGATTTGGTTAGCCGAGTAACGTCTGCTGATTAAAGTTTCGTTGGGAGAGGATGTTAAGCGTTTTGAGGTGTATTGTTGAGGGAATGTGTCGATATAGTCACAGAAGAGTACTATGATAGAAGAGCATGGGGAAGCTATAGGTTGCTTAGTGCTGAGTTTCCAAGTAACGTAGGATATTCGTATGTGTTCAGTATGAAAGAAAAGGGTGGGGAAATTTACAATTTGATAGAGGATTAATGTAGGGGGGTGTAAGCTGATCCGAAAGGCTAGGCCGAGAGCATGCTGTTATAGGATCTGCAGAGCTCTATAGAATTCTGAAAGAGCGGGCTGACACTCAAAATCAGCTAGTTGTTAAACCTTCTCTTAATTCGACAGCTCACGACTGCACTCGCTCGCTCCTTCGTGCACTGTCACCACGGGAAGTCCACTCCCATTGCAAGTGTTGATGATAACCAGCAGCCGCTGGAAGGTTCCGCGGCAGGGACGAATTTGAATGTGAAATGCGCGCGCTGCATTCTGCTGCATAGCAAGCGAGGGCGCGCTGCAGACGTGCACGTGTTTGGCCTTCATTGACTTCCGGCACCAGCTGCCGTTTCCTCCAGAACTTTCTACACTCGCCAGCCGTCAGCAATACCGTCTTATTTCTTTGTCTTGCCACTTGTAATACAAGCGCACTAGGCAAAAACATAGCCATTCCCGCCCCCAGGAGGAATGGCGCTAATATCGTTGATAATGGCTTCAGTTCGGTGATAAAGAGAGTCGACAAGATGTCTTAACGTATGCCTCCTGCAAGGAAAGCCATTCATTAATGAGTAGATACAATATTGAAATCTAATGGTGCGGATGTCGACTGCTATGTTTCATCTCCTTTTCTTTTTTTTGCTTGTGCCGTTTTTCCCGCGGATACGCAGGGTCTGCATGGTTAATCGGATGTGGCAATGTTAGTTGAAGGGGTGGCCGGATGCCTTTCCTGCCGCCGCCACGTACTCCCCGGGAAGGAGTTAGTGTACCCCAACTGTCTGCGACTAGTGTAATCCATGGAATAGTGCGAAAGTGTTCAGATGTCTGCGAGCCGTGTAACTAAGGCGGGACGTGGGGACCAGCCCGGTATTCACCTAGGAGGATGCGGAAAACAGCCTAAAAACCACATACAGGCTGGCCTGTACACCGGCCGTCGTCGTTAATCCGCCGTGCGGATTCGATCCGGGACCGGCCCGCACACCCGAGTCCAGGAAGCAGCGCGTTAGCGCACTCGGCTAACCTGGCGGGTCATGTTTCATCTCCTTTACCAAATACAGCTGCAAAGCGATTTAGAAAAGATTGCTGTATGGTGTGTCAGGTGGCAGTTGACGCTAAATAACGAAAAGTGTGAGATGATCCACATGAGTTCCAAAAGAAATCCGTTGGAATTCGATTACTCGATAAATAGTACAATTCTCAAGGCTGTCAATTCAACTAAGTACCTGGGTGTTAAAATTACGAACAACTTCAGTTGGAAGGACCACATAGATAATATTGTCGCGAAGGCGAGCCAAAGGTTGCGTTTCATTGGCAGGACACTTAGAAGATGCAACAAGTCCACTAAAGAGACAGCTTACACTACACTCGTTCGTCCTCTGTTAGAATATTGCTGCGCGGTGTGGGATCCTTACCAGGTGGGATTGACGGAGGACATCGAGAGGGTGCAAAGAAGGGCAGCTCGTTTTGTATTATCGCGTTATAGAGGAGAGAGTGTGGCAGATATGATACACGAGTTGGGATGGAAGTCATTAGAGCATAGACGTTTTTCGTCGCGGCGAGAGCTTTTTACGAAATTTCAGTCACCAACTTTCTCTTCCGAATGTGAAAATATTTTGTTGAGCCCAACCTACATAGGTAGGAATGATCATCAAAATAAAATAAAAGAAATCAGAGCTCGAACAGAAAGGTTTAGGTGTTCGTTTTTCCCGCTCGCTGTTCGGGAGTGGAATAGTAGAGAGATAGTATGATTGTGGTTCGCTGAACCCTCTGCCAAGCACTTAAATGTGAATTGCAGAGTAGTCATGTAGATGTAGATGTAGATACATAAAGATATCTTCTGTAGGGTGATTTAGCGACCCAGTCCAAGTGCGATAGGGTATTTGGATAGGGTGTTGCCGGCCGGTGTGGCCAAACGGTTCTAGGCGCTTCAGTCTGGAACCGCGCGACCGCTACGGTCGCAGGTTCGAATCCTGCCTCGGGCATGGATGTGTGTGATGTCCTTAGGTTAGTTAGGTTTAAGTAGTTCTAAGTTCTAGGGGACTGATGACTTCAGATGTTAAGTCCCATACTGCTCAGAGCCATTTTTGATAGGGTGTTCTTCATAACAGGAAGGTGTGCGTGGAGCCCTGTAAACACGGCTGTTGTCATATTGGAAGATGGGGGTATACACAGCATACTCATCATGCAAATGTAAAAGAAAAGGCATGGCTTGGTCACCGAAAATGTCGAAACAAATAAATATTTCCGTTCGTATTCACAGGACTTTGTGAATGAATGGGCCGAATCCAGGGCACAAAAAACAAGGCACAATACATCGCAGAAGCACAACTGCCGTGAACCACATCCTCCACACACGACAAAAGACATCTCCAGACAGGTCTTTCCTGGTCATCGGACATCAGTTCGAAGCGGGAGTCATCGCAGAATCCACTTACGCTCCAGTCAATGGGATTTCAGCCCAGAGACGTGTATGGAGATGCCACAGACAATAGTGGGGCACGAAGCTGACTTTTCGCCAGCCGAACGGCTCGACAACCAGGACTGATGGTTTAGGCTGACATTTCGTTTAATAGTTGGATCGTTTGTTTATCATCCGCGACACCCTTACAGAACAGCGATACGTGGACGGTGTTCTGCTCCCCGTTTTGCTGCCATTCATGGAAAGCCATCCTGGGCTTACATTTCAGCAAGATAATGTCTGTTCGCACACGGCGAGTGTTTGTACTACTTCTCTTTGTGCATGTCAAACCATGCTTTGGCCAGCAAGGTCTCCAGATCTCTCCCCAATTGAGAAAGTTTGGAGTATTTCCAACCGTGTCGGGATTTTAACGACCAAACGCGCCAGTTGGATAGAACGCTATCCGTCAGGAAGACATCCAACAATTCTATCAGTCAATGCCAAGCTGAATAACTGTTTGCATCAGGGCCAGAAGTGGACTGCTGCATTATTGACCTGTCCGCTCTGTGAAGCTCTTTCTCTTGAAACTTGTCCAGTGGGTTAATGTACACGTTTTATATCGTCAGTCGTAACTGTTAGGGATTATATGGGTAACGATAAACATAACAGTGAAAATAGAATCTCAGTGAAAAAACAATAGATAAGAGGAACGCCTGGGTTCGGGAAACTGACAAGAAGAGTGAGCGAGCAAACATACCAAGAATTTAGTGCGAGTAAACTCGCACAAGCTCTCGCATGCCATCAGGTTTTACAACTATACTTTTCCTTATAACACAGCAATGAATAGGTTGGAAAGCTCGATGTGGACAGCTATACTATTCTTCCATCGACAATTGTGAGCCAACTATGAGCGTGAGTGGGGGATGTGGGTTGGAACAAGTTGACTACAACACCAGCGCTAGCTCACGAATACATTTCACGTCAGCACTTCATTTTTGCAAACACCAAATATCGGGCATCCTGTTGCATGCAGGACAACGAGGTAATAATGCCTGGACGACACTTATGTGATAATAATGTGCTGTCACCGCCAGACACCACACTTGCTAGGTGGTAGCCTTTAAATCGGCCGCGGTCCGTTAGTATACGTCGGACCCGCGTGTCGCCACTATCAGTGATAGCAGACCGAGCGCCGCCACACGGCAGATCTAGAGAGACTTCCTAGCACTCGCCCCAGTTGTACAGCCGACTTCGCTAGCGATGGTTCACTGACAAAATACGCTCTCATTTGCCGAGGCGATAGTTAGCATAGCCTTCAGCTACGTTATTTGCTACGACCTAGCAAGGCACCATATTCAGTTAACATTGATATTGTGAATCATGTACTGTGACGAGCGACGTTCGTAATTAATGGATTAAAGTTAAGTATTCCACCACCTACGTCCGTTTTTCTCAATCCTAATACCCTTGTCATGTTCCAGACCTCACGCCAGCCTGCGTGAGCTAAAACGCGTGCATTTCGGCCTCCTCTAGTAACACGGTGTTGGCTCTCCTGCCAACCACAACATTGGCGATGAGAGTAAAAGTGTTCTTATCTAAATTGCCCTGATTTACTTTTGTAATGGCTTCGCCACAGTCTCTAGATGTACTGTCCGAATTTTATCGCTTACAGAATCAGCAGACGTAGGCCTTGCTGGATGCCCTTGGACAACTCGTCCAGGGTCAACGTGCGATGCAAAACGATGAGGCAGCAGACGCTTCACCGCTAATGCAGCCACAACACGCTGTTGCACCAACTTTTCGACCTTTTGATGCTGCACTGGAAAGCTGGACGGAGTGGTCACGCCAATTTAGATTCCATCTCGCCGCCTAGAGAATTCAAGGTAACGAGCGGCAGCCTTTTCTCCTTTCTTCCGTCGGGGTGACCACGTACCGTGTGACAGTCAAATTATTTCCACGACGCGACGTAGCAACTCTGTCCTACGAAGAAATTTTGTCTGCATTAGATGCATATTTCAAAGAATCAGTCAATGTAGTTGCCAAACGATATACCTTCTTTCGTACAAAACGTACGGCAGGTCAGACTAATCGGGAGTGGGTTGCAACCTTGCAAGGCCTTACTAGGGATTGTGCTTTTGAGTGTCAATGTGGACTCCCTTATTCAGATACTATGGTACGTGATGCGATTGCACAGAACGTTTCTGATGTTCGTATAAGGGAGCAGATTTTGAAACTAGTCAATCCCTTCCTTCAACAAGTGATGGACATATTGGATCGGCAGAACACACTTGACTTTGCTCAGGAATCTTTTGAAACTTCGCCAGCAGTGTGTCAGGTTCACTGGCCCGCCGGGCGAGCTCCACGGAGCAGTCAACAGCCCTCGCGCCCGGCCGCGCCGCTTCAGCCACGTGTGCCGCGCTGGCAAGCTAATGTAGTGATCAAATCATGCCCGCGGTATGCTACTAAACATTCGCGTGAGAATTGCCCGTCACGCCAAGATATTTGCTTTTCTTGTAATAAAAAAGGACATGTTCAGAGTGTTTGCCAGAAAAAGCTCAGATCGGAAGCTCAAAACCGTTCCAGGCCCTTTGCTTCGCGCCGGAATCGGAATCGAACCAAGGATACTCAGGCTGGCGAAACTTTGCCCATGGAAATTCATGTAGTTCATTCCACTTCGCGCAGTGCCACTCTCTCTAACAGTGACTGTGTTCGTCCCAAAAATAGTGTGCGTCGACATCGCCGGAACTCCCGTCAAGTCGCAAGTGATTATGTACCAGTGTCAGTTCACGTTGCACGAGACAGTCGCTCTTGTCGTCAGCAGGACAATAAATTTTTTGTAGACTTGGACATTAACGGCAAAGTGATACCATTCCAGCTCGATACTGGACCTGCAATTTCACTGATCAATCAAGACACTTACAAACTGCTGGGCACACCTCCGTTGCGTGCCGCAAATGTTAATTTAACTAGCTATTCCGGTCAAGCGATCCCTGTGTTAGGACAGTGCAGCCTTCTTGCGACATACAAAGGACAAACAAAACTTGTGTCATTTTACGTCCTTCGTTCTTCTTCTGCAGTGACCTTGTTTGGTTTCGATTTATTTCAGTTGTTTAACTTGTCTATAGTAAATCAGGTCCTATCAGTGAACCAGACGGTGCCTTCAGACAGTGTTTCTCGTCTATGTGAAGAATTTGCAGACATTTTTGCACTGGGCCTCAGTTGCGCTAAGAACTATAAAGCACATTTGGAACTGAAAGTAAACGCGCAACCGAAATTTTTCAGATTGCGCAATGTTCCCCACGCATTGCGTGATGAGGTCGCAAAACCATTACACGATTTGGAATCACAAGGTGTAATTGAACGTGTGCAGGCTTCTCTCTGGGCATCACCCTTAGTAATTTTGCCAAAACCTTCCGGAAAGTTGAGACTTTGCGTGGACTTCAAGGCAACAGTAAATCCACAACTAGTGATTGCAACTTTTCCTTTACCCCGCCAGGAAGATTTTTTTGACAAACTGTGCCCGGGTAAATATTTTTCGAAGTTGGACCTAGCAGATGCGTACTTGCAAATACTAGTGGACGAAGAATCCCAGCGCGTTTTGGTGGTTAACACGCATCTTGGTTTGTATCGATTCAAACGACTGCCATTCGGGTGTGCATCCTCCCCTGCGTTGTTTCAGCAATATCTACGAACTGTTTGTGCGTCGGTCCCTACTGCAGCAAATTATCTGGACGATATTGTGATCTCCGGAAAGACGGAAGAAGAACATTTGGCCAATCTCCGAACATTATTTCAGGTCTTGCGACAAAATGGTCTTCGCTTGCGGAAGGAGAAATGTGTGTTTTTTGCTCGGGACTTGCCATACTTGGGACATGTACTCAATGCCCAAGGCATACACCCCAGTCCCACGCACCTTCGTGCCATACAAGACTTGCCTTCGCTGCAGAATTTGAAGCAGCTACAGAGTGTGCTGGAAAAAATAAATTACTACCACCGCTATGTGCCGCATGCCTCTTCCATTTCAGCTCCGCTTCATCGCTTACGCCGTAAGGGTGTTCCGTTCGTCTGGACGACAGAATGCGAACGCGCCTTTCGCCAGTTGCAATCGGCGTTGCTTTCCAATACTTGCCTTACGCCATTCGATCCCTGGAAGCCCCTTTTGTTGATGATGAATACATCGGATTTCGGGATCGGTGCTGTGCTTGCGCACAAAGATGGATCGCGCGATCGCCCTATTGCCTTTGCGTCCAAATTGCTCTCGTCTGCGCAAAGAAATTATTCACAGATCGGGAAAGAAGCATTGGCTCTCGTATTTGGTGTTACAAAGTTTCTAGATTTCTTGTATGGTCGTCACTTTAGCATAATCACGGACCACAAACCTTTGACATCGCTTTTTCATCCAACCAAGCCTGTACCTCCACGTACAGCGCAGAAATTCATTCGCTGGTCTATTTTCCTCTAGCAGTACCGCTACGATATCTTGTATCGGTCCACTGCTAAGCACGGAAACGCCGATGCGTTGTCCCGCTTGCCTGTTGCTTAGGATAGGGCATTCGATTCCTCCGAACTTGCTTGCATGTTCATTGATGCGGAAACCGATGACGTGGTCGAATCGTTTCCGATTGATTTTCGTCGTGTAGCTACAGCCACAGCTGCCGACCCTGTCCTTGCTCCCGTGCTGCGTTTTGTTGCTACGCAATGGCCCTTGTCAAAGTCACGGATCGGGGACCCGTTGGTTCGCCGATTTTTTGCTCACAAGGAGAGACTTTTTGTACGACGTGGTGTTTTGCTGTTGCGTTCTGATAATGATCAGTCCAGGGTCGTGGTATCACGTTCGTTACAGTCCTCTGTCTTACAGCTTCTTCATCAAGGACATTGGGGTCTAGTGAGAACGAAACAACTTGCTCGTCAGCACTGTACTTGGTTCGGAATCGATGCCGCGATTACGAATATGTTCTCTTCTTGCCGAACAACAATCAGCACCACCGCAGAAATTCTTTGCATGGCCAAAAGCCACTTCCCCTTGGCAACGCTTACACATCGATTTTGCTGGTCCATTCTGGAATGCTCGATGGTTGGTTGTGGTAGATTCATTCAGTAATTTTCCTTTTGTTGTCCGGATGTCTTCCACGACGTCATCTGCCACCATCCAAGCGTTATCCGCTATCTTTTGCATTGAAGGTCTTCCACAGACTATTGTTTCCGACAATGGCCCACAATTCATGTCCGCAGAATTTCAGTCATTCTGCACGGCCAATGGTATTCAACATCTGACGTCCGCGCCGTTTTCGTCACAGTCAAACGGTGCCGCTGAACGATTGGTCAGGATTTTCAAGTCACAGATGTTGAAGTTGAAAGAGTCGCATTCTCGGGAGGACGCGTTATTGCTCTTTTTGTCCTCGCATCGCTCTCAGCCCCGAGATGGTCGCTCGCCGGCTGAGTTGCTCCACGGTCGTCCTCATCGAACCTTGATGTCTTTGCTACATCCGCCGCATCAGGTTCCTGTGCAGCGGCAGACGCCTGCTTTTGCTCCAGGCGACGTTGTCTACTATCGCCACAACCGAGGTTCACGGCGTTGGCTCGAAGGGCGCATTCCTCGCTGCCTCGGACGCGCTATGTATCTGGTTTTGGGGGCCTCTGGTGAGGTGCGTCGGCATCTCAATCAGCTCCGCCTCTGTCGTCGCACGGGATCTGCCGCTCGCTGTCTACTTTCAGCGACGGTGCCGTCCGGTCAGCGCCCCGGGGACCCCTCAGCCCCAGGTGTTACCGACGCTGCCTTCCATTTTGCCCCATGGCGACGCTCCGCAGCCACGTCTGTTCTCCCGCCGGCGACGCCTGCAGTGGACGTGTCGCTGCAACCGCCGGGCGCCTCCCTGGGTCACGCGCCGCCGATCGCTTCCAGTGACCAATTGTCCTCCGACATGGAACTCTTGCCCGCTCCGGACCGTATGTCGTCTTCACCCGTCGGGTGCCCCGGCCCGATGGAGGTCGACTCTTCGGCCTCTCCTGTCTCTCTACGGGCGCATACACCGCATGTTGGCGAGCACCCTGGAGCAGGTTTTCAGGCGTTTCATAGCTCCCCGCGGGCCGAATGGCAGGGTGCGGGTGGCACAGCCTCGCCTGTTGTTAGGTTCCCCACCTCGTCGCATACGTCAACATGGGGTCCTCCCCACGGCGGGCGGAAGCCTTATGCCACAACCGTACGCCGATTTGCGGGGGAGGAATCTGGTGTCACCGCCAGACACCACACTTGCTAGGTGGTAGCCTTTAAATCGGCCGCGGTCCGTTAGTATACGTCGGACCCACGTGTCGCCACTATCAGTGATAGCAGACCGAGCGCCGCCACACGGCAGGTCTAGAGAGACTTCCTAGCACTCGCCCCAGTTGTACAGCCGACTTTGCTAGCGATGGTTCACTGACAAAATACGCTCCCATTTACCGAGACGATAGTTAGCATAGCCTTCAACTACGTTATTTGCTACGACCTAGCAAGGCGCCATATTCAATTAACATTGATATTGTGAATCATGTACTGTGACGAGCGACGTTCGTAATTAATGGATTAAAGTTAAGTATTCCACCACCTACGTCCGTTTTTCTCAATCCTAATACCCTTGTCATGTTCCAGACCTCACGCCAGCCTGCGTGAGCTAAAACGCGTGCATTTCGGCCTCCTCTAGTAACACGGTGTTGGATCTCCAGCCAACCAGAACAAATAAGACCTCAAAGCAGGACCAAGCAATAATTCAACCTTATGAAACTAGCACTCGAAAAAGTTGTTTCTTATCTAACAGCAAGCGAACAGCGAAAATTATACTAACATACAGGGATAGACAAAAATGTGGAAACCCCAAAAGCATATCACATTACTATGCTCAGTATGGTGCAGGAAACCCGTTGGCATTGAAAACAGCTTTCAGTCGCCTCGAAACGGATAAGTACAGGTCGTGTATGGTTTTCAAGAGTATCGTATATCATATACGTTCATGCAACGTTGCTGGGGGTGGATGGCGATCATGCCCACTCCTCTCCCAAGCAGACCACAAGGGCTCAATACTATCGCGACATGCTGACTGTGGTGGCAGAGTAAATTTGAAAATTCATCTTTGTGCTCACAAAACCAGTCCTGGGATATGCGAGCTGTGTGAGCAGAGGCTGTATCGTCTTGGAGCTCAACCTCACCATTGGGGACAAACTTTGTGCTATGGGATGAACCTGATTAGCTAAAATGGTCACACAACCCTCGGCAGCAATAGCCTACCGGAGGAACTTCAAGGTTCATAGAATACTGTGATATTGCTGCCAAGATCATCACCGAACCCATTCACTGTTTCACTCTTGGGACAAAAATTTGGCCAGAAGTTGGAAACAGTATGAAACAATACGCATCTGACCAAATAACTTTCTTCCATTGCTCCATGTTTTTGCGGCATGGTCCTGTAACAGTTGTAGATAACTTGGACCTTGAGTATCAGGCCGCACTTCCGGCGTCATGTTATACTTGACCCTCAGATGGGGCATCATGCTACACCTGAGGCAACTGAAAGTGTTGCATAAAACGTCACTCACACCATCCTCACCTCAGACTTTTCACCGCCTCCCCCACCCTGGACCACTAAGAATAAAACTACCCTCCCTCTCCTAATTTTTTATAATTAGAGGAAATGCATGTCCAGTGTCATTTGAAGTGTGTGCACTGTTGTGGAAGGATCATCATGAAGCACCACCAGAGTCCAGCCACCACAGCCCAATCGAATATGAAGACATGTTGAGGCGTAGCACCGTATACCGATCCTGCCTTGGAGGCGGTTAAGTGGGAGATGTGTCTCAGAGCTGTATAGTGACAGATGGTGACACGAGACTGGACGCGCACGTAGTTTATGTATCAGCCGATAGAGGACAGTACTGGATAGCGGACTGTGATTTAGTTTCGATTGGGCCCACTAGAGTGCATTAAAGTAACAGAATGTTTTTCATAAACTGTTCTAGTATTTTCATAAAGTGTTACTATGTCTTTTTGTGTACGTAAAATGTTATAAATGTATTTTAGCAGTATGAATGATGCGTGAGTGTAGTTTAAGGGTAATATGAAGATAATTGTTTATCGAGTTATGTAGTGAGATTTAGTGTGGGAACATTTCGAAGAAGTATGGATGTGGACAAAGGGGATTTTTATGGAATAGATTTGTAAAGTAACTTTATGGTAAAGGGAAAGTTAATTAGGGCATAAATAATAATAGTAAATAACTTTATGCATAAGCAGAACTTCAGCATATTAGATAATTACGTCGGTAAAAAGTGCAGTCGTTGGGTTTACTATTTTGCGATTGGTTATTGATGAAAAGCGCGGACTGATGAGGGAGAATGTTGCTTTGCTTTTGTCTGTTGAGTAAACTGACCAATGGTAAAGCAATATTCTTCGCGCGCCTTTCTCTGCAGGTGGAGAAGGTTTAGATTATTCTAGAGAGGAGTCGGAGCCTAGCCATGAAACAGTTCGGACGTGTGTAGTAGTAGTTCCGATGGAAATGATACGTTTCCGGATCTAGCAGTGTTTCATACATCAAAAGTGTTGTAAAGTGACGGCTTAATTATTGCGATGGGTGTGTAGAAATTTCGGAATTTTTAAGTAAATTTTGCGAAGAGGAAAGACATAAATTCCACGTGGCGTATTGAGCAGGTCGGTGGCTAAAAACTGTGACTGCATTAGGTACCGACAGACTCAGTATTTGTCGAGCATTCTCAATCAAAAACAATTCGTATTTTTGTATCTATTACGTTTTCGGGAAATGCAACACCATAAACTTGCTAACGTGAGTGAAAGGGATTGTGAGTGACTGTGTTAAGACTAACACGGGCTTGGCAGTCATACTTGTTCACCTAAGTTTCAGAATATATTAAGGACAAAACTTCCAACCTTTCATTTCGTGTGAAAACTTTCTCCCGAAACATAGATTAGTGACTTTATTTGTAGCCTGGTTCACGTCGAAGTACAGTAGGTTTCCCTCGGCTTCCCTATGCTGAGACAATGTTCACAGGTAGGTGCAGGTTCGTCGTAAAGGGACGGAAGGAACCGCGTCGCCGCAGTGTAAGCACAATTAACCCTTTCCTCTCATAATAATTGCTATTTTACATTTTTTAGTTATATTATTGATTTTCGATACTCACATCTGTCTTAAGAGATGTGCAACTGCGATGTTAAACAATTACCACAGTCTATTATTTATAGTAACTGCAAATACGCTATTGCAGAGCCTTGAGAAATGTTAAACAGACACCACAACATGATACTGATACAAATAAACTTTTTCTACATGCCAGACCTACATCATCCCAACATTACTACTGTGTGTGTGTGTGTGTGTGTGTGTGTGTGTGTGTGTGTGTGTGCGCGCGCGCGCGCGCGCATGTGTGTGTGATATGGTAGCATATTTAAGTGAGCGCATTTCCCCAGTGACAGAAATACAGGATTGTGATGACGTCAGAGCATATACTGCAATATCTCAGTTAATATTAACAAATAGAAGATATAAGGCACTTTAAAAATATGGTGTGACTCGATGTGGGTGAGTTATGGCTCTGAGCACTATGGCACTTAACATCTATGGTCATCAGTCCCCTAGAACTTAGAACTACTTAAACCTAACTAACCTAAGGACAGCACACAACACCCAGTCATCACGAGGCAGAGAAAATCCCTGACCGCGCCGGGAATCGAACCCGGGCGCGGGAAGCGAGAACGCTACCGCGCGACCACGAGCTGCGGATGTGGGTGAGTTACTATAATTTAATGACATCATAGTAAATTCTGTAAGCACTACAACCACCTACTGCTACGTACAAATTTTGAGTAATGATTTTGCAATTTCACCGATTTTCTCCCTCTTTCCAAGACTGTCTATCAAAGACGTACATAAATTTGGTATATTACCTCAGTGCGATATATTTACAAATACGACAGTGCTACAAATACCGCGTTTTACGGACTATAAGACACAATGTTTTCCTCGAAAAATTGCCTCATAATTCAGGTTCGTCTTATACTCGAAATTAATATAAGAATGTCCAGTGTTTGATTTAAAATTCCCTCCAGTCTTAAAAATGGTCATACGTTCGATGCCGCGGGAAACCTAACTCTATCTGGCAAAATTAGATTCTGCTGGCAGCAGCGGTACACCGGTGCGACGAACATGAGTTGTGGGGATTCACATAACACTATCTCTCTCCCGCCTGACGATCACAAACCCTGAAAACTGTCTACCCTATGATGCGTCATTGCATTTTGCGGTGCCGGTAAACTCGAACTGAAAGTGATTTGTGTTATGGGTAACAGTACAATATTTTTGTTAGCACCTAGTTCCGTAATGTAAAAAATAAAAGGTATTCATGTGATGCGGGCTTTATACTGTAAGAAATAGTACATGCAGAGGAACATGAAAACAGAGCAGCTGATCGGAATTTGGGCCCTCCACCAGAAGAAAAACCATTCGCTATTGGCGAGCTAGTAAAGAACTGAAAAAAAATGAGAAAGACAAAATGTGCAACTAGAGGAGTGAATGCGAAACAGCCAAAACTAGAAAATGACGTACTGAAATGGCTTCAAGTACATCGTCAAAATGGCACTGTAATTAATACAAAAATTACTGAAACACACGCTCGTAAGCTAGAGCTAGCGCTACATAGGAAGTTAACAGACTTTAAGAGTGGAGTTGGCTGGTGCGACAGGTTTATGAAGCGTCGCGGACTTAGCATGAGAATCAAAACCAAAATGTTTTAGAATATGCTACAAGTGTGTGAGGAGAAAATGTTATCTTTCCATAACTTTATTAGTTAGCATCAAAAGAAAACCAGTATGGAATTAGACCAAATAACGAATATGGACGAAACTCCTCTAACACTTTATGGGCCGAGTGACACAACAGTTGCTATGGAAGGTGCTAAAACTGTGACTATAAAAACAAGCGGTCATTAAAGAATGCAGTACAATGTTGTCCTTTCATGTTGAGCTCAAGCTACTAAACTTAAAATACTGCTCATTTTCAAACGCAAAACAATGCCAAAACGTTCTGAAATACCGCCAGTTGTTGTTGTTCACGTACATGCTAGTATAAAATTATGGATTAGCAGAGTGTGGGAGAGAAGGAAAGGTGCTTTATTGAAAAAGATTCATCTTCTTGTGCTAGATTAGTATAGTAGTCACGTGAATAATTTTGTGAAAGAGAAGTCGAGACAAGGAAACACTGGGCTTGGTGTTATTCCGGGAGGACCTACCCCACAACTGCAACCTCTTGATGTTTCGATAAATAACCATTTAAAGTTTATATGAGAGAGGAATAGAACAAATGGATGATGGGTGAAACCAAAATGAATTTACGCCGAAGGGAGCTTTGAAACACGCTACTGGAAGGGAATGGAACAGAAATATACAGCATTAAAAAAAAAAAAAAAAAAAACTGCTACACGTAATCTTGCATGGAATGGTACACATTGAAGACACTCTCGCGTTTTCGTCATTTGTAGGAGACTGATTTTAATCTGTATTTATTTTTTTAGAATAAAATGAAATATTTAAGTTCAGTTTTATTTAATTACAAAGTTGTCCCTAAGAGTATTAAGTAACGGAATAAAAGAATGTAATGTCGTACATTCGTTTCGGTTTATATAAGTCACTACATGACATTGTTAGCTCACTTCTTTTTCTCGCTTGCTGCACTTATTGCTTGCTCTTTTCCTAAAACATCGTTACTGATTCGATTTCTGGCGTTTTCATTGATGTTGCAGTAATCGTTTTATTTATGTGTGCCGTGTAAAGAAAGTATTGAAAGTACAACAAAGTCTATTTTAAACGGTGAACGTTCTTTAACCAATTCCACGATATTTTCGTCCAACGAAATAATTCCTTCTCAATGTTGAAACTATGGAGATAGAGCGAAATATTAATTAACTGTTTACTAAATAAGAATTCATTAAAAAGTGCCTTGCAACTAAATAGGCTGTAAGATTTTAAAAAGTGATTTTAGTCAGAAATTTTTAATATGAACAGTTTTCTACGAACCACAAAGATATTAACAGAGACAGCCATTCGTTAACTTGAAAGTTCAATACGACGCATTTAATATGATCTCCGATCAAATTTAATGCGAGCTAGCCGGAACTTTTTCTGATAATTCATTGAATCACATTTCTGGGCCTTGCAATTTAGGGAAGACTTGTAAGTTTAACATCATAAAATTATTTAACAGAATCTTAAAGTAGGCTATTTTCAATAATCGACTAAGTCCGTTAGATAGCGCGTGAATAAAGAGTGCATTAGTAACGCATCACACGCAATGCCTATTAAAAACTATTCTAACAATATATAATAACTAACTTGTTTCTTGGCGCCAAGTTTACATCTTGTCAATGTCTAAATAAGACCAGAGTAAATATTTACAAAATAGCATCGTCGTTACAAAGTAAAAGAATGGCTTCTATCAAAGCGACGCATGAAGTCGCTGCAGCCGGGGACACTACTACTTCGAAAAGAACTACGAACATTCCAAGAAACTTACTACCAAGTACGACAAGACAAGACAAGAAGGAACTTTTTCAAATGGACGCCGTAATGTGGCGCCTAATCGATCAAAACTATAGATTAATTATCATTTAATAATAGTTTAATTGCGAAATTTGTAATATTATAGTGATTTGTATAACTACTGCGATTTGTATCTTCTGTTTCATGTACTGTACATAGACAAGTGTAACTAAACGAGCCCATTAACACCGACTCTACATGCAATAGCCCTGTCTGATGTATCCTGGTATTATTAAGGTAAGGACGCTTACATTCGTGGTTTCTTGCCTTGTGAACTAAAGGATTTCCACTTGAACATTTCATTATGTCACCAGCGAAGCCGGCCGGTGTGTCCGAACAGTTCTAGGCGCAACAGTCTGGAACCGGGCGACAGCTACAGTTGCAGGTTCGAATCCTGTCTTGGGCATGGATGTATGTGATGTCCTTAGGTTAATTATGTTTAAGTAGTTCTAAGTTCTAGGGGACTGATGACCTCAGCCGTTAAGTCCCATAGCGCTCAGAACCTTTTTTTTTTCACCAGTTAAGTTTTAAGAAAGAGTTTTAAACTGATTGATTAATTAATTTTGAATAGTTTTTATAGGTTAAATTAAGGCAAGATCTTCACACACATTTTGCTCTTATTTTTTGTATATGACATTATTTTGTTGTGTGAATATAGGTGGTAGGTCAAGAAGTAATTTTTGGAAGGGATATAGTTAGTATTTGCGTTCGAAAAAGTTAGGTTTTTCTTGGAAAGCTAATTCGGGTGAAGCAGTGAAGAAAGTTCGTAAGGCAAAAATGGAAACCGGGAATGTGGTAATTTATGGGTCTTGCGCCAATCTTAATGAACTTGGTGGTTCGGATTTCGAGACGAAAACAATGGCTAATCAGACAGAAATGGCTGAGGCACATCAAACCGGCGTAGAGGATTCTACGTAATATTTAGGTAAAAATGACGATGCATCATCTGGTTACGTCTCGTCAAATTTTCTGGAACTTTCAAAGGAAAAGTCCAAAGCGGCAGAAACTGGGAACAGAGGGATAGGAACGAGACGAAAAATTTGCGGCTCTATAACAAGAACGTGAAAGGAAGCAAGCGGCTTTAGAAGCCGAACGCGAAACGAAACAGGAAGAACGAGATGAAATGATTTTAAAAGACCTACAGCAAATGAGATCTGAATTAAGTGAGGTAAAAGAAAAGTACGATTTAGAAAATCAGCTGGAAGGCGAAGTACAACAAATTAAAACAGCTTTGTACACCGTAAAAACTACGGTATATAGTTTAAACACAATTTAAAAATTTCGAAATAAAATGTAAGAAACCAATTGACGATTATTTGGTGAATCAATGTAAGAAGTGGGAAGATGAAATCGCAACACAACAAACCGTGAAAGAATCGAGGTCGACTGACGGCGATTCTGTTGAAAAATTCAGAGAAGAATTTTATCAGATAAAAAATAAAGTCCTGACTGAAAGCTTAAAAAGCGGAAAGATAATACTTTCCGTTTGAGTAAATTCGAAAGTGATCTGTATGTTCAGGGTAAGCCTAAAACAGATAACTATTATAGATATGTGAAGCAACTTAGGAGGGATATTCTATGTCCGCATACAGGAATGGTTAAGGAAATGAATTTACTATCTCGTATAGCTCACTTTCTGATCACGTGTGTGAAATGTGGTATCATTTTTATGACTCACTAGCAATCAAATTAGAAAATAGCATTATGGGAAGCAGACAATGTTGGTCGTATTCCGCGGAATAGGACGAACATCATCCAATGATATTTATTAAAAGTTTCAGAAATGAGTTTCTGCGGTTTTGGTCGGAGCACCAAACGATACAATGTATTGTATCCCGTAACAGAGGAGAAGCTGCTTTATGCGCGAATGAAATTTCCACCATGTGCGATAACGCTGAGGAGTTTGAGCGGACGTTCATCTCCAAATATTGGTCACACTGCAAACAAAAAAAAAAAAACTTAGAAAACACAGGTCTAAAATCACGACTTCAACAAACCGAAGAGAGGGAGGCTGAGCGCTATATTAATAAAACGAGACAATGAGATGAGTCCAGATCTCCGTGTGAAGTTTCGAGAATACTAAAAGCAAGACTTGCTATTTATTTCAGAGAAAATATGGTATATGTACGGGGCGACGACCTGGATTTATTGCCAATTTACAGGCAGTCAAGAAATGACTCCTTACTTGTAGGCTATGAGTAGTTACAACTATGGTCAAAATGGCAATGGTAATGTACGGAATAACCGTAACAACAACGTTAGTCGCAATCGAAATAATGACAACAATAATTACTCACGAAATGGAAATAGCAATGGAAATATTCCGCTTGCTAAGGGAAAAATAACTACAGTAATGATTACCAGAGTTCCAAAGGCGGTGTTGTTGTGTCTTCAGTCCTGAGACTGGTTTGATGCAGCTCTCCATGCTACTCCATCCTGTGCAAGCTTCTTCATCTCCCAGTACTTACTGCAACCTACGTCCTTCTGAATCTGCTTAGTGTATTCATCTCTTGGTCCCCCTCTATGATTTTTACCCTCCACACTGCCCTCCAATGCTAAATTTGTGATCCCTTGATGCCTCAGAACATGTCCTACCAACCGGTCCCTTCTTCTTGTCAAGTTGTGCCACAAACTCCTCTTCTCCCCAATTCTATTCAATACCTCCTCATTAGTTATGTGATCTGCCCATCTATTCTTCAGCATTCTTCTGTAGCACCACATTTCGAAAGCTTCTATTCTCTTCTTGTCTAAACTATTTATCGTCCACGTTTCACTTCCATACATGGCTACACTCCATACAAATACTTTCAGAAACGACTTCCTGACACTTAAATCGATACTCGATGTTAACAAATTTCTCTTCTTCAGAAACGCTTTTCTTGCCATTGTCAGTCTACATTTTATATCCTCTCTACTTCGACCATCATCAGTTATTTTGCTCCCCAAATAGGAAAACTCCTTTACTACTTCAAGTGTCTCATTTCCTAATCTAATTCCCTCAGCATCACCGTACTTAATTCGACTACATTCCATTATCCTCGTTTTGCTTTTGTCATTGTTCATCTTACATCCTCCTTTCAAGACACTATCCATTCCATTCAACTGCTCTTCCAAGTCCTTTGCTGTCTCTAACAGAATTACAATGTCATCGGCGAACCTCGAAGTTTTATTTCTTCTCCATGGATTTTAACACCTACTCCGAATTTTTCTTTTGTTTCCTTTATTGCTTGCTTAATATACAGATTGAATAACATCGGGGAGAGGCTACAACCCTGTCTTATTCCCTTCCCAACCACTGCTTCCCTTTCATGCCCCTCGACTCGTATAACTGCCATCTGGTTTCTGAACAAATTTTAAATATCCTTTCGCTCCCTGTATTTTACCCCAGCCACCTTTAGAATTTGAAAGAGAGTATTCCAGTCAACATTGTCAAAAGCTTTCTCTAAGTCTACAAATGCTAGAAACGTAGGTTTGCCTTTCCTTATTTATTTTTTTCTAAGATAAGTCGTAAGGTCAGGAAAGGCGGTAACCTAATAATTCACGGAATGGTAGCCGTAAGAGGAAGTACAACGGCAACTTTAAGCCAAACTCATATTACCAACAAAATGGTGGGCTACAACAAAATCAGTTTTACGGCCAGCAAGCAGTGAACATAATGAAAATTTTTGGAAATCACCTACGATACGGATTCTAGTGCCAGGAGTGGCACGCAATAATGAGGGGGAAAAAATGGCTCTGAGCACTATGGGACTCGACTTCTGAGGTCATTAGTGCACTAGAACTTAGAACTAGTTAAACCTAACTAACGTAAGGACATCACACATATCCATGCCCGAGGCAGGAGTCGAACCTGCGACCGTAGCGGTCTCGCGGTTCCAGACTGCAGCGCCTAGACTCGCACTGCCACTTCGGCGGGCACAGTAATGACAGAAACGCGCATAATGTAAATCAGATGCTCATGAATTCTCCTGCTAGATCCTTGCCGCAGCAAGAGCACGGCGTTAGTATTGCTTACGTGACAAGCGAACACTAAAAAGAAGCATTGCCATTTTGTTCAACAAACTAACTCTGGCTAATGTCAGCCTTCCATGGCTGGCCGGTAGATGAAAGGAAGGGACAATATGCAAAATGTTGTTAGGATGCTCCGTTATAATTACAGGAGAGATATTCAGGAGGAGCTGAGTGATGAACTAAACCCCTGCAAACTTCAACATCAGGAACGGGTGAAGGCTATGATATAGGCCAAGATTTATGAAGTTCCTGTAGAAGTTAGTAGATTATCGAGCCATCTCAATCTCCTTTTAGCAGTCCGCTATTAGTAGTAGCAAAGACCAATGGTAGCGTCAGTCGTGATCTGGATGCCAGGGATATCAATAAAATCACTGTTCCCATCCGAACGGGTCCTGAAAATTTGTAAGAATTATTGTAGCAGTTTTATGGTGTGAAATTTCTCACAGTGATAGAATTATCCTGACAAGTTTATATTTTAGGGACATAGCTATTAATCCTTTCGGTTTAAATGTTAGTTGTAGAATATTTATTTCCGCCCTAGAAACAGTTCAAGGGGCAGAACCGTCAAGTAGGCTCATGGTACACAAAGACGGTCTTTTGATCGCTACAAAGACTTGGGAAGAGTACCTCGAAATTCTCGAGGAAGTGCTGATTCAGTTTAAAGCATATGGTGAGACAAGTAATTTAGTACACTCAGAATTCTGTCGTGAACAAATTAAGTTTTTGGGGCACTTGATTCCTCCAGCAGGGATTAAACCTGACCCAAAGATACTGGATGCTGAGAAATTTTCAATATCCTAGTACAAAGAAACAGCTAAAGTCGTTTTTAGGTTTATCTTCGTTTTTCCAAAGATTTGAGCCCAACCATTTGTTAAACAAAGATCATTTACTAAATCTATTGCGCAGAAATGCCAATTTGAATTGGACACCACAGTGCGCTCATGTGTTAGACGAAATACAAAATGCTCATATTAATTCAGATATTTTTAACCATATTCCATGGGTCTTGGTGCGTATCTACTTCAATGGGTCACAATGCGATATAGACAGGAAATTAGAGTAATAGGATTTGCAAGCTGTGCCCTTTGTAGCTGCGAAAAGGGATATACGTTAACAGACCCGTAAGTGCTAATAGTTAAGTAGGCTTTGTAGAAGTTTCACTATTTTGTGTACAGAACGATAGTCAGATTTTACTGTGACCATCAATCAGTAAGGTTTTTGCTGTCTTGTCGGCTGCTGTATGCAAGACTTCCCCATTGGGCTATGGTGCTGCAGTCATATGACACTGAAATTTTAAATATCACAGGACAAGACAATGTGGTAGCTGACGCTTTGTCTCGCCTCTCACACGGACTGACAATATGCCCAGACACTGTACAGCAGACATGAAATTTTAGGTTGCTTCTTATAACGGACTCACCTTTTAAAAAAGACTACTTATTCACTAGCAGAAACATGCCAAGACTACAGAATGAGGACCCTCTGTAGCTCCCAATTAAATAATCACTAATACAAAATGGTGGCAACAGTCATAATGCTCGCAAATACGAGTTGTTTCCTGAGATATTGTTCTGTAAAGACGAAAATATTACAGAAAACTAGCATGTGTGCATTCCTGAACAATGTCTGGATAAGTTTATCTGGTTTACACATTAGTTTGGGGGCATTTTGATTTCCTAGAAGTGCAGTTAAAAAATATTGCAGCATTGTTATTTTCCCAACCTGAAAAGACATACGCAACAATTGCTCGAAACTTGCAAGCTGTCCCAGAAGTCCAGCCACAACATCGGCTATTATCAGAAGTCCAGGCATGAATATTTCACGCAAGTAGGGAAGATTGCGGCTATTCTAACTGATAATGCCTTCTAGTAAGTGGGTTGTAGGTGAAAGAATTTTTAACAGATCCAGGAATTAAGCGAATTTTCATCTCAGTGTTGCACTCTGAAACAAGTCCCTTTGAGAGCATTTTTAGGGAATTTAGTCAGTTTATCTGATCATATGCTGCAAAAAAGCAAACAAAATGGATAGATTATGTTCCCGTATTTGAAAATATTTTCAACCATCTTCCACTAAGTATACCTCAGCAGACTTGACGTTGCTAGAAGCTGAATCAAATGAATGTTTACACTCAGTTCCTAAAATCCCAATAGATATTTGTGATAGCAACACTAAGCTAAAGAATGTGTTAACAGAACTAAGAAACAGCGCCCAAACGACGATAAATTAAATACAACAGGCGATTATTGGAAACTATCCAGCATAAAACAGGAGAGAAAGTCCTAATAAGATCTCATCCGAAAGCCTCCTTGTTAAAAAGGCTGAATAAGAAATGGCAGAGTCTATACAATGGGCCATACGCAATAATAAACATTCTCCATGAGGGAACTTACTTACTAATAAATCTGGGTACTAAGGTAATAAAATGGATGCATCGTCATAAAAGGATAAAAAAGTATTTTGAATGAATTGTGCTTTTTTAGAAGATATATGCTAATGTTTAATAGTAGCATAACTGTCTGTGTACAGCGACTGTTAATGTGTTCTAATTGTATAAAGAAATTAGTGTTTCAATTAGCACAATTATTGCTTTACAATTATTAGTATAAAGTAAATTCTTTTGGAAGACAGTTCTTGTCGTGAATCAATTACATTGAAGTTTCTGATTAATGAAAAGTTCTCAGTTCCTAATAAAGGAAAGAATTTAGATAAAAGTTATTTTTCAAAACAACGAAAATTTATTTGTTTTATAATTAATGAACAATTTAGAATGATAATGTTGGTTGTAACATTGTCAATTAAGTTGTGCACAATGACCTGTTCTGGTGTGAGAAAGTAATTTATCGGACGAACTTTGCTGAAGCACATAATGTTTTTGTAAACCTTTTTGGGTGATGCAAAATTTTGCAATTAAATCTGATTGCGGCGTTCGAAAGGTTTGCCACGCTATTAGTGCCCTAAGACTTTCCATGAACATAATTTTTTTTCCTGTCATAATGTGTGCGGAATGATTTTTTGTGTTTCTTAAGTGAAGAACTGTACTTTAAATATTACCGAACCTTACTAAACTAATGTACTCTGCAAGGCGCTGTTCATTTACTGAAAAATGAAAAGAATATGTCTTTGCTCTTCGATCAGACTGTATCTACAGCAATCGCGAAGTGTTGACAAGGGATTTCTGATCTATTCCGTATTTCTGGATTTCCGGACGGCTTCTGACACTGTATCACACAAGCAGCTTGTAATGAAATTGCGTGCTTATGGAATATTGTCTCGTTTTGTGACTGGATTTGTGATATCCTGTCAGAGAGTCACAGTACGTAGTATTTGATGGAAAGTCATCGAGTAAAACAGAAGTGATTTCTGGCGTTCCCCAAGCTAGTGTTACAGGCCCTTTACTGTTCCTTATCTATATAAACGATTTGGGAGACATACTGAGCAGCTGTCTTAGGTTGTTTGTAGATGACGCTGTCATTTATCGACTAATAAAGTAATCAGAAGATCAAAATAAATTGCAAAACTATTTAGAAAAAATATCTGAATGGTGCGAAAATTGTCAGTTGGTCCTAAATAACGAAAAGTATGAGGTCATCCACATCAATGCTAAAAGGAATTCGTTAAACTACGGTTAAACCACAAATCAGTCTAATCTAAAAGCCGTAAATTGAACTAAATATCTAGGTATTACAATTACGAATAACTTAAATTAGAAGGAACACACAGAAAATGATGTGGGGAAGACTAACCAAAGAATGCGTTTTATTGGTAGGACACTTAGAAAATGTAACAGATCTGCTGAGGAGAATGCCTACACTACGCTTGTCCTTCCTCTTTTAGAATACCTCTGCGCAGTGTGGGATCCTTATCAGATAGGACTGACAGAGTACATCGTAAAAGTTCAAAGAAGGGCAGCACGTTTGGTATTATCGCGAAATATGGGAGACAGTGTCACTGAAACGATACAGGATTTGGGCTGGACATCATTGAAAGAAAGGCGTTTTTCGTTGCGGCGGAATCTTTCCACGAATTTCCAATCACCAACTTTCGCCTCCGAATGCGGAAATATTTTATTGATACCGACGTACGTAGGTAGAAACGTTCACCATGATAAAATAAGGGAAATCAGAGCTCGTACGGAAAGATAAAGGTGTTCGTTCTTTCCACGCGCTATACGAGATTGGAGTAATAGAGTATTGTGAAGGTGGTTCGATGAACCCTCTGCGAGGCTCTTAAATGTGATTTGCAGAGTATCCATGTAGATGTAGATGTAATAAACTGAGAGTGTACTGATAGTGATCATATCGTCTTTTCCGATCGGACTGTACTTGCAGCGATTGTGGAATGTTTTAATACAAAATGATATCACTATTGAGATTAAATTAAATACTTGACTTCCGATCTTAACTGCGCTGACAGTGATTGCAAGAAAGTGCTGTGTGAGAAAAAGATTCGTTTCAATGACTTGAGACTAACAAGTCCAATCAACTGAGTGACATTGTTTTCCGAATAATCCGATTAACATTTAATCCTACCAGACTCGCTTGCGGGGAGCACAGGCTCCACGAAACCAAGGAGACAAGCTATTAAGTGCTCATGAAAGTGACTCAAAAACTAATGACGAAACAGCTATGCTTTTCCAGGTTTGTACAACCTATTTCAATTATTCAAGAATGAGATTTTCACTCTGCAGCGGAGTGTACGCTGATACGAAGCTTCCTGGTAGATTAAAACTGTGTGCCGGACCGAGACTCGAACTCGGGACCTTTGCAAGTGCTCTACCAACTGAGCCACCCAAGCTAATTATTTTCGTTCGATTTTTCCTGCAAACGACTGAAGTGGAGGAGAATGCTGAACCTGAACAGACCTGGGGTGAAGGTCGTTGCTGCCTAATTCAAATACGGGCCTGTTGGATCTCGACCTCTGACCTAGCGGGTAGAGTTAGCAGGGCGTGCAAACAGAGCGTGTCCTGTCATCAAGAAACCTATTCTTGAACATAACTAATTGTAATCAATGTAATGACGAATGTTGTGAGATACTTAAGAAAGCAATCTCGTTAGAGTATGACTATACAGTGACTGAGTTTTTTTTTTAGATACAATGAGACGTTGAAAGCTAACATGAGTTATTTAAGATCTCATGAAATATTTAGTGAGGACTTGTTACGCTCATAGTCAAATAATTGAAAATATTTAGGTCCTTATTTTCTTAGAGTAATTTTTAATTGAGATATGTAACAGTTTGATTCAAATATGTAAGTAAAATACTTAACTGGGCAGTCCTTAGGCCCAATTAGGAATTAGTGATTATCGAGAGTCTTTCATGCAAAATGTTATTGTAAACTGCTTAAGTCAGAGCGTTGTTTGTCACCTTTGATTTTGGCTGTGGGGTAAGCCTTTACGTGCACAACTATAGTCCAAGGAGACAGTGAAGCCAGTCTCGCATTTTCGTCAGTTGTAGGTGACGTGTTTTAATCAGCCTTCATTATTTTTTTACTAATAAAATGAAATATTTACGTTCAGTATTATTTAAATACAAAATAGTCTTAAAGAGTACTAAGTAAAGGAATAAAAGAATGTTATGTCATAGGCGGTGTCCGTCTGTATAAACTACTACACGATATTGTTAGCTCACTTCTTTTACTCGCTTGCTGCACATATTGCTCGCTCTTGTTGCTAATATATGATTTATTGATTCTATTTCTGGCGTTTTGATTGATATTGCAGTAAAACTTTTGTTTATGTGTGCTACGTAAATAATCTTGAAAATACAACGAAGACTATTTTAAACAGTGTACGTTCTTTAGCCAAAGATATCCCTGCGGCAAGTCAGCGCTAATTTCATCCTATGAAATAATTTCTTCCCAAAATTTGAACTATGGAGCCAGAGAGAAATACTAATTAACTTTCTAGTAAATGAGGATTCATTAAGAAGTGATTTTCAAAGAAATAGACTGTTACAGTATAAAAAGTGGTTTTAATCAGAATTTTTTTAGAATGAACAGTTTGCTACGGACAGCAAAGATATTAACAGTGACAATCGTACGTTAACTTGAAAGTTTAATATAACTCAGATAATAAAATTCTGGTCAAATTTTATGCGAGATAGCTTTAACTTTTTCTGATAATTAAGTAAATCATATTTCTGGGCCCTGCTTGTTAGGAAAGACTAGAAATTTTAGATAGCGTGTGAATAAATAGTGCATTAGAAACACATCACAAGCAGTGCACATTAAACACTATTAAAACAATATATAATGACGAACTGTGTTGCTTGGGGCCAGGTTGTCAATGTCTAAATAAGGCCAGAGTAAATATTTACAAAATAGCATCGTCATTACTAAGTAAAACAATAGCAAGCTCTTTTCTATCAAAGCGACGTATCAAGATCAAGATCACTGCGTCCGACGACACTACTACTACTACAAAAAGAACCACGAAAATTCAAGAAATAAATTGCAAAACATACTACTAAGTACGACAACACAAGACAAGACGGAACCAGCTTCAACATGCGACTTACCTTAGTAGGTGGCTGGATAATGACACAATATGAAGCTGCCTGTGGGGTACCACCAATGTACAAGAAATTCCGGTCGCCGAAGGTAGCGTACAGAACACAGAGATACTGCTCTGTGAGCGTTATACAATATAGCAACCAGGGAAATGCAAAGAAAATCCATACACCGCCCTCACCTGTGATCGCCAGTGATCGCCGAAAGGAGGGACTTGGGAATGCAGACAGTATTCCAGCTTGGTGTGGCAGATTAAAATGAAAACACTCTTACATTATTTGTTACATATTTCTCTAATTCTCGAAGAAACAAACAAATCTTCTCGTCAGTGAGGCTGGAAGACTTAAACGTTCAAATATATTATTTTGTCGATAGTTATTTCATTAAGAGTCGTTGATAATAACCTCACTGATTTAATCCCTATGTAATTACGTTATTTTGTGCGTTATAAGGTTGCTGGCACCCATCGTAATCTGTGCTATCGAAACTATTTGTTAGCAGAAAATTTTCGTTGTTTGTGGAATTGTGAAAATACTGTAACACTCTCTTTAGGTACTGATAGCTAATTTTGTTCAAGGCTTTCTCTAAACCAATCGCCGGGTTGGGCGTTTTCTCTTCCCGGGGACTGGGTGTTTGTGTCTCCTCATCATTTCATCATCATCATGATCATCATCCGTGACAGTAGACAGATTGGACTGTGTAAAAAATTGCACTGTGAAAATATTGAGACTTCGTACGGGCGCTGATCGCACAGTTGAGCGCCCCACAAACCAGACATAATCATCATCATCATATAAAGCAATCACGTAACGCCGGCCGGAGTGGCCAAGCGGTTCTAGGCGCCATCTGAACCAATCACGTAACGCAATGTGAGGTATATTTGTTATTCATAGATTCGATCAACAAGTGACTATTACAAAGGTCCTTCGTCAACTCAAATGGAATTCTCTGGAGAGAAGACATGTTCCTTTCGCGAAAACACTGTTGAGAAAATTCAGTGAACTGGCATTTGTAACTGACTACAGAACGACCTGTTACTGCCAACGTAAACTTCGCGTAAGGACCGCGAGGATAAGAGAAATTAATGTCCTTAGAAAGGCATATGTAAACAGCTGGTTTTTCCATCGCTCTGTTTTCCAGTGATAAAAGGTACTCTCCACTATGCACCATATTGTGGCGCCCAGGGTATCTGTGTAGGAGTAGATGTGTTCTAAAAATTTAGGATTCATACCGGAAGAGACGTCATAATCACGTGAGCAACGTATAAGCTTAAAGTGGTCTAGATTCCGGACCAGCGGTACATGCAGTATATTGACAGAGACATTAAAAAATATAAAGAATCTGCGGCAAGTTTCATGGTTCAATCTGATAGTTATTTGTGTGGTGTAGTCCATAGGCGTAGCTCTGGCACCTGCTATCGACACCACAAAGATACTTGTTGCTTTTGGAGCCTCGCGGGCCTCATCAGTGAGATGGAAGTAACAAGACACGCCCTCGGAAGTTCTCCGCGCCACCATCAGCGGCCTGTCTTGAAATATAGCGTCAACGCCATAGCAAGCAGCGAGAAGAGTACCGTGTCCGGCAGCAACAGAATTATAGGAAACCACTAAGATTGTCCAATTTAATCTGTAAGTGCTTACACATTTTTATGAACTTTGTTTTTGAGCAGTGCTACGAGAAAGAGTTTCTATTGAACAGTACTTCGAGTTGTATTAGCAACGACAATCTGTCACTAACTACTGACAGGCATAGTTAGCAAATGAAAGATTTTGATGGAGAACAAACAATGTATTTACCTTAATAGTGTTCAAAAGTCATAATATATATATCAGTTCATGAAATCCGGTCTTACAAATTTCGTTTTTCTGACTGACACACGTCCAGATCGTCCGCTCTCAAAACTCTGCCATCTCTCTCCCCACATCTACCACTGCTGGCAGCTCACCTAGAACTGCGCAACGCTACGCGCTGTTCACATCGAAAATTGTTTTGTAATATTTTTTTGGGGGAGCATGGGGGCTATGTGAGTAGGCTGTTTAGGTTTTTGTGTTGGTAACGCCACGTAGCGCTCTGTACGGAAATCACTGACTGTGCTGTGTGCAGTCTGTGTCTGGTTTGCATTGTTGGAATATTCTTTATTGTAGTGTTGGGCAGTTGGACTGAACGGCGCGTAGCGTTGCGCAGTTGGAGATGAGCCGCCAGCAGTGGTGGATGTGGGGAGAGAGATGGCAGAGTTTTGAGAGCGGACGATCTGGACGTGTGTCCGTCAGAAAAAGGATATATATATATATATATATATATATATATATATATATATATATATATATATATATATATATGTGTGTGTGTGTGTGTAGGGTGATCAAAAAGTCAGTATAAATTTGAAAACTTAATAAACCACGGAATAATGTAGATAGAGAGGTAAAATGACACACATGCTTGGAATGACATGGGGTTTTATTGGAGCAGAAACAAAAAAAAACAAAGTTCACAAAATGTCCGACAGATAGCGCTGGACAGTAAAACTGCTACCGTGACAGGTGAGAGGTACGCCGATGTGTTACAGAATCGCATCATTCCCAGCCTGGCTGATAAACACCTGCTCGAACGTACGATTTTTATGCAGGATGGCGCTCCACCCCACATTGCTAGACGCGTGAAAGACCTCTTTCGCGGGTCGTTTGGTAATGATCGTGTGCTCAGCAGCACTTCCGTCATGCTTGGCCTCCCAGGTCCCCAGACCTCAGTCCGTGCGATTGGCTTTGGGGTTACCTGAAGTCGCAAGTGTATCGTGATCGACCGACATCTCTAGGGATGCTGAAAGACAACATCCGACGCCAATGCCTCACCATAGCTCCGGACATGCTTTACAGTGCTGTTCACAACATTATTCCTCGACTACAGCTATTGTTGAGGAATGATGGTGGACATACTGAGCATTTCCTGCAAAGAACATCATCTTTGCTTTGTCTTACTTTGTTATGCTAATTATTGCTATTCTGATCAGATGAAGCGCCATCTGTCGAACATTTTTTGAACATTTGTATTTTTTTGGTTCTAATAAAACCCCATGCCATTCCAAGCATGAGTGTCAATTTGTACCTCTCTATCTACATTATTCTGCGATTTATTCATTTTCCAAATTTATACTCACTTTTTGATCACCTGGTAATATAAAGACTTTTGAACACTATTAGGGCAAATACATTGTTTGTTCAAAAATGTTCAAATGTGTGTAGAATATTATGGGACTCAACTGATAAGATCATCAGTCCATAAGCTTACACACTACTTAACCTAAATTATCCTAAGGACAAACACACACACCCATGCCCCAGGGAGGACTCGAACCTCCACCGGGACCAGCCGCAGAGTCCATGACTGCTCGGATAATCCCACGCGGCCATTGTTTGTTCTCCGTCAAAATCTTTCATTTGCTAACTATGCCTATCAGTAGTTGGTGCCTTCAGTAGTTAGAATCTTTTATGTAACTGGCAGTTTTGGCGCTCGCTGTATTGCAGTAGTTCGAGTAACGAAGATTTTTGTGAGGTAAGTGATTCATGAAAGGTATAGGGTATTTTTAGTCAGGGCCATTCTTTTGTAGGGATTATTGAAAGTCTAGATTGCGTTGCGCTAAAAATATTGTGTGTCAGTTTAATGATGATAAGAATAAGTAAAGAGAGAAATATCTGAGCACGTTCAGTTTTGCTCAGCTGTTTGAAAATGAAATAACGTAGAGGTTTTCCAGCACTTTCATTTATAAATTTTTGTTAGGGGATGTTTCACAATGTATATAAATGTACTTACGCTCTGACTCAATCACAGCAAAGACAAAGTTGTACAACAAAAGATAACTGTTCGGTTTGATTGTAAATATATTTCAGTCCTTATATTTTAAGCATGCAATAATCGTGTCATTTACCACCTGTTTAGAAACCAATTCTTTTGTGACAATCCATGACAACAGCTTGGATACATGCATACATAATCCCTGGACTGGTTTCTGATCTTTGCAGTGAAATAGGATTCTAAGGGAGAGCGACAATATCGTTTTCACAAAAATCAACTGGATATCTTTTTAGAAAACATAGTTTCAGATAGGTTGCACGATAATTATACACCACGCGGAGTGGTCGCGTGGTTAGAGGCGATGTGTCACAGAATTCTCAGCGACTCCCACGAAGGTTCGATTTTTCCTTCGGGCATGTGCGTGTGTGTTGTTCTTAGCTTAAGTTAGTTTAAGTAGTGTATAAGTTTAGTGGTCGATGAATTCTTCAGTTTTGTCCCTTAGGAGTTCACACACATTTGAACATTTGATAATTATACCATGCGCCATCGTGTATACCGCATCTATTAGGCCCTAATACGAGCTCGTAAAGGTCTCAGGCTAACGAGAAAATCCAGTAATCTGCAGTTTTTGTTCGTAACCTACCGCGGAAAACGTACTTCAAACTTCGAATCGTTACCCAGAATGTGTTATGGAAGCGATAACTATTCACCATAAGCAAATTAAATTTCAAAAGCAGACCATAGAAGTCTGTAATTTTAACGGAATGTTTGGTAATCGTGTGTGTTTAAATATATATACAATATTTGTTTCTCAAGAAGACCAATTTAGTTAAACTGTGGAAAAAAACACTAAGGCCTGATTCGTATTACAAAGCAGAACCACTGACGGATAACTATGTACCTCGATATTTTATACGTATAAGTATAGGATATAGTTGTTGAGAGTTTGGTCCCCATTTATGTGCTAGCGAAATATAGGTTTGTTAGTCGCTAATGTACAGGGTGTTTCAAAAATGACCGGTATATTTGTGGAATGTAAAGGCGAGCATGGTCAATTATCAAGACAGTTCACCCATTGTTACAAGAAACCTGCCTGATATATACAACAGTACGCGAAGCAGTCCCACTATACTATGCAGTTGCTAATAAGGCGTTGTGGACATGTGTTTACCTGTCTGGATTGATCAAATCCATAATATTTATCACATACATAACATGTTTTGCGAAATTATTCGAAGTCTGAAGTGCGTTTTCCATGGTATGTTACGTAAAAATTTTCAGGCTAAGGGATTTGCTCATCAACCTTAGACACTTACCAGGTTGTGTTAATAGATGCAGTATGTACTATGATGTGGGTTATAATTTATTTCAAACGTGTATTCTCTAAAAATTATTCAGCTGATTTTTGAGAACTATTTTGTCGCTCTTCTGTGGTAACCAATTTTATGCACAACGTCAGAGAAGTTTTGAAGTGTTTCAATGAACCCTCTGCTAGCCACTTATTTGTGAATTGGAGAGTAATCATGTAGATGTACATCTAGACTGAAAACAGGGTGTTTCCTTCTATTTCGTACTGTATATCTGTAAAGTTTCTAACATGTCAAGTTTCCCTCTTTTTGGTGCTTTATGCAATATCTCGTGGGTATTGCCACAGACTCTGTGATGAGTACTGTTCAGATGTAATCAGAAGGCTATTTTGGTAGTATGTATATGTTCTTGATACCTAATCACAAACAACCACCCTGTTTGGCCTATATAGAACTTATTACAGTCACTGCAGTTTAGTTTATATGTGCCTGAAACATTATATCTATGTTTTTATTGTCTATCTGGCGACACAACTCAGGCACTCCACTGTGCATAACATACTTTATGATTGATGGGTTGTTATTTGTCGCCATTATTCAGTTTGTAGGGCAGTACTGCACTTCAACTATTTGTTTGACGAATGTTACATTTTCAAAAAGCTCCATTGGTTCTGTCACACAGACATCACTGTGTGTTTTCTAAGCCTCAAAAACCATTTATGAATATCTAGCCATCCCACTACTGTGAATATTGACTATTATTGTACTACTTACAGTGCTGACTATGTTTGTAGCATGTATAGCACATATTCGATGTATACATTACCCTAGACCCAGTAGCGTATTACATAGACATGGGTCACTGTTTGGTTGTACCATTGGCCTCATAAGTTATGGGGCAGTATAGCAGTTGTAATTGCTTAATGGACTGTTATTGTACGCTCTAAGTACACATAACTGTCCACGAAGAGATGAGTCTACATTTTGCACATGTTTTGAACTAAACTCCTGGAAATTGAAATAAGAACACCGTGAATTCATTGTCCAAGGAAGGGGAAACTTTATTGACACATTCCTGGGGTCAGATACATCACATGATCACACTGACAGATCCACAGGCACATAGACACAGGCAACAGAGCATGCACAATGTCGGCACTAGTACAGTGTATATCCACCTTAAGCAGCAATGCAGGCTGCTATTCTCCCATGGAGACGATCGTAGAGATGCTGGATGTAGTCCTGTGGAACGGCTTGCCATGCCATTTCCACCTGGCGACTCAGTTGGACCAGCGTTGGTGCTGGACGTGCAGACCGCGTGAGACGACGCTTCATCCAGTCCCAAACATGCTCAATGGGGGACACATCCGGAGATCTTGCTGGCCAGGGTAGTTGACTTACAGCTTCTAGAGCACGTTGGGTGGCACGGGATACATGCGGACGTGCATTGTCCTGTTGGAACAGCAAGTTCCCTTGCCGGTCTAGGAATGGTAGAACGATGGGTTCGATGACGGTTTGGATGTACCGTGCACTATTCAGTGTCCCCTCGACGATCACCAGAGGTGTACGGCCAGTGTAGGAGATCGCTCCTCACACCATGATGCCGGGTGTTGGCCCTGTGTGCCTCGGTCATATGCAGTCCTGATTGTGGCGCTCACCTGCACGGCGCCAAACACGCATACGACCATCATTGGCACCAAGGCAGAAGCGACTCTCATCGCTGAAGACGACACGTCTCCATTCGTCCCTCCATTCACGCCTGTCGCGACACCACTGGAGGCGGGTTGCACGATGTTGGGGCGTGAGCGGAAGACGGCCTAACGGTGTGCGGGACCGTAGCCCAGCTTCATGGAGACGGTTGCGAATGGTCCTCGCCGATACCCCAGGAGCAACAGTGTCCCTAAATTGCTGGGAAGTGGCGGTGCGGTCCCCTACGGCACTGCGTAGGATCCTACGGTCTTGGCGTGCATCCGTGCGTCGCTGCGGTCCGGTCCCAGGTCGACGGGCACGTGCACCTTCCGCCGACCACTGGCGACAACATCGATGTACTGTGGAGACCTCATGCCCCACGTGTTGAGCAATTCGGCGGTACGTCCACCCGGCCTCCCGCATGCCCACTATACGCCCTCGCTCAAAGTCCGTCAACTGCACATATGGTTCACGTCCACGCTGTCGCGGCATGCTACCAGTGTTAAAGACTGCGATGGAGCTCCGTATGCCACGGCAAACTGGCTGACACTGACGGCGTTGGTGCACAAATGCTGCGCAGCTAGCGCCATTCGACGGCCAACACCGCGGTTCCTGGTGTGTCCGCTGTGCCGTGCGTGTGATCATTGCTTGTACAGCCCTCTCGCAGTGTCCGGAACAAGTATGGTGGGTCTGACACACCGGTGTCAATGTGTTCTTTTTTCCATTTCCAGGAGTGTATGTATATAACTGAGGTATTCCAGTATGTAGTTCATGCATAATGATTGTCACCAACTACTATGTGCTGTCAGAAATTGAATTTGCAGGGCAATATTATACCTTGACCTGTTTCTTTTTACTGTTATCATACCTTTAAATATAGGCCTATATCATAGTCCCCTGCCACATAGGTGTCATTCTATGTTATATGTACTTCAATAGCCATTATGAACACTTAGACATTTCATTACTGTTTCATACTGACTGTTATTATATCGCTCATTGTTTATTTTATTTACATGGCAAGTTCCGTAGGACCAAATTGAGGAGTGAATCTCCAAGGAGGAGGAGGAGGAGATTTAGTGTTTAACGTCCCGTCGACAACTAGGTCATTAGAGACGGAGCGCAAGCTCGGATTAGGGAAGGATGGGGAAGGAAATCGGCCGTACCCTTTCAAAGGATCCATCCCGGCATTTGCCTGGAGCGATTTAGGGAAATCACGGAAAACCTAAACCAGGATGGCCGGAGACGGGATTGAACCGTCGTCCTCCTCCAGTGTGCAACCACTGCGCCACCTCTCTCGGTGTGAATCTCCAAGGTCACGGAACGTGTCAGTACATGAAATTACACGTAAAAGCAATAACAGATAAAAATAAAATGCTTATGAACCCAAAAAAGTCATGCCATAAGTTTAAGTAAACGCAATCAACAATACAACTTAAGAATCAGCATAATTTTTCAAGGAACTCCTCGGAAGAATAGGAGTATGCATAGACTTAGACATAGACATTAAGCACTTGACGACCATTTGCAGCCATTCACGGACTTCGTGTTCCCAAACAACGATGTAATTTTTATGTATGACTATGTGTTATGACTCCGAACCACAATTGTGCGCGATTGGTATGAAAAATATTCTGGGAAATTCTATCGAATGATTTGGCCTCACAGATCGCACGACATGAATCCTCTGGAACACTTATGGAATATAATCTAGACGTCAGTTCGCGCACAGAATCTAGCACCAGTACCCGTTTAGGAATAATAGATGCCTATAGAGGCAGGATGGCTCAGTATTTCTTTTTGCAGGGGACTTCCAACGACTTGTTGAGAACATGCCACGTCTAGTGCTGCACTATACCGGGTGAAAGGGAGTCCTTCAAGATATTAAGAGGTGTCCCAAGACTTTCGTCACCTCAGTGTAATGTTTCACCAGCCACAATATAGCACCTGCAGATTATATTCATGTATTTTGTGTTAGAAGTCTCCTCCTAGTTAATAGATACATATTTAAAACTATAGTCACAATGTTTTTATTGCCATCCGAATTAGTATAAATGGTTGGATGCGTTAATGGTAGTTAATATGGCATGTTTGTTCTGTAGCTCAAAAATGGCTCTGAGCACTATGAGATTTAACGTCTGAGGTCATCAGTCCCCCAGTTAGAGCTACTTAAACCTAACTAATCTAAGGACATCACACACATCCATGCCCGAGGCAGGATTCGAACCAGCGACCGTAGCAGCAGCGCGGTTCCGGACTGAAGCGCCTAGAACCTCTCGGCCACAAAGGCCGGCTGTTCTGTAGCTGTCTTTTGCCATTAACACACAGAAAAATCGACTTACTTTCACGTTGTAGTATTTGAGAATACCAAACAAGCGTTCAGATTGACAAAGAAAAAAAAACAAAAAAAACCGTAAAAACTGTTTCAGGAAACTCGTCCATCCGCTTGTGCTTCGTTACTGAGCGTGTAGCATTTTGTTTATACAATATGTGAGCGTATATGGGGAAAGAAAAAGATAAAATCATTAGGACGCTGCCTTCCACAGCCATAACACGATTTGAGAGTGCTGAGCTGTGTGACATATACTTATAGTAAATCGCAGTTTTATAAAGAATTCGGATTGACAGGTAGCAGACAGTATAGGAGAAGCTTACGTACGTCACTCTATAGTGCATCCTCCCTCTCCTCCTCGATTTCCATTAGTATGTCACTCAATTCCTCGTCGAGGTACATAATTTCTATATATCATTGTTGTTGTTGTGGTCTTCAGTCCAGGGACTGGTTTTATTCAGCTCTCCATGCTACTCTATCCTGTGCTAGCTTCCTCGTCTCCCAGTACCTACTGCAACCTACATCCTTCTGTTTAGTGTATTCATCTTTTGGTCTCCCTCTACGACTTTTACCCTCCACGCTGCTCTCCAGTATTAAATTGGTGATCCCTTGATGCCTCAGAATATGCCCTACCACCTGATCCCTTCTTCTAGTCAAGTTGTGCCACAAATTTCTCTTCTCTCCAGTTCTATTCAATACCTCCTCATTAGTTATGTGATCTACCCATCTAATCTTCAGCATTCTTCTGTAGCACCACGTTTCGAAAGCTTCTATTCTCTTCTTGTCTAAACTATTCTAAACTATTTATCGTCCACGTTTCACTTCCATACACGGCTACACTCCATACAAATACTTTCAGAAACGACTTCCTGACACTTAAATCTATACTCGATGTTAACAAATTTCTCTTCTTCAGAAACGCTTTCCTTGCCATTGCCAGTCTACATTTTATATCCTCTCTACTTCGACCATAGTCAGTTATTTTACTCCCCAAATAGCAAAATTCATTTACTACTTTAAGTGTCTCATTTCCTAATATAATTCCCACAGCATCACCCGATTTAATTCGACTACATTCCATTATCCTCGTGTTGCTTTTGTTGTTCATAGGAGGGCATAAACCCCATCCTCCTCAAACAGCTCTAATAACTTGCCAATAATCTGCTCCATAAATGCAAGGATATCATCGATTCTAATGCCTGTAAGCCGTTGTCTAGGGGTAGCGTCTTTAATTTGTAATCAAAACGCTCTCGGTACCCGATTCGAATCATGTCTCTACTTCATCTTTGATTAATAATCAACACTGGCGGCGTAAGAAGTCACCCTCGTTCTGCCAACGGCCTTGTCAAAGAGGGTGGAGGAGCGGACAGAGTTTCAGGTCACTCCCTTTTCCTGGCGTTGGGAAACTACCCCTAAAGGTGGAAGAATCAGCAATGATCAAAGGCATGAGGATGCACACAGCTATGGAAACCATTTCATTAAAGACATATAATGTGCATCCACAGGACATGTGGCCTGTAATTGAAAAGTGTCATCATGATCTCTCCACTGGAAAAAGATTGCTGAATAGTCCCACCTTCGGATTTCCGGGAGGGAACTGTCAAGGGGGAGGTGACCATGAGAAATAGTTTGAATTACCAAAGGAACGATGACGTTCTACGAGTTTAGCTGTGGAATGTCAGAAGTCTGTTCGTGGTAGGGAAGCAAGAAAATCTGAAAAGGGAAATGCTAAGGCTCAATCTAGATATAGTGGGGGTCGGAGAAGTGAAATGGAAAGAAGACAAGGACGTCAGGTCAGATAAGTACAAGTTAATCCCAACAGCAGCAGAAAATGATAAAACGGGAGTAGGATTCGTTTTGAATAGGATGTTAGGGCAGAGAGTGTGTCACTTTGAACAGATCTGTGATAGTGTTATTATCAGAATCGACTGAAAACCAACACCGGCAACGATAGCTATATAGATGCCGACGTCGCAAGCTGAAGATGAAAACGTAGAGAAAGTATATAAGCATACTAAATGGGTAATTAAACACGTAAAGGGAGATGAAAATCTCATAGTAATGGGGGACTAGAATGCGGTTGTAGGGGAAGAAGTAAAACAAATGGTTACGGATGGTTCAAATGGCTCTGAACAGTATGGGACTTAACTTCTGAGGTCATCAATCCTCTAGAACTTAGAACTACTTAAAGCTAACTAACCTAAGGACATCACACACATTCATGCTCAAGGCAGGATCCCGCCGTTCCAGACTGTAGCGCCTAGAACCACTCGGCAACTCAGGCCGGCGTTACTGATGAATATGGACTTTGTACTAAAAATGGGAGAGGAGAAAGACTAATTGAGTTATGTAACAAATTTGAACAAGTAACAGCGAATACTCTAGAATGAAATTTTCACTCTAGAGGTGAGTGTGCGCTGATATGAAACTTCCTGGCAGATTAAAACTGTGCCGTACCGAGACTCGAACTCGGGACCTTTGCCTTTCGCGGTCAAGTGCTCTACCGACGAGCTACCCAGGCATGACTCACGGCCCGTCCTCACAGAAGTTTGGAAGGTAGGAGACGAGGTACTGGCGGAATTAAAGCTGTGAGGACGGGGCGTGAGTCCTGCTTGGGTAGCTCAGTCGGTAGCGCACTTGCCCGCGAAAGGCAAAGGTCCCGAGTTCGAGTCTCGGTCCGGCACACAGTTTTAATGTGCCAGGAAGTTTCAGCGAATTCTCTATTCAAGAATCACAAGAGGAGGAGGTACACCTGGAAAAGGGCGGATGATGTAGGAAAATTTCAGTTAGATTACAATATCTTGGTCAGACAGAAATTCCGAACTCAGATACCGGATTGTAAGGCTTACCCAGTAGCAGATATAGATTCAGATCACAATTTAGTAGTCATGAAGAGTAGGCTGAAGTTTAAGAGATCAGTCAGGAAGAATCAATATGCAAAGAAGTGGGAAACTGAAGTAATAAGGAATGGAGAGACACGCGAAGTTCTCTGAGGCTATAGATACAGCAGTGAGGAATAGCTCAGTAGACAGTACAGTTGAAGAGGAATGGACATCTCTAAAAAGGGCAGACACAGAATTTGGAAGGACATAAGTACTAAGAAGAAACCATGGGTAACAGAAGAAACACTTCAGTTGATCGACGAAAGAAGGAAGTACAAAAATGTTCAGGGAAATTCAGGAATACAGAAATACAAGGCGCTGCAGAATGAAATAAATAGGAAGTGCAGAGAAACTAACACGAAATGGCTGCATGAAAAATGTGAAGAACTCAAAAAAGAAATGATTGTCGGAAGGACAGACTCAGCATATTCAGTCTCAAGTGCGAAAGAGTACATTGAAGGTCAGTTTCAGTTTAGGTATTGGGCGTCCAAAAATTTACGAATTTTACGATCGGTTCTTCGAAACGTTAAGTACCGAAAGAAGACGTTTTTGGAATGGCGTAGGACTTTCTGAGCAACGTGCAAACCGTGAAATTGAGGAATCTGCCAAAGGTTTATGAACATGACGAACGGGGATGCCAAGTATAAGACAAGCACAGGCCAGTTGTGTCGTGTTACCGTTACTTTTGCTGGATTAGGTCTCAGGACGGTAAAAGTGCATCTGTTACCATTTGAACTTGACCTGGCGTACATTAAACAGGCCCTTTCTAAATCTGGTACCGTGTATACAGTAACTGCAGACCGATGGGACGGTAACATGCATTTACAAAGTGGTGGAAATGGTGTGAGAACGGTTAAAATTGATTGACAGTTTCACATGCCGTCCTTCATCAGTTTGTTTGGCTTCAAAGCTGTCGTTGTTTACAAGGGCCTACCACGTACTTATTCTGCCTGTAATATGCCCGGTCGCCTTAGGGCGGAGTGTCCGCGAAGACGACCGATACAGATCACTGCCCAGTTAGATGCGGAAGGCAGGCAACGGGCCCAGTACACAGCCGTCGCTAGGCGTTTATTAACGCGCAGCGGTAGCTTCGTGCGTCCTCCCGATGACGTAGCACTGCCGCGGCAGCGATAACTCGTGTGGCAAACTAGTGCATTTCCTGCGAGCGCTGACGTGGAAATGTCCGACGTTCAAGCAAACGTTGCAATAATCGTGCAATCTAATGTTGTTCCTGAACATAGTTCGCCCTCATGCAGCTTCGTAGATGATTTAGTTTTGAAACAATCTGTTGCAGGAGAAGAAGGCAACCCTTGTGCGCCATTCGATAACACTATTGTTACATCCAACGTTCCTGCAATCAACTCTTTCAATGAACGTAATAGCACTAACTACAACGACCGACAAGTGACACCACTCACGTCACAGATCACAATGAGGTGCGTGACGAATATTCGGGTGCCACTGTACAAGCAGTTCCTATTATTAAAAAAAAAAAAAAAGAAAAGAAAAAAAGGACGCCGTATCCGATTTCCAAAAAAATGGTTCAAATGGCTCTGAGCACTATGGGACTTAACATCTGAGGTCATCAGTCCCCTAGGACTTAGAACTACTTAAACCTAACTAACCTAAGGAAATCACACACATCCATGCCCGAGGCAGTATTCAAACCTGCGACCATAGCGGTAGCGCGGTTCCAGACTGAAGCGCCTAGAACTGCTTGGTCACACCGGCCGGCTCCGATTTCCACAAAGATTTCCAAGGCCAGCTCTCGCCTAAAAAAAAGAAACTTCGCATCGTTTGCGGAGGAGTTACTGAGACAGCACAACAACTAAGGGCGGTAGCCCAAGTGGCTACGAAACTAAAAAACAGCCAACCTGAAACAACAGCAATACCCGCAACTGCCACCTTAGAACCCATGGATTCCGCCGGCAGTCGAAATATACCATCGGGTGATCATTGGTGGGTGGACGATGAAATGGACACGAGTGAGAGCCAACCGTAGCTTTATACTGAAATGTGTGTGTGAATTTGTATGTATGGGCAGAGTGGGATTTAGTGGTTCGGGTATATCTCCTCCTCAATGACCGATACTTTCACATACAATGTAACAACGAACAGCAGTAACAGATTTCAGAGTGATGCAAAATTCAGAGCGCACACAGACTTCCTATACACTAATAATGTAGACGTCGGGGCCGGCCGCTGTGGCTGAGCGGTTCTAGGCGCTTTAGTCTGGAACCGCTCGACCGCTACGGTCGCAGGTTCGAATCCTGCCTCGGGGATGTATGTGTGTGATGTCCTTAGGTTAGCGCTAGGTTTAAGTTGTTCTTAGTTCTAGAGGACTTATGACCTCACATGTTAAGTCCCATAGTGCTCAGAGCCGTTTTTGAACGCCGGGCTCTTGCAAGAAGTCTGCGTAGAACCGAACATGGCGGGATTTGTAGTCATAACGAACAACAGCAAAGAGGACCACACTGAAACTGTAATCCTTCTACTAGATGGTATCCATCACTCGAACATAATACGCCTGACAAATGGACGGGGCATATCCTGTTGAATCAGTGGCATTCAGACTGTCAATTTAACCGCACCATCCGGCAGTAACAGCCGAAAGGAAAGTTCTTACTTTTATAAAAGTGATGTACCTTATAATGGTCGCCCAATCGTTGATATTCCTATATTCGCACTATGTTGATAAATAATGAACGACAGCATAAGTGAACTTCAACTATTTATTGGCATGGTAGCCATCTTAACTCCGCTGACCACGTTGTCACAGTACAGAGTAACACTTCTATTACAACATATTTGCATTGTTTTTCCACATTCGACAATAACGTACACACTTTACAAAAGTTCTATCAAGACTGAGCTGACGACGCTTCTTGCTGCTTGTATTTATAACCTCGTCAAAGAACTACTAAGAAGAGATGTGGTTTATAAGTCAGGCATCCATCTGTTATCGTAATTTGTGCAATAAAGTTATTAATTTACATCGAGTGACATAATTTAACAGGTCATTAAAATGACAGGCAGATTTGTCAACTTGTCAGAACAATTCTTTGTTGCAAAAAGGCCGGTTGTCAAAGGTACATCTATTGACTTCTCTCATTTGCATATATCAGTAAATAACGTGAATTATTAAAAATTACAGCGGTTCTCGTTTAAAATAGATGTGTTTACGTGAATAGTGAGTGCAAACAGTTCTAGTGAATAAATAAGCTTCACTGGGTAATTTTTATTTAAAGAGATCCAAAATACGTAAGTTGACCAATATTATTCGTATTTCATATTAATTATTTCAGTTGAATATAGTGTTTTTACATAATGACATCTGCTGTATCAGTGTTCAAGTGATGTTAACTTTTGTGTGGGTCAGTTATTAATTATATTTTAATGGGGTGACTGTTTATGTAGACATGCTATGCATTCATTGCTAACATACACAATTACTTTTCTATTATCATAATTGCTAGTTAAACTGGTTGAATTAGGAGGGTATCGCATACTTCATTATAATAAAGCCTTTAATACGTTCCGTTACAACCTTTTTTAATTAGTGAATATGCCGCTAATACACTCCTGGAAATTGAAATAAGAACACCGTGAATTCATTGTCCCAGGAAGGGGAAACTTTATTGACACATTCCTGGGGTCAGATACATCACATGATCACACTGACAGAACCACAGGCACATAGACACAGGCAACAGAGCATGCACAATGTCGGCACTAGTACAGTGTATATCCACCTTTCGCAGCAATGCAGGCTGCTATTCTCCCATGGAGACGATCGTAGAGATGCTGGATGTAGTCCTGTGGAACGGCTTGCCATGCCATTTCCACCTGGCGCCTCAGTTGGACCAACGTTCGTCGTGGACGTGCAGACCGCGTGGGACGACAATTCATCCAGTCCCAAACATGCTCAATGGGGGACACATCCGGAGATCTTGCTGGCCAGGGTAGTTGACTTACAGCTTCTAGAGCACGTTGGGTGGCACGGCATACATGCGGACGTGCATTGTCCTGTTGGAACAGCAAGTTCCCTTGCCGGTCTAGGAATGGTAGAACGATGGGTTCGATGACGGTTTGGATGTACCGTGCACTATTCAGTGTCCCCTCGACGATCACCAGAGGTGTACGGCCAGTGTAGGAGATCGCTCCTCACACCATGATGCCGGGTGTTGGCCCTGTGTGCCTCGGTCATATGCAGTCCTGATTGTGGCGCTCACCTGCACGGCGCCAAACACGCATACGACCATCATTGGCACCAAGGCAGAAGCGACTCTCATAGCTGAAGACGACACGTCTCCATTCGTCCCTCCATTCACACCTGTCGCGACACCACTGGAGGCGGGTTGCACGATGTTGGGGCGTGAGCGGAAGACGGCCTAACGGTGTACGGGACCGTAGCCCAGCTTCATGGAGACGGTTGCGAATGGTCCTCGCCGATACCCCAGGAGCAACAGTGTCCCTAAATTGCTGGGAAGTGGCGGTGCGGTCCCCTACGGCACTGCGTAGGATCCTACGGTCTTGGCGTGCATCCGTGCGTCGCTGCGGTCCGGTCCCAGGTCGACGGGCACGTGCACCTTCCGCCGACCACTGGCGACAACATCGATGTACTGTGGAGACCTCATGCCCCACGTGTTGAGCAATTCGGCGGTACGTCCACCCGGCCTCCCGCATGCCCACTATACGCCCTCGCTCAAAGTCCGTCAACTGCACATATGGTTCACGTCCACGCTGTCGCGGCATGCTACCAGTGTTAAAGACTGCGATGGAGCTCCGTATGCCACGGCAAACTGGCTGACACTGACGGCGGCGGTGCACAAATGCTGCGCAGCTAGCGCCATTCGACGGCCAACACCGCGGTTCCTGGTGTGTCCGCTGTGCCGTGCGTGTGATCATTGCTTGTACAGCCCTCTCGCAGTGTCCGGAACAAGTATGGTGGGTCTGACACACCGGTGTCAATGTGTTCTTTTTTCCATTTCCAGGAGTGTAGTATCGTAGGGGGGGGGGATATTAACTGTGTTATCTCAGCAAAAGACCAAACACCGAACTTAATAAATGCACAGGACTCGACCACCACGTCTATATACTGAAACTGTTTAGCACCTGGAAAAAAATTCACGGGAACCGCATCGTATATAGACACAGAGCCTGAAATTCCGCCAGGAGGACAGACCGCATGTATGTCTCTGCCGCTGTCAGTCATAATGTAGTGAACAGCGACACAGCTCCAGTCGTCTTTTCTGACCAAAGTGCCCAGCAGCGTTACATGAACCTCCAACGCCCAGAAGTGTTTCGTGGTAGAGGCTACTGGAGATTTAACATCAGCCTGCTGCAAGACAAAACAGCTGGATGCAGACATCCAACGGGCATACGAGCAAGTAAAGCGCTCCAGAAACCAATACAAATCGACTGCTGAATGGTGGCTACACAGAGCCATACCAAAACTTAGATCTAAAGTAAAAAGTTACTTTTATCAGAAGTCCTATTGCGTCAAACAAACAATAGAATTTTATTTCACATGTCTCCATGAACTACACTACACCACCGACATCACAGCTGACGACACTTATCGCCGTATAAAGAAGTACAAGGCGAAAATTACGTACCCGTATAGCAAACAAATGCAAGGCACGATAACGCGATTCCAATCAAAGGACATCGGGTCAGCACACTTTACGAACATTGCAGCGGCAGAAAGTGAAGCTAATTGAAGAGGTTATTGATGGGATGGGGACTGTAGTTACAAGGCAAGGCGATACCTCATCGTAAGTGTATAACTACTAAAGAGAACTTTACGATAGGCAGGAGATCAGTGGGGCGCTTTGGACCGAAGTACTCAATGAAACAGTTTCCGTATTCAGAATGAGATTTTCACTCTGCAGTGTGCGCTGATATGAAACTTCCTGGCAGATTAAAACTGTGTGCCCGACCGAGACTCGAACTCGGGACCTTTGCCTTTCACGGGCAAGTGCTCTACCAACTGAGCTACCGAAGCACGACTCACGCCCGGTACTCACAGCTTTACTTCTGCCAGAAAGGCAAAGGTCCCGAGTTCGAGTCTCGGTCGGGCACACAGTTTTAATCTGCCAGGAAGTTTCAGTTTCCGTATTGTCTCGTGACGACAATGATACGCTTGACGCCCCATTCCGTGAGGGCGATGTAAAAAAGGCCGTGTCCAGAGCCACGAAACGAAAATCTTCTGGACGAGACGGAATTTTATCAACGCTACTGGAATATCTTGTCCCTGACATAATCTACTTGCTAATGAATTGTGACAGCTTGAATCTGTACCAGAGGAGCTCATTGAAGGCTTCGTTGTGCCTTTACCCAAAAAAAAGGGAACATCAAAAGATATATGAGTTGTGACCTATCTCCTTACCTAATTCAGACTTTAAAACAAGGACTGTTAAACAGCGAACGCAACCGGTGTTACACAAAATCCTAAGAAAACACCAATATGGTGCGGTACCTGCACGCAGTGTAATATCAGCTGCCTGTAATCTACGGGATGCCATCTGTACTCTAACGGACAATAAATCTGATTAAATCTGATTAAAGTGCTGACGAAGATGTGTTTCGGCCAACGTTTCGTCAAACTAATGCAGCACTTCATTTCCAGTGCCACATCACGTATCTTGATTAATGGCCAACTGTCTGACAAAATTATAATTAGCAGATCTTTCAGGAAGACTGTCCCCTATCAATGGCGTTGTACGTCATCGCGGTAGCACTATTACTTGTACGCATAACCCAGCGATCACTTGGAATCTACATCGGAACGGAGAAAGTAGCTTGCATTGCTTACGCTGACGACGTCTCCTTAGCAGTACGATCCATAGCAAATCTGATGAAAGTGGAGAACATCGTCAACGACTTCAACACGGTCACTGGTGCGAAGCTAAGCAAGAGAAAGACGACATTTCTCCATGTAGGAGGAGGCATTGGTGATGCTACCCATCTCGATTGGTGTGCAACGAGGGCACCACGGAGTCTACTGGGGTACAGAGTCAGACGCGTGTGCGACAAAAAACTGGACAGACATGGTGCAAAAAATCAGAGCCACAACGTGCGTTTTTTTTCTGACAGGGACATAGATCTCCTGCAAACAATACACCCAGTCAGAATATCTATAGGGAGCAGAATGTACTACCTAGGCCAAATCCTACCAGTCTCAAATCACCTAGCAGACAGTATACAGAAATTGTTCTGTTGGTATGTCCTCAGACGCCACGTCTTCAAAGTAAGCGCTGAAACTTTGGCCTTGTCAACCTCACTAGGAGAGATTGTTCTCATTAGTGCCACACATAAGTGTCAGACCTTACTTATCAACCGTATGCATAAAAATTGTACCGCAAAAAACAGAGAATCATTGATTACTTCATGGGGTTGAACGACTGTAGCAAAGAAAAATTCTATCTACAGCACGTCACTTGCAGTACTGTCAAGAAACCCATAATGCAGATTAGATCAGCATCTACTGGACATGATGGTATCACTATCCAGATGGTAAAACTTATTATTGACCAACTACTGTCCTCTACAACAGACATTTTCAACGATTCATTAATCACAAGTGTTTTCCCTGAGACCTGGAAACTGGGACAAATTAAGCCACTGCCTAAAAAGGACATAGCCACAGCACCCTCTGACCACCCCCCCATTTGCCTTCTTCCTGCACTATCAAAGGCCTTAGAATATATAGTTCATGACCAGCTCACCATCTACCTCACTACTAACAACTTACTAGACGAATACCAATCAGGTTTCCGTAAACATCGAAGCACAACATCTGCTCTGATAAAGGTGACAGATGACCTGAAACTTTCCATGGACAGACAAGAAGCGACTATCATTTGCTTGTTAGATTTCAGCAAAGCATTTGATACTGTCGACTTCGACATCTTACTGGCCAAACTTAGCGGTCTAAATTTCTCACCAAGTGCAGTGCAATGGTTTCGCTCATACATGACGTCTCGTCAGCAACGCGTCCTATCTGGGAATATAAAATCACAATGGCGGCAGTTAGTGTCAGGCGTTCCCCAAGGCTCAGTATTAGGTCCTACACTCTTCTCTCTGTATGTCAATGATGTGTCATCGGTTCTGACCTATTGCAAATACCATATGAATGCTGATGACCTTCAGTTGTATCTAAGTGCGAAACCAAGCAATCTCAAGAAAGCTATTGAAAATTTCAATACTGACCTCGATGCACTGTCAAAATGGGCACAGGACATAGGTCTAAAACTAAACCCATCTAAAACCCAAGCGGTACTTGTTGGTCACTCTAAGCTCATTAGGCCAAAACATCGGGAATCCGTACCACCTCTTATCCTAAATGGAACAAATATTAACTTATCTTTCTCAGCAAAAGGTTTGGAAGTAATAATAGATGAAAATCTAAATTGGACAGAGCACGTAACTGCAGTGTGCAAAAAAGCATCAGCATCCCTTCATGTCCTACAAAAATATAAAAAACTCTTCCCTTTCGATCTGAAAAAGAAATTAGTACAAACGCTTATACTACCAATCATTGACTACAGCGATATTATCCTACAAGGCATCTCTCAGGAAAATTCCCGATGAATGCCTGCGTCCGATATATCTGTGACGTTCGACTTTTTGATCACATTTCACCAGCATATGCAAAATTGTCCCGGCTGCGTGCAGACAAACGCAGAGATTTCCATACACTCTGTCTCATCTGCTGCCTTATAAATGTAAACTGTCCCTGATATCTCTCCTCGTCCCTAACGCTCATATCGGATCAACATGACAATGCAAAAATAATTTTGGTGAAGGTACTTCGTTCTCATATGCTGTTAACTGTTTTGCATTTAGCGTCTAGTTATACAAGGTGTGATTCAGAAGTTTCAAGATGATTCATTTCTGAAGAGAGAAACGCGCGCTGACTGGTTCCGCCAGGTGGTGGAAGTAAGGGGGGGGGGGGGGGGGTCTCAGGAAACGAACTGACGCTGCGACAGTTGCTTCCAGAATCCTGGAGAGTGCGCATTGCTTGCAGCGTCAGTGCGTGTCATTGGCTTCGATCTAGAAGTGGGAGAGGCGGAAATGGAGCAGCACTTGGAGCAGCGTTATGTAATTAAGTTTTGCATGCGACTGAACAAAAACGCCACGGAGACTCTCGGTATGATTCAAGAGGCCTTTAAGGAAGAAGCCATGTCCTGTGCAATGGTTTTCATGTGACACAAACGTTTCAAAGATGGTCGCGGGAATGTTGAAGACGACAACCGCTCTGGGAGGCCATCATTAAGCCGAACGCATCAAAATGTGGAGAGTGTGCAGGAACTTTTAAACAATGACCGTCGTCTTAGTGTGAGTGCTCTGCCGCATGAGGGATCGTGTGGTGTCACCGCCAGACACCACACTTGCTAGGTGGTAGCCTTTAAATCGGCCGCGGTCCGGTAGTATACGTCGGACCCGCGTGTCGCCACTATCAGTGATTGCAGACCGAGCGCCGCCACACGGCAGGTCTAGAGAGACTTCCTAGCACTCGCCCCAGTTGCACAGCCGACTTTGCTAGCGATGGTTCACTGACTTCTACGCTCTCATTTGCCGAGACGATAGTTAGCATAGCCTTCAGCTACGTTATTTGCTACGACCTAGCAAGGCGCCAGTATTCGTACTATTGATATTGTGAATCATGTACCATAAAGAGCGACGTTCTCCATGAATGGATTAAAGTTAAGTATTCCACCAGCTACGTCCGTTTTTCTCAATCCTAATTCCCTTGTCATGTTCCAGACCTCACGCCAGCCTGCGAGAGCTAAAACGCGTGCATTTCGGCCTCCTTTACTTACACGGTTGGCTCTCCTGCCAACCACAACAGATCGAGTCCGCCGCCTCCGCGCGGCGATCAAGGGCGATTGGATTTTCCACTACGACAACGCGCCCGCTCACACGTCGCGCGCCGCCGCCGAAGTTTTGGTCAAGTTCAACGTGACAACACTGCCAAAGCCACTCTACAAACCCCAACTTGGCTCCAAGTGATTTTTTTCTCTTCCCTCAAATCAAGACAAGCCTAAAAGGGAAGCGATTCGACTCCATCGACGCCACCCAGCAGGCTTTGACGACAGCCCCTGACAGCATGACGCATGGGGCCCTCCAGAAGGGCTACAAACAGTGGAAGACGCGCTGGCAGCGCTGTGTTGATGCTGAACGATCATATTTTGAAGAATTTTAGTCCGCTATACTTAAATGTCCAATAAATTTCTAGTTCTGAGTTACGTCTTGAAACTTTTGAATCATACCCTGTATGTTCACATATAAAGAAAATTTTCTTATAAAGTAAACTTAAGGTGCAGTTTGCACATTTAACTATTGGATACAGTACAAAAATATTTCCTTTGTGAACGTAGCACTTATTCTTTAAAAATATTGATTGGGTGCTTATTCATGTATGTATGTATTAAAATGTTCATATGTAATAAGAAAAGAAAAAAATCGATGAAATAAGGAAGTGCAAAAGTTTTCAGGGAAATTTTGGAATACAGACATACACAACTCGTTGAAAAATCAAATAAGTAGGAAGTGCAAGGAAGCTAAGACGCAATGATTGTATGCAAAATGTGAAAAAAACCGAAAAAGAAATGATTGTCAGAAGGACTGACTCAGCAATAGGAAAGTCAAAACGACCTTCGGTGAAAAGCAAGGATGGTAACATTAAGAGTGCAATGAGAATTCCACTGTTAAATGCAGAGGAGGGAGCAGATAGGTGCAAAGATTACATTGAAGGCCTCTATGAGGGAGAAGATTTGTGTGATGGGATAGAAGAAGAAACAGGAGGGGGTTTGGAAGACATATGGGATCCAGTATTAGAATCAGGATTTAAGAGAGCTTTGGAGGACTTGAGATCAAATAAGGTAGAAATGATAGCTAACATCCCATAAGAATTTCTAAAATCATTGCGGGAAGTAGCAGCAAAATGACTGTTCGCGTTGTTGTGTACAATGTATGTGTCTGGCAACATACATACCATCTGACTTTCGCAAAAATACCATCCACACAATTTCGAAGACTGCAAGAGCTGAGAGGTGCGAGAACTATCGCAAAATCCGCTTAACATCTCATGCACCCAACTTGCTGACAGGAATAATGTACAGAAGAATAGAAAAGAAAACTGACGATGTGTCAAATGACGATGAGTTTGGCTTCAGGAAAGGTAAAGGCACCAGAGAGGCAATTGTGACATTGCGGTTGATAATGGAAGCAAGACTAAAGAAATATCAAGACACCTTCATAGGATTTGTCGACCTTGAAAATGCGTTCGACAATGTAACATGGTGCAAGATATTATAAATCCTGAGAAAATTGGGGTAAGCAATCATGAGAGACGGGTAATATCAATATGTACAAGAGCCAAAAGGGAATACAAAGACAGGGATGTAGTCATTCGCCACTACTGTTCGATCTGTACATCGAAGAAGTCATGATGAAAAGGTTCAGGACTGGAATTAAAATTCAGGGTGAAAGGATAGCAATGATAAGATTCGCTGATGATGTTTTTGTCTTGAATGAAAATGAAAAAGAATAAGAATGACGTGGTCTGCTGAATGGAATTAACAGTCTAATGGGTACAGAATATGGACTGAGAGTAAATCGAAGAAAGACGAAAGTAATGAGAAGTAACAGAAATGAGAACATCGAGAAACTTCAGGAACGATGGTCATGAAATAGATGAAGTTAAGGAATTCCGCTAACTAGGCAGCAAAATCACCGATGATGAACGGAGCAAGGACGACACCAGAAGCGAACTAGCACTGGCTGAAAGGGCATTCCTGACCAAGAGAAAGCTACTAGTAACTAACGTAGGGCTTAATTTGAGGAAGAAATTTCTGAGAACGTACATTTGGAGCACAGCATTGTATGGTAGTGAAACATGGACTATGAGAAAACAGGGCAGAAGAAGCTTTTTAGAGGTGGTGCTACAGACGAATGTTGAAAATTAGGTGGAGTGATAAGGTAAGAAATGAGGAGGTTCTGCGCAGAATCGGAGAGGAAAGGAATATGTGGAAAACACTGACAAGGAGAAGGGGCAGGATGATAGGACATTTGTTAAGACATCAGGAAATGACTTTCATGGTACTAGAGGGAGCTGTAGACGGCGAAAACTGTAGAGGAAGACAGAGATTGGAATACATCCAGCAAATAATTGAGGACGTAGGTTGCAAGTGCTACTCTGAGATGAAGAGGATGGCACATGAGAGGAATTCGTGGCGGGTTGCATCAAACCAGTCAGAAGACTGATTACTCAAATGATTAGCTGTATCATTATCTATTTCTGTTATCAGTTTTATATCAATGACATGATTACTATGTACACTGACATCGGCTTATGTGTTGTTGTTGTGGTATTCAGTCTGTGATTGGTTTGATACAGCTCTCCATGCTACTCTATCCTGTGCAAGCTTCTTCATCTCCCAGTGCCAACTGCAACCTACATCCTTCTGAATCTGCTTAGTGTATTCATCTCTTGGTCTCCCTCTACGATTTTTACCCTCCACGCTGGCCACCAATACAAAATTGGTGATCCCTTGATGCCTCAGAACATGTCCTACCAACCGATCGATCCCTTCTTCTAGTCAAGTTGTACCACAAACTTCTCTTCTCCCCAATCCTATTCAGTACCTCCTCATTAGTTATGTGATATACCCATCTAATCTTCAGCATTCTTCTATAGCACCACATTTCGAAAGCTTCTATTCTCTTCTTGTCCAAACTATTTATCGTCCACGTTTCACTTCCATACATGGCCACACTCCATACAAATACCTTCAGAAATGTCTTCCTGACAGTTAAATCTATATTCGATGTTAACAGATTTCTCTTCTTCAGAAACTCTTTCGTTGCCATTGCCAGTCTACATTTTATATCCTCTCTACTTCGAACATCATCAGTTATTTTGCTCCCCAAATAGCAAAACTCATTTACTGCTTTAAGTGTCTCATTTACTAATCTAATTCCCTCAGCATCACCCGACTTAATTCGACTACATTCCATTATCCTCGTTTTGCTTTTGTTGATGTTCATCTTATACCCTCCTTTCAAGTCACTGTCCATTCCGTTCAACTACTCTTCCAAGTCCTTTGCTGTCTTTGACAGAATTAGAATGTCATCGGCGAACCTCAAAGTTTTTATTCCTTCTCCGTGGATTTTAATACCTACACCGAACTTTTCTTTTGTTTCCTTTACTGGTTGCTCAGTATAAAGATTGAATAACATCGGGGATAGGCTACAACCCTGTCTCACTCCCTTCCCAACCACTGCTTCCCTTTCATGTCCTACGACTCTTATAACTGCCATCTGGTTTCTGTATAAATTGTAAATAGCCTTTCGCTCCTGTATTTTACCCCTGCCACCTTCATAATTTGAAAGAGAGTATTCCAGTCAACATTGTCAAACGATTTCTTTAAGTCTACAAATGCTAGAAACGTAGATTTGCCTTTCCTTAATCTAGCTTCTAAGATAAGTCGTAGGGTCAGTATTGCCTCACGTGTTCCAATATTTCTACGGAATCCACACGGATCTTCCCCGAGGCATTTACTTGTTATCCTGAAATTTTGCATAACATTAAGCAAATGAATTCTAATGTGGTTTCTCTTATTATTTAGATTTGCGCAAGTTTGTATACCATTTTAGTATATCATTAGTCCTTCTGTTTTAATGAAAAGGCTTGTAACATTACGCCGTGTGAAAGAACTTGTATCTGTGGAGCTTTGTTTTTATTTTTATGTAATTTGTCTCTTTTACTCTATTTATTTCATTACAAAAATTGCAATTTTGAATGTTTATTGTTTTGTGTGTTTTGGTACGTGCCTTATGTTGTGTGCATCAATATTCAGCAAGCAAGCTCTTCATTGTGTACTCAGGCCAATTTAGGGTCAGTTGAATTCCGCATTCCCACGCCAACGAGATCGAAATCCTCAGATCACGTCGAACTAGAGGTTTGCATCAGATCTCTAATGCTAAATTGTGGCAGGAGTAAATGCATCGGGACACAGCTCAGTTGTCATTTCTTATGAGTAATGCAGTCATGGACTGTGCGGCTGGTCCCGGCGGGGGTTCGAATCCTCCCTGTGTGTGTGTTTGTTCTTAGGATAATTTAGGTTAAGTAGTGTGTAAGCTTAGGGACTGATGACCTTAGCAGTTAAGTCCCATAAGATTTGACACACATTTGGACATTTGTCTTATGAGTAAGCTTCTAGTTGGTACATTAGAACGAAGTGTGTTGGTTTTCCTAATCCCGTCAAGTTTTATCATGCAACTTAATAACACATAAGATAATGAGTTTGTGTTTGTGTTTGGAAGTGGCATATCTCAACAGAGTGAAAGTCGATTAAAAGGAAAACGATTTGAAACTGCAATAACTCAGGAGAACTCGCTCTTTAAGAGACTTTGGTGCGCCAAAGATGTGCCCATGTTGTAATCTCGACTCGCACCAATATGCGCCAGTCCTTCTTATGGTGAAAAAGTTCGCCAAAGTGGTGTTTTTATTGTTGCAGTAGTTGTATGCTGTTGTAGCGATGCACAGTGGAGCTGACTTATATGATGACGAATCTAAGTGACCCCGAGAAAGAAAGTAACTCCATAGAAATGATGCCTGCTAAAGAAAGGATTAAAGAATAGAGGATCCTTTGGACCAATGTGAGCAAGGAAACATCTGCATTGAATACAGGGAGTGTCCAACAATGGTTTTTTAAATTATTTTATTATAATATGATAACTTATATGTGGAAAGTCTAAGAGATCTTATTTCGACTGTGTTCTTGACAATAAATGTGAATGTAATGTGTGGAAAATCTATGTGTGGCTTTCATGTTGACAGATAACTTGTTACCAACTGGTCTGTTTGAAAGACGTTAGAGACGCTGAACCTTGGTGGAATGTAATGAATCTTACTTGCGCGATAGAGCATAAATAGAGATCTTGGTAACCAAATAATCTGCTGATCTGAGCATAGGCGAGTCAGTTCTTTGATGCTACGAAAAGGAAGGTGAGTTTACAGGCAAGTAAAGTAAAGTAAATTCAGGTAGAGTATTTTGGTTATATTATTCAATGTAGTAAGATATGCCATGCCTATCAATTGCGTAAGTGAAGGATACTTAGAATATTTGGCCTTCCAGTAATGGCGTTATTAAGTACACAAACACGTGTTACTTCTGTTTAGCCACTTATACTGTTTAGCACTTAGAAATGTTCGACAGATGGCGCTTCATCTGATCATTAATTATGATTTCAATTATGAAAGATCTTATGTCAATAACAGATTGGAAATATGTGGAAAACTGAAGACAATCAAGGGACTTCCTTAATTATCATGCATATGCGAGAACATAAACGTAAGATGGTGAATGCTGGTTACCAACGAGGGTAATTTGGTTTAGTGGTGATGGCAGAATACCAGTTTCTTGAATGAAAATTCCCCACGACCTAGAATACCTTACCAGTTCACCTCAAGCCTGAAATTTACTGTACATGAGTTATTTTTTGCTGATTTAATGTTTGAGTCTTTCTCGATGTTAGTGCAATAAGCACGGAGATCGGTGCCATATTAGCAACAACTGTTTATGTAAAGTATTTATGTATGTTTGTTGTTTCTGCCTCTGTCATGTATAAAGTCATTTAATGAGGGAACTAAGCTACCCTTGAGTTTTTATTTCAGTAATATTAAGTTTTGTATATTGTTTCCTCCCATTTTGTAAAGCCATTCAAAAGGACGTAATTCACTTTGCATTTGTGTAAACTATCTGAAGATTGTAAAAGATATTGGTTTTTTTAATTAATATTTTTGTTATCATGGTAAACTTCAGTGATATGTGGCTATGACTTTTATACTGAAGCGCTAGAGATACTGGTATAGGCATGCGTATTCAAATACAGAGATATGTAAACAAGCAGAATACGGTTGCCAACGCCTATAAAAGACAACAAATGTCAGGCACAATTGTTAGATCCGTTATTGCTGCTAAAATGGCAGGTTATCAAAATTGAAGTGAGTTTGAACGCACGAGCGATGTGACACATTCCCGAGGTTTCGATGAAGTGGGGATTTTCCCGTACGACCATTTCAGGAGTGTACGGTGAATATCAGGAATCAGGTAAAACATCAAATCTCCGACATCGTTGCTGCCCAAAAGATATCCTGCAAGGACAAAAATGTTTCAAATGGCTCTGAGCAATGTGGGACTTTATATCTGAGGTCATCAGTCCCCTAGAACTTAGAACTACTTAAACCTAACTAACCTAAGGACATCACTCACATCCATGCCCGAGGCAGGATTCGAACCCGCGTCCGTAGCGGTAGTGCGGTTCCAGACTGGAGCGCCTAGAACCGCTCGGCCACAGTGGCCGGCCCTGCAAGGACAGGACCAACGTCGACTGAAGAGAATCGCTCAACGTGACAGAAGTGCAACCCTTCTTCCAATTACTGCAAATTTCAATACTGGCCGATCAGCAAGTGTCGGCGTGCGAACCATTCAACGAAATATCATCGATATGGGCTTTTGGGGCCGAGGGCCCACTCGTGTGTCCTTGATGGCTACACGACACAAAGCCTTACGCCTGGCCTAGGCCCGTCAACACCGACATTGGACTGTTGATATTTGGAAAATACTGCCTGGTCGGACGATTATCGATTCAAATTGTACATTGTATCGAGCGGATGGACATGTACAGGTATGGAGATAACCTCATGAATCCATGGATCCCTGATACATTTAGATACGACTCTGACAGTCACACGTACATAAGCATCCTGTCTGATCACCTGTATCCATTCGTGTCTAATGTGCATTCCGACGATCTTGGGCGTTTCCAGCAGGACAATGCGACACCCCACTCGTCCAGAATTGCTAATGAGTGGCTCCAGGAACACTCTTTTGACTTTAAAGATGCCTTGCAATGTGCTGTTCAGAAGAGATCTCCACCCTCTGATACTGTCACGGATTTATGGACAGCCCTGCAGGATTCATGGTGTCAACTCCCTCCAGCATTACTTCAGACATTAGTAGAGTCCATGCCACGTCGTGCTGCGGCACTTCTGCGTGTTGTCGGGGGCCCCGCACGATATGAGGTAGGTCTACCAGTTTCTTAAGCTCTTCAGTGTACTATTCAATATGTACTAGAAGTTTGCGCAAGGTTGTTAAATTAAGCTTGTGTCCAGATGTCTGTTTGTTATGAGAGGCTCTTGCGGGACAAGGGGCGACAAGGCGCCTTACGGCAGCTGAATAGCGCTGAGTCGTGGGCGCGTTATCTGCTCAGAACAAGCCCTTGTCGCTGCCGGCATGCAACACGGCCGCAGGGATACGGCTGGGACGGGCTCCGCCGCAGGTGGTATTCGTGAAGGAGTCGAAGCAACTGACACTGGCGCACGTCAGCAGCTGTGACGTCAGAGCGCACCGCAAAGGTCAGCGGCCATGGGCTGCTATCCGGAGCCACCTCTAGGGCGTGGCCAGCCAACCACACATATTGGAATAATTGTGAGAGAGTCCACGTCGGTGCAGGGCATTAGTCTATTCACACGCGCGCCAGTCAGTATGTAAAGCTGACGCAGGATGGCTCTGAGCACTATGGGACTTAACTTCTGAGGTCATGAGTCCCCTAGAACTTAGAACTACTTAAACCTAACTGACCTAAGGACATCACACACATCCATGCCCGAGGCAGGATTCGAACCTGCGACCGTAGCGGTCGCGCGATTCCAGACTGAAGCGCCTAGAAACGCTCGGCCACACCGGCCGGCTTCGGAACTGTTCGTGCAATCGTTTAATGCTCTGTGCTGTAGGAGGATCCACACCGTACCTAGTACGAAAGTCGCACTGAACAGATATTACTGACCCGCACTGCTCTAAACGGAGAACACAAAAAGTTTTGTGTTGTCCCGACACCATTTTTACTAGAACTGAAGTGGGCGCACACTGCCGCTGTTACCTAGGGGGAACCTTTAAAACTCGAGGGTTTGTTCTTTTCAATAGTACGTTTTTCACGCACATATCTCAAATAACATAATATCGGGTGATCAAAAAGTCAGTATAAATTTGAAAACTGAATAAATCACGGAATAATGTAGATACAGAGGTACAAATTGACACACATGATTGGAATGACATGGGGTTTTATTAGAACCAAAAAAATACAAAAGTTCACAAAATGTTCGACAGATGGCGCTTCATCTGATCAGAATTGCAATAAGTAGCATAACAATGTAAGAGAAAGCAAAGATGATGTTCTTTACAGGAAATGCTCAATATGTCCACCATTATTGCTCAACAATAGCTGTAGTCGGGGAATAATGTTGTGAACATACAGATATACAAATCCGTCTGTAGACGTGCCCCCATTGAGAACGACATGCTGTGTTCTGTTTTCTAAAAACTCTTCAATCCAGCCACACAGCTGATCTGATATTCCGTTGGCTCTAACTTTGTTTATCAGGCGACAGTGCGGAACTGTATTGAACGCCTTCCGGAAGTAAAGGAAAATGACATCTACCTGGGAGCCTGTATCTAATATTTTCTGGGTCTCATGAACAAATAAAGCGAGTTGGGTCTCACACGACCGCTGTTTCCGGAATTCATGTTGATTCCTACAGAGTAGATTCTGGGTTTCCAGAAATGACATGATACGCGAGCAAAAAACATGTTCTAAAATTCTACAACAGATCGATGTCAGAGATTCACGCCGTTATATCGTTTGCTAGAAGTTTTTATTTGTTGTTCATTTGTGCAAAATGATTTTCTGTTGCCGTAACAGTGTAATGTTGGTTCATTAGTTACATAATTTTAGGCCTTTTCTTTGTATGATGTACTTGGGCACGTGTTGGCGTCATTTGTTGCATGCCTGCTAAAGTGCAGTTGAACTATAATGTCGTATCTTTTCGATCGTGTTCTACACTCATTTAAAGCCAATGGCCACAACTACAGTAAATTTGTGGAGTAATTTTATTTAATTTTCAGTGTTTCTTTCAAGATTTGTGACTGAGCACATGTTCACGCCTTTTGCCTTATGCGAGCCTACTATGTCTGTGATTGTGTTTTGTTGTTACCACATTGCATTAAAAAGTAAAGTGAATTTGAAATCTTTCGCGGAGTAGTAATTTTGTGGGGGTATGTTAGTTTATTTGTGCAGTTTTCTTTGTGTGTTGTGTTCAACCATACAGAACGTGGGTGGCCTCTCTTAGATTATACACTGTCTATTGCTACCTCAATTTGATGTTAAGGGCCCTGCAAACTTAATTATGAGAATACGAGCTATGTCAGTGTTTTCTTGTGAGTATTTTACTTATTTTATAGTGTTTTTTTCTGCCTAGTTTATGACCACATGTCATATTAGTTGCGTTACACAAAAGTTAAGGTCCCCTTCTGCAATCCTGTGTAAAAAATTGTAGTGTCAATCCACATTATTTCAGATACAATTACAGTCAGTGATTAATTTTAGCCAGGATGCTTGGTAATTTCAGAGATTGTTTCGACACGACCAGTGTGTGTTTAAGAATTCCACCCACCTCACATTTCCCGTAGTTTTGTACTATTTTAATATTTTTCCTGCCTTAAAGTAAACTTTTGCATCAGATCTTGCCCGATTTTCGTGGTATAGCCAGCTGTAATACTTGTTCCACTGCCTAGATTTAGCTATGTGCTCACATGTTGCACCAAAGATAATAAATAGGTGATGTGCTGTTTACTTTGGAAAGTAAATTTCGTATGTGTTGCTTAATTAGAGGTTTCAATCTACTGTTAATGAACCAAACAGTTCATTAATATGCATGCACTTGATAACTACGCAGAAATTTTCTCACCATTTTCAAGTAGATCTCGGTCCACGCCCCATGTTGTCCTAACTGCATGTGCACATAGTTGAATTGGTGTGTACAGTGTAATTCAGTGAATCTTTCATTTTCCTATTCATTCCTTTTCATTATTTTTCAAGAGAAGGAACGTGTGACCATGATAATATACTTAGTGAGACGATTGCTGGTAAATTATGCAATTATATCGTGAAGTTATGTCAGAACTTTGTAGACTATGTTGCATGGAAAGCATTATAAATTTTGTAGTTACTGTTTTGCCAGTTTTTGGATAAATAAATGAAGTTACCAGCAAAATAAATGTCGTCAATTGCTGAAACCTCCTTTGCCTAATCCTGATGAATCTAATTTCACTCCAGAATTTAAACGATTGGCACAATTATTGAATTAATAGTTGCAACAGAGTTCAATGAATAAGTTAATGAATGAACCTACATCAACGCCAGTGATAAGATTGCAAGTTCCCGCTACATTTACGTGTTGCTTCACGGTAACTAGCCCCATTATGTCATCCGTTGTGACTGTAATTAATTTGTTCGACAAATTTAGTAAAAGGACGATGTTGACCTCTGTTTATAATAGTTATTGGATTTTTTCCAAGAACAATTGAAGTCGAGTTCTTAACCACGAGGTAAAACGTGTAGCGAGACAAAGAGTGAGCCCATAAATAAAACATCATTGAATCACTTACATGGAAGAACCACGCGGTAATCTCACAGTATGTTGTTATGCACATGCCTTAAATTTTATATACACTGACGGAAAGAAAATCGCAGCACAAGGAAAGAGCTATGCGACGTAAACGAAAGTTGCTGGGTGTGTTTCTACATCCGAAAGACGTCAATTCAAATTATCCGCCAGTCGCATAAGAATGGCGCTACTAGCGCCACTATGAGGATGCAGATCTGTTTTGCTTTACAAACACGCTCTAACGGTCGTGAGCATTACTTGACTTTGAGACTGAATATGGTGAGTTGGCGTTCGTCAAGAATGCCTTTAAGGCGACAGAGGTACCATTATCAACGCCTGGCTGAGTTTGAACGAGGTCGTGTAATAGGGCTACGAGAAGCTGTATGTTCCTTCTGCTTAATTGCAGAAAGACTTGGCAAGAATGTAGCCATTGTTCCGTTTTGTCAGCAGCGATCATGAGAATGTACGGTCGCAAGACGTCTGAGCGCCAGTGGCCACATGATACACTACTGGCCATTAAAATTGCTACACTAAGAAGAAATGCAGATGATAAAGTGTATTCATTGGACAAATATATTATGCTAGAACTGACATGTGATTACATTTCACACAATTTCGGTGCACAGATCCTGAGAAATCAGTACTTAGAACAACCACCTCTGGCCGTAATAATTACCTTCATACTCCTGGGCATTGTGTCAAACGGAGCTTTGATGGCATGTACAGGTACAGCTGCCCATGCAGATTCAACACGATACCACAGTTCATCAAGAGTAGTGACTGGCGTATAGTGACTAGCCAGTTGCTCGGCCACCATTGACCAGACGTTTTCAATTGGTGAGGGATCTGGAGAATGTGCTGGCTAGGGTAGCAGTCGAACATTTTCTGTATACAGAAAGGCCCGTACAGGACCTACAACATACGGTCGTGCATTATCCTGCTGAAATGTACGGTTTCGCAGGGATCGAATGAAGGGTGGAGGCACGGGTCGTAACACATCTGAAATGTAACGTCCACTGTTCAAAGTCTCTTCAATGCGAACAAGAGGTGACCGAGACGTGTAACCAATGGCACCCCATACCATCACGCCGGGTGATACGCCAGTATGTCGATGACGAATACACGCTTCCAGTATGCGTTCACCGCGATGTCGCCAAACACGGATGCGACCATCATGCTGCTGTAAACAGAACATGGATTCATCCGAAGAAAATGACGTTTTACCATTCGTGCAGCCAGATTCGTCGTTGAGTACACCATCGGAGGCGCTCCTGTTTGTGATGCAGCGTCAAGGGTAACTGCAGCCACGGTCTCCGAGCTGATAGTCCATGCTGCTGCAAACGTCGTCGAACTGTTCGTGCAGATGGTTGTTGTCTTGCACACGTCCCCATCTGTTGACTCAGGGATCGAGACGTGGCTGCACGATCCGATACAGCCATGCGGATAAGATGCCTGTCATCTCGACTGCTAGTGATACGAGGCCATTGGGATCGAGCAGGCGTTCCTTATTACCCTCCTGAACCCAAAGATTCCATATTCTGCTAACACTCATTGGATCTCGACCAACGCGAGCAGCAATGTCGCGATACGATAAAGGGCAATCACGATAGGCTACAATCCGACCTTTGTCATAGTCGGAAACGTGATGGTATGCATTTCTCCTCCTTACACGAGGCATCACAACAACGTTTCACCAGGCAAGGCCGGTCAACTGCTGTTTGCGTATGAGAAATCGGTTGGAAACTCTCCTGATGTCAGCACGTTGTAGGTGTCGCCACCGGCGCCAACCTTGTGTGAATGCTGTGAAAAGCTAATCATTTGCATATCACAGCATCTGTTGGTTAAATTTCGTGCTGTAGAAATTTTAATGGCCATTAATGTTCTATCTAGAGGCAAGAACATCATGTTTGGCATGTGGCTCTGGCATATCTTGCTGCATTACAGCAGCAGTGTGAGCAGCATTTGGCATCACAATGACCCAATTGACTGTTATAAAGTGGTTACCCCAAGGACGGCTCCCAGCCAGACGTCCTATAGCGTGCATTTCATTGATCCCAAACCGCGGCCTCTTGCGACTTCAGTGGTGTCATCCGAGAGTTCATTGGAGGACAGGGTGGAGGTCCCTTGTGTTTTCTGATGAAAGCTGGTTCTGATTCGGTGCCCGTGATGGCTGCGCGTTGGTTAGAAGCAGGCCAGCTGAGGGCCTGCAAGCTATCTGTGTGTGCTAGACACCACCTACACCTGGAGGTTGCGATTTCATACAACAGTAGGAGCACTCTCGTGGTTCTCTCACGCGTCTTGACTGTAAATCTGTACGTCAATCTGGTGATTCGACCTGTTGTGCAGCCATTCATAATAGCATTCTAGGGCGTGTTATCCAACAGGATAAAGCTCTCCGATACAGCACTGTTGTAAACCAAAATGCCAAGAAATTCTAGTCATATAGGGGCTGTTAATGGCACCTAAGTTGGAGGATTACAGAAGTGTCAGATTCCACATGTCTACTTTGACCCATGACATCATCAATATGGTGGAAATGCTTTTCTAAGCATCTCCAATACGGCGCCTATGTCGTCACTACATATACACTGCTATATTCAGTTTATTCAGTATTCAGTTTATTCACCATTGACCACTTACAGGAGAATAGGTCTGAACATTAAATATACAATTAGCAGTAACTTTACAGTAAAGTTTTTACAATTTAATTCCAATTCTTTTAGGAATGTACATATATACTAATGTCAATGATGAGGGAACTAAGTACATGTGGGGTCCCACAAGGTTCCATTTTAGTGCCCTTACTTTTTCTTGTGTATATCGACGGCCTTTCATCAGTAACATTACTGGATGCCAAGTTCATTTTGTTTGCCGATGATACAAACATTGCAATAAATAGCAAATCAAGTGTAGTCTTAGAAACATCGACTAATAAAATATTTGTGGACATTAATCACTGGTTCCTAGCCGATTCTTTGTCACTAAACTTTGAAAAAACACGCTACATGCAGTTCAGAACTTGTAAAGGGTGTCCCATGAATATATGCCTAACTTATGATGACAAACAAATAGAAGAAGTGGACAGTGTTGAATTCTTGGGATTACAGCTTGATAATAAATTCAACTGGAAGAAGCACACCACAGAACTGCTGAAGCGTCTTCACAAATCTCTATTTGCAATTCGAATTGTCAGACATAGGGGATATAAAAATGGAAAAGCTGGCATACTATGCTTACATTCATTCCATAATGTCATATGGGATTATTTTTTGGGGTAATTCATCAAGCCAAGCTGAAGCTTTCCGGGCACAAAAACGTTCAGTAAGAGTTATATGTGGTATGAACTCAAGAGCATCTTGCAGAAGCCTGTTTAGGAAACTAGGGATACTAACTACTGCTTCCCAATATATTTATTCCTGAATGAAATTTGTCATTAAAAATATATCACTTTTTCGAACCAACAGGTCAATTCATGGAATCAATACTAGAAATAAGAATAATCCTCACAAGGATTTAAAGTCACTTAGTGTTGTACAAAAAGGTGTGCATTATTCAGGAACACACATTTTCAATAACTTGCCAGCAGCCATAAAAAGCTTAACAACCAACGAAATTCAGTTTAAGAGAAGCCTCAAGGATTTATTGGTGGCCAACTCCTTCTACTCCATTCATGAATTTCTCAGTAGAACCACAGTAGAACCAACTGATTTGTGTGTGTCTAATATATATATATATATATATATATATATATATATATATATATATATATATATATATAACTTCTTCACAATTTCCGTACAGTAACGTGTTCATTGTAAATAAGTATTCTAGTGTTCTACAGAACATTGCCTTGACACCGGTCATCCTATGGAATACAACAACACGGAGATTCTGGCTTGCACGTCCAGCTATTGGGATAGTGTTATTAAGGAAGCTGTTGAAATCAGGCTATCAAGCAACCTTATTAACAGAGATGGTGGATTTTGTTTAAATGGTGCTTGGAATCCGGCTCTCTCTCTCATCAAAAAACAGAGGGACAGAATTAATGCTACCTCACCTGTTGATTAATAGTAACTATCGATATTTCTGATGTTGGTTATCTTTGGTTTTGTTGACACTTGTTCTGTGTGTAGTGTCTTCCTTGATTCTCCTCTGTGAACCTAGGTATAAAATTTGCTAGCACATTTTTGCTTCCTTGCATTTGTGCCTTGAGAATGGCAGGGTGTGCTCCTGTCGAAATATCGGCGGTGTTCGACGACGCCATCCGGCAGCAAACCCGTAAGTTATTTGAACATTCGATTCTCCGGGAAAAGTTTAGGTCTCACAAGTATTATAGTAGTTGTATTACACGTTTATTACCTTCTAAATAAATAAAAACCTTTTTTATTTTAAATTCAGTGCATTAGTATTTGTAAAATGATTCTTTTATATAGTGTTAATTAAAAAAATGACAGTCATTCCACTTGGAACCTGTGGAATGGTACATTAGCTTATTTCTTTGCGTTGTAAATATTTGTCATGTATTATTGTTTTTCAGACATGCTCTACATCTGGGAGGACCTCCTCACTACTGATCAATTGGAATGAAAGTAAATCTAATCTAATCTAATCTGTAGACATCTTGCCTTGGCGTGCTCGAACACCAGATATGTCTCCAATCGAGCACATATGAGACATCATCGGATGACAACTCCAGTGTCATCCACAACCAGCATTAACAATCCCTGTATTGACTGACCAAGTGCAACAGGCAGGGAACTTCGTCCCACAATCTGATATGCGGCACCTGTGCAACATAATGGATGCACGTTTCCATGCTTGCATTCAGCGTTCTGGCAGTTACTCCGGTTATTAACTGCACCAGCATTTCACATGTGCAATAGTTTATCTCGTGCTTACATTAACCTGTGATCTTGCAATGTTAATGACTTAAATATATTACCTAGATAAATGTATTCTGGAAATTTCAGTACTCTAAATGAATAATTTTTTGGTGCTGTAGGTGGTTTATCGTCAGTGTACAATCAGTGCTATGTATTTGAATATGTGACAACGTAATTTCATGTGTCTATTAAAATGGTTACCAGACATCATGTTTATATTCATAAAAGGATGAATGAGTTAAATTTTAAAAAATGGTTATCAAGCGAGAGTGAATGATTAACTGATGTTTTAAGAAAGAGAGTGATGAAGTTTGATTCACCCTAAGCCATTACTGGGCGAATAACTAAGAAAATTAATAATCCATTGTTTTTGTAAAGTCAGTAAGTGTGAATGGTGGTTAAGACAAGAACAGAAATTGTAATTTTAACTGAAAAGAGGAAAGACTCACGTTGTGTGCTGAATGGATATCATATGTTTAACTAAATGGAATCAACCTTTTATGCCAGCAACAAAAAAAGTGAGTGTGTGATGACGTATTACAACAGTAAGGAATATAATAAAAGATGTGTACCCTTGAAAAAGCCCAATCCTTCAACAAACAGTCAGTGCCAGAGACGAGTTCACAATCCTAATTTCGCGTTAGGACAATTTTCTTTGATGCACTTATTCTATAAAAAGTTTCGAGTGTAATCACAAGTGCATAAATCTGAAACGAGTAGGGATGGGTAATGTTACGTGAAAGTTTTTTTACCAAACAGAAGCCCTAAGTTATGTAAAACCAGTAAGAAAGAGTCAAATTGATTGGAATAAATAAACTCCACCAGACAATGTAATGCGAAATAGAACTAGTGACTGCAAACACATCAGTACTTAAATTACGATTTCCTTGCATTTATAGATGAATGAGGAGCTACTGTCGAAGCAGGTTGGATTCCACTCAGAATGGGGAACGTAGTGTAGGGCCATAAAGTCACAAGGCGTCAACCCCCTCCCCATTTCCCAACGTCGCCACTCGCCCCCTTGTGACGGGAAGCACGAGGTAGGTATAATGTTACGCTGAGCTGTGCGTTGTGGAACGAGAGTAAGACAGAAAGCCGCTTTGGAATAGAGGTAGACAATTCAGATTATATCTGAAGGCTGCCTGTTTTTCATGAGTGTGTCTATGGGATACGTGCCGCTTAATAGGAAGTGTCCTGGAAGAACTTCTATTGTAGAGGGAATCAGCGGGAAGTCAGTCTTCAATGAAAAACACGGGCTGTTGGATACATTTTTGTGCTCCAAGACTAACAAGTTTTTAACTGGTTAACCACCCGAAATATGAGTAAGGGAAGCATCTAGTAAGACAACATCTTACTGTATGTCACTATCAAGAATTAGTATTCAGCCAATCCGAATTATACAATACCGAAAAACACAAGTTTTCCTTGCTGGAAGCTCTCTGCCTATTGTTACTTTACTTCTACACTTCACTTCTAGAGGACTTCTCGAACAGGTCCTCACCACATCCAGGCTCCATTAGAACTTCTGCTCGTCTGGCACGAGAAGCTCTCATCTGGCTTAATTGAACTTAGATACCGTCAAGGTAGAACTATTGCTACTGAGCCAGTGACTGATTTTGTAGCCACTTCAGCCACAACTTACGCATTACGAGTACGGTGGGATCCTGCTGCAGCAGCAAAGCGAACTTTACGGAAAGGCGTAGTTTCCGTAACGATATTAAAAAACTCCAATTTCCATTTTCCCGTAACGATATTAAATAATTCTGATCTCCATTTTCAAGGTTTATTTCTACTTACAAGTTCAACATGCTTTCTACTCCGGCAATATATGAACATGCATATCCTTCTTTAGTATTTTCTATTTCTATGCCCGAGCGAGGTGCCGTAGTCGTTAGCACACTGGACTCGCATTCGGGAGGACGACGGTTCAATCCCGCGGCTGTCCATTCTGATTTAGGTTTTCCGTGATTTCTCTAAATCGCTTCAGGAAAATGCTTGGATGTTTCCTTTGCCAGGGCACGGCCGACTTCCTTCCCCATCCTTCCCCAATCCCATGAGACCGATGACCTCGCTGTTTAGTCTCTTCCCCCAAATCAACCAAACCCCTATCTCTATGCACTAACCCATGGAAGTCTTGTATGACTCCTGTGAATGTAAATGTTCTGTCCAGAAAAGAGTTCACTTGTATCGTATTTCCAAATTTCCAATGAAAGTTTGCCAAGACTTAAGTGATTACTAAGCGCAGTTTTTGTAAATTTTATAACGTACATGTAATAAACTGTGTGCATTCAGATCATTGTTTTTGTAGTCACATAAATTCCTTTATCACTGATTTATCGTCGGTGATTTACTTGTCAGATATTACACAACCAAATTAATTTATTTAATTTCAATTTCCAATTAAAGAACCCCATCCACTAGGTAGGCAGGGGTTACAAAAGCACCGTAACCTTACAGCTCCTATCCACTTACTCGTCGACCAGTCTAGTGTGGCAATAGAAACAGCAAACAGAAAGCTCATGTTTTTAATTTCAATTTCAAAAACTAATTCACGGAGGAGGACTGTACACACATACCACCATTTCAACGTAGCACAGGCACCCATATGGAGGACATATGGAATGATAGATTAGGCATCCCTGGCAATGAGAAGCAACTGAAAGGCTTGAAAAGAAATAAAATAGCCAAGCCCAGACAGAATCCCAGTTCGGTCTTACAGAGAATACTTTGCAGCATTGGTCGCTTACTTAGCTTGCATTTATCGTGAATCTCTCTCACAATGTAAAGTCCCAAGAGACTGGGTAAAAGCGCAGGTGTCTTCGATATACAAGGAGGGCTAAAGTATGCAAATGAAAAATTACAGACTAATATTCTTATCACTGGTTTGCTAGAATTCTTGAGCATATTATAAGTTCGAATACAACAAATTTCACTGCGCGAGATAACATTCCGTCAGCAAATCACTACGTATTAAGAAACCACCACTCGTGGAATCTCATCGTACCCTTTTATCGCGTGTTATCCTATGAACCACGAGTAAAGGGTATCAGAAAGAGTACATATTCCTACATTTCCGGAAAGTATTTGGTACAGTACGTGTGCAGACAGTTACGCTTGATGGCAGACAGGAATGGCGGTGACTGATGCCAAAGTGAGCAGTAACACAGAAGAAACAACTTTATTGACAAATAAAAATAGCATCAACTCAGATCAAATCCAAATCAAAAGGAGAACCCCCAGTTAGCACGTATAATAGGTTAGCATAATTTACAATAACCATAATGTGTAGTCATTAAAAGGAAAATACAGAATAGCATCACTCGTACAAAAACAAAAACAAAATTTAAGCTCTACCCAGGTGTTAACGCTGGAATTAAAAGACATACCCTAGAGATCTCGTGTCTATGACGCCATTTATGTTTCTTTTACGACAACAAACCTTTAAAACAGTAACATACGATTTTACACTCATACCGATCCTTGCACAGCATCAAAACAGAATGGTAATTGGCATAGATTTGAAAAAAACACTGTTTAATCTAAGACTGGATAGCCAAGAAACACAAAATTCAAAGTATCAGCAGTAAGGATGCTTACCACTTATCACAGACGGCCTTAGAAAAAACACAACAAATTCCATTCGAATAGCTACGTGATTTAACATGGAACTTGTGAGTGATAGTCAGTCGTCATTTTTTATCTGTTTTCCGTCTTTCCCTAGTTGCTCTAAATTTGTGGAGGTATGTATCGTCTCTGCAACTAAATGAAGGCAGTTTGTTTGTTGCCACACGCGTTTCGCTTCATTTATTTGGGAAGCAGCATCAGTGGCCTGAAATAAATGTTTCTTTTTATAGATACAATAAACGTATTATGTGATAGATATAATATGCTGGTATATTAGATTTTGTCATGTTTTTCTCTTGCTTTTCAGGTTAGAAGCAACTTTTGTAGCACAAGTTTCATATTGTGAATGTATAGTTCGGTGTTACTTAAAGATTTCCAGCGCTGTTAACACATGTATGTGTTCCTGGAGATGTATTTGTTGTTCTTCATACTCCAGCTGGCCGATTTCTGGCGTTGTTCCATACACACTTGTCGCATTACATGTTTCACTTTCACTTCCATTTTGTTGAGGACGACGGCTCAATCCCGCGTCCGGCCATCCTAAGTTAGGTTTTCCATGATTTCCCTAAATCGCACCAGGCAAATTCCGGGATGGTATAATTGAAAGGGCACTGCCGACTTCCCTCCTCGTTCTTCCCTAAAACCGATGAGACCGATGACCTCGCAGTTTGGTCTCTTCACCCAAAACAACCCAACCCATTTGGTGGTCAACATATTTGTGTTTACGGTGTGTAGTGTTGCCAACTGTTGTTGTGTGTTTGTCTGTATTTTGTTTGTGTTGTGTTTGATGTTTTTCATTTGTTGTGTGTGTGTGTGTGTGTGTGTGTGTGTGTGAGTGTGTCACGCGCATGCGCACACGTGTGTGTGTATTCTGCTGTTTTTTTACATAATAAATATTTTTTTATATAATAAATAGGCGTGATACTAATGAACAGAAAACATTTATGCAGATATAAAAAACACAATCACTATTAAACTTTTCGTTAAAGAAGCTTGTAGATAGTCTGTAGCCTAGTCCACCTGCCACACAACAGGTTCCTAGCGAGTCAAAAATAGAATACACTTGAGCGCCATTTCATACAAGCAAAAGTGAGTCGACAACGAGGCAAGGTATTATGTTGGCTGCGAATACTGCTGATAACTTCAATTTCTAACTAGCTCGAGGGGCATGGCACACTTAGGGTCGATTGGAGAACATTTTTCTACACAAGCGACTTATCATTTGGCTTTTCCCGCGCCTCTCTCCCCTTTATATTCGTATCCTTTTATCCGTGCCACTTCTTCTTTCGCCATAGTCCCCCAGCGATCGTAGGGTCGCCGTGGTTACAACGGATTTGGCAGTGTTAGTGTTAGGGATGGCCGGATGCCCTTCCTGCCGCCACCTCGTACCCCCAGGACGGAATCAGTGTACCACAACTGTCTGCATCTGGTGTAAATAGTGAAATAGTGCGGACGTGTTTCAAATGTCTACGACGCGTGTAACTGAAGCGTAACGTGGGAACCAGCCGGGTATTCACCTAGCGGGATGTGGAAAACCGCCTAAAAACCACATCCAGGCTGGCCCTCGTCGTTAATCCGCAGGGGGGATTCGATCCGGGGCCGGCGCGCCTCCCCGGGTGCAGGAAGGAGCGCGTTAGCTCGCTCGGCTACCCTGGCGGGTACTTTCATGTGTGCCACTGTTCGCTACTAATTGAGCTGTAATCAAATCAAGCACTTGGGTGCCCCAGACGCCTCTCTCAGCCTGGCGTCCCTAGCGGCCGCTACTAATTGTGAGAGGTCCCGTATAGAAATCTTACAGTTATGGCGCCTCTGACGGCCCCTCAGCTTGGCGGCCCAACCGGCGGTTTGTGTCGCCTTGTGCACACTGGACCCATGTGCCCGAACGTTATCACAGGTGATGTTTTCTAGCGGATCCCTCGACAGGGAAGGCCGTGCCTGGAAAACAGCGCCGTCCACGTCAGTCTCGCAGCACCCCCAGCAGCTTCGGCGAGCGTGCATATTTCTCTGACGGCGCACTTTTGGCGCGCCACAGCCGTTCAGCGCGTGTTCAAAACGGCTCGGTGACGCGTCGGAACGGGACTGTCTCATGGCGAAGGTTCGGACATACGAAATAGGTTCTCAGAAAAGTGAGTGAATCGCAGACTTCTTAAGTAACAGCACCCAGTACATTGCCGTGGACCTGGATGTTCGTCAGAGATAAAGGTACTGTCAGGAGTGCCCCATTGAAGCGTGATGGGACCGTTCTTGTTCTCTGTACGCATAGACGATTGGAAGGACTGGGTGAGCAGAATTCTTTAGCTGTTTACTGATGACACTGTAAGGTATGGGAACGTGTTATCGCTGAGTCACTGTAGGGGGTCACCTTAAAGACATACAAACTTTTATTTTGTAACAAATGTCCGCTGAATAGCGTTATTATTATGGTGTACTACCTTTAGTAGAAATTTTTTTGTACATAGATTCGATAAAACTAATTACTGTTATTGCTACAGAGTATGTAATGTTATTGTTACCTTAAAGATATATATAAAAATTTTGCAGCAAATGTACATGGCATACAGTTATTGTATATTACTTTTAATATTAATTTCTTGCACAATGATAATATCAAAGTAACTAAGACTACGCTTCTGTCACTATGACAGACGTATTTTGTAAATGTTTTTAACTGAGCGTCAGACTAAGCTGTCGCCTGACAGGACATACGTTCTGCATCTGCGAGAATCTCATGATTGTGTTTAAGAGTCAGAGTGGACTACCACCTTACATAACGAGTAGCCTGAGTCTACGTAAATATAAGTGAAACTCAGTCTGCACTGTCACCTGACATGATAACCGGTCTGAGTTTACGAAAATATAACGAAAGTCAGTGTGAGCTACCTTCTCACGTAAAATGTGTCCTATAACTAATTGAATATCACGACTTTAAGTGTATGTCAGTGTCAGCTACCACCTGACATAACATGTGTTCTATGACTGATACAATATCATAATTGTAACTGAATGTCAGTGTGTATTGTCACCTGACTTGACATATACACTCCTGGAAATGGAAAAAAGAACACATTGACACCGGTGTGTAAGACCCACCATACTTGCAGCGGACACTGCGAGAGGGCTGTACAAGCAATGATCACACGCACGGCACAGCGGACACACCAGGAACCGAGGTGTTGGCCGTCGAATGGCGCTAGCTGCACAGCATTTGTGCACCGCCGCCGTCAGTGTCAGCCAGTTTGCCGTGGCATACGGAGCTCCATCGCAGTCTTTAACACTGGTAGCATGCCGCGACAGCGTGGACGTGAACGGTATGTGCAGTTGACGGACTTTGAGCGAGGGCGTATAGTGGGCATGCGGGAGGCCGGGTGGACGTACCGCCGAATTGCTCAACACGTGGGGCGTGAGGTCTCCACAGTACATCGATGTTGTCGCCAGTGGTCGGCGGAAGGTGCACGTGCCCGTCGACCTGGGACCGGACCGCAGCGACGCACGGATGCACGCCAAGACCGTAGGATCCTACGCAGTGCCGTAGGGGGCCGCACCGCCACTTCCCAGCAAATTAGGGACACTGTTGCTCCTGGGGTATCGGCGAGGACCATTCGCAACCGTCTCCATGAAGCTGGGCTACGGTCCCGCACACCGTTAGGCCGTCTTCCGCTCACGCCCCAACATCGTGCAGCCCGCCTCCAGTGGTGTCGCGACAGGCGTGAATGGAGGGACGAATGGAGACGTGTCGTCTTCAGCGATGAGAGTCGCTTCTGCCTTAGTGCCAATGATGGTCGTATGCGTGTTTGGCGCCTTGCAGGTGAGCGCCACAATCAGGACTGCATACGACCGAGGCACACAGGGCCAACACCCGGCATCATGGTGTGGGGAGCGATCTCCTACACTGTCCGTACACCTCTGGTGATCGTCGAGGGGACACTGAATAGTGCACGGTACATCCAAACCATCATCGAACCCATCGTTCTACCATTCCTAGACCGGCAAGGGAACTTGCTGTTCCAACAGGACAATGCACGTCCGCTTGTATCCCGTGCCACCCAACGTGCTCTAGAAGGTGTAAGTCAACTACCCTGGCCAGCAAGATCTCCGGATGTGTCCCCCATTGAGCATGTTTGGGACTGGATGAAGCGTCGTCTCACGCGGTCTGCACGTCCAGCACGAACGCTGGTCCAACTGAGGCGCCAGGTGGAAATGGCATGGCAAGCCGTTCCACAGGACTACATCCAGCATCTCTACGATCGTCTCCATGGGAGAATAGCAGCCTGCATTGCTGCGAAAGGTGGATATACACTGTACTAGTGCCGGCATTGTGCATGCTCTGTTGCCTGTGTGTATGTGCCTGTGGTTCTGTCAGTGTGATCATTTGATGTATCTGACCCCAGGAATGTGTCAATAAAGTTTCCCCTTCCTGGGACAATGAATTCACGGTGTTCTTATTTCAATTTCCAGGAGTGTATTTTATAATCGATACTACCATGGCAGAGTGTTTCATCACCTGAGACGCCTGTTTATGACATAATATAGATTTTCATTATGGTAACCGAAACAGGGTGAGTTATCCCCTGACTTAACAGGTATTCTGCTTTTACAGTAAGGTGGCTCAGTGCGTCCAATCACCTGATGCCCACTCTCTTTCAATCTTATTGCACTACTGATCACTATTAAAGTCAGTGTGTCCTATCACCTAATGTGACATGTATTGTACAATGTACATTATTTGTGGCTCTGTGTGTTTCATCACCTGAGGCCCCATATTTTACTACAGTTTACAGTTAGAAGCCATGTAAACTGTCACATGACGTGACATGTATTGTACAATGGACATTATCTGTGGCTCAGTGTGTTTCTTCACCTGAGGCCCCACATTTTACTGCAGTTTACAATTAGCCTCGACGTAAACTGTCACCTAACGTGACAGGTCTTCTTAATTTACTACTGTCAATGAAACTCGGCATATACTCTAGGTCTACTACAAGATAATGATTGTAACTGAAAGTCAATAGATGCTGTCACCTAATGTGACACATATTTTGTATTTAATCCTACTATGACTTAAAGTATCTTATTGCATTATTTCACTTGCATTAAGAGTTATTTATGAGACATTTATGCACATTTGCTATTATATGATTAACTTCTAGCAGATATTTAACTATTTTATGTATTTTACCTCACATTCTACATTTCTGTTTGGTAAAGTTTGATGTTATTTGAGGTATTTTACTTCACATTTCTGTGCTTCTATTTTGTAACTTTTAATACCATTTGATACACTTCTATTTGTAAATCTATGTATATTCTGCATTTTACCTCACATTCTACATTCTGCATTCTACATTTCTGTATTACAACTTTTCATGTTATTTGAGACACTTCAACTTAAAAATCTAAATACCTTATGTTAATTACCTCACATTGTATTCTTCTGTTTTGTAATTTTTTGACGGTATTTGATACACTTCTCTTAATAATCTAAATGTCTGATGTCTTTGCCTTACATTGATGTGTTTCTGTTTTTTTTTTTTTTACATTTTGGTGTTCTTTGATTCACTGTGATTTGAAACTCTGATGATATCATGCATTTTACTTCACATTCTATGTTTGTATTGGTAAATTTTATTTCTGTGTAATACTCTTTTAATTTTGTATTCTATCTTACATTGTATTTTTTTTTTTACGAATTTCGTGAGGAAATCTGTGCCAACTACACAGATCAGCCCACAAAATTCTGGTCCATCGGACCAGGGGTTATGAAAGGTTTGTGCTAATGTCTGATCAGGGTAGATATAGAAAATAAAGTTGATAACTGCCAACTGCAAGGTGGAATGAGTATAATATCTTTGAGTAGGAGTGTCTTTGATGTTTAAGAGAGCCGGGCGCGCGCAGTAAAAAAACTGGGTCGTCACAGCTAGGTGCCCGGAGGAAGCAGACGTGTGTTCACAGCTTTAAGGTAGGATTCGCGCTACGCAGTTTTCAGGTTGCATACTGAGCAGACTTTAGCATGTTAATAAGAGAAACTATAAAATGATTTCAGAATGGGTTTTGTTAGATAATGTTCAGAGTTAGGATTTGTATGTCCAAGTTTTGATGCAGTAAGCGTTCTGTAAAACTTTTTGTAAGAGTGATTTGTGCTACAAAATTGTTGGAAATGGTAGTTTTTGTATATGACTTAAATTTTTAACTATATATATATATATATATATATATATATATATATATATATATATATATATAGAGAGAGAGAGAGAGAGAGAGAGAGAGAGAGAGAGAGATCAACATTGTGCTTAAATGTAACAGCGTGAATCATAATCCACATCCTTTGCTTGTACTGAATATGAAATTGAATAGTAAAGTAAAGTTACCCACCAAATGAAAGATATCTGCAGTTCATGGTTTGAAATCGATTTTGGTATAAATGAAGTTATCTGAGCAAAGATATTTCAAATAACTAATTTTATGCCATTGCACAACTGGCATTTTTCAAGTCAAGATATAATTTCATTAAGTAAACATCAGGTCCAAAAGTTAATTTTTCAGTACCATCTTAATGCCATTGCACAAACGGCATTATTCTCTTAAACTTGATTGCTGAGTCAAATACATGTTTCATTACTGGCAAAATGGAGGAGTGCACGAAACAAGTTCGCAGACACAGTCAGATGCAGGTTTGTTGAATAATTATTTTGGAACAATTTTATCTTTACTTTCACTAATTAAAAAAGGAAACAATTTTGGGTTAGATACTTTGACTCTTAAAGATAATTTTGGACATGATACTTTCAACCAGCAGGGAATATGTATGTGCTTAAGGTCATTGACTATTTTTCACAATTACTAGTAATGATAGCAATTATAGACCAACAAGTCATTACTGTAGCACAGGCATTAATTAGCAGTTGGATATTGAAGCATCAGAGTACGTACTTCGTTTCGGAAATTATGAAACAGCTATGCCATGTGTGGCATATTCGATCCCATTGCACCATAAATCCAACAGTAGGATGGAGCGTGTCCATAAGATGCTAGATATGAAGACTGGTATATCTATCTTCCCTACGTGGTTTGCGCAAAGAACCCAAAGGTTCATACGGGAACGTGCATGTCACCATATGAGGTAGTATATGGTACGAAGATGCCGTCCCCCATTGAAGTTTTAAATCCTTCGTTATGACAAATTTGAGTATCAGTAAAAATGTTTGCGAGAAGAATAGGCGGAGGGGTGGGGGATGGAGAAATGTACAAAAGACGAACAAAAAGGCTCTGGAATGACAGTAAAAGCTGTATAGGCGGCGCATGGGCGCACTGCCGCAGTATCGAGTTGGACAGTGGGTACTGGTCATTTATCCCTATGCAGCGAAGGCAAATATGAAGATGTTCTTGAACGAGTATCACAGACCGTATCAGATCATGGAGACAAGCTCATCAGTTAATGTCAAGGTAAGTAGACACTAGAAGGTACCCCATTCTGGGCGGGTGTGCGGCCAAGTTTCCACCAGTGCCTTTCACCGAGGCCTACGAGAAAGACAGGCCGCGGCCCGTACGTCACGAAGCTAGGACGAGGTCGCTCGCTCGCTCGCTCAGCTCAGCAGAAAAACTGCGTTCTATACCTATTAACTCGTAACTGGGTTTGTATGTACAAACGAGCATTGTATCTTCTACTGGAGTCCACTGTTATGGAATTTTACTGTTATTAGTCCTATGATGATAGAAAGTTACTGACCCTACGACTTATCTTAGAAAATAGATTAAGGAAAGGCAAACCTACATTTCTAGCATTTGTAGACTTAGAGAAAGCTTTTGACAATGTTGGCTGGAATACTCTCTTTCAAATTCTGAAGGTGGCAGGGGTAAAATACAGGGAGCGAAAGGCTATTTACAATTTGTGCAGAAACCAGATGGCAGTTATAAGAGTCGAGGGACATGAAAGGGAAGCAGAAGTTGGGAAGGGAGTGAGACAGGGTTGTAGCCTGTCCCCGATGTTATTCAATCTGTATATTGAGCTAGCAGTAAAGGAAACAAAACAAAAATTCGGAGTAGGTATTAAAGTCCATGGGGAAGAAATAAAAACGTTGAGGTTCGCCGATGACATTGTAATTCTGTCAGAGACAGCATAGGACTTGGAAGAGCAGTTGAACGGAATGGACAGTCTCTTGAAAGGAGGATATAAGAAGAACATAAGCAAAACGAGGATAATGGAATGTAGTCGAATTAAGTCGGGTGATGCTGAGGGAATTAGATTAGGAAATGAGACACTTCAAGTAGTAAAGGAGTTTTGCTATTTGGGGAGGAAAATAACTGATAATGGTCGAGATAGAGAGAATATAAAATGTAGACTGGCAATGGCAAGCTAAGCGTTTGTGAAGAAGAGAAGTTTCTTAACATCGAGTATAGATTTAAGTGTAAGGAAGTCGTTTCTGAAAGTATTTGTATGGAGTGTAGCCATGTATAGAAGTGAAACATGGACGATAAACAGTTTGGACAAGAAGAGTATAGAAGCTTCCGATGTGTGGTGCTACAGATGAATGCTGAAGATTAGATGGGTAGATCACATAACTAATGAGGAGGTATTGAATAGAATTGGTGAGAGGAGGAGTTTGTGGCAGAACTTGACAAGAAGAAGGGACCGGTTGGTAGGACATGTTTTGAGGCATCAAGGGATCACAAATTTAGCATTGGAGGGCAACGTGGAGGGTAAAAATCGTAGAGGGAGACCAAGAGATGAATACACTAAGCAGATTCAGAAGGCTGTAGGTTGCAGTAAGTACTGGGAGATGAAGCAGCTTGCACAGGATAGAGTAGCATGGAGAGCTGCATCAAACCAGTCTCAGGACTGAAGACAACAACAAACAATGATAGAAAGTGCACAGGCCTATTAATCATTTGTCGCAGCTGTACTGCAGTACAATAACATTAAAATCATGTCAAAATCATTTTCAGTTGCATAAGGCAACACATCTTGCATGAAATGAGGACTGTCACGCGGAATAGACTAAATGTTACAAACATGACGTTATACCATTATGTCGAGAATTGATTTTAAATTTTGTTGTGCAAGCAGTAATCACTAAGACTTTATAATAGCAGATTCAAGTAGAAGATGCAATTCTCGTTAGTACGCACACACCCAGTTGCCAGTTAAAAGCTTTAGAAACGCATTTTGTCTGCTGAGTGGAGCGAACGAGCGAGCTCAGGCCTACCTTCGTGACGTACGAGCCGAGTCCTGTCTTTCTCGTGGGCGTCGGCCTGTCGCGTTGTGACGTCATCTGGCAGACAGCGGACAGGCTGCGAGTAGCCCGTGCATAATCTAGACGGAACGCGAGGCTAAATAATTATTGTAATAGCGTAGCGAGAGAGGGGAAGAGATGAGAAAAAATTACAAGTGATTGCGCAGTTGCAAACTGTAACAATCATAGCAGTAAAACTAGTGATATAATCTATCATCGATTCCTTAATATTGCTGTTCAAAGGGAGTGGGTAGCTCGTTGAAAGAGCAGATAAAATCAGTGTTAATAGTGCACGAATTTGTTCAATTCATTTTCTTCCGAAAGATTACGAGCGTGATTTAAAGAACGAGCTCCTTGATTTGCCGATAAAAAAGAAGCTAAAAAAAATGGTTCAAATCGCTCTGAGCACTATGGGACTTCTGAGGTCATGAGTCCCCTAGAACTTAGAACTACTTAAACCTAACTAACCTAAGGACATAACACACATCCATGCCCGAGGCAGGATTCGAACCTGCGACCGTAGCGGTCGCACGGTTCCAGACTGTAGCGCCTAGAACCGCTCGGCCACCCCGGCCAGCTCTCCGTTACTGGTGGATAACGACGGAAAGACTCTCAGGTGTTCTGCTGCTGCATACAGAGAATGACGATGAATGGGTTGTGATTCTTCACTCCCTAGAGTGGGGAGTTTAGTCTTTGACACTCAAGATTTTTAAATTCTTCAGAATTTTCCTATTGCCTTTCGGCGTGTTGCTGCAACAACTGCTTTCATTAAGTGCGCCATGGGTCGCCACATAGTTTGATAGATATTTCCCACTCAGTGGTGTGTTGCTACTTTTAGCAACATATCGCGCTTTCCACACAAAGGCCATTGGGGTGTGGTTCCCACAAAGCCGTTCTCCTGATGTCATTGTCCTGGGCAGGGCATACATCTGCAGAGTGGCAAGTTAAGTGTTTATCGTTTTCTGTGTTTTCCTCGTGTAAGTAGGCTGTTTAGGTTCTTACATTGGTAACGCCGCCGCCACGTAGCGCTCTGTATGGAAATAACTGGCTGTGCTGTGTGCAGTCTGTGGCTGGTTTGCATTGTTGTCTGCCATTGCAGTGTTGGGCAGCGGCAGCTGGGTGTGAACAGCGCGTAGCGTTGCGCAGTTGGAGGTGAGCCGCCAGCAGTGGTGGACATGGGGAGAGAGATGGCGGAGTTTTGAAATTTGTAAGAATTGATGTCATGAGCTGATATATATATAATGACTATTAAGGTAAATACATTGTTTGTTCTCTATTAAAATCTTTCATTTACTAACTGTGCTTATCAGTAGTTAGTGACTTCCGTAGTTTGAATCTTTTATTTAGCTGGCAGTAGTGGCGGTCGCTGTATTGCAGTAGTTCGAGTAACGAAGATTTTTGGTGAGGTAAGTGATTTGTGAAAGGTATAGGTTAATGTTAGTCATGGCCATTCTTTTGTGGGGATTATTGGAAGCCAGATTGCGTTGCGCTAAAAATATTGTGTGTCAGTTTAAGCACAGTCATGTATAATTTTTCTAAGGGGACGTTTCATATGTCGACCCTTAGCCGAGGATACCTCACTGGAATCTTCTGATTTTTTCTTATAGTTTGTGTAATTAGTGTAGATATTGTTTATTGCTAGCGCGTAATTGTAGAGAGAATCTCCTTTGTAGTTCCAGTCTTTCATTGTTGTACAGTAAAACAGTTGTGGCATGCTTATATATTTGCCCCAAGTATTTCGCAGCTGCGCTTGCAATTAACTAGATATTATTTTCAGTGCTATGTTAATGTGTTCTCTTATTTTTGCTCTTCGAATTGTGGTTTTCCGTGTTATCGTGTGAAATATTGTGACAATAATGGCGTGTGAAAAACGCAACACTACGCTCCAAAGTAAACTGAGAAATAATAGCGATAACGAGCGTAGCTTACCAGCACCACTGTGCAATGAATTAACAGACATTCAAAGTAGTAATTTGGTAACTAGGCATAGGGAAATGGAGCGGGCTGCAAATAATGGAGTAGGCAGTGAAACAATTAGTGAACAGGGAAGCATTATCATTCGATCGGTCGGTAACAGCTCGCCTCAGGATTCCGAAATGACAGGACACAATCTTGCAAATACTGTAGATTAAGAATAGGCGTCCCCACCGTTTTCTCAAATAAGTCAAGACACATTTTCTGCTTTTCAAACTGCGAATATTGTCGGTTCAAATGCATTGCCGAATAGCACTGAGTAACATGTTTCAGACACCAGTGCATTGTTATTACAATTAATGCAACAAATGGGACAAAAGCTTCAAAAGTTAGACACAATGGAACAACACCAGAGACAAACACAGCAGCAGTTAGACACAATGGAACAAAATCTTCAAAAGTTGGGACTCAGTGGAACATACGCTTGAACAAACACGTGAAGATTTAACTACTGAGTTACATAAAATCGAATCGAAATGTCAAAAAGTCTGTAATGGCGTAAAAACACAAATTTGTGAGCATTTTCAACCTATTTTTTCGCGGCATGAAAATGCATTACAGAATCACGAATCAGCCATAAAAGAACTGCAAACTATTGTTCATGAAAATCATGAGACCTTGCAAGCCAAAATTGACTCAGTTGCATCTACCGATTCGGTTATGCAACTTGCAAAAACTCAGCAAAACTTAAAGGACACAGTAGATACGATTTCAACACAAATGGACACTGAAATTTGGTTCAGAAAAACACACTGAGGAAATAAGTACACTATCGGAGAAAGTAGCCGAACTTTCGGATCAGTTCATTAACTTATCTGCAAAGGTAGATGATGATCTGAATGACACAGAAGTGTGCGAACAGATTAGGAAGTTCAAACAAAATCAGAATCAAATTAATACGTAACACCAAAGAGAAATCCGGGAAGTACAAGATCAGTTGACGCAGGTAATACAAAAATTACACGGGAAGAGGAACTTAGAAATACGAAAAAGCCACAAAATAATAACACAGGGCATTTCGGAAACCATGAAAGAAATTGGCAAGGTGGGCCGAATTTTGAGATGGAACCGCCGACACGACGTAACAATGACCGATATGCTACTCGCCGACACGATGATTTTGACTATAAGCTGTTCATTACTGCACGTAAATTCAAAACATTTAAGAATTCTGACAACGACATTCATCCACAAGCGTGGCTCCATCAATTCCCTCATTATTTTCCTCCCAACTGGTCATTAGAACACAGATTAGAATTTATGTGTGGCTACTTAGAGAATGAACCAGCTGTAAGAATGCGATCGGTCATTCACGATTGTCACAGTGAAGGAGAATTTTATCATGCCTTCCTCTCAGCATATTGGTCTCAAGCTACACAAGTCCGAGTAAAACACAGCATCATTATGATGAAACATTTCGAACAATCTGAATTTTCCAGTCTTGTGAAATATTTTGAAGACATGTTACATAAGAATCAGTATCTTTCAAACCCATACAGCCCCTCAGAACTCATCCGCATTTGCTTAATCAAATTGCCTGAACATTTACGACATATTATTTTGGCAGGACGTTGAAAAGAGGACAGTGAAGCTTTTCAGGGACTCTTACAAGAATTAGAAATTGACACTGACAATCGCGGAACGCGAAAACAGGAACACAACAATTACAGGTCACATCCGTCGCAATTCCGCGATGAAACAAATAATAACTGGACACGACAAGGCTATTCTCACAACACAAATCGTGACCAAAACAGACACCACCCGTATGACAACCGTTGGCACAGTAGTAATAATTCCAGGGAAAGATAACCTCTCCGCGGTAATTACTATCACAGAGACTACCATAGAAATAGACAATATGGGAACCAAAATAAATATTATCAGGGGAGACAGAATAACTTTAGAAGCATCGGTCCAGCGCGCAGTTACAATTCAGGAAGAAAGTCTCCACCACGTGACCGACAAGAAATTAATTACAGAAATTACCGACCTGACGACAGACGATATGATCTTAACGACAGACCTGAATTGCATCAGAACTGGCGAGCTTCAAACAGGGCAGGGCCTTCTCGTCAAGGTGAATTTGTAGCAGTTAGGTCTCCTAATCCCAATAACGGTGCGCGCCAACAAAGAGACAGGCAATGACTCGCACCGCAGGCAGCCGCGTGCGCCGGCTGGCTCAGAGAAAAATAACATAGACGCTAACCTTGAGAAAAATTCCAGCATTCTTTACCGACGTATACCGCATGATAATTACGTTCAAGTTAACTCTGAGCACTAGGAAGGGTAAAGGATTGTACTACATTTCACATGTAAAACCGTTTATTGAAAGATAATCTGTTTTTTAACTTTGTGTTTGCCATATAACTTTTCACTTCACATTACTAGTATGCTTTGTCAGACTTATAATCTGTTAACACGCAACAATGTTTTGAAGTTAACTATCCAGTCTAGAACCTAGGGAACATTTTTAAACAGAAATTACGAATGCATTGTTATAGTGAACAGATGACACAGTGTTGTTATTTGTACATTCTTGCTTGTTAGTTGCACGATTACGTAACGACTATAAGGCTTACATACTTAGAACATATACTGTTAATGAGATTTTAATTGAACATTTTGGTTTAGTTGAAAAGACATCCTATATCTGAAGTACTTTCTGTGAGATTAAAGATGACTTGGCATTTGGTTTCTTTGATAGCTACACGATTACATCACGACGCTACTAATGTGTGACACAATTTACATTGTGCTTTTGCGGTCTATCTGTTTTATATCTGCACAGTTTTTCTGAATTCTTCTGGAAAGGAAAACATGTTTTAGTAGTAACTTTGTGGTATAGCTACAATGAGACAGCCTTTTCTGTAGCACAACAATACGTTACAGTACAGTACTTACTTCATCAACGCAATAAGCGTAGTAACTACGATATCTATACGCAAAGCATTTCACTTTCGCTTATCATGAGGTAAGTACATTGACTTCTGCAGAACTTAGCTTTCGGAGGATGATAACTACGACACTTCCACAGAGACTATCTTACAACAAGACGCACAGTTTAGCGCTACAGTACACGTATTTGAGTGATTAATTTAGTACTTAAAACATTTATTTTTAAAGATATTTGAAGTACAATGATACATAGGTTTTCCGTGATACATTTCATTCCATTGCTGTAATCTGTAACACCTGAGGATATAATTACATTAATCCTCAGGGGGTACACGCCTACTTTGTGTACCATGTGTCTGGCAAGCACAAGGAGCCCTAGCTAATATGGTATTTGCTTATACAACTTTACACATCGGTATCATATTTCTCTAACACATAAATTACACTGATATCTGATTATTTAACTGAGAGACAAACATTTTTTTTTACTACGTCAGTGACAGATGTTTACGCAATTACACAGCTGGATAACTTCACACTTATGAAATTGTATTTTGTCTGTATTTTGTGAACTGTTCATATTTTTTCGGAACCATTGTGATACTATGAGAGCTTTGAATGACATATTTGGTATGAGATCATGATTTTTAAAGTACGTTTGAGGTAGATGACACTTTTGACATGAGCAGAGAATTTTTTTAGGTTTTGAAATTATTGGAGGAAGCTACGACGATTTTTGAGCTTAGGCTGAGGTTTTATGATGTTATGATGACGATGTGTATTACGCTGTTGCGGTATGTTTATGATCAATAAGCTGATGCTATATAAGTTATTTGATTATGCTATGCATCTGTTATGATGAAATATTGAAGACGTGTCAACGAATAAGGTAAGGAATAATAAGTAGTGGTTAGGGACTTTGGTTTGTGAAAAAGGTTGTTGGAAACCAAGAATCGTACTTTAAGAGTTATGAAATGTATGTAAATGCGTGAATGTATTACAATGCCGACGAAAATTTTTTGGACACTGTTATATTTATAGGATTTTATTTTCTACACATTTGTAACGCAAATTCTCAACCTGTGAAAATATTTTTATATGAGACTGTCACTGTAGTGGAAACTGCTGTTGTAAATATTTCGGTATGAAAGGTAAGTGACCGTAACGTAATGCGTTGTGAGCGTCCAGGTGTGCCAGCCGCCTTGAGAAAAAGTCATTAGTGTGTGCCTTTCAGAGGCACAGGTGGAGAAAAAAGGAGGCCATTAACCTCGCTATTGACATTCCTTTCTAGAAAGCATCGGAAATACGACACGCCCAAACTTGAAAACATATGATTACACTGTGAAGCTCTTAATTTATGATATTTACTGAAATGGAATGATGAGAAACATTTTATATCTATTGTCTTTCTAGCTGAGAGATTGCTCATTTTGTTTAATATCCAGTTTCTATCTGCACTTCAGCATTGGTTAAAATAAAATTTAATAGATGTACTAATATCACTATTTTCTGTCTACAGACCCAGTAAAGAATCATTTTATGATGTACTTTCTTAGAAAAGAGAGCACAAATAGACATTTCCCTTCATAGGAATTGCAAAAATAATTTTTTTACGATTTGGTAACTTATCTGCTAGCGTATGCTCTCAGGATGCATCACTCTAGTGTTAAGATGTGACATAGATATTAAACATTTTTACTGTAATATTTTTTCTGCTTCAGCTTTGTCATGTTTAGATATAAGTTATTGCATTTGCTGCTGCTGTTTGTCAGGCATAGTGTTACTGAATTTGACTTTGTATTACTCTGTTAAGCCAATTTTACTACAGATTTATTTTTCTTGTTTCCTGCGCAGTGCCTTATATTAGTTGTAATATTGCTGCTTGCTTTGACAATTTCCATTTTTTTCATTGCTGTTTGTGTTAATTGTTTTGTGCTGCTGCATTGCGTCGTCCCTTAGTTTAGCTCAGTAGGTTTAAGTTAGCTTAAGAGGGGGTAGACTATATAAGAAACTAACTATGATGAATTGGAAGAAAAGCATTGAGAAGCTATAAGAGAATGGTTTGGCCAAAAAAGAAAGTAGTGTACAGTGGAGAAAAACTAGTTTTGAAAGAGGATGTGAACAGAATACAGAAAGCATGCTTGGATAGGAATTTGTTTTGGCTGGAGCAAATGTTGAAATAAGAGGGACGATTTATGGAATGAAGTTTTGGGTTGGACTGCAGTACCAAATGTTACCCTGAAAACAAACCCTGTCCTTTCCTTTTGTGTTATGCCACTATGTGTTTGTGTACTCTTGTGTATTTATTTTCTTCCTGTCTCTGTATACTGTTTCATAGAATTTTTTCTCTTCTAATACTAAGCTACATTCACTATGATGGGGAATATTGTTATCCTCAAATATAATTTGCATTAATAACATGTTATTTACTTCGTAAAGATGTTTACACATTATTTATTCTGTTTTCTTCTAATGCTCATGTGTGAAGTTGATATTTCAAAAGTTATTCTGATCTTTCATGTATGTACTTATGTCATAATTTTTGTAACACTGATGTATTTGTTATTTCGATTCTTTTGTAAGGCCTGTATTACTGCAAATGTTATCTGTACTATTATGTTCTTTAATGATGTATTTTGTACCTTTGTTATTTTATTCTCATGTTATAAAATTGTAATTGACACCAGTTCATCAAATTAAGTAACTTGTAAATTACATTTCACTGCACACGTTCGTGTTGGTCATAGTATATGGACAATATGTGAGAAGTAGGGACTGATAGTGTTTGCACATGTGTTAATAATTCAGCAAGGAACTGGATAACAGCATTGCTGGTTCTAGGGACATTTCAAACAAATTCTTTGTGAGTGGACAAGTGGTGGTTTATGGACTTGCTATATTGTCCACAAGACTCTTCGATGGTGATTGTGCACCTGCACAGTCGCAACAGTTGGCTGCTAGCCATCTCTACAAGGACTACAGTGTGTATAAACCTTTGATGACTCACCAATACCATTATTTCTACAAGGACTGCAGTGGGTCTGCACCTCTGATGGCCCACCAATACCATAATCTCTACCAGGACTACAGTGGGTCTACTCTGTGATGTACTAGCTACCAATAGTCTTCAACTTCGACTGACTCTGCTGTGGGTTTGCTCTGTTGTGGCCCATTACCTGTCTGCATGTCAAGAGTCAGCACTGTCTTTCCATTGGAAGGACAACACTACTTCTTCAAGACTGCATGGAAATCCACTACTTATGTGTGCATTTTCTTTTACTACTCAGACTTTGAGAAAAACACTGCAATTTTACTGTGATGAGCGATCAGGACTGTCTTTATGGACTGTGAGAAAATATTTGACCAACATTGTATCAATAAGTGTGTGCATTTGATATCTTTGTTATTGTAATTATGAAAAATTTTTTCAAATCTTTATTGGCCACTGCCCAAAACAATTTGTAAAATTTTTTGTGGGGAGCGTGGGAGCTATGTAAGTAGGCTGTTTAGGTTCTTATATTGGTAACGCCGCCGCCACGTAGCGCTCTGTATGAAAATCGGTTAATGTTAGTCATGGCCATTCTTTTGTAGGGATTATTGGAAGTCAGATTGCGTTGCGCTAAAAATATTGTGTGTCAGTTTAAGCACAGTCATGTATAATTTTTCTAAGGGGACGTTTTACTCGTACTATAGTTATTAAATTACGCGTGTATTTCTGTCTAAGACTTTTAATCTCGCGTTTTTGTAAGTGTAACTTCACTCACTCCGTAGCGCATTAGTGTGGTTCCAGTCAGACTGTAGCGCCTAGAACCGCTAGGCCACCCTGACCGAAAAAAAGCTCAAAGCAAATGCAGTTCTATCACAGCATTTACCAAACTGGCATGATGGAGATGTACGGAAAACTAAAAGCAACAGTGAAGCTACCGACCAGGTAAGCAAGCTAAATCTACTGACATTTACTGTTGTTGTGATTAAACTAAATTACAGTGCTCATTTCGTTTACTCAAATCTTCTCAAATGGCATGTATTTTATGTATCGATACGTAGTTATTATTTCTCAGGTGTCATTCATAAAACAGGCAACATGAAACAAACATTTAATCAGTTTTCTTTGTTCTTCCCGCAGGTTGTACTTGAGCGAGCTCAGTGCAATGAAAATAGAGATGTGCGAAAGAGACCAGTTTGAGCCTTGGAATCTGTGTCTCCAAAGAAGAAGAAAGTGGACCAAGTAACAAATACAGCGCCGACCAGTGGACTAAGTGATTTAAGACTTAAGGACGAAGAAATCAAAAGACTGAATAAAGAAATAGAAGTTTTGAAGAAGAAAAACGCAGTGCTGGAAATGACCCTAAAAGAACGTCATGCAACCCTGAAACAGGTCAAAGCTGTCAGACAAGTGTTGTTAAAAAAGAGAAAATTAAGTGCAACTGTGAAAGAAAGTATCAAATGTATTATCGAAATGTTTCACTGCGGGCAAATTCGCAATTTGTTAGAAGGCAACAGAGAGATTAAATGGAGTTCCCAGGGAATTGCCAATGCATTGATTTTAAAGGCCCTTTCTCGAAAAACTTATACGTATTTGAGAAAGCACAGCATTTCTTTGCCCTGTGGTGCAACAGCTTCAGAATTGGACTAGAAACTTTAAGTGCAATCCATGCACTTCGGAAGAAATTTTGGCTATTTTGGATATTTATTGCGTTAGAAAAGAACACTGTGCTGCGTATTGACAAAATGATCATTGACGGCCGTATCTGCTATGCTGCGACGGAAGACAACATTTCAGACCTCACAGCAATGTGCTAGTAGTGGTGATTCGTGGTTTGTGTAAATCTTGGAAGCAGCCAGGTTATTATGATTTTGATGTGACAATGAACACGATATAATAAAGAAAGTTGAGCGTTCAGGGCAGCATGTTGTGGCCGTAACGTGTGATATGGAAGGAATACATTCTAGAGTGTCGAATGAGCTTTGCGTCGACACATCCAAAACATTTCTCACAAGTCCAGTGAACGAGGAAGGAAAGATCTGGGTTTTCTGCGATGTGCCTCACTTACTGAAGCTTCTTAGTAACAACTTTTTAGACGAAGGAGTAGTTCTACCTAATGGAACTTCAGCAGCGAAGAAGTTAATTGAGAGCCTTTTAGATAGTCAGAAATTTGACCTTAATATAAAACAACATTTATCGTAAGCTCACATTAATGTCACAAGTAGAGCGCGACAAAATGTTAGGATGGCTGCTGGTTTATTTACACACCGCATGGCTGAAGTTCTGTTGTATGCTCTAGGAAACGAACGTGAAAGTATTTTCTTTGAATGATGTGTTCGACGTCTTGAATTCCAAAGTTCTCTTTAAGCATGGCACGCCTCTACGTAGTGGGTTTGGTCTGAATCTTCCAAGACAAGAGAACACTTTAAGAAAGTTTAGAGTTGTTTGACTAGGAAACATAAAGGGTTTGCTGTCGTTTCAAAAGGCGTTTATCATCTCCATCATATCACTTCTAGGACTGTTTGAAGAAGTCATAAAAGATAAAGAAAGGTATATCCTAACATCTCGACTAAATCAAGACTGTATAGAAAATTATTTTAGAGAATTCGAGGTCTTGGTGCTTTCTATAGCAACCCTTCAGCAGTCGAGGCCAAGCACAGAATTCGGCTTCTTGTTTTAACAGGAAATGCAGACGACGTACCGTTATCAAGCAGTGCATCAGTTGCTGATAAGAGAATCAGTAGTATAGATACTCCAGACACCGAAACGCACGATGACGAATTCAGAAAAATCATTACCAGTAAACTCTGCATTGACGTGACAGAGGAAAACCAAATGAATACTCAGTGTGCAAGTAGTTGTGACATTGCACATATTGCGGAAGAGGAAGAAGAACTCATGAGAACAATCCACGAAATAGAGGGAAAAAATTCTGATGCAGATGACTCTGTACACTTCATGGCTGGCTATCTTGCATTTAAGTGTCGAGCCACTGACAAAACCTTGTGATTACGAACTGAAATGTATTTCTTAGGACCAATTTATTTATTTATGTTTTTAACACACTTTAAAAGCGTTTAAATCATTTGCGGAAGAAACATACTATACTACTGGTCATTAAAATTGCTACACCAAGAAGATATGCAGATGATAAGCGGGTATTCATTGGACAAATATATTATACTAGAACTGACATGTTATTACATTTTCACGCAATTTGGGTGCATAGATCCTGAGAAATCAGTACCCAGTACAACCACATCTGGACACAATAACGGCTTTCATACAGCTGGGCATTGAGGCAAAGAGAGCTTGGATGGCGTGTAAACGTAAAGCTGCCCATGCAACTTCAACACGATACCACAGTTCATCAAGAGTAGTGACTGGCGTGTTGTGACGAGCCAGTTGCTCGGCCACCATTGATCAGACGTTTTCAATTGGTGAGAGATCTGGAGAATGTGCTGGCCAAGGCAGCAGTCGAACATTTTCTGTACCCAGAAAGGCCCGCGCAGGACATGCGGTCGTGCATTATCCTGCTGAAATGTAGGGTTTCGCAGGGATCGAATGAAGGGTAGAGCCACAGGTCGTAACACACCTGAAATGTAACGTCCACTGTTCAAAGTGCCATCAATGCGAACAAGAGGTGACAGAGACGTGTAACCAATGGCAACCCATACCATCACGCCGGGTGATGCGCCAGTATGGCGATGACGAATACACGCTTTCGATGTGTGTTTAGCGCGATGTCGCCAAACACGGATTCGACTGTCATGGTGATGTAAACAGAACCTGGATTGATCCGAAAAAATGACGTTTTGCCATTCGTGCACCCAGGTTCGTCGTTGAGTACACCGTCGCAGGCGCTCTTGTCTGTGATGCAGCGTCAAGGGTAACCCCAGCCGTGGTCTCCGAGCTGATAGTCCATGCTGCTGCAAACGTCGTCGAACTGTTCGTGCAGATGGTTGTTGTCTTGAAAACGTCCCCTCTGTTGACTCAGGGCTCGAGACGAGACGTGGGTGCACGATCCGTTACAACCATGCGGGTAAGATGCCTGTCATCTCGACTGCTAGTGATACAGGGCTGTTGGGATCCAGCACGACGTTCCGTATTACCCTCCTGAACCCACCGGTTCCATATTCTGCTAACAGTCATTGGATCTAGACCAACGCGAGCAGTAATATCGCTATACGATAAACTGCAATCGCGATAGGCTAAAATCCGACCTTTATCAAAGTCGGAAATGTGATGGTACGCATTCCTCCTCCTTACACGAGGCATCACAACAACGTTTCACCAGGCAACGCCGTCAACTGCTCTTTGTGTATTAGAAATCGGTTGGAAACTTTCCTCATCTCAGCACGTTGGAGGTGTCGCCACCGGCGCCAACCTTGTGTGAAAAGCTAATCATTTGCTTATCACTGCATCTTCTTCCTGTCGGTTAAATTTTGCATCTGTAGCATGTCATCTTCGTGGTGTAGCAATTTTAACCGGCAGTAGTGTAGAATGAAATATTCACAAAATCCTCATATCTCTTAAACTGCTTCAGATATCGAAACAAGAATTTGACAAATGACAGTATGCAGAGAGGAAAGTATTTTGGCACGTGATTAATATGCGGAACTTCCATATCTACCGCGATACTCAAGCGACTACAGGTTTTTCCAATGAAACGATATAATACTGAAGTTCCATCAATCTTTGGTGAAACGAAGATTACTGTTGGGTTGGAGCAACATATATGAAGAAATTACACTTTATTTGTATGCCGAGAATGGGTATTTTTATAAATTATTGACATGTATTTACAACATTTGCTGTTTTATGATTATGTCGCAATTTCAACTCTATTAGAATGTTAGTGAGTTGAAGATTTTCAAACTCAGCTGCGTTTTTATCGAAAGAAGTGGATTTGAAGGGGCAACAAGGAAACTTAACACATTACTCCAAACTGGCCACTGATGACGTCTCTCTGAAGAAAATTAAAGGCAATAAAAAGTCTCTGGGAAATAAATGGATACCTTTGTGGAATACTATTAATGATGTGGATTGACACTGGCCAAAGAATTTCATTTCAGTATCTCAAAGATCTGAGAAGTATAAAAACATTCATGACTGCAAAATGCAGTCCACTACCTACCAAGTGTTAACAGATTACCAATATCTTTGACAAACTAAAAGATGTTTGTGGTTAAAAAGCAACGTCCACCATGATAGGAAAAAAAGCTACCATGCTATGCACTTTTGTTGCTTTAATGTTTGTAGGAGTACTGAGACCCAGCAATAAAATCTGTTGCTCAGTGTCAGTATACATCATTCGTTTTAGAAAATACGCTGGGGTATAGGATTTCGCCGGAATTTCAACAGTAGTAGCGATTTACTTTCGCCAAATTTATCTTCACCTTTATTTTTCCTCAGAGAAATGTCATCGGTGGCGAGTTTTGAGTAATACGTAACGATGATTGTTGCCATATTAATCGGTTTCTTTCGCCAAAATATAGCTGAGTTTATAAATATTGACCTCTCTAACATTCTAAACCAGTTGAAATTGCAACAGAATCATAAAACAAATTGTGTGAAGAAATGTTAATAGCTTATGAAAATGCTTATTCTCGGTATAAAAATAAACTGTAATATCTTCACATATACTGTTCCACCAGCTATCGATACCGCTAAGATATTGCATCATTTCACTGAAAACATCTATAGTTGCTTGAGTATCACGGTGGGTATGGAAGTTTCACACATTACTCATATGGTGAACCATTTTTCTCTTTGCGTGCTGTCATTTGCCAAAAACTTGTTTCGATATCTGAAACGTTTACGAGATTGTGGAATTTTGTGCATATTTCATTCTGGCTTTTCCGGGGCGCGCGAGTCCGGGATGAAACGCTTTACATACCATCCATTTTCTCTAGATTGGTGCTAGATGGCAATATCCTTCATATTTGAAAGAAAAATTCTATATGTTATCTACATTTCTCATGCAGCAATATACGACTTAAATGCAGCGAACACAAATTTAACGAGAGGTCTAAGGCGCTGCAGTCATGAACTGTGCGGCTGGTCCCGGCGGAGGTCCGAGTCCTCCCTCGGGGATGGGTGTGTGTGTTTGTCCTTAGGATAATTTATGTTAAGTAGTGTGTAAGCTTAGGGACTGATGACCTCAGCAGTTAAGTCCCATAAGATTTCACACACGTTTGAACATTTTTTGAACACAAATCTATAGCGACCTCTACTCTCCACTCCAAACTATCTGCAATTCTTGCAATAGTTTACTTAAACCTAAAATATCACAGGAAATGTCACCATTAACGAAATGATAGGCAGCTAATCATGAAGCTGACAAATTGAGCTATAAGATGTGTGAGAATCAATTTTTTTTACTGGCTAATTTCTTTGCACTCGTTCTGTTTGGTCTCGAGGGTCAACTGAAATTGTCTCAGAATTCCCATCCTGTAGGCTGTGACGTCAGTCGCCAGACAAGACTCCTGACTGGGGCGCTATTCCGTATCGTTCATACAGCTCGAAGTAGTAGGTTAGTCTTGGTAGTGACGTCATTTTCGGTTCTTTTCGAAACATGAAATTGTTGGAGATGAAACTGAAGTGAGTGAAACAACCGACAGTGACCTTTATATTTTTTCTTGTCAGAAAAAAATCACCATTTTTCCGAATATGTAGCGATTTCCGAGTATGCGGTTTGACAGGAATCTAAAAGTACAACTTAAATTACTGGGAATGTAACTAGCAGCAGTCATCTTCATAATCTTGCTTGTCACAAGTATTTATCTCCGATCGAATCCTCAACCACAGTAGACAGACATGAAATATCTCTGCCGTAATATTTTTAGACTGTAGCACCATATGCGAAACATATTCATTCATGAGATGTATGGCATAAACTTCGACGAACTCCAGGAGCTCTCGAAAATTCGTGTTTTTTTTCAATTTTGTTTTTAAGAGCCAAATCTTTGACGTATCAAATAGGGAAGTGGGCTACTTAATCATTTGGATCTCTAGGAGCGAGTTATAACCACATTCTGTTTATCTTCTTATTCTTTGAGACTCTCAGAATCAATTTTTCGGGTGTTTTTATAGACGTATTAGTACAATGTGGTACTACACACCATTCCTAACTAATTTTCCGAAACGTAAAATCCAATACACGATGGCAGTGTGAATGAGAATAAGATGACACAACGCGGCATTTACGACAATCTGCAGAATACAGTCAAATACGCTATCGTTATTATGCATGCATGAAAACATGCGGTCAGAGAAACTGTAAAAATGTTTATGCATTTCAGCTGAGAATCATGAAAATGGATATATTGCGCCTGATACTGTTAAGGAGGAGGCAAGGGCGATGAAGGCGGGCACGTCAGATCAATGGAATGCGGCGGCATGCGTTATGGCAACGTAAACGCAATTTTCGGTACTTGGAAGAATAGCGCGCCTGTGTCATCTGCTAGCCGCTTTGTGTTGGTGGCGCTGTGCGCGCTGCAGTGCGCATGCGCGGATCTGCGGCAGCTTGCTTTTGATTGGCTTGCGCGACACGAACCGACAACAGCGCTTCGGTTCTCTAAACCCGAACGATATCGCTACCGAAATGCATACTGAATAGTACAGGGGCTCTAATTCGAGCACTAGACCGTTCGGTGCTCTTGAGTACAGAAACGATCGGCACAATGGCGGAAAGATACAGAATAGGCACCTTGGCCAGCGCTGGTAGCATGCAAGAGACCCGACTAGGACTCAGAAGAAAAACAGCACAGGACCTATCGTGGAAACACGCACAACCTCTTGCAGGGTAGCCAGCCAGCGGACGACAAGAGGCCTCAAGGGAGCCGCCGCATGAGGCGGCAAGACTGCAGCGGGTCTTACTCCATGTAAGATAGGCTTTACTGAAGGAGGGCGTTCACTCCACTGCAATTGATTCGCTAAACAACAAACATACTTTTGTCACCATTCACTATGTTGCCCTCGTCCCCCCTCTTGCAACTAACCACGGCTTTTTTACGATTCAGCCAGTTCACACCAAGAAGAGTAGTCGCTGACAACGCATTTACCGCAGAGCTGCTTGGAACATTTTAAAGCTGTGGCTTTAAAGCTCTAGCAGTACATGTTTGCTTACAGGCTTTGACTTGGCCCTTATTGTGCGCCGGCCGCGGTGGTCTCGCGGTTCTAGGCGCGCAGTCCGGAACTGTGCGTCTGCTACGGTCGCAGGTTTGAATCCTGCCTCGGGCATGGATGTGTGTGATGTCCTTAGGTTAGTTAGGTTTAAGTAGTTCTAAGTTCTAGGGGACTAATGACCACAGCAGTTGAGTCCCATAGTGTTCAGAGCCATTTGAACCATTTGAGCCTTATTGTGCATCTGATTCTTACTGTAGTTACTGGGAGTATTTCTAATCTGACTCTGCATGTAAGGGTATTGCAGAAAGTTTCGGAAATTACTGGTATAGCCGTGCCAGTGTCCAGAAGGAACTTCTGAAGCACTTTAGCAATATTCTAAGTCTCTGATAAGCCTGTTCTGAAAGATGGACTCCTCTGTTAACAAGTCCTACAACGGATTTTGTGGGATGTTCACCTCTCTATCCGGATCCCCGCACACTCCTAGAAAGAGTAACTCGGTGGTGGACGCTACGTATCCGAGCAAAGCTAGATCTCGATTGCAGTTTCCTCCTGTGGAGTGTTTTCCCTCTCGGCATGGGGTGAAGCGTGCCAACAGTAATTAGACTTCCGCTTCTTTGCCTTTGAGTGTCTCTCCTGATATGACATGACATTTCTGCTGATAGCGACTTCCTGTACCTTTCCCATTCTGATTATGGTGGTCGGCTCGCCCTGAGTGAGTTTTATTGTTGCCTCTTAAATCTTGACCGCCTCGACTGCCCCGGTTACGTTCTCAATTGACGGCATGACTTCTGTTTCTCTCTTCCTGAAACTCGTCCAGCGCGGACAACACTTCTAGCGATTCCTCCACGACAATTAGGAGTTGCCTTCTCGCCCACTTGGGCATACACTGGTAGATGACAGATACAAGGTCCTGTATGTCAATAAATGGGTCAAGGTGCCGCCCTGAGTAAACCTCGCATAAGAAAAATTCTTACAAGTGCCCCACTAAGACAGTACGCGGGCCTAATGATCATGGAGCATCGTACCCACTACTGTCTGGCCCGGTTCCAGGGTTGTGGTAAAAACTCACAGCTTTAATTGCTCGAAATGCAAACAATAACCCTCTGTGATCTACAACTAATTAAATGTTTATGAATGACGCGCATTGTGTTTGACCAATCTCTAAAGTTTTGTAGGAGATCCTGTGTACAAACTGTAGAAGATGGCAGGGAACCGCCCCCAGATGACTGCGGGTTCGATCCCACAGAGTAGTGACTCTCACTGTCTGCGGGAAGGTAACAGAACGAGTAATTTCCCTGTTCTGCGCAGACTCAATAGGGGAGGCCACGTTCACAGATCGCTGTACAACATTTGGCACAGGTAGGCCTGCAGCGTGAATAGGGTGGGGGGGGGGGGGAGGAGGAGGAGGAGGTAGACTGCTGAATGGGGTTCACACACTGGACCCACAGCCAGCCGTTGTGGGCTACAACTTAAGTGTCAACCCACACATGGCGTATTTCACGTGGGAATACGCGGCGCCGCCTTGAAAAACTCACATAGCGTATCTAATCACGATGTAATTTCCACCACTCTTTTTTTTCTGCCTTCCTCCGTCTTTTCCATTCCGAGATTGAATCTTCAGTTCAGAATTAAGAGTTGTGGAAATAAAAATCATGTCCCACGTAATGCTGACGTTCGTTGGTGCAGCAGAAGCTTGTGGATTGTTTGATGAACCTATCTCTTGGAGGTTTTGGGTCCATCCATTTCATGGTTATCGCGAAAGGGAAGAAAATTTCAAAAAATTCTTCGAAGGTATTCGCAAGTATGACGACAAGGTTTTTTACGTACTTTCGTATGTCATTACGACATCTACTCGAGAAATACCGTCCTCACATCATAAAGCAGCACACATGCTGTAGGAATCTCATAAATGCTGGAGAGGCTAACATGACACTGAGGTAATTGTGAAATTTCATAAAAATAAAATATTTAACCTCTGAAATAGAAACGTAAATTAGGGAGAATAGGTAATAAGTAGACAGGTATCAAGAACATTGCGTTTATAGAAAACGATACATGAAATTTCCTCAGGAAAAAAGATTTGTACTTACTTGTAAATTACAGGTACCTATATTTACTACGCATACATCCTAGAAAAGCATGTCGTACGTATTTTAAGTATATATTTGTGGTTATGTATAGAAAAGTGTACATTAGTAGGTATGGCAGTTAATTAAATTTATAACATATCAATGTATTCATTCTTATCATTACATAAACTGAAATTAAAGCATTACAATGTAGGCACTATCAGCCAATATACTTTTTAATACAGAAATTGAAAAGAGAAAGTGCCGATGTAGGTACGTACTACTGGATATCAGTCAATGTACTTTTATGTAGAGATTGCAGTCAGAACATGGCATTATACTTATCATTGCAGAAATTAAAATTATAACATGCAAGTATACTTATCAGTCAGTTCACTTATCAGTAGCTATATTACCATCATGAAATTTGTATAAGAATGAGTGTTTGGAAGCCCAAATTATGGTAGAAAATCATCCTGTAGAGAACAAGGTGCACCTGGGAAGTTGGGGGAGAGTAGGGATTCATAACCAGCAGTCTGATCATGTGGTGGGTTGGGGTGGCGAAGAGTACAGTAATTAGTTACAATTTGTGGGATGGATGGACGCGGTGACGTGAAAGGAGCTGGTATGTATTGGCTTTGGTAAAGTGCAAAGGAAGGCTGAGAACCTGGTAAAGGATGGTGTGAATAGTAAATGGGGTTTTGAGAGGGAGTGTCAGAGGATGTATTTTGCACGCCTCGTTTGTAAGTTTGCTTCGTTTGAAGTAGTTAAGGACATAATGAAACTTCCTGGCAGATTAAAACTGTGTGGCGGACCGAGACTCGAACTCGGGACCTTTACCTTTCGCGGGAAAGGCAAAGGTCCCGATTTCGAGACTCGGTCCGGCACACAGTTTTAATCAACGCACACGCCGTTGCAGAGTGAAAACCTCACTCTGGAAACATTTCTCCCAGGCTGTGGCTAAGCCATGTCTCCGCAATATCCTTTCTTTCAGTAGTGCTAGTTCTGCAAGGTTCGCAGGAGAGCTTCTGTAAAATTTGGAAGGTAGGAGGCGAGGTACTGGCAGAAGTAAAGCTGTGAGGAGGGACTTCATCAACATTGACAGTAGGGTCCTCACTGACTTCTGCTATAGCTGGTGACAGTGAGGTTGAACCTTTAGCTTCTCTTTCGGCTTAATTTCTTGTCATGCCTGATGAGCTATGAAGTCGAATGATCATTAGTATTGCTAGACAAAGTCGAAATAGGTTAATAATATAGTATCCTATCTTGTACATAACAACTAAGAATTTATGGAAAATTGGAAACCTTAATACTATCAAAGATGCTGGTAGTGGGGCTAGGGGATTTCTGGAGCAGATAATTTATTCAAAATGGCGGCTGGGTTCCTCTCCCTCCCTCACTACAACCTTCCTATGACATCACATCCCCACTCAACCCCCTGGAAATGACAGGAAATTTTGGCAGGATGTAGGGCAGTTGGGCTACCTCAACCCCCAAACCTCCTCAAACTTCTATGGCTCATGCATCGTCCGCCACCATCTCACTACTGGAAATGTTGGGAAGTAGTCAGTCACTGTCTATCTGTCCTAGAGGATGGTTAGGTCAGCGTACTTTATTTATATTGAGTGGGTAACTGAAGTAACAATCAGTCCTAATTACATAACTAATCATAGAGATCGGTCTTAATTCGCCCTCTGCAGGTAGTCTTTGCCGATCGTGTGTGTGACTTCAGCAGCAATAGCACTCGAAATCGTTCTACAGCCGCCCCACTGTGGAAAAGAGCTTAACTGTATTTGAAAGTATTACTACATCTCCTAATTATCTAATTAGAGTGCTACAGATTGGTGGGAAACGCTCTGTGTGTGTTCGCCTGAGATTCAGCCGCTAACATTTTCGGCTTATTTCATTTATTTGCAGTACTGTATCACACCAGGTCGACTCATAAAACGTCTATAGAACTTAGTATGAAAGTATGGAACACCAAACTATCACGGAAGTACAGAAAGAGGTGCCTCCTGCTACACTACATATGGATAGCAACCGGGGGTGAAACATATTCATAATTTCACACATACCAACACACACATACATCGTTCAGAGCACTGGGCATGAAAGGAAGGGTCTAGCAATTGACTAGAAACCATCCTACTGGAACCCTCACTTGGAAGGAAGCTCAGCCAGATAAAAGTTAGCAGTCACAGTTTCAGGAGCAGGAACACCGGAGATTTTCCCTAGCTTGTCTACATATTGGGGCCAGATTCGATTTCTAAACAGATGATCTGTCATCTGAATATTACTCAAAGACTCCACCTACTCAGGTGTTTCGACCATATTCCGCTATAAGAGGGAGTGGCGTGATAGGATCATCGTTCAAATCCTTAAACCAGGCGGAACCCTAACTTCATCGACAGCTACCGACCGATTAGCCTGACCAATGTGCTCTGCAAACTGCTCGAGGAAATGGTAGGGCAACGACAATTCTGGATTCTCGAATCGTCGGGCCTTTGTCCCCTTACCAGTTTTTTCCGGCAGGGACGATCCACATTAGACCATCTAATTAGATTGGAAACAGCAATCTGACGATTTGTTTTTCTAAACGCCACATCGGTCTGTGTCTGCGGTGCCGTGTATACACTATGTGATTAAAAGTATCCGGACACGTGGCTGAAAATGACTTACAAGTTCGTGGGGCCCGACATAGGTAGTGCTGGAATTCAATATGGTGTTGGCCCATCCTTAGCCCTGATGACAGCTTCCACTCTCGCAGAAATACGTTCAATCAGGTGCTGGAAGGTTTCTTGGGGAATGGCAGCCCACTTTTTCACGGAGTGCTGCACTGAGGGGAGGTATCGATGTTGGTCGGTGAGGCGTGGCACGAACTCGGCGTTTCAAAACATTCGAAATGTGTTCCATAGGATTCAGGTCAGGGGTCTGTGCACGCCAGTCCATTACAGGAATGTTATTGTCGTGTAACCCACTCCGCCACAGGCCGTGCACTATGAACAGGTGCTCGATCGTGTTGGAAGATGCAATCGCTATACTCGAATTGCTCTTCAACAGTGGGAAGCAAGAAGGTGCTTAAAACATCAATGTAGGCCTGTGTTGTGATAGTGCCACGCAAAATAACAAGGGGTGCAATCCCCCTCCATGAAAAACACGACCACACCATAACACCACCGCCTCCGAATTTTACTGCTGGCACTACACACGCTGGCAGATGACGTTCACCGGGTATTCGCCATACTCACACCCTGCCATGGGATCGCCAGATTGTGTAGCGTGATTCGTCTTCACACACAACGTTTTTCCACGGTTCAATCGTCCAATGTTTACGCTCCTTACACCAAGCGAGGCTTCGTTTGGCAATTACCGGCGTGATGTGTGGCTTATGAGCAGCCGCTCGACAATGAAATCCAAGTTTTCTCACTTCCTGCCTAACTGTCATTGTACTGGCAGTGGCTCCTGATGCAGTTCGGAATTCCTGTGTGATGTTCTGAATATATGTCTGCCTATTACACATTACAACCCTCTTCAACTGCTGGCGGTCTCTGTCAGTCAACAGACGAGGTAGACCTGGTCGCTTTTGTGCTGTACGTGTCCCTTCACGTTTCCACTTCACTATGACATCGAAAAGTGGACCTAGGGATGTTTAGGAGTGTGGAAATCTCGCGTACAGATGTATGACGCAAGTGACACCCAATCACCTGACAACGTTCGAAGTCCGTGAGTTCCGCGGAGCGCCCCATTCTGCTCTTTCACGATGTCTAATGACTACTGATGTCGCTGATATAGAGTACCTGACAGTAGGAGACAGCACAATGCACCTAATATGAAAAACGTATGTTTTAGGATTGTACGGATACTTTTGATCACATAGTGTATTTCTGAAACAGCCATTCGCATAGATGACACCATATCCGGGCACGAGCACCGATCAAATCGCGATGATCACATGCACACTGAAGTCGTAACTGGCGAAGTCGTGGGTCAACGTAGAAGACATAGGGATCCCCGTGTTCAACAATCTATGCTTAGCCGTTTGTTCTGAAACATTTCCGCTTGCACCATCACTGGTCTCTGCCATCAGATAAGACGCAGATCGCCGACTAACCTGCTTTACAGAGGGGCTACCCTCCTACCTCCTACTGTGATAAATATACCAAAGTTTTGCCAGTAATTCCACCTTCCATTCAAAGTTAAGACCTTTTCCAGATTCTTAGAATAGTTATGTTGTATGCAGCCTGGAGCGAGTTGCAGTACAGTATGTTTCTGCTCAGCTTTCGTACTGGCAATCTGCTGCAACGAGTTCACAGGTAGGTGCAGGTAATGGACGAACTAACAACGCCGCCGCATGAGGACTGATTTGATTTGATATGATTTGATTTTGGTTTCTCTACTACTCGTGGGTCCACTTGCCACAGATGCTCACGAAAATAGTCCACGAAAAGCTTATCGCCTCCGCCGCTTCTCAGATGTTCTTTCGAAGTCGCCGGGCTACAACAATCTGGAATCAGACTTTCACTCTCAAGCGGAGTGTGCGCTTATATGAAACTTCCTGGCCGATTAAAACTGTGTGCCGGACGCAGACTCGAACTCGGGACCTTTACCTTCCGCGGGCAAGTGCTCTACCTTCTGAGCTACCCAAGCACGCCTAACGACTCGTCTTCACAGGTTCAATTCTGCCAGTACCTCGTCTTCTACTGGCGGAATTGAAGCTGTGAGGACGGGTCGTGAGTCGTGCTTGGGTAGCTCAGAAGGTAGAGCACTTGCTCGCGAAAGGCAAAGGTCTCGAGTTCGAGTCTCGATCCGGTACACAGTTTTAACCTGCCAGGAAGTTACAACACTCTGCCTTTGACAAAGTCGCTTATGTCAGTGAATTTTATCATTTGCAGCTAGAATAGTTTCTGTTTCGTCTATCCTCTGCTGATATACTTTCCTAACTGCGGCATGTGCCCGTAGTGCCATCAGTCTCGCGCTGGGCTGTGGTCATAACGTTTTAGCTCATCAGAGCCAAGTAGGTGACGTATACAGAACAAAACTCATCTACTGGTAATCGCACCACTATCGTAATGCATAGCAGAGTTTTATATAAAAAGAGTACTATGTAACGCGATGAGTTTTTGTGCAATTTTTGATAGATAGAGGGAGAAAATTTGCAAATCTGCTTATCGATTTTCAGTATTGTAACTCCATGTCTTTGCTTCCCGTGCTCGGTTATGAAACAGTAAAACAATAACTTTTATCGTCTCTGTTAATTTGATGTAACGCGTATATGTTTCTGGGAATTACATCCAGTGATATTCATACAAAATAACAAATAAGCTGTGACGTCGCCAGGACTCGATTACGTACTCTGCCGTGACCTTGCGCCCTCGGATGCCGGTAGCTCATCCGCAAGCGATTCAACTTTGTATCGCTCCATCAGCCATTAATGTTGCAAGCCTGTTCCATATGTATCCAAGAGGAGCGCGTGCAAGTGAAGATCGCATGTATGAAACGTCTTTTACATCTAGTTTGACATCCAAATGCCCTTGCACATAACGTGCACCTTATGTTGATTTCAGGTACATTAATTTTTGAAGAAAAAACTGTACGGACAGAGCGATTACTTATGAAGTCAGATGGCCATTCCAATAACCGGTTCTGAAGCAACGTTTTCTGCGTCGAACTGTCGGCTCTGCGGTGGAGTACTGCCTTATTCTGTGCCCTCTGTCGGCAAGCCTCGTTTCCTAGTGACGTCAGTCTAACTTTGCGGAGAATCTTTCATCTACATCCACATCTACATTTACGTCTACATCTGCATCCAACAAGTCACCTTACGGATGGTACTTGTGGCAGGATTATTTTTTTTATCCTATCCCTATTCCATTTGCGAGTGGCGGCTGAGATGAATTACTATCGGTATACCTCTGCATTAGCTGTAATACCTCGAATCTTGTCATTATGGTCATTTCGCGACACGTATGTGAGGGAAGTAATTGGTTGCCAGAATTTTCGGCGCTGATGACCTCGACGTTTAGCGCCCATAAGCCCCAACACACGCACACACACGCCAGAATTTTCCTGTGCTGTACGTTCTCGGAATCCCAACTGCAAACCACTCCGTGATTCACAACGCCCCTCTTGTAATGGTACTACAGTGACTAGTGTGTCGAAGAAGTGACCCCGTCACGAAACGCCCCGTTCTTCGTGGGATCTTGTCTATCTCTTCTATTAATCCAACCTTATAAGGATACACAGACTGTTGGAAAACACCCAAGGATGTGTCGAAAATGTGGTTTGTAAACCATTTCTTTCGTGGATGAATTACATTTCCTTAATACTCTTCCAAAAAATATCAGCCGTTCATTTGCTTTCCCCACAATTTGTTCTATACGGTCATTGCAATTGAGATCGCTCCGCTTTGGTATTTTACGGTACTTACTGTTTCTGGAGATTTGTCGCCAATAGTGTAATCGTACAGTTGTGGATTTCTTCACCTATTTATGGGCAGTACCTTACACTTATTTACGTTCAGCATATGTCCGTAAACTGCACGCAGATTGCTAGAAATGCAGGAAAAAAATATCGCGCTATTCCTTGTTCACTAGCACTGCTAATATGTTCTGCAACAAAATTTCAGCAAGTGCTAATTTTTGCCCCCCCCCCCCCCCCCCCCCATGAACCATGGACCTTGCGTTGGTGGGGAGGCTTGCGTGCCTCAGCGATACAGATGGCCGTACCGTAGGTGCAACCACAACGGAGGGGTATCTGTTGAGAGGCCAGACAAACGTGTGGTTCCTGAAGAGGGGCAGCAGCCTTTTCAGTAGTTGCAGGGGCAACAGTCTGGATGATTGACTGATCTGGTCTTGCAACATTAACCAAAACAGCCTTGCTGTGCTGGTACTGCGAACGGCTGAAAGCAAGGGGAAACTACAGCCGTAATTTTTCCCGAGGACGTGCAGCTTTACTGTATGATTAAATGATGATGGCATCCTCTTGGGTAAAATATTCCGGAGGTAAAATAGTCCCCCATTCGGATCTCCGGGCGGGGACTACTCAGGAGGATGTCGTTCTCAGGAGAAAGAAAACTGGCGTTCTACGGATCGGAGCGTGGAATGTCAGATCCCTTAATCGGGCAGGTAGGTTAGAAAATTTAAAAAGGGAAATGGATAGGTTAAAGTCAGATATAGTGGGAATTAGTGAAGTTCGGTGACAGGAGGAACAAGACTTCTGGTCAGAAGACTACAGGGTTATAAACACAAAATCAAATAGGGGTAATGCAGGAGTAGGTTTAATAATGAATAGGAAAATAGGAATGCGGGTAAGCTACTACAAACAGCATAGTGAACGCATTATTGTGGCCTAGATAGATACGAAGCCCACACCTACTACAGTAGTGCAAGTTTATATGCCAACTAGCTCTGCAGATGATGAAGAAATTGAAGAAATGTACGATGAAATAAAAGAAATTATTCAGATAGTGAAGGGAGACGAAAATTTAATAGTAATGGGTGACTGGAATTCGAGTGTAGGAAAAGAGAGAGAAGGAAACATAGTAGGTGAATATGGATTGGGGCTAAGAAATGAAAGAGGAAGCCGCCTAGTAGAATTTTGCACAGAGCACAACTTAATCATAGCTAACACTTGGTTTAAGAATCATGAAAGAAGGTTGTATACGTGGAAGAACCCTGGAGATACTAAAAGGTATCAGATAGATTATATAATGGTAAGACAGAGATTTAGGAACCAGGTTTTAAATTTTAAGACATTTCCTGGGGCAGATGTGGACTCTGACCACAATCTATTGGTTATGACCTGTAGATTAAAAGTGAAGAAACTGCAAAAATGTGGGAAATTAAGGAGATGGGACCTGGATAAACTGAAAGAACCAGAGGTTGTACAGAGTTTCAGGGAGAGCATAAGGGAACAATTGACAGGAATAGGGGAAAGAAATACAGTAGAAGAAGAATGGGTAGCTCTGAGGGATGTAGTAGTGAAGGCAGCAGAGGATAAAGTAGGTAAAAAGACGAGGGCTGCTAGAAATCCTTGGGTAACAGAAGAAATATTGAATTTAATTGATGAAAGGAGAAAATATAAAAATGTAGTAAATGAAGCAGGCAAAAAGGAATACAAACGTCTAAAAAATGAGATCGACAGGAAGTACAAAATGGCCAAACAGGGATGGCTAGAGGACAAATGTAAGGATGTAGAAGCTTATCTCACTAGGGGTAAGATAGATACTGCCTACAGGAAAATTAAAGAGACCTTTGGAGAGAAGAGAACCACGTGTATGAATATCAAGAGCTCAGGTGGCAGCCCAGTTCTAAGCAAAGAAGGGAAGGCAGAAAGGTGGAAGGAGTATATAGAAGGTTTATACAAGGGCGATGTACTTGAGGACAATATTATGGAAATGGAAGAGGATGTAGATGAAGACGAAATGGGAGATACGATACTGCGTGAAGAGTTTGACAGAGCACTGAAAGACCTGAGTCGAAACAAGGCCCCCGGAGTAGACAACATTCCATTAGAGCTACTGACGGCCTTGGGACAACCAGTCCTGACAAAACTCTACCAGCTGGTGAGCAAGATGTATGAGACAGGCGAAATACCCTCAGACTTCAAGAAGAATATAATAATTCCAATCCCAAAGAAAGCAGGTGCTGACAGATGTGAAAATTACCGAACTATCAGTTTAATAAGCCACGGCTGCAAAATACTAACTCGAATTCTTTAGAGACGAATGGAAAAACTGGTAGATGCAGACCTCGGGGAGGATCAGTTTGGATTCCGTCGAAATGTTGGAACACGTGAGGCAATACTGACCTTACGACTTATCTTAGAAGAAAGATTAAGAAAAGGCAAACCTACGTTTCTAGCATTTGTAGACTTAGAGAAAGCTTTTGACAATGTTGACTGGAATACTCTCTTTCAAATTCTAAAGGTGGCAGGGGTAAAATACAGGGAGCGAAAGGCTATTTATAATTTGTACAGAAACCAGATGGCAGTCATAAGAGTCGAGGGGCATGAAAGGGAAGCAGTGGTTGGGAAAGGAGTGAGACAGGGTTGTAGCCTCTCCCCGATGTTATTCAATCTGTATATTGAGCAAGCAGTAAAGGAAACAAAAGAAAAATTTGGAGTAGGTATTAAAATTCATGGAGACGAAGTAAAAACTTTGAGGTTCGCCGATGACATTGTAATTCTGTCAGAGACGGCAAAGGACTTGGAAGAGCAGTTGAACGGAATGGACAGTGTCTTGAAAGGAGGATATAAGATGAACATTAACAAAAGCAAAACGAGGATAATGGAATGTAGTCAAATTAAATCGGGTGATGCTGAGGGAATTAGATTAGGAAATGAGACACTTAAAGTAGTAAAGGAGTTTTGCTATTTAGGAAGTAAAATACACTCCTGGAAATGGAAAAAAGAACACATTGACACCGGTGTGTAAGACCCACCATACTTGCAGCGGACACTGCGAGAGGGCTGTACAAGCAATGATCACACGCACGGCACAGCGGACACACCAGGAACCGAGGTGTTGGCCGTCGAATGGCGCTAGCTGCACAGCATTTGTGCACCGCCGCCGTCAGTGTCAGCCAGTTTGCCGTGGCATACGGAGCTCCATCGCAGTCTTTAACACTGGTAGCATGCCGCGACAGCGTGGACGTGAACGGTATGTGCAGTTGACGGACTTTGAGCGAGGGCGTATAGTGGGCATGCGGGAGGCCGGGTGGACGTACCGCCGAATTGCTCAACACGTGGGGCGTGAGGTCTCCACAGTACATCGATGTTGTCGCCAGTGGTCGGCGGAAGGTGCACGTGCCCGTCGACCTGGGACCGGACCGCAGCGACGCACGGATGCACGCCAAGACCGTAGGATCCTACGCAGTGCCGTAGGGGGCCGCACCGCCACTTCCCAGCAAATTAGGGACACTGTTGCTCCTGGGGTATCGGCGAGGACCATTCGCAACCGTCTCCATGAAGCTGGGCTACGGTCCCGCACACCGTTAGGCCGTCTTCCGCTCACGCCCCAACATCGTGCAGCCCGCCTCCAGTGGTGTCGCGACAGGCGTGAATGGAGGGACGAATGGAGACGTGTCGTCTTCAGCGATGAGAGTCGCTTCTGCCTTAGTGCCAATGATGGTCGTATGCGTGTTTGGCGCCTTGCAGGTGAGCGCCACAATCAGGACTGCATACGACCGAGGCACACAGGGCCAACACCCGGCATCATGGTGTGGGGAGCGATCTCCTACACTGTCCGTACACCTCTGGTGATCGTCGAGGGGACACTGAATAGTGCACGGTACATCCAAACCATCATCGAACCCATCGTTCTACCATTCCTAGACCGGCAAGGGAACTTGCTGTTCCAACAGGACAATGCACGTCCGCTTGTATCCCGTGCCACCCAACGTGCTCTAGAAGGTGTAAGTCAACTACCCTGGCCAGCAAGATCTCCGGATGTGTCCCCCATTGAGCATGTTTGGGACTGGATGAAGCGTCGTCTCACGCGGTCTGCACGTCCAGCACGAACGCTGGTCCAACTGAGGCGCCAGGTGGAAATGGCATGGCAAGCCGTTCCACAGGACTACATCCAGCATCTCTACGATCGTCTCCATGTGAGAATAGCAGCCTGCATTGCTGCGAAAGGTGGATATACACTGTACTAGTGCCGGCATTGTGCATGCTCTGTTGCCTGTGTGTATGTGCCTGTGGTTCTGTCAGTGTGATCATTTGATGTATCTGACCCCAGGAATGTGTCAATAAAGTTTCCCCTTCCTGGGACAATGAATTCACGGTGTTCTTATTTCAATTTCCAGGAGTGTAACTGATGATGGTAGAAGTAGAGAGGATATAAAATGTAGACTGGCAATGGCAACGAAAGCGTTTCTGAAGAAGAGAAATTTGTTAACATCGAATATAGATTTATGTATCAGGAAGTCGTTTCTGAAAGTATTTGTTTGGAGTGTAGCCATGTATGGAAGTGAAACATGGACGATAACTAGTTTGGACAAGAAGAGAATAGAAGCTTTCGAAATGTGGTGCTACAGAAGAATACTGAAGATAAGGTGGATAGAGCACGTAACTAATGAGGAGGTATTGAATAGGATTGGGGAGAAGAGAAGTTTGTGGCACAACTTGACTAGAAGAAGGGATCGGTTGGTAGGACATGTTTTGAGGCATCAAGGGATCACAAATTTAGCATTGGAGGGCAGCGTGGAGGGTAAAAATCGTAGAGGGAGACCGAGAGATGAGTACACTAAGCAGATTCAGAAGGATGTAGGTTGCAGTAGGTACTGGGAGATGAAGCAGCTTGCACAGGATAGAGTAGCATGGAGAGCTGCATCAAACCAGTCTCAGGACTGAAGACAACAACAACAACAGCTAATTTTTGGTAGAAAAAGAACGTCAAACAATATCAATTTGAAAGACTAATCGCAAGTATCTCCATTCCGCACCTTCCAGCTACGCTCCCCCATTCGCAAACTTTTGGAGATAGACACGATCCGGAGTGTGTGCGTATTGGTTTCCATTTTCTAAGTTTCGTTCATGTGGTATGTAATCTTTCAGTTATAACAGTTCTTGTATAAATCACGTGCTGTTTCTCAATTCTAAATCAGAGTTAGGAGGATAAGTTGCCTCGTTATTTCATTTTAGAGACACATTTTGCGCTCAGACTTCTATGTTTTACTCTTACGACAAACTGCGGAACTCGATGCATTGAAGTCCATTCCCCTATCTTCAGCTGTACACCTAGCCACAAAGCGTCCGTCTCTTCTTCCTCATCCTTCACCATTGAATGCATAATTCTCCTATCTTCGTCCCCAAGAACCATAAGCATAAAATAGCCACGACATTCAAGTGCAAGGGAAGGGCTTGTGTCTTACTTGTTTCACCATTTCATTGCTGGTCTTATTTTCTATCAAATGAAGCACAATACATAATAAGTTGTTTTTAATTTAATTGTCTTGATCGCAAAGTTCTTTGAACATTATCCGTTTCGGCTATGCATTAGCCATTTTTAGAAACTGCAGCAGAAGTAAATGATGAAAGCGTTACTGTCTGAAACACTAAAAGGTTAAAAATAAAACACGAATTCTAATACAGACACGATTTACCTAACATTGTGTTGCACTGCACCAAGTCATAACATGTAAACTAACACAAGTCAAAGTTGCCATGCTGTTTCAGCTACTTTATATACAATGCAAATGATATTCTAGAGGTCGCTGATGCATGTATGACGTGCAGATAATTGTAAAAAGTAATTAAATGAAGAGTCTTTTAGAAGTACATTCTCACTTTTGTTTAAATAAGCGAAAAACCCTCTGTATTGAACGTCATAAAATCTATTAGTTTTCTGATAGTTTACAACTTATTAGAAATTTTGGAAATTGTTCAAATAATAAAATTTAATTACTCAAATCATGCTAAAAACGTTCTTTTCCCTTGATCGTTATTTCATCCCCCTCGCGCCGTGAGGGGGGGGGGGGGGGTGCAGGATGGGGAGGCTGACAGTGGATGCAATGCACCGCTTTTCAGCAACAACTTTTAAAGCATTAAAAAATTGTACATAGCGATAGGAGGAAATGAATGGTTCACACAGCAGAAAGACAGTTAGTCAGCTGCATAAATTAAAAGATAAAGGGTGAATTCTTGATTGATTAAAGTATATATACAGACGAATGGAAACACTCATTTTTCACACAATAGAAAAGGCAGATGGTCAGCTGCAGAAGTTATAAAATAAAAAGCCGATATGTTCCTTGATTAAAATAGATATAGAGGAGTGAAAGTGATGAGTGGATGCATACTGCGAGGGTTGTGGATGGGAGGGAATTATAGCGTTTGGGATAGCGCATAGGAAGGGATGTTTGGTGGAGTGATTTGGTAGAATGAAGAGCGATACTTTTATGAATCAAGCCTTAGGATGTAAATCGAGGGCAGTGGTGAGGAAGGTAGCCCTGTTGCGCGGAGGAGGTGCGGGTTCTCCTATGTCCGGTAGGATTGGTATATATAAGGGCGGATTTCATAGTAGAGTAATGGAGGCGATTGAAATTTCGTTAGGTGAGGACGTGAAACCTCTGGATGCTTAGTGTTGGGGGAATGTGGAGGTAGAGGCTCCCAGAATACCAAGATCTGTATGTATGTGTGTGTGTGTGTGTGAGTAGGGAGGGGAGGAAGTAGTGAGTGGTTAGTGTCGAGTTTTTAGGGAACATACGATATTCCGATATGTTAAGGACGGAAGAGTAGGGTGGGGAATTTTATAAGTTGGTTGATGATTCGGCTAAGGGGGGAAATCAGATCCGAAAGGCAAGATGGAGTTGGTGGCGTTCGAGTATCAAAAAGAGGGAGTAGCGGAAGTCCATATTCCATCTGCATAGCTGAGAATGGAAAGGATCAGCGATTTATGGGTGTGCAGGATCACGGAAGGGTGCAATTGCCATGATCGACAGGTTAGTAGTTTTACGACTTTTGGTCTATTGTGGACTTTCCGTTGAATTGTTAGTAGATGGGGTTTCCACGTTAGTCAGCCATCGAGTGTTAGCCTGAGGTATTTTGGTGTGTTATTTAACGGCATAGAACGGTCGTAAATGGTAAGGTAAAAGTTGTGTGGGAGGAAGCTGCAGCAGATTTAGTTTATAATTCTTGCCTGGGTTTTGGTAGGGTTGCACCAGGAGGAGAATTGATTGAGATGGAGCTGGGAGGATCGTTGGGATTTCAGGAGCGTAGGGTAGAGAGCGAGGAAGGTGATATCATTGGCATACTCAAGGAGATGAATAGGAGGAGGGGGGGTTTGGCATATTGATGGTATAGAGGATATACAGGAGAGAGGAGAGGGCAGATCCTTGGGGCGCACCTGCAACGGCGCAGGAGACACATGATTTGGTATTGTTGATGGCGAGATACAATGAAGCAACAGAAGTCATGGAATAGCAATATGCATATATACAGAAGGCTGTAGTATCGCGTACACAAGGTATAAAAAGGAAGTGCATTGCCCGAGCAGTCATATGTGCTCAGGTGATTTACATTAAAATGTTTCCGACGTGATTATAGACGCACGAATGGAATCAACAGGCTTTGAATGCGGAATGGTAGTTGGAGCTAGACTCATGGGACATTCCATAGCGGAAATCGTTAGAGAATTGATTATGCCGAGATTCAAATGCCAAGAGTGTGTCAGGAATTTCAGCGGCCGACGGCCTTTACTTAACGACCGAAAGCAGTAGCGTTTGTGTAGAGTTGTCAGTGTTAACAGACAGGCAACACTTCGTGAAATACAAGCACAATCAATGTGGGACGTACAAGGAACGTATTCTTTACGACAGTGCGGCAAAATTGGTCGTTAATGCCCTACAGCAGTAGACGACCGACTATAGTGCCGTTGTAAACAACGCGACATCGTGTGCGGCGCCTTTACTGGGCTCGTGACCATCTCAGTTGGACCCTAGACAACTAGAAAACCGCAACCTGGTCTGACGAGTCCCGATTTCAATTGGTAAGAGATGATAGTGAGGTTCGAGTGTGATGCAGGCCCACGAACATATACAGTCAGGTTGACGAGAAGGCACTGAGGAAGCTGGTGCTGGCTCCGTAATGGCGTGTACTGTGTTTACAAGGAACGGACTTAGCCCTGTGGTCCAGCTGAACAGATCATTGAATGGAAAAGATTATGTTCCCACTTGGTGCCAATTTCCAGCCATTCACATATTTCATGTTCCCAAAAAACGATGGGGTTTTTATGGATGACAATGCACCATGTCACTGGGCAACAATTGTTCGTGATTGGTTTGAATAACATTCTCGACAATTTGAGTAAATTATTTATCCATCCAGATCAGCCAAAATGAATTCCATAAAACATTTATGGAACATAAACGAGAGGTCGGTTCGTGCACAAAATCCTACACTGGCGACACCACTGCAAGAGTGGACAGCTACACAGGCAGCAGGGCTCTGTATTTTTGCATTAGAATTTCAAAAACTTGTTGAGTCCATGCCACTCCTAGCTATTGTTTTGCCAGGCAAAATGAGTGTGATAGTGTGTGTGAAATCTTATGGGACTGCTAAAGTCATCAGTCCCTAAGCTTACACACTACTTAACCTAAGTTCTCCTAAGGACAAACACACACAGCCATGCCCGGGGGAGGACTCGAACCTCCGCTGGGACCAGCCGCACAGTCCATGACTACAGCGCCCAAGACCGCTCGGCTAATCCATGACGGCGGCGAAATGAGGTCCGACACAATATTAGGAGGCATCCCATGACTTTCACCACCTCAGTGTAGGCCGGACGGTGAGAGAGACGTTATGTAATAATGTGGACGTAACTGGTAGGAAGTGCATAGGTCTGGAGCTTAAAGAGAAGACGGGAACGTGATACAAGGCGATATGCTTCTTCGAGCTCCAGAGCGATAAAATTTGCAGTAGTTCATCTGGTGGGACAGGAGATGAGTAAGATACAGGAGATGGTCATCGGAGAAAATGGACGGAAATCACACTAATGGGCAGGAACTGGTAGGAGTAGCAGTCGACGTTTATGTGTATGTTTTGATAGAATGGGCTCAGAAACCTAGATAAAAGCGGAGGTGAGGCTGATGGGACTGTACGAGGAAGCATCCCAGGAAAGTTTGTTAGGTTTCAGGAACAGGAGGTTTCGAGAGGTTTCCCCCGGCACAGGATAGAAATACTGGTAAAGGATTACATTGTAAATGTTGGCTAGGATATCCGGGAAGGGGACAGGACGTTCTTTAAGGTGTCTGTAGGTTTTGTAGTGGTGACTGGTAGCGGTGTTGCGCTATTTTGAGGTATCTGTTGAATGAATGTCTTCTGTTGGCGTAAGAATATTGAGTTCTGTCTGTGGGAGGTTGTCGAGGTACTGGAAGCTAGGAGCGAGGGGTGGCAGGGAGGTATTATTGGTACGCTCACAGACTGTAGGAATAAGGAGTAATGGAAGTGAGGCTGATGAGGGATTGTTTATTGTTCTTGTTATGGTCTTCAGTCTAGAGACTGGTTTGATGCAGTTCTCCATGCTTCTCTATCCTGTGCTAGCTTCTTCATCTCCCAGTACCTGCTGCAAACTACATCCTTCTGAATCTGCTTAGTGTATTCATCTCTTGGTCTCCCTCTACAATTGTTACCCTCCACACTGCCCTCCAATACTAAATTGGTGATCCCTTGATGCCTTAGAACATGTCCTACCAACCGATCCCTTCTTCTAGTCAAGTTGTGCCACAAATTCCTCTTCTCCCCAATTCTATTCAATACCTCCTCATTAGTTATGCGATCTACCCAGCTAATCTTCAGCATTCTTCTGTAGCACCACATTTCGAAAGCTGCTGTTCTCTTCTTGTTCAAACTATTTATCGTCCACGTTTCACTTCCATACAAGGCTACACTCCATACAAATACTTTCAGAAACGACTTCCTGACACTTAAATCCATACTCGATGTTAACAAATTTCTCTTCTTCAGAAACGCTTTCCTTGCCATTGCCAGTCTACATTTTATATTCTCTGTATTTCGACCATCATTAGTTATTTTGCTCCCCAACTCATTTACTACTTTAAGTGTCTCATTTCCTAATTTAATTCCCTAAGCATCACCCGAGTTAACTCAATTCATTCCATTATCCTAGTTTTGCTTTTGTTGATGTTCATCTTATATCCTCCTTGAAGACACTGTCCATTCCATTCAACTGCTCTTCCAGGTCTTTTACTGTCTCTGACAGAATTACAATGTCATCGGCGAACCTCAAACTTTTTATTTCTTCTCCATGGATTTTAATTCCTACTCCAAATTGTTCTTTTGTTTCCTTCACTGCTTGCTCAATATACAGATTGAATAACACCGGGGATAGGCTACAATCCTGTCTCACTCCCTTCCCAACCACTGCTTCCATTTCATGCCATCGACTCTTATAACTCCCATCTGGTCTCTGTATAAATTGTAAATAGCCTGTCGCTTCCTATATTTTACCCCTGCCACCTACAGAATTTGAAAGAGAGTATTCCAGTCAACATTGTCAAAAGCTTTCTCTAAGTCTACAAATGCTAGAAACGTAGGTTTGCCTTTCCTTAATCTATCTTCTAAGATAAGTCGTAGGGTCAGTATTGCCTCACGTGTTCGAAAATTTCTACGGAATCCAAAGTGATCTTCCCCGAGATCGGCTTCTACCAGTTCTTCCATTCGTCTGTAAAGAATTCGTGTTAGTATTTTGCAGCCGTGGCGTATTATACTGATTGTTCGGTAATTTTCACATCTGTCAACACCTGCTTTCTTTGGGATTGGAATTGTTATATTGTTCTTGAAGTCTGAGGGTATTTCGCCTGTCTCATACATCTTGCTCACCAGATAGCAGAGTTTTGTCAGGGCTGGCTTTCCCAAGGCTATCAGTAGTTCTAATGGAATGTTGTCTACCCCAGGGGCCTTGTTTCGACTTAGGTCTTTCAGTGCTCTGTCAAACTCTTCACGCAGTATCATATCTCCCATTTCATTTTCATCTATGAGGGATAGCAAAGGTAAATGTCGTGTAACGAGGGCCTCCCGTCGGGTAGACCATTCGCTGGGTGCGAGTCTTTTGATTTGACGCCACTTTTTGATACTGAAGGCGTCAGAGAGGTAGGACGTGGAGCGGTTGGCTTTGCTTAAATTGTCGGGTAGGTGGTTATTATCGTGCAGGAGAGGGTAGGATGGAGCAGGTTTGCCTTCCAGTACCTAGAAGAATCTATGAGCAGCGTGGCTTTGAGGTTTGAGCATGTTAGTTGCCAAGCTCGTTGTTTCTCTCTGTTCAGTAGATTTATGAAGTTTTAACGTAGTCGTCAATGGCGTGTGAGTGTGTCTCGCTCACAGGTCTGCAGGAAGAAGGAGAGCACGTGGTGGCAGTTCACGACGTTGTGGATAGGTGAACTTCGATGGAATATGGTGAGTTACGGTGTTTGACAAGGTCTGTTGGAAGAATGTGGCAGCATGGTGGATGTCATTGTGGTTTTGGAAGGATAAGGGATGGCTTCCGATTTGGATACCAATGGTTTTCCTGTAGGTATCCCAGTTTGTACGTGAATAGTCATGGACGTGTTTGCGAAAGACAGGAGGAGTGAGTGCATTGGTGGTTTGTGTTGTGTAGGCGATGGTGAGTAGGACAAGGAGAGGGTAACTTCCAATGGGTAGCTGAATGCAGCAGTAATGCATCCAAGGAGGGTAGCAAAGGCGAGTATAACATCAGAAATGGATTTGTTTTCAGGGCAGTCTGCTGTGCAACATGGACTATATCGCCATAGAGGGAATCAGTATATCGACACCACTGCTGAAGTTAACCGTGAAAGCTACTACTAATGTTAGTGTCAGTACCGATAATATACACTCCTGGAAATGGAAAAAAGAACACATTGACACCGGTGTGTCAGACCCACCATACTTGCTCCGGACACTGCGAGAGGGCTGTACAAGCAATGATCACACGCACGGCACAGCGGACACACCAGGAGCCGCGGTGTTGACCGTCGAATGGCGCTAGCTGCGCAGCATTTGTGCACCGCCGCCGTCAGTGTCAGCTAGTTTGCCGTGGCATACGGAGCTCCATCGCAGTCTTTAACACTGGTAGCATGCCGCGAAGGCGTGGACTTGTACCGTATGTGCAGTTGACGGACTTTGAGCGAGGGCGTATAGTGGGCATGCGGGAGGCCGGGTGGACGTACCGCCGAATTGCTCAACATGTGGGGCGTGAGGTCTCCACAGTACATCGATGTTGTCGCCAGTGGTCGGCGGAAGGTGCACGTGCCCGTCGACCTGGGACCGGACCGCAGCGACGCACGGATGCACGCCAAGACCATAGGATCCTACGCAGTGCCGTAGGGGACCGCACCGCCACTTCCCAGCAAATTAGGGACACTGTTGCTCCTGGGGTATCGGCGAGGACCATTCGCAACCGTCTACATGAAGCTGGGCTACGGTCACGCACACCGTTAGGCCGTCTTCCGCTCACGCCCCAACATCGTGCAGCCCGCCTCCAGTGGTGTTGCGATTGGCGTGAATGGAGGGATGAATGGAGACGTGTCGTCTTCAGCGATGAGAGTCGCTTCTGCCTTGGTGCCAATGATGGTCGTATGCGTGTTTGGCGCCGTGCAGGTGAGCGCCACAATCAGGACTGCATACGACCGAGGCACACAGGGCCAACACCCGGCATCATGGTGTGGGGAGCGATCTCCTACACTAGCCGTACACCACTGGTGATCGTCGAGGGGACACTGAATAGTGCACGGTACATCCAAACCGTCATCGAACCCATCGTTCTACCATTCCTAGATCGGCAAGGGAACTTGCTGTTCCAACAGGACAATGCACGTCCGCATGTATCCTGTGCCACCCAACGTGCTCTAGAAGGTGTAAGTCAACTACCCTGGCCAGCAAGATCTCCGGATCTGTCCCCCATTGAGCATGTTTGGGACTGGATGAAGCGTCGTCTCACGCGGTCTGCACGTCCAGCACGAACGCTGGTCCAACTGAGGCGCCAGGTGGAAATGGCATTACAAGCCGTTCCACAGGACTACATCCAGCATCTCTACGATCGTCTCCATGTGAGAATAGCAGCCTGCATTGCTGCGAAAGGTGGATATACACTGTACTAGTGCCGACATTGTGCATGCTCTGTTGCCTGTGTCTATGTGCCTGTGGTTCCGTCAGTGCGATCATGTGATGTATCTGACCCCAGGAATGTGTCAATAAAGTTTCCCCTTCCTGGGACAATGAATTCACGGTGTTCTTATTTCATTTTCCAGGAGTGTATGTCGAGAATGTCTGGTCTATATGGGTGACTGAATTGCATGTGCTAGGATGGCGTGGTTGGGTATAGATAGCATCAAGGATAAGGGACATGGTTTTGAGGAAGAGATCGAAGATGAAATGTTCGATAGGAGTACTTCAGACCAGACAGAGATGTTACTGTGGTAGCCAACAGAAAATCCATCTTTGGCATTGGAAAGTGGGTTAAATGTTCGGAGGACGAAGTGTGGTGATGTGTGGAGATTATGATGAGGGGCTGGAGGGGAGCTTCCTACTGGAAGAAAGTGTTGGTGTGGTGATGAGTACGGTATTCATGACGAGGGGTTTGATGGCTGATAAGGAGTGGATACTGTGAAATATTGTATTATACTGCTGTTGTGACGCGGTTTAGGAACAGGAATGATGGTGTGGATGTTGGCTGGGTGCGTTTAAGCTAGGGTGTCGAGATGGGTGAAGTGGAAGAGAACATGGTTGAAGGAATGGGTAGCTTATTTGTTCACACTTCACACAGAGTGGACAGCATGGGAAATTTGTTGTAGGGTATGTGGCCTGTGAAAAGGCTGGATGTTTTGGAGGACTATGGTCGTAAATCAGATGATGTGTTCTGGTGTGCAACGTGGGCAGAAGGAACTGTTGGGGTGGATGGGGTTGTCAGTTGGTTTGATGGGAACTGTCAGCTCAGGTTTGGCGATGCCTGGTGATACGTTGTTGTGATGCCTCGTGTTTGGAGGAAAATTCCGTATCATCACGTTTCCGACTTTGATAAGGGTCGGATTGTAGCCTATCGCGATTGCGGTTTATCGTATCGCGACATTGTTGCTCACGTTGGTCGAGATCCAATGACTGTTAGCAGAATATGGAATCGGTTGGTTTAGGGGGGTAATACGGAACGCCGTGCTGGATCCCAACGGCCTCGTGTCACTAGCAGTCGAGATGACACGCATCTTATCCGCATGGCTGTAACGGATCGTGCAGCCACGTCTCAATCCCTGAGTCAACAGACGGGGACGGTTGCAAGACAACAACCATCTGCATGAACAGTTCAAAAAATAGTTCACATGCCTCTGAGCACTATGCGACTTAACTTCTGAGGTCATCAGTCGCCTAGAACATAGAACTAATTAAACGTAACTAACCTAAGGACATCACACACATCCATGCCCGAGGCAGGATTGGAACCTGCGACCGTAGCGGTCACGCAGTTCCAAACTGAAGCGTCTAGAACCGCACCGCCACACCGGCCGGCCCACTAACAGTTCGACGACGTTTGCAGCAGCATGGACTATCAACTCGGAGACCACGGCTACTATTACCCTTGACGCTTCATCACAGATAGGAGCGCCTGCAATGGTGTATTCTATAACGAACCTGGGTGTACGAATGGCAAAACGTCATTTGTTCGGATGAATCCAGGTTCTGTTTTCAGCACCATGATGGTCGCTTCCGTGTTTGGCGACATCGCGGTGAACGCACATTGGGAGCGTGTATTCGTCATCGCCATACTGGCGCATCACCCGGAGAGATGGTATGGGGTGCCATTGGTTACACGTCTCGGTCACCTCTTGTTCGAATTGACGGCACTTTGAACAGTGGACGTTACATTTCAGATGTGTTACGACCCGTGGCTCTACCCTTCATTCGATCAATGCGAAACCCAACATTTCAGTAGGATAATGCGCGACCGAATGTTGCAGGTCCTGTACGGGCCTTTCTAGATACAGAAAATGTTCGACTGTTGCCCTGGCCAGCACATTCTCCAGATCTCTCACCAACTAAAAACGTCTGGTCAATGGTGGCCGAGCAACTGGCTCATCACAATACGCGCGTCACTACTCTTGATGAACTGTGGTATCGTGTTGAAGCTGCATGGGCAGCTGTACCTGTACACGCCATCCAAGCTCTGTTTGACTCAATACCCTGGCGTATCAAGGCCGTTATTACGGCCAGAGGTGGTTGTTCTGGGTATAATATATTTGTCCAATGAATACCCGTTTATCATCTGCATAGCTTCTTGGTGTAGCAATTTTAATGGCCAGTAGTGTAATAACACGTAGTTATTATGTGCATTGAATTAATAATAGAAATAAAAGTTTTTTCTAAACTTTAAATATATTTTTCTCGAGAAACGATTTTTCAAAACAGCATAAAATTAAATAGGTACAATCTATTAAGTTCCACCTTTTACCTCTAACTAGTAATATAAGAAACTGGTTCTCATGAACTGTTTATGTAAAGCCATAAGGAATGAAAAATTTAAAAGATTGAACTCAAAGTTCGAGTTCGTAACATATCGATAAATTTAAGGTTATTTCATTGTGGTTAGGCGTAAGCTGTCATAAATATAATGTAGTATCCACTAATGTTACCCATTGTTGATTTCAGATAACTCCTGAGGGTGAAACGTCTCTGTGAAGTCGTTTCATAAGACGCTTGTCGAGTTCTGTACAACGTATTCGCTTTACTACCTGATTTTAGCCCAACTCATGAACTCTTCCAGAAAGACTGAGCTCTCAAATAAGGCCTATTGAATATCATACGTGTGTTTTAATGTGGGGTTTCGGTTTTGTTTTGCGGGTAACGCTGGTCATCGTCTGCTGGGAGCAGACGATGTTGCTTCTCGTTCGAAGGAGAGTACGGGATGACGAACTTAGGTCTCCAATACCTGAAAAGAGAGGTTTACCCATCTTATTCGAAGGCTGTGTCAAAGGCTGCTTTTGTGTGTCAAGTTTGTGACGGAGGGCTACCTCTCTGGTAGCTTCCGCTGCACGGGGAGATAGGTAATCTCGAAAGAGAAAGGGGCACTCTTAAGGGGGGGTTTCACGTGATAGGAAGCAGGTTGAGTTAGGACTTCGTTATGTGTAACTGTTGAAATACTTAAGAACTTCAGCTTAACTAACGCGTGTGAAACGAGTTATTTTTACGAATGTACCATAATTATATTACTTTAAATAGGCGATGTTTGGGGGTTTGAGTTAAAAGTGTGGAAGTTACTCTGTTCAACGATGAAGTATAATTTTAAACGGTAAATCTGATTAGGAAAAGCTGGTTAGGATCACTTCAACCGTGCGTGAGTGTAATACTGTGTCGAAGCGAGTATGATTTTTAATCTTATATTTTGTGGAAGTTGCTTTTGTCTTTGTGTGTCGATTTTGTGCCACGAGTTTGGTACTCAATGACCCTTCTCGTCCGCCACTGCACCGCACTAGAATTTATTTCGACAGTTTACTTTTTAACGAGCTACAATTTCTCCAAGGATATCTGTTATTTCGTGAGCTTTCTACGAAGCAGCGCAACAGTTTGATTCGGAATGCACCAAGTGCTCTTGTTCGACTGTTTGCAAGCAGCAGGCGCAGTTATTCTGTTGAATAATTATCGCACAAGCTCGTGCTTTGCTTAAACCTCTCTCCACAATAGTGCATGCGTATAATCGTAATGCGAATCTCACTGAGATATTTTAATGGTATGAATGCAAAGGAGATGATAGTACCATTGTCTCCCACCGCCGTTTTCTGTGTTTCTTCTTGCTGTAGTTAAATTGTGCTCTACGTAATTCTTACTAAAATATTTCTAGTCGGGCAACAGTTATGTGTAGTTAGGATGAGCAAACAAATACTTAGATACAGTAAACAATCTACGTGAAAGATAAATTATGTGGTGTTGATCTTAGCCACTTACTCCGGTTTCCAATCCTGAATTAATCAAGTTGCTTCATGCACGACATGGAGCGCTATTTATCTGGCTACTTAAAGAAATTTGCTTACTTGTAATTAAATTATTAAAGCAATGAAACTAATAATTTTCCAGCTTCTTTTTTTCTTAAATGGTTAGGAAGGGCTTGGACTGGGGCGACCCTGAATTTCTGAATTTTTATCATTATTTGTGTGAGAGAAGCAGCTAGAAATGCGAGATAACGTATATTGCTCGATGAGAAGCGTGGTAAAGATAGTAATACGTTACAAGGGGCTACACTGCACATAATATATGTATTTGAAACTCGCAGGCCCTTGACCTAACCACACAGGCGACATTTTGTTTTTATTGTATTGAAAATCTAAAAGAAAGATAAATGTATTATCAATCATAATAGCTGAAGTGTCCCAGCTTGGGGCACTTTCACAGTAAGTCAGTTGATTACGCTCAAATATAAGTTCTTCGAGCTGTTAGCAGTTCAAATCAAATAAGAAAAGTCGTTGTTGAAAGTAAATGAGTGACTTCTTTGACAACAAGTAAATCTCTGTGTGAGACTGTCTTCTGAAACGTTCACTTTCAAAAGAAACACTGTTATCTTCGGCATCAACCATCAATGAAATTAAATTCCTGTCTCATTAGCAGTAGGCGGCCGGATTGGCCGAGCGGTTCTTGGCGCTACAGTCTGGAACCGCGCGACCGCTACGGTCGTAGGTTCGAATCCTGTCTCGGGCATGGATGTGTGTGATGTCCTTAGGTTAGTTAGGTTTAAGTAGTTCTAAGTTCTAGGGGACTGATGACCTCAGATGTTAAGTCCCATAGTGCTCAGAGGCATTTGAACCGTTTTTCTCATTAGCAGTACAGGAAGTTTCGCGATGAGTGGTGGTTACGGGTGCCAAGGGCGACGTCGAGCCCGGGCGACGGCGTGGTGCAGGTGACATTACAATTCTGTTTTTTTTTTGTTTATTTTTTTTTCTTTATTGAATTTCGATTCACCCTCGAAGGAGGCGGGCTGGCAGCAGCTTAGTACAATTCTGCTGCTGTGAGGGCTGTTATACCCACGTGGCGGATGACTACCAGATAGCTATTAGTCTAACGACGTAGGCTCTGATTGGCTGAGAAAATGGAGTGAGGGATGCAGCAAAAGATCCGTAGATGTGGCGGCCTCTACTGCTCATGCGCGCGCCCTCTGAACTAGCCTGCTTCTTGCAGGTCAGTTGAAGTTCGGCTGACTTCGGCCGTTGCGCCTGCGGAGATGGAGCGAGGACCCGCATAACGGTGCTTCATTGCGGGTTGGCCTCGTTGCAGGAGTCCCCGGAAAAACGCCAATCCCAGAATAGATCCTTTGCATGTCTTTACATTGCCTGTAAAAATTTTTCAAAACTTTGATTATTTTTTGCTCATTTGAATGAAACCCTAGCCTGAAATTTGTTGGTAATAACAAGAACAACTCTACTAAATACTCTCTCGTTAGAGGCACTAGGGACTGGTGTGCATAGAACTTAGCGGCAATAAACCTCTGGGCGATGACACAGGAGATACTATCGAAGACAGTGCTGCCAAAGCAGATTTACTAAACACAGCCTTCCGAAATGCTTTCGCAAAAGAAGACGAAGTAAATATTCCAGAATTCGAATCGATAACAGCTGTCAACATGAGTAACGTAGAAGTAAATATCCTCAGCGTTGTGAAGCAACTCAAAGCACTTAATAGAAGCAAGTCTTCTGCTCCAGGCTGTATACCAGTTAGGTTCCTTTCAGAGTATGCTGATGCATTAGCTCCATACTTAACAATCATATAGAAACGTTCGCTCGACGAAAGCTCCGTACCCAAAGACTGGAAAGTTGCACAGGTCACACCTATATTCAAGAAAGGTAGTAGGAGTAATCCACTAAATTACAGGCCCATATCGTTAACGTCGATATGCAGCAGGATTTTAAACATGTATTGTGTTCGAACATTATGAATTACCTCGAAGGAAACGGTCTATTGCCACACAGTAAACATGGGTTTAGAAAACATCGTTCCTGTGAAACACGACTAGCTCTTTATTCACATGAAGTGCTGAGTGCTATTGACAAGGGATTTCAGATCGATTCCGTATTTCTGGATTTCCGGAAGGCTTTTGACACTGTACCACACAAGCGGCTCGTAGTAAAATTGCGTGCTTATGGAATATCGTCTCAGTTATGTGACTGAATTTGTGATTCCCTGTCAGAGAGGTCACAGTTCGTAGTAATTGACGGAAAGTCATCGAATAAAACAGAAGTGATTTCTGGCGTCCCCCAAGGTAGTGTTATAGGCCCTTTGCTGTTCCTTATCTATATAAATGATTTGGGAGACAATCTGCGCAGCCGTCTTCGGTCATTTGCAGATGGCGCTGTCGTTTATCGACTAATAAAGTGATCAGAAGAACAAAACAAACTGCAAAACGATTTAGAAAAAAAATCTGAATGGTGCGAAAAGTGGCAGTTGACCATAAATAACGAAAAGTGTGAGATCATCCACATGAGTAGTAAAAGGAACTCGTTAAACTTCGGTACACGATACATCAGTCTAATCTAAAAGCCGTAAATTCAACTAAATACCTAGGCATTACAATTACGAACAACTAAAATTGGCAAGAACACATAGAAAATGTTGTGGTGAAGGCTAACCAAAGGCTGCGTTTTATTGGCAGGACACTTAGAAAATGTAACAGACCTGCTACGGAGAGTGCCTACACTATGCTTGTCCGTCCTCTTTTAGAATACTGCTGCGCGGTGTGGGATCCTTACCAGACAGGACTGACGGAGTACATCGAAAAAGTTCAAAGAAAGGCAGCAAGTTCAGTATTTTCGCGAAATATGGGAGAGAGTGTCACAGAAATTATACGGGATTTGGGCTGGAAATCATTAAAGGAAAGGCGTTTTTCGTTGCGACGGAATCTTCTCACGAAATTCCAATCACCAACTTTCTCCTCCGAATGCGAAAATATTTTGTTGACACCGACCTACATATGGAGAAACGATCGCCACGATAGAATAATGGAATTCAGAGCTCATGCGGAAAGATATAGGTGTTCATTCTTTCCGCGCGTTATACGAGATTGGAATAATAGAGAATTGTGAAGGTGGTTCGATGAACTCTCTTCCAGGCACTTAAATGTGATTGGTAGAGTATTCATGTAGATGTAAATGTAGAACTTTTCGTAACACTTGCTACAGTCTGGACTAAGCTGTTGCTCTCAACTGCCACCACACCAGATGTGATTGTATTTTATATGGTTTACCCATCAACAGATACATGGAAACTTCATGGACAGTTTCCTCCTCCACAGCCGACGTGCCAAGGACACACCCTTTGCACGGCTTTTTTTTTTTGACATCGCATTTACATTGAAGTGCAACACGGTGGAACCTGTTGCAGCATTAACTTCCTCTCTCTCAGTTATCGAGAGTTGCTTTATATGACGCGCCTGTGGTACTAGAAATAATGTGAGCAAATGCACTGGCTTTATTTTAATTTTTTTCCCCTAACAAATCTCGAGCGCTTGCTTTCAGCGGCGCTGTCCCCCGCATATGTTTTACGATACTGAGGCACACCGTCTTCTTTATTTACGATCTCTTATATAATTCTGAATGTTTGAAATATTTAACCAAAATTTAAATTCTATTCTTTTACAAATGCGTCGTTTCACATATATGAGAGCTCTTCCCGTATTGTTCGCCGCATTCTTAGCGCAGTGTTCCTGTAAATAACACACTAGTGCCACAGGCAACTGCAGCGTCGGACCACAGTCAGCTTCAATAGCGGATAATCCAAGTTCCCAAACAAGAGTATTTTTCCGAATTGACATAAAACTTCAGCAGTATGTTCATATTGCATAAACACGAATTTTAACATGACACACAAAGTATTTCTGCGAGTCTCAACACATTGCTTTACGTAAACTGCAACCGCGAGACCTCCAAGTGGCCATTCCTTTATAATAAGTGACGGTATTTATCGTTGATTCCTGCAACTCGTAAATATTTGGACAATATTCCTGAAACCATTTATTCTCAAGGGTGTTGCGTAGAACGGTGGTGATGGATTGGTGGTTGTAAGGAAGAGACGGTAGTTCAGTTCTGAAGTACCTTTTCACATTTTCTCCCTCATCGGCAGGGAACATAAGCCCCGACAGATGGCTTGTAAATATCCCTAACTTGTTCAAGTTTTCGTTTAGTTTCCTCCCTTATATTTACAGCACTTTCCTCAATATCACATGGGAATCCTGCAGCAACTGGACCCAACTTTTCCACTGGAACTCTCACGGTTTGAATGAGTAGTAAGCTTTGCAGTTATTCAAGTGTCGCAACAGGTTACTGGGGCTACCATCATGGAAAGCTAATAATTTACTACAACATTTAGATTTTCTACAATCTTTGTAAAATGTTGTCGTACCATGCAATCTTCAGAGTTCTTCAGACGAATGTAGTTTCCCTCCCCCTGTCTAATTTTGGTCGTTGGAAGGACCTTTGCTGTTCGATAAGTATTTATGACATAATAATAATAATAATAATAATAGTAATAATAATAATAATATACCCGTGGAGGCCCGGGGGAAAAGAATAGACCTCCGGTATGTTCTGCCAGTCGTAAAAGGCGACGAAAAGAACAAACCACTAATCGGGCTAACCCCCCTTTTAGTGTGATTAGTTGGTTCAGGATAGAACTAATGAAGCCTCGGACAAGCGCTGTCGTGGTCGAGGACGACGCTTGAACCCTATGCGCGTCCACAATGGTAACGATACTGCTAGCTACACGGAAAATGATTTAAATCCAAATAGAGATGTTTTACAGGATATGCTTCGTGCAACCAGAAGAAAACAAAGACAGAGGATGAAATGGTCAGATGAAGTTAACAAACACCTCATGTTCTGTTATTACCAAGCAATAAACTTAGGAACCAACACAACTGGATACAGATCACAGGTATACACAACATTTATTACTAGATACCCGGAATTAAAACTTTTAACAGAACAACGACTAGTTGATCAGATCCGTGTAATAATAAAAAATAACAGGATACCCCAGTCAGAATTAGAAAACATCAAACAACAAGTACAACAAATACTGGAACAAAATAATGTGCAATCAGAAGAAGAAGAAAATACAGTAATGGACTCAAATATCCCAGAGCAAACAAACAAAGAACAACACGAATCAATTAAACAATCAGAGGAAATCGAAATCGTAAGACAGCCACCAGAACAAGCACAAATAGAACACGAAGTGACACACATGTCAGATGTAGAAGAAAAATTTTAGCTGACACATATAGAATACAAAGACACAAATACAGACATTAGACCATTCTTGCATAGACCACCAAATAACCCACAAGTTGAAACAACAACAACAACTATCAGCACAATCACACACAACAAAATAAATGAAAATAAAACTATGGAAGACTTACAACTACTGGTTTATATAGGTGCTCTCACTACACTAATATACACACTAGGCAGAGATCAGAACCAACCAAACACACAGAAGAAACCCACAAAACCAGCATGGCAACACAGGCTACAGACCAGAATAGAAAAACTGAGAAAAGACATCGGACAGCTAACACATTTTATAAGAAATGAAATGTCAGACAAAAAACGGAAAAGGTTAGGTAAAATCTCACAACAAGAAGCGATAGAGCAATTAGATTAAAAGAAGCAGAAATTACAAGCATTGCCCAAACGACTTAGAAGATACAAAAAAAGTGAAAATAGAAGGAAACAAAACCAAACATTCAACACAAACCAAAAGAAGTTATACCAGACAATAGAAAACACACACATTAAAATAGACAATCCACCAAACATAACAGACATGGAACTCTTCTGGAGCAACATATGGTCAAACCCGGTACAACATAAAAGCATGCACGGCGGATTCAAGCAGAAACTGACACGTACAAGATGATACCACAAATGTGTGAAGTGGTAATTTTCCAACATGAAGCCACCCGAGCAAAAAGTTCTACGCACAACTCGAAAGCTCCTGGAAAAGATAAAATAGCAAATTTCTGGCTAAAGAAGTTCACCTCAACACATTCACATCTAACTAAACTATTTAACAATTACATTGCAGACCCATACACAGTCCCTGATAGACTTACACAAGGAATAACTTAACTGAAACCTAAAGATCAAGCAGACACAGCAAATCCAGCAAAATATCGCCCCATAACATGCCTGTCAACAATATACAAAATATTTACTTCAGTCATTACACAGAAATTAGTGACACATACAACACAGAACAAAATTATAAATGAAGAACAAAAAGGCTGCTGCAAAGGAGCACGAGGATGTAAAGGCCGGCCGCGGTGGTCTAGCGGTTCTAGGCGCTCAGTCAGGAACCGCGCGGCTGCTACGGTCGCAGGTTCGAATCCTGCCTCGGGCATGGATGTGTGTGATGTCCTTAGGTTAGTTAGGTTTAAGTAGTTCTAAGTTCTAGGGGACTTATGACCACAGCAGTTGAGTCCCATAGTGCTCAGAGCCATTTGAACCATGTAAAGAGCAACTGATAATAGATGCAGAGGTGACATATCATGCTAAAACTAAACAAAGGTCGCTACACTATGCATACATTGATTACCAAAAAGCTTTTGATAGTGTACCCCACTCATGGTTACTACAAATATTGGAAATATACAAAGTAGATCCCAAATTGATACAGTTCCTAAACATAGTAATGAAAAATTGGAAAACCACACTTAATATCTAAACAAATTCAAATAATATCACATTACAGCCAATACAGATTAAGCGTGGAATATACCAAGGAGACTCATTAAGTCCTTTCTGGTTCTACCTTGCTCTGAACCCACTATCCAACATCCTAAATAATACAAATTATGGATACAATATTACTGGAACATACCAACACAAAATCACACATTTGCTATACATGGATGATCTAAAACTACTGACAGCAACAAATCAAGAACTCAGCCAAATACTAAAGATAACAGAAGTATTCAGCAATGATATAAATATGGCTTTTGGAAGAGACAAAAGTAAGAAAAATAGCATAGTCAAGGGAAAACACACTAAACAAGAAGATTACATATTGGATAACCACAGCGACTGCATAGAAGCGATGGAAAACAGAGATGCCTATAAATGTCTAGGATACAGACAAAAAATAGGAACAGATCATACAAATATTAAAGAAGAGCTAAAAGAAAAATATAAAAAAAGACTAACAAAGATACTGAAAACAGAATTGACAGCAAGTAACAAGACAAAAGCTATAAATACTTATGCTATACCAATATTGACCTACTCATTTGGAGTAGTGAAATGGAGCAACACCGACCTAGAAGCACTCAATACACTTGCACGATCACAGTGCCACAAATATAGAATACATCACATACATTCAGCAACAGAAAGATTCACATTAAGCAGAAAGGAAGGAAGAAGGGGATATATCGACATAAAAAAACGTACATTATGGACAGGTAGTCAATTTTGAAAAAATCTTTCTAGAACGAGCAGAAACTAGCAAAATACACAAAGCAATCACTCATATAAATAAGTCGGCTACACCACTGCAATTTCATAACCACTTCTACAACCCTTTAGATCACATAACATCAAGAGATACGAAGAAAGTAAATTGGAAAAAGAAAGCACTACATGGCAAGCACCCGTATCATCTAACACAGCCACACATCGATCAAGACGCAACCAACACATGGCTAAGAAAAGGCAATATATACAGTGAGACGGAAGGATTCATGATTGCAATACAGGATCAAACAATAAACACCAGATATTACAGCAAGCATGTTATTAAAGATCCCAGTACCACAACAGATAAATGCAGACTTTGCAAACAACAAATAGAAACAGTAGATCATATCACAAGCGGATGTATAATACTAGCAAACACAGAATACCCCAGAAGACATGACAATGTAGCAAAAATAATACATCAACAACTTGCCATACAACATAAACTAATAAAACAACACGTTCCCACATACAAGTATGCACCAAAAAATGTACTTGAGAATGATGAGTACAAATTATACTGGAACAGAACCATTATAACAGATAAAACAACACCACATAACAAACCTGACATCATACTCACCAATAAAAAGAAGAAATTAACACAACTAATCGAAATTTCCATACCCAATACAACGAATATACAGAAGAAAACAGGGAAAAAATTGAAAAATACATCCAACTGGCTGAGGAAGTCAAGGACATGTGGCATCAGGATAAAGTTGACATTATACCAATTATACTATCAACTACAGGAGTAATACCACACAATATCCACCAGTACATCAACGCAATACAGCTACATCCAAACGTATATATACAACTACGGAAATCTGTAATTATTGATACATGTTCAATTACCCGAAAGTTCCTAAATGCAATGTAACATATACCGTACAGCTAAAAAGAAGTCATGCTTGATCAAGGTCTGCGTCACTTTCAATTTTCAACCAGACATAAGGTCTGAGAAAGAAATAATAATAATAATAATAATAATACATAAATACATACATACGAAATCCAAAAGCGCTATCAACAAAACCAAAGAATTGCGAGTTGCTTTCAGCCTGGTCACTTCAGGGTCTCGGACTGAACTGTCTGAATAGGACTGCATAAGCTGGTCACACGCGAGTGGATATTAAAGACGGGCCGCGGATATTTCCGATGGATACTGGAAAAATTTGCAGTTTCCCTCTGTGAATCAGTAACGACACGACCTTGAGACAATCAGCTGCAGTTCTCGGAACAGCTGATACGGTCTCATTATCTGGGTGCACAGGTGCGGACTTCTGCAACAACGACCCAGGCCACGTTCAGAATGTCCATGAGTTTTCCAGCCGTTTTCACGTGGTAGCATGTTCTAGTTACTTTGTGTATTGTGAAGGAGTGGATTACAGACCACATTGAAGAACATAAAACTGTACCGCAAAAGATCTTGTTTGTGGAAAATAACCTAGGAACATTACAGAAAAAAGATTACAAAGAGTAGAGTGTACGAAGAGACTGTTAAAACATTTCTAGACGAAACACCAGTTGTGGACCAAAGTGTAATAAAAACCTAGTTACAAAATTTTAGATCATGATTCACAAAAAAGCTCAGAAAGTTGGAGGCTTTAGGACGTATCGTGGAAAGGAAAGGATGAATTCTATAAACCAATGAAAAGTCACTTGTATATACGCTACTGGCCATTAAAATTGTTACACCATGAAGAAATGCAGATGATAAACGGGTATTCATTGGACAAATATATTATACTAGAACTGACATGTGATTAAATTTTCACGCAATTTGGGTGCACAGATCGTGAGAAATCAGTACCCAGAACAACCACCTCTGGCCGTATTAACGGCCGTGGTACGCCTGGGCATTGAGTCAAACAGAGCTTGGATGGCGTGTACAGGTACAGCTGCCCATGCAGCTTCAACACGATACCACACTTCATCAAGGGTAGTGACTGGCGTATTGTCACGAGTCATTTGCTCGGCCACCATTGACCAGACGTTTTCAGTTGGTGAGAGATCTGAAGAATGTGCTGGCCAGGGCAGCAGTCGAACATTTTCTGTATCCACAAAGGCCCGTACAGGACCTGAAACATGCGGTCGTGCATTATCCTGCTGAAATGTAGGGTTTCGCAGGGATCGAATGAAGGGTAGAGCCACGGGTCGTAACACATCTGAAATGTAACGTCCACTGTTCAAAGTGTCGTCAATGCGAACAAGAGGTGACAGAGACTAGTAACCAATAGCCCCCCCCACAACATTACGCCGAGTGATACGCCAGTATGGCGATGACGAATACACGCTTCCAATTTGCGTTCACCGCAATTTCGCCAAACACGGATGCGACCATCATTATGCTGTAAACAGAAAGTGGGTTCATCCGAAAAAATGACGTTTTGCCATTTGTGCACCCAGGTTCGTTGTTGAGTACACCATCGCAGGCGCTTCTGTCTGTGATGCAGCGTCAAGGGTAACTGCAGCCATGGTCTCCGAGCTGATAGTCCATGCTGCTGCAAAACGTCCTCGAACTGTTCGTGCAGATGGTTGTTGTCTTGCAAACGTCCTCATCTGTTGACTCAGGATGGAGACGTGGCTGCACGATCCGTTACAGCCATGCGGATAAGATGCCTGTCATCTCGACTGCTAGTGACACGAGGCCGTTGGGACCCAGCACGGCGTTCCGTATTACCCTCCGGAACCCACCGATTCCATATTCTGCTAACAGTAATTGGATCTCGACCAATGCGAGAAGCAATATCGCGATGCCATAAACCGCAATCGCGATAGGCTACGATCCGACCTTAATCAAAGTCGGAAACATGATGGTACGCATTCCTCCTCCTTACAAGAGGCATCACAACAACGTTTCACGACGCAACGCCGGTCAACAGCTGTTTGTGTATGAGAAATCGGTTGGAAACTTTCCTCATGTCAGCACGTTGTAGGTGTCGCCACCGGCGCCAACCTTGTGTGAATGCTCAGAAAAGCTAATCATTTGCATATCACTGCATCTTCTTCCTGTCGGTTAAATTTCGTGTCTGTAACACGTCATCTTCGTGGCGTAGCAGTTTTAATGGCCAGTAGTGTAGTAGAAAGGAAGGGATATGTCATGCGTCGTCACTGGGGGCCTAAGGACCGATAGAGGTACTCGGGGTACCCTCCGCCACACACCGTCAGGTGGTCTGCGGAGTATGGATGTAGATGTAGATGTAGAAGGAAGGGCGGAGCTAAGGACTCCAGCAGCAGACCCTTCAAACCTTCTGGGCCGTGGCGGCAAAGCTTGATGTGCGAACAGGGCCACCTCTCCGTCTTGGAGATGGACCAGGCCAAGACTTTCCCTGTCTGGGGGAAGGATCAGCGATCATAGCTCACTTTGAAGAGCATGCCTGTACTGACGTAGGCTCCGAACCCCGCTAGTATACGTCGAGACATCAATGACGGTATTGGTAGTAGACGCGCTATGTGTGGAAGGCGTGATTCTAGGTAAATATTATTTCCCCATGCTCGTCGTCAAATATAGGGTGTCTAGCAAGACTGCAATCTCGATTCGCTAGACAAACATTCGAACAAATCGTATTAATGAGTTTTATTACAAAAGGAACTGATAACAACACTTTGTCAGTTACACAGATGTGTTGCAAACAAAGGGCGATATATAAAACAAATTTTCTCCTGTATAGACATTCCGCCCCCCCCCCCCCCCCATGAACCATGGACCTCGTCGTTGGTGGGGAGGCTTGCGTGCCTCAGCGATACAGATAGCCGAACCGTAGGTACAAGCACAACGGAGGGGTATCTGTTGAGAGGCCAGAGAAACGTGTGGTTCCTGAAGAGGGGCAGCAGCCTTTTCAGTAGTTGCAAGGGCAACAGTCTGGATGATTGACTGATCTGGCCTTGTAACAATAACTAAAACGGCCTTGCTGTGCCGGTACTGCGAACGGCTGAAAGCAACGGGAAACTACGGCCGTAATTTTTCCCAAGGGCATACAGCTTTATTGTATGATTAAATGATTATGGCGTCCTCTTGGGTAAAATATTCCAGAGGTAAAACAGTCCCCCATTCGGATCTCCGGGCGGGGACTACTCAAGAGGATGCCGTTATCAGGAGAAAGAAAACTGGCGTTCTACGGATCGGAGCGTGGAATGTCAGATCCCTTAATCGGGCAGGTAGGTTAGAAAATTTAAAAAGGGAAATGGATAGGTTAAAGTCAGATATAGTGGGAATTAGTGAAGTTCGGTGACAGGAGGAACAAGACTTCTGGTCAGAAGACTACAGGGTTATAAACACAAAATCAAATAGGGGTAATGCAGGAGTAGGTTTAATAATGAATAGGAAAATAGGAGTGCGGGTAAGCTACTACAAACAGCATAGTGAACGCATTATTGTGGCCAAGATAGATACGAAGCCCACACCTACTACAGTAGTACAAGTTTATATGCCAACTAGCTCTGCAGATGACGAAGAAATTGAAGAAATGTATGATCAAATAAAAGAAATTATTCAGATAGTGAAGGGAGACGAAAATTTAATAGTCATGGGTGACTGGAATTCGAGTGTAGGAAAAGAGAGTGAAGGAAACGTAGTAGGTGAATATGGATTGGGGCTAAGAAATGAAAGAGGAAGCCGCCTAGTAGAATTTTGCACAGAGCACAACTTAATCATAGCTAACACTTGGTTTCAGAATCATGAAAGAAGGTTGTATACATGGAAGAACCCTCGAGATACTAAAAGGTATCAGATAAATTATATAATGGTAAGACAGAGATTTAGGAACCAGGTTTTAAATTTTAAGACATTTCCTGGGGCAGATGTGGACTCTGACCACAATCTATTGGTTATGAACTGTAGATTAAAACTGAAGAAACTGCAAAAATGTGGGAAATTAAGGAGATGGGACCTGGATAAACTAAAAGAACCAGAGGTTGTACAGAGTTTCAGGGAGAGCATAAGGGAACAATTGACAGAAATGGGGGAAAGAAATACAGTAGAAGAACAATGGGTAGCTTTGAGGGATGAAGTAGTGAAGGCAGCAGAGGATCAAGTAGGTAAGAAGACGAGGGCTAGTACAAATCCTTGGGTAACAGAAGACATATTGAATTTAATTGATGAAAGGAGAAAATATAAAAATGCAACAAATGAAGCAGGCAAAAAGGAATACAAACGTCTCAAAAATGAGATCGACAGGAAGTGCAAAATGGCTAAGCAGGGATGGCTAGAGGACAAATGTAAGGATGTAGAGGCTTATCTCACTAGGGGTAAGATAGATACTGCCTACAGGAAAATTAAAGAGACCTTTGGAGAAAAGAGAACCACTTGTATAAATATCAAGAGCTCAGATGGAAACCCTGTTCTAAGCAAAGAAGGGAAAGCAGAAAGGTGGAAGGAGTATATAGAGGGTCTATACAAGGGCGATGTACTTGAGGACAATATTATGGAAATGGAAGAGGATCAACAAAAACAAAAACAAAACGAGAATAATGGAATGTAGTCGAATTAAGTCGGGTGATGCTGAGGGAATTAGATTAGAAAATGAGACACTTAAAGTAGTAAAGGAGTTTTGCTATTTGGGGAGAAAAATAACTGATGATGGTCGAAGTAGAGAGGATATAAAATGTAGACTGGCAATGACAAGGAAAGCATTTCTGAAGAAGAGAAATTTGTTAACATCGAGTATAGATTTAAGTGTCAGGAAGTCATTTCTGAAAGTATTTGTATGGAGTGTAGCCGTGTATGGAAGTGAAACATGGACGATAAATAGTTTTGACAAGAAGAGAATAGAAGCTTTCGAAATGTGGTGCTACAGAAGAATGCTAAAGATTAGATGGGTAGAACACATAACTAATGAGGAAGTATTGAATAGGATTGGAGAGAAGAGAAGTTTGTGGCACAACTTGACCAGAAGAAGGGATCGGTTGGTAGGACATGTTCTAAGGCATCAGGGGATCACCAATTTAGTATTGGAGGGCAGCGTGGAGGGTAAAAATCGTAGAGGGAGACCAAGAGATGACTACACTAAGCAGATTCAGAAGGATGTAGGTTCCAGTAGGTACTGGGAGATGAAGAAGCTTGCACAGGGTAGAGTAGCATGGAGAGCTGCATCAAACCAGTCTCAGGACTGAAGACAACAACATCAACAACAACAACAGCATAGACAATCCTAAGTGACTGCTACACAAGTGCCTAAACTTGAAGCTGTTGTTCTTCTCGGTATCTGGGCATGCACTTCACCACCACAGACGAAAAGAGAGGTTGTGAGTGAGTTTGTGAATATGAAATTTGTGTCATATGTGACTGTATCGTTTCATTTCATTTACTTAGTTTTGCACCACAAAGGTACTATAGACCTTGTGTTGTATTGAACTGGGGACCTAGAATCGACGGAGAGGTTTCGTCCCCGCCGAAGCCGTCAGTAGTACACAACCCCGCAACAGGCTACAGCAGTCCACTCACCCCACCGCTGCTCCACACCGAACCCAGGGCTATTGTGGTGTTTCTTCGCCCAGTGGATCTCCCCCCCCCCTGCCAGGAACGTCTCACACCAGACGAGTGTAGCTCCAGATGTATGCTTGATACGGTAATGATAGTGTATGCGTACATGGAAACAGTGTTTCGCAGCAATCGGCGATATAGCATAGCTGAGGCGGAATAAGGGGAACCAGCTGAGGCAGGTGGAAAACCATCCACAGACTGGCCGGCACGCCGGATCTCGACAGGAATCCGCCTGGAGGAATCGTGCCGGGGACCGGCTCGCCTCCCTGTCTGGAAAGCAGTGCGATAGACCGATACCTCTACCCGTTCCTGAGAAAAAGGCGTCCTTAACAGAGAGACAGAAAGACAGACGGACAACAAATGGCAATCAAATTTCTTTGTTACATGTTATACGAGGGTCACTCCAAAAGAAATGCACACTATTTTTGTAAAATTACAGTTTTCATTCTGCATGTGTGAAATTTTAGTGTGTAGATACATACTTCCCGCTTGTTTCCAAACTTAGTTCAACCTGTTCCCGTGAGAGGCGCCGTCACAGCATGTCTTCATTATGGCTGCTACACTTGACATTCGTCAGAAGCAACGTGCTGTCGTAGAATTCCTGTGCTGTGGAAACGAGACAGTGGCAAACATCCACAAGAGGTTGAAAAAGGTGTATGGAGATGCTGCTGTCCATCGCAATACAGTTAGTCGGTGAGCAAGCAGGTTACGTGATGAAAGCGGGCACGGCAATATTGAGGATTGTCCTCGCAGCCAACCGCGCGACCGCTACGGTCGCAGGTTCGAATCCTGCCTCGGGCATGGATGTGTGCGATGTCCTTAGGTTAGTTATGTTTAAGTAGTTCTAAGTTCTCGGGGACTGATGACCTCAGAAGTTAAGTCCCATAGTGCTCAGAGCAATTTTTTTGTCCTTGCAGCTGCAGGCCTCGTACTGCACACACTCCAGCCAATGTGCAGAGAGTTAACGAATTGGTGACTCCTGACAGACGCATCACAGTGAACGAATTGAAAACTGAGGGAACGGAAAGACTCTCTTCATGGGACAAGGTTCGAAGATGATGACTCCCTTGTGCACGCTGCCAAACAGTGGCTCCAGTAGTTTGGTCCAGATTTTTACCGTGCGGGTATTCAGGCGCTGGTTCCAAGATGGCGTAAGGCAGTTGAGAGTTATCGAAATTATGTGGAGAAATAAAAATATTGTTCCTAAAGAATGTATCTACGCACTGTAAAACTTTCGAACATGTAGAATAAAAGATGGATTAAAAAATAGTGTGCAATTCTTTTGGAGTGACCCTTGTAATTACAAATTATGAATGTTCGAATTAAGCGAATAAAACCAATTTAAGAGTGACAGGCTGTCTTAAGACTAAAGTTAGTGTTGGGGAATTTGCCTCGACGGTGGAATGAATGTGACAGAAAATTTAGCTGCCAATTTTGTCCTAAGAGCGGATTGGATTTTTAAGGCGGGGTTATTTTTCGATCGGTCTAGTGATTAGTTTTATTTTAAATTTAGTCCCCAAAGAATGCCCTTCTATTGTTCACATGAACAGTAGGCCACCATGTTTACCACAGGTGGGGCACAGGATCAAGGTAAGGTTGAACTGCTGAACGAACAACTTGATCACTTGCATGAGGCGTTAAGAGAGGAAATAAAAGGAATGTGCGACGAGCATTGGGTTATTCTAGCGGATAAATTAGAAGTTCCCGGATTACTAGAGTATCTTACTGAATTATAGGATCAAGTACTGGTAAAGAAGCCACCTTATAGATTATCTGCATCTATGACGAATCTTTTAAGGGAAAATGGATAAGATGTTACAGAAGACTGTCATTCGCATCTGACAATTACTTTACGCTACTCTTATGTTTTGGTGCCGAAGCCCAATGGCGAGCAGCGTAAGCTTCATGAAAAGGTCGTGTTATGATCAGTACATCTTCCTGATTTGCATTCGGCATTTGGATAGTTTAAGGGAGGTAGTGTTCACCACACTCGACTTGAACCAGGCCTATAATCAGATACCGTTGGATGAAGCTTTTAAGCTAGAAATAGCTTGTATTGATGACTGGAAATTATTCGAGTTTAATTGACTCCCATTCAATCTAGTGATGGGTGCGGCTGTTCTTTCCCAGTTAATGGATATGGTATTTTCTGATATCACGTGTTCAGTCATCTGGACGCTCTTGTCATTTGCAGTTGTTCTATACAAGAGCATATTCAACTTCTACGTGAGGTATTTGAAAGTTTGAGAATGGCTGGGTTAACTCTCAATCATATGAAATTAATATTTGCAGGATCGTCTATGAAGTTCTTGGCACATTTTAAAATGGGAGAAGGTTTATGTATTGATCCATAAAGGGAACGAGCAGATGAGAAAATTCCGAACAACACGCAGTGCAAAGGATTCTCGATTCGTTGGGATGATAATTTTTTTAAGGGATTTCATTGGTGGAGTCGCTGTAAAGGTCACACCGTTTAATGAACTTCTTAAATTGAGGCGTAAACGTTACTGGGGGCCATCTCAGCAGGAAGCGTTTTCCAGTATAAAGGAAGCTTTAAAAACTTCGCCAGATCTGATATTATCTAGTTTTAATATAGAGTTTATATTACAAAGAGATGCATCAGCTTTGGAACTGGGAGTGGTTTTGTTGCAGAAACAGGAAGGGGGTAGAAAGGTGATTGCCTGTGCCTCCCTAGAGCTGAACGAAGTAAAGAAGAGTCCGCAGCTCGTGGTCACGCGGTAGCGTTCTCGCCACCCGCGCCCGGGTTCTCGGGTTCGATTCCCGGCGGGGTCAGGGATATTCTCTGCCTCGTGATGACTGGGTGTTGTGTGATGTCCTTAGGTTAGTTAGGTTTAAGTAGTTCTAAGTTCTCGGGGACTGATGACCTCAGAAGTTAAGTCCCATAGTGCTCAGAGCAATTTTTTTGTCCTCGCAGCTGCAGGCCTCGTACTGCACACACTCCAGACAATGTGCAGAGAGTTAACGAATTGGTGACTCCTGACAGACGCATCACAGTGAACGAATTGAAAACTGAGGGAACGGAAAGACTCTCTTCATGGGACAAGGTTCGAAGATGATGACTCCCTTGTGCACGCTGCCAAACAGTGGCTCCAATAGGTTGGTCCAGATTTTTACCGTGCGGGTATTCAGGCGCTGGTTCCAACATGGCGTAAGGCAGTTGAGAGTTATGGAAATTATGTGTAGAAATGAAAATATTGTTCCTAAAGGATGTATCTACACACTGTAAAACGTTGAAACCTGTAGAATAAAAGATGGATTAAAAATAGTGTGCAATTCTTTTGGAGTGACCCTTGTAATTACAAATTATGAATGTTCGAATTTAGCGAATAAAACCAATTTAAGAGTGACAGGTTGTGTTAAGACTAAAGTTCTAAAGGACTGATGACCATAGATGTTAAGTCCCATAGCGCTCAGAGCCATTTGAACCATTTTTGAAGTGAAGAAGAGTCTTTCTCTCTATCAACTGGAGACATTGGCGATGTTATTTGGGATTGAAAAGTTGAATTATATGAAACACCGTAAATTATCGCTGGAAACCGACAGCCGAAAGGGGGGGCGAGGGTGGAGTATGGGCCATGTTGGCACATGTCGACAGTTGCATCAAAGGGCACCCTCAAGGGTGGGGGATGAGGCGGGGCTGGTGGGCGAAGGAAAATGGCCGAGAACATGCGGTGTTCTCGGTGCTCTGCTCAAGCAGTTTTGTTGCAGAAGAATCGATACTGGATCGGAAAACGTGATAAATGTATTTGTAGCGATTTTAACCCAGCCCGCATCTCGTGGTCGTGCGGTAGCGTTCTCGCCTCCCGCGACCGGGTTCTCGGGTTCGATTCCCGGCGGGGTCAGGAATTTTCTCTGCCTCGTGATGGCTGGGTGTTGTGTGATGTCTTTAGGTTAGTTAGGTTTAAGTAGTTCTAAGTTCTAGGGGACTGATAACCATAGATGTTAAGTCCCATAGTGCTCAAAGCCATTTGAACCTTTTAAGCCCATACTAAGCTGACGTTTTAATTAAGGTATGATAGTTTTGTGTTTCTGCTGAGTTTGCTGAAGAAGCCTGTTGGAACGGTACACCACTGTTGTCACGGTCTATCTCTTGTGAAATACAGAGTACTATTCCCGGTTTGGAGACAGGATGCTGAAATTGACGGTGGCCAGTCCTTTGCAGTGTGTCTAAGAACATTAAAGGCATCCTTACAAAGCGCCAGAGAAATAAAGCGTCGTTTCTCTAATAGCTTTTGCAGTAGTTTGACGCTACTGACCTCATTAAAGGTGCTGGCATGTTATTTGTTGAAATGATGAAATGTTATTTCCAGTGTGTAACATATGCTTATTGCTAGGCAATAAAACCAGTGTCCTAGTCGTATGTATATGAGGGCACGGTCTGTGCGACGAACTCCAAGTAATGTTGCTTCTGTAAAATGTAAACACGCCATATGCACCTTCAGACTGCTTAATTACTGGACAGTGCCGTGGGAGTGGTTGAAGTGTGCTGCAACAGAAGGGAATCATAATTTTGTATTCATTATAGATTTCTGTATTTCTGCAAATGATACTGTAAAATGTTATCATCTACTGTGGTCGAAGGCCAGTGGTTCCGATGATTATAGTTTGTTCGATAAAGGGGTAAATGAAGATGACTGTATTATTGTGCCGTAGCGGCGGTATTCCCGATCGATTTTCGATCGTTGGACCTCCGAGTAGTGTTTCTTTCTCCGTTGCGGGGGGCCTCCTGGCGGAGGGTGGCACCGTCTCTGCCCGGTGGCGTGTGCGCGGGCAGTCAAGTTTGGGCGCGAGCGGCGCGAGCACTGCCTTTTGCGTCGGGCGGTGGGTCCCTCCGAGCTGTCGCTGTCCGGGGCTGGTGTTACTTGCTGCTGCCTGGGTCGGTGGTTGCAGTCGTCGCCTGATTACCAGCTTTCCTGCCATGCTGAGGTCTGGGTGACGATACTCGTGCTGGTCATCTTTCTCGCGGCGATTTCCCAGGACCGCGCCTTGGCAGGAGCTGATGGCTGTGCTGCTCCCGCATGTAGTTTACAGGGGAGTACCTTTGCGTCGTCTGAACTTTGGCGCTGTTTGTGGGTTTCAAAGGGCTATGGCTAAGAAGATTATCTTCGTTGTTATGATTGTGTCACAAACGTGGGCAAATCCCAGTGTTCGTGTTTCTCGGCATTCTGTGGGGTGATGTACCTTACTTAGTGTGTTTTTCTTTGCGCTCTAATGTGCCGTTGCAGAACTTTGTTTGACCTTTTCCCTCCTTATTCTTCTGCAGAGTGCCTTTGGTCCTGTGGCCCGTAATTTCGCTTGAGCCAAGTTCCGTGGTTTTGGGGGATAATTGATTAAACTATGTTTTGGAATTTATGGGACCCTGTGTGTTTGTCTGGGGATTTTGCTGCCCTGTGCCCGTACGATTTCCCGTTTCCTCGCCCGGGCGTCGTACGTAAAGTTTAAGGTGAGTGAATTTTGGTAGTTTTCGTCCAGTGGTTCGGTGGGCCCCGTGACGAATTTATTTTTGCACCTTGCCTGTCCTGTCTCCCTGGCTTAAGGTTGGCTCCTCTGTGCCCGTACGCGAGGGTGTATGTGGGTGACGGTGATCGTTTCCTGACTTGTTTATCGTTTCTTGCCGACTTCTCTGCACATACTGCCGAATATGTAATTTGGTCTATGCCATGTTATAGTTGCTTCAAGCTGGGTCGCACACTCCTCTTGGTAATGACATCTGCGCACCTATGAGATTGAATAATGTTTTGAACTATTGTAAGCTGGCGATTGTCGCCGTGTGTGTTAAATTTTAGCTTGTATTTGAGTTTTGGTGTAATTTTATTTTGTTAATTGAGCTAATTTTATCTTGCCTATTGCTGCGATGTCAGAAAATTTTTTAACAATCATAAATTTAATCTTACCTGTGAAGCCAGATTTGTAGAGATGTGTTATTTAAATTTCATTGTCTTCCCAGCTTGCCCTTTGCTACTGTATTAAAAGGGTTTGTTGTTTTGACTAATCGCAGCTGCGTGCCTTAAAGAACTAAAGCTGATGTGAAAAATTGAGAATTAGTTCAAATGGTTCAAATGGCTCTGAGCACTATGGGACTTAACTGCTGAGGTCATCAGTCCCCTAGAACTTAGAACTACTTAAACCTAACTAACCTAAGGACATCACACACATCCATGCCCGAGGCCGGATTCGAACCTGCGACCATAGCGGTCGCGCGGTTCCAGACTGTAGCGCCTAGAACCGCTCGGCCACCCTGGTCGGCTGAGAATTAGTGTAACTGTTCACTCCAATAAAGCCATCCTGTTAAGAGAAAAATTTTGGTGCTACCATTTGTTTCCCCCTTGTTCCCCTACCACAGTTCAATTATAGTTTTATAAAAGTAATACTTTTCTGTTTTGTATTTGTTGTTTTAAAGATTCTTGCCTTAATAACATCCTGTTAAGTCTTTATCAGAGTTTGTATCATGAAAGTGAAAAGCTAGAAACAGTATTTGATAAGATTCTGATTAAGTAATTCAACATTTAGTGGCTTTCCCCTATTTGTCATTCCTATATTAACTTGCAGTCATTAGGGTGTACTAAGTATGTGATTTATACCTTGGGTCACCACTGTGTGATTTGATCAGTAAATTTGACATTTTATTGAATACTCAATCAGTCTACTCCACAAGTAACTATTTAAGGCAGTACCTGCTTCCATTATACAGTCTTAAGCGAGCAGTCCCGCTCTCCGAGCACGTCTCCCATCCAACCCACATTTCCATATGCTCAACTCTATAGGGTAGCGCCCCTTCTCGTTCCTACACTTGCTCGCAGGCAAACTGTATTCCCGTAAGTGTCAAATACTGTCGTGCATCCTCACTGCAGCAATCGAATCAATGGTGTCTGTTCTTTCAGACATGCATGTCCGGAAGGACAGACACAAGCCGTATATAATACAAGGTAGTCCATTGAAAATGACCGGGCCAAATATCTCACGAAATAAACATCAGACGAAAAACTACAAAGAACGATACTCGTTTAGCTTGAAGGGCGAAACCAGATGGCGTCATGCATGGCCCGCTAGATGGCGCTGCCATAGATCAAACGGATATCAAATGGGTTTTTTAAAAATAGGAACCCCCATTTTTATTTCATATTCGTGTAGTACGTAAACAAAAATGAATGTTTTAGTTGGACCACTTTTTTCGCTTTGTGATAGATGGCTCTGTAATAGTCACAAACGTATAAGTAAGTGATATCACGTAACAGTCCGTCAGTGCGGACGGTATTTGCTTCGTGATGCATTACCCGTGTTAAAATGGACCGTTTACCAATTGCGGAAAAGGTCGATATCGTGTTGATGTATGGCTACTGTGGTCAAAATACCCAACGGGCGTGTGCTGTGTACACTGTTCAGTACCCTGGAGGACATCATCCAAGTGTCCGGACCGTTCGCCAGATAGTTGCGTTATTTAAGGAAACAAAAATGTTCATCCACATGTGAAGCGTCGACCACGCCCTGCAACAAATGATGATGCCCAAGTAGGTGTTTTAGCTGCTGTCGCGGCTAATCCGCACATCAGTAGCAGACAAACTGCGCGAGAATCGGGAATCTCAAAAACGTCGGTGTTGAGAATGCTACATCAAAATCGATTGCACCGGTACCATATTTCTGCGCACCAGGAATTACATGGCAACGACTTTGAACGTCGTGCACAGTTCTGCCACTGGGCACAAGAGAAATTACGGGACGATGACAGACTTTTTGCACGCGTTCTATTTAGCGACAAAGTGTCATTCGCCAACAGGGGTAACGTAAACCAGCATAATATGCACTATTGGGCAACGGAAAATCCACGATGGCTGCGACAAGTGGAACATCAGCGACCTTGGCGGATTAATGTATGGTGCGGCATTATGGGAGGAAAGATAATTGGCCCCCATTTTATGGATGGCTATCTAAATGGTACAATGTATGCGGATTTCCTACGTAATGTTCTACCGATGTTACTACAAGAACGTTTCACAGCATGACAGAATGGCGGTGTACTTCCAACATGATGGATGTCCGGCACATAGCTCGCGTGCGGTTGAAGCGGTACTGAATAGCATATTTCATGACAGGTGGACTGGTCGTCGAAACACCATACCATGGCCCTCACGTTCACCGGATCTGAGTTCCCCGGATTTCTTTCTGTGGGTAAAGTTGAAGGATATTTGCTATCGTGATCCACCGTCCACGCCTGACAACATGCGTCAGCGCATTGTCAATGCATGTGCGAACATTACGGAAGGCGAACTACTTGATGTTGAGAGGAATGTCGCTACAAGTATTGCCAAATACATTGAGATTGACGGACATCATTTTGAGCATTTATTGCATTAATGAGGTATTTACAGGTAATCACGCTGTAACATCGTGCGTTCTCAAAAATGATAAGTTCACAAAGGTAATTGTATCACTTTGGAACAAGCGAAATAAAATGTTCAAACGTTCCGTATTTTAATTTAAAAAAACCTACCTGTAACCAACTGTTCGTTTAAAATTGTGAGCGATATGTTTGTGACTGTTACAGCGCCATCTATCACAAAGCGAAAAAAAGTGGTCTAACTAAAACATTCCTATTTCTTTACGTACTACACGAATATGTAATAAAAATGGGTGTACCTATTTATAAAAAAATGCAGTTGATACACACATGACCTATGGCAGCGCCATCTAGCGGGCCAACCATTGCGTCATCTGGTTTCCCCCTTCAAGCTAGGGAAGTTTCGTTCTTTGTAGTTTTTTTCGTTAGACGCTTATTTCGTGAGATATTTGGCCCGGCCACGACCAATGGACCACCCTATATATGCACTTGACAGAGTTACAATGTTCAGTGCAGTTGCACAACAGTACCCGAACCCGTGCGGGAGTATAGTTAGGTTGTGAGCAAGCAGACTATTGGATAGGTGGCGCTAGTTTGTATCATATCGAGATTTGGGTCAGACGGGGTGAGTGCTCCAATAGCCGAGGCAGTTAAAGTGACCACTTACATGGAGGGGAAATCAGGGTTCGACTCCTGATCTGGCACAAAATTCATCTGTCGCCGTTGGGTTCGATCAACGGCCCACTGCAGTTGAATGTCCGAAATTTCTTTCATCATAGCCTCATTCCTCAGTAAACTAACGGGGAGTGCCATAAGGAACTGTGAATGTTTGGCAGGAGAATATGCAAAATTATACATCATCATTGGAATACCTCTGACCGCAAACATCTTCAAGAAATTGCGGAGCGTATGCATGGGCACATTCTTTGGGGGATCCTGCCTTCTATTTCACGCTGTCTAGGCTTCGTGTGACGACACGTGTCGGCATCGAACTCTTAACCGATCCTTCCACAGCCTCACAAAATACAGTTTCTTTAAAGGACATCTGATTCCGACAATGGGTCGTTTTTGGACTGTGCGGCTGGTCCCGGCGGAGGTTCAAGTCCTCCCTCGGGCATTGGTGTGTGTGTTTGTCCTTAGGATAATGTAGGTTAAGTAGTGTGTAAGCTTAGTGAGTGATGACCTTAGCAGTTAAGTCCCATAAGACTTCTCACACATTTGAACATTTTGAATGGGTCATTTCGCCTTGTCAATACTACTTTACGGCAGCAAAACTGTATACTCGCCTTCTGTACTAACAAACAGAAAGTCACCATTAGCCGCGTGTTTTAAGGCACCTTGCCACGGTTCGCACCCCCCCCCCCCCCCCCCCCCCCCCGCCCACGTCTGAGGTTCGAGACCTCCCGTGTGCATGGGTGTATGTGTTGTTCTTAGGGTAAGTTAGTTTAATTTGATTAAGCAATGTGTATGCCGAGGGACCGTTGACCTCAGTAGGTAGGTCCCACAGGAACTTACCACCACCACCATGCTGTGGTAAGGGAAAACGAGTTGACGAGTATGTAGCGACCGCAGCGCCACAGTTATGAGACTCGTACACTCGCGGAACTACAGCGGTAGCTACGGAAACCCGTTAGCACTGATGTAACAGCTGTGCCTTGAATTGTGTTGCCATATATTGACGATACAATGACTTGTACGTTGCTTTAGACTGTTGGGAGCCATCAAGTGCAGTCCGAGATAGGAAATCAGAGACACAAAGCAGAGAGCAGACAAAAGTGATAGAGTTACTGGAACTAAATAGTAACACTGAAGCCCTGCAAATTGCAAACGATCTGGGCAGAAGTCCCAGGGGGAATTTCCACTTCAGACAATTAGCTGTCAACGGTATGCACCGCCTAGACGCTGTTTTAAGGCGTCACAGTAGAAGATGGCCACGAAAATATACGTCTTAGCAGAGGCAGCCAGCTTGATACCTGCTCCTGAGAACTGCAACGTCAGTCGGTTTACACAGGTTTGAGTGCTGCTACAGCAGTCCCCAGTCACAAAAGGACTGATGGCAGCTGACGTAAAACACTGTTGTTGCTGACCGTAATATCAGAAAACTCACAAAGCTCTCTGGACATAACCATAAGGAAGGACAATAATAAACACACGCTTGACATAGGCAATAAACCCACAACAAGTGACATTATGTTACATTCAACCTCAAACCATCCACAGACTCACAAAGAAGCAGCAATCAGGTACATGTTAAACTGGCTGAATAGAAGGAACTAGCCATTGTAAAACAAATAGTAGTAAAAAGTAGACACAAAGAAACAATGTTACAAAAACTAAATAAAAAAAATAAAGGGACAAGTGGGGAAAAAACAACAAAACCACACCAACTCATATAACTTGCGCTACAACAAAAAAACTACATACAATGACCTACCACAACAAATTCACACATAAAATAGGTAACATGTTCAAAAAACAAAACATAAACATTGCTTACAAAACAAACAACTCAATACAGAAGCACATCCCAAAGCTGAAATCAAAATCAAACAGACACCAACAATTGAGTATCTATCAGCTCAATTGCAGAGATTGTGGAAAGCTATACATTGAAATGACTGGCAGGACATTCGACACATCAGAGCATTTAAATACGACACAGACCATTCAATATTTCCAGATCTAAAACAAGAACACCATAGACCAAGCAATATTGAAACAGATATGAATATGGTAAAAATCAATAAAGACAGATACCTCCTCCCTTTCCAAGTAAATTTACACATACAAAAATCATTAACATTAAATAAATAGTTGCTCAATGACCAATTAAATATTGGAAACCAGACTCTATATAAAGTCATTGATGAAATTACATGAAAAAGGGAAGAGCCTTTTGCATCCTTCACCCCCTCCCACTCTCCCACAACCCCTCCCCTCCACTCATAGTTTCTTTTCACTTCTTGCCCCACATCTTCTCCTGTAAACCACACTCTATCACACTGAAATACAGTTATGTCCATTCATCATGGTTTCTCCCTCCCCTATACTGAAAAAAGTAAAAATTTCTCCATTAATACACCTTCCCGACTCTTACACAGTATTTAAATACACACAAACATAATTAAATGGAATTACACACATACGATAATAAATAAATTAAAAAAAGGTTGTAGGCCAAAGACAAAGTCGTGGAAAGGTTACGTTGGTAACACTACGAAACACATACCACGTCACATACTTAGAACTACGAAAACAAACAGAATACAGTAGCGTGCATAGAAGTGTGTTGTGAAAAACATAAGAAATGAATAGTGCTGCAGAACAACTAAATATTAGACAATAATCATCAGTGTGTAACACAGAAAAACAACGAAGTGCTAGCAGACGACATTTACGGAAGTAAGCGAGAAATCAAACGAAAATCACCATAAGTACAAATCAACATAATCTTAACGAACTGTTTTTCGATCTACAAGCAAATCAAAATGTAAATAATTTAATTACAGTCCACTGATGATGATTTACCTCAATAAAGCGAAACCCGTCTGGTGGAAAAAATCACGCATTTTTGTAGTTGCAATGACAGAGCAAAAATACACTCAAGGAATGTAAAGCAACTACGCTCACACAAATGAAGAATTTAATGTCGCCTTGTCAAGCAATACCCTGAGATGCTTCGAAGCTAAGGCAATCGGCCTGTCAATAGAACCGAATTTATGCGACAAAACTCTACCGCCGGCCGCGGTGGTCTCGCGGTTCTAGGCGCGCAGTCCGGAACCGTGCGACTGCTACGGTCGCAGGTTCGAATCCTGCCTCGGGCATGGATGTGTGTGATGTCCTTAGGTTAGTTAGGTTTAAGTAGTTCTAAGTTCTAGGGGACTAATGACCACAGCAGTTGAGTCCCATAGTGCTCAGAGCCATTTGAACCGAAACTCTACCACTGCCGTAAGGGAAAGCGTCCTTAGCCAAGATGACAGGTTTGACCGGATCAAAATAAACAAGGCATCGATCACTAGGCAAACCATCTTCCATCTTCTGGAAAGACTGACACTCTTGCAATCAAATAAAAGGAATTTTGTTCCGGCGCAAGCGACGCAAGGGAGCCGCAATTTGAGGGACGTTAACAATTAATGGGGTGTAATACAAGAGCTTCTCTAACACAGTCTGAAATTCCCGCACATTTCTTGATATTCTAAGGTCACGGACAGCAAGAAAATGTGACTGCAGTGAATTAAAATCCTTGGCGCTGAGGACAATCCCTAATTACTCAAGTTCTGTATGAAAAAACACATATTTGTCTTTGTTACTTTTGAGACCAGATGAAGACAACACTTGAAACAGAGTGCGGAGATTGCTAATGTATTCTGCGGGAGTGCAGACGACTATGTCATCTAAATAGTTCGAGCAAAAAGGAACTTTTGCAATCAGCTGCTCCAGAAAGCACTGAAATATGGCGGGTACAGAAGCACTACCGAATGGCAATCACAAAATTTGAAGAGACACAGACGTGTGTTAATGACAAAGAACTGTTGCGACTACTCATCCAGAGATATTTGCAGGATAGCGTTGTGCAGATCAGTTTTGGCAAAGTAATGATCGGCACCCAATCCATCAATTCTTCCAGGCACGGAAAGGGATAACTGACAATGACTGATAGAGTATTCACGGTTTTCTTAAAATCGGCGCACAACCGATGTCTGCTGGACGGCTTCTTTGGAATAACAAGATGGAACGCCCACTGACTGGTGGTAAGGGGTGCTAAAATCCCAACGTCGTGCAAAGCAGAAAGTTCCTGAGCACCCCTTTCCTAAATAGCATGACGAACAGGACGAGCTCTAACAAAATGTAGCTGTACATTGACCTTTATTTTTTCATGGGCAACAAAATTATGGACTTTCTCTAAACTCTCAGAAAACAAATCCCTAAATTCTGTCCATAACTCAGCAGCACTGTCCCGAGGATCAAAGGAAGAAACAAAAAGTAATTTGTCCTGAATGTTTAACCCAAATAAATCAAGAGTCTAGGCCAAAAATATTAGCACTATCTCAGGAGGAAAGTACTATAAATGTCACTGTCTATCAAATGTCGAAAATTTGAAGGAAGGCCTCAGGTGCTTAAGGCAAGAAATGTCTTGGCCGTTATATGCCGTCAGAGTATGGCGCGATTTGAACAACTTAGGTTTGTCAAGCACTTTGTAAGTGCTACAGTTGAGCAAATTCTCTGAAGCTCCAGTGACAAGTTGCAAACAGCCTTATCGTCCAGCGATAGTAAGAGACTCAAAGCTTTTGTTACCCTCATGTGTCTCTGCAGATGAGTTGGGAGCCTTTCCACTACGGCTATTACACTATTGTTTTGCGCTCACAGCAGTACGTGGCTTCAAAAAGACACTACACCCAGTTACCGGCTTAGACTTGCGTGAAGGAGTAACAGAGAGCGGCGACTTACGTTTCTGTAAGCACACTGACTGCACATGTCCTCGTTTACAGTAACAACGGCCAGTCGCTTAATTTGTGGAGCTAAATCAGCGAGGGCAACACTTCACACGTTGTGCCGGACGCGAAACGTGTTGAGGTGAGCGCCGTGGCTGTGGCCATCTGGGCCTCTGTTTGCGAGCCGACTGTGCTGTGAGTCAGTTTGTTGCTGCCAAAAAAAAAAAAAAAAAAAAAAAAAAAAAGCAGCTACTTAAACCTAACTAACGTAAGGACATGACACACATCCATGCCCGGGGGTGGATTCGATCCTGCGACTGTAGCGGTCGCGCGGTTCCAAACTGTAGCGCCTAGAACCGCTCGGCCACCGTGGCCGGAACAGAAGAAACAGGTGCTAACTCAAAACTCTCTGCTGCACTTTCGCGGGAATTCTGATTGCTTAGAATTTGCAGAGCCTGTTGCAAGGAAGAGTCCAGATATTTAAGAATCTGTCGCCGAATGCGAGAGTCAGCTACACTGTGTGTGATATAACCACGAACCATTCTACCTCTCTAACGTTTCCCACAGGCACATTTGGATCTAGACTAGCTAGTAAGGCCTAGCAGCCACCCACTGACAGTACGTCTGTCTTCGTTGCTTACGCAGCTTAAAGAATTTGTAGCGGTCAGCTACCACTTGTACTCCGTCCTCTTAATCCTTAGTAAGCGACTGCAAGAGATCCTCTTACGCGACCAGTTAAGGGCGGGGTGTAGGAAATTTCTTGGCACACGAGCGATATGCAGACAGTCCCTGGGAGTGATGACCTCGCTCTTTGGTCCGCTCCTACAAAACAACCAACCGACAGACATTCCCGTCGTGGCCAAGAAATACACTACAGGCCATTAAAATTGCTACACCAAGCAGACGACGTGCTACAGACGCGAAATTTGACCGACAGGAAAAAGATGCTGCGACATGCAAATGATTAGCTGTTCAGGGCATTCACACAAGTTGGCGACACCTACAACGGGCTGACATTAGGAAAGTTTCCAACCGATTTCTCATACACAAACAGCAGTTGACCGGCCTTGCCTGGTGAAACGTTGTTGTGATGCCTCGTGTAACAAGGAGAAATACGTACCATCACGTTTTCGCCTTTGATAAAGGTCGGATTGAAGCCTATCGCGATTGAGGTTTATCGTATCGCGACATTGCTGCTCGCGTTGGTCGGGATCCAATGGCTGTTAGCAGATTATGGAATCTGTGGGTTCTGGAGGGTAATATGCAACGCCGTGCTGGATCCCAACGGCCTCGTATCACTAGTAGTTGAGATGACAGGCATCTTATCCGCATGGCCGTAACGGATCGTGTTGCCACGAATCGATTCCTGAGCCAAAAGATAGGGACGTTTCCAAAACAACAACCGTCTGCACGAACAGTTCAACGACGTTTACAGCAGCACGAACTATCAGCTCGGAGACCATGGCTGCGGTTACCCTTGACGCTGCATCACAGACAGTAGCGCCTGCGATGCCGTGCTCAACGACGAACCTGGGTGCACGAATGGGAAAACGTTTTTTTTTTTTTTCGGATGAATCCAGGTTCTGTTTACAGCATGATGACGGTCGCATCCGCGTTCGGCGATATCGCGGTGAACGCACATTGGAAGCGTGTATTCGTCATCGCCATACTGGCGTATCAGCCGGCGTGATGGTATGGGGGGGGCTATTGGTTACACGTCTCGGTCACCTCTTGTTCGCATTGACGGCACTTTGAACAGTCGACGTTACATTTCAGATGTATTACGATCCGTGGCTCTACTCTTCATTCGGTCCCTGCGAAACCCTACATTTGAACAGGACAATGCACGACCGCATGTTGCAGGTCCTGTACGGGCCTTTCTGGATACAGAAAATGTTCGACTGCTGCCCTGCCAGCACATTCTCCACATCTCTCACCAATTGAAAACGTCTGATCAATGGTGACCGAGCAACTGGCTCGTCATAATACGCCAGTCACTACTCTTGATGAACTGTGGTATCGTGTTGAAGGTGCATGGGCAGCTGTACCTATACACGCCATCCAAGCTCTGTTTGACAGACCATGTTGCAGGTCCTGTACGGGCCTTTCTGGATAGAGAAAATGTTCGAATGCTGCCCTGGCCAGCACATTCTCCAGATAGCTCACCAATTGAAAACGTCTGGTCAATGGTGGCCAAGCAACTGGTTCGTCACAATACGCCAGTTACTACTCCTGATGAACTGTGGTACCGAGTTGAAGCTGCATGGACAGCTGTTACCGTACACGCCATCCAAGCTCTGTTTGACTCAATGTCCAGGTGTACCAAGGCCATTACTACGGCCAGAGGTGGTTGTTCTGGGTACTGGTTTCTCAGGATGTATGCACCCAAATTGCATGAAAATGTAATCACATGTCATTTCTAGTATAATATATTTGTCCAATGAATACCCGTTTATCATCTGCATTTCTTCTTGCTGTAGCAGTTTTAATGGCCAGTAGTCTAACTATTTGTCAGTACCTGTTGTGTGGACCGCCTGGCTAGCCGCACAGTCTACCGCGCCGCTTCCCCGAGAGCAAAGGCGTGCTGGTTCCTGGTACGTATACGCCCGTTGGATTTGTCTTGAGGTCCGGTGTGGCAGCCCGCCTGTGGATGGGTTTTAAAGTGGTTTTCCGTCTACCTTGGCGAATGCGAGCTGGTTCCCCTTATTCTGCCTGAGTTACACCACGTCGGCAGTTGCTGCACAAATACTGTCTCCACGTACGCGTTCAACATAATTACTATACTACGCAAACTTTTGGGGCACTCGTTTGGTATGAGACGTTCTCGGGGGGTTCTATTGGGGCCCGAATCGCACAGTAACCCTGGGTTCTGTGTGGGACGGCGGTGGGGTGGGTCGACTGCTGTGGCCTGTTGGGGGGCTGTGAACCACTGAGGGCTACAACAGGAAAAGCCTCTCCGTCGTTTCTAGATCCCCGGCTTCAGTACAATACAATGCCTGTTATACGATGTGGTGCAGCGTGCGTACTGAATTTTACGAGGTACTTCGTTTAGTCTTCCATGTCATTGTCAAACACACGAAATGGCGGCACATACACAAGTGGTGAAGGGTGTGGCGCTGGCGTTCGGACTGCCGTCTCGTTTGAAGCTACCGAGCAGTTGCGGCATTTGTTGACTCTGAGTAAATTGAGTTGGATCAACTGCAGGCGGTGTAGCAGGCGACTGCGGCGCAGTAGCCATTATAAAGTAGGCAATGTACAAAGACAAACAGCGAAAATCAAAAATAGCAAGACAATGAAGCATAGAGAAAGCAGAAATGGGGTGCAAATGTAGCAACCTCGAAACCTAGACCATAAAGACCTCAAGAAAGGCAAGCATTGAGTAAGCAAGAACAGCAAAAACCAAGCAAAAACATGACAGAACAGAAAGTAGGTAACTTGAAGACAGCCTGGTATAGGTTCGATAGTTCGTCTCCAGATGTTGTGTACGGCTTCATATACAATGGCATGAAACGGTGGGTTACAGAGTGATGCGGCAATGTCATCGTCGGAAAAGTGGACAGGAGCAGAAATAATTAGCGAACAAGCAACACAGCAAACAGAAGATTTCCTTCATTTGTATTTCTCCAAACGTAGGGAGACTCATTAGAAAACCCAAACAGATTCTGGTCACACATAAAGCACACCAGTGGCAAGACGCAATCAATACCATCATTGCGCGGTAACAACGGAAGTCACTGACGACAGTGCTACTAAAGCAGAGTTATTAAACGCGGTTTTCTGAAACTCCTTCACCAAAGAAAACGAAGTAAATATTCCTGAATTGAAATCGAGAACAACTGCCAAGATGAGAAACATAGAAGTAGATATCCTCGGTGTAACAAAGCAGCTTGAATCATTCAATAAAACCAAGGCCTCCGGTCCAGATTGTATACCAGTCAGGTTCCTCTCAGAATATCCTGATACAATAGCTCAATATTTAGCACTTATATACAACCGCTAGCTTACAGAAAGAACCGTACCGGAAGACTGTAAAATTGCTCAAGTCACAACAATACCCAGAAAGGGAAGTAGGAGTAATCCACTGAATTACAGGCCCATATCACTAACGTCGATTTGCGGTAGGGTTTTGGAACTGTATTTGAACATTATGAAGTACCACGAAGAACACGAATTATTGACACATATTTAGCATGCCGGCCGCTGTGGCCGAGCGGTTCAAGGCGCTTCAGTCCGGAACCGTGCTGCTGGTTTCGAATGAATCCTGGTTCTGTTTATAGCATCATGATGGTCGCATCCGTGTTTGGCGACATCGCGGTGAACGCACATTGGAAGCGTGTATTCGTCATCGCCATTCTGGCATATCACCCGGCGTGATGGTATGGGGTGCCATTGGTTACACGTCTCGGTCACCTCTTGTTCGCATTGACGGCACTTTGAACAGTCGACGTTACATTTCAGATGTATTACGATCCGTGGCTCTACTCTTCATTCGGTCCCTGCGAAACCCTACATTTGAACAGGACAATGCACGACCGCATGTTGCAGGTCCTGCACGGGCCTTTCTCGATACAGAAAATGTTCGACTGCTGCCCTGGACAGCACATTCTCCACATCTCTCACCAATTGAAAACGTCTGATCAATGGTGACCGAGTAACTGGCTCGTCATAATACGCCAGTCACTACTCTTGATGAACTGTGGTATCGTGTTGAAGGTGCATGGGCAGCTGTACCTGTACACGCCATCCAAGCTCTGTTTGACTCAATGTCCAGGCGTATCAAGGCCGTTATTACGGCCAGAGATGGTTGTTCTGGGTACTGATTTCTCGGGATGTATGTACCCAAATTGCGTGGAAATGTAATCACATGCCAGTTCTAGTATAATATATTTGTCCAATGAATACGTGTTTATCAGCTGCATTTTTTCTTGGTGTAGCAATTTTATTGGCCAGTAGTGTATATGGGAAATAAGAGCAGTCCTTTCACATCCTCTTGGGGAACTTTTGACGATACCTTTGACTCTGACGAACACTCGTCGTCGAGAACAACGTCTTCGAGCCACTGACATTATCTGGAAACCTAACCCCTTATGCTTGTACCTTCGTTAACAGTCCCAGCCCGCAGTGGGCCACCGTGTGAAAAGTCTTCCGGATATCAAGGAATATGGGATTTGCCTGTTGGCCTTCATAGATGGTTCGCTGGATGTCATGCGAGAAAAGCGAAAGCTTAGTTTCGAATGACCGATGCTTTCTAAATCAGTATTGAATCTTGGGCAGAATCTTTACAGTGTCAAAGAAATTTGTAATATTCAAGAATTTTGCAGCAAATTTCAGGAAACTGGTTTGTAATTATGCCGATCCGTTCTTTTACTCTTCTTATAAATGGGAGTGACCTGTGCTTTTTTCCAGTCGCTCGGAACTTGATGTTGGGCGAGAGGTTCGCGACAGATGCAAGCTAAGTAAGGGGACAATGCTGTAGAGTACTCGCTGTAGAAATGAAATGGGATTGTCTCGTAACAAATAAATACCCCACTCATACGGTTATAGTTGGTGGGGACTTCAACCTACCCTCGGTATGTTGGCAAAAATACTTGTTCAAAACCGGTGGTAGGCACAAAACGTCTTCCGAGATTGTCCTAAATGCATTCTCCGAAAATTATTTAGAGCAGTTAGTCCACGAACCCACGCGAATTGTAAATGGTTGCGAAAACACACTTGACCTCTTGGCCACAAACAATCCAGAGCTGATAGAGAGCATCATGACTGATACAGGGATTAGTGATCACAAGGTCATTGTAGCTAGGCTCAATACCATTTCTTCCAAATCCATCAGAAACAAACGCAAAATAATTTTATTTAAAAAAGCGGATAAAGTACCACTAGAAGCCTTCCTAAAAGACAATTTCCATTCCTTCCGAACTGACTATGCGAATGTAGACGAGATGTGGCTCAAATTCAAAGATATAGTAGCAACAGCAATTGAGATATTCATACCTCATAAATTGGTAAGAGATGGAACGGATCCCCCGTGGTACACAAAAAAGGTCCGAACGCTGTTGCAGAGGCAACGGAAAAAGCATGCGAAGTTCAGAAGAACGCGAAATCCTGAAGATGGGCTAAAATTTACAGACGCGCGAAATTTGGCACGTACTTTGATGCGAGATGCCTTTAATAGGTTCCACAACGAAACATTGTCTCGAAATTTGGTAGAAAATCCGAAGAAATTCTGGTCGTATGTAAAGTACACAAGCGGCAAGACGCAGTCAATACCTTCGCTGCGCAGTGCCGATGGTACTGTTATCGACGACTGCGCCGCTAAAGCGGAGTTATTGAACGCAGTTTTCCGAAATTCCTTCACCAGGGAAGACGAATGGAATATTCCAGAATTTGAAACACGAACATCTGCTAGCATGAGTTTCTTAGAAGCAGATACCTTAGGGGTTGCGAAGCAACTCAAATCGCTTGATACGGGCAAGTCTTCAGGTCCAGATTGTATACCGATTAGGTTCCTTTCAGATTACGCTGATACTATAGCTCCCTACTTAGCACTCATATACAACCGCTCGCTCACCGATAGATCTGTACCTACAGATTGGAAAATTGCGCAGGTCGCACCAGTGTTCAAGAAGGGTAGTAGGAGTAATCCATTTAACTACAGACCTATATCATTGACGTCGGTTTGCAGTAGGGTTTTGGAGCATATACTGTATTCAAACATTATGAATCACCTCGAAGGGAACGATCTATTGACACGTAATCAGCATGGCTTCAGAAAACATCGCTCTTGTGCAACGCAGCTAGCTCTTTATTCGCACGAAGTAATGGCCGCTATCGACAGGGGATCTCAAGTTGATTCCGTATTTCTAGATTTCCGGAAAGCTTTTGACACCGTTCCTCACAAGCGACTTCTAATCAAGCTGCGGAGCTATGGGGTATCGTCTCAGTTGTGCGACTGGATTCGTGATTTCCTGTCAGGAAGGTCGCAGTTCGTAGTAATAGACGGCAAATCATCGAGTAAAACTGAAGTGATATCAGGTGTTCCCCAGGGAAGCGTCCTGGGACCTCTACTGTTCCTGATCTATATAAATGACCTGGGTGACAATCTGAGCAGTTCTCTTAGGTTGTTCGCAGATGATGCTGTAATTTACCGTCTAGTAAGGTCATCCGAAGACCAGTATCAGCTGCAAAGCGATTTAGAAAAGATTGCTGTATGGTGTGTCAGGTGGCAGTTGACGCTAAATAACGAAAAGTGTGAGATGATCCACATGAGTTCCAAAAGAAATCCGTTGGAATTCGATTACTCGATAAATAGTACAATTCTCAAGGCTGTCAATTCAACTAAGTACCTGGGTGTTAAAATTACAAACAACTTCAGTTGGAAGGACCACATAGATAATATTGTCGGGAAGGCGAGCCAAAGGTTGCGTTTCATTGGCAGGACACTTAGAAGATGCAACAAGTCCACTAAAGAGACAGCTTACACTACACTCGTTCGTCCTCTGTTAGAATATTGCTGCGCGGTGTGGGATCCTTACCAGGTGGGATTGACGGAGGACATCGAGAGGGTGCAAAGAAGGGCAGCTCGTTTTGTATTATCGCGTTATAGGGGAGAGAGTGTGGCAGATATGATACACGAGTTGGGATGGAAGTCATTACAGCATAGACGTTTTTCGTCGCGGCGAGACCTTTTTACGAAATTTCAGTCACCAACTTTCTCTTCCGAATGCGAAAATATTTTGTTGAGCCCAACCTACATAGGTAGGAATGATCATCAAAATAAAATAAGAGAAATCAGAGCTCGAACAGAAAGGTTTAGGTGTTCGTTTTTCCCGCTCGCTGTTCGGGAGTGGAATAGTAGAGAGATAGTATGATTGTGGTTCGATGAACCCTCTGCCAAGCACTTAAATGTGAATTGCAGAGTAGTCATGTAGATGTAGATGTAGCTGGACCTGACTTCTTATTTGTTTCCTACCAGCACCCATTTTCTGTACATGATTTTGAGCGTTATTCGAAGGAGTGTGATATATTTCTCTGATCTGCTTTAGTTCCTACTTTTAGACAAATCATTTCACAAAACATCTGACCGTGTTCTTTTATTTTTTTAATTTTTTATTTTCAAGGTTTGTTCGGAAAACATGAAATAAACCAGTGCGAGGGTTCCCCAGAAAGTAATGCACCGCATTTTTTCCTCAACAGTTCTTTATAAAACATAATGAGAATTACACACACGAAAGAATAGTGTTTTATCTACACATCCGATTTTTCCACGTTATCTCCATCCCGTTCTATGGCCTTTCTTCAGCTCGAAACGAGGGCGTGTATGCCCTGTCGGTACCAATCCTTGTCCTGGTGGCGGAGCTAGTGCTTCACTGTGCGAATCACCTCCTCATCTTCCTCAAAATGTCTTCCACGAATTGGATGCTGTAATGACCCAAAAAAGGGGAAGTTCGAGGTCAGGGGGCCCCACTGAACTGCCTTCTGATGATCTCACGCTCTGAGCCCAGCTACTAACTGTACTTCTGTCGACAGCAGATGCTCCATAGACTTTGCACAAGCGTTTGTGAATATTTCCCACAGTTTCTTTCTCTGCAGTGAGATATTCCACGACGGCACGTTGCTTGTAACGTACATCATCTACAGACGCCATTTTGAAACTATCCTGCAGCTACGTTATCTGTCGGAAGTGACCGAAAGTTTGCGCGCTCACTCAGGAGAATTCGAATAACACATACGCAACGTTTCGCGTTCGCAGCATTGTTTCCGGCCAAGAAATAAAACTGCAATGCATTACTTTCTGGGCAACCCTCTTATTTAAATATCGATCGCTATTCTATTTGTATTAAGAGTATATACGTCAGAAGAAAGAGACAAGTTTCAGTTTACGCTGTGAATTTATATTTGACTCTTTATTTACATATCGAGCACCAGGTGCTGGCGAATGTTTCGGTTTTCCCTCAAATTAGTAATTAAGTTTCTCTTAGTAACTTGGATTAGTTTCAAGCAATTAAACCCTTTGTTGCAGAATTAGACTTGACGCTGGTCAGTTTCATACTCAATTTTGTAACACTGAGACCCATGTACGAAGTGTAAAACGCGTAAAGGGGTCCTAACGCACCACGTATGTTACCAGAACATAGGTGACCGGTTTCGGTCATATCACATGACCATCATAAGACCCATGGCACCCTTCGAAGATGATAGGTGGAACACACTTCTCAGCTGCTGTGATGCCAACTAGAGTTGACATCACAGCAGCTGAGAAGAGTGCTCCACCTACCATCTTTGAAGGATGCCATGGGTCTCATAATGGTCATGTGATATGACCGAAACCGGTCATCTATGTTCTTGTAACATTCATGGCGCGATCAAAACTGAATTTTAAAAAGAAAAATTTTTAAAGATTTTTTGATCGCTGTTCCAAAAATGTTTATTAAAATTGTTCAAACATTTTTAAATTGTATAATTATGACGTATCAGATTACAGATTCATAAAGGATACTTAATTACTATGTTTTTGATTGCGAGTACAAACATAATGCAGAATTAATTCACAAGTCGAAAAATATAATGGAACGTTTAATGTACGGCTATTAATTTTCCTCAACCATATGGACTTCCAATGTGTCACCCAGGTTGCAGGTAAAGTTGGCAATACGATCAATTTCTGTCTCTGCGTAGCACACGATTGTGCTGCATCACGAGCCTGTAAAACCAAACCACGGAGACATCCTCTGTTGTATTTCTTGGAAGGCACCACTTCTGTACACAGTTTACGAGGTACTGGCTTCCTTCAGCTTTAAACTAGTCGTGTGTAAATTGAGAGTAATCGGTGCTAGGTCTCTCGGGCGCACATAGCCTACCTGTGTGTTTTATGCACTCTACTGTGCTAAGGAAGTAAGGACCGTTTGTGTCCACATCCGATATTCCTCATACCAAACTATGTGATGTGCTTCCAAAAGCTTATATTTTTCTCAAAACGCAACACTCTGCGGACTGGACGATTTAATTTTCTTGTTTTATTGACTTTCAATATATCTTACTTTTCGTGCAGGCGAACGGCGCATTGACGAGTAGCTCAGAATGGTAAATTGATGTCACTCAGTGTTATCAGCTTTTGGTCCAAAATCCTTTGATTACTCGATTATACTTGTTTGTATTTTTCACTCTGCCATTTTAGTATCATTTATTACAGCACCAGGATACTTGTAGTAAGAGGAGGAGTCTAATGTCTCCACAGTCAACGGACAGAAAATACACTACTGGCCGTTAAAATTGCTGCACCAGTACGAAATGCAGATGATAAACGGGTATTCATTGGACAGATATATTATACTAGAACTGACATGTGATTACATTTTCACGCGATTTGGGTGCATAGATCCTGAGAAAAGCTTGGATGGCGTGTACAGGTATAGCTGTCCATGCAGATTCAACACGATACCACAGTTCATCACGAGTAGTTGACTGGCGTATTGTGACGAATCAGTTGCTTGGCCGCCATTGACCAGATGTTTTCAGTTGGTGAGAGATTTGCAGAATGTTCAGACCAGGGCAGCAGTCGAACATTTTCTCTATCCAGAAAGGCCCGTACAGGACCTGCAACATGCGGTCGTGCATTATCCTGCTGAAATGTAGGATTTCGCAGCGATCGAATGAAGGGTAGAGCCACGGGTCGTAACACATCTAAAATGTAACGTCCACTGTTCAAAGTAGCGTCAATGCGAACAAGAGGTGACCGAGACGTGTAACCAATGGCACACCATACCATCACGCATGGTGATACGCCAGTTTGGCGATGACAAATACACGCTTCCAATGTGCTTTCACCGCAATGTCGCCAAACACGGATGCGACCATGATGGTGCTGTAAACAGACTCTGGATTCTTCCGAAAAAAATGACGTTTTGCCATTCGTACGCCCAGGTTCGTCGTTGAGTACACCATCGCAGGCGCTCCTGTCTGTGATGCAGCGTCAACGGTAACCGCAGCCATGGTCTCCGAGTTGATAGTCCATGCTGCCGCAAACATCGTCGAACTGTTCGTGCAGATGGTTGTTGTCTTGAAAACGTCCCCATCTGTTGACTCAGGAATCGAGACGTGGCTGCACGATCCGTTACAGCCATTCGGATAAGATGCCGGTCATCTCGACTGCTAGTGATAAGAGGCCGTTGGGATCCAGCACGGCGTTCCGTATTACCCTCCTGAACCCACCGATTCCATATTCGGCTGACAGTCATTGGGTCTCGACCAACGCGAGCAGCAATGTCGCGATACGATAAACCGCAACCGCGATAGGCTAAAATCAGACCTTTATCAAAGTCGGAAACGTGATGGTACGCATTTCTCCTCCTTACACGAGGCATCACAACAACGTTTCACCAGGGAATGCCCGTCAACTGCTGTTTGTGTATGAGAAATCGGTTGCATACTTTCATATGTCAGCACGTTGTAGGTGTCGCCACCGGCGCCAACCTTGTGTGATTGCTCTGAAAAGCTGATCATTTGCATATCACAGCATCTTCTTCCTGTCGGTTAAATTTCGCGACTGCAGCACGTCATCTTCGTGGTGTAGCAATTTTAATGGCCAGAAGTGTATTAGAGTGTATTAGTAGGTAATAGTTCGTTTGAATGCTAATAGGTAAATGATAACATCAAGGACAACTGACAGTGTAATTAATAACAGGTACCCCGTGTGCAGTTCCTACTTCTCCTTTGGTTATGAAAATTCCGACAAAAACCCATTGAGTAGTTTTTAGGACGTCTTGTCTTGTTTCTGCTCCACTCAAACATATGGCCAATTAACTACTACCTAATGAAATCCTTATTTTTTGGCATAAATGTAACACACGTGTGATGCATCTAAGGACAGTAAAATTTCCAAGAAGAAATAATGACAATAAACCATACATTCTAAGTAAAGTGTATTATAATCAACATATATTGCTCACTAGAAAAAAAACTTTTTTATATAGGTGTTCCCTCAATTGTCGCGTCATCTGTGCTACCATAGAGTGATTCAAGTGTAATTATTTGTTCTTATTCTTTCCCGTACAATCTGTAATGTTTAACATTACTATACTGCAAATGCTACGCTAGATTAGCTTACAGTCCCACAGACGCACAGAAACAAAAATGAAACGTCGATTTCTAGAGCGAAATATATTCGCCTGTAATGTGCGCAATTCTGACGAAAATTCCAAATATTTCTCCGCCAGCAACGAGGGTTGCCAGGCTATTGAATTGATAATGGGGTTTGTCACTGATCACATGTATACCGGTATTCATATATTCCGTGCAGTTAATGAGATTTGCTTGAATCTGATCGTATGGAATCATGAATGTACCAACGTATGTATGAGATGTCAGAGCAGTAACGTACTACAGAGCGAAGGGCAAATTTAGCCTCAAAGTTCGGCTGTACTTGAAGCTGTCGCTAAAGCCGTTCAGTGACCCGTCACGCTAATGCGCGCATGGTTGATTAAAACTTTAATTTCTCTGTATCCGGGTGAGACAGGAGAGACTGTGTACGAACTCCACTTTACATGTCCACATATATCAATGTTATACAACTGCTAAATTGAATTCTGGTACTTTAAATTTTATTTCAGTATCTAACACCGTCCAAATTCCAAAAACATTACTAGAAAAAGAATGCAGTGCAGATATACCACCCAGGTTTCTGAACAACGTGATGCCAGACAGCCTCCTCAGATAAATATGCATGTAATACAAATATATTTATTTCTAGTAGACTATAAATAGCACATCTTCTTTAAATGAGCTTTGTCACACTCAGAAATGCAACGAAGGTTTCTCAAGTTACGTTAATGTTACAGCCTGTTGTGACGTCCCCTCTCCCCTTTTGTTGTCGCCGTTGATGAGCCGCTGCTGCTACAGCTCGGTCAGTGGAATGGAGACGCGACGCGCAGGAATGGTTGTCCCTGTCGGATAACGTGGAACAGCACCTGAGATCTCTAAAGAAACTTGTTCCTCGCGTAGTGTATGAAAGTCCGTTTGGGAGTCCGCACAGTCTTCTCAGCGATGCTGAACTGCTCATTTTAATTGTCTGTTATGGTTTTATGATGATTTGATATGCTCGGTTACTTAGTTATTGCAGTATTGAGTGAATCATTCATCACCGACGTCGTTTCACACCACTGAAGCGAGGAAAAATTCATTAGCGGTTCAGTATCAGTAGTAGTTGTTACGTTGCCAGGTAGAATTGTTCACTACGTCACGACGCAAATCCAGAGATAATCTATAATGATATCTTGCTTTCGTGCGTCGTAATATTATTTCGGTAAAACACTCCTTTCACTGCTCAATGTCCATCAAGTCCCTCTTTCAATTAAAATGTTCACAGTTAATTAATTTTGATCATCAACTATCACACAGTTCAATTAATGATGGAGCCAACACGTGAGATTTCCATTACTGACGAACAATTTTTATTGTTCTTTCTTAGCAGTTAGTTTATAATCATCACACCACACGCACACCGATGGATCAGATCAATTACGATCCTTTTCAGTTGGGTGATCGTGACAATTACAACTTTTACAATCGGCGCATTTGTATTACCTTCGTGTGGTACTACTCAAGGCCAATCAGGTATTTCAGTCTTCGATACTATGTACATTCTTCGTTGTAACTGTTCACTTTGATGAAGGTTTAATCCAACAATAATATCTCCAGTAATTACAGTTCATTAACTCGTCGTATACTATCAGAATATCACTTCAGTTCAAGTTCTCAAGTCAGAGTAACTGAGAACAAAGTCCGCCCATCTCAAGCACGCAATAGTACTTTTTTTGAATTTAAACAATCTCGTAGCGTTCCGTTTGTAGTACTATAACAAACAATGCTCTCTCACGACTTGATAGCTAGCAAACGACTAACATTTCCATGATAAAGCATTGTAGACGCATTGAATTTCCTTTTCGCCGCGTTTACAACTCTCTTTCACAATAAATGTTATCTCTGACCGATATATATTACATTGGACGACTTTCGTCGTACTGATTTGCAGTAATTACTGTGATGTGTGATAGATAATTAAAAATAACCTTTCTTTCTTTCTGCCTTTATGTCATGAAATACTCAGTAATTATTGAAATTGGTGTTCATCAAAACTTTAAGGTGTTATATTATTGTCAAAGTTGTCGTACCTGTCAGGATAACACTGTTCCCTACTTTAAACTGGTTCAAATGGCACTGAGCACTATGGGACTCAACTTCTGAGATCATTAGTCCCATAGAACTTAGAACTAGTTAAACCTAACTAACCTAAGGACATCACACACATCCATGCCCGAGGAAGGATTCGAACCTGCGACCGTAGTGGTCTCGCGGTTCCAGACTGCAGCGCCTAGAACCGCATGGCCACTTCGGCCGTCCCCTACTTTAAATTATCATGATATTCTTATTTGGGTTTTCGGGTTTTTTGGGGTGTTACACCGTCAAAAGCCTGAATAACCACCTTTTGCAGTGCGGATTACTACGAGACGTGCAAGGAGATAGAGACAAGAAAGATCTAGAAGGTACCGACAGGGACGTGAGGGCATGCCAACTCCAGTGCTGCGCTACGTTTCTCGGTCGAATATCAGCGAACAGCCACAATGATGTGGTTCCACACATTCTAGATTACGTTTATTTCCGGGGAGTTCGTGGGCCAGTGGAATACGGTGGACTCAACCTGGTACTCTTTGACCAGGCACGTACACTGCAAGCTTTGTGGCACGTTGCATTGTCTTGTTGATACATACCATCGAGCGGAGGAAAAACAAACTGCGTACTCTCCGAGGATGGATGCATACTTGTGTTGATCCACTGACTCATCCAGAATGATGAGAACACCCAGAGTACGCCAGGAAGACATTCTCCAGACTACAATGTACCCTCCTCCAGCCTGGACACTTCTAGTGATCGTTGCAGGGTCTTTACTTTCGGACATTTCACGCCGTACACGGAAATCTGTCACTCGAAAAGGCCACCTGTTGCCACTAGATGGACGTCCAGCTACGAATTGGCATGCAGCTTCCGCCCTTCATCGCCGATGAACTGCAGTCAGCACGGATGGACGAAACAGATGCATGCTGTGGAGGCCGTTCTCAGCAATGTTCGCTGAATGTTCTTTGAAGAGATACTGTTGGTAGCCCCTCGGTCCATCTGGGCGGTCAGTTCCTCAACAGTTGCACGTCTGTCTGCCCGTACACATCTTCGCAACCGTCTTTCACCCTTGTGATATACCGGGTGATCAAAAAGTCAGTATAAATTTGAAAACTGAATAAATCACGGAATAACGTAGATAGAACTTGGAATGACATAGGGTTTTATTAGAACCAAAAAAAATACAAAAGTTCAAAAACTGTCCGATAGATGGCGCTTCATCTGATCAGAATAGCAATAACTAGCATATCAAAGTACGACAAAGCAAAGATAATGTTCTTTACAGGAAATGCTCAATATGTCCACCTTCACTCCTCAACAATAGCTGTAGTCGAGGAGTAATGTTGTGAACAGCACTGTAAAGCATGTACGGAGTTATGGTGAGGCATTGGCGTCGGATGTTGTCTTTCAGCATCCCTAGAGATGTCGATCGATCACGATACACTTGCGACTTCAGGTAACTCCAAAGCCAATAATCGCACGGACTGAGGTCTGGGGACCTGGAAGGCCAAGCAGCAGACGAAAGTGGCAGCTGAGCACGCGATCATCACCAAACGACGCGCGCAATAGATCTTTTACGCGTCTAGCAATATGGGGTGGAGTGCCATCCGGCATAAACATCCTACGTTCCAGCAGGTGTTTATCAGCCAGGCTGGGGATGATGCGATTCTGTAACATATTGGCGTACCTCTCACCCGTCACGGCAGCAGCAATCTGTCGGACATTCTGTGAACTTTGTTTTTTTTTTTTGTTCTAATAAAACCCCAAGTCATTCTAAGCATGTGTGTCAATTTTTATCTCTCTATCTACATTATTCCGTGGTTTATTAAGTTTTCAAATTTATACTGACTTTTCGATCACCCGGCATGTCACACGGTGCCCAGCAGTTGCCACGGCGCCAGTTTGTGTAGCATCATTTGTCCACAGAGACACGCGAACAGTTTACAATCTTAGCCGTTTTGGAAATGCTTCCACCTTTGGCCATAAAGCCAATGATCATGCCCTTTTGGATGTCAGATAAAAGCTCCGTTGCCGCATTACGACAACGACAGCACTGCTTATCGCGACCCCCGGCACGCTCTATGTAACCTCCAGTACTGGTGCTGCCACCTGCCGCTTATGAGTGATTATTGCACTTTGCGTCGAACATAGGCGACGGTATATTGATGTGACTGAAACACGTATGTAAACTACTGGCCATTAAAATTGCTACACCACGAAGATGAGGTGCTACAGACGCGAAATTTAACCGACAGGAAGAAGATAAAGTGATATGCAAATGATTAGCTTTTCAGAGCATTCACACAAGGTTGGCGCCGGTGGCAACACCTACAACGTCCTCACATGAGGAAAGTTTCCAACCGATTTCTCATAACACAAACAGCAGTTGACCGGCATTACCTGGTGAAACGTTGTTGTGATGCCTCGTGTAAGGAGTGGAAATTCGCACCATCACGTTTCAAACTTTGATAAAGGTCGCGACATTGCTGCTCTCGTTGGGCGAAATCCAATGACTGTTAGCAAAATATGGAAACGGTGGGCCCAGGAAGGTAATACGGAACGCCGTGCTGGATCCCAACGGCCTCGTATCACTAGCAGTCTAGATGACAGGTATCTTATCCGCATGGCTGTAACGGATCGTGCAGCCACGTCTCGATCCCTGAGTCAACAGATGGGGACTTTTGTAAGACAACAACCATCTGCACGAACATTTCGACGACGTTTGCAGCAGCATGGACTAACATCTCGGAGACCATGGCTGCGGTTACCGTTGACGCTGCATCACAGACAGGAGCGCCTGCGATGGTGTACTCAACGACGAACCTGGGTGCACGAATGGCAAAACGTCATTTTTCCGGATGAATCCAGGTTCCGTTTACAGCATCATGATGGTCGCATCCGTGTTTGGCGACATCGCGGTGAACGCACATTGGAAGCGTGTATTCGTCATCGCCATACTGGCGTATCACCCGGCGTGATGGTATGGGGTGCCATTGGTTACTCGTCTCTGTCACCTCTTGTTCGCATTGACGGCACTTTGATCAGTGGAAGCTACATTTCAGATGTGTTACGACCCTTGGCTCTACCCTTCATTCGATCCCTGCGAAACCCTACATTTCAGCAGGATTACGCATGCCCGCATGTTGCATGTCCTGTACGGGCCTTTCTGGATACAGAAAACGTTCGACTGCTGCCCTGGCCAGCACATTCTCCAGATCTCTCACCAATTGCAAACGTCTGGTCTGTGGTGGGCGAGCAACTGGCTTGTCACAAGACGCCAGTCACTACTCTTGATGAACTGTGGTATCGTGTTGAAGCTGCATGGGCAGCTGTACCTGTACACGCCATCCAAGCTCTGTTTGACTCAATGCGCAGGCGTGTCACGGCCGTTATTACGGCCAGAGGTGGTTGTTCTGGGTACTGATTTCTCAGGATCTATGCACCCAAATTGCGTGAAAATGTAATCACATGTCAGTTCTAGTATATTTGTCCAATGAATACCCGTTTGTTATCTGCATTTGTTATTGGTGTAGCAATTTTAATGGCCAGTAGTGTATAATGCAGTAAAATGGGTAACTGAGTTTTTAATGCTCAATTTTATGTGCACTTTCGAAAACGCGGTCCCAAATGAGTCTACTGTGATTTTTGTTTTATCGCTTTGTGTTAACAGGTACACTAAATCACTTTTCTAGTAGTGACTGGGCAGCGCTATTCGTGGCAGTTCGGTAGCTGCTGGAGTATTGCTTAATCTTCGTCTTTCACTGTCCCTGTGAATACATATTGATAAAACTCGTATCGTACTAAACTATTGCGGGGACGCTCTATAGAATGGGAACGTGGAACTCCGCTTTATAAATAATTTTATTTGCAAGTTGATATAATCAGAAGCTTTCCGTGAAAACTGGGTGCTACATGAAACAGTTGATGAGCAGTGCTTTTTTGGGCTGATTCCAGCAACACATTGAGAAATGAAATTGCGAATATGTGCAACACTAGAGAAAATGCACCTTTTCTATTCCAATCTTGTATTGGTCCACCTACTCCTTCCTCCTGGCTCTGTCCATCTCCTTCTTCCCCCCGCCTCCCTTAGTGTCCACCTCCTCAACCACCTCTTTCTATCTACCTTCTCCACCCCCACTCTGTCTTTCTCCTCCTGCCCCTCTCTTTGATCATCTCCTCTACTCCTTCTCCCTATCCATTTTCATGTCCCCCCAGGTCCATTTGCTCCTTCCCTCTTTGTCAATCTCCTACTCTCTCTAATTCCATGTTCTCCTGCTCCCTACCTTTCTGCATGTTCTCCTTCCCCTCGTCCTGTCCATTCTCTCCCTTCCCCTCTCTCTGTCTCTCTTCTCCTCTTGCCTTTCACCGTCCATTTCCTCATAACACTCTCTATACTCATCTTCTCCTCCCCCCTCTCTCTACCTATGTCTTAGTCCACCTGTCTCTGTCCGTCTCCCCTTCATTGCCTTTTCTGTCCATCTCTTCCTTTCCCTTCTCTCTCCACGGTATCACTCTCCCCCCATACTAGGCTGATGATTCTCGCCCCCACAGTATTTCTTCCCACACCTTTCTTAACATGTGCACAAAATTCGGTTGCAATTGTTCTGGGGGGTTTAAGGTGAGCCATTTACCCTCGGATTTGCCAGCGTATGCTGATATCAAATTTATATCACATATATTTAAAATATGTCAACCGTATTTCTAAGCATATTTCACCTGTATCTCAAGTGAATTTCGCCTACAGCTTTATTTTCACGCAGCTCAATATTTATGACGTCATATCTGCTGAAATATGTGATGTGCGATGATAAACTATTGTAGGTAAATCCAGTGGTATGTATGGTTACTGTCTGTGAAATGTGTTGTGAACAGAGTTAGCATTAAAAAAAGTAATTAATTAAAACTTCGTGCATTATGCGGCGATTTTTCAGGCATCTTAGTATTTCACCTCATATTTCCTGAACTACAATGATCTGTTTCTGTACTTAAATTCAGTAACATATGTAGATACTCTCTGTGAAGTGTTTTGCGAATAGAGTTACAAGTAAAGAAATAATAAAGTAAAATGCAATGCATGATGTGGTGGTTTTTCACGCATATCCAATTTTTAATGTTGTATCTCCTGAACTATGTGTCGTAAAATGATAGAATTTTGTTGGTACAGTTAGTGGTGTGTGGTAATGCTGTCTGTAAAATGTGTCACCAGAAGTAAAAACTTAAACATCATGATTCGTGCGACAGTATTACTGCATGAACAGCTAAAATGTAGTAAACGATAAACCAATTTTCTTTCATCACTCTCGGGGGTTGTCTGCGGGAGAAATTTCATTAAGGTTTAAAATTATATGTAAAGTTTTTTGAAAGTCACTAAGTGCTCTCATTCCCAAATAACAGATAAATAAAGTATGGGTATTAGGAAGTCGTGGGTTACACGTTTTCTGCACCCTCACCAGCAACTCTTTGATAAGTGGGTGGTTCGTACCCCCAGAGCAATTCTTTCCAGACAGTAAATGATATGTGTATGAAGTTTGGTCGAAATCAGTCCAGTGAATTAGGATGAGATGTGGAACATATATACATACATCGATTTTCATTGTTTGCGCATGTGTGTGGGTTGTGGTGTGTAAAGAAATGTATTCCCATCCACAAAAATCCAGGAAAAATGCCCTCAACGGCAAACACCAGTTTCCAGGATATTGTAGGAAAAATGGGCATGTCTTACTTATAAAAAACTGCATCTTGATAAATTGAAAGTAGTGGGAAGTTTTAGCACTAAAATAAATTATATTTTGACATGTTAGGAATTTTAAATTGATTTAACAATGAAAATCATTAGGTAGCTATATAGATTTAGAGAAATTCCTAATAATTGCAGTGGACGATGGTTCTGTGTCAAGTGTAAAGTTACGTCGTCTATAGTAAGCAGGAAAAAGTTAAGAGCACAGGGAACGGGCGAGTCGTGAACGCAACAAGAGCTACTTACACGATAAGGAGATGTTTACTAATACCTGAACCCGGATACGAAATCGTGGAGTGCCTTTAAAGAAACATATCAGCAACGGAGTAGCATTTATAGTAGAAATTGGTGTTTCCCATTGAACGTCTTTTCCATGCATTTCTGTATATAGGGTTGCCCAACATTAGTTTATTGCGATATTTGTTTTGTCGATATGTATTCACACGGACAGTAAAACTCGAATTATAAACAGTAGTCCAGCAGTAACAGCACTACCCTGGCTCGGCCTTACTGTTACCGCCAAGCAACAGCGCTGCTCAGTCGCCCCTGGAGTACTCGTTTTTCTTCATGTTTTACTGTCTCCATTGAAACATCTCCTTAGAAAAATTAATGAATTACTGTGCTCATAAACCTCTTACGTTATTTGATTTTCAAACAGCTAAGCAAAACTGAACTTACTCACACATTTCTCTCTTTACTTATTCTGATCATCACTGAACTGACACACAATATTTTTAGCGCAACGCAATCTGACTTCCAATAATCCCTACAAAAGAATGGCCGTGACTAACAATAATCTATGCCTTTCATGAAACACTTACCTCACAAAAATCTTCGTTACTGGAACTACTGCAATACAGCGAGCGCAAATACTGCCAGCAAAATATTCTAACTAGTGAAGGCACTAACTACTGATAGGCAAAGTTAGCTAATGAAAGATTTTGATAGAGAACAAAAAATGTATTTACCTTAATAGTGTTTAAACAGTTCATGACATTCAGTCTTACAAATTTCGTTTTTCTGACGGACACACGTCCAGATCGTCCGCTCTCAAAACTCCGCCATCTCTCTCCCCACGTCCACCACTGCTGGCGGCTCACCTCCAACTGCGCAACGCTACGCGCTGTTCACATCAACTGCCCAACACTACAATAGCGAATATTCCAACAATGTCAACCAGCCACAGACTGCACACAACACAGCCAGTGATTTTCATACAGAGCGCTACGTGACGTTACCAACATAAAAACCAGAACAGCCTACTTACATAGTCATACAGAACGCTACGTGACGTTACCAGCATAAAAACCTAAACAGCCTACTTACTCCATTACTACAAAGGATAAAACAAATAATAGACTAATATCTGGCGGTCTGTCGAAAGACCATGTAAAATTTCGGTTTAAACATAATTTTGTTTGTAACGGGAAGCAAGCAGACGCTTTCCGTCGGCAGTGGGCATCTCATGAAAAACGGGATGAGAAGTATTTGTTCAGGATGACTCCACTTACATATTGCAACAACGAAGTTGCAAATAACTGACGAAAAATTAGATACAATGTGACTGACGATTATCAGGAAGGAACACCTGGTATAAATGCGGGGTGGTAAGAAACAACCTGAAAAGCATGTAAGGGTGTTGCAGAGTAGATTGTGCTGGGAAAGAATTGTTACGAAGAAATTCTATACTTCGCGATGTTTCGTAGTCAATTTGCATTAATGTTAGCCAATCAGGCTAATGCGCTAAGAGTGATATACAAATTGGACATGGAATGATAGTAAGGGTCGAACTCGAGCCCAAGTTTGACAAGGGAACCTACCCTTCACACCCCACTCAGATTGAGAGGTAACAGGGTCCAATGGACTGAACACAGATCAAGCATGAAAACAAGAAGAAGGTGTACTCAACTGTGAAAAAAAGCAAAATAGAAAAATTGACGGCCCAAGGACGAGACGTGCAATACAGAGCAACCAGAAAGAGCAACGGCGTCTTGGTTAAGTACTTGTGGTGTTGGACTGCTAAGCAGGTGAACCGAGTTCCAATCTGCACCGAGGTAATGCTTTTTTTTTTCGCTGTTCGCTCTAAATTTGTGTCTTTGTCGTGGTGTAACGTCTGTTTGCTGCAATGAGGTGTAAAGTGGAACCTATAATGACAGTTTATTCTGCACAACTACACTATTAGCAGTTGAAAGGAAGTGGTTTTCGAAAGGGAACGGTAAACGTTTAATGACTAGGAGGCAAGTTAACCTCGTACGTGTGTCATATGACAAGAATCTCTTATCGACGCACCCAACTTGTAAGCCTGCTAAGTGAGTGAGATATGCTCCTTGCCCGATTTAGGTGTTCATATGATTGTTCGTATGAATATGATCACTCCCCAGGAAATGATGAAAATAAGTACATTGTCACATAAGCTGCAAAAACTGAAAGGCCGGCCGCTGTGGCCGATCGGTTCTAGGAGCTTCAGTCCGGAATCACGCTGCTGCTACGGTCGCAGGTTCGAATCCGGTCTCGGGCATGGATGTGTGTGATGTCCTTAGGTTAGTTAGGTTTAAGTAGTTCTAAGTCTTGGAGACTGATGACCTCAGACGTTAAGTCCCAAACTGCTTAGAGCAGGGGTCGGCAATTAGTTTTCAGTGGGGTCCGGATTCGGTGTAAAAACTTTTATGGAGATCCAGAAAAAATTATAATTAAAAGGTACTGTTTTTTATTTTGCTTTCAAGTCAAGTTAGTTTCCAAAAAAAGGGTAAACCAGGTAAAACAAGTAGTCCTCAGCTAATATTGTAATATATTCAATGTGAGAAATTACATCGACGGTCTTGACGATTCGCATATATATATATATATATATATATATATATATATATATATATACTCCTGGTGGAAATTGAAATAAGAATACCGTGAATTCATTGTCCCAGGATGGGGAAACTTTATTGACACATTCCTGGGGTCAGATACATCACATGATCACACTGACAGAACCACAGGCACACTATCAATGGACCACCCTGTATACAAAATTGTCTGCCTTGTGAGCAAGGAACGCCTCCAACAAGCACTAAAGTTCCTTTACCAACATTACCAGAAGTATCAAAACCACAGTGTTCGAACGTCTAGACAATTTTTTGTACACGCCACATAAAGTGACCTAGTACCCGACTTCAATTTGACAGTTTTAAAAGAAGAAGAAGTAGCCTTACAACAGGTTACCAATCGCTTTATTTCTTAGAAAGCAATACTGCGCAATTTGGCTCATACTGAGTCTCTTCATGCCCTATGAAATGTCAAACGGAGACTCAATGCTTCGCAGGAACAATTGGGAAGCATTGCAGACGCAGTACCACATCATCGTGTAAAACGAGCTTCGTTTAATGCATGTGGAACGATATTGAAAACAGTGTTTGGCTCTCCCGATCTGACTGATGCTGATAGTTGGGACGCAAGATCATGAGATTCTCAAACGCCAACATGTAAGTCTTGACCATGTTGAATACAATCTTCTATCTACCACCCAACAAATCCGTGACATAGTCGCCGAACTAATACATCACTTTGAGGAAGTGATGAACTGAACACAAGGCACTGCAAATTTTACTATACAATACACATACGCTCCAATTGCATATCATTACCCAGCGTGCTATTATTCAGTCAGGCCTGCAACAAAAACTCAACCGCAAAGATGTTCTTACACACTCGCACTATGTCATTCCACTTGCAGATGATTTATCTCATTTCGGAAACAACTCTCTCACCACATTACTCCGCCGCTTGAGTACACTTTTCACCGTCAGCGGACACGCTACGTGTATATACACTCCTGGAAATTGAAATAAGAACACCGTGAATTCATTGTCCCAGGAAGGGGAAACTTTATTGACACATTCCTGGGGTCAGATACATCACATGATCACACTGACAGAACCACAGGCACATACACACAGGCAACAGAGCATGCACAATGTCGGCACTAGTACAGTGTATATCCACCTTTCGCAGCAATGCAGGCTGCTATTCTCCCATGGAGACGATCGTAGAGATGCTGGATGTAGTCCTGTGGAACGGCTTGCCATGCCATTTCCACCTGGCGCCTCAGTTGGACCAGCGTTCGTGCTGGACGTGCAGACCGCCTGAAACGACGCTTCATCCAGTCCCAAACATGCTCAATGGGGGACACATCCGGAGATCTTGCTGGCCAGGGTAGTTGACTTACACCTTCTAGAGCACGTTGGGTGGCACGGGATACATGCGGACGTGCATTGTCCTGTTGGAACAGCAAGTTCCCTTGCCGGTCTAGGAATGGTAGAACGATGGGTTCGATGACGGTTTGGATGTACCGTGCACTATTCAGTGTCCCCTCGACGATCACCAGAGGTGTACGGCCAGTATAGATCGCTCCCCACACCATGATGCCGGGTGTTGGCCCTGTGTGCCTCGGTCGTATGCAGTCCTGATTGTGGCGCTCACCTGCACGGCGCCAAACACGCATACGACCATCATTGGCACCAAGGCAGAAGCGATTCTCATCGCTGAAGACGACACGTCTCCATTCGTCCCTCCATTCACGCCTGTCGCGACACCACTGGAGGCGGTCTGCACGATGTTGGGGCGTGAGCGGAAGACGGCCTAACGGTGTGCGGGACCGTAGCCCAGCTTCATGGTGACGGTTGCGAATGGTCCTCGCCGATACCCCAGGAGCAAGTGTCCCTAATTTGCTGGGAAGTGGCGGTGCGGTCCCCTACGGCACTGCGTAGGATCCTACGGTCTTGGCGTGCATCCGTGCGTCGCTGCGGTCCGGTCCCAGGTCGACGGGCACGTGCACCTTCCGCCGACCACTGGCGACAACATCGATGTACTGTGGAGACCTCACGCCCCACGTGTTGAGCAATTCGGCGGTACGTCCACCCGGCCTCCCGCATGTCCACTATACGCCCTCGCTCAAAGTCCGTCAACTGCACATACGGTTCACGTCCACGCTGTCGCGGCATGCTACCAGTGTTAAAGACTGCGATGGAGCTCCGTATGCCACGGCAAACTGGCTTACACTGACGACGGCGGTGCACAAATGCTGCGCAGCTAGCGCCATTCGACGGCCAACACCGCGGTTCCTGGTGTGTCCGCTGTGCCGTGCGTGTGAGCATTGCTTGTACAGCCCTCTCTCAGTGTCCGGAGCAAGTATGGTGGGTCTGACACACCGGTGTCAATGTGTTCTTTTTTCCATTTCCAGGAATATATATAATGTCGAACCAAGCATTGTGGGCAGATTGATAGCTACTTTGTTACAAATTTCATATTTTTCTGAAACATGTTTACCCCAAAATTCTTCGTGGTTACAGTTTTATACATTTGCAAAGAAATATCTTCTTGCAAGTCGATTATCTCCACTTTAAGAGAAGACTTTGAAACGCTGAACAACTTAGCAGTCCATTCTGCCGATGCATCAACTTCATAAGGAAATTTTAGGAATTGAGACAGCTTTCCAATTTCTGCAATGTCTTGAATCTTGTAGAAAATTCGTCCCTTAGATCGGACCGAAATCTTACAAACACTGCAATGTCTTCTTCAGAGTTCTCTTTTTTATACTCAAGAATTGTTGGGAAATGAATAAATTCGTGCTTTGCAATATCTTTTTCAAAAATATCCAGCTTACGAAAAAAGCAGACACGCTTTGTATCAGATCACATATTGATTTGCTAATCTACTCGACCAAATTTTTGTTTCATACACGTTTAGTTACTAAATTACTCAGTACTCGACTAAATTACTAGCCTAGTGTAAACGAGGCGCCGGAATACTTAGTTGAACGTCGGACTGTATTTAAGAATATTTGGCGGTCCGAGGTTCGACCTTCCGCTGTCCGTATACAGACCGCGGTCCGCTTGTTGCCAATATGTGGCTTAGAGCAATATAAAACAAAAAAAAAATTAACGCAACAGTTTCACAGTCACGTAGTTTCTCTGTGCTGTCTCAAAACATTTGTTTTTAACGTTTTCGAAGTTGCGTTGCGTTTTGGAAGTTTTGACTCTTGAATTCCTTTGTTGTAACATAGTTCACACCCGTTTATTTGTTGTTTTCATTTCTGGTATCTCGCCTGCTCTCACTATTTATCACATTTACTTGCGACGGTAACGTATTCTTATCAGATGACTCATATTCTATAACCAATGTATACATGACCACTTATAGGACTGCACAAAGAGACATTTCAATGATCAGACGGACAGTTCATAATGTTGTGAAAACAAAATAACAATTAATTGGTCGTGGAAGATTTACACTCTGCTCGCCCGCTTGGTAGTCCTATTCCCTAACCACTTAACCACGACGCTGCAGTTGTTCATCTTGTCTCTGTAATGCAGTTTTCAAGCTTGGAGCTTTCACGATTTTTATTTTGCTTTTTTTCCACGGTCCAGTACACCTTCATCCTGTTTTCATGCTTGATCTGTGTTCAGTTTCTGACGGGCTATCCACTGGGACATCTTACCACTAAATCTGATGGGGGTGCTATGGGGAGTTTCCTTTGTGAGAAAATTCATGCGCTCTCATCACGCTACGAACACAAGTGACACTGGCTGAATCTCGCCGGCCGCTTGAATTTGCACGCGCAGAAGCCTGATTGACTAACTTCAAACTAACGACTCAAAGTATGGATTTTTTTCGATAAACGATTTCTCAGCAAATCAAAAATGGCTCTGAGCACTATAGAACTTAACATCTGAGGTCATCAGTCGCCTAGAACTTAGAACTACTTAAACCTAAGGACATCACACACATCCATGCCCGGGGCAGGATTTGAACCTGCGACCGTAGCAGTTGCGCTCAGCAAATCCTACGCTGCATCACTCTTACACGCTTTAGAGAGAAACCTGTGTATACAAGTGTATTTATATACAGGGTAATTCACCTAAAACTTGCACCGCAAATATAGTGGAAATACAAAGTGTTAGTGACGCGCGGTTTTCACAGAATGGGTTGGTATCCAGGGGCTCGTGTTGTTAGCCAATCAACAAATTATAATAATACTTAGTAACTGATTTTTTGTGTGTAAACGTACACTCTTTAAATGGAACAATGCCTGTTGACATAGCCGACCGCTGTGGCCGAGCGGTTCTAGGCGCTACAGCCTGGAACCGAGCGACCGCTACGGTGGCAGGTTCGAATCCTGCCTCGGATTGGATGTGTGTGATGTCCTTAGGTTAGTTAGGTTTAATTAGTTCTAAGTTCTAGGTGACTGACGACCTCAGAAGTTAAGTCGCATAGTGCTCAGAGCCATTTGAGCCATTGAACCTGTTGACTTTAACAAACTAAAAATGGGGTAAATAATGATTCAGTGGTAATTGTTTTAAGATTGTACTCTGAGTCGTTAAGGTGATAACGTATTTTGAAAAGATTCCACACCAAAACTTGTCTGCGCCATTCAATCTGCATAGTTGCTAGATACAATGTTGTTATGTTTGCTTACATTGGGCTTGTACGCTCCTTCAGTGCCTTGCTACTTGGTGTGTGACAGTCCGAGCAGTAAGTCATCAGTGGACGATGGGATTCACCAATGAAGGTGAAGCCAACATGCTCGTTGTGTATGGAGATTGTAGGAAGAATGCAGTTCCTTCTTGTACGGTGCATGCGGAAGATATCCCAACGGATACCAACCAGCCCGCAAATATTTATCAGCCTCTTCGATCAGTTATGTGAATGTGGTGGAGTAACGCCTGGACAACGTAACAGAAGGAAGCAAGTGACGGCAGGTGCGTGCGAAAGTAATGTTCTTGCCGCTGTTACGCGTTAGCTCCTGCGCAATCACACGAGGAAGTGGTATGCGTCGGGCAAGTGTCCTACGCATTCTCCATCGACATAGGTTCCATCCCTATCACGTCTCTCTCAAGAACTGGATGAAAACGACTGTGAGAATCGTGTTAACTTGCATAAGTGGGCATTAAGGCAGGATACTCCAGATACTCACGTACACTAGTGGCCATTAAAATTGCTACACCACGAAGCTCACGTGATACAGACGAGAAATTTAACCGACAGGAACAACATGCTGTGATATGCAAATGATTAGCTTTTCAGAGCATTCACACAAGGTTGGCGCCGGTGGCAACACCTACAACGTCCTCACATGAGGAAAGTTTCCAACCGATTTCTCATAACACAAACAGCAGTTGACCGGCATTACCTGGTGAAACGTTGTTGTGATGCCTCGTGTAAGGAGTGGAAATTCGCACCATCACGTTGGTGGCGACACCTACAACGTGCTGATGAGGAACGTTTCCACCCGATGTCTCATACACAAACACCAGTTGATCGGCGTTGTCTGGTGAAACGTTGTTGTGATGCCTCGTGTAAGGAGGAGAAATGCGTACCATCACGTTTCCGACTTTGATAAAGGTCGGATTGTAGTCTATCGCGATTGGGGTTTATCGTGTCGCAACATTGCTACTCGCGTTGGTCGAGATCCAATGACTGTTAGCAGAATATGGAATTGGTGGGTTCAGGAGGGTAATACGGAACGCCGTTCTGTATCCCAACTGCCTCGTATCTCTAGCAGTCCAGATATCAGGCATCTTATCCGCATGGCTGTAACGGATCGGGCAGCCACGTCTCGATCCCTGAGTCAACAGATGGGGACTTCTGCAAAACAATAACCATCTGCACGGACAGTTCGACGACGTTTGCAGCAGCATGGATTATCTGCGCGAAGACCATGGCTGCGGTTACCCTACACGCTGCATCACAGACAGGAGCGCTTGCGATGGTGTACTCAACGACGAACGTGGATACACGAATGGCAAAGCGTCATTTTTTCGGATGAATCCAGGTTCTGTTTACAGCATCATGATGGTCGCATCCGTGTTTGGCGACATCGCGGTGAACGCACATTGGAAGCGTGTATTCGTAATCGCCCTACTGGGGTATCACCCGGCGTGATGGTATGGGGTGCCATTGGTTACATGTCTCGGTCAGCTCTTGTTCGCATTGACGGCACTTTGAACAGTGGACCTTACATTTCAGATGTGTTACGACCCGTGGCTCTACCCTTCATTCGATCCCTGCGAAACCCTACATTTCAGCAGGATAATGCAAGACCGCATGCTGCAGGTCCTGTATGGGCCTTTCTGGATAGAGAAAATGTTCGACTGCTGCCCTGGCCAGCACATTCTCCAGATCTCTCACCAATTGAAAACGTCTGGTCAATGGTGGCCGAGCAAGTGGCACCTCACAGTACACCAGTCACTACTCTTGTTGAACTGTGTTGAAGCTGCATGTGCAGCTGTACCTGTACACGCCATCCAAGCTCTGTTTGACTCAATACCCAGGCGTATCAAGGCCGCTATTACGGTCAGAGGTGGTTGTTCTGGGTACTGGTTTCTCAGAATCTATGCACCCAAATTGCGCGAAAATGTAATCACATATCAGTTATAGTATAATATATTTGTCCAATGAATTCCCGTTTATCATCTTGATTTCTTCTTGGTGTAGCAATTTTAATGGGCAGCAGTGTATCTTGTTTGGTCATGAAGTCACATTTACCAATCGTGGCCTGGTAAACCGTCGAAACATGCACTACTGGTGTCTCTACAATGCCCGTTGGCTTCGTCAGGTGGATCGTCAGCTGCGGACTGTAAACCTGCGATGTGGTATAGTGAACCTTCAGCTCATCCGCCCGTTTTTCGTGACTGAACACTGTAGGCGCACAAGTATCGCAGCCTCATAACAGACCATCTTCCACTGCTGCTAGAAGACGTTCCCCTGCAGACTGGACGGAACCTGTGGTACCAACGTGATGGCTGTGTAGCCCATAGTGCAAGAAGTAGTACAGCTTATCTTCACGAATTGTTTCCAAATCTTTGGACTGGAAGCAGAGGACATTTATACTCGTGGAAAAAATGAGCGAGACCCCTCGTCTTTTCGTTACGCTAATCTGCACAGCTTTAAAGTCTGCTACACAGTATAACAGGCAAGGCGACGAAGTGATACAACATACTATGCACAGGTGTGAAATTGAGGAACTATCCAAACTTTGTCAGATTGTGTTCAATCAAATGTAAGACTATACGAGGGTTGGAACTTAGATAGTGGCAACTATGCATTCACAACCGATATAAAGGAGCTACATGTTTTCACCTGTTACTGTCCTTCAAAGTAGTCACCATCGTTGTGTAGAACCCGTTGCCGCTAGTCGCTAATAACAGTATTTTGTTATTTCGATAAACATCCCAAATGATTGTCACATAAGAGGTGACATAAAGGTAGAAAATTCATGTTTTAGACTCCAGAAAGCTCTATGCAACAGAAACTGCAGATCATTTTGCCATTTTCATTGCGAAATTGCCGGCTTATTCATGTCTGGGGTAATAATAGAGGGCTGTTTGCTTGGCCTGTCTGCTAGCGTAGTGAAAGGTGTTTGCTACTGCAAGGGGGATCTGGTTTTTCTTTTTGGGTTCTAATCTCGATGGAGGCAGATAGGCTATTAGTAAAACAATTTTAAGAAATCCTCGCGCCCCTAATACGTTTTATTGCTACATTTATTGTGTAGTGGCGCCCTGTGGATGTCAATATGAAACTCTTGTTGAAGTTCATACTTGTTACTGCCTTCCTTTTTCCGCCTCTGTCAATAATTGAATTGACTTACGTGTGGCACTGAATGATTTTAAACTTTCGTTATGAATCTTCACCCATTGCTAAATTTGCACACTTTCATGGTAGGTCAGCAACGGTAATACACTATGACTGGTCTGAAAGTAGACACAAACCATTTCGCGGCGGAGTGCGCATAATATTTTGCTAATTCGTAAAGATCTGGGGTACTTTGTCTTAGTAGAACAGCTGTGTTATCTCGATAAGTTGAAATTCATTTTTATTAGTACAGTTCATACTAATTAGCATTTCTTCTTTCATTTATATCTTATATTTATGTGTTTTGTTTAACACACTAATCAGAATTAATATAGTCTTACACATGATTGAAAACAGTCTGACAAATTTCGGATGGTTGTCAATTTCACGTCTGTGCATAGTACGTTGGTAGCACTTCGTCGCCTTGCTTGTTATGCTGTGCCGCAGACTTTTAAGCTGTGCGGATCAGCATAACGAATAGGCGAGGGGTCTCGCTCGTTTTGTCCACGACTGTACCTTGGCCGCCTCGTTCCGCCTGTTTGAGACCTGTAGCTTTTTTTCTGTGAGGAAAGCTGAAAGACGCTGTCTACAAGGATATACCAACAGCACCCGATGATATGCAACGACGAATTATTGCAGCCTGCTCGGACATCTCCACTGAAATTCTAGCACGTGTGCAGCAGTCTTTCCACACCAGATAAGATGAGTGTACTGTCGCTGCCGTTGATAATTTTAAACACAGTTCTCTGGTTACTGGTCAGAATCCACATAATTGGTGTATGCACTTGTGTTGTTCTTTAGTTTGTGCTACCACTGGTATTGCACAAGTTTTGGTGTGGTAAACGATTCGCACAAGAATTCTGCAACTAGCACCACTGACATTCTAATTTAGACTACATTTAATTTGTTAATGTCAGTAGACACTGCACCATTTAAAAAGTGTATCTTTGCACAAAAATACTCTTTCTAATTGTTACTGCAATCTGTTGACTGGCTAACGATATGAGTTCTCGACAACCAATCCATTCTGTGAAAACCGCACATCAGTAACACTTTCCATTTCCGTAATATTTACGGCTTGTGTTTTAGATTATTCACCCTGTATATAGGGTGGTCCATTGATCGTGACCGGACCAAATATCTCACGAAATAAGCGTCAAACGAAAATACCACAAAGTACGAAACTTGTCTAGCTTGAAGGGGGTAACGAGATGGCGGTATGGTTTGCCCGCTAGATGGCGCTGCCATAGGTCAAACGGATATCAACTGCGTTTTTTAAATAGGAACTCCCATTTTCAGTACATATTCGTATAGTACGTAAAGAAATATAAATGTTTTATTTGGACCGCTTTTTTTGCTTTGTGATAAATGGCGCTGTAATAGTCACAAACATATGGCTCACAATAGTAGACGAACAGTTGGTAACAGGTACGTTTTTTAAATTAAAATACAGAACGTAGGTACCTTTGAACATTTTATTTCACTTGTTCCAATGTGATACATGTACCTTTGTGAACTGCTGTTAAAGAGTGATTAACAGTAAATACCACATTAATACAATATATGCTCAAAATGAGGTCCGTCAACCTCAATTCATTTGGCAATACGTGTCACGACATTCCTCTCAACAGCGAGTAGTTCGCCTTCCGTAATGTTCGCACATGCATTGACAATGCCCTGACGCATGTTGTCAGGCGTTGTCGGCGGATCACGATAGCAAATATCCTTCAACTTTCCCCATAGAACGAAATCCGGGGACGTCAGATCCGGTGAACGTGCGGGCCATGGTATGGTGCTTCGACGACCAATCCACCTGTCATGAAATATGCTATTCAATACCTCTTCAACCGCACGCGAGCTATGTGCCAGACATCCATCATGTTGTAAGTACATCGCCATTCTGTCATGCAGTGAAACATCTCGTAGTAACATCGGTAGAACATAACGTAGGAAATCAGCATACATTGCACCATTTAGATTGCCATCGATAAAGTGGGGGCCAATTATCCTTTCTCCCATAATGCCGCACCATACATTAACTCGCCAAGGTCGCTGATGTTCCACTTGTCGCAGCCATCGTGGATTTTCCGTTGCCCAGTAGTGCATATTATGCCAGTTTACGTTGCCGCTGTTGGTGAATGACGCTTCGTCGCTAAATAGAACGTGTGCAAAAAATCTGTCATCGTCCCTTAATTTCTCTTGTGCCCAGTGACAGAACTGTACACGACGTTCAAAGTCGTCGCCATGTAATTCCTGGTGCATAGAAATATGGTACGGGTGTAATCGATGCTGATGTAGCATTCTCAGAACCGATGTTTTTGAGATTCCCGATTTTCGCGCAGTTTGTCTGCTACTGATGTGCGGGTTAACCGCGATAGCAGGTAAAACACCTACTTGGGCATCATCATTTGTTGCAGGCCGTGGTTGACGTTTCACATGTGGCTGAACACTTCCTGTTTCCTTAAATACCGTTTGGATGATGTCGTCCAGGATACGGAGCAGCATACATAGCACACCCCCGTTGGGCATTTTTATCACAATAGCCATACATCAACACCTTATGTACCTTTTCCGCAATTGGTAAACGGTCCATTTGAACACGGGTAATGTGTCCACACTGGCGGAATGTTACGTGGTACCACGTACTTATACGTTTGTGACTATTACAGCGCCATTTATCACAAAGCGAAAAAAGTGGTCCAACTAAAACATTCATATTTCTTTACGTATTACACGAATATGTAATAAAAATGGGGATTCCTATTTTAAAAAAACGCAGTTGATATCCGTTTGACCTATGGCAGCGCCTTCTAGCTGGCCAACCATAGCGCTGTCTGGTTTCACCCTCGAAGCTAGACGAGTTTCGTTCTTCGTAGTTTTTTTCTTTTGATGGTTATTTCGTGAGATATTTGGCCCGGTCACTATCAATGGACCACCCTGTATACAAAATTGTCTGCCTTGTGAGCAAGGAACGCCTCCAACAAGCACTAAAGTTCCTTTACCAACATTACCAGAAGTATCAAAACCACAGTGTTCGAACGTCTAGACAATTTTTTGTACACGCCACATAAAGTGACCTAGTACCCGACTTCAATTTGACAGTTTTAAAAGAAGAAGAAGTAGCCTTACAACAGGTTACCAATCGCTTTATTTCTTAGAAAGCAATACTGCGCAATTTGGCTCATACTGAGTCTCTTCATGCCCTATGAAATGTCAAACGGAGACTCAATGCTTCGCAGGAACAATTGGGAAGCATTGCAGACGCAGTACCACATCATCGTGTAAAACGAGCTTCGTTTAATGCATGTGGAACGATATTGAAAACAGTGTTTGGCTCTCCCGATCTGACTGATGCTGATAGTTGGGACGCAAGATCATGAGATTCTCAAACGCCAACATGTAAGTCTTGACCATGTTGAATACAATCTTCTATCTACCACCCAACAAATCCGTGACATAGTCGCCGAACTAATACATCACTTTGAGGAAGTGATGAACTGAACACAAGGCACTGCAAATTTTACTATACAATACACATACGCTCCAATTGCATATCATTACCCAGCGTGCTATTATTCAGTCAGGCCTGCAACAAAAACTCAACCGCAAAGATGTTCTTACACACTCGCACTATGTCATTCCACTTGCAGATGATTTATCTCATTTCGGAAACAACTCTCTCACCACATTACTCCGCCGCTTGAGTACACTTTTCACCGTCAGCGGACACGCTACGTGCATATACACTCCTGGAAATTGAAATAAGAACACCGTGAATTCATTGTCCCAGGAAGGGGAAACTTTATTGACACATTCCTGGGGTCAGATACATCACATGATCACACTGACAGAACCACAGGCACATAGACACAGGCAACAGAGCATGCACAATGTCGGCACTAGTACAGTGTATATCCACCTTTCGCAGCAATGCAGGCTGCTATTCTCCCATGGAGACGATCGTAGAGATGCTGGATGTAGTCCTGTGGAACGGCTTGCCATGCCATTTCCACCTGGCGCCTCAGTTGGACCAGCGTTCGTGCTGGACGTGCAGACCGCGTGAGACGACGCTTCATCCAGTCCCAAACATGCTCAATGGGGGACAGATCCGGAGATCTTACTGGCCAGGGTAGTTGACTTACATCTTCTAGAGCACGTTGGGTGGCACGGGATACATGCGGACGTGCATTGTCCTGTTGGAACAGCAAGTTCCCTTGCCGGTCTGGAAATGGTAGCACGATGGGTTCGATGACGGTTTGGATGTACCGTGCACTATTCAGTGTCCCCTCGACGATCACCAGAGGTGTACGGCCAGTGTAGGAGATCGCTCCCCACACCATGATGCCGGGTGTTGGCCCTGTGTGCCTCGGTCGTATGCAGTCCTGATTGTGGCGCTCACCTGCACGGCGCCAAACACGCATACGACCATCATTGGCACCAAGGCAGAAGCGATTCTCATCGATGAAGACGACACGTCTCCATTCGTCCCTCCATTCACGCCTGTCGCGACACCACTGGAGGCGGGCTGCACGATGTTGGGGCGTGAGCGGAAGACGGCCTAACGGTGTGCGGGACCGTAGCCCAGCTTCATGGAGACGGTTGCGAATGGTCCTCGCCGATACCCCAGGAGCAACAGCGTCCCTAATTTGCTGGGAAGTGGCGGTGCGGTCCCCTACGGCACTGCGTAGGATCCTACGGTCTTGGCGTTCATCCGTGCGTCGCTGCGGTCCGGTCCCAGGTCGACGGGCACGTGCACCTTCCGCCAACCACTGGCGACAACATCGATGTACTGTGGAGACCTCACGCCCCACGTGTTGAGCAATTCGGCGGTACGTCCACCCGGCCTCCCGCATGTCCACTATACGCCCTCGCTCAAAGTCCGTCAACTGCACATACGGTTCACGTCCACGCTGTCGCGGCATGCTACCAGTGTTAAAGACTGCGATGGAGCTCCGTATGCCACGACAAACTGGCTGACACTGACGGCGGCGGTGCACAAATGCTGCGCAGCTAGCGCCATTCGACGGCCAACACCGCGGTTCCTGGTGTGTCCGCTGTGCCGTGCGTGTGATCATTGCTTGTACAGCCCTCTCGCAGTGCCCGGAGCAAGTATGGTGGGTCTGACACACCGGTGTCAATGTGTTCTTTATCCATTTCCAGGAGTGTATATCGTTACATATTACTTCTACCAACTGCGAACTCGAGTGTTACCGTTTACACTAATTTCCACTTGCCTGGCCTACAACTGAAAAAACACGTACTCTGGCAAACAAATGACGTCCTAATAATTAGCAAAGGTCGTCAAACACACGCTACTATGCATCTCAGTGACCTTTAAGTCTTGTCCACATACCAATTACTACATGTGACCTACTTCACACTCAACACTAGGGTAAGGAGGTGTGAAACTATTTCAGGAAGAAATTACGACCACTGCTTGCCGTCGCATTGTTCTGGCAATGCATGGACCTTGGTTCACCCCTGTTGGAAATAGTCTAATGTAGTCCGTACATCAACCCACTACCATATTTTTAACTCGTTATCAGCTCATGGCTGTGTCCCAGACCTATCATGTCGCCTTAGCGGACAGTGGTTATTTAATTAATATTTCTTCGTGCGACATAATTATTCCTACTATTAATTTTTCAACTCATTTACTTTATACACGCAATGTTAGCCTAAGACCATTCCTATTGTACCTGCCTGAAGTGCCAGTACCCTTACCACAATTGAAAAGCTATCTGATGTTGTCTAACACGTCTCGGAGCCACGTCGTAGAGTCCCTAAATGAACTCCTGACCAAGGAACATGGTCAAGTTACTGTCGATCGCGCTACCGCGCACATTGCTGAATGACACACTCAGAGTTATTCCAGTCGAGTGGTCATTCTAAGCGTTACGTCTGTACCTGTAGCCCTACTGGTCATTGCCTTCATTGTATGGGTTTTGTATCAATTTGACTACTGTAAATCCCGGGAGCGACCATCGAAGGTTGTACCAGATCCCGAGCCAGACTTTGAATACCATGGGTAACGTCTGATGAATCACACTACTTTACAGGAAGAGCCCTCCAAATAGGTTAAGCTATAGAGTTTTGCCCCCCCCCCTCCATAAACCATATGAACCATGGACCTTGCCGTTGGTGGGGAGGCTTGCGTGCCTCAGCGATACAGATGGCCGTACCGTAGGTGCAACCACACGGGAGGGGTATCTGTTGAGAGGCCAGACAAACGTGTAGTTCCTGAAGAGGGGCAGCAGCCTTTTCAGTAGTTGCAAGGGCAACAGTCTGGATGATTGACTGATCTGGCCTTGTAACACTATCCTAAACGGCTTTGCTGTGCTGGTACTGCGAACTGCTGAAAGCGAAGGGAAGATACAGTCGTAATTTTTCCCGAGGCCATGCAGCTTTACTGTATGGTTAAATGATGATGGCGTATTCTTGGGTAAAATATTCTGGAGGTAAAATAGCACCCCATTCCGATCTCCGGGCGGGGACTACCCAAGAGGATGTCGTTATCAGGAGAAAGAATACTGACGTTCTACGGATCGGAGCGTGGAATGTCAGATCCCTTAATCGGGCAGGTAGGTTAGAAAATTTAAAAAGGGAAATGGATAGGTTAAAGTTAGATATAGTGGCAATTAGTGAAGTTCGGTGGCAGGAGGAACAAGACTTTTGGTCAGGTGAATACAGTGTTATAAATACAAAATCAAATAGGGGTAATGCAGGAGTAGGTTTAATAATGAATAAAAAATAGGAGTGCGGGTAAGCTACTACAAACATCATAGTGAACACACTATTGCGGCCAAGATAGACACGAAGCCCATGCCTACTACAGTAGTAAAAGTTTATATGCCAACTAGCTCTGCAGATGATGCAGAAATTGATGAAATGTATGATGAGATAATTGAAATTATTCAGGTAGTGAAGGGAGACGAAAATTTAATAGTCATGGATGACTGGAATTCGAGAGTAGGAAAAGGGAGAGAAGGAAACATAGTGGGTGAATATGGATTGGGGGAGAGAAATGAAAGAGAAAGCCGTCTGATAGAATTTTGCACAGAGCATAACTTAATCATTGCTAACACTTGGTTCAAGAATCATAAAAGAAGGCTGTATACATGGAAGAATCCTGAAGATACTAAACGGTTTCAGATAGATTATATAATGGTAAGATTAGAAACCAGGTTTTAAATTTAAGACATTTCCAGGTGCATGTGTGGACTCTGACACAATCTATTGGTTGGAACTGTAGATTGAAACTGAAGAAACTGCAAAAAGGTGGGAATTTAAGGAGATGGGACCTAGATAAACTGACTAAACCAGAGGTTGTACAGAGTTTCAGGGAGAGCACAAGGGAACAATTGACAGGAATGTGGGAAAGAAATACAGCAGAAGAAGAATGGGTAGCTCTGAGAGATGAAGTAGGGAAGGCAGCAGAGTTTCAAGTAGGTAAAAAGACGAGTGCTAGTAGAAATTCTTGGGTAACAGTAGAAATATTGAATTTAATTGATGAAAGGAGAAAATATAAAAAGTCAGTAAATGAAGCAGGCAAAAAGGAATACAAACCTCAAAAATGTGATCGACAGAAAGTGAAGTGCAAAATGGCAAAACAGGGATGGCTAGAGGACAAATGTAAGGATGTAGAGACTTATCTCACTAGGGGTAAGATAGACACTGCCTACAGGAAAATTAAAGAGACCTTTGGAGAAAAGAGAGCCACTTGTATGAATATCAAGAGCTCAGATGGAAACCCAGTTCTGAGCAAATAAGGTAAAGCAGAAAGTGTAAGGAATATATAGAGGGTCTATACAAGGGCGATGTACTTGAGGACAATATTATGGAAATGGAAGAGGATGTAGATGAAGATGAAATGGGAGATACGATACTGGGTGAAGAGTTTGACAGAGCACTGAAAGACCTGAGTCGAAACAAGGCCCCGGGAGTAGACAACATTCCATTGAAGCTACTGACGGCCTTGGGAGAGCCAGTCCTGACAAAACTCTACCATCTGTTGAGCAAGATGTATGAGACAGGCGAAATACCCTCAGACTTCAAGAAGAATATAATAATTCCAATCCCAAAGAAAGCAGGTCTTACAGATGTGAAAATTACCGAACTATCAGTTTAATAACTCACAGCTGCAAAATACTAACACGAATTCTTTACAGACGAATGGAAAAACTGTTAGAAGCCGACCTCGGGGAGGATCAGTTTGGATTCCGTAAAATCGCGAAGCAATACTGAATCGACGACTTATCTTAGAAAATGGATTAAGGAAAGGCAAACCTACGTTTCTAGCATTTGTAGACTTAGAGAAAGCTTTTGACAATGTTGACTGAAATACTCTCTTTCATATTCTGAAGGTGGCAGGGATAAAATACAGGGAGCGAAAGGCAATTAAAATTTGTACAGAAACCAGATGGCAGTTATAAGAGTCGAGGGGCATTAAAGGGAAGCAGCGGTTGCTAAGGGAGTGAGACAGGGTTGTAGCGTATCCCCGATGTTATTCAATCTGTATATTGAGCAAGCAGTAAAGGAAACAAAAGAAAACTTCGGAGTAGGTATTAAAATTCAAGGAGAAGAAATAAAAACTTTGACTTCGCCGATGACATTGTAATTCTGTCAGAGACTGGAAAGGACTTGGAAGAGCAGTTGAAAGGAATAGGCAGTGTTTTGAAAGGAGGATATAAGATGAACATCAACAAAAGCAAAACGAGGATAATGGAACGTAGTCGAATGAAGTCGGGCGATGCTGAGGGAATTAGATTAGGAAATGAGACACTGAAAGTAGTAAAGGAGGTTTGCTATTTGGGGAGCAAAATAACTGATGATGCTCGAAGTAGAGAGGATATTAAATGTAGACTGGCAATGCCAAGGAAAGCGTTTCTGAAGAAGAGAAATTTGTTAACAATGAGTATAGATTTAAGTGTCAGGAAGTCGTTTCTGAAAGTATTTGTATGGAGTGTAGCCATGTATGGAAGTGAAACATGGACGATAAATAGTTTGGACAAGAAGAGAATAGAAGCTTTCGAAATGTGGTGTTACAGATGAATGCTGAAGATTAGATGGGTAGATCACAAACTAATGAGGAAGTATCGAATAGGATTGGGGAGAAGAGTTTGTGGCACAACTTGACCAGAAGAAGGGATCGGTTGGTAGGACATGTTCTGAGGCATCAAGGGATCACAAATTTAGCACTGGAGGGCAGCGTGGAGGGTAAAAATCGTAGAGAGAGACCAAGAGATGAATACACTAAGCAGATTCAGAAGGATGTAGGTTGCAGTAAGTACTGTGAGATGAAGAAGCGTGCACAGGATAGAGTAGCATGGAGAACTGCATCAAACCTGTCTCAGGACTGAAGACCACAACAACAACATAGAGTTTTGTATAACTGTGTACTCAAGTTCCATGCAAATTTGTTACAAACAATTTTATGCGAAAGTAATTTTCAGATACCAGGAGTAAAAACAAACAAGCTATTTGTAATGAAAATATTTGGTAGCTGGTTTGTTCAGTTGCCAATTACGCCTCTTACAAGCTCATCCTGTATTCGAACCTGCCACTTATTGTTGGTTTACTCCCTGTTTATTATGAGTCACTTGAGCCTCCATTGACGCGATCTCTGCCTGCGAGTGTTGCAGCCGCTAGTTCTCGACACACTCTCATTCGGCCAGCCGGCCCTCTAACCATCTCGAGTACGGGTCGACGATGCACTTCGGCTCAGCAAAAGCCCAGCTGGTTGCTGCCACTGCGCCCATCACCGCCTTGGCTCCACGAAAGCAGCTGACTACCGGTCGCTGCACCAACTCCGACGACTCATTCAAGTGACACCAGTTGATAATGACACTGAAATGCAAAAACACAAACTTTGTACCCCCTGGCCCTACTGTAACAGGTGTATCGGTACGAAATGAGCGTTTTTTTGTGAAAATTAAACACTAATTTTGAATTAAAAAGTAAAACCATTTTATTCAAAGTACTGACCATTGCTTTCTATACATTTTGACCACCTTTCTGGCAATTTGTGGACACCACGCCAATAGGAATGTTCGTCTTTTGAAGCAAACCAATTAGACACCCAATTTTCGACTTCTTCGTAGGGATCGAAGTGTTCCTCAGCCAATGCGTGTCCCATTGATGAAATGAAATGGTAGTCGGAAGGGCCCAAGTCTGATGAATACGGCGGGTGGGGTAGCAGCTTTCAGCCAAGTGTTTTGATTGTATCCTGAATCAGTTTCGCTTTGTGTGCAGGTGCATCGTCGTGTAAAAAAAATACTTTGGCATGTCTTCTGGCCAACTCTGGTCCTTTTTCGAGCAATGCGTAGTTCAAATTGATCATTTGTTGTCTGTAGCGATTATTATTCACAGTTTCACCAGGTTTTAGACGCTCGTGATACACCACACCTTTCTGATCCCACCAAACACGAATCAACCTGGTTTTGCAGTCGATGTTTATGGTTGTCCCGGATTAATCCATGATTTTTCCCGTTTAAGATTCTTAAAATAAATCCGTTTTTCATCGAAAGTATCAATTCGACGCAAAACTGATTTTCTTTCATATCTTTGAAGCAAAATTTGACAAATGGTTTTTCGGTTTTCCATCTGTCTTTCATTAGCTTCATGTGACACCCATTTTCCACGCTTTTGGATCTTTCCCATAGCTTTCAAACGGTCAGAAATTGTTTGTTGTGCAACATTTAGCATTGCTGCCATTATCCTCTGACTCAATGTATCATCTTCATCCAATATTGCTTGCAATTCGGCGTCATACCAACGAAACAAAAAACAACAACAACAAATGTTGACAGCAAATGTTCCCTATCGACACATTTGTAACGCTCATTTCATACCGGTACACCTGGCATATTTCATAATCAATTTCTTAAAGTGAGAATTCAACCCTCCATTCGTTTTAAGAGCCCTCTTCTAAATAAACGAAACTAAATGTTGGTTGCCTTCAATGTACGTCAAAAGAAAATCTTTTTGACTCTTGAATTGGTCATTAAGGGAGATTAGTGTCAACAACTGTAACGATAACAGATCCGTAATCGGCTGTCATGGAAGAGGGTCGGATCTGTACGTGGTAACGGATAATAATGATAAAAATTGTTATTGTGGTCTACTTCAATCTTTTTAAATTAGCGTCATGCTGTGGCGTGAGCAGTTACGTAAACTACTATGCAGCACTTGTGGCCGACTCCCACGTTATTACGATAAGCTAGGGACGCCACCACGGTGTTGCTGGGTTAGATACTCCAAGTTTCTGCCACAAACCCGCCAATGGGAGCCCTGCCGGCATCCTTACCCTCTGGACGTGTCCACCAGTCCTCCAGATTGAGGGTGAAATGCCCTTTTCGTACCATGTGCGATTCACTCCGTGACTGTAGCCAGTTTTGCCGGCCAGAGTGGCCGAGCGGTTCTACGGCAAGAGTGGCCGAGAGATTCTAGGGGCTACAGTCCAGACCCGCGCGACCGCTACGGTCGCAGGTTCGAATCCTGCCTCGGGCATGGATGTGTGTGATGTCATTCGATTAGTTAGATTTAGGTAGTTCTAAGTTCTAGGGACTGATGACCTTAGAACTGAAGTCCCATAGTGCTCAGAGCCATTTGAACTAATTTTGTAGACAGTTTTCGTGGATATTGTACCTCTTCGTGGTAGTTCTTGGGAATAAAACCTATTTTTCTCTTAATTCTGGCGTTTCTCATTTTGCCTTTAGGAAAAACACCCCAGATGCCCACCTGACACAATCCTGATGAATACAAGGTATTAGAGACCCAAAGTCTCTGGCTGATCGTAACAAAGTTATTGCATACTGCATTTCGTTTGTCTTATTGCTCCACGTATACCTTCGTGTCTGTACAGTGCAAATGTCCACAGTATGCAATATGTGTCTAACTTTCATTTACACATTGTACTTTCTTTGGACGACAGTAATACCCTCTCTAACTAGTTGCCCTCATGTCGGCAATCATTACTGACCGTTCTTGTCTAAGGTTTTGTTTACCCACAGAGCTAGTTATGGGTTAAGAGTGATATACAGCAATAGAATAGATAGGTTTAATGATATGTACTTCATATGTAGGTTCACTAAACACAGCGGCCGGCCGCGGTGGCCGAGCGGTTCTCGGCGCTTCAGTCCGGAACCGCGCGACTGCTACGGTCGCAGATTCGAATTGTGCCTCGGGCATGGATGTGTGTGATGTCCTTAGGTTAGGCAGGTTTAAGTAGTTCTAAGTTCTAGGGTACTGATGACCTCAGACGTCAAGTCCCATAGTGCTCAGAACCAGTTGAACCGTTTAAACACAGCGCAAGGTTGGTGCAACACCACCATGCTGAGCTGCTCCCGACCGTCGGCAATCAAATCACATTAATTTGTCATTTGTCTGAGGGATGTTGCGTTATTCTTGTAACGTAGCAAGCTATTACGAGATAAAGCCTAGTTTACATGACGACACTTACTTGCGCCACTCGTTGCGTGGAACGAGTTGCATGCAAATGGTTTCGTATATGTCTGTAGTTCATGCCGCCATCTGTTTACACTTCAGTTTCGTCGTTTGTGAGTGCCGTATATTCTTGTCTAAAATGAAAGTTTTGGCAGCTGCACGAGTTCTGGCGGAGTTAATGCATTTAAATACAGTAAGCAAAAAAAAAAAATGTAATGAGTGAAGCATAGTCGCCAGAGGTAAAGTTACAAATCACAGTGCGTTTTCTGGCAAATGGCGATTCATATTCTTCACTACAATACCGGTATCGTGTTCCTCAGTCCACAATCGTCAAATTTGTTCCAACTGTTTGTGATGCCATCTACATGGGACTTGCAGAATACATAAAGGTGAAGCATAACACTGTTTAAGTTTTTTAATATTATTATTAAAGATAAAAAAAAAATACATTTGCAGCAAGACCACACCATTACAATTTAACTTAATTCATTTTGGCATCATAGTATAAGTTGATGGATTCTGAATGTGCTAGCCCTACTTCCCCATCTAGTATTTCCTCGGCACCAACCAACTGTTCTGAATGGACGTATTCTTTCTTTTGCCGTTCGACCAAGAAAAGCTTCCACTTATACGTAATTAGGGATTTGATTTCCTCCATCAGTTCTATGTTATATTACTCTGGCAATTTCTGCATTTTCTTCGTAATGCTCTTGCAAAAACTGGCAATTTCATCCTCCTCGTCAGACTGATTTGTAATTGACCTTAGTACATTGACAGCATTTTTGAGATGCTGGAAACTATCTTCTACACGTGTTTTCTTTGTACTGTGTTTTGATGATGACTGCAAGCTACTGTTGCGAGATTGAACACTCACGCGGTCACTGATTTTGTGCATTCTTGATGCGAGTGGAGACTGTGGTTCCTTTATTAGTATGGCCTCCAACGCATACTGATTTTCATCTTCTTCATTTTCTGTTCTGTCATCCTGGAAGGGAGAGAATGAGATTGTTATAACCAGACTTGTGATATACCTGATCATAATTTAGTATCATTCTAATGAACTACAATATTTGAATCAGTAATCCTGATTACTTTTTTACAGATACCCCCGACTGGAAATGAACGGAGGAGCATAATGGAAAACTTCGAAGTTAGATGGATTTTCCATGCTTTGGTGCAGTAGATGGGAAACATGTAGTGATTAAATGTCCACGAAAAACTGTTTCTCAATTCCACAATTATAAGGGAACCTTCAGCAGTGTTCTTTTTTAGTTGTAGACAGTAACCACTGTTTTACTTATGTTGATGTAGGCGAAGCAGGTAGGGCGTCAGATGACAGCATTTTTGCCAAGCTGCACATTAAAATAGGCAATAGAATCCAGAACTCTCGGCTCGCCAGAAGATGCAGTTTTAGTTGGTGATGATGCTTTCCCGTTAACACCATATTTGATGAAGCCTTTCTCAAAATCATAACCCACTCAGTGTAAAAGAAAAAAAATTTTCAATTACAGATTTTGGAGATCTCGACGTTTGTTTAATGTTTACTGTAAGTGTGTCTGAAGCTGGGAATCATAAGTTCAGCAGAAGGTTGCAATACTTTATTAGAAGACACATATTTAACCAGAATAATTCCTTCCTTCAAATAACCTACGAATTTTGCAAACTCTCTTGCGGTTTCGTACCCACAAAAGGCAACAGAAAATTCAGTGGTCTAGAAACGTTAATTATGCGCATCCTGCAGGATACTGAGATGCATTAAACTCAAAATTCTATTCGCTCAAGTTGTTGATGTTCAAGTCAAAAAATACCACGTATAGTACCTAGAAATCTTAAATATTCCTGAAAACTTGGTATTTAGTTTCTTCTTGGGAGAAATATATTGTTACATTCTAAGTATGTGTCGAAATGACATGGAGAAGTAACGTTAATGCTGGCAGACAATTCATTATTCCATATACAAAATATGTAAAAATTTATTTTGCTTCAGTTTGAGAAGAAAGTGAATAAACTTATTTTAATATCAGCTTAGACTTAATTAGTAATTGCTTGGTTCACGTTGAACGTCGTTCGTAAAAAAGGTCAACTCTCACGTTATTCATTCTTATGAGAATTTTGAATGGCAGGTTTGTTGCAAAAACATTCGGTACCGAGTTATACATTGCTTAATGTCTTAACAAAGTCTTTAATTAGTCGATTGAGGGCCCATCTGCCAACCAATACGTTGGAGGCAGGGCATACGGCCCAGTCATAGGCCTGCGAGAGCCTTGTTGCAGGTTTCAAGGGTCCAGAAAAAAAAAAAAAAAAGCTGAGGGACCACTTTTTACGAATAATGAGCTCGCAGTGAATTTGTATAGTTTAACCCCAACAGAATGTGCTAAACTACTCCCAGAAGGCTAAAAAGATGAATGTCTATAATACCTAGCCATCAAAAATATGTGATTTAGTCAAGAAAAATGAGGGTGCCATTTTATGTGAGCTACAAGGATGGTGGTCCACTTAGTTAGCTGTGCTGACTGCAGAGTGCTCTGCTTTTAGTTCAACCAGCTGTTGGTGGTTTAATGCTGTGTTAACTGTTGAAGCATCTTACCCCTGTGTTGGTTTATTGGTTGTTGCACCTTGTTTGGTCTATAACATATTACTGAAAATGAGTGAAATTGAAGAGGATACAACCTTGAAAAATAGTTCAAGGAAAAGAAAATCCTTTGGCCGCATACAAGATGTAAAGAAGAAGTTGAGGTTAAGTAGCCATGAAAGAGGACCAGACTGTAAGTGCTTAAAACTAGAGTGTTTTAAATACACAAGTGCAAGTAAAAGAAATGATATTATTTCAAAGTTTAATCAGATTGACTCAGATGAAAAACAATCGATGCATCTTTGTGGATTAATACACTGCTTTCCTGTCACTCGTCATCAGCCTAGAAAACGAAAATCTGAGGCTGACTTTCACACATATTCATATTCTTATAAGGTGAGAGAAATAAGGAATGAACAGTTTTGTGAAATCTCTGTATCTTAGAAATCATTTTTATCACTTCATCGCATTACAGCTAAAAGGTTGCAAAATCTACAACAGAGTCTTAAAACAACAGGTTTACCACCATTGGATACGCGAGGAAAACACAGCTTCAGGCCTAACAAGCTTCCTGATGATGTAAATTCTGTAATTAAATGCAGAAAGTCTCACTATGGTTTAGCTAAGTCTCAAAAACGCTACTTACCAGAGAAACTTAACGTGAGTAAAATGTTTTGTCTCTACAAAAAGGCTTTCCCAGGCAATAAAAATCACTGGGAAAGTACAGAGAAATATTTAACACCGAATTTAATTTGACCTTTGGCTATCCAAGGTGTGACACTTGTAGCACCTATGATGAATTTACTGTGAAAATAGAATCTGTTCATTCGAAACTAAGCCTGCCTACTACCACTAAGAATGGAGCTTTAAAACTTAACTATGAACTAAAGAACCTACTGCAAAAAAAGAATCACACTTGAGGCGAACTGATTCCTTTTACAAACTAAAGAAAAATGCAAGGCTTCCAGCACAAAAAGACAAGACCAAAGAAGCAATCACCATGAACTTTCAGAAAAACCTGCCTCTTCCAAATATCAGCACAAACGATGTTTACTACCGATGGCAACTGTCATTCGACATGTTTAACATACACCAATCGTCAGATTCTGAAGCTATTTTCTACACGTATCCTCAAACCTCCGGCAAAAAAATGAGGTTTGTTCCGTGCTGTGGGATTTCATTTTTCATCTTAACTCTGAAGGAACTTTCAATTTTTTGTGACTCGTGTAGTGCTCAAAACAAGAACTACTCTGTGTTTAGAATGCTACATTACATTGTACATAAAACCAAACGACTAGATACAATACAAATAGTTCTTCCAATAAGAGGACATTCTCATTTAAAATGCGATAAAAACATGGGTTTAGTTAACCAGAAGTCTGTGGTTGAACTTCCGTCTGAGTGGAACGAAGTTCTCCGAAACTCGAGAAACACACCAAGACCATTTAAAGTCATTTCTTGTGACAATCAAGAAATATGCAGATCGTGGACCACCTTTCTCTTTAAAACACGTCCAGTGAGGAAACTGAAGATCGTCCGTCACCATCCTGGAGTGATCTTACATCAGCAAACCTCCAATGGCATAGATGATGAAAGTGTTGTCACCAAATCAAAGGGGAAAACCTTATCTCTACCTGATGGCTGTTTTCACCTTCTTGAACTAGCATATGATGGATCTATACCTGCTCCAAAATCAAAGTTTGATGACCCTCAGCACCTGAAAAAAATTTGTTCTGTCAAAGTATAAAAAATTTATGCATCACTCCCTCATTTGTGAAGTGTACTGTGTATTTAAGAAGCAAAGTATTAGTTTCAGGCAATGATGTAGGCCAATTTAATCAAGTGTCATTTTAAGTGTTTCGAAAACTACAATACAAACAATATATTCATGGATTTCACTACAAATGAATGGACAATCATCCTGTTGCCTACATTTTTGTGACATGAATCAATTATAATGTTATTTTTATCTACTACGTTAACACAAAAAGTCTATCTACATAATAAAAATATACCAGATATGTTCTTTGTCAGTGAAACATCATAATAATTATTATTTTTTGTTTAAGGTTTAGTTATTTAGTTTTAAAATTAAAACCACTGTTTTCTCAAAACTTTGTTTACTGGACGCTCATTATTTTTTCCCTGGACTCTTAGCTTGTGAGCCTTGTTCCACTGAGGACAAAGTATGCTAATTCTGATTCTTGGCCGGCCGGTGTGGCCGAGTGGTTCTAGGCGCTTCAGTCTGGAACCGCGAGATCGCTACGGTCGCAGGTTCGAATCCTGCCTAGGGCATGGATGTCCTTAGGTTAGTTAGTTTTAAGTAGTTCTACGTTCTAGGGGACTGATGACCACAGATGTTAAGTCCCATATTGCTCAGAGCCATCTGAACCAATTGATTCTTGGCTTTTGGGTCAGACGCTGCTTTCCCGTTTTGCTACAAATGACTGGTGTGGCGGCTTGCCTATAGATGTTGAGTATTTGCAAGCCTTTAAAAGGCCTTCGGTCACTTTCAAACTTGATTTCTGCTCTTTTGAGAGGTACATTGTCGTCCATGCAACTGATTCTTTCATCTGTGTGCGTAGCTGTCCTGGCTACATCACATTCCTATTAATTTCAATGTGTTCAGCATTTTCCGATGTGCCTAGAATTTTTCTTCGTTCAATTTTTAATATATATTGGTGCCGTATACTGCATGTTGTATGACATGACAAGTGTAATATTTCGTTTGTTATTGCTTTTGAAATGAATCTTAGTAATCTGGAATTAAACTAAAATATCAAGCATTTCTACTCTTGAATACGTTTACGAAATCTTGGTCACATATGATGAAAGATCATTTCTTGTTCCAAAATCTTTAAGAAGTGGCACGTTGTAGCGTCTGTCGCCCAACTGTACAAAAGTAATATTATAAATGTATCTTTTTACATAGGTGCTATCATGAATTGCTACCAATTGATATCTGATCTCGAACTTTTAGATAAAAAATTATTCCTTTTGTTATCACCGTTTACTTGTTCTTTTTAACTTGAAACAGAGAATGTTTCTCTTTCCCTGGTTAACGTAGCTTGTAGCTGGATGTAAGTCAAAGCAGATCAGCTATCATTAATGTAATGAAAGAAAAGTATTCCAGAAAGTAGCGTTATTACCCATTGACTTACGGAATCGAAATGTTGTTACTATACGATCACACACAAAATCATATCATTTGTGAATAAATAATGAGAGGAATTATTTAATACGCTGTTCTTACAGTATTCGTATATTGGCTTATTCTCAGTAATGAGTTTTGTCAAAAATAAGTACTATTCGTACGATAACAGGAAATTTCAGTGAGATCTTGCACGGATAATTTTATCCGATGCTTCCTAAACAACAATAAGAAGTAGGGAACCAAATTATATTATTTCATAGTCAAATGTAAATAATTATAAACCCATACTTTATTTATCATATATTAACTGCAGTTGTAGGATCCTTGACTGGCCGTCTAAATACAACAGACTATTCTAATTACAGGCTAATTACAAATATCGTATTTTCATACCACTACTTGCGTCTAATACAACTGTTTTATGTTTTGTGTTCCAAGCAAATGGAGAAACAAGTAAGCAGAAGAGAGAGAAAAGCATTCAATGGAAATGTCAACCCAAGAGGAATTATAAAACTGACGAGATCCTAGATGACTTATATGGTTGGATAAGAATATAAGTCGGAGGATTTCCTCTTTACTGTCACTTCATTGGTTTTTTTCATGGAATTATTCCTTTTGAATGATTTTATTCAAATTTGCGCACATGCAGTAACTAATTACACTATCCATGCAAAATTTCAATAATGTAGCATTGACAGATATACAGATCACCAACCATGTGGAGGATAAACATACCTTGCATAGGAGGGAGAATGGCAAGTGTCGGCGAAGAAATTAACTACAGATTGACTAATATGAAAACGAACAACATGCACAAGTGGTCAATCTGAAAAAATGATAGACAAAACCAAAGATTCCATCATGTCAAAATTTAAAGAGTGGCAAGAATCATTTGTCTTAGAGGTTACGGCTATAAACCAATATATAACAAAAATTGTACAGGACACTGAATTTGAGAGCTGATCTGCAAGCTGCAAATTGAATATCACAGGTCCTAGGGGCATTTACTAACTACAGTCTTAGCTCACAGCCCAACCCTGGCACCATACCGAGCCAATACAGCATCATAGTAAAAGGACACCATCCCGTCATATGAATACCGTCATAATGGTGCTGCGCAAAGCTTCGTAAGAAAGATTAAGCATGACACGTAAGTAAGCATTTAGGTTCCAGGCGCAGCAGAAAGAAAGTCTGAAAGGTGACGTTGCGAAATCCTGAAGCGACCAAGAAAGCTGACCAAACGGAAAAGCCAGCATGAATGATGTCATTGCCGCCTCACCGTAGAAGAGCACGTGAGCTCGTCCTGTATATGTACTGCTCCTGTTCTGGAGGATTTCTATTTAGTTTGCAGCAATCCTGTCGAGAATTGATGCATACGCCCATCGACGCTATGCTGATCTTCAAAAATGGTTCAAATGACTCTGAGAACTATGGCACTTAACTTCTGAGGTCATCAGTCCCCTAGAACTTAGAACTACTTAAACGTAACTAACCTAAGGACGCCACATCACACACATCCATGCCCGAGGCAGGATTCGAACCTGCGACCGTAGCGATCACGCGGTTCCAGACTGTAGCGCCTACAACCGCTCGGCCACCCCGGCCGGCTATGCTGATCTAGTCGGCTTCGAGCTTCTGAGAAACAGTAGCTTAGTCGCTCTGAGCTACAGAACGAACTGTGATGCTGAACTGTGGCCTTCTGGGAGCTTAACCAACAGTCCCTGGGAGCGGATCGTCACTCATCTGCATCTGCATCTGCATCTACGTACATAATCCGTAATCCACCATATCGTGCGTGGTTGAGGGTACCTGGTAGCACTACTAATCCATACCCTACTTGTCCCACTCGCAAATAGAGCAAGGGAAAAACGACAGTCTATGTGCCTCTGCAGGAGTTCTCATTTCTCTTCATGGTCCTTAAGCGAAATGTACGTCGGAGGCAGCTAAATGGTTCTGATGTCAGTTTCAAGTGCCGCTTCTCTAAATTTCATCAGTAGTGTTCCGCGAAAAGAAGTTCGTCTTTGCTCCAAGGATTGCCATTTGAGTTTACAATGCACTTCTATAAATCTCTCGTGTTGATCACGAGTTTATTAGTTATGCATATTGATTGCCAGCGTGATTTTACTTGAGCTGTAAATGATTTGAGTGTTGCTCATTATCAAAATTCCCTAACCGTCACTAGGATCCTACTTTAATTATCTACTGAAGGAACTGGTAAGTTCTTTCGTATATTTCCAAATACACTCTAAGGCAAAAAAGACAAGAAAAAGAATAAAAACGATGCACCACGATGAAATTATTCGAATGGGTCTGAAATTGGCAGATGTAGTGTACATGTACTGACAAACAAATCATTACAGTTTCAGAAAAATTGCGTTATTTATTCAAGAAAAAGAGCTTGCTAAACTGACCACGTCAATTACTCTTAAAGCCACCTCTGGCCCCTGTGCAGTCATTGACGGACTTATTGGATGTCGTCCTAAGAGATATCGTGCCAAAATACATCCAATTACCGCATTAGATCGTCAATGTACGGAGCTGGTTGGAGGGCCCTGCCCAAATTGCCCAAAATGCCCGCAGTGGGAGAGGCATCCGACTACCTTACTTGCTGGGGTATGGTTTGGCAAGCACGGAGACAAGCAATAGAAACACATTCCGTAAGTGGGTGTGGTCATTATCTCCGACGTGTTTTCCAATCTTGCTCTTGCCGTCACGCAAGTTCGCGATGGAGATGCCACAAGATCTGTTGACTGTGTTGGCCGTGGTGGAGAGGGGGGGGGGGGGGGGGAGGAGATTCAGTATGTTTCTGTATGCAAGAATATATATATACTGAAGCGCCAAAGAAGCTGGTATAGGCACGTGTATTCAAATACAACTACATCTATATCTACATCTACATCCATACTCCGCAAGCCACCTGACGGTGTGTGGCGGAGGGTACTTTGAGTTCTACCTTCTATTCCAGTCTCGTATTGTTCGTGGAAAGAAGGATTGTCGGTATGCCTCTGTGTGGGCTCTAATCTCTCTAATTTTATCCTCATCGTCTCTTCACGAGATATACGTAGGAGGGAGCAATATACTGCTTGACTCCTCGGTGAAGGTATGTTCTCGACTCTTCAACAAAAATCCGTACCGAGCTACTGAGCGTCTCTCCTGCAGAGTTTTCCACTGGAGTTTATCTATCATCTCCGTAACGCTTTCGCGATTACTAAATGATCCTGTAACGAAGCGCGATGCTCTCCGTTGGATCTTCTCTATCTCTTCTATCAACCCTATCTAGTACGGATCCCACACTGCTGAGCAGTATTCAAGCAGTTGGCAATCAAGTGTACTGTAATCTACTTCCTTTGTTTTCGGATTGCATTTCCTCAGGATTCTTCCAATGAATCTTAGTCTGGCATCTGCTTTACCGATGATCAACTTTATATGATCATTCCATTTTAAATCACTCCTAATGCGTACTCCCAGATAATTTATAGAATTAACTGCTTCCAGTTGCTGATCTGCTATATTGTAGCTAAATGATAAGGGATCTTTCTTTCTATCTATTCACAGCACATTACACTTGTCTACATTGAGATTCAATCGCCATTCCCTGCACCATGCGTCAATTCGCTGCAGATCCTCCTGCATTTCAGTACAATTTTCCATTGTTACAACCTCTCGATATACCACAGCATCATCCGCAAAAAGCCTCAGTGAACTTCCAATGTCATCCACGAGGTTATTCATGTATATTGTGAATAGCAACGGTCCTACGACACTCCCCTGTGGCACACCTGAAATCACTCTTACTTCGGAAGACTTCTCTCCATTGAGAATGACATGCTGCGTTCTGTTATCCAGGAACTCCTCAATCCAATCACACAATTGGTCCGATAGTCCGTATGCTCTTACTTTGTTCATTAAACAACTGTGGATAACTGTATCGAACGTCTTGCGGAAGTCAAGAAACATGGCATCTACCTCGAAACCCTTCTATGGCCCTCTGAGTCTCGTGGACGAATAGCGCGAGCTGGGTTTCACACGATCGTCTTTTTCGAAACCCATGCTGATTCCTACAGAGTAGATTTCTAGTCTCCAAGAGATATGTAAACAGACAGATTATGGCGCTGCGGTCGGTGACAACTATATAAGATATCAAGTGTCTGGCGCAGTTGTTAGTTCGGTTACTGCTGCTACAATGGCAGGATATCTAGATTTAAGTGAGTTTGAACGTGGTGTTATAGTCGGAGGTAGCGATGAAGTGGTGATTTTTCCGTATGACCATTTCAGAAGTGTACCGTGAATATCAGGAATCTGGTAAAACATCAAATCTCCAACATCGTTACGGCCGGAAAAACATCCTGCAACAGCGGGAACAACGACGACTGAAGAGAATCGTTCAACGTGACAGAAGAGTAGCCATCCCTCAAATTGCTGTAGATTTCAATGCTATGCCATCAAAAAGTTTCAGCGTGTGAACCATTTAAGGAAACATAATCGAGATAGGCTTTAGCACCCGGAGGCCCACCCGTGTACCCGTGATGCCTGCACGACACTAAGCTTGCCGCCTCGCATTGGCCCGTCAACACCGACATTGGACTGTTGATGACTGGAAACATGTTGCCTGGTCGGACGAGTCTCGTTTCACATTGTATCTAGCGGAAATACGACTATGGAGTCAACCTTATGAATTCACAGACCCTGCATGTCAGCAAGGGACTGTTCAAACTGGTAGAGGTTCTGTAATGGTGTGGGGCGTGTGCAGCTGGAGTGAAATGGGACCCCTGATACGTCTAGATACGGCTCTGGCGGGTGACACGTACGTAAGAATGCTGTCTGATCATCTGCATCCATTTATGTTAATTGTACATGCCGACGAACTTGGGCAATTCCAGCAGGACTAGGCGACATCCCACGCATCCCGATTTGCTACAGAGTGGCTCCATGAAATCCCTTCTCGGTTTAAACACTTCCGCTGGCCACCAAACTCCCCAGACATGATAATTATTGAGCATATCTTGGATGCCTTGCAACGTGCTGTTCAGAAGAGATCTCCGCCCCTCGTACTCTTACGGATTTATGGACAGCCCTGCAGGGTTCATTGTTCAGTTCCCTCCAGCAGTATTCTCGAGATTAGTCGAGTCCATGCCACGTCGTGTTGCGGCACTTCTGCGTGCTAGCGGGGGCCCTACCCGATATTAAGCAAGTCAATCAGTTTCTTTGGCAATTTATATATATAAATGTTGTTGTTGTGGTCTTCAGTCCACAGACTGATTTGATGCAGCTCTCCATGCTACGCTATCCTGTGCAAGCTTCTTCATCTTCCAGTACCTACTGCAACCTACATCCTTCTGAATCTGCTTAGTGTGGTCATCTCTTGGTCTCCCTCTAAGGTTTTTAACGTCCACGCTGCCCTCCAATACTAAATTGGTGATCCCTTAATGCCTCAGAACATGTCCTACCAACCGATCCCTTCTTCTGGTCAAGTTGTGCCACAATCTTCTCTTCTCCCCAATCCTATTCAATACTTCCTCATTAGTTATGTGATCTACCCATTAATCTTCAGCATTCTTCTGTAGCACCACATTTCGAAAGCTTCTATTCTCTTCTTGTCCAAACTATTTATCGTCCATGTTTCACTTCCATACATGGCTACACTCCATACAAATACTTTCAGAAATGACTTCTTGACACTTAAATCTATACTCGATGTTAACAAATTTCTCTTCTTCAGAAACGCTTTCCTTGCCATTGCCAGTCTACATTTTATATCCTCTCTACTTCGAGCATCATCAGTTATTTTGCTCCCCAAATAGCAAACCTCCTTTACTACCTTAAGTGTCTCATTTCCTAGCCTAATTCCCTCAGCATCGCCAGACTTAATTCGACTACATTCCATTATCCTCGTTTTGCTTTTGTTGATGTTCATCTTATATCCTCCTTTCAAGACACTATCCATTCCGTTCAACTGCTCTTCCAAGTCCTTTGCTGTCTCTGACAGAATTACAATGTCATCGGCGAACCTCAAAGTTTTTATTTCTTCTCCATGGATTTTAATTCCTACTCCAAATTTTTCTTTTGTTTCCTTTACTGTTTGCTTAATACGAGTATACAGATTGAATAACATCGGGGAGAGACTACAACCCTGTCTCACTCCTTTCCCAACCACTGCTTCCCTTTAATGCCCCTCGACTCTTATAACTGCCATCTGGTTTCTATACAAATTGTAAATAGCCTTTCGCTCCCTGTATTTTAAACCCGTCACCTTCAGAATTTGAAAGAGAGTATTCCAGTCAACATTGTCAGAACTTTCTCTAAGTCTACAAATGCTAGAAACGTAGGTTTGCCTTTCCTTAATCTAGCTCTAAGGTAAGTCGTAGGGTCAGTATTGCCTCACGTGTTCCAACATTTCTACGGAATCCAAACCGATCTTCCCTGAGGTCGGCTTCTACTAGTTTTTCCATTCGCCTGTAAAGAATTCGCGTTAGTATTTTGCAGCTGTGACTTATTAAACTGATAGTTCGGTAATTTTCACATCTGTCAACACCCGCTTTCTTTGGGATTGGAATTATTATATTCTTCTTGAAGTCTGAGGGTATTTCGCCTGTTTCATACATGTTGCTCACCAGATGGTAGAGTTTCGTCAGGACTGGCTCTCCCAAGGCCATTAGTAGTTCCAATGGAATGTTGTCTACTCCGGGGCCTTGTTTAGACTCAGGTCTGTCAGTTCTCTGTCAAACACTTCACGCAGTATCGTATCTTCCATTTCATCTTCATCTACATCCTCTCCCATTTCCATAATATTGTCCTCAAGTACATCGCCCTTGTATAGACCCTCTATATACTCCCTCCACCTTTCTGCTTTGCCTTCTTTGCTTAGAACTGGGATTCCATCTGAGCTCTTGATGTTCATACAAGTGGTTCTCTTATCTCCAAAGGTCTCTTTAAGTTTCCTGTAGGCAGTATCTATCTTACCCTTAGTGAGATAAGCCTCTACATCCTTACATTTGTCCTCTAGCCATCCCTGCTTAGCCATTTTGCACTTCCTGTTGATCTCGTTTTTGAGATGTCTGTATTCCTTTTTGCCTGCTTCGTTTACTGCATTTTTATATTTTCTCCTTTCATCAATTAAATTCAATATTTCTTCTGTTACCCAAGGATTTGTACTAGCCGTCGTCTTCTTACCTACTTGATCCTCTGTTGCCTTCACTACTTCATCCCTCAAAGCTACCCATCCTTCTTCTACTGTATTTCTTTCCCCAATTCCTGTCAATTGTTCCCTTGTGCTCTCCCTGAAACTCTGTACAACCTCTGGTTTAGTCAGTTTATCTAGGTCCTATCTCCTTAAATTCCCACCTTTTTGCAGTTTCTTCAGTTTCAATCTACAGTTCCTAACCAATAGATTGTGTCAGAGTCCACACCTGCACCTGGAAATGTCTTAATTTTAAAACCTGGTTTCTAAATCTCTCTCTTACCATTATATAATCTCTCTGAAACCTGTCAGAATCTCCAGGCTTCTTCCATGTATACAGCCTTCTTTTATGGTTCTTGAACCAAGTGTTAGCTATGATTAAGTTGTGCTCTGTGCAAAATTCTACCAGGCGGCTTCCTCTTTCATTTCTTACCCCCAATCCATATTCACCTACTACGTTTCCTTCTCTCCCTTTTCCTACTACCGAATTCCAGTCATCCGTGACTATTAAATTTTCGTCACCGTTCACTATCTGAATAATTTCTTTTGTTTCATCATACATTTCTTCAATTTCTTCGTCATCTGCAGAGCTAGTTGGCATATAAACTTGTACTACTGTAGTAGGTGTGGGCTTCGTATCTATCTTGGCCACAATAATGCTTTCACTATGCTGTTTGTAGTAGCTTACCCGCACTCCTATTTTTTTATTCATTATTAAACCTACTCCTGCATTACCCCTATTTGATTTTGTATTTATAACACTGTATTCACCTGACCAAAAGTCTTGTTCCTCCTACCTCCGAACTTCACGGATTCCCACTATATCTAACTTTAACATATCCATTTCCCTTTTTAAATTTTCTAACCTACCTGCCCGATTAAGGGACCTGACATTCCACGCTCCGATCCGTAGAACGCCAGTTTTCTTTCCCCTGATAACGACATCCTCTTGAGTAGTCCCCTCCCGGAGATCCGAATGGGGGACTATTTTACCTCCGGAATATTTTACCCAAAAGGACGCCGTCATCATTTAATCATACAGTAAAGCTGCATGCACTCGGGAAAAATTACGGCTGTAGTTTCCCCTTGCTTTCAGCCGTTCGCAGTACCAGCACAGCAAGGCCGTTTTGGTTGTTGTTACAAGGCCAGATCAGTCAATCATTCAGACCGTTGCCAGTCTAAAAAGGCTGCTGCCCCTTTTCAGGAACTACACGTTTGTCTGGCCTCTCAACAGATACCCCTCCGTTGTGGTTGCACCTACGGTACGGCTATCTGTATCGCTGAGGCACGCAAGCCTCCCCACCAACGGCAAGGTCCATGGTTCATGGGGGGGAGTATATATATATATATATATATATATATATATATATATATATATATATATATATACAAGCAACCAAGCTAAATCACTTTCTTTGGGAGTTACGCTTAAAAGTGCAGTGCGTTTGTAAAACTGATTTGATAAAGCTAATTACACCTTATGAAGCAGTAACACAGAATTAACCGTAAAATTTTAGGGAAACTTGCGGGACACCATAAGAAAATTTATGTCGGACTAACATCTGAGCAGTGGTGACGTTCGACAGCTAGGCCCGGCCGGTACCTTCTCCAATCGAGCCTGTGGTTTACGGTAGTCGCCGTAAAATTTCACGTGGAGTGTTGTTAACCAGTTCACTGTCCGTCATACTGAATATTCATTTGCTGCCCAACCTGTAGTTTGTTGTGGTGGTCTTCAGTCCTGAGACTGGTTTGATCCAGCTCTCCACGCTACTCTACCCTGTGCAAGCTGCTTCATCTCCCAGTACGTACTGCAGCCTACATCTGCTTAGTGTATTCATCTCTCGGTCTCCCTCTTCGATTTTTACCCTCCACCGCCCTCCAATACTAAATTGCTTACCCGTTGATGCCTCGGAACATGTCCTACCAACCGATCCCTTCTTTTAGTCAAGTTGTGCCACAAACTTCTCTTCTCCCCAATCCTATTCAATACCTCCTCATTAGTTATGTGATCTACCCATCTAGTCTTCAGCATTCCTCTGTAGCACCACATTTCGAAAGCTTCTATTCTCTTCTTGTCCGAACTATTTATCGTCCATGTTTCACGTCCATACATGGCTACACTCCATACAAATACTCACAGAAACGACTTCCTGACACTTAAATCTATACTCGATGTTAACAAATTTCTCTTCTTCAGAAACGCTTTCCTTGCCATTGCCTGTGTACTTTTTATATCCTTTCTACTTCGACTATCATCAGTTATTTTGCTCCCCAAATAGCAAAACTCCTTTACTACTTTAAGTGTCTCATTCCCTAATCTAATTCCCTCAGCATCACCCGAGTTAACTCGACTACAATTACTACGTAAAACGCGATTTGCTAAGGTTTCCCTGTGATTGATTTGGAATCGAAACGCTACAGTAATAATTAATTGCATCCGTCTGCAGTGTCAACTTCTCATTAGCCGAATATTCTACCACTGTTAAATCAACAGAAGTGATTACTTTTCCGGACGCTTTAGTTATCACCCATTCTCCGAAGAGTTGGAAACATTGTTTAGGACGTCGAAGCACGTGGCCCAATAATGAGTACCATACGCCCATTAAAAGGAGAACTCAGCCAACCTCTCGCCCCACCTACCACACACGTCTTACTTTCTGTATATGGCTTTAGAAATGCTCCGGAAATTCAATGAAGCTTCAAATTAAACACTTTCGCCCACTTTGCATGTGAAAGTCACTTCATGCCTAACGTACGATGCGTGACGTCTGACGTAAGACATAACCTATGACGCAAGATGCAAGACACATTACGCAAGACACATTACGCAAGACGCTGCAACAGCTCCCCTGGCAACGCCAAGCCACGTAGTCCGGTGTGAGAAGCGCTCGGAGATGGCAGGACATTATCAGCAATGCATTGTAATCAAGGTCGAGAACTCGAGAGCCGTCCGATTCGGTGCCATTCCTGTCGACTCCTGCCAGCACGGCTACGTGTGGAGGCAGGCACCCCAGCGGATATGCTCACACAACTTGCATTTTCCCCTCCGCAAGCAGACTTATCAGTTTATCTCATCATGCTTATACGAGGGTTAGAACTTGCATAGTGGCAACTACACTCCTGGAAATTGAAATAGAACACGGTGAATTCATTGTCCCAGGAAGGGGAAACTTTATTGACACATTCCTGGGGTCAGATACATCACATGATCAAACTGACAGAACCACAGGCAAATAGACACAGGCAAAAGAGCATGCACAATGTCGGCACTAGTACAGTGTATATCCACCTTTCGCAGCAATGCAGGCTGCTATTCTCCCATGGAGACGATCGTAGAGATGCTGGATGTAGTCCTGTGGAACGGCTTGCCATGCCATTTCCACCTGGCGCCTCAGTTGGACCAGCGTTCGTGCTGGACGTGCAGACCGCCTGAGACGACGCTTCATCCAGTCCCAAACATGCTCAATGGGGGACAGATCCGGAGATCTTGCTGGCCAGGGTAGTTGACTTACACCTTCTAGAGCACGTTGGGTGGCACGGGATACATGCGGACGTGCATTGTCCTGTTGGAACAACAAGTTCCCTTGCCGGTCTAGGAATGGTAGAACGATGGGTTCGATGACGGTTTGGATGTACCGTGCACTATTCAGTGTGCCCTCGACGATCACCAGAGGTGTACGGCCAGTGTAGGAGATCGCTCCCCACACCATGATGCCGGGTGTTGGCCCTGTGTGCCTCGGTCGTATGCAGTCCTGATTGTGGCGCTCACCTGCACGGCGCCAAACACGCATACGACCATCATTGGCACCAAGGCAGAAGCGACTCTCATCACTGAAGACGACACGTCTCCATTCGTCCCTCCATTCACGCCTGTCGCGACACCACTGGAGGCGGGCTGCACGATGTTGGGGCGTGAGCGGAAGACGGCCTAACGGTGTGCGGGACCGTAGCCCAGCTTCATGGAGACGGTTGCGAATGATCCTCGCCGATACCCCAGGAGCAACAGTGTCCCTAATTTGCTGGGAAGTGGCGGTGCGGTCCCCTACGGCACTGCGTAGGATCCTACGGTCTTGGCGTGCATCCGTGCGTCGCTGCGGTCCGGTCCCAGGTCGACGGGCACGTGCACCTTCCGCCGACCACTGGCGACAACATCGATGTACTGTGGAGACCTCACGCCCCACGTGTTGAGCAATTCGGCGGTACGTCCACCCGGCCTCCCGCATGCCCACTATACGCCCTCGCTCAAAGTCCGTCAACTGCACGTAAGGTTCACGTCCACGTTGTCGCGGCATACTACCAGTGTTAAAGACTGCGATGGAGCTCCGTATGCGACGGCAAACTGGCTGACACTAATGGCGGCGGTGCACAAATGCTGCGCAGCTAGCGCCATTCGACGGCCAACACCACGGTTCCTGGTGTGTCCGCTGTGCCGTGCGTGTGATCATTGCTTGTACAGCCCTCACGCAGTGTTCGGAGCAAGTATGGTGGGTGTGACACACCGGTGTCAATGTGTTCTTTTTTCCATTTCCAGGAGTGTATTTATTCAAAATTCACAATTCACGCGGCCGCATACAGCGCAAGTTGTGGCTGCTCTGTTCGGTCGATGGGGCTGCGAAGTTCTGTACCATCCACCATACTCCCCGGACTTAAGTTCTTGTGACTTTGATTTGATTCCGAAGATGGAGAACCCCTTCGTGGCATTCGCTTCAGAACTGTCCCAGAGATTCGACAGGCAGCAGACCGCTCCATTCGCACCATCAACAGAACAGGCCGTGCTAACGGTGTACTACGCCTTCCACATAGCTGGCAACGGGTTCTACACAACGCTGGTGACTATTTTGAAGGACAGTAACAGGTGAAAACATGTAACTCTTTTGTATCGATTGTGAATAAATAGTTGTCACTATTTACGTTCCAAACCTTGTATTAATTTCCAAATAGGGTCTGCTCTCTCACAGTCTGAACGTTGTCGTGTGAGATTCAGATTTTAATACACTACTGGCCATTAAAACTGCTACACCAAGAAGAAATGCAGATGATGAACGGGTATTCATTGGAGAAATATATTATACTAGAACTGACATGTGATTACATTTTCACGCAGTTTGGGTGCATAGATCCTGAGAAATCAGTACCCAGAATAACCACCTCTGGCCGTAATAACTACCTTGATACGCCTGGGCATTGAGTCAAACAGAGCTTGGATAGCGTGTACAGGTACAGCTGCCCGTGCAGCTTCAACATGATACCACAGTTCATCAAGATTAGTGACTGACATATTGTGACGAGCCAGTTGCTCGGCCATCATTGACCAGACGTTTTCAGTTGGTGGAGATCTGGAGAATGTGCTGGCCAGGGCAGCAGTCGAACATTTTCTGTATCCAGAAGGCCCGTACAGGACCTGCAACATGAGGTCGTGCATTATCCTGCTGAAATGTAGGGTTTCGCAGGGATAGAATGAAGGGTAGAGCCACGGGTCGTAACACATCTGAAATATAACGTCCACGGTTCAAAGTGCCGTCAGTGCGAACAAGAGTTGACCGAGACGTGTAACCGTTGGCACCCCATAGCATCACGCCGGGTGATGACTTTTTCCCATTCGTGCACCCACGTTCGCAGGTGCTCCTGTCTGTGATGCACCGTCAAGGGTAACCGCAGCCATGGCCTCCGAGCTGATAGTCCATGCTGCTACAAACGTCGTCGAACTGTTCGTGCAGATGGTTGTTGTCTTGCAAACGTCCCCATCTGTTGACTCAGGCATCGAGACGTGGCTGCACGATCCGTTACAGCCATGCGGATAAGATGCCTGTCATCTCGACTGCTAGTGATACGGGGCCGTTGGATCCAGCACGGCGTTCCGTATTATCCTCCTGAACCCACCGATTCCATAATTTGCTATTGGATCTCGACCAACGCGAGCAGAAATGTCGTGATACGATAAACCGCAATCTCGATAGGCTACAGTCCGACATTTATCAAATTCGGAAACGTGATGGTACGCATTTCTCCTCCTTACACGAGGCATCACAACAACGTTTCACCAGGCAACGCCGGTCAACTGCTGTTTGTGTATGAGCAAATCGGTTGGAAACTTTCCTTATGTCAGCACGTCGTAGGTGTCGCTACCGGCGCCAGCCTTTTGTGAATGCTCTGAAAAGGTAATCATTTGCGTACCACAGCGTCTTCCTCCTGTCGGATAAATTTCGCGTCTGTAGCACTTCGTCTTCGTGGTGTAGCAGTTTTAATGGCCAGTAGTGTAATGTTGTGTCATAGATGTGTAACACACCATGACGTTTGCGGGTGGTAATGTGTTTGAATATTGTATCCACCACACCCTGGTAGCAAATTTTACACAGGCGTGTACCCTGCTGTTCAGAAGACTCTGCTTTGTTTATAATATCTGCCTGAAGTGTAGTGTTTGATACATAGTTTGCTGTAAATAACGCATTTTTTATATATCGTTCGACAGTATCCACAAAGTATAGTAAGTGCCCTTCAAAACGTGTTATAACCTCAGAGGGCATACTGCAGAAGAATCATCCTCTTTCTACAGTACAATATAGACCGTAAATTAAAGGAATATGCAATGGTACGAACGGAAATAACATTTTTGGTTAAAGATTATAATTGCACTAAAGTCACCGTGACTTACGATAGCCCCTGGACATAATAGAGGCGAGACTTGCTTCTTAATAGAGAAATGGCAATGCATGCTCTGCAACGTGCTCCCGTGCTGGGAACAATGTTGGTTAGGGGTTTTTGACATATGTATGCAGGTATTGTACTGGGGATCTAGAAACCACGGAGTGGCTTCGTCCCCGCCGTAACCCTCAGTGCTACACAACCCCACAACAGGCTACAGCAGTCCACTCACCCCACCGCAGCCCCAAACCGAACGTAGAGTTATTGTGCGGTCTCATTCCAGACGAGTGTAAACCTAATGTTTGCGTGGTAGAGTAATTGTGGTGGACGCGTACGTGGAGACAGTGTTTGCCAGCAATCGGCGACATAGTGTAACTGAGGCAGAATTAAGGGAACCAACTCGCATTCGCCGAGGCCGATGGTAAACCTCCTTAAAAACCATCCACAGGCTGGCCGGCACACCGGACCTCGACACTGATTCGTGGAAGCAGTGCGTTAGACCGCAGGGCTAGCCGGGCGGGCTTTTGAGATATGGTGTTCCATTCTTCCAACATAATGGTTGCTAATTGCTGGATAGTCGTTGGTGTATGGTTCAGGGATACGTTCCGAGCATTTCGGTAATACGGACAAGAAATAGCCCTGGAGAGCTGTAGCGTAATGCAGGATCGACGGCTGAAGCAGCGACTGGCAGTTGACATCAGCACAAACAAATTTAATGCATCGCGCGAAATAGACGGAAGGGTCACTACTGCATAATTACAGTACTGCAGAACAATCAGTGGAAGCTGTCACATCCTTAAAATATATAATATTATGCGCACGGGGCGATATAATGTGCAACGACGTGATAAAGCTAATCAGAGGTAAGGCAGAAGCCTTACTAAAATTAATTGAAAGAGCCGTCATGAAATACAGTGCACTAACGAAGGTAGTAGCTTACAAAGAATGCTCGTCAATTTGGGATCATTACCAGATATTGTTGATAGAATAAGAATAATATGTTTCCTTACGGGTCCAATTAGAAGGCACAGAGATGATCAACCAACCCCAGGGCAGCCGGTGCATCACGGTCGTTTTTTGTTAAACTTGCGAGAGTCTACATTACTAAAAGAATCAGCTAATATACAGGGCGAGTCAGGAGGAAAGGTACATGCTTTCAGGGGTGATAGTATTAGTGACTCTGAACAAAAAAACGTCATTTGGACGTATGCCCTATTCCAAATGGTTTCCGAGATAGAACACGTTTAATATCACTTTGTAACACCGTTATCGACTGTGAGTAATTTCCACAGTGTATGTAATTATGAAGTGTTTATTCTGTATAAGTTAAGTTATTTGAATTGTTGTAGGGAAATGGAACTTTATGAGGTATAATTTGTTTAACTTAATGGTGTGCTTAAACAATGGAATTTTATAAAATATGTATGTTTGTAAGAACAAAATTGTACGTAAATAACTGGTTCATACTTAGGGAAATTATATGATGTAGCTTAAAAGGCGTAGCGAACCCCCTCCAATACGGAAGGGGCTTGGCGCACAAGAAAAGGTTGAAGCGGCGGTCAATCTGCGCGACGAGAGAGAGAGCACGTTAGGCACTCAGTTGCCAGCAGTCGCATAGTCAACACCGCAGGTGCCAAAGCAGGCGCTCTGATACCAAATCTATGATGGAACGGCATCGGATGTGGTTCCGCCTGTAAAATGGTGCTCTCACATTTGAAATTGCTCTAAAAATGATTAACTCGTAGCCAAGAAGAAATGAAATAGAGACCAGATAGCCGCCACGTGCTTGTCACCACTATTGCCCAACTGCTTCAACAACTTTGGAGAACAGATATGTATACCAGTGTGAACCAGTGTGCTTGTGTGTGTTTCTGCAATAATAATTCAAGTGTTGCAAAATTTGTGTTTGACCTTTGAAGTTGTTTTTTTCATGGTACCAAGCTGGGTCCTATCCTAAAAGTGCTGAAGACCGAGTATCCTGTTTGTGAAGAACTAATAATTTGTCTTAATATAAATGTGCCTAAGTTTCAGTGCTAGCGGGCATAAATGTTGTTAGTTAAAATTGCTTACTTCATAAGTAATGAAAGAGGCACATAATATTAAACTTATGAAAAGCTTTAACTTGTTGTGAACTGCTTTTACTTTGAAAGTGCCAAAGTTTTAGTACTAACGAACATAAATGTGGTTAGTTAAAATCACTTGCTTCACAAGTGGTGTTATAAGGCACTTAATTTGGATCCTATTTGAAATTTAACTCTAACTTGAAATCACCTTGAAGTACATTGTTAGAGCAAATGGTTATAAAGCATTGCAAGATAATTAATATGAAGTGGGACTGGAAACCAGTATTATTACAATGAAAAGTATTTCTGTAAGATGTGCATAGTTGATGATGAAGGAAGGGACAGTTTAAGGGCCCCCACTTTAATCTTTACCAGCAGGAGAAAGTTAAACTGACTCTGGTTTTTGCTCATGAATCTGAAACATTACCACTGTGGAATGAATATGAAATGTGTTATTTCAGTGTCATATTATTGCGTTTGCTAGTCAAACTTGAACTCTTGTCAGGTGCCACTTAGTCTCGTGTTGTCTTTGGGAACGTTTTTGTGCTGAATTAGTTAAAGGCTGAGGTGATGGTTATAGTTAACAGGGATAAAGTCTCTTTTACATTTCTGTGATTGCTAACCTACGCTGTTGATAATTACTTCTACCCTCTGTGTAGTTCGTCAGGTTGTTGTAGGTGTTCATTGCACTTTACTAAGAACGAATTTATGAAAGTTCCTTTTGCAAGAGTATATACAAATCCATCGAGAATAATGTTTGCACATCATTATGCCTAATTAGGCTGGCGACCGTTTTTAATTCATTTACATGAACTTTATTTCTTTCATTTCTTACAAATTTATAATCTTCTGCTGTCTACTAATTGCCACCTTTGCGAAATTCATGTTCGATTCCCTCTGTCCGTTAGGTTAAGGCACAGTCAAACTTTTCAAAATTCCTCTCAAAGGGTAACGCTCACTGCCTGCTAAGGTCATATTTGCCATTATACGCAACGCCAGTAGCGTTATAACGTTTGTACGTTTTTCTTGAATAACTCGAAAATCGTACCCTCCAGAGAAAACGTGTCACAGTACAAAATTAAACTATATTAAATTTCCTACCAAAAGGGTCCTATTCATTTTTTCTCTAGAACTAATGGTTTGTGCGAAGAGAGCGCAAGAATGTTGAAAAACTTGTTCGACGCGCATGCGCTGTGCTTACGTAGTTTTTGTAGGCCAATTTGAGGTAGCATATTGAGGTAGCAAGTTGAGACGAACAGTTTGACATGGGACACTTGTGGTCTATCAAGTCGGGAAATACGTTTCCTCTAGAGGGTGCGGTTTTTTGAGTTATTCAAGGAAAACGTCCAATAATGATATTAAATGTATTCTATCTCGGAAACCATTCCGAATAGAGCATACGTCCATATGAAGTTTTTTGTTGAGAATCACTAATACTTTCTTTCTTTCGCTTACGCCATAGTCCCGCAACGATCGCAGGGTCGGCGTGGTTACAACGGATTTGGCAATGTTAGTGTTAGGGATGGCCGGATGCCCTTCCTGCCGCCACCCCTTACACCCCAGGACGGAATCAGTGTACCCCAACTGTCTGCGTCCAGTGTAAATCGTGAAATAGTGCGGACGTGTTTCAAATGTCTGCGACGCGTGTAACTGAGGCGGAACGTGGGGACCAGCCCGGTATTCACCTAGCAGGATGTGGAAAACTGCCTAAAAACCACATTCAGGCTGGCCGGCACACTGGCCCTCGTCGTTAATCCGGGCGGATTTGATCTGGGGCCGGCGCGCCTACCCGAGTCCAGGAAGCAGCGCGTTAGCGCTCCCGGCTACCCTGGCGGGTTTCAGAATCACTAATACTATCACCTTTCAAACCATGTACCTTTCCTCCTGACTCACCCAGTATATTGCATCTCCTTGGGAACATCTCATGGAAAAAACTTTATGGAAAAATTATAGGGACTGTAAGGTAGTCATGTCATTTTGATTTTTTCTGTCATCGATGTGCACGTCATAGGGAGAGCAAGTTATATTACTGTTAAAAAATCGTTAGTCTTGTCATGGCACAATCTGACGTATTTAGTAGTTATGTGTGGATTTGTGATTGTATCTGTTAGATGAAGAAAGGACAGCAAAGATGAATATCACGTACTCATTGAAAGAATAAAGGAATAGATATTTTGAATAAAGTCATGATATTTGAAGAGAAGAAGTTTGAGGTGAGACTGTAGCATTGTGCAGCTAGGAATAATTTATTGTCAGCTAGTTAACTTGCTCGGAGCTGAGAGAAAGACCACCCCACATCCCTGAGCCATGGATCTGCATATCAATTGATTAAACTGTTTCATTTTTCAAGAAATTCTCTGTTAACTTTGTACCCTTTTTTTAATAAATCATTGTTCAGTTCGTTAACCATAACATTGTTCAGACCAATGTTATGTGTCAAGATCATGCAAAGAATCACTCGGTGTTTTAGAATATATATATCATTCTAAAATCATTGTCTTGGCATAACGTTTCATAGGAATACTTACTCTCGCCACCCCACTTTTTATCATTAGACGTTACCACTTGCAGCAGTTTGAAATATGTATTTAGAAACAGAAATCTAGCTTAGCCACTGCCTGCTTGCTGTTTGATATTGTGCTTCCGAGAAATCAACAACAATTTTGTCAAGGCGCGGGGTAAGTGGACATTTTAATTAGGGTCAAGTAATTCCTTTACTTCCGTTGCGCATATAATACAAAGTCAAACTGCACTCAGATCAGTTACAGTCAAGTTAATATTAGGTTCTGTAAAGTTGGGATAAATTTCAGACTCAGACAAAATATAGAGAGCAACTTACAGGGTGTTTCAAAAATGACCGGTATATTTGAAACGGCAATACAAACTAAACGAGTAGCGATAGAAATACACCGTTTGTTGCAATATGCTTGGGACAACAGTACATTTTCAGGCGGACAAACTTTCGAAATTACAGTAGTTACAATTTTCAACACCAGATGGCGCTGCAAGTGATGTGAAAGATATAGAAGACAACGCAGTCTGTGGGTGCGCCATTCTGTACGTTGTCTTTCTGCTGTAAGCGTGTGCTGTTCACAACGTGCAAGTGTGCTGTGGACAACATGGTTTATTCCTAGAACACAGTGTTGTTGCAACAAAACGAAGTTTCCAACGGAGGTTTAATGTAACCAAAGGACCGAAAAGCGATACAATAAAGGATCTGTTTGAAAAATTTCAACGGACTGGGAACGTGACGGATGAACGTGCTGGAAAGGTAGAGCGACCGCGTACGGCAACCACAGAGGGCAACGTGCAGCTAGTGCAGCAGGTGATCCAACAGCGGCCTCGGGTTTCCGTTCGCCGTGTTGCAGCTGCGGTCCAAATGACGCCAACGTCCACGTATCGTCTCATGCGCCAGTGTTTACACCTCTATCCATACAAAATTCTAACGCGGCAACCCCTCAACGCCGCTACCATTGCTGCACGAGACATATTCGCTAACGATATAGTGCACAGGATTGATGCCGGCGATATGCATGTGGGCAGCATTTGGTTTACTGACGAAGCTTATTTTTACCTGGACGGCTTCGTCAATAAACAGAACTGGCGCATATGGGGAACCGAAAAGCCCATGTTGCAGTCCCATCGTCCCTGCATCCTCAAGAAGTTCTGGTCTGGGCCGCCATTTCTTCCAAAGGAATCATTGGCCCTTTTTCAGATCAGAAACGATTACTGCATCACGCTATCTGGACATTATTCGTGTATTTGTGGCGGTACAAACTGTCTTAGACGACACTGCGAACACCTCGTGGTTTATGCAAGATGGTGCAAGGCCACATCGCACGACCGAGGTCTTTAATTTCCTGAATGAATATTTCGATGATCGTGTGATTGCTTTGGGCTATCCGAAACATACAGGAGGCAGCGTGGATTGGCCTCCCTATTCGCCAGACATGAACCCCTGTGACTTCTTTGTGTGGGGTCACTTGAAAGACCATGTGTACCGCCAGAATCCAGAAACAATTGAACAGCTGAAGCAGTACATCTCATCTGCATGTGAAGCCAGCCGGCCGCGGTGGTCTCGCGGTTCTAGGCGCGCAGTCTGGAGCCGTGCGACTGCTACGGTCGCAGGTTCGAATCCTGCCTCGGGCATGGATGTGTGTGATGTCCTTAGGTTAGTTAGGTTTAAGTAGTTCTAAGTTCTAGGGGACTGATGACCACAGCAGTTGAGTCCCATAGTGCTCAGAGCCATTTGAACAATTCTTTTTTTTTTGTGAAGCCATTCCGCCAGATACGTTGTCAAAGGTTTCGAGTAATTTCATTTAGAGACTACGCCATATTATTGCTACGCATGGTGGATATCTGGAAAATATCGTACTATAGAGTTTCCCAGACCGCAGCGCCATCTGTTGTTGAAAGTTGTAACTACTGTAATTTCGAAAGTTTGTCTGCCTGAAAATGTACTGTTGTCCGAAGCATATTGCAACAAACGGTGTATTTCTATCGCTGCTCGTTTAGTTTGTATTGCCGTTTCAAATATATCGGTCATTTTTGAAACACCCTGTACATATGATGACCTTTATGCCTGGATAGTTTGTTGATTCTTTTGGCAGTACGTAGTCAGATCATGTATTTCTCGAAAGCAGAAATACCGCTGAGGTAATTTTACTAATTCAGTGCTTATTTTTCAGGCACTTCGTTTAAAATTCTGTGTTCAGTTTGTGAAATTTTTTGTCGTCTGACGTTTATCGATTACTTTGTTGTGCAAGTAGTTGTCATAATACACACATAAAAAAAGGTGCTGCATCACCCCGGTTCCCAGAATTCCTGAAGATAGACGTTGACTGTCGATATTGTATCGCAGACACAGTGCCTTTTACTGTTCAGAGATGTCACTAAATCCGGCCAAAGATGTAAACAACCATGCATGACCAGCACTTATTAGACGGAGGGGGTCCGACAGCCGATCAGTTCCAGTCATTCCACCAGGAAGGAGGTACGCGGCTCGTGTTGTCTGTAGTTCAAACATGCCTAGACAGTCAACACCGCCGTTCGATCGGGTCCGCATTGTTACTTTTTGCCAGGAAGGGTTCTCAACAAGGGAATTGTCCAGGCGTCTCGAATTGAACCAAAGCGATGTTGTTCGGGCATGGAGGAGATACAGGAACTGTAGATGACATGCGTGGCTCAGGCCGCCCAAGGGCTACTACTACAGTGGATGACCGCTACCTACAGATTATGGCTCGGAGGAACCCTGACAGCAACGCCACCATGTTGAATAATGCTTTCCGTGCAGACACAGGATGCTGTGCGCAATAGGCTGCATGATGTGCAACTTCACTTCCGATGTCAATGGCGAGGTTCATCTTTGTAACCACGACAGCATGCAGCGAGGTACAGATGGGCCCGACAACCTGCCGAATTGACCGCTCAGTATTGGCATCACGTTTTCTTCACCGATGAGTGTCGCATATGCCTGCAACCAGACAATCGTACGAGACGTGTTTGGAGGCAACCCGGTCAGGCTGAGCGCCTTAGACGTACTGTCCAGCGACTGCAGCAAGGTGGAGGTTCCATGCTGTTTTGGGGTGGCGTTATGTGGGGCCGACGTACGCCGATGGTGGTCATGGAAGGCGCCGTAACGGCTGTACGATACGTGTATGTCATCCTCCGACCGATAGTGCAACCATATTGGCGAGGCATTCGTGTTTATGGACGACAATTCGCGCCCCATCATGTACATGTTGTGAATGACTTTCTTCAGGATAACGACATCGCCTGACTATAGTGGCCAGCATGTTCTCTAGATATGAACCCTATTGAACATGCCTCTCATAGATTGGAAAGGGCTGTTTATGACTACGTGACCCACCAACCTCTCTGAGGGATGTACGCCGCATCGCTGTTGAAGAGTGTGACAATATGGACCAACAGTATTTGTGGATAGTATGCCACAACGAATTCAGGTGTACATCAATGCAAGACGAAATGCTACTGGGTGTGTACAGGAATCTATGAAGGTCTCATGTATGTGTGGTTTTCATGAGCAACGAAAACCACACATGAGCAATGAAAAGGCAGAAAATGATGTTTATGTTGATCTCTATTCCAGTTTTCTGTGTAGGTTCCGGAACTCTCGGAAGCGAGGTGATGTAAAACATTTTTGGTGTGTATAGTACAGGTTTTTTTCATTGTTGAGTATTTGGGTGCACAATAGTACAATTTTGTTTGTATGGTCATTGTAGGAATTTTGTTTTTCTAAGAAATAATGTTTCCTCATGTTTGGTACAACAGAAAACAATATGAAAGTTCGTCGTAGCACAAGACAACAGGGGATGTTGCATAATAACGGCCGGCCTCGGTGGTCTCGCGGTTCTAGGCGCACAGTCCGGAGCCGCGCGACTGCTACGGTCGCAGGTTCGAATCCTGCCTCGGGCATGGGTGTGTGTGATGTCCTTAGGTTAGTTAGGTTTAAGTAGTTCTAAGTTCTCGGGGACTGATGACCACAGATGTTAAGTCCCATAGTGCTCAGAGCCAATTTTTGCATAATAACAAGATAAACCACAATGAGCAATTAGCAAATACAAGAAGTTTAATGAGATTACAGGAAATAGCGTGGATCCACAATTATTAACCAAATTAGAGAACAATAATAAAACAGAAAAAACGATAGATTATGAACATGTGATTTCTGAAGTTGAGTCTGTCGGAGATGAGTCACCGTAGTCTAGCGAAAGCTTTTGTCACAACGGTAGTGCGAAACTTTCCAACAACTGCTAACAGTCACATCAGAATCACGTTTTGTATTAATGTCTTCTTAACAAACACAATACACACATCCTTTAGTGAAAAATTATAGAGAGCCACACTGTGCGAATTTGATAAATTTTCTAGAATCAATTCACCGATTCTTAAAGAAACACAAGACGAAATGAGTAATAAAATCGACGAAACGGAAGATGAAAATAGAAAATCACTGGAAAAACAGGAAAAAAACAGTAAATCACTTAGGGAGGAAATTAAAATGACCTTTAACCAATATTTAACAGTTTTTCAAGTAGAATACGAGACCCTGAAACAGAACACGAAAACATGAAGACAAATCAGCTTAATGACAAGGACGAATTGTTAGCTAAAACCTGCACGCTAGTTACGAGTGAGATAGCCACAGCACGAACAGCTTAACCCAACGGTAAAAGAAATTAGTGAACAAGGGGAAACTTTGACACAAAACTCTGAAGAACAAAACGAATTGTTAAACACAATTAAAGAAAAGTAAATGACCTGACCACGTAAATGGAAAATTTGTCAACCACTGCACATAGAGATGGTTCAGAGCACTATGGGACTTAACATCTATGGTCATCAGTCCCCTAGAACTTAGAACTACTTAAACCTATCTAACCCAAGGACATAACACACATCCATGCCCGAGGGAGGATTCGAACCTGCGACCGTAGCAGTCACGCGGTTCCGGACTGAGCGCCTTAACCGCGAGACCACCGCGGTCGGCGCAGATAGAGATTCGAGTGACACAATGCCAGTGCAATTTTATGACGCACCAGAATATCAACCGTTAATAAAAGAAAACAAAGACAAAATTAATCATGAAAATAAGCGTTACAAGAATACTATTAATGACAAGGTCGAGCGTCTTGAAAGCAAACTTAACCGCGAGGAAAAAACGGACGAATTTGATCGTTTACATTCATATTCAGAAAACTTTGATGACCATACCAATTTATGGCGTTTAGGCGATTTCCAACCAGAACAGCACCGCACATCTAGTTACGACGATGAATCGCCGATGTGGTGCAATAGTGAACAACCTGATTCGCACAGAAATGGTAATTTCGATTACAAACACTTTTTGCCAGTACGTAAATTCGAAGTTTTCGGGAATTACAGTAACGAAATTCAACCCCAAGTTTCGATTGATCAGATCCTATATTCTTTAGCACCAAAAGGGCCACTTGAACACTCATTAGAATTTCTCTGCGGTTATTTGGAAAATGAACCTGCAGCAAGAATGCATTCAACAGTGAGAGACTGACATGGTGTAAATGATTTCTATCGAGTATTTTTGTCAGGCCACACAGGATCGAGTAAAACATAGCATAATAATGTTTGGAACTTTGAACAGTCTGACTTCTCGAGGCCAGCAAAATACTTCGAACACATGGTACGCAGAAATCAGAAGTTAACAAACCCATACAGTCCGTCAGAGGTAATTCGCATTTGTTTAACAAAGTTACCTACACATTCGAGACACTTTATGTTGGCCGGCAGATGTAAAGATAATTTAGAAGCATTTTAAACATTACTTCAGGAATTGTAATTGGACAGTGACAACGGTTTAACGAAAAGACACAACAACAAGTACAACAAGGGGTATGACAAGCATGAAGCTTTTGTTTCGCGTGAAAACAAAAAGTAAGGGAACTGACACAACAAACACAGAAACGATTACAGACGGGATAACCGACATCGCCCGTAGACGCACGACTCTCGCAGCTGAATCATGATTATTGTAATAGAAATAGTTTTCGGAGTTCTGACTATGAATATAATACAGACACCACAGTTATTATTACAATGTGAACAGGGTAATCGTGTATATCATAACAATCAGAATAGTACAAATGATAATTGTGCAATTTCTCATGGGCACTATTCAGGTAGATTGAATCTGTAAAATACATGGCACAACAACAATTACGCAAATAGTAACCAAGATAGTCGACACCAACACAATTACGGTAATGAACGTCATAATTCACGGTGGCAAAATTCTGGGCGGGCAAGCCCAGGGCGATAGATAGAAAGAGTTGAAGTTAGATCACCAAAGCCAAGAGATAATCAACGACGAGGAAGAAATACAAGACAACGATCCTACAGCAAGCAATTCTGTGCATCACACAAAACATACCGCTGCCGAAACTTTGAGCTTTGTGAATTTTGAAGACAGTAGAGACATTTTACTGGATAAGACTGATGGCAAACAAAACTGTAGTACATCCAAAAATAAACATTTCAGTAGGCAATACTACGCTTTCAGTTGTCTTTAACTCAGTTAGTCCTATTTCTGTGGTCAGAGGCACTGCATTCCACACATGTATGACAACAACGGATTGTCCTACTTTACGTTTACGTAAGATTAAAATACAAGGAGTGATTTCTGGAAAGTGTTGACGTGAAGCATCAAACCTCTGTAGACTTTTTGTGTCAAGCCTACAAATTTTCTATAAATTTCTTGATTGTTCCTCTCTTGTCCACTGAAATAATATTAGGAGTAGGTTTTCTATACAAATATAAAGCTGTTTTGAATTACAATGACGCCGAAGTAGGAATGGAAGTCGAAGGTACGACAGTTTCACTAAATCTTAAGACTGGTTCTCGAAACAAGACGAAGTAATAAATTGTTTTGACAGATAACGCATCGCAAATTCCATTTGAGTACTTTCGTAGTGACACAAGTGGGGTACGTACCTTTTACGATGAAATTGATCAGGAAATCGATATACAGAGTCTTAGACAGGAAAAGGTGGATAGAGTAGAGCAATGTACAGAATCTGAGAATAAGAATCTTCTTGACATTCTGCGCACACATTCCATTGTTTTTAGACATCGTGCAGGAACTATAAGGGTTTTCAATATAAATTCCAGGTCAAAGAGCACAATATGTTTTGCCCTAAACCATACGTTATTGCCGGCCGCTGGTGGCCGAGCGGTTCTGGCGCTACAGTCTGGAACCGCGCGACTGCTACGGTCGCAGGTTCGAATCCTGCCTCGGTCATGGATGTGTGTGTTGTCCTTACGTTAGTTAGGTTTAAGTAGTTCTAAGTTCTAGGGGACTTATGACCTCAGCAGTTGAGTTCCATAGTGCTCAGAGACATTTGAACCATTTGAACCATACGTTTTCCAGCTTGCTACAGAGAAAAAGTGAAGGCAGAAATTCAGTTCATGCTAGAATAGGGAATCATAGAACCTGCAGTGAGTTCATATAACAGTACACTACAAATTGTGAAGAAGAAAGATGGCTCGATTAGACTTCTATTAGATTCTAGACAGATTAACACCATTATTTCAACAGACAGGCCACAAAAAGTAGTAGGACGCTTGCAAAATTTTTATGGTGTGCAAATTTTGTCTTCTGTAGACTTCTGCGTTAAGTTTTTGGCAAATAGAGTTACACTCAGATTGTAGAAACTATACTGCTTTCTTATGTTTTGATGTATGGTACCAGCTTCGTAAATTACCTTTCGGCCTCAACATCTCGACAGCTGCCTTTATTCGAGGTCTGAACACTGTTTTACCTAACTACTAGAAAAGACACATAATATCCTATGTGGACGGTATACTTACACCAGAAAAATCTTGATCACAACATAACCGTGTTTTGAGAAGCTTATTGTACATTTTTGAGGATTCGGAAATTACTATCAATTTAGAAAAATCAAAATTTCGAAAAGATGAGTAAAATTCCTTGGTCATATAATTTCATCAGGAGGTAGTGAACCAGACGCAGAGAAACTTGAAGCAATTAGGGCAACCCGGCCCTCCTACCAGAAAACGTAAAATTCGAAGTCTTCTTGGTTTAGCAAACTTTTGCCGCCGCTTTCTAAATATGAAAATTCTTGCCACTCCTGAATTATATTTACTTACTGATGAAAACACCATATGACTACGAAATGAAGAAACAAAGTTTCTCAATTTCGGTTCTATTTATATGGGAAATATACTAAGACCTACGCTGATCATTGAGCACTCCGATTTTAATTTAATATAAACCTTGATCGTCTGAACCGACGGGCATTGTATTTACAAGACTTTAACTTCACTGTTGTTCACATTCCAGGTATTCAAAATGTCGTAGTGTGCACTTTATCACGTGCTCCAGTTGGTTAATTCAAGAACAGTTCTGAAAGTGATTTGGAGAAAAACTTCGGTTTGTTGTATATACAAAAGGTGGCTTTTGAAAACTTTATCTCCTCTTCTTTACGAGACATGGCACACGAACTAGATAACGATCCTATCTGGAAAGATGGAAAACGTAAATGGTATGCCAAAACCAACACTGTAATAAGACAATTTTAATTGATACGTACACTACTGGCCATTAAAACTGCTACAACACGAAGATGACGTGCTACAGACGCAAAATTCAACCGACAGGAAGAAGATGCTATGATATGTAAATGATTAGCTTTTCAGAGAATTCACACAAGCTTGGCGCCGGTGGCAACAACTACAACGTCGTGACATGAGGAAAGTTTCCAACCGATTTTTCACACACAAACAGCAGCTGACCGGCGTTACCTGGTGAAACGTTGTTGTGATACCTCGTGTAAGGACGAGAAATGCGTACCATCACGTTTCCGGAGGGTAATACGGATCTCCGTGCTCGATCCCAACGGCCTCGTAGCAGTCGAGATGACAGGCATCTTATCCACATAACTGTAACGGATCGTGCAGCCACCTGTCGATCCATGAGTCAACAGATGGGGACGTTTACAAGACAAGAACAAGTTCGACGACGTTTGCAGCAGCAGCTGCGGTTACCTTTGAAGCTGCATCACAGACAGGAGCGCCTGCGATGGCGTACTCAACGACGAACCTAGGTGCACGAATGGCAAAACGTCAGTTTTTCGGATGAATTCAGGTTCTATTTACAGCATCATGATGATCGCATCCGTGATTGGCGACATCGCGGTGAACGCACATCGGAAGCGTGTATTCGTCATCGCCATACTGGCGTATCGCCCGGCGTGACGGTATGAGGTGCTATTGATTACACGTTTCGGTCACCTCTTGTTCGTATTGACGGCACTTTGAACAGTGGACGTTACATTTCAGATGTGTTTCGACCCGTGGCTCTAAACTTCATTCGATCACTGCGGCTACACTTCAGCAGGATAACGCATGGCCGCATGCTGCAGTCCTTTCGACTGCTGCCCTGCGCAGTACATTCTCCAAAATTCTCACCAATTGAAAACGTATGGTCAATGGTGACCGAGCAACTGGCTCGTCATAATACACCAGTCACTACTCTTGATGAACTGTGGTATCGTGTTGATGCTGCATTGGTAGCTGTACCTGTACAGTCCATCCAAGCTCTGTTTGACTCAATGTCTAGGCGTATCAAGGCCGTTATTACGGCCAAAAGTGGTTGTCCTGGGTACTGATTTGTCGGGATCTATGCACCGCAATTGCGTGAGAATGTAATCACATGTGAGTTGTAGTGTAACATACACTACTGGAAATGGAAAAAAGAACACATTGACACCGGTGTGTCAGACCCACCATACTTGCTCCGGACACTGCGAGAGAGCTGTACAAGCAATGATCACACGCACGGCACAGCGGACACACCAGGAACCGTGGTGTTGGCCGTCGAATGGCGCTAGCTGCGCAGCATTTGTGCACCGCCGCCATTAGTGTCAGCCAGTTTGCCGTCGCATACGGAGCTCCATCGCAGTCTTTAACACTGGTAGTATGCCGCGACAGCGTGGACGTGAACCTTACGTGCAGTTGACGGACTTTGAGCGAGGGCGTATAGTGGGCATGCGGGAGGCCGGGTGGACGTACCGCCGAATTGCTCAACACGTGGGGCGTGAGGTCTCCACAGTACATCGATGTTGTCGCTAGTGGTCGGCGGAAGGTGCACGTGCACGTCGACCTGGGACCGGACAGTAGCGACGCACGGATGCACGCCAAGACCGTAGGATCCTACGCAGTGCCGTAGGGGACCGCACAGCCACTTCCCAGCAAATTAGGGACACTGTTGCTCCCAGGGTATCGGCGAGGACCATTCGCAACCGTCTCCATGAAGCTGGGCTACGGTCCCGCACACCGTTAGGCCGTCTTCCGCTCACGCCCCAACATCGTGCAGCCCGCCTCCAGTGGTGTCGCGACAGGCGTGAATGGAGGGACGAATGGAGACGTGTCGTCTTCAGCGATGAGAGTCGCTTCTGCCTTGGTGCCAATGATGGTCGTATGCGTGTTTGGCGCCGTGCAGGTGAGCGCCACAATCAGGACTGCATACGACCGAGGCACACAGGGCCAACACCCGGCATCATGGTGTGGGGAGCGATCTCCTACACTGGCCGTACACCTCTGGTGATCGTCGAGGGGACACCTAATAGTGCACGGTACATCCAAACCGTCATCGAACCCATCGTTCTACCATTCCTAGACCGGCAAGGGAACTTGCTGTTCCAACAGGACAATGCACGTCCGCATGTATCCCGTGCCACCCAACGTGCTCTAGAAGGTGTAAGTCAACTACCCTGGCCAGCAAGATCTCCGGATCTGTCCCCCATTGAGCATGTTTGGGACTGGATGAAGCGTCGTCTCACGCGGTCTGCACGTCCAGCACGAACGCTGGTCCAACTGAGGCGCCAGGTGGAAATGGCATGGCAAGCCGTTCCACAGGACTACATCCAGCATCTCTACGATCGTCTCCATGGGAGAATAGCAGCCTGCATTGCTGCGAAAGGTGGATATACACTGTACTAGTGCCGACATTGTGCATGCTCTGTTGCCTGTGTCTATGTGCCTGTGGTTCTGTCAGTGTGATCATGTGTTGTATCTGACCCCAGGAATGTGTCAATAAAGTTTCCCCTTCCTGGGACAATGAATTCACGGTGTTCTTATTTCAATTTCCAGGAGTGTATTTGTCCAATGAATACCCTATATCATCTGCATTTCTTCTTGGTGTAGCAATTTTAATGGCCAGTAGTGTAGCAACATCCTTTTCAAAAGATGTAGAGTCAGTGAATCTCTTTGTGTTGTGTGCATACCCGATGATTTTGTAAATAAGCTCATTTGTTATACACACCTCAGCTTTGCTCACTTTGGTCCGAGAAAATGCTTTCACATACTCCATACCACTTGTTACTTTAATAACATTCAGAAAAAAATATAGAAAGTTGTAGCAAAAACTGTATCAGAAACATTACATATCGAGCCCCATTATTTTCTATAATTCCTTTCAAAATGAAAGAGTTGGCTGCAGTAGACCTGTTATGACATCTTGTCAGATCACTCAGTGACTTCTCATACAGTTTTGTTGCTGCTGAACTGACTTCAAAATACGTTTCATTCACTCCTTTGCCAAAAGCTTCTCCTAAAACAGTATCCAAAGCGTTTTTCAATAATTTTCTACGAAAAGTAGGTCACACTGATAAAGCCATTTCCGACAGCAATTAACAATCTCGCTCAAGTATTTGGTTACGTACTTTACGACGTCACAAAATGAGACGCGTTTTTCTTTCACTCTATTGGTTTCAATCCAATCCTTCAGAGCGCATTGTACGAGAAATTAACAAGCTGCGCAGAATATATGGTCATCGTACAGAATTGGGACAAACACATTCATACATTCCAAGAGATACTCAGAGTTACCACAAGATTCTACACCGTTATCCCCGTTCATTGTACTCAAAAATCAACAACCACCAGATCGTATCAGGGAGTTAATACCATTTCCAGCTTAGAAAAAATTACGACATAAGAAAGCAGTAGATATACCGCTAAACAAAATCAAAAAGGCTGCAGAAAGAAGAAGGAAATCTCAACAAGGACAAGAAAAAACTACAGGTAGGGACAGAAAATTCTGCTTAGATATTACCCTTTATGATGTAAAAACAAGCATTTAGTCACAAATTCTTTCCTGTATAAAGGGACCTTGTAGAAGTCGTAGAATTGTACATGAGACTATTGTAGAAATTGAAACGATTCGAACTCACAAAAGCAAGGGACTTCATCATGTCTCACATATCAAACCATATACAGAATAATCCTATATTCTAAGGTTGTACCAAGAAAATAGGGCTACATGTCACCTGTTTATAAAACATTTCTTGCGTTACGGTGCACAGCAGCAGTTAGCGATAAACAGCGGTATTGCACCGCATGCCAGAGTATCTCCCGTTATTCACTTTGGCATACCTGTAAATGCACTTGCAAATTCCCTTGTGATATGAAAAAAAGGCACCACATTGATGTCATAAATCAGAGATGTTGAACTCCTGCCAGACATACACCAAATGTCTAAGCTCCGCATCCACTATGACAGGTCATATGACTTTCCTGGTGTATGTAGATATGTTGGACATTGTGGGTTTGTGGAGTCTCTCCATCGAATCTATGTATTCATGTAGAAAGACGTCCTCCTTTGTCTCGAGCTGAAACTCTACATCTTTGGGATATGTGTAGTCTCCCGACACACAGTCTCGGCAATTCCTGAGGAGGTGTGTGAATGAATCGCAATAAATATAGGAAGAGGAGAGCTATTCATGAGGTGATATGCTTGGAGAACGAGATTTAGTTTCGTACATTGTCAGATACGACACTGATCTTATCGTTCTCCAACCCAAAATCACCCAAGTGCCCATCAAGGAAGTGAGCGTCACAGCCGCTCAAATAATGGATGAAGACGGGTATGCGTCGTGGCAGTTGGTATTTCAAGTTGCGTGCATTGTGAGCTACACCACGGAACTTCTCCGTTAGGAGACAATCTTTATGTGGTGTTTCCACTTTTCTATCCAGTGGAAGCCCACAAATACGATGTTCAGCTGAATCCTTATTGTATAAGGCATCAGTCTCCTGCGATTCCGTCATTGGAATGTATTTGCTACAAAGACTATCAACAATCAATACAAGTTTTTGAAGTTCAGAGGGCAGCCATCTCGCGATTATCCCTGACATATGATTCGAATTTGTTGAGACGGAAGTCATATGAGCATACAACCTGCTACACTGCCATATACAGTACGTGTCTTTCTGAGAAAGAAGTGTGAGAGACTGTGGCGTCACCTTCACAATCCACCACAGGAATAAGTGAGCATATATGACGAGGGGGCAGCGTTCCAGGTGGTGAACATTCTTAAACTTCAAGAAATTTGTATCGTCAGTGGGCATTTCCACATGTACTGATTCTTGGTTCGAGCAGTCACACAGATGTATTTCTAAACAGTCACTCATAGTAAAAGGACTGAAGCATTTATGACAAAAAATATCTCATGCCACAATGTTTCGATAATTGGGCGGGACTCGATTCAGACATAGTGATGCTTCTCACCCTCTAAAAAATAAGAGTAAATCAATGTGGTTGTCAGGTCGTATCTCTTGCGAGATTCAGTGTGGTAACCCACAGCTGTCTGGAGCACCTTGACTTGTCATTGTGGATCAGTTCGAAGCAGGACTCATCACTGAAGACGGTTCTATCCCAGTCAATGAGATTACAGGCCAAAGACTTGTCTGGAGATGCCCTGGACGGTGGTGAGATACCAGCCTGAGTATCTTCTTCCGTACGGCCCAACAGCGGAGAGTTATGGTCTGGGAGGCCGTTTATTTTCACAGCAGGACCCATTTGGTTGCCATCTGCTGCGCCGTTACAGCACACTGGCACATCTACGATATTCTGTTTCCTGATTTATTGCCCTTCGTGGCAAGCAATTCTGACATACGTTTTAGGAAGGTAATACGTACCTGCTCACGATAGGAGTGTCTGCTGCTTACCTTCGTGTTTGCTGAACCCTGCCTTGGCCAGAAAGTTCACTAGATCTCTCTGGAATTGAGAACGTTTGGAGTATTATCGGCAGCACCCTCCAATCAACTTACGATTTTGATAATCTAACGTGTTAGCTATAAGCTCGGGGAAAGTCTTAACCTCAATGCCAAATTTTAGCAGTGTTGTTCACAATGAGTCTGTATCACTGTCATTCACTACAAGTAATCTATAATAGGGAGCTCTTAGTCTCTTTCTGTCCAAGAACCCTAGTGCGACGAGCAATACATGTGCCCTTGTATCTATAAAAATATATGTTTCTTGCTAGAAACAAAACCCCGCAAACAGCATTCCGTCTCTGCATCTGACCGTGCAGAACCACGCTTTATTGGGAACATTTTGATAACATGTCTGTTCGTATTTAATGAATGCTTCTCCTGAAACTGTTTCTGTCAATTCTTATCTGTCAACTCCCGTGCTTTGTAACCCACTTGTTCATATTCTAGTGATGTCCATCACGCTGAAACCTGTGATGCTTTACCATCTCAATAAACACACAACAGTCACCACGACCCTTAGTCGCTATATTTATTTCCTCCACGGGTGTAGCTACTCTAATAGTGTAAGGTTTCAAGGTAGGTAACGTACACTTTAGCTTCCCCAATGAGACGTAAATTGGACATTCAAAGGTACGTTTCATCAGAGTAACTACGTAACTTTGCTGAAGCTAAAACGTCATTGAGGAATACAGTTATGTCCTCCGTTGCATTGCCAGAAGAATGTATTATTTAATTTACTATCACAGCATCGGTAGAAGGAGAGTGTACACACTGCGTAATTCTACCTTCCTGAATTTGCCCCAGTACCTGTTCCTTGTCAGCCACAGTGCTTCTTCATGTCTTCTGTAGTGTCCCATTTGCATACTTTTCTGCTCAAGCACAGCTCTTAATCTACCAATCTGTGACGTGATAGCGGCAAGAGAATCACTCGTATTAGTGGAGCGTGTAGCCATTAGTATATTGCTTACTCTAATACCGCCTAACCAAAAACATATACAGTACAAAACCAGCCCGCGCGACCTCTACGGTCGCAGGTTCGAATCCTGCCTCGGGCATCGATGTGTGTGATGTCCTTAGGTTAGTTAGGTTTAAGTAGTTCTAAGTTCTAGGGGACTGATGACCTCTGATATTACGTCCCATAGTGCTCGGAGCCATTTGAACCATTTTGAACAAAACCAGCCACATGGTAAGACAAAAGCTTTCGCTCACCACCCTTCATTATGAAGTGCAGACTTGAAGAAGAGCGAAAGTGATTGTAGCGATGTCGACGTGATGACTATTTGTGACGAAGTCGGGAACAACGAAGACCATTGACCACCACCAGCTGGAAAGGTGATGGGTGTCGAGAGGCGCACTTCTAAACACCAGCTGTAATGGTGAATCCTGAGGTCAGATGATCTTTGGTCATCGAGATTGGATAGGTGAGGTGGTGATGTTCCAAGTGTTGGAGGCCAGGCTCGGAGGGCTGTTGAGTGTTCCAGTCTTATGCCTTAAGGCTTCACTGAAAGCGCAGATTTTATAAATGTGATTGCTAAAATGAACATTGTCTTCTGCAGCACTCAGGAAACGGCTGGGATGTTAGCTCAACAGCTCCAGAAACTCGCATAGATTGTGGCAAGTGAGTCACACTGGCTACAGCAAGGCGGCACAGAGTGGGGTGGGGGCCAACGAGGCGGCCGCGAACGCGCCTCTGGATACGATGGGCTTCAGCACTGTCGAAAATGAACCCGTACCTACAACTTTACCCACAGCATTTTCCACATTGCGGCTCTCTTGAAGGCGGGAACCCAGATCTCCCACAGCACATGCGATGTACATCCAGGATGGTGGTAAAGCTACAGCCTAGAAAACGGCCCTCGGGTGCCTACCAGCAAATACAGAGCGGCAACTCGCTTTCAGCCGGTTTGGCCTTTCAGCCGAGGAAGGTCCTGTATGTCCGTGTCTTCTTCACTTAACACTTCCGGGCTGAGATGCCGTGGTCCATACATAAGACTTTGCACAATAGGGTCTCCCATCCATGAATTAGCTAGACACCTTGCCGATTGTCCTCGGAGGATGCCTTCCGCAGACGAAGGCGAAACGTCAGGGGAGAGTCTTATGTATGGACCACGGCATCTCATCCCGGAAGTGTTAAGTGATGACGTCACATGCCTTGAAAGTCTTCATTCTTTGATCCGTGTCTTCTATCACTCATGCTTTTGACACGTCGGTAGCAGCAGCGTTGAGCTATGAAGCCTAATCAAAGCCGACAGGCTGCGGTGTAGTCGTTGAAATCTTCAAACAGGCAGCAAGCCGCACATCACTGTTCGCCAGAAGATGCAATCTGTAACTAGCGAGAATCTCATTCCGTCGGGATCGTTGATGCAGATGGAATGATCACACACGAAGGACGGGTTGTCTTAAACAGTGGCATTTAAATCCAGACACCTTGTCATTGTAACAGGTTATGTGGCCATTTGCCCTTGTCTAAATAGAGGTGTCAGAGGTCCTGTCAGCGCAGTTGTGTCTCAGTTATGGATGGCTCTACATTTCTGATCAATACCAGAAAGTCTCGAACCAGCAGAACTTTAATGATGCTTGTCGCTACTCCGTTTTCGCAATCTGGAGATCGGTGTGGTAGGTGCTGTCATATTGTACCGTTTGCGTCTCTTTTTATGGATCTGATCATTGTGTGGCAATGGGTTACTAGAATTTGCATGCTTTTGCATCACTGGCACTCTTCGCATGCTCTAGCTTTTGATTGTGACATATGATCTGAGTCGGACTTGGCTTTTTATCGTCTGTGTCGAGCAATAGCTTCGAAAATTTACTAGTATACCTCAGAACAGGTTGGTTTGCAACAGTCCCCCCCAAATTCAGAAAATTCGAACCTAATTTTGGGTTGGTGTCAGCACAGAAAAACTTCATATACGTTGGGTACATTTACGAAGGTTTAAATTTTGCAGTTATTGTTTAACAATTCACGAGAGTGGGTTTTACTGCCACTAGGCTTCATAAACCGAGTTTTAACTCGGTTAACAAGTATTACGACAAGTAAATCTAGTTCTCATTGTTTACATATAGCTTTAAGCCATTCTACGGGGATTTGATGTAATGGTAGTTGTAAAGGGCTGACGGTTTTTCAACTCAAGCATACGTAGAACTTATAAATTGCTATAAGAAACACAGCTATGCTAGTAGTTGAAAAACACTTAGTAACAATATTTCAACTATGTTTTCTCGAACATTTTAAATATGCCCTTACCTCTGTTTCGTAGTAATACACTGGACTCACATTCGGAAGAACGACGGTTCGGACCCGCTTCCGGCCATCCACATTTCGGTTTTTCGTGATTTTCGTAAATCGTTCCAGGCAAAAGCCGGGATGATTTCTCTGAAAGGACACGGACGATTTCAATTTTTATCCTTGACATAATTCTAGCTTGTACTCCGTCTGTAATGACCTCGATGTCGACAGTACGTTGAACCTAATCTCCTTCCATTCTTTCTGTAGTAATACGTACTGTTCCTTCGGTGATTACCTTTTGAATCGAGTGTAGGATTTCTATAGTTAACAAGGGTTACATTCTGGGTAGGTATGACATTTAAAGGTTTGTCTGTTCAGTAAAACATTGGTGTTGACAATTTAATCATTTTAGTGCCTGTAATGGTTGTAGATAAGTGATAGTTACCCTGTGCTATACCATTCACTGAAGTAACAAAAGTAATGGGAAAGTGATATGCACATATACAGATGGCGGTAGTAAAGTATGAAAGAGCAGTGCATTGTCCACAGTGTTAAGAGTGTGCCGAACATACCAGTGTTTAGGTATTACCTCTCACAACAGACAATGCACTGGGCGGCGGACTACACTTAACAACCGAGAACAGCGGTGTTCGCGTAGAGTTGTCACTGACAAGCAAAACTGAGTAAAGTTACCGTAGAAACCAATGTGGTACGTACGACGAACTTATTCGTCAAGACAGTGAGGCGAAATTTGGCGTTAATGGGGTCTGGTAGCAGACAACCAATACGAGTACCTTTGCTAATAGCACGACGCCGCCTGCAGCGCCTTTCCTTGGCTTGTGATCATAGTGGTTGGACTCTACACGACTGGAAAACCGTGGTCTGGTCAGATGAGATCCGATTTTAGTTGGTAAGAGCTGACGTCTGACCTTAGGGATCGAGTGTGGCAGAGATCCCACGAAGGCATGGACCCAAGTTTTCAATAAGGCTCTGTGCAAGATGATGGTGGCTCCATAATGATGTGGGCTGTGTTTACAAGGAATGGACTGGGTCTTCTGGCCCAACTTAACCGATCATTGACTGGAAATGGTTCTATTCGGCTACTTGGAGACCATTTGCTGCCATTCATGAACTTCATGTCCCCAAACAACGATAGGATTGTTATGAATGGCAGTGAGTCATGTCACCAGGCCACAACGTTTCGTAAGTGGCTTGAAGAAAACTCTGGACAGTTCTTGCGAATGATTGGGCCACATAGATCGCCCGACATGGGATATAACCGAGAGGTCACTTCGTGCACAAAATCCTGCACCGGAAACACTTTCGCAGTTATGGATGGCTATAGAGGCAGCATGTCTGAATATCCATAGGGCAGCCGCCACCAGAGCAACACCTGCAACAGTAAAGTAATAGATATTGAGACTCTTATCAGTTCCTAAGCAAGAGCGAATGATTTAATCCCACCTGTGTGCTTTGGTAGTTTAGTTTTTGAATTTCTGTGTTTCAATTTAACATTTACTAGACACAGTTGTCGTGTTTTTCTTTTATTTCGCAAAGTAACCGATTTTGTAACATTTCATGAGTTCCTAACCAAGGAGCGAATTATTTAGTCTCACCTGTGTGCTTCGGGAGATTAGTTCTTTAATTTCTGCGTGATGTTTAGTTTTCGAATTTCTGCATGTTAATCTAATTTGCTAGATACGGTTCTTGAGATTTCGTCAGTGTCTACAGTAGAAAGCCGCATCACCTGTCGATAGTCGTTTGTTTATCAGTGTTGTGTAGTATTCCAACGGCTTTAGTATGAATAGGAACTATGACTGCTGTGTGCGGATGCAAGCTTAGTTGGTGAGACTTTGTTCTGAGCTCCAGGCTGCGTTGGCTTCGGTTACACAGCTTGAGACTGCTATGGATGGGCATCACTGTTGTGGACCAGCTGTGGGGCTCCAGGGGACTCCTAGCTCGACCCACGAGTCGGCAGACTAGTCTGCAGCGGTGGCCAGTCCAGTTACTGCTCTCACTGAGGTTGATGCCTCACCTGTGGTTGAGTGGGAGGTCTCCTCGGGGCGTGGCAGGCTCTGAATGACTTACTGGGGTCGGAATGAAAGGCCTCCTCGTGTTGCCTCATCCAAATGCAATAACTTGTCCTATTTCAGAGGAAACCTCTCAGCCTGCAAGATCTAGCCAGTCACAAAGGGGCAGATTATTGGTAGTTGGGAATTACAGTGTTAGGCGCGTTATGGGGTCCCTTCAGGACATGACCGCCAAGAAGAGGAAGAAAGTCAGTGTGCACTCGGTGCACTGCCAGTATTGCTTGCGAGATGAAAGCAGAGCTCACCATTTGCAGTACAGGACCGATTGCGGACCTCTGGTACAGAGCCGAGTGGAGAGTCAGAATCGGAGCCTCAGACGGCTCTGCTACAGTGTAGGCTGCAAATTCCTCAACATGCCTCGTAAGGTGTGGGGTTTCGCGTTCTGATAAGCAGGTCAAGAGCCCATTAGACGCACGGGGCGGCGGGGCTGTGTGGCGTGGAGTGGGCGTTTATTTTTCTTTTTTTTTAGGTTAGAGTGTCCCTGAGAAACACAAAAAGGCTTCAGTCTCAAAGATTGCAAGTCGAACACAGTAAGAACGTAGACTTAGGAACCACAGGTAAAACAGTTGTAAATGGTTGTAGCACTTATGCTAAAAATTATAGGACGAGAGTTCAGCTGAAACTTTTACGGAGGACCTTATGGTATTCAGAAATGATAGGCTGGTGATGGTACGTTTTTTGGTGTTAGAAATAGTTCATAATATAGTGAAACTGATGTAGATATTTCCTGTGTGTTAGTATGGGTAGAAGTCGTTCTTGGCAACCGGAATAAATAATAATTGAATCCTTCTACAGACTTCCCAACTTAGATGACACAATTTCTGGAAGCTTCACAGAAAACTTGAGTCTAATTTCAAACGCATATTCGACTCATACAGTTATAGTTGGCTGTGACTTCAATTTACCCTCGATATACTGATGGAAATACATGTTTAAATCCGGAGGTATGCATAAAAACCATCCGAAATCCGGTTTCGAAAACGCACTTACCTTTTAGCAACAGATAAGCCTGAACTAATATCGAGCATAAAAACGGATACAGTGATTAGTAACACATGGCTGTCGTAGGGAGACAGAATGCCATAGCTCCCAAACCCACCAAAAACAAATCTCCACTCCTTCCAAATGAACAGTTAAAGTTTTAAAGAAATAGTGTCGACAGCGATTGAAAGATTTGTACCAGATAAATTAAAAATGACAGAGCTGATCCTCCATGGTACTCAAAACAAGTCGAACACTGTTGCACAAACAATTAAGAAAGCGTGACAAATTTAAATGAATGCAAAATCCCCAAGATTGGCAATGTTTTACAGAAACTCGAAATTTAGTGCGGACTTTAATGAGAGATGTTTATAATAGTTTCCACAATGAAACTTTGTCTCAAAACCTGGCCAAAAATCCAAAAAGATTCATGTCGTATGTAAAATCTGCTAACGGCAAGACAAAATCAATACCTTCTCTGTGCGACAGCAATAGAAATACTGTCGATGACACTGCTCCTAAAGCAGAAATTACTTCAGTAAAGAGTACGAAGTAAATGTTCCAGAATTCGAATCAAGAATAGCTGCCAACATGATTAGCTAAGAAATAGATATTCTCGGAGTAGTGAAGCAACTGGAAGCACTTAACAAAAGAAAATCTTCCAGTACAGACTGCATATCAGCTAGGTTCCTTTCAGGGTATTCTGATGCAATAGCTCCATACTTGATAGTAATGTACAAACGTTCCCTCGACGAAAGATCTTGTTGAGTCCATGCCACGTCGAGTTGCTGGACTGCAATGGCCGACACGACATTAGGAAATATTCCTCGACTTTTGTCAGCTCAGTGTAAGCGGTGCCATTGACCGAGATATCCTGGAGTCCAATACTGTCCACGCCCCCAAAGTTTCCCATCCTCTTAACAGTTGGTTATTACAGTTTATGGTCAATAGACTCAGTAAATCCAACAGGTTCCTATTTTCTCAAACTGCAGTTCAGATTACACCGCTTCTTTGCGCACTGCGTGGGGTCATGTTCACCTCTGAACTGTTGGAACCATCCTAGTTGAACAAATAATAACATTCCCTGTTTCCCACTACTGAAAATCCTTTATTGTTATGAAAGTACATGAATCGCCTCGTTTCGTAATTTTTAATACTTCTTCGGCACCCATTTTGTCATGGTTTCCATTTCATCGAGTAAGGATTAATGGTGTAACACTGATAAAGTTTTTTTTCGATTTACTACAGGATATCGCATCGACATGAGTAATCTAGCCTTATCCACTGTGACCTCGATGATGGCTATGCTATAAAAGCGCTAAGTTCCTGTGTGTAAATTCTACAGCATGCTTAAGTTCTGTCGGAAAATCTCTTAGCCGGCTACGTCATCCTTCCAAAAATTGTTGTTGCGGCATCAACGCCGAACTTAACTGCCCACCTTTTGCATGACGTACCGCTTCTTCCTTTCCTGCAACCTGAAGTGTTGCGTCTTTAGTACCGTCTGCCCGTATCCGTAACAGTCTAGCGATAGTCATCTTCTCGTCTAAGTTACTCAGTCGCTTCCGAATAACTGCCAAGTTATTATTGGCAGCTACTAATGTATTCCGCACACATTCTATGTGTACATTGATTACCTCCAATACTATTCTAATATTGTTCAGGATATTACGTTTCAGGTTCGCTGCTAGAGTAGTCTGCCTCTCTAGCGTGTTTTGCGCACCTTCTGCTATGCCTTGCACATGACCTATCGTCATGTTAAGTTCTTGCACGTCTTCTTCGTTTGCTGTCCCAAATAAGGTTTGATCCATCCCATATTTCTACGTATTCACCCTTTCTGCGGCTTTAGCAAAAGGTAGGAGCGCCTAGGAGTGTGGCAACCAGCCATATATGCCTGTGTTCCACGGTGTGTGTGACGAGGCGAGTGGCCAGCTATTACACACAGTCCGTCCCTGCCCTTTTCCTCCAAATACAATTCTAGGCTTGTGAAGTTGCGGTAGTGGTCTATTGTATTTGATTGTCATCTGTTTACTTTACTGCATCGTTGCTGGGAGACTGTCCTTATTCCGAGGCTTCTGCAGAGAGACCTAACCCAAGTATTTTTTGTTGGGGTGAGGATGTAACCCTCTGCATACCCGCAACCCTCCCATACCTGGAGGACCCATCTTAGAGGTGTTATTGACCTTACAGCTATTGACATACCCCTGGGCATGACAGTTTTCGTCCTCCAGGAGTATTGTAATTCCTCAGTACTCATTATATTTAGTGAGCGTTTTCCAACAAGCCACCTGAGGAGGCACCTAACGGGGGATTACCAAGGCACCCAATGATTGTACACTTCGACGCCTCATCTTGTCAGATGAGAAAAAGCAGTTTGCTTAGATGCAATGAATTAGAAGTTACCTGACACCCACTGAAGATGCTTTGTAAAACAGGCGAAACGCGTCTGGGTGCATAAATAAAAATAAAAATTTCGATGTACAGCATGCAAAAAAGGCATTTTCTTTGAAACAACTGCAATTTTGGACGAATTTTTAGCGAACAGGATGGAAATGAAACTGAGGTTAAGGCTAGCACCGTAGTGGCGAATGAAGCATGTTTTGGCTTACGGGACTTACTGTGCGACAGAGCAGTTTCGAGAAGTCTTAAAATCGGACTTCACCAGAGTGTAATTCCCTCCGTAGCTGTATTTGGGTTGGAAATATTTACATTAATGGAAACAGATGAACAAAAACTACAAGTCGAGAAAAAGATATTAAGAAAAGATATTAAGAGAAAGATCCAAATATGCATCATACTCTGCAAGCCACCTAACTTTTTGTGGCAGACGGTTCTTCCTGTAGGTCCCTTCCTTATTCCACTCACAATTGGCGTGTGGGAAGAATGATAGTCGGTAAGCTTCTGTATGAGCTCTAATTTCTCGAATTGTCTCGTCGTGGTCATTGCGCGAGATGTATGTGGGAGGAAGTAATATGTTGTCCGGCTCTTTCCGGAATCTCTCTCTAAATTACAATAGTAAACCTCTTCGTGATGCATAACCCTCCTCATGTAACTTCTGCCAATGGAGTTTGTTGAGCATCTCTGTAACGCTTTCGCGCCGACTAAACAATCCTGTGACGAAACGCGCCGCTCTTCGTTGGATCTTCTCCATCTATCAGTCCTATCGGGTTAAGATCGTAGACTGACGAACAATAGTCAAGCACCGGTTAAACAAGTGCCTTGTAAGTCACTTCCTTCGGAATGAGTATTTCCTTAAGATTCTTACTACGCATCTAGAATCTGCTTTTCCTACTATTTGTTTCATGTTGTGTTTCTACGTAAGGGCGCTCTGGATAGCTAACCCTAGATATTTTATGCGAGATGTGTGAAACCCAGCTCACGCTATTTGTCCACGAGACTCAGAGGGCCATAGACACGGGTTCCCAGGTAGATGCCGTGTTTCTTGACTTCCACAAGGCGTTTGATATAGTTACCCACAGTCGTTTAATGAACAAAGTAAGAACATACGGACTATCAGACCAGTTGTGTGATTGGATTGAAGAGTTCCTAGATCACAGAACGCAGCATGTCATTTTCAATGGAGGGTAGTCTTCCAAAGTAAGAGTGATTTCGGGTGTGCCGCAGGGGAGTGTCGTTGGACCGTTCTTATTCACAATATATATATAAATGACCTTGTGGATAACATCGGAAGTTCACTGAGGCTTTTTGCGGAGGATGCTCTGGTATATCGAGAGGTTGTAACAATGGAAAATTGCACTGAAATTCAGGAGGATGTGCAACGAATTGACGCATGGTGCAGGGAATGGTAATTTAATCTCAGTGTAGACAAGTGTAACGTCCTGCGAATGCACAGAAAGAAAGATCCTTTATGGTTCAAATGGCTCTGAGTACTATGGGACTTAATATCTGAGGTCATCAGTCCCCTAGAACTTAGAACTACTTAAACCTAACTAACCTAAGGACATCACACACATCCATGCGCCTGGCAGGATTCGAACCTGCGACCGTAGCGGTCGCGCGGTTCCAAAATGAAAAAGATCCTTTATCATTTAGCTACAATATAGCGGGTCAGGAACTGGATGCAGTTAATTCCATAAATTATCTGGGAGTACGCATTAGGAGTGATTTAAAATAGAATGGCCATATAAAATTAATTGTCGGTAAAGCAGATGCCAGACAGATTCATTGGAAGAATCCTAAGGAAATGCAATCCGAAAACAAAGGAAGTAGGTTATAGTACACTTGTTCGGCCAATGCTTGAATACTGCTCACCGGTGTGGCATCCATAGCAGATAGGGTTGATAGAAGAGATAGAGAAGATCCAACGGAGAGCAGCGCGCTTCGTTACAGGATCATTTAGTAATCGTTTGGTAAGCGTTGCGCAGACGATAGATAAACTACAGTGGAAGACTCTACAAGAGATACGCTCAGTAGCTCGGTATGGGCTTTTGTTGAAGTTTCGAGAACATACATTCAGCGAGAAGTCAAGTAGTATATTGCTCCGTCCTAAGTATATCTTGCGAAGAGACCATGAGGCATACCGACAATCTTTCTTTCCACGAACAATATGAGACTGGAACAGAAGGGAGGACCTATATAGGTACTCAAAGTACCCTCTGCCACACACCGTCAGGTGGCTTGCGGAGTATGGATGTAGGTGTAGATACTGTTTCCAGCAATTTTCCATCACTAGTGTAGTTATACAGAAGTGGAGCTGCTTTCCTGTGTACTGGCAATCTGTTACATTTATTTACGTTCAGGATCAACTACCAGAACCTGCAGTCCCCTGCAGGTCACTCTGTAAATCGATGCTGTCTTATGCCATTGCTACTTTCAGAAAGAAGAAGGAAGAAAACATAACGACTACTAAGAGCAGAGAATTCATTGCTTGACACAGGAACGTGACGAAAGAAACTGATGTATGATTTAAATTGGCTAGGGACGGTGTAGAGCTTATGGATGACAACCAAGAAGAACTGAAAAGTGTTGTAACAAATCCAAGACGTAAGACACAGTCTCAGCCTTAAATACCGATGTATAAGGTACAGGATGGTTCACTGATCGGGACCGGGCCAAATATCTCACTCAATAAGCGTCAAACGAAAAAACTACAAAGAACAAAACTTGTCTAGCTTGAAGGGGGAAACCAGATGGCGCTATGGTTGGTCTGCTAGATGGCGCTGCCATAGGTCAAACGGATATCAACTGCGTTTTTATAAATAGGAAACCCCATTTTTATTACATATTCGTGTAGTACGTAAAGAAATATGAACGTTTTAGTTGGACTACTTTTTTCGCTTTGTGACAGATGGCGCTGTAATAGTCACAAACATATGGTTCACAATTTTAGACGAACAGCTGGTAACAGGTAGGTTTTTAAATTAAAATAGAGAACGTAGGTACGTTTGAAGATTTTATTTCGGTTGTTCCAATGTGATACATGTACCTTTGTGAACTTATCATTTCTGAGAACGCACGCTGTTTCAGCGTGATTTCCTGTAAATACCATATTAATGTAATAAATGCTCAAAATGATTTCCGTCAACCTCAGTGCATTTGCCAATACTTGTAACGACATTCCTCTCAACAGCGAGTAGTTCGCCTTCCGTAATGTTCACACATGCATTGACAATGCGCTGACGCATGTTGTCAGGCGTTGTCGGTGGATCACGATAGCAAATATCCTTCACGTTTCCCCACAAAAAGAAATCCGGGGACGTCACATCCGGTGAACGTGCGGGTCATGGTGTGCTGCTTCGACGACCAATCCACTTGTCATGAAAGATACTACTCAATACCGCTTCAACCGCACGCGAGCTATGTGCCGGACATCCATCATGTTGGAAGCACATCGCAATTCTGTCAAGCAATGAAACATCTGGTAGTAACATTGGTAGAACATTACGCAGGGAATCAGCATACATTGCACCATTTAGATTGCCATCGATAAAATCGGAGCCAATTATCCTTCCTCCCATAATGCCGCACCACACATTACCCACCAAGGTGGCTGATGTTCCACTTGTCGCAGCCATCGTGGATTTTCCGTTGCCCGATAGTGCATATTATGCCGGTTTACGTAACCGCTGTTGGTTAATGACGCTTCGTCGCTAAATAGAACGTGCGCAAAAAAATCTGTCATCGTCCCGTAATTTCTCTTGTGCCCAGTGGCAGAACTGTACACGACGATGAAAGTCGTCGCCATGCAATTCCTGGTGTATAGAAATATGGTACGGGTGCAATCGATGTTGATGTAGCATTCTCAACACCGACGTTTTTGAGATTCTCGTGCAATTTGTCTGTTACTGATGTGCGGATTAACCGCGACAGCAGCTAAAACACCTACTTGGGCATCCTCATTTGTTGCAGGTCGTGGTTAACGTTTTACATGTGGCTGAAAACTTCCTGTTTCCTAAAATAACGTAACTATCCGGCGTACGGTCCGGACACTTGAATGATGTCGTCCAGGATACCGAGCAGCATACATAGCACACGCTCGTTGGGCACTTTGATCACAATAGCCATACATCAACACGATATCGACCTTTTCTGCAGTTGGTAAACGGTCCATTTTAACAGGAAGCAAATACCGTCCGCACTGGCGGAATGTTATGCGATACCACGTACTTACCCGTTTGTGACTATTACAGCGCCATCTATCGCAATGCGAAAAAAGTGGTCCAACTAAAACGAATATGTAATAAAAATAGGGGTTCGTATTATAAAAAAAAAAACGCAGTTGACATCCGTTTGACCTATGGCAGCGCCATCTAGCAGGCCAAACATATCGCCATCAGGTTTCCCCCTTCAAGCTAGACAAGTTTCGTTCTTTCATTCTGGAAACATCCCCTAGTCTCGGTCTGGCACACAGTTTTAATCTGCCAGGAAGTTTCAAGGATTGGGTGATTTATGGTCGGCTGATATTGTAGATAGGCAGGTGTACTCATAATCGAATAAGAGTTTGAGATACATTCTAATGGTCATAGACACATATTTGAAATTCGCTTCGGCTCGACCTGTGAAGGTAAGATATGTAAGGTGCCGTGAAAAATGTCAAACTGACCATGGAAGTGAACCTTAAAACATACATTTCAAAGTGGTGATGGAACAATGTGGAGTTAACAATTACTCGACACTTTCCAATGTGATACCTAGTATTGTTATTAAACGGTTGACCAGGAAGAACAACACTGGATGCTGAAGCAATTTTCTCTTCAAGGGACGTAAATAATGGATGAACATTCTACCACAAATAATTGATGGCCATAATTGGACTACCCATCATACAGTTACGAAGCGACCTATTGATGTACATGATAATGAGCGTCTAAGTACAGTACATCATCGTATTAAGATGGCAGCAGTAGTGCAAATTAGGTAATTTGGTATGTATTTCAAAATACAATACTGCAATTCGGTAGTCCTCTCTACCGAACTGGTCAACAGAGACGTTTACAGTTTCCAAAATGCAGAAAACCCACCTGGGAACTTACATATTAAAGAACAGCAAAGGTGAAGAATTTGCTGGGAGTGCTCAATGACAGGAATTACAGAAAAGATCTGAAACAGACGCGTTCCTCTAAGAGCAGAAAATAAGACATCGACGGAGCAAGGCATTAGTGAAATGGCTTGGCTTCAAGACGAGGAAGGTTTCAGAGGTTTTTGGACAACTGTTGCAGACTGGAGCGAATCGCTTCCCCAACAACCTTAACGAGCGTGGTGGTGCAGTGGTTACCACACTGCACTCGCACTCGGGAGGTTTTTCGTGATTTCCCTAGATCACTTCAGCCAAAGGCCGGGATGGTTCCTTTGAAAGTGCTCGGCCGATTTCCATCCTCATCTCTCCCAAATCCGAGCTTGTGCTCAATCTCTAATGACGTCGTAGTCGACGGGACGTTAAACTCTCAACAACCTTCAGACCAACAATGGAGATGAATTCCAAACTAACCATTTCAAATAATAATGGAATGATCATTCTGTTATCTGAAAAGTAGCACTATTGAACAGTTGAACAGGACGATCCAAAAGTGGATGTAGAAGCAATTTACTCACCAAGAAATGTAAAAATTAATAAACATCCTGCCAGATATCATTGGCAAGTATAATTACACTAGATACAATGCAATTAAGAAGAAGCCTACTGATGTACTTCATAGTGGACTTCTAAATATAGAATGCAGCCACATAAAGTTGGTGTATCCACAAAAGTAGAAGTTCATTATATGCTTCAACGATACAGACAGCCACACCGTAGGTGCAACCACAACGGAGGGGTATCTGTTGACAGGCCAGACAAACGTGTGGTTCCTGAAGAGGGACAGCAGCCTTTTCAGTAGTTGCAGGGGCAACAGTCTGGATGATTGACTGATCTGGCCTGTAACACGAACCAAAACGGCCTTGCTGTGCTGGTACTGTGAACGGCTGAAAGCAAGGGGAAACTACAGCCGTAATTTTTCCTGAGGGCATGCAGCTTTAATGTATGGTTAAATGATGATGGCATCCTCTTGGGTAAAATATTCCGGAGGTAATATAGTTCCCCATTCGGATCTCCGGGCGGGGATTACTCAAGAGGACGTTGTTATCAGAAGAAAAAAATCTGCCGTTCTACGGATCGGAGCGTGGATGTCAGATACCTTAATCTGGCAGGTGGGTTAGAAAATTTAAAAAGGGAAATGGCTAGGTTAAAGTTAGATATAGTAGGAATTAGGGAAGTTCCGTGGCAGGAGAAACAAGACTTTTGGTCAGGCGAATACAGGGTTATAAATACAAAATCAAATAGGGGTAATGCAGGAAGCGGTTTAATAATGAATAAATAAATAGGAGTGCGGGTAACCTACTACAAACAGCATAGTGAACGTATTATTGTGGTCAAGATGGACAGGAAGCCCAAGCCTACTACAGTAGTACAAGTTTATATGCCAACAAGCTCTGCAGATGACGAAGAAATTGAAGAATTGTATGATGAAATAAAAGAAATTATTCAGATAGTGAAGGGAGACGAAAATTTAAAAGTCATGGGTGACTGGAATTTGGTAGTAGGAAAAGGGAGAGAAGGAAACGTAGTAGGTGAATATGGATTGGGGCTAAGAAATGAAAGAGGAAGCCGCCTGATAGAATTTTGCACAGATCATAACTTAATCATGGCTAACACTTGGTTCAAGAATCATAAAAGAAGGTTATATACATGGAAGAATCCTGGAGATACTAAAAGGTATCAGATAGATTATATAATGGTAAGACAGAGATTTAGGAATCAGGTTATTAATTGTAGGACATTTCCAGGGGCAGATGTGGACTCTGACCACAGTCTATTGGTTATGAACTGTAGATTAAAACTGAAGAAACTGCAAAAAGGTGGGAATTTAAGAACATGGATTCTGGATAAGCTGAAAGAACCAGAGGTTGTACAGAGTTTCAAGGAGAGCATAAGGGAACAATTGACAGGAATGGGGGAAAGAAACACAGTAGAAGAAGAATGGGTAGCTTGGAGGGATGAAGTGTTGAAGGCAGCAGAGGATAAAGTAGGTAAATTGACGAGGGCTACTAGAAATCTTGTATTTAATTGATGAAAGGAGAAAATATGAAAATGCAGTAAATGAAGCAGGCAAAATGTAATACAAACGTCTCAAAAATGAGATCGACAGGAAGTGCAAAATGCCTAAGCAGGGATGGCTAAAGGACAAACGTAAGGACGTAGAAGCTTATCTCACTAGGGGTAAGATAGATACTGCCTACACGAAAATTAAAGAGACCTTTGGAGAAAAGAGAACCACTTGTATGAAAATCAAGAGCTCAGATGGAAACCCAGTTCTAAGCAAAGAAGGGAAAGCAGAAAGGTGGAAGGAGTATATAGAGGGTCTATACAAGGGCAATGTACTTGAGGACAATCTTATGGAAATGGAAGAGGATGTAGATGAAGATGAAATGGGAGATATGATACTGCGTGAAGAGTTTGACACAGCATTGAAAGACCTGAGTCGAAATAAGGCCCCGGGAGTAGACAACATTCCATTAGAACTACTGACGGCCTTGGGAGAGCCAGTTCTGACAAAATTCTACCATCTGGTGAGCAAGGTGTATCAGACAGGCGAAATACCCTCAAACTTCAAGAAGAATATAATAATTCCATTCCCAAAGAAAGCAGGTGCTGACAGATGTGAAAATTACCGAACAATCAGGTTAATAAGCCAAAGCTGCAAAATACTAACTCGAATTCTTTACAGACGAATGGAAAAACTAGTAGAAGCCGACATCGGGGAAGATCAGTTTGGATTCCGTAGAAATACTGGAACACGTGAGGCAATACTGACCTTACGACTTATCTTAGAAGAAAGATTAAGGAAAGGTAAACCTACGTTTCTAGCATTTGTAGACTTAGAGAAAGCTTTTGACAATGTTGACTGGAATACTCTCTTTCAAATTCTAAAGGTGGCAGGGGTAAAATACCCCTCTATTGGACTCAAACAGATGAAGAATAATTTTTGTTAGTCCAAGCTTCTGATTGGAGGTTTGAGGGACTTCGGCCGTTCACTTATGTAATAAAATGGAACACCAACACCCGTCCTTACAATGTTATTTATTACATAGTTACCAGTTTCCGTGCTTCAGTGCACCATCTTCAGGCCTTAACAGACGCAGAGGGGGTTAACTCCAATCGTATATACGATGCATCAGTGGCCAACATCTATGAACTGGTTTTCGCAGACTACCTGTAACAACGATATTGTGTCTCTAGCCATCAACAATGACACACTTTACTGTGACAAATAAGTATAGGTGTGTTTCATTCTCAAATGTTGCTGCTACATTCCTAGGAGTTCTCCCTGGTAGTTTATTTGTATAAATAAAGACACAAGTGTTCCTACTACACAGCTTACAGTTTGGATTTTTGGGAATAAGTCGGGGTGGCAGCTCAGATAGGTTCCTGGAAGGCCCTGCCCCCCTGATGCTTGTTTATTAGATGAGACGCATGTCGAAAGATCCAAACTCACATTCAGGAAAAGCAGTATGTAGTGACCACACGTCTCTAAGTAAATACTAACTTGGGAAAACATGTCATCAGGTAAGCAGACAGGCCTGGACTTGCACAACCATCATATGTGTCTCACATCATATTCCAGTATTCCATAACTTGGATTCTGACGTCATAGAACCAGTCCCAGTAACTCAAGTCTGGGCTAGTATGCCAGAATTCTACAATGCTGCAAATAGTCCAACAGGTTTCAGCTGGATTGTGACGTCATAGAGCCAGTGCCAGTATTGCAAGTCTTTGATTTTGATGTTTCAGAGATGTAGCGGCATGGCTGGTCTCCATGTTAGATCTCTGTGTTGCATCTGAGTCAGCCATTGTGAGTTCTGTCGTGATACTAAGGCTGTGCCAGTATTCCAAGTCAGCCAGCATAACAATGCTGGATTTTTAAATTTCTCCTCAATTTATACTAAGTATAATGGCCCTATCTTCAAAAAAAAATTTTTTTTGGGGGGGGGGGGGGAGAATCAACACCTTGACTCATTTGAGCACTTTTTGGAATTTCTCACTATTTTATTAATTTCGAGCAAAAATATGAATTTCCCACCTTTTCTGGGCTTTGTCTGACAAGAGGAGGGGGGAAGGGGAGGGATAGAAAAGTCCAGTTATTCATAAATGACGCAGCAAGCCAGAAAAGAAGACCAGAATTCCCATCACAGATCTACTACAGTACCAGATTGGATTGACAGAGGACACTGAAAAATTTTGAAATAAGGACAGCTCATTTTGTACTATCACAAAATAGAGAAGAGAGTGTCTTCGATACAATACGGGAACTTAGAACTACTTAAACCTAACTAACCTAAGGACATCACACACATCCATGCCCGAGGCAGGATTCGAACCTGCGACCGTAGCAATCGCGCGGTTCCAGACTGAAGTGCCTAGAACCGCTCGGCCACACCGGCCGTCCGTGATTCGCACATAGATTCGTTAATCAGTAAGGATAGTACACTGATCAGCTAGAATATTAAGATCACCGACCTATTGCCGCGCAGGATTAGCCGAGCGGTCTAAGGCGCTGTAGTCATGGACTGTGCGGCCCTTAGAATAATTTAGGTTAAGTAATGTGTAAGCTTAGGGACTGATGACCTTAGCAGTTCAGTCCCATAAGGTTTCACACACATTTGAACATTTGAACCGACCTACTATCAGCACAACTGCGTCTGAACACACACTGCACCAAACACTCCTAACGATGACCCTCAGCAGCCAACGGACCATGCGTGTGCCAATGCTAACGCCACGACATCGGCAAATACAGCCGAAATGGGCACTTGACCATGACAGTGTACGTTGGAGCAATGGAAGAGTGCTGCCTGGTCTGATGAATCCCGGTACATACTTCATCATGCCGATGGAGGGGGGAGGAGAGGGGTGCGAATCCGTCGTCTTCCAGGACAACAACTCCTTGACATCTGTACTGCGAGACGGAGACAAGCTAGAGGAGGCTCCAGTATGCTCTGGGGAACATTCACGTGGGCGTCCATCGGTCCAGTGGAGATCTTGCAAGGCACCATGAGGGCCAAGGAGTATCGTATACTGGTTGCAGACCAAGTACATCCCTTCATGACGATCATCTTTCGGACGTCGGAGACACATTTCAACGAAACAACTCGCCATGTCACAAGGCCAGGAATGTGAAGGAGTGGTTCGAGGAACACAGTGGTGGGGTCCAACTGATGCGATGGCCGCCCAAATCGCAAGATCTGAAATTGATCGAACACATTTTGGATGTGATTGAACGTGGCGTCATAGCTCTTGGCTCCTCTCCACGGAATTTACGGAAACTAAGTGACTTTGTGTGCAGATTACGGCAAGCAAGGAAGAATGAATTGATTGTTGGTGTCAATAACGATCCTCCTCCTTTACCTCCTGTGCATTACTGCAGATGACGTGTCACTGAGCACATTTGTTCTGTGCATGAAGTACACGCGAGGCGCCTAATTGTTTCCACTGCACTGTGTGGAATACGAAGGTTCTGTTATAGTTCACTAATCTGCTGTCTTCAAGTTGATGTCCCCAGCGCAGAAAACACCACTCAGGTCGTAGGTTCTGTACGTTTAGGTTGAAACAGACCTTTAGCGAGGTTCTGTTCTGAAATAATGTATCACTTCTTTGGGATGCCACTCGCGTATTTTAATATAGCCATACGAGAAGACTACGTGATATTAATACAACACCTTCTGATACAGCAAAGTACATGATCAATCACAATGTTTACGAAAATGTATCTTTACACTATATATGGACCGTGTCTGTGCCTCATGACTACCGGAGTGAATCTTTTAATTGTGAAAACTGGCATACATATCTTGCCACAGACAAAATGACTGTACATCTCGGCGGTCTAATCCAGAGTGACGAACAGGAACTTAAATAAAAATTGGAAACACATCCTACGACAGACAACATGTCTGTTCTTCTCAACTGCCTAATCCAGAGTGACGAACAGCCCGAAACACTTCGCGCGTCATACCAGAAAAGGCGTGACCCGAACGCTTCCGAAGTGCTTCGTCTGCAATTTCGTCAGTCTTTTGTTTTTGATTTAAATTGGTTTTAATAATTATAAAATGACTGATTGATAGTCAGCCGTTGAGAGATAGTTATATTAAAAAGTAAGTCATTCAAATGAGTAGTTTAACTAATAATATTAACTATACTTTAACGTTTTGAGGCCCTTGCTCGGAACACAGCAGCCAATCACAGAGCAGTAGCATTATGCAGGCCGCCTTTCGCACGGGAATGGTACCGAATCTAACGTTTGTCACAGGTACCTCACACCACATTTCGTCATCTATATACTTCTTGCATCTCCACTGCTCTGGGTACAGCTTCTTGGAGCCTAATATGATGGCTGACAAAGCCAGAAATATTACAAGATGTGGTGCCAAGTTCCTCCAGCGACCCACCAAGGTCACGTTGCTTCCATGCCACAACGCGTCGCCGCTGGTAGGCACGTGGTCATAATGTTCTGGTTGATCAGTATAATTTCAAAGTAGTTGTGAATAACGTTATTTTATTTACGTTCGGAATTAAGAGATAATATGTAAATTGTGAAGATTAGAACTAGGCGAGCACAAGATGGCAACATCAGTCCCCCAAAATTTCTGTAAGTTTCTAAAAACCAAAGGGTGTCTGTAAGAGCCTCCAGCTCGGCAACGCCCTTAGTGCCGCACTCACGCCATTACTGAGAACGTTAGAAATACGGAAACTTCGACACCAAAACGGCCATACGGCTGCTCTAACACCTGATGGCTAGGCAACCCCTCCTACACTTCTTGAGTCCCACTAGAGCAGCCTCCAGGCGGAGTTGGTGTCGAAGTATCCGACAGGTACATTTGTCACGAGATCAACGAAGTTGTGTGGTTACCACCGAGAATGTCGCCAAACTTAAAATTTCGTTGAATTCTTTTGAACGGTCCCTTGTGGTTCCAACCTGTACACGGGAGAAAAATTGCTGTTTCCCTGCAGTCCAAACGGGTGCGATCACGTTTTAGTGGAGCTGCAGTTCCACAAAAGGGTTGACAAATAGGAGGGCGTCATCAGTGTTAAATGTTAACAATTGAACTGTCGTCTGTGACAAAGAAATCTGTGGGTATGAACGCCTCAGGGAGAGGGATGGTTTCATTGACGCCCTTTAGGCCACCCCGAGAGGAATTTTCGTGTAGATCTTGAGCGGCGGTGAGTCTGAAAGGATTTCCTCGGCCATTTATAAGGAAACCGAGTTACGTCAACGTTGAGCGTCGCTGTTGTGACGTGCCTCGCAGAGACGTCAGAATAAGGGGTGAAATATGGGGCTGTAGCAACCTTCTCATCTCGTAACACGTCGACGGTGGCGTTTGGCAGAATTTTGATGAAATCTGGTGACAGTGCAACATCATTAACACACTTTACAGCTCACATGAACTTCAGAGCTGTGGCCATATTTCGCATAGAAGTGTTCTCTGTGATGGTATGCGTAACAATTGATGGATGAATAACCAATTTGATTGTCTTGTGCGAAAGCACAAAATAGACTACTGGCCATTAAAATTGCTACACCACGAATATGACGAGCTACAGACGCGAAATTTAACCGACAGGAAGAAGATGCTGTGATATGCAAATGATTAGCTTTTCAGACAATTCACACAAGGTTGGCGCCGGTGGTGACACCTACAAAGTGCTGATATGAGGAACGTTTCCAACCGATTTCTCATACACAAACAGCAGTTGACCGGTTTTGCCTGGTGAAACGTTGTTGTGACGCCTCGTGTAAGGAGGAGGAATGCGTACCATCACGTTTCCGACTTTGATAAAGGTCGGATTGTAGCCTGTCGCGATTGCGGTTTATAGTATAGCGACTTTGCCGCTCGCGTTGGTAGAGACCCAATGACTGTTAGCAGAATATGGAATCAGTAATTTCAGGAGGGTAAAACGGAACGCCGTGCTGGATCTCAACGGCCTCGTATCACATAGCAGTCGACATGACAGGCATCTTATCCGCATGGCTGTAACAGATCGTGCAGAAACGTCTCGATCCCTGAGTCAACAGATGGGGACATTTGTAAGACAACAAACATCTGCACGAACAGTTCGACGACGTTTGCAGCACCATGGACTATCAACTCGGTGACCCTGGCTGCGGTTACCCTTGACGCTGCATCACAGACAGGAGCGCTTGCGATGGTTTATTCAACGACGAACGTGGGTGCACGAATGGCAAAACGTCATTTGTTCGGATGAATCCAGGTTCTGTTTACAGCATCATGATGGTCGCATCCATGTTTGGCGACATCGCGGTGAACGCACATTGGACGAGTGTACTCGTCATCGCCATAGTGCCGTATCACCCGGCGTGATAGTATGGGGTGCCATTGGTTACACGTCTCGGTCACCTCTTGTTCGCATTGACGGCACTTTGAACAGTGCACGTTACATTTCAGATGTGTTACGACACGTGGCTCTACCCTTTGTTCTATCCCTGCGAAAACCTACATTTCAGCAGGATAATGCACGGCCACATGTTGCAGGTCCTGTACAGGCCTTTCTGGATACAGAAAACGTTCGACTACTGCCCTGGCCAGCACATTCTCCAGATCTCTCACCAACTGGAAACGTCTGGTCAATGGTGGCCGAGCAACTTGCTCGTCACAATAGGCCAATCACTACTCTTGATGAACTGCGGTATCGTGTTGAAGCTGCATGGGCAGCTGTATCTGTACACGTCATTCAAGCTCTGTTTGACTCAATGCCCAGGCGTATCAAGGCCGTTATTACAGCCAGAGGTGGTTGTTCTGGGTACTGATTCCTCAGGGTCTATGCACCAAAATTACGTGAAAATGTAATCACATGTCAATTCTAGTATAATATATTTGTCCAATGAAGCTCCTTTATCATCTGTATTTCTTCTTTGTGTAGCAATTTTAATGGCCAAGAGTAATTCCTCACTCACGTGCAGTCTAGGAGGCGACTGACGACACTACACAGTAAAAAGCATCTAATGGGTAACTTCTTCGAAACCCCGTAATTGATTACCATTGGACGCAGATGTTCGAAATTTAACGCAGGTTTGCATAAAATCTTCGTTTGCAATGGTGTAAAATCGTGTGGCCCTAATACGCCACCCTCACGTAGCGTGAAGTTTCAAGCAGTAAGGTGTCGACCCAGGGCGTGGCAGGTTTTCATGTCGGCGGGGGCAAAACGTTCTAACCACAAACGCCTTTTAGCAAATTTGAGGACATCGTTACTTTCTCCTGTTGATTTGTATCTTGCACTTCGCGGGATTGGTCACTGTTTTAAACGTAAGAAAGCTAGCAGTATAAATATAATGGAACCTGTTTTTACGTTCCCCGATTTTACATTTATCTCTCATTTACGTAATTTTTTCTTGCTCTTGCCGAAATCCCTAGCTTCTGAATTACCCTGGTTGGCGTGCACAGGTACAGCTGCCCATGCAGCTTCAACACGATACCACAGTTCATCAAGAGTAGTGACTGGCGTATTGTGACGAGCCAATTTCTCGGCCACCATTCACCAGACATTTTCAATTGGTGAGAGATCTGGAGAATGTGCTGGCCAGGGCATCAGTCGAACATTTTCTGTATAAAGAAAGGCCCGTACAGGACTTGCATCATGTGGTCATGCATTATCCTGCTGAAATGTAGGGTTTCGCAGGGATAGAATGAAGGGTAGAGCCAGTGGTCGTAAAACATCTGAAATGAAACGTCCACTGTTCAAGGTGCCGTCAATGGAGGTGACCGAGAAGTGTGACCAATGACACCCCATATCATCAAGCCGGGTGATACGCCAGTATGGCGATGACGAATGCACGCTTTCTGTGATGGAGCGTTAAGGGTAACCGCAGCCATGGTCTCCGAGCTGATAGTCCATGCTGCTGCAAACGTCGTCGAACTGTTCGTGTTGTTGTCTTGAGAAAGGTCCCCATCTGTTGACTCAGGGATCGAGACGCGGCTCCACGATCCGTTACAGCCTCGCGGATAAGATGCTTGTCATCTCGACTGCTAGTGATACGAGGCAGTTGGGATCAAGCACGGCGTTCCGTATTACCCTCCTGAACCGACCGATTCCATATGCTGCTAACAGTCATTGGATCTCGACCAACGCGAGCAGCAATGTCGCGATACCATAAACCGCAATCGTGATAGGCTACAATCCAACCTTTATCAAAGTCGGAAACGTAATGGTTACGCATTTCTCCTCCTTACACGAGGCATCACAACAACGTTTCACCAGACAACGCCGGTCAACTGCAGTTTGTGTATGAGAAATCGGTTGGAAACTTTCCTCACGTCAACGCGCTGTAGGTGTCGCAACTGGCGCCAACCTTGTGTGAATGCTCTGAAAAGCTAATCATTTACATGTCACATCATCTTCTTCCTGTCGGTTAAATTTCGCGTCTGTAGCTCGTCATCTTCCTGGTGCAGAAAATTTAATGGCCAGTAGTGTATTTTTCTGTCTAAAACATTCTTATGGATATCAGTTCCACACATTTAGCGCTTTTCAACCACTGCTACAAGTTTAAACATAAATTTTCTAATCCGTTCGTGTGTAAATTTCATCGTATTGCCACTCACATACAACCTGTAGGAAGATGCATAACATAAAACTGTGCACTTTGTTTCAGAATCTAAATCATTTGGAGACTATGATAAATACACCTGGCAGTTGTAGGGGCAGTTTTATAAATGTTTCCCCAGCGTTCTTTCATCCTGGTGTACTCCAAACTCCAATGAGTCATCAAACGCAGAATTTGAATTTTCCTCTTAAAGGCTAGTCATGCAATACACAGACCTGTGCGCAAGAAACAATTGATTTCAACTTAGTGCAATTAGTTTGTACCAGAATGTGAATGTGTATGAAATCTTATGGGGCTTAACTGCTAAGGTCATCAGTCCCTAAGCTTACACACTACTTAACCTAGATTATCGTAAGGACAAACACACACACAGGGAGGATTCGAACCCCCGCCGGGACCAGCCGCATAGTTCATGACTGCAGCGCCTAGTTCGCTCGGCTAATCCCGCGCAGTTTGTACCAGTTTCACAAGTTACGCACTGACGATTATTCTATGCCGATGACCTTTTCTCAATGAATACAGAGTTTTCCGTCCCGCCAGATGACTCAAGTTAAGCAAGTTCTGGGGTGACCGGTACTTGGATCCGTAGATGGCCGGGCACACCACACATTGTCGGAAGATTTCTCTTAGCTTTACGGCAGAGAGGAGGAAGTGTGGAGACGCAAAGTTCCTGATCATCAGACGTTGCGCCGGTGGCCTCCATTAAATTTGCAAGCTCTCTGGATTGTCTCGTGGAATTAAAAAGGAAAGTAATGTCATGTTTATCAAAACTACACATGATTGTCTTAATGGGAGTTCTGCGATCGTTCTTTAAATAAAAATATTGCATTTCAGTCTTTGATCGCTATTTTTTATTTTCGATTACTGAATACAGGATGCAGGATACAGGACACAAGATGGTACACGTATGTTTAACAAGATCAAAAATAAATCCACGGGTATCAGTAATGATTCTAGGAAAATTAAAGTTAAGAAAAAGTTTGTCACCCTGACATACAAAGCGCGTGTGTCGGAAAGAATTGCTAAATGCTTTTCAAAAAACATCTCTGCGGCATTCCAGAATGAAGGGCAAATGGCAAATAGACTAAGACATAAACCAGCAACCACAAAACAAATGAAATACAACAATTCCGGAGTATACTAGATTAAATGTGCTGAATGTGACATTTATTATATAGGACAGACAAGGCGCAATTTTGAAATTCGATACAGGGAAAATTGCAGTCATAGCAATCGGACAGAATTTGGAGGGCATGTAAAAGATAGTAAACATGAAGTGTGCAATATAAATGAACAAATGGAGGGGCTACATAAAGCTCCAAAAAGTCTCTATCTCAACGTGGTCGAAGAGATTGAAATATACGCTCATCAAAGGAAAAACCCAGACCTTCTACTTAATGAGCAAAGTGATTTTATGCACAGGAGTTATTATGAGATTTTTAAAGACCTATTTTAGGCCTACTCTTGAATGCAACAGCATGCTCCAGTAAGAACAAGCTGCAACGGAACGGCCCTCAGCGTACTGGCGGCGAGGTGAATCGGGCGCGTCGGAAGAGGACTTGGCGTGGCGTTGTATACGTTCTGACGTAGGGAAATCCTCTCCACCACCAGTCAATACAAAGAAGAGGAAACGCACATTTTCGAAAGAACATCTACATATTTTGATTATTTTTTAAGTTTCTTTATAAAACATTTTAAATTAGTGTAAATTATTTCAGTTCATGGTCCACTCAGAAAAGATTATTCATATGTTATTACTTTAAAAATTGTTTTATTAAAAAGAATATTCTCCATTAATATGTAAGGTGAAAAAATAACATATGTACAATTCTTATAGATAGAGGGCACTTTCTACTGTTACCAATCAGGTTTCTTCAAAGCTGCGATATAAGGTTTTAACAGATTAAAATTTACTGTAGTTATAACAGCGAACCGATAGTTCAGTACTGACAAGTTACTCTGTAACTGCAACATATGTTATGTTGGCATTTAATACATTCCAAAATTTCTTTTTGTAAACTAAGATACTTCTATCAATAACTATATCTCTTGTCAATTATATTTTTAACTTTGTCTAACAGATCTGAAGATGGGCAGCTAGCCCGAAACTGGTTATCGAAAATAAGAAATAGCGATCAAAGACTGAAATGCCATATTTTTATGTTGTACGTTCCATGGGAGATCCGTCCGCAGCTCATGGTCGTGCGGTAGCGTTCTCGCTTCCCGCGCCCCGTCTCCCGGGTTCGATTCCCGGCGGGGTCAGGGATATTCTCTGCCTCGTGATCATTGGGTGTTGTGTGATGTCCCTAGGTTAGTTAGGTTTAAGTAGTTCTAAGTTCTAGGGACTGATGACCATAGATGTTAAGTCACATAGTGCTTAGAGCCATTTGAACCGTTTGAGCCATGGGAGATCCGAGGGGCAGATTCATCCTCCTAACTGGGAAGTTTCCTCCTGTCCTTTGCGCACACTGAAACCTTCCCTTGGCATAGTGTGAATGTGTGAGTGTAGTTTGCCGTCACGTTTACACTGCGTGATAATGAGAGAAGGAAGAGGGAGGTACCAGGTGTCGGCCCATCGCCTACTCCTCCTGCGTAGCACCTACGGATCCGCCGAGTTGGACGTCCGCATCCAACGGATGAATTTCCATCAATAGTGTGACTTGCCCCCACTCCGTGATATATTACTGAGACGTCTGGAATTTAATCCAGGACGTGGGCGTACAGTCTGAACTTTATGTTACCTCCTTTTCTCCCGTTTGCCGAAAAGTAAAAGGGAAATTTGCGAACAGTTTGTGACATGCAGTCAGTTCCACGAGAAGGTGTACACCATAACGTTAAATGTAACGTCCACAGTGATATCTCTGGTAGTGGTTCTCGATGCTATAATCAATGCGCTTTTGCACAGTGTATAGATTAACAGTGTGAGAGTTGAATGTTATGTTCTGCCGGTTGCAGCATAAAATGAGTGCAAAATAGCTGAAGCGTCTCGAGGGAGTGTTCCTTGTACACTACTGGCCAAATTGCTGCACCACGAAGATGACGTGCTACAAACGCGATATTTAACCCACAGGAAGACATGCTGTGATATGCAAATTATTAGCTTTCCACAGCATTCACACAAGGTTGGTGCCGGTGGCGACACCTACAACGTGCTGACATGAGGAAAGTTTCCAACCAATTTCTCATACACAAACAGCAGTTGACCGCCGTTGCCTGGTGAAACGTTGTTGTGATACCTCGTGTAAGAAGGAGAAATACGTAACCATTACGCTTCCGACTTTGATAAAGGTCGGATTGTAGCCTATCGCGATTGCGGTTTATGGTACCGCGACATTGCTGCTCGCGTTGGTCGAGATCTAATGACTGCTAGCAAAATATGGAATCGGTCGGTTCAGGACGGTATTACGGAACGCCGTGCTGTATCCCAACTGCCTCGTATCACTAGCAGTCGAGATGAAACGCATCTTATCCACGCGGCTGTAACGAATCGTGCAGCCACGTCTCGATCCCTGAGTCAACAGATGGGTACCTTTTTCAAGACAACAACCATCTGCACCAACAGTTCGACGACGTTTGCAGCAGCATGGACTATCAGCTCGGAGACCATGGCTGCGGTTACCCTTGACGCTGCATCACAGACAGGAGTGCCTGCTATGGTGTACTCAACGACGAACCTGGGTGCACGAATGGCAAAACGTCATTTATTCGGATGAATCCAGGTTCTGTTTACAGCATCTTGATGGTCGCATCCGTGTTTGACGACATCGCGGTGAACGCACATTGGAAACGTGTATTCGTCATTGCCATAGTGGCGTATCACCCGGCGTGATGGTATGGGGTGCCATTGGTGACACGTCTCGGTCACCTCTTGTTCGCATTGACGGCACTTTGAACAGTGGACGTTACATTTCAGATGTGTTACGACTCGTGGCTCTACCCTTCATTCGATCCCTGCGAAATCCTACATTTCAGCAGGATAATGCACGACCGCAGGTTGCAGGTCCTGTACGGGCCTTTCTGTATACAGAAACTGTTCGACTGCTGCCCTGGCCAGCACATTCTCCATATCTCATCAATTGAAAACGTCTGGTCAATGGTGACCGAGCAACTGGCTCGTGACAATACTACTCTTGATGAACTGTGGCATCATGTTCAAGACCCATGGGCACCTGTAACCGTGCACGCCATCCTAGCTCTGTTTGACTCAATGCCCAGGCGTATCAATGCCGTTATTACAGCCTGAGGTGGTTGTTCTGGGTTTGATTTCTCAGGATGTATGAACCAGAACTGCGTGAAAATGTAATCACATGTCAGTTCTAGTATAATATATATGTCCAATGAATACCCGTTTATCATCTGCATTTCTTCTTGGTGTAGCAATTTTAATGGCCAGTAGTGTAAATCATCTAAAGGGACCAAAGCTTTCATATGGAGATAGCCAAAGACATTCGTTCCGATGTGGTCCAAACGATATTTATAGGTTGGAAACATGGATGATTTACCGGAAAGAGGACTAAAGTGCCAAGTTACAATCGATAATCGCGGCAACTGGATTAACTATTAGGTAATGGTGCAATTAATAATGACATGTATTTTCATGTAAACATTTATCTGGAATTATATCTTTTATTTTATACAGATAACGGTGTACACTTTCTTGTTGAACTGACTGTAAATAAGCGTTTAGACATCCAAGTACCGGTCATGCCTGGTGCATCTTAACTCCGGTAATCTGACGGGAACCGGTGTATCCGATGAGCTAATGCCGTTGGCTGTGTTTTGAAATGACGGCATATGATGCTTTTGTTGGGCTGTCCATCGGATGAGGCGCTTAAACTTGATGGCCCATCTGGTGCTGTTCCACAGGTGTAGGCTATGGGTCGGACATCAGATTTTCAAACTCTCCCTTCTCTCATAATCATCACCATCTTAATCATCATCACCACCTTCAACGTCATTATCCAACACCAACGTTACATTAAACTACACATACGCACACTACTGTCTTCGTCACTTCTCAGATACACTTAAACCCATAACTCTCAAACGTCATGAAGGACGCAAACGGGCAGTCTTTCTCATTACGCCCTTCCCTTCATCTCTCAGCCAACTATTCAGTATATTCTTAGTAATACAATATTACTTGATTTTGCAGCTGCATCCTTATACCATTTGGAATTTAAATGAATTTTTGTAGATTCGTAAAACTTCTTGAAATTAACGAATGGGCAGCTCATGAATGAGCCATGATGACTGCCATGCATTACACGTGAGTGGGAAAGCACACACAACGTACAAAGTGTGCGTTTAACTACTTTAGAATAAACCAACGATGGATATTACGACAGTTAATCCAAATTAAATGTTCTATGAACGTTCTTTACATCATTCTTGACATTAAAATTTTTTTCAGGTTGCCATTATTCTATAATGTACTGGGTGGAGCACTTAAAAGTAGCCCGCATCCCATTTGTAAATAATTCACCTCTACTGTACTGGAGCAAAGATGCATGTGCAAGCTGCACAAGTAGTGGTTAAGATGCTGGCCGCTGTGCTTCATGTAATGTGTGGTGCACTTGATTTCCAGTCATTTGTACAGCGCTCTGGAGCTTTGTTGTTAGAGGCGCAGTAGCGAGCAAATGAGTTTTAGAGAAGGAGATCTGATATTTGTGAACCTGGGAGAATTATCTGGAATACTTCATTATGGAGATGAAAACTTGCCTGTAAAGCTATTTTATTTATTGTATCGGTGAAGAAGATTTTGGTTTTTTGGAGGAATATTTCACTGTAACCCACGCATACAAAAGATGAACTTTTTGTCTGAACTATTAATTAAAGGAAATATTTTTCCCACAGAAAACTAATAATATTCATGATTTGTATTAATTTGATCCCTTTGTTTTCATTATGTTACAAATCACGCAGTTGGTTGAAATTTATGTAATTTTTGTACTGAGAGAATTTCGTAATTGTTAGAGTTTTCTTCCGTTGTACAGTCTTTATTCACAATAATCAGAGTTTAATTTCTGAAGAACGCTTTTCTTTAAAGTAAATCCCTCATCCACCATTCTCAGTAAAGTTTAAAATATTTTGTCGTGCATGCATTGCACCTTAGTCACACACAGTCACAGACTGTTTGTGAAATCCAAAGAAAAATTTAGAGTCGATTATTTTTCTTTATTTGCTGTATTTGCTGATTTCAATTTGAATTCTAGAACATCAGTACACCAGACAATAAAATAGCATACAGAGCAAAAGTAAGCTACTTTTCTTTCAATGGAGATCTCACTTTGCTCACTGACATTGTGTTCAAGATGTTGTACAGCGTAATTATTCAGTGGTTCATACGCTTCCTCATTAAACAAATCCCCCAATTCACATTCAGTATGATTCATGTTCTTCACTTTATTACTTTGCAAGTTACTTAAAGCTCAACTATAAAATTTGCCATTATGTCAGTATCCAAATCTAAGTTTTCTACCTCTTTTGCCGAATATTTGTAAACATCATTCTTTTTCATGGTATCCCGAAAGTTACAATAATTCCAAGCTGTTTATCTGATGTACTGTCTCAGTATGCTCTCTTGTCTCATCTGATGTGATCCACTTTCAACATATCAACAAAATTTATAGGTCAACTTATTCGATACCCTCACCCCAAAATTACAGACTTTCACTGGAGTGATCCTAAGTTTACCCACTGATTTCCCCTGTTAAATGGCATTTCATGTACCTGCACTCAATTCTGTCCTCCCCATCCCATATTTGTATTATCGAAGTCCCATCCCCAATTTTTATCTCTACCATTCCCATTGTACTCTCTTCTCAACCCCTCCACCTCCCCCTGTGATGTGCAGTCCTAACGTTTCCTTATTTTTCTGTCCCTTGATTTCCCCATTGAAGTTTGGAGTTCACCGTGCATAATGATGACTTTTCTGACTGACGTTTTGTCTGTTTCTCTTCACCAGAGTGCTATATATGTTGTCAACGTACATTGAAAATTGATCCATTGAATCATTTGGTCCATGTACTAAACCTCTTCGGTAACCTACCCTCAGGGCCACCAATTTCTGTCATCTCGTCAAAAGGCCTGTCAAAGTGTAGTAGCTTTTTCGACTGATCTCGCAAAATTCTTTAATGCCCTATTTCCTCCCCTATGGATTGGTCCATTTAGAAACTCACTATTGATTCTGACTTGTTCAAACGCCAAGCGAAAGTTACTTAAAAATGTTGCCCAATGATCAGAGTTTTGATCTGCCCGAGATAAAGCTGCCCCCTTAAGTAATGTTGTAACAAATTTAATTTTTAATTATGTATCATTGCAGTCAAAAATTATTTTGGCGGTGCTGAAGAATGTTTGCTGTGCGCAAGTTATCACCAGAGAAACTTATCGCTGGTAAGTTCTCCCGCATAACGCCACTGTTAGCACACAAATCTCCGGCCATTAGACCTTCTTCAGCTTCTAATAGCTTTCCACAAACATTACTCAGCTCATTTCCTAAGATGGTAACATTATTTGTTGGATAATTTATAACACCATTCAGTTTTTCATGCAATATACAGGATACTTTTCTCATAAAACTTAGTTGGTTTTTAATCTGTATGTACTCTTGTGTCATGCAGTAAGTGCTGTCCTAGTTTGTCATTATTGTAAAATACTATGCAATTATTGGATGTTATGAATAAGTTCGCAACTTTCTGAGATATCTTGCCAAGGTAGGGTATGCTGGCAAATTTTGTTATAGAGTTATTTTCTACGATTTAAATAAAATTATAAGGCGACTAAAGCCAATATTTATATGTAAATTCATGCGTATAGCCGTTAAAATGCGATGTATGGTATGGTTGAAATAGCCGTCGGATTAAGATCCTGGAGTTTGTTGGGATAAAAAGCATCTCATATGAACGGATTCGTAATATTCTGATAATCGTCATGCTTATGCAGAAGTGAAGTGCACCATGGACTCTTCGTTTATTTCTGTCTCTAAAATGGTGATGGGAGCGCGTTTCTGAATCGTAACTGGTAAATATGAAGCATAATGAAATGACCTTAGACATCGTTTCGTGACTGATCATGAGGTGTTGATCCACCACTACAATCCAAAGTCAGATCAGTGCTCTAAAACTTGGGACGGCGAAAGGAGTGTTTCGAAAAAAGTGAAAAAGGGGAATACGCCTAAGACTGGTGCTTATAGCTCAAACACATTATAAACCACACCTTAGATAAATATGTGACATGTACAGGAAAAACAGATGGTAAACACTCCCAATGGTTTAACGGCTCATCTCGAGCAGTATAAACTTCCATCATCTGCCTCTTCTTATACACCAGATGCAGTGTCAATCATGAAGGCCATCAAGTACTTTTTAACTTAGAGCGACTAAAATTATTTTCATTGGTTATGATTCAAAGAACATATATATATATATATATATATATATACTTACTTTGGACAAAAGTTACTCAGGCACTTTGTCTGTTGAAACAGTAGACCAATTGGCCAAGGAAAATGCTATATTAGGGGCTTGCCTTGATATCCTCCTTGCCTTGATAGACTCCTTACATCATGTGAAAATTAAAGTCCGGTTCCTGTGCGAGGAGGAGTGGGAAACATTAAACGTAAATAACGGAAACTATTGTGGATGAGATCAACCCCACATACCTCGCTTTCCTTATTTTCATAACCTATTAGTACATCGCAGAGCTATCTGTACAATCACTCAGATGATATTCATTCACGACAGCTTTCATGTTCATATGCACAGCTTTAAAAACTAGTTCAAATGGTTCAAATGGCTCTGAGTGTGGAATGTGAGATCACTTAAGCGTGAAGATAGGTTAGAAAACTTAAAAAGGGAAATGGATAGGTTAAAGTTAGATAGATATAGTGGTAATTAGTGACGTTCGGTGGCAAGTGGAACAGAACGTCTGATCTAGTGAATATAGGGTTATAAATACAAAATCAAATAGGGGTATGCTACCAAGAAGTTAGCCAAGATAGACACGAATCCCACCCCTACCACAGTTGTACAAGTTTATACATAATTAGCTCCGCAGATAATGAAGAGACTGAAGAAATGTACGATGATATAAAAGAAATTACCCAGATAGTTAACGGAGAGGAAAATTTAATAGTCATGAGGGGCTGGAATTCGATAGTAGGAAAAGGGGAGGGGGGGGGGAGGTAATCTATGAAAGAGGAAGACGCGTGGTAGAATTTGGCACACAGTATAATTTAATCATAGCTAACACTTGCCTTAAGAATCATGAAGGAACATTGTATCCGTGGAAGATACCTGGAGACACAGGAAGGTTTCAGATTGATTATATGATGGTGAGACAGAGATTTAGGGGGCTGATTTTAAATTGTAAGACATTTCTAAGAGCAGATGTGGACTCTTACCACAGTTCATTAGTTATGACCTGTAGATTAAAATGGAAGAAAACGCAAAAGGGTAGGAATGTATGGAGATGGGACCTGGATAAACTGAAAGAACCAGAGGTTGTAGAAAGTTTAAAAGGGAGCGTTAGGGAACGATTGATAAGAACAGGGAAAATGGATACAGTAGAAGCAAATGAGTATCTCTGACAGATGAAATTGTGAAGACAGCAAATAATCGAGTAGGCAAAAAGACGAGGGCTAGTAGAAATCCTTGGGTAAAAGAAGAAATATTGAATTTAATTGATGAAAGGAGTAAACATAAAAACGCAGTAAATGAGGCAGGCAAAAAGGAATACCAACCCCCACAAAATGAGATCGACAGGAAGTGCAAAATGGCTAAGCAGGGATGGCTAGAGGACAAATGTAAGGATGTAGAGGCTTACCTCACTAGGGGTAGGATAGATACTGCCTACAGAAAAATTAAAGAGACTTTTGGAGAAAAGGGAACCACTTGTATGAATATCAAGAGCTCAGATGGAAACCCAGTCCTAACCAACGAAGGGAAAGTAGAAAGGTGGAAGGAGTATACATAGGGTCTGTACAAGGGTGATGTACTTGAGGGCAATGTTATGGAAATGGAAGAGAATGTAGATGAAGAAAAGACGAGAGATACGATACTGCTTGAAGAATTTGACAGAGCACCTAAAAGACCTAAGTCGAAACAAGGTCCCAGGAGTAGACAACATTCCGTTAGAACTACTGATAGCTTTGGGAGAGCTAGTCAAGACAAACTCTTCCATTTGGTGAGCAACATATATCACACAAGCGAAATACCCTCAGACTTAAAGAAGAACATAATAATTCCAGTTCCAAAGAGAGTAATTGCTGATAGGTCTGAGAATTACGGAACTATGACTTCAATAAGTCACTGCTGCAAAATGCTAACACGAATTATATAAAGACGAATGGAAAATCTGGCAAAAGTAGACCTCGGGGAAGATCAGTTGGGATTCCGTAGAAATGTTGAAACACGCGAGGCACTACTGACTCTACGCCTTATCTTAGAAGAAAGATTGAGGAAAGACAAATCTACGTTTCTAGCGTTTGTAAACTCTGAGAAAGCTTTTGACTATGTTAACTGGAATACACTCTTTCAAATTCTGAAGGTGGCAGGGGTAAAATATAGGTAGTGAAAGGCTATTTATAATTTGTACAGAAACCGGATGGTCGAGGGGCAAGAAAGGGAAGCAGGGGTAGGGAAGGGAGTGAGACAGAGTTGTAGCCTATCCCCGATGTTAATCAGTCTGTATTGTGAGCAAGCAGTTAAGGAAAAAAAAGGAAAATTTGGAGTCGGAATTAAAATTCTTGGAAAAGAAATAAAAACCTTGGGGTTTGCCGATTACATTGCAATTCTGTCAGATACAGTAAAGGACTTGAAAGAGTAGTTCAGCGGAATGGAAAGTGTCTTGAAATGAGGATATAAAATGAACATCAACTAAAGCAAAACAAGGATAACGGAATGTAGCCGAATCAAATCAGGTGATGCTGAGATTAGGAAACGAGACACTCAAAACAGTAGAGAAGAGAATATATCTAACCAGTTTGCTAGAAGAGGCTGAGGCAGAGAGCCAAAAGAAGAACTCAAGGCAATTCTTCCAGTACATAAAAAATCGGAAACGTGGATTTCAGAGCCCAGCCTTTTTCATTAGAGATAAGAACGGCAACTTGATAAATAACAAGGAAAGAATTGTAGAAAGGTGGAAAGAATACTTCTCAGAACTGTTGAATCGCCCAGACGCAGATGAGATATTACCTTTAAACACTACGGAGGAAAATAAAGATGAAGAAGAATGTGAAGATAACAGCTTCCTATAGGTAAGACTTACCGGCCAATGATCTTCTTCAGTGCGTTTGCATTTGCGTTGCTCAAACTCTTACGGGAGTCGGCAGATTGACTGCAGCGAGTGATGAGTACAGTGAGCAGAAGCACTACAAATGTATTTTGTGGACACTAACTTGGGAATGTGATTCTCACGGGGAGCGTGTCAGAGATAAGTCACTGCAGTCGCACTGTCATCTCTGTCCTCGATGACTCAGTCAATTCCCTTTCCGGCGCGCTAGCCAGTGGACGTTGTTTATTGCTGCGCTCCACTTCCGTTGTGAAGTTATTCAGTGCTGCAACTGTTGATAAAGTATTACGAAAGTGGGGCTATGAAGTAGATTTTGTGCATAGAAATGCTTATAAAAGTAAGATTTCCATCTATAGAACTGACATTGATTACAAAACCGTTCGTATCTTAAATCTTCCCATTGAAATTGAAAATGATAAGATTAAGGAAGCTCTTTCAAACTACAGGGACGTTAAATCAATTGCAAATGAAACATGGTCTCCTCGCTTTAAATTGCAATGTTTCAACGGGGATCGCTGTGTAGAGACGGACATTAAGACAAATATTCCGTCTCACATAACTGTTTGTGGGTATAAGGCACTAATTGTTTATACAGGTCAGGAAGCTACGTGTCATATATGTAACGAAACCGGCTACTTCAGACAGGAATGTCCGCGGCGAACTGTTGTTCTTAAAAGTAATTTGATACAGCTTTACAGTCTAGAACCGCGCGACCACTACGGTCGCAGGTTCGAATCCTGCCTCGGGCATGGATGTGTGTGATGTCCTTAGGTTAGTTAGGTTTAAGTAGTTCTAAGTTCTAGGGGACTGATGACCACAGCAGTTAAGTCCCATAGTGCTCTGAGCCATTTCAACCATTTGATACAGCGTCAGAAACTTACCTTAAATGATCTGTTACCAAAGAATTGCCTATCAACTGGTTGAGGATATTACCTCAGCGGACCAAGCTGATGTCTCCCTTCACAACAGCCAATTTCCCCTGTTAACAACAAAGGGAAACCCTGTTACCACTACTCGTGAAACTAAAATGTAACCGAAAAAATGACCTCTGGAGACAACTTATAGTTGTTCGGAGAACGAGCTGTCCTGTACAACTTTCTCAGTTGGCAACCAAAAACAGTGCAATGCAGACAGAGGAACCGGAAGGCAGAATGCGAATGGAAACTGATGAACAGAAAGATACTAAACACACGGTACAAGAAAATGAAGGGGGTGTACTCAGTATTAATTTGCAAGAAACAACAGGTGGAGCAGCTGATTGCGAATATCAGCAGCTATCTGTTAGTAAACAAATTCAGGGAAAAGTTGCAAAACTGCCAACTACATTTGTTTCCTTCGATCAGGAAGTAAAGAAAGAAGAAGTGGTGGCTTAAATGAAATCACGGTCAACATCAAAGGGCAGGCGCCACCAACAGAAATTGCGAAAGCGTCCGCTGCTGCCACGGATGAGCCGCGAAGTAAAATAAACACGCAACCACATGTGAAAGTAGCTCGTAACCAAAGGGAAGAGAAATCCGAAGAGGACGACCCAAGGCCAAAGAACGTTCGGTACGAAACGGTCCTACAGAAATTACTGGAGGAAAAAACAGAAAGTTTACAAGGAAATCGGTTTGCTATTGATATATGCGAAATCCTCAGAAGTAGAAAAAAACGGGACAGTAACTAATGAACTGATTAAAGTGTTATTCCATGTTCAGCCTTCCGAGAAAACTATTAATAGTTTAACTGAACCACGAACCACAGGAAACTACAATACTGGCCATTAAAATTGCTACACCACGAAGATGACGTGCTATAGACGCGAAATTTAACCGACAAGAAGAAGATGCTGTGATATTCAAATGACCAGCTATTCAGAGCATTCACACAAAGCTGGCGCCGTTGGCGACACATACAACGTGCTGACATGAGAAAAGTTTCCAACAGTTTTATCATACACAAAGGGCAGTTGACCGGCGTTGACTGGTGAAACGTTGTTGTGATGCCTCCTGTAAGGAAGAGAAATGCGTACCATCACGTTTCCGACTTTGATAAAGGTCGGATTGTAGCCTATCGCGATTGCGGTTTATCGTATCGCGACATTGCTGCTCGCATTGGTCCGGATCCAATGAGTGTTAGCAGAATATGGAATCGGGGTTCGGGAGGGTAATACGGAACGCCGTGCTGTATCACAACGGCCTCGTATCACTGGCAGTCGAGATGTCAGGCATCTTATCCACAGGGCTGTAACGGTTCGAGCAGCCATGTCCCGATCCCTGAGTCAACAGATGGGGACGTTTACGAGACAACAACTAGCTGCACGAACAGTTGGACGACGTTTGCAGCACCATGGACTATCAGCTAGAAGACCATGGCTGCGGTTACCAATGACGCTCCATCACAGGCAGGAGCGCCTGCGATGGTGTACTCAACGACGAACCTGGGTGCACGAATGGCAGAACGTCATTTTTTCGGATGAATCTAGGTTCTGTTTACAGCATCATGACCGTCGCATCCATGTTTGGCGACATCGCGGTGAACGCACATTGGAAGCGTGTATTCGTCATCGCCATACTGGGGTATCACCCATCGTGATAGAATGGGGTGCCATTGGTTACACGTCTCGGTCACCTCTTCTTCGCATTCACGGCTCTTTGAACAGTGGACGTCATATTTCAGATGTGTTACGACCCGTGGCTCTACCCTTCATTCGATCCCTGCGAGACCCTACGTTTCAGCAGGATAATGCACGACCGCATGTTGCACGTGGCAGGTCCTGTACGGGCCTTTCTGGATACAGAAAATGTTCGACTGCTGCCCTGCCCAGCACATTCTCCAGATCTCTCACCAATTGAAAACGTCCTGTCAATGGTGGCCGAGCAACTGGCTCGTCACAATATGCCAGTCACTACTCTTGATGAACTGTGATATCGTGTTGAAGCTGCATGGGCAGCTGTATCTGTACACGCCATCCAAGCTCTGTTTGACTCAATGCGCAGGCGTATCAAGGCCGTTATTACGGCCAGAGGTGGTTGTTCTGGGTACTGATTTCTCAGGATGTATGCACCCAAATTACGTGAAAATTTAATCACATTTCAATTCTAGTATGATATATTTGTCCAATGAATACCCGTTCATCAGCTGCATATCTTCTTGGTGTAGCAATTTTAATGGCCAGTAGTGTAAATTGGTTCATCAAAACAACTACATAGTGACAGCGTAATGAAACAACCTTATTCTGTTACCACTATAAACATCAATAAAATTACGTCCACTTTGAAATTATCGGCACTTAAGGAATTTTTGTACGAATCCGTGACTGATATTGCACTGTTACAAGATTCAAATGTCAGATTTAGTAACTCGCGTTTATGTCAGTTACACAAATGTGTCTCACGAAACAAGTGTTGGAACAGCTGTTTTGGTGAGGGAAGGGACTCCAGTAAGGTGCAACGACTGTAATCCGGAAGGGGAATAGGGTTAAATATCTATGATTGGACTATCATCAACGTGTATGCCTCTTGTGGAAGTTCTCACCGAGCTGACGGCACATTTCTTCAAAGATGAACTGATATACTTGTTAAGGAAAAATCCAAGACAGGTATTACTTGGAGGTGATTTTAAGTGTATTTTAAATCGGAAAGATCAGTTACCTAATGTTAATTTCTCAAGTGCACTAAAACAACTAGTTACTGGTTTAGATTTAAAGGATATATGGGAAATCAAAAGCTTTTGACAATGTTGACTGGAATACTCTCTTTCAAATTCTGAAAGTCGAGGGGCATGAAAGGAAATCAGTGGTTGGGAAGGGAGTAAGACAGGGCTGTACCCTCTCCCCGATGTTATTCAATCTGTATATTGAGCAAGCAGTAAAGGAAACAAAAGAAAAATTGCGAGCAGGTATTAAAATCCATGGAGAAGAAATAAAAACTTTGAGGTTCGCCGATGACATTGTAATTCTGTCAGAGACAGCAAAGGACTTGGAAGAGCAGTTGAATGGAATGAACAGTGTCTTGAAAGGAGGATATAAGGCGAACATCAACAAAAGCAAAACGAGGATAATGGAATGTAGTCGAATTAAGTCGGGTGATGCTGAGAGAATTAGATTAGGAAATGAGACACTTAAAGTAGTAAAGGAGTTTTGCTATTTGCGGAGCAAAATAACTGATGATGGTCGAAGTAGAGAGAATATAAAATGTAGACTGTCAATGGCAAGAAAAGCACTTCTGAGAAACAGAAATTTGTTAGCATCGAGTATAGATTTAAGTGTCAGGAAGTCATTTCTGAAAGTATTTGTATGGAGTGTAGCTATGTATGGAAGTGAAACATGGACGATAAATATTTTGGACAAGAAGAGAATAGAAGCTTTCGAAATGTGGTGTTACAGAAGAATCCCGAAGATTAGGTGGGAAGATCACATAACTAAGGAGGAAGTATCGAATAGGATTGGGGAGAAGAGAGGTTTGTGGCACAACTTGACCAGAAGAAGGGATCGGTTGGCAGGACATGTTCTGAGGCATCAAGGGATCACCAATTTAGTATTGGAGGGCAGTTTGGAGGGTAAAAATCGTAGAGGGGGACCAAGAGATGAATACACTAAGCAGATTCAGAAGGATGTAGGTTGCAGTAGGTACTGGGAGATGAAGAAGCTTGCACAGGATAGAGTAGCATGGAGAGCTGCATCAAACCAGTCTCAGGACTGAAGACCACAACAACAGCAACATGTGAAATCAAATACCTCTCCATCGTTGAGTTCGCTTATGTCACGGCAACATCTCGTAGCAGGATTGATAGATTATATATTTCTAAAAATCTTGAAATTTGCGTGACAAATGTAGAAACCATTCCTACGTACTTTCAGATAATTCAAATGTCTTAGCTTGAATAAATGTAACAAGACAGCCGGTTCGCCGATTCAAGAATCAATGGAATTTGAACAATTCCTTGTTAGTAAATCATGATTTAGAACCTGATTAAAGAAGCATGGGCCGGCCGGGGTGGCCGAGCGGTTCTAGGCGCTACAGTCTGGAGCCGTGAGACAGCTACGGTCGCAGGTTCGAATCCTGCCTCGGGCATGGATGTGTGTGATGTCTTTAGGTTAGTTAGGTTTAAGTAGTTCTAAGTTCTAGGGGACTGATGACCTCCGCAATTAAGTCCCATAGTGCTCAGAGCCATTTGAACCAAAGAAGCATGGGAAATATGCCTGTGTGCTCGTACTAGATATGCCACTGGTATCGACTGGAATCGACTAAAATGGCGAAGCCAACATTAAGGAAGTTTTTTATTCAATAGAGTGCCCAGAGCGCAAGGTTAATTAAATGCACTATAGAGTATTACTATTCCGTTTTGAGAAATCTATATGATCAGGTCTCAGCAGGTTCTTCACTTCGGTTGGAAGACATCAAAAGTCAAAGGCAAGTTACTTAATATCAAGAGAAGTCAAATGAAAGGGCTGCACATAAAATCGATCGAAAATTCGGTGTCAGAAGACGAAAGTACTTCCCTGTATCATTTAGTGAAACACAAGAACAACGGAAGGAGGACTTTTATTGTTGAAGTTCGAACAAAAAACGGTACGATTCTCAGAACCCAGTAGGATATCTATCATGGACGTGATTTATCGCTATTGTCGCGAGCTATATTATGTAAATCACAGTAGTGGTGCATCCTTGGAAGAATTCCTTGATATCCTAGCCCCACAGCTGACAGAAGGTGACAACGAAAATTTTCTCGACTTAGTCAGTGAAGAGGACGTGTATGAGACTGTGTGCGCCTCACTACCAAAAGACTTCCCAGGACCGGATGGTTTGCCAGCACAGTTTTACATCCGTTACTGGCCAGTAGTGGGTGCGAATCACTGACATTGTAAATGAGGTTATCCCGGCTAACATGATTCCAGCTTACTTTAAGGAGAGTAAAATTGTTCTTGTGCCAAAAAACAATGGAAACGAAGATTTAAATAATTTTCGTCCAATTTAACTGCTGAATTCTGATTATACAGCAATAGCTACAATAGTAGACAAGAGACTTTCATGCCTTACAAAAAAAAAAAAAAAAAAAAAAAGGTTCAAACGGCTCTGAGCACTATGGGACTTAACTGCTGTGGTCATCAGTCCCCTAGAACTTAGAACTACTTAAACCTAACTAACCTAATGACACCACACACATCCATTCCCGAGGCAGGATTCGAACCTGCGATCGTAGCAGTCGCGCGGTTTCATGCCTTACAGTTAAAATTATTAGTAAACATCAGAACTGTGCGCAAGGCAGAGCCATTTTTCAAAATCTAACAGAATTCAGGGATATCATAGCAATAACTTCTGCAACAAATATAAAGTGCGCTTAATTTTTTTTTAGATTTTTATAAAGCCTTCGATGTAGTAAATCATTAATATCTTCTACAGGCGTTGAAGAAAATAGGTTTCAACGATAGGGTCATACAGTTGATAAAGAACACAGCAACTGGAATAAATACAAAAATAGCAGTGAATTGTCAACAATCTAGGCAGATACAAATGAAACGAGGTGTTCCTCAAGGAAGTCCTCTGTCAATGTCACTCTTCGCCATTTCACTGGAACCTTTCCTCCGTCATGTCCATGTTAGATTAAAAGGCTTAACATTATCAGGAAATAAAAGAGCCTATGCTGACGATATAGGGGTCATTATAAGGAATAATGAAGAGGTAACCACGCTAGTAACAGTGGTTGATACGTACTGTAGGGAATCTGGACACAATGCAAACAAAAAAAAGAAGCAAGATGTTAATAATGAGAGATTTTGATAATATGAATTTCGAGTGGGCAAAATTAGTCCGACAACATAAAACACATGGGATCACTCTGACAGCATACCCTGTGAAAGTGACGGATTTAAACTGGAAAGTTGCAACAGATAAAGTGCAAGGAGCCATTATAGAGAATTTAACTCGATATATGAACCAAGTTCAAAGGACAAAGTATATTAACTCAGGCATCCTTGCTAAAGCTTATTATACTGCCCATCTGTTTCCAATACTGAGAATGACAGCAAGGAGAATACTGTCCAAAGTCATAAACTTTTTGTGGAAAGGTGAAGTGTTCAGAGTACCTGCTAAAGTAGCCACTTTAGATTCTAAAAATGGTGGACTAGGATTACCTGATATAACGGATAAAGCCTCTACACTTTTTATCAAAAGGCAAGTTAATTTAATACGAGACTCACGAGAAAGCATAATCAGCCAACTTTTTGAGATCATTAAACCTCGAAGACTGCTTCCCCCGATTGTCGTGCAGAATATTAACAGTCTTTCACAGCATTGAGGATTTTCTATGTTGAGTTCAGTTATGTACGTGCCCAAATCAGACAGTCATGACACTTAAGATCAAGAGCCATAAAGAGGGAAAGAAAGAAAAGCGAAGGAAGGAACAAAATAGAACGACAGTTTCCAAACATTGATTGGACCGAGATTTGGAAAAAAAACATTAGTTCTAATGTGCTCACATCTAATATAAAAACGTCATGGTACAAGACAGTTAACAACGTAGTTAGCACCAATGAAAGACTGTACGCAATCGGTCTCTGTGAAACAAATTTATGTCAATAATTTGGTATAGTTGACACAATAATTCATAGATACACTTGCAGGGTTACATGAATAACTGGAAGTGGATCCCAGAGGAAATAGCTCTGATTACAAGACAGTATATCGCTGTAACTGATACACAGACCTAAAGAACACTACTTCCAGGGGCAAAAAATAGCGCTGTTTCTGGGAAATTTTGTTAATTACGTCATAAACAAACTAGGATCCGACAGAGCCATAGAGTTCAAGGTACACATGCTGTGTGAATAACACAAAGTTAGAAGGTATTCGAATCACAAGAAAAAGTTCGGTAATATGTTAAACATTATATTTGAAAGAATGGGCATTGGTTAATATAAAAAACGAAGACTGTGTTGACAGTCTTGTATTGTAGTTACCTTAAGGATATTATTTACATTTTTGCTGTAAATTTTGGGCGTGTGCTTTTTCTACTTCAGAAAGTAGTTTTTGAAATTTTATGAGGTAATGTACAGAACTTATGTGACAGTCAGATTGTGTTGTGTCTAATAGTATCAAAACACAAACCATTGCATTATTGGTTTACAGTATACATATGAAAATTGACAGTTTTTATGGAAATGTCTTTATCGATTGGTAAAAACCATAAGATTGTATCTGATATAATGTAATATTCAATATCTGTCAAATTGCCCTGTTCATTTTTGCACTGTGATGTGTAAGACAGTTTTCCAGTGAAAGATCTATTGTATAGGTCTGATCTCTTCAGATAATTAACATTCCATTACTGTCCAGAAAGTGTAGTTGGAAGGCTAGTCAACTTTCTAACATCTCTTTTCCGCCATTCTCAAGTCTTTAAGAGATTGTCTAATATGATTATTAAATTGTTTTTATGTGCGGTGGGCATAAATCTTCCATGCTCTGTATACGTTTCTGGTGACTTCCACACAGTTGTGTGAAATACTCGTAGATATTCTGACTGAGCTGAGAAGGTTAAAGAGCAGTTTCTTCCCTTAACCTTTCTCTCAAGGAGACAATTTCCTTGTGTACATTAATATATTAAAAATTATCCCAAAAACTTGCTGATATCCTTCATAAAGTGCTATTTATGCTTCTGTAAAGATTGGAGTGCATGAAATTCAGAATGCAGTTTTTTTATTTATTCATGTTTGACGAAGTTTGTATGTCTTTAAAAACATTTACTTGATGTTCAAATTAATTCTTTCTGGTAATTTAGTCAGTAAGACAATCTTCTGTTGTATTTCTTTAACATCAGCATAATTGCAATGATTAAACGGTTTTTGTTTAAATCATTTCATGTATAACATGTATGCATGGTTAGTACATGTACTTAGTACGTATTTGGAATGTGTAACATTGTTCTTTAAATAAATGTTTAAAAAAATAAAAAATAAAACAAATGTCGGATAGAGCGTCTGTCATGTAAGCAGGAGATCCTGGATTCGATTCCCGGTCGGGGCACACATTTTCAACTGTTCCCGTTGACATTTATCAACGCCTGTAAGCAGCTGAAGGTCTGGATTTCATTGTAATTTCATTCAAATGAGTATGTGGTACCTTGTGACGCTTTCTCCGACGCTATACTCAATGACGGTGTCACCGAGATTTGTGCTGTAGATTATGTGATCCGGCAATGAGAATCTCCTGTAGTTGCTGAGTGCCGTGCTTGTTATTGGTAAGCGGTTTATGGGGTCTGTGGTGAGTACATAGAATAGGAGTTGGCCATTGTTGTCTGGTACATCCCTTAGTGCTTATGACTCGCACTACAGTCAGTCATCATTATGAAACAGCCTTATGTTCTCATCAGGTATCTGAAAAGGTTTGTGGGTAGAGGGCTTCGAGGTTCGGGCATTGTGGTGAAGGTTATTTTTTTGCGGCTATTTGTTTTGCGACGTATATTTCGACTCCACCTCTGCCACCGTATCGATGCTTGATGTATCAGTTATACCCGCTTAGTTCGTAGATGTCTTGAGGCGTTGTCCATGTTTCAGATACACCAAGCATGTCAATTTTGCGTCGGTGTAGTGTGTGATATAGTATTGTTTTCTTTTTCTTTATACCGTTTCCGTTGACAAAAAATAATTTAAAGGTGTCGCTCTATTGTTGTTAGCCATTTGGGGACTAGGGGGCTGTTTCTGTTTTGTTGGTGTCTTTTCTTCCATTTTCTTAGTGTCATCTGTGTTGTGTCGGTGTAACTGTGATGTGAAGTCCGTTGCCTGTTTGGGTTATATGGACTCCCCTTCGAAAGAGTTTTTTCGTTGTTTCGTCAGTGGCACTTGATATTTCGCGTCGTTCGCCTGAAACAGTGTCCACTGGAGGGTAACAGTCATATGTGTGACATCGTCTTTTAGTGTAATGTCTCAAGTCGTGGATGTGAATATCTGGTACGGATGTGGGACTGATTGGGTGCCATATACACTACTGGCCATTACAAATTGCTACTACTACTATTACTACTACTACTTGATCAGGTCCAGTGTACCGCACGAATCTACAAGTTTCCTCCTGCACTGTATTCTGTCCATTACTGCTATCCGCCATTCGTCCACATCTACTGGCACTTGGTTTAAATCTTCATGGAGTCCATCCCTCCAACGCTTCTTGGGTCTCCCTGGCGGTCTCTTTCCTGCAGGTGTGAAATCCAGGAGCTTCCGAGGCCATCTGTCATCCTCCATCCGGGCCACATGGCCGGCCCACTGCATTCGTTTGGCTTTGACAGTTCCTGCAATGTGGGGTTTCTGGTATAGTTCCTCAAGCTCTTGGTTGTATCCGATCAGAACAGGACAGAAGATCTTCCGAAGCACTTTTCTCTCGAAAACAAGGAGCTTATGGAAGTCCTGTTTCCGGATACTCCTTGTCTCACAGCCATATAGAACAACAGGCTGGATCTCGGTTTTGTACAGTCGAATCTTGAACTGTCTGGAGAGATATTTGGACCGGAGCAGTTGTGCTAGGCTGTGGTAACATCGATTTCCTGCTTGCATTCTGCCATTGATGTCTCTACCTCACTTGACGAGATCTCAGTGAAAAGTGCCCCTAGGTATTTGAATTCTTGTACTCTCTTGTAGGAATGGTCCCCAACCTGCAGTGATTGTAGATGATCAGCAGTCTGACAATGACCACGCGTCATAACGAGGTTCTCTGTCTCGGCTTCGTTTCTGTTTAGCCCAAATTTGCTGACAGCCTCCTTTAGTGCTTTGGTCATTTGCTCTAACTCCTCTTCCGACCTACAGAGTAAAATTGCTACATCACGAAGAAATGCAGATGATAAACGGGTATTCATTGGACAAATATATTATACTAGAACTGACATGTGGTTACATTTTCACGCAATTTCGGTGCATAGATCCTGAGAAATCACTACCCAGAACAACCACCTCGGGCCATAATAACGGCGTTGATACGCCTAGTCATTCAGTGAAACAGAGCTTGGATGGCGTGTACAGGTACAGCTGCCCATGCAGCTTCAACACCATACTACAGTTCATCAAGAGTAGTGACTGGCGTATTGTGATGAGCCACTTGCTCGGTCACCATTGTCCAGACGTTTTAAATTGGTAAGAGATCTGGAGAATGTGCTGGCCAGGGCAGCAGTCGAACATTTTTGTATCCAGAAAGGTCTGTACAAGACCTGCAACATGCGGTCGTGCATTATCCTGCTGAAATGTGGGGTTTAACAGGGATCGAATCAAGGATAGAGCCACGGGTCGTAACACATCTGAAATGTAACGTCCACTGTTCAACGTGCTGTCAATGGGAACAAGAGGTGACCGAAACGTGTAACCAATGACACTCCATACCATCACGCCGGTGATACGCCAGTATGGCGATGACCATTACACGCTTCCAATGTGCGTTCACCGCAATGTCGCCAAACACGGATGCGACCATCATGATGCTTTAAACAGAACCTGGATTCATCCGAAAAAATGACGTTTTGCCATTCGTGCACCCAGGTTCGTCGTTGAGTACACCATCGCAGGCGCTCCAGTCTGTGATGCAGCGTCAATGGTAACAGCAGCCATGGCCACCGAGCTGATAGTCCATGCTGCTGCAAACGTCGTCGAACTGTTCGTGCAGATGGTTGTTGTCTTGCAAGCGTCCCCATCTGCTGACTCAAGGATCGAGACGTGGCTGCACGATACGTTGCAGCCATGCGGATAAGATGCCTGACATCTCGACTGCTAGTGATACGAGGCCGTTGGGATCTAGCACGGCGTTCCCTATTACCCTCCTGAACCGACCGATTCCATATGCTGCCAACAGTCATTGGATCTCGACCATCGTGAGCAGCAATGTCGCGTTACGAGTAACCGCAATCGCGATAGACTACAACCCGACCTTTATCAAAGCCGGAAACGTGATGGTACGCATTTCTCCTCCTTACACGAGGTATCACAGCAATGTTCCACCAGGCAACGTCGGTCAAATGCAGTTTGTGTATGAGAAATCGGTTGGAAACTTTCCTCGTGTCAGCACGTTGTAGGTGTCGCTACCGGCGCCAACATTGTGTGAATGCTGAATAGCTAATCATTTACCTATCACAGCATCTTCTTCCTGTCGGTTAAATTTCGCGTCTGTGGCACGTCATCTTCGTGGTGTAGCAATTCTAATGCCCGGTTGTGTATATGTCTTGGCGGTGGCTGTTGTTCACTATACCGTGTGCGCCCACTGTGGCTGATTCCTGTCATGGTAGCTGTCTCCAGGCGTCCCCTGATCCGTACCCGCCTGTTGGAGCTACCGCGGTGGCGTTCCTTATCGGGCCTGCCCACACTAAGCTCGTTCGTAGCACTATCGGTACACTAGATGTTTCTTATTCAGTTCGCGACTGCTGCTGCTTTTTGTCGTGGCCATGTCATTCTACTGACGTTCTAAATTCAGTACGCGCCTGCGAAGTACGCTTTCTGCGGTATAAGTCTGCTGTTATAGTTGCATCCTGCGTCCGCGTGCGCCGTAGCAGTCGTTGCGGCGGTAGCCGCCGTTTTGTGTACCATATTATGTCTGCTCCCAGGTTGTGCGATGCCTGAGGTTTCATGTGGTTGATGATGTTCCCTAGCGTACGAGGCGTGTTTTTTAAGTAGGTACCGTTCTGAAATTTAAAAAAAAAAGTGCTAAGATAGCTCAATAATTTTATTTTTACATAAAAGCCTGTACCTTAATCTACGCACTGACGCCATTACAGTCTGATTCTTTCTTGTTTACGTTGTGTATTCAGTGTTTAAGATACCTCCGATAATCGTGACTCCCGCCGACTGTGAAGTACGGGCTGTTATAAGATTTCTAAAGGCCTAAAGACGATCGATATTCAACGTGAGATCTGTTCAGTTTACGGAGAAAACATTATGAGTGATGCAATGGTAAGAAAGTGGGTGAGAGCATTTAAAGATGGCCGCACAAATGTGCATGATGAACAACGGAGTGGGCGTCCTTCGGTCGTTAATGAAAGTTTGGTGCAGGAAGTGGACAATAAGGTGAGAGAAAACAGACGCTTTACGATTTCCTCCTTACGGGATGACTTTCCTAATGATTCCCGTAGTGTTTTGTATGGCACTGTGACCGAGAAGATGAATTACCGAAAATTTTGCACACGTTGGGTACCGAAAATGTTGACGGATGTGCTCAAAACCAAACCTTTAGACAGTGCATTGACTTTCCTTGAGCGGTACCACAACGACGGTGGTGATTTCTTAAGCCAAATTGTTACGGGCGATGAGACATGGGTGGCCTACGTCACACCAGAATCAAAGCAACAGTCCATGGAAGTTGAGCAAGGGCATGGTTTTGCTGCAAGGCAATGCCCGTCCGCATGTGGCGAATCAGACCAAATATCTCATCCATCTTTTCGATGGGAAAGTCTAGATCATCCTTCGTGCAGCCCCGATCTTGCACCCAGTGACTACCATCTGTTCCTACACTTGAAGAAACACCTGGGCGGTCAGCGTCTTCAAGACGATGACGAAGTCAAAACAATGGTGATGTAGTGGTTAACAAGTCAGGCGGCAGACTTCTATGAGGAGAGTATTCAAAAACTGGTACAACGTTATGACAAGTGCCTCAATATTGACGGAAATGATGTAGAACAGTAGATTAAGGTACAGGCTTTCATCTAACAATAAAATTATTGAGAAAATTTAGCACGTCTTTTTTAAATTTCAAAACGGTTCTTACTTAAAAAACACGCTTCGTGTCTGTGACCGCTATAGCTATCTCCCGAGGTGATGGTTGCCACTTGGTGCTCCTTACGAGGTCTGATCCAGTTAATTACGCCCCCGGCAATCTAAGGTTCAATTGTGGAAAACGGAACTTCTTACCAGTGTTTCTATAGAAATTCCAAAGCAGGATTCCACGCCATACTGAGCTAGTATCCTGCTTCCCGGTTGAACAAGTTCTCCGCCATATTGATTTCTATAGATTTATTGATGACACTCTCCCAGAATCTGGGGGTTTGAACCAAGGCTCTGTTTGTGTAGTACTTCATGGTGTGTTCCAGTTCCTGGGATTTACGATCGCTGATTTAGTGGTCTCTCGTAGCCTGATATGTGTTTTATGTTCCTAACACCTTATGTCCAATGTTCTGGTGGTTTGGCCGTAGTAATACACACCGCAATCCCAAGGTACGTGATAAGTACCAGATTTTCTTAACGACAGATCATCCTTCACCGTTCCAAGAACCGCCTGGTCTTACTGGTCAGACAGAACACATTTTTGATTTTGTGGTTCTTCAGGGTTTTGCTGATCTTAGCATGCACCTGGCAGAAATACTACCTTCCTGATGTATTCTTCTCGTTCCTCTTCTGTCGTCTAGTGGGATTTAATGCTTTTTGGATGTCCCTGGCTGAATATCCGCTCTCCGTGAACACTCTGACTCTGTTGTCAAGCTGTCTAGGTCGGAGAGTGTCTTGGCTCGGCGTAAAAGTTTTCTGAGCACCCCACCTATAGGGTGGACAGGGAAACCAATGCCCTTCTTTAGGTCTTAAGGAAACGGGATGCTCTGTCAAAGCTGCCAAGTAACTGAAGGCTAAGACACCAGTATCATATAGACTATGTGGATTACTCAAGATCTATAAAGAGGGTGTACTGCTTAATCCGTTCTTGAGCAACATCGGTGCAGCCACTTATCCTACAGGAACCAAACATCGATATTTTCCGCAACAATTCTGTATTGAACATATAGAGAATTATACACAGGAAAGAATGGTGTTTTATCTACACATCCCATTTTTCCTCGTAATCTTATCCCGTTCTATGGCCTTCCTCCAGCGCGAAACAAGGACTTGTATGCCCTGTCGGTATCAATCCTTGTCCTGGTGGCGACAGTGCTTCACTGTGTGAATCACCCGATCGTCATCAAAAATGCCGAGTCATAATTTTTCTGTCTCCCGAATGACGGCATCAGCTCGCTGTAACACGTCTCTGTGACAGCAATGGATGGTCTCCCCAACCGGTGCAAATCGAGGGGCTTCGCCGAACCGCCTTCTGATGACCTCTCCCTCCCTGCCCAGCGACTAGCTGTACTTCTGTGGACAGCAGATGCTGCATAGACTTTGCACAAGCGTTTGTGAATATTCCCACAGTTTCTTTCTCTGCAATGAGAAATTCAATGACGGCACGTCGCTTGTAACGCACATCACTGACAGACGCCATTTTGAAACTGTGCTGCAGCTACACTATCTGTCGGAAGTGACAGTAACTTGCCGCGATCGCTCAGGAGACTTATAAAAATACATACTAAATGTTTGCGGTTGAAAAAAAATGCGCTGCATTACTTTCTGTGCAACCCTCGTAAATATATTATTTTAAGAAAAAAAATAAGTGGCGAAAAATAATAAGCTAGAAAGCTAAACATTGTTCAAAATACGCAAATGTATGCCGCAATCGAAAGTTACAAGTCTCAATTTGATTGGGGCAATACTTTGGCCAAAATCGGCGTTTTTACGAAAATTTGAAGAAGCTAAATATTAGGCATAGAAACATTAAAATTCGTATGTAGCTTTAGTTTGATATAAAAACATTAACTATGTGACATCGTTATGTTACATCTATCAGTTTTCAAGTTACTTACTAAAGACTAAATTTGGAACGAAAACATCCCTATTCATAATAGATAAAGTATCATTTGTACTTGTTATAGGAAGTTTTAATTACAACACTCGACGACATTGATGAAATAATACAGTTGTACCAAGTTTCCAAGACTTTTGTGTGAATAACAATCATTACAAGGAATCTAAAAGAGGCAGTTCACAATTCGTGTTCTACTGTCAGTTCCGTAATATAAATTGTAACTGGCTAAGTTTACATACAGTCGAGTTGAAACTTTTTCAGCAATTAAAGAAAACTGCACCCCAGTCGTTTAAAAATTAAGAAAATTGGAAGCTGTTAAACGACCGGGATATTAATTAATACGTGTCCAAGAAAGGGGCCATTTAGATGCTGCTGCCTGTACCTAGAGCAGTTGATAACGGATGTTCCGTTCGACGGCCCACCGCACACATACGTAAATATCGCTAGAGAGGCAGTGAGGAGTGACACTCTCTTCAGAGATATCAATACATCAGCGTCAGTCAAACGCCTGTGTGCAGTGTGTCTCGGATGACGTCACAGCCAGGCAGCTACCAAATGCGTTTTCGCTAAAAGCAGGGAGTGCCATTCTGGATCGCTTAGTTTTCATGGAAGCGACAGTTTGTGTGCCACCTGTAATGTTGACAAAACCGCTTGGCAATTGGCGATATTATTTTCCACTTTTAAGGCGAGCAATTAACTTTTGGTGATTAGGAGTCAGGGCGATAGATCATTTTACCTGGAACTTCCCATAGAGGTCTCATGAGTAGGAGAGTAGTGTGGACGTGCAGACTTGGTATTATGGTCAGTATGTTCTCCATCGCTTTCTGGCCGACCACAAAAATAGTTTTCAGGTGCTTGTAAACGGTGAAGAGAATTTTTATAAAGTACCCCGCCGCCCAAGATATAGTATATCGGCCTGGTATCTGAACACTGAAAGTGATCGGTACGAAAGAGGGAACTCGCTAGGCATTATCAGGATACCGAAGTGAAATATGCAGAAACCACTGCGAGAACAGTGTTAACATTTTCTCGAAAGTGTTGAAACTAAATTGTAAATGTTAACCACAGTGAACCTGAGCGTAATGGAAGGTGATAACAAGATGGAAGTACGAGTACATCGCGGCTACCATCGACGCTGAGGTTTTAAGAAGATAGTGCATCTCACGAAGCTGCGTGGACATGCAAGCTACCTGCAAGCCACTGTGTGCGCTCACAGGTGCCCCGCCCTCCTCTGGAGCTACTGCAGTAGGCGATACCCGCCGCCTTTCTCACCGCCACAGCTGCTGCTGCTGTCACCTGCATTACGCCTCAAAGCACCGCATCAATTTCCCTGGTACCGCTCCGGCATCACTCTTCGAGGTCAAGCAATTAAGCTAAGTCAAGAATGTTCACAGTATTTGTTAACTGTCTCTAACAGGCTATTAAAAATGGAATCTAATAACAGCGCTGATGTGAAGCTTAAGATGTAATCTGTCTCTGACGATGAATCCTCATAATACGAAATTGAAATTAGCAAGGATGGTTCCATCAAGGTAATAAATCCAAAATCTGAAGGTGATTTGTCCAAAGGAGAATTGGAGGTAAATTTAATTGTTAATATGAAGTTAGAATCAATTTTTGATGATGGAATAATTGAAGTTAAGGTCAAAAAAGAAAAAGTAGAATTGGTAGTGTTATCAGATAATGAAACTGACTTTAATATTTCTGAAATTCAACCAAGTCATTGAATGCTACGAACTCTTTTAAAAACGGAGAAAATCTCAAGTGGCAATGTAGAGGCACCAAATTGGATGCAGTTACTATTCTGTGAACTTGAATAGCGTCATAAAGAACTGAACAGTAAGACTGAATCTAGGAGTAAAGAACGGATAGTGGTGAAGAACTAAATGATAAAATGACCACAAAACTGAATAGTGTAAATTGTAAAATGTATTTTAATAACCATGATATGCAAATCAAAGTACTGTAACAACTAACTAAATTCCATACTATTTTAAAAACCGAAATAGGTGAAGTTAGCAAAGATTCCAAAGACGCAGGTGATCTTATGGAAGGGAGGTTGTCGTAAAGAATGAACAATAAATCCAAACTTCCCACTGATCAGTTTGAGGACGTAAACAATAAAGTAAACGCTTGCGAAAAGGATATTAAGAAAGTGAAATCCGATTGAGTGAAATTATGCGAGGATATCTATAAAAAAATTTCTGACAGAGTAGAGGGGAGTAGAACAAGTAGAGGAACGATATACTAGTAATACTAACATAGAAAACAGAGTAACCTCTGGCAGCGCTTGTAATACTACTGTACAGCAAATTGCTTCAGTTGACGGTACTTTCACCGAATGTCGTCAGCTTTTACGTTTTGGTTCAGACAAACAAATTCACCCATTAGAGTTTAGGAATGAGTTTGACAACGTTTAGCGAAATGCATAATCAGAACGTGAGAAAATTTCTTTCATAAGAAGTCATTTGTCAGGAGGTGCTTTGCGAAGGTCAGCTGACGTAATGATTCGATGCAAAACTCTTTCTGAATTTAAAACTGCATTTCCTAACGAGTAATGGTCTCACAACGAATAAAACGATGTGTTGAGAGACTTTTGGAGTGGTAAAAAGTTTAATTCTGTCAGTTAAACAGTTCTCTAGAAGTTGAGTTTAACGGCTGTCGCATTTGACAGAAAATATGAATTTGCGATTGCGGTTTATCGTATGGCGACACTGCTGCACGCGTTGGTCGAGATCCAATGACTGTTAGCAGAATATGGAATCGGTGAATTCAGGGGGGGAGGGGGGGGGGGGGGTAATACGGAACGCCGTGCTGGATACCAACGGCCTCGTATCATTAGCAGTCGAAATGTCAGGCATCTTATCCGCATGACAGTAACGGATCGTGTAGCCGCGTCTCGATCCCTGAAGTCAACAGACGGGGACGTTTACAAGACAACAACCATCTGCACGAACAGTTCGACGACGTTTGCAGCAACCTGGACTATCAGCTCGGAGACCATGGCTGCGGTTGCCCTCGACGCTGCATCACAGACAGGAGCGACTGAGATGGTGTACTCAACGACGAACCTGGTTGCACGAATGGCAAAACGTCATTTTTTCGGATGTATCCAGGTTCTGTTTACAGAATCATGATAGTCGCATCCATGTTTGGCGAGATCACGGTAAGCGCACATTTGAAGCGTGTATTCGTCATCGCCGTACTGCCGTATCACCCGACGTGATGGTATGGGGTGCCATTGGTTACACGTATCGGTCACCTCTTGTTCGCACTGACGGCGCTTTGAACTGTGGACGTTACATTTCAGATCTGTTGCGACCCGTGGTTCTACCCTTCATTCGATCCCTGCGAAACCCTACATTTCAGCAGGATAATGCACGAAGGCATGTTGCATGTCCTGTACGGGCCTTTCTGGATACAGAAAATGTTCGACTGATGCCCTGTCCAGCATGTTCTCGAGATCTCTCATCAATTGAAAACGTCTGGTCAATGGTGGCCGAGCAACTGGCTCGTCACAATACGCCAGTCACTACTCTTCATGAACTGTGGTATCGTGTTGAAGCTGCATGGGCAGCTGTACCTGTACACGCCATCCAAGCTCTGTTTGACTCAATGCCCAAGCACATCAAGGCCGTTATTACGGCCGGAGGTGGTTGTTCTGGGTACTGATTTCTCAGGATCTATGCACCCAAATTGCGTGATAATGTAATCACATGTCAGTTCTAGTATAATATATTTGTCCAATGAATACCCGTTTATCATCTGCATTTCTTCTTGGTGTAGCAATTTTAATGGCCAGTAGTGTATTATGAGAAGGCAGAAATTTTAATGATGTGCCTTTGAGACGAGATGGATAGCCGGATACTACCCGATTTGGTTCTGATCGAATGAACACAATAGGCCGCGTGAGGGAAACTAAGTCAAGTGTATGAGGAAATTGGCGGTAACGAGGTGGAAACAGTAACACAGCCAGTAATAGAAACACATATAACAGTTAGTCAGCACACGGAAACCGATAACAGAGATGATGAAACAGGAACAGACAGTATCAGTGATATGCTAAACCACACAGAAAGATTAAAATTAGCATTTAGCCTCAGTTCGATATAAAAACATTAACTATGTGACAGCGTTATGCTACCTCTATCAGTTTTAAAGTTGTTTACTAAAAACTAAATTTGGAACGAAAACATCCCTATTCATAATAGATAAAGTATCATCTGTACTTGTTACAGGAAGTTTTAATCAGCACTCGATGAAACTGATGAAATAATACAGTTGTACCAAGATTAGAGACTTGTGTGCGAATAACAATCATTATAAGGAATCTAAAAGAGGCAGTTCACAATTTATGATCCACTGTCAGTTCCGTGATAAAAATTATAACCAGCGAAGTTTACATGTAGTCAAGCTAAAAAAATTTCAGAAACTAAAGCCATCTTAAGTCCAGTTGTATAAAAATTATGAAAATTGTAGACTATTAAACTACAGAAATATTAACGTCTGAGAAGTGGGCCATTCAGATGCTGCATATATATGTCTCTCAGAAAGGTAATGAGGAGAGACACATAGCACCGAGGTATTAATCTGTCCGCGTCAGTCAAACGCTTGTGTGCGCTGTCCTCGGATGACGTCACAGCCAAGCAGCTGCCAAACGCGTTTTCGATAAAAGTGGGAAGTGAACTCGGTAGGACCGTAACCGTCAAGGAACGCTTACTTTTCATGGAAGTAACTGTGTGCCGCCCGTAATGTTGACAAAACCGATTGGTGAGGTTCTGTGCTTCATACTATGAAGAATATGCATGCCTACTAAGCCCACGAAAATTCACGGAAGTCGCACAAATCAACGTAACAGACTGCTGAAAACAGAACGGATTGTTAAATCTGGACCTATAGATATACAAATTTTCCAGAACACACTGTATGGAGCTTGCTCTAGTTCTATATGATTAACTTTGTTCGCTCACTGGTGTTGTGCAACGAGCTGCATAAATGAATAGGCGCTGAGCCATACTCAGAGCATTTCACAATGGAATCTCAAGGTGTGAACATCATTGCAGACGCACTGGATTTTAATGATGAAAAGCGTAAACAGTTCATATTGTATTTGTAGCATAAACAGGAGAGGCCAGTATAATAAAGACATTCTCTTCTTCAAGGATGGGAAGTGTGGCTAAACATGTAGGAGTGCAAAGTGGTTAACACGATTCTTCCTTGTAATTCACTGGGATGATCCTGCTATCCCCTATAAAGATATGGTGACGTTGCTTCGATTATTCAACCAAACGGATACCATCATCTACGTCAAAGGGAAGAGAGCACATGGATACGTCAAATCGTCAAGTTTGCCCCTATTCAAGACTTTGAATTCAATGGGTGACCTGATCTTCATCGAGAAGAAGATGGGTGAAAATAGTGTTGTATCTGATTATGAAAATGTAAATGACTTTTAAGTTGGATGAAAAATTAATGAATTTCTACCTCGTAATCTGTGTATGCTTTCTTTTCACCCTGTTCCCAACTTGACAGCTTTGCCACCATACTACGAGGGTAATCCCAAAAGTAAGTTCTCCTATTTTTTATAAGTACGGAACTCTGTCTGTGTGGCAGTTGGTCACACTGTTATGAAGAGTGCTTCACGCGCTGTGTGTAAACACGCGTACGCCGCGCTGAGGCGCTCAGTCTTTGCTTGGCAGCCTTTGAGAATGGACCTCCCGTTGGATGGTACCGCCAGGTGCGAATTGCGCGCAGTTATTCGGTTTTTGAACGCACAGGGCTCTGCGCCGATTGAAATCCATCACCAATTGACAGAAGTGTATGGTGAGTCGTGTATGGATGCCAAAAATGTTATAAGTCTTGTAGAGAGTTTGCAGCTGGTCGGACCGAAATTCACGACGAGCAAAGGAGCGGGAGACCGTCAATTTCTGAGGGTACAGTGTTGAAGGTTGAGCAAAGCATGCGTAAAGATTGGCGGATCACCCTGGATGATCTCTGCACGTTGGTTACTGAGGTTTCCCGAACCACCGCTCACAGAATTTTAACGGAAACATTGAACTACCGGAAAGTGTGCGCATGAAGGGTGCCACGCATGGTGACTGAGGACCACATGCGGCAACGAGTTGATGCTTTCCGCACATTTCTTCACCGCCTTGCAGCCGAACAGGACAACGTTCTCGACTCAATTGTCTCGGGTGACGAAACCTTTGCATACCACTTTACACCTGAGACCAAGCAACAATCACGCCAGTCGCAGCATTCTTCTTCGCCAAAGCCGTGGAAATTCAAACAAACATAATCTGCCAGTAAAGTCATGACAACCGTTTTTTGGTATCGGAAAGGGGTATTGTTAGTCAACTTTATGCCCACTGGGACCACAATTAACGCTGACAGGTACTGTGAGACTCTGAAAAAACTCAAACGGGCAATTAAGAACCGAAGAAGAGGAATGTTGAGCAAGGGTGTACAGATCCTCCATGACAACGCTCGCCCACACATCGCTCGGCAAACCGTTGACCTCCTGCAACAGTTTCAGTGGAACATAATCACCCAGCCACCCTATAGTCCTGACTTGGTGCCCAGTTCTCCAGGTTAAAAGAACATCTGACCGGAAAGCGACTCAGCTATGACGACGAGGTGAAAGGAGAGGTTCATAACTTTCTGAACAGCATGGCGGCGAGCTGGTATGACATGGGCATACAAAAACTGCCACAGTGTCTACAAAAATGCATCGACAAATGGTTCAAATGGCTGTGGGCACTATGGGACTTAACATCTGAGATTATCAGCCCCTAGAACTTAGAACTACTTAAACCTAAATAACCTAAGGACACCACACACATCCATGCCAGAGGCAGGATTCGAACCTGCGACCGTAGCGGTCGCGTGGTTCCAGACTGAAGCGCCTAGAACCCCTCGGTCACAATGGCCGGCAAAAATGCATCGACAGAAATGGTGGTTATTTCGAAAAATAGCTAAATGTTCAAGCTGCAAACTGATGTAAACCATTGTAGAAATGGCTCTGAGCACTATGGGACTTAACATCTGTCCCCTCATTGTAGAAATAAACAGGTTTATGTACTTATAAAAAAACAGGAGACCTTACTTTTGGGATTACACTCGTACACCTATGGTTTTTATCAAGTACAGGTGATGTAATAGATATATTTGCTATATGTGTTTGGAATTGGATCCTGCCCCCTCCTCCCATAAGCCATTTTGTGCCGCACAGTAGCTTTCTGAGTGCTTATCGGCTTTCCCAGTCTTCATCTGTTAGCTTGTGAGCTACTCGTTTACGTTACAAAATGAAACGCCCAGCCAGCATCTTCAGCGGTGCCGGTGGCAAACGCCCTAGATAAGAAGAATTACCAGGTAAGCACGTATTCCAGTCGATAACTGTAACTTTTTTCTCACAGATCTTTCACCAAGAATTTCATAGCATTGAATACACGTCCTCCTCTTATTGATTCAGCATATAGCCAGGAAATACGGGATCAGCTTAAAGGTGAGAGGCAACAGCGACACCAGCAGAAGCAGCATCGTAAGTACATATTTACTTCTTCCTAGTGCCGTGTGTACATGTAATACGTTGCTGAGACATAGTCTTTACAAAATTTCTTTCTTCCTAAAATTTCATCGTAACGATGGGTCTATACGATAGACCTATGTCTCTAACGTCGATCAGTTGTAGAATTTTGGAACACGTATTATGTCCGAGTATAATGACTTTTCTGCTTTTCTGGAGACTAGAAATTTACTCTGTAGGAATCAGCATGGGTTTCGAAAAAGACGATCGTGTGAAACCCAGCTCGCGCTGTTCGTCCACGAGATTCAGAGGGCCATAGACACGGGTTCACAGGTAGATGCCGTGTTTCTTGACTTCGGCAAGGCGTTTGATACAGTTCCCGTCAGTCGTTTAATGAACAAAGTAAGAGCATACGGACTATCAGACCAATTGTGTAGATTGGATTGAAGAGTTCCTAGATAACAGAACGCAGCATGTCAATCTCAGTGGAGAGAAGTCTTCCGAAGTAAGAGTGATTTCATGTGTGCCACAGGGGAGTGTCGTAGAACCATTGCTATTCACATTATACATAAATGACCTTGTGGATAACATCGGAAGTTCACTGAGGCTTTTTGCGGATGATGCTGTAGTGTATCGAGAGGTTGTAACAATGGAAAATTGTAATGAAATGCAGGAGGATCTGCAGCGAATTGACGCATGGTGTAGGGAATGGCAATTGAATCTCAATCTCAATGTACACCAGTGTAATGTGCTGCGAATAAATAGAAAGAAAGATCCTTTATCATTTAACTACAATATAACAGGTCAGCAACTGGAAGCAGTTAACTCCATACATTATCTAGGAGTAGGCATTAGGAGTTATTTAAAATGAAGTGATCATATAAAATTAATCGCCGGTTAAGCAGATGCCAGACTGAGATTCATTGGAAGAATCCTAAGGAAATGCAAACCAAAAACAAAGAAAGTAGGTTACAGTACACTTGTTCGCCCACTGCTTGAATACTGCTCACCGGTGTGGGATCCGTACCAGGTAGGGTTGATAGAAGAGATAGAGAAGATCTAACGGAGAGCAGCGCGCTTCGTTACAGGATCATTTAGTAATCGCGAAAGCGTTACGGAGATGACAGATAAACTCCAGTGGAAGACTCTGGAAGAGAGACTCTCAGTAGCTCGGTACGGGCTGTTGTTGAATTTTCGAAAACATACCTTCACTGAGGAGACAAGTAATATATTGCTCCTCCTACGTATATTTCGCGAAGAGACATACCGACAATCTTTCTTTCCACGAACAATACGAGGCTGTAATAGAAGTACCCTCTAACAAACACCGTCAGGTGGCTTGCGGAGAATGGATGTAGATGTAGATATGTTGTTTTCTGAGCCTAAAACTGATCCTGTATTATAGTACCATGTAGAATCAACATATACATAACTCTTCATCTCGGTTCATTTGAGTGTTTTATCGCAACTGATTCTCAGTTTTACACTTTTTTTGCTTGTTCTCTACATCGTCTTCACGCTTAGTCAAGATTTTGAATGACCTTATCTCCCACAACTAGCTGAAAATAATGTCATGGAATTCCTAGATTCCATGTTTTAAAGTAAATCTGGCTGGAATTCCCACGTTGTTTATCTGGTTATAAAAGCAGAAGTTATTTTTTTCTGGGCCTTCCTGAGAATCTCACCTCCTTTCAAATTAACATTGTAAGTGTAGAGCAGTTGTGGCTTGAAATCAAGGAAATAGTATCGGCAGCAATTGAGAGATTTGTACCAAATAAATTAATAAACGATGGAGCTGATCTTCCTTGGCACACAAAAAGGTTAGAACACTGTTGCAGAAACAACGAAAAAAATATGCCGAATTTAAACAGACGAAAAATCTACAACATTGGCAATCTTTTACAGAAGCTCGAAATTTAGCACGGACTTCAATGCGAGACGATTATAGTAGTTTCCACAGTGAAACTTCGTCTCGAAACCTGGCAGAAAATTCAAAGAGATTCTGGTCGTATGTGCAGTATGTTGCGGCAAGACTCAATAAATGTCTTCTCTGCACGATAGCAATGGAGATAATATCGAAGATGTTGCTGCCAAAGCAGATTTACTAAACACAGCCTTCCGAAATGCCTTCACAAAAGAAGACGAAGTAAATATTCCAGAATTCGAATCAAGAACCGCTGCCAATATGAGCAACGTAGAAGTTGATATCCTCGGAGTAGTGAAGCAACTTAAATTACTTAATAAAAGTAAGTCTTACGGCCAACACAGTATATCAATTAGGTTCCTTTCAGAGTACCTGATGCAGTAACTCCCTACTTACCAACCATATACAACTGTTCGCTCGACGAAAGATCCTTAGTCAAAGACTGGAAAGTTGCACAGGTCACGCCAATATTCAAGAAACGTAGTAGGAGTAATCCACTATATTACAAGTCCATATCATTAACGTCGATATGCAGCAGGATTTTTGAACATATATTGTGTTCGACCGGTATGAATTACCTCGAAGAAAACGGTCTATTGCCACACAGTCAACACGGATTTAGAAAATATGGTTCTTATGAAACACAACTAGCTCGCACGAAGTGTTGAGTGCCATCGACAAGGGATTTCAAATTGATTCCGTATTTCTTAAGTCTGGAAGGATTTTGACAGTGTACCACACAAGCGGCTTGTAGTGAAATTGCGTGCCTATGGAATATCGTCTCAGTTACGGGACTGGATTCGTGATTTCCTGTCAGAGAGGTCACAGTTCGTAGTAATTGACGGAAAGTTATCGAGTAAAATAGAAGTGATTTCTGGCGTTACCCAAGGTAGTGTTACAGGCCCTTTGCTGTTCTTTATCTATAGAAATGAATTAGGAGACAATATGAGCAGACGTGTTAGGTTGTTTGCAGATGACGCTGTCATTTATTGACTACTGAAGTCATCAGAAGATCAAAACAAATAGCAAAACGAATTACAAAAGATATCCGAATGGTGCGAAAATTGGCAGTGTGAAGTCATCCACAAGAGTGCTAAAAGGAATCCGTTAAACTTCGGTTACACGATAAATCAGTCAAATCTAAAGGCCGTAAATTCAACTAAATACCTAGGAATTACAATTATGAACAACTTAAATTGGATGGAAGACACAGAAAATGTTGTGAGGGAGGCTGACCAAAGACACTTTGGTTTTATTGGGAGGACACTTAGAAAATGTAACAGATCTACTAAAGAGACAGCCTACACTACGCCTGTCTGTCGTCTTTTAGACGGAGTACATACAGAGAGTTCAAAGAAGAGCAGCAAGTTTTGTATTGTTGCCAATTAGGGGAGAGAGTGTCACTGAAATCTACAGGTTTTGGGATGGACATCATTACAACAAAGGCATTTTTCGTTGCGGAGGAATCTTCTCACGAAATTCCAATCAGCAGCTTTCTCCTCCGAATGCGAAAATATTTTGTTGACGTCGACTTACGTAGAGAGAAACGACCACCGTGATCAAATAAGAGAAATCAGTGTTCGTACGGAAAGATATAAGTGTTGGTTCTTTCCAAGCTCGATTGGAGACAGATCTGGTGATCGAGCAGCCCAAGGCAACATGTCGACACTCTGTAGAGCATGTTGGGTTACAACAGCGCTATCCTATTGAAAAACATCCCCTGTAATGCTGTTCAAAAATGGCGGCAAAACAGGTAGAATCACCAGACTGACGTACGCATTTTCAGTCAGGGTGCGTGGGATAAACACGAGAGTGCTCCTGCTGTTATACTAAATCGCATTCAATACCATAACACCAGGTGTACACAGTGACTATATGAAAAAAAAAACGTAAATTAGACTACTGGCCATTAAAATTGCTACACCACGAAGATGACGTGCTACAGACACTAAATTTAACCGATAGGAACAAGATGCTGTGATATGCAAATGATTAACTTTCCAGAGCATTCACACAAGGCTAGCGCCGGTGGCGACACCTACAACGTGCTCATGAGGAACGTTTCCACCCGATGTCTCATACACAAACACCAGTTGATCGGCGTTGCCTGGTGAAACGTTGTTGTGATGCCTCGTGTAAGGAGGAGAAATGCGTACCGTCACGTTTCCGACTTTGATAAAGGTCGGATTGTAGCCTATCGCGATTGCGGTTTATCATGTCGTGACATTGCTACTCGCGTTGGTCGAGATCCAATGACTGTTAGCAGAATATGGAATCGGTGGGTTCAGGAGGGTAATATGGGACGCCTTGCTGGATCCTAACCGCCTCGTATCACTGGCAGACGAGATGACATGCATCTTATCCGCATGGCTGTAACGGATCGTGCAGCCACGTTTCGATCCCAGAGTCAACAGATGGGGACGTTTGCAAGACAACAACCATCTGCACGAACAGTTCGACGACGTTTGCAGCAGCATGGACTATCAGCTCGGCGACCATGGCTCCAGTTACCGTTGACGCTGCATCACAGACAGGAGCGCCTGCGATGGTGTACTCAACGACGAATCTGGGTGCACAAATGGCAAAACGTCATTTTTTTGGATGAATGCAGGTTATGTTTACAGAATCATGATGATCGTATCCGTATTTGGCGACATAGCGGTGAAAGCACATTGGAAGCTTGTATTCGTCATCGCCATACTGGCGTATCACCCGACGTGATGGTAAGGAGGGGGGGGGGGCTATTGGTTACACGTCTCGGTCACCTCTTGTTCGCCTTGATGGCACCTTGAACAGTAGACTTTACATTTCAGATGCGTTATGACCCGTGGCTCTACCCTTCATTCGATCCCTGCGAAACCCTACATTTCAGCAGGATAATGCACGACCGCATGTTGCTGGTCCGGTACGGGCCTATCTGGATACAGATAATGTTCGACTGCTGCCCTGGCGAGCACATTCTCCAGATCTCTCACCAATTGAAAACGTCTTGTCAATGGTGGCCGAGCAACTGGCTCGTCACAATACCCCAGTCACTATTCTTGATGAAGTGTGGTATCGTGTTGAAGCTGCATGGGCAGCTGTACCTGTACACGCCATCCAAGCTCTGTTTGACTCAATGCCCAGGCGTATCAAGACCGTTATTACAGTTCAAATGGCTCTGAGCACTATGGGACTCAACTGCTGTGGTCATCAGTCCCCTAGAACTTAGAACTACTTAAACCTAACTAACCTAAGGACATCACACACCTCCATGCCCGAGGCAGGATTCGATCCTGCAACCGTAGCAGTCGCACGGCTCCGGACTGCGCGCCTAGAACCGCGAGACCACCGCGGCCGGCCGTTATTACGGCCAGAGGTGGTTGTTCTGGGTACTGATTTCTCAGGATCTATGCACCCAAATTGCGTGAAAATGTAATCACATGTCAGTCCTAGTATAATATATTTGTCCAATGAATACCTGTTTATCATATTCATTTATTTTTGGTGTAGCAATTTTAATGGCCAGTAGTGTAGTTACAAACTATAGCGTGTACACATTTTATTCAACATGTAAATGTCACTAGAGATATTCGGATTTAAGTTATGACATGTTCGATATGCCTGCTATCATTGGCGATTATGTGACGCAGACGAATAGCGAAATTCTGCATGGTCCACTGAAGTGTCGCAACAACGATGCAGTCAATGACCTTCACAATGGCTGTTTTCATATGGTTTTGGGGCTATTGCTGTACACCTTGTCTTTAATATAGCCCCACAAAAAGGAGTCACATGCGTCCAGATCCGTAGAATATGGCGACCAATCGAGGCCCATGTCAGTGGCCTCTGGCTACACCAGCGCCAGAATGCTCTTTGCAACGTTTGTATCCAGCAGATAATATTGTCCAGACCATCCTGGATGCTCTCCTCCAACTACAGCGATTGGGGAAGGCGGTGGCTTTCTGCTGGGTTCCGGGACATGTCGGCATTGCTGGGAATGGAAGGGCAGATCTCGCAGCCAAGGGGGCGTGTCTCGATCCACAAGTATCTCAGTGTGATATACCCCCACATGCACTCACCTCGCTGTTGAGCTCACGAGTCATGCGTCGGTGGGAGGATGAGTGGCTGGAAGTGACTGACAATAAGCTCCGTCTAGTCAAGTCCACAACGCGTGTGTGGTGTCCCTTTCAGCCCCGTCGACGCGAGGAGGTTCTCCTCACTCGGCTTCGGATAGGCCACAGCCCTACGACGCGTGGCTTCCTGCTCCGGCGAGAGGACCCTCCAATGTGTGGTGCTTGTGGCGTCCAGGTCACGGTGCGCCACGTTTTATTGGACTGCGTTTTATTTTCTGACCAGCCGGCCGCGGCTGACTTGCCAGCGGACCTGCCATCTCTTTTAGGCAACACTCGGACGAATGTGGTTAAAGTTTTAAAGTGCTGTGCCATGTCAAGTGCTTTTAGAGATCTCGCCCATATTTTATGTAAGTGGCCAGCCGATGACTGTGGCATTCTTGTTGCTACGTTTTCCCTTTCCTTACCTTCTACTTTCTTATGTCGCATTTTCCTTCTTTTCCTGCTTTCTTTGCGTGTGTTTTTCAGTTTTATTAGGTCTGTCCACATTCGTTTCCTTTAATGTGTGTCAGGGCGCTGATGACCTCGACGTTGAGCGCCCATAAGCACCAACACACACACACACACACACACACACACACACACACACACACACACCAGCGCGCGCGCTCCTCCAGGACATCAAACACTCGCCTGCTTCGACTGGGTTGAGCTCCGTCTCGCCTGAACCACATCTTGTCGATATAAGGATCACTTTGTAAAATGGGCATGAAATCATCTTCCAGAACCTTCGCGTATCGTGTGGTAGTAATCGTGCCATCAAGGAATAACGCACCGATTATTCCCTTACTGGACATTGCGCCCCACACAGTCACCCGTTAAGGGTGAATAGACTTCTCGATCGCCAAATGTGGATTCTCAGTCCTCTGATTACTTATCGACGAACCGACCCGAATGAAAGTGTGTTTCGTCGCTAAACCAAGCCATAAAGTCTCGCCGTCCCCGCGGTCAGCCGTGCAGTTTCAACGTCCTAACGCAAGCCGTTCAGAAGTCATGACGATTTTTTTCGTATAGTTCAATAACTGTCACCCTTCACGTCCAGTGAGTTTAGCTCGCAGACAGTTTGGCAGTAGGCAGACCAACACACGGTCACCGCTGAGACGGAAACAGAATCAGCCTTCCCTAGAAAACGCATCAGACTTCCATCCTGTCTCCAAATGAGCTCTCGCCTGACACCACTGAAGTAGCAAAAGGTTTGGGATCAGTGGAATGCACGCTACAGGTCGTCTGGCTTGGAGCTGTCTTCGAAGTAACCGATTTGTAACAGTTCATTGTGTCACTGTGGAGCCAACTGCTGCTCTAATTTCTGCTGCAGATGTAGTACGAGGATTGTAGGCTTGCCTCAACAATAGAGATAGCCGTATCGTATGTGGAACCACAGTGGAATGTGTTTGTGGAAAGATCAGACTAAACTGGCCGCAGAACTTTTAATAGTTGTAGGGACAACAGTATGTATGACTGACTGATTTGGGCTTGCTTCATTAATCGACATGGCCTTACTCCTCTCCCCCTCTGAGCACTATGGGACTCAACATCTTAGGTCATCAGTCCCCTAGAACTTAGAACTGCTTAAACCTAACTAACCTAAGGATAACACACAACACCCAGCCATCACGAGGCAGAGAAAATCCCTGACCCCGCCGGGAATCGAACCCGGGTGTGGGAAGCGAGAACGCTACCGCACAACCACGAGATGCGGGCATGGCCTTACTGTGCTGGAAGTGGAAACCGTTGAAAACAAGGGGAAACCACAACGCTAGTCTTTTGTCGAGGAAATGTAAGCCCTACAGTACGTTTAAATTATAATGGAATTCTCCTGAATAAATTATCCCGGATGTAAAATTGTCGCCCATTCGTATCTTCAAGCGGGGACTACTCAGGAGGATATTACCAGCAGAAAAAAACAAAACTGGCATTCTATGCGCTGTAGCATGGTATGTTACCTGCCTTAACGGAGATTTTAGAACTGAAAAGGGAAGTTCATCTTCTGAAGTTAGATATAGGGGGAATTAGTGGTGTGCGATAGCAGGATTTACATGACTTCTGGTCAGGTCACTACAGGGTTACCAACACAAAATAAAATAGGATAATGCAAGAGCAAGCGTAATAATGAATAAAAAAAGTAATGTGCATAATCTACTATGAATAGCATAGTGAACGCATTATCGTAGCCCAAGTAGACACAAGCCAACACCCGAAACAGTAGCACAAGTCTACACGCCAACTAGCTCCGCAAATGATGACAAGATTAAATGAAACTATAATGATATAAAGGATATTATGACGAGATAAAGGATATTATGATGAGATAAAGGATATTACTCACGTAGTTAGGCTAAATTTTCATTTTTATGGGTGATTGGAATTGGGTGTTAGAAAAATGAAAAGTAGGAAAAATAGTAGGAGGGTACAGTCTACGGGAAAGCAATGGCAAAATTTTGCACAGAGCATAATTTAATCATCTCTAATACTTGATTTAAGAACCACGAGAGAAGGTAGTAAACGTGGAAGAGACCTGGAGGCACTCGAATTTTTCAGATTCGTTAATAATGGTAAGATAGAGATTTTAGAATCAGATTTTAAACTGTAAGACATGTTTGGTGGCAGATTTGTATTCTGACCACAATTTATTGGTTATGAATCGTAGATGAGACGGAATAAATAGAAAATTAAGGAGACGGGCTCTAGATAAAGTGAAGGAACCACAGGTTGTTGAGAGTTTCAGTGCAAGCATCAGGTGACAATGGAGTGGAACGGTGTATGGAATACAAGAGAAGACGAATAGGTAGCCTTTAGATATGAAATGGTGGAGGCAGCAGCGGATCATAGAGCTAAAAAGGCAAGCTCTAGTAGAATTCCCTGGATAACACAGGAAACACTGAATCTAATTGATGAAAGCAGCAAATGAAGCAGCCAAAAGGGAATACAGACGTCTAAAAAATGAGGCTGTCAGAAAGCGCAAAATGGCTAAGCAGGAATGGCTAGAACACAAATGCCAGATTGTAGAAGTATACATAAATAGGGGAAAGATAGATGCAGTCTGTAGGAAAATTAAAGAGACTTTTGAAGAAAATAAAAGGAGCTGTATGAGTACTATAAGATCAGGTGGCAACCCAGTACTATGCAACATACACTGAAGAGCCAAAGAAACAGGTGCACCTGCGTAATGTCGTGTAGGGCCCCCAAGAGCACGCATAAGTGCCGCAATACCACGTGGCACGGACTCGACTCATGTCTGAAGTAGTGCTGGAGGGAACTGACACCATGAATCCTGCAGGGCTGTCCCTAAATCCGAGGGGATGGAGATCTCTTCTGAACGGCACGTTGCAAGGTATCCCAGATATGCTCAATAATGTTCATATCTGGGGAGTTTGGTGGCCAGAGAATGCGTTTAAGCTCAGAAGAGTGTTCCTGGAGCCACAATGTAGAAATTCTGGCCGTCTGGGGTGTCCCATTGTCCTGCTGGAACCGCCCAAGTCCGTCTGAGTGCACAATCGACATGAATGGATGCAGGCGATCAAACACGATGCTTACGTACGTGTCACCTGTCAGATTCGTATCTAGTTGTAGCAGAGGTCTCACAGCACTCCAACTGCAAATGCCCCACACAATCACATAGCCTCCACCAGCTTGAACAGTCCCCTGATGACCTGCAGAGACCATGGATTATGAGGTTGTCTCCATACCCGTGCACGTCCATCCGCTAGATACAATTTCAAACGAGACACGTCCGCCCAGGCAACCTGTTTCCAGCCATCAACAGTCCAACGTCCATGTTGACGGACTCAAGCGAGGCAGAAAGCTTAGTGTCGTGCAGTCATCAAGCATACACGAGTGGACCTTCGGTTCCGGTAGCCCATATCGATGATGTTTCGTTGAATGGTTCGCACGCTGACACTTGTTGATGGCACAGCACTGAAATCTGCAGCAACTTGCGGGATGGTTGCACTTCTGTCACGTTGAACGATTCTCTTCAGTTTTCTTACAGAATCGTTTTCCTGCCATAGGGATGCCGGAGATTTTATGTTTTACCGGAATACTGATATTTACGGTACACTCGTGAAATGTTCGTGTGGGCAATCCCCACTTCATCGCTACTTCAGAGATGCTGTGTATCATATCTCGTGAGCCGACTATAACACCACGTCCAGACTCAATTAAATCTTGATAACCTGGCATTTTATCAGTAGTAACCGATCTAACTACTGCGCCGAACACTTGCTGTTTTATAAAGGCGTTGCCGACCGCAGATCCATATTTCGCCTGTTTACATATCTCTGTATTTGAATATGCATGTCTATACCAGCGTCTTAGGCGCTTCAGTGTATATGAGACTTTAGGAATAAAGAAGTAATTCCAATGTAGTTTGTTGTTGTTGTGCTCTTCAGTCCAAAGACTGATTCGTTAGCCGCCCGCATCTCGTGGTCGTGCGGTAGCGTTCTCGCTTCCCACGCCCGGGTTCCCGTGTTCGATTCCCGGCGGGGTCAGGGATTTTCTCTGCCTCGTGATGGCTGGGTGTTGTGTGATGTCCTTAGGTTAGTTCTAAGGGACTGATGACCATCGATGTTAAGTCCCATAGTGCTCAGAGCCAACTGATTCGTTGGCTGCGCGAGGTAGCCGCTCCGTCTCGGGCGCCTTGTCACGGCCTGCTCGGCTCCCCCGTCGGAGTTTCAAGTCCTCCCTCGGGCGTGGGTATGTGTGTTGTCCTTAGCGTAAGTTAGTTTAAGTTAGATTAAGTAGGGCGTAAGCTTAGGGACTGATGGCCTCAGCAATTTGGTCCCATAAGACCTTACCACAAATTTCCAAAACTGGTTTGATGCAGTTCTCAATTCTCCACTATCTTATGCAAGACTGTTCATCGTCAAGTTACTACTGCAACCCAGGTCCTTCTGAATCTGCTTAGTGCATTAATCTTTTAGTCTCCCTCTACAATTTTTACCCTCCACGCTTCCCTCCAGTAATAAATTGTTGACCTCTTGGTGCCTCAGAACATGTCCTGTCAACCGATCCCTTCTTTTAGTCAAGATGTGTCACAAATTCCTTTTGTCCCCAATTCTGTTCAGTACCTCCTCATTAGTTACGCGATGTACCCATCTAATCTTCAACATTCTTCTGTAGCCCCACATTTCAAAACCTTCTATTACCTTCTTGTCTACACCGTTTATCGACCATGTTTCACTTCCATACCTGGCTACACTCCACACAAATATTTTAGAAAAGACTCCCTGACACTTAAATTTATACTTGATGTTAACACATTTCTCTTCCTCAGAAATGCTTCCCTTACAACGCTAGTCTACAATTTATGTCCTCTTTACTTCAACCATCATCAATTATTTTTCTACTTAAATAGCAAAACTCATCTACTACTTTAAGTGCCTCATTTCCTAATCTAATTTCCTCAGCATCACCTGATTTAATTCGACGACATTCCATTATCCTTCTTTTGCTTATGTTGATGTTCATCTTATATCCTCTTTTCAAGATACTGTCCATTCCGTTCAGCTGTTTTTCCAAGTCCTTTGCTGTCTCTGACAAAATTACAATGTCATCGGCAAACGCCGGGCTCGGTGGCCGAGTGGTTTTAGGCGCTTCAGTCCGGAACTGTGCGACTGCTACGGTCGCAGGTTCGAATCCTGCCTCGGGCATGGATGTCCTTAGGTCAGTTAGGTTTAAGTAATTCTAAGTTCTAGGGGACTGATGACCTGAAATGTTACGTCCCATAGTGCTCAGAGCCATGTAAACCATTTTTCGGTAAACCTCAAGGTTTTTATTTCTTCTCCCTGGATTTTAATGCCTGCTCCAAATTTTTCTTTTGTTTCCTTTACCTCTTGCTCAATGTGCAGATTGAATAACATCGGGGATAGGCTACAACCCTCTCTCACTCGCTTCCCAACCACTGCTTCCCTTTCGTGCCCGACTCTTATAACTGCCATCTGTTGTCTGTACAAGTTATAAATAGTCCTTCGCTTCCTGTACTTTGCCCCTGCCACCTTCAGAATTTGAAAGAGAGTATTCTAGTCAACAATGTCCAAAAGTTTCTCTAAGTCTACAAATACTATGAATGTAGGTTTGTTCTTCCTTAACATCTCTTCTAAGATAAGTCATGGGGCCAGTATTGCTTCGCGTGTTCCTACATTTCTACGGAATCCAAACTGATCTTTACCGAGGTCAGCTTCTACCACTTTTTCCATTCGTTTGTACAGAGTTAGTGTTAGTATTTTGCAAACCTTGACTTATTGTACTGATAGTTCGGCAATTCTCAGTCCTGTCAGCACAAGCTTTCTTTGGTACTTGAATTTTCATGTTCTCCTTGAAGTCTGAGGGTATTTCGCCTGTCTGATACATGTTGCTCACTAAATGGAAGAGTTTTGTCTTGACTAGCTCTCCCAAGGCTATCAGTAGTTCTAACAGAATGTTGTCTACTCCTGAGACCTTGTTTCGACTTAGGTCTTTCAGGTGCTCTGACAGATTCTTCACGCAGTATCATATCTCCCTTTTCATCTTCGTCTACGTCCTCTTCCACTTCCATTACATTGCCCACAATTACATCGCCCTTGTACCTTTCTCCTTTCCCTTCTTTGCTCAGGAATAGTTTTCCATCTCAGCTCTTGATAATCATACAGGTGGTTCTCTTTTTTCCAAAGGTCTCTCTAACTTTTCTGTAGGCGGCATCTATCTTATCCTCGGTGATATATGCCTCTACATCCTTACATTTGTCGTCTAGCCATTCCTGCTTAGCCATTTTGCATTTCCTGTTGGTCTCATTTCTGAGACGAATGTATTCCTTTTGGCCTGCTTCATTCACTGCATTTTTTATTTTCTCCTTTCGCAATTAATTTCAGTTTCTCTTGGCTTAAGCTAGGGTTTCTACTGGCCCTCGTCTTTTTACCTACTTGATCCTCCGCTGCCTTCACTATTTCATCTCTCATAGCTACCCATACTTCTTCTAATGTATTCCTTTCCCTCGTTCTTGGCAGTCGTTCCCTAATGCTCCCTATGGAACACTCTGCAACCTTCGGTTCTTTCAGTTTATCCAGGTCCCATCTCCTTAAATTCCTACCTTTTGGCAGTTTCTTCAGTTTTAATCTACAGTTCACAACCAATAAATAGTGGTCAGAGAACACGTCTCCCCCTGAAAATGTCATACAACTTAAAACCTGATTCCGAAATCTCTTTCTTACCATTACATAATCAATCTCAAACCTTCCGGTATCTCCTGATATTTTCCACATATACAGCTTTCTTTCATGATTGTAAAACCACATGTTAGCTATGATCAAGTAATGCTCTGCAAAATTCTAACAGGCGGCTTCCTCTTTCATTCCTTACCCCCAGCCCATATTCACCTACTACTTTTCCTTCTCTTCCTTTTCCTGCTATCGAGTTGCAGTCCTTCCTGACTATTACATTTTCATCTCTCTTAATTATAATTTCTTTTAACTCATCGTACATTTCTACAATCTCTTCATCATTGCGGGGCTAGTTGGCATATAAACGTGTGCTACTGTGGTGCGCTTGTGTCTTTTTAGTGTCTATCTTGGCTACAATAATGTGTTCATTATGTTGTTCGCAGTACCTTATCCGCGTTCATATTTTTTAAGTTCATTATTAAACCTACTGCTTCACTATCATTCTCTGATTTTGTATTTATAACCCTGTATTCACCTGACCAGAATTCCTGTTCCTCCTGCTACCGAACTTCACTAATTCCGGCTATGTCTAACTGTTATCTATCCGTTCCCCTTTTTAAGTTTTCTAACCAACCAGCGCGATTAAGGGATCTCGCATTCCACGCTCCGATCCGTAGAATGCCAGTTTTGTTTCTCCTGATAACGACGTCATCCTGAGTAGTCCCCGCCCAGAGATCCGAATGGGGGACTATTCTACCTCCTGAATATTGTAATCAATAGGATGCCATCATCTATTAACCATACAGTAAAGCTACATGCCCTCGGGAAAGATTGCGGCTGTAGTTTCCCCTTGCTTTCACCCGTTCGCAGTACCAGCACAGCAGTGCTGTTTTGGTTGATGTTACAAAGCCACATGAGAATCATCTAGACTGTTACCCCTGCAACTATTGAATAGGCTGTTGCCCCTCTTCAGGAACCACACGATTGTCTGGCCTCTCAACATATTACCCCCCCCCCCCCCCCGCCCCAATGGTGGCTCCACCTACGCTACGGCTATCTGTATCGCTGAGGGACGCAGGCTCTCCCACCTATGATGTAATTTTGCTCTGCCTCTCTCCCTTCCCTGCCATCTCACTCTGATTCTCCCACACTCAACGCCCTCCGCCCCCACCCCAGAGCTTCGTATCCCACACTTCTTTCCAGATGGGATGTCTGTTCATACTATAAACTGTGCGAGCAGTCCCAGCGCCATTCGACCGCCTGCATTTCCAGCGGCAGCAGCATTAATTTGCAAAGTTCCTAATATTTTTATATAATCTCAGCAGCAGCCACGAAATACTTCCAAATATTATTATTTATCAAATATTGATAATGGCGAGTACTCAGTGTGTATTTGTCAAATATATTTGTCAAACATTGATATTCTTGCTATTATACATGTTCATAATTTTTTTCAGCATCCAATCGCGTTGTTGCTAAATTTCTTCCACCAGCACAACCTCAGGATGAGCTGAGTTGCCATTACTGCCTGCTCACCAGCATTTGTCTAGAAAACAAGATGGTCAGCAGTAGCATTGGCAAGAGTAAGTAACTGTCCGTTACTAATAATATTGTTGATGTATAACTGTTTTAAAAACACACAACCTTTTATAATTAAGTATTTGTCTTATATATAATTCATTACTAGCTGACCGGCGAACTCTGTTCCGCCTTAAAGCCTATAAATAATCAGATTTTGGATGTTAAGTACAATTTTTATTGTTGTTGTTGTCGTCTTCAGTCCTGAGACTGGTTTGATGCAGTTCTACGTCCTACTCTATCCTGTGCAAGCTGCTTCATCTCCCAGTACGTACTGCAGCCTACATCCTTCTGAATCTGCTTAGTGTATTCATCTCTTGGTCTCCCTCTACGAGTTTTACCCTCCACGCTGCCCTACAATACTAAATTGGTGATCCCTTGGTGCCTCAGAACATGTCCTACCAACCTATCCCTTCTTCTAGTCAAGTTGTGCCACAAACTTCTCCCCAATCCTATTCAATACCTCATCATTAGTTACGTGATCTACCCATCTAATCTTCAGCATTCTTCTGCAGCACCACATTTCGAAAGCTTCTATTCTCTTCTTGTCCAAACTATTTATCGTCCATGTTTCTCTTCCATACATGACTACGCTCCATACGAACACTTTCAGAAACGACTTCCTGACACTTAAATCTATACTCGATGTTAACAAATTTTTCTTCAGAAATGGTTTCCTTACCATTGCCAGTCTACATTTTATATCCTCTCTACTTCGACCATCATCAGTTATTTTGTTCCCCAAATAGCAAAACTCCTTTACTACTTTAAGTGTCTCATTTCCTAATCTAATTCCCTCAGCATCATCCGACTTAATTCGACTACATTCCATTATCCTTGTTTTGTTTTTGTTGATGTTCATCTTATACCCTCCTTTCATGACGCTGTCCATTCCGTTCAACTGCTCTTCCAAGTCCTTTGCTGTCTCTGACAGAATTACAATGTCATCGGCGAACGTCAAAGTTTATATTTCTTCTTCCTACTTCCTAATCCGAATTTTTCGCTCCCTGAATTTTACCCGTGCCACCTTCAGAATTTGAAAGAGAGTATTCCAGTCAACACTGTCAAAAGCTTTCTCTAAGTCTGCAAATGCTAGCCTTTCCTTAATCTAGCTTCTAAGATAAGTCGTAGGGTCAGTATTGCCTCACGTATTCCAATATTTCTACGGAATCCAAACTGATCTTCCCCGAGGTCGGCTTCTACCAGTTTTCCATTCGTCTGTAAAGAATTCGCGTTAGTATTTTGCAGCTGTGACTTATTATACTGACAGTTCGGTAATTTTCACATCTGTCAGCACCTGCTTTCTTTGGGAATGGAATTATTATATTCTTCTTGAAGTCTGAGGGTATTTCGCCTGACTCATACATCTTGCTCACCAGATGGTAGAGTTTTGTCAGGACTGGCTCTCCCAAGGCCGTCAGTGGTTCCAATGGAATGTTGTCTACTCCCGGGGTCCTTGTTTTGACTCAGGTCTTTCAGTGCGCTGTCAAACTCTTCACGCAGTATCCTATCTCCCATTTCAACTTCATCTACATTCTCTTCCATTTAGCCGGCCGCGGTGGTCTAGCGGTTCAGGCGCTCAGTCCGGAACAGCGTGACTGCTACGGTCGCAGGTTCGAATCCTGCCTCGGGCATGGATGTGTGTGATGTCCTTAGGTTAGCTGGGTTTAAGTAGTTCTAAGTTCTAGGGGACTGATGACCACAGATGTTAAGTCCCATAGTGCTCAGAGCCATTTCAACCATTTGAACCTCTTCCATTTCCATAATATTGTCCTCAAGTACATTGCCCTTGTATAGGCCCTCTATACATTCCCTCCACCTTTCTGCTTTCCTTTCTTTGCTTAGAACTGGGTTTCCATCTGAGCTCTTGACATTCATACAAGTGGTTCTCTTTTCTCCAGAGGTCTCTTTAATTTTCCTGTAGGCAGTATCTATCTTACCCTTTGTGAGATTACCCTCTACATCCTTACGTTTGTCCTCTAGCCATCCCTGCTTAGCCATTTTGCACTTTCTGTTGATCTCGTTTTTGAGACGTTTGTATTCCTTTCTGCCTGCTTCATTTTTATATTTTCTCCTTTCATCAATTAAATTCAGTATTTGTTCTGATACCCAAGGATTTCTACTATCCCTCGTCGTTTTACCTACTAGGTCCTCTGCTGCCTTCACTACTTCATCTCTCAAAGCTACCCATTTTTATTCTACTGTACTTCTTTACCCCATTCCTGTCAATTGTTCCCTTATGCTCTCCCTGAAACTCTGTACAACCTCTGGATTAGTCAGTTTATCTAGGTCCCATCTCCTTAAATTCCCACCTTTTTGCAGTTTTTTCAGTTTTAATATACAGTTCATAACCAACAGATTGTGATCAGAGTCCATATGTGCCCCTGGAAATGTCTTACAATTAAAAACTTGGTTCCTAAATCTTTGTCTTAGCATTATGTAATCTATCAGAAACCTGTCAGTATCTCCAGGCTTCTTCCATGTATACAACCTTCTTTTATGATTCTTGAACCAAGTGTTAGCTATGATTAAGTTGTGCTCTGTGCAAAACTCTATCAGGCGGCTTCCTCTTTTATCTCATAGCCCCAATACATATTCACCTACTGCGTTTCCTTCTCTCCCTTTTCCTACTACCGAATTCCAGTCACCCATGACTATTAAATTTTCGTCTCCCTTCACTATCTGAACAATTTCCTTTATTTCATCATACATTTCTTCAATTTCTTCGTCATCTGCAGAGGTAGTTGGCATATAAACTTGTACAATTTTTTATTAGGAAATACAAATAAAAAAATTAAATATTTTAATGGTCCTTTATTGTTTATGTTTTTTGGTACATAGGTTCCACTCTTCAATTAAATACCTTGTGATACACGACGTTTTTTGTTTTATTATCAGGCACAAACACAAACAACGCAGATGGTTTTCCGACCCGTGAATATGCCACATATAATTGACCATGTGAAAAACATGGATATTCCAGATTCAAACCACAAACTTTCAAGGATTGGCCTTGTTATTTGTTAATTGTCATGGCGAATGCAAGACGGATCGGAAGTTGAAGTCTTTTAAACTATAACGGCATCTCGGTTGGGATCATCGGGAACCTCGGAATGAGAACTTCCTCACCTTCGAATTTTCCTTTGAGTACCGTCGCGTAAATAACATTGCTCATCAGTTTACTTACCACCAAACTCATAACGTTGGTGGCGTCATAATGGAATCATAGTTCACATTGAATGCTTTATTTCTCTATATTGTTTCGTGAGAAATACGTCGTCTTTTTCCGTCATATATTCGTACGTTAATATGAGGCCTATATTAGATATCTATGCATTAAAGCGATACCTACAACAAAAGACCCCCCTGTGTCCACAATGTGTTTTGATGATTGTGAATCCCTGTCAGGTGTAACCCCACATAAAACGCATGGTCCACACGATGTCGACGAGCCAAAAATGGGGACGCACGACGAATAAATTATCCGAATGTGACGAAAAACGATAGATGTGATGAATATTTACACACAAACAAATTATTACAATTTCAGAAAACTGTATGATTTTTTCGGGAGAAAGAGCTTCATATACTGAGCAAGTCAATGACATGTTGGTCCACCTCTCACACTGACACAAGCAGGTACTCGGCTTGGCATTGATTGATAGTTGTTGGATGGCCATCTGAGAGTCATCGTGCCAAATTCAGTCCAACTGACAAGATAGATCGTCAAAATCTCGAGCTGCCCCTAATGCTCCAAATGTTCTCAACAGGGGAGAGACCCAGCGACCTTTCTGGCCAAGGGAGGCCTTAGCAGTCACGTAGACAAGCAGTAGAAACTCTCGCCATTTGTGACCGGATGTTATCTTCCTGAAATATGGCTCTGAACACTATGGGACTTAACAGCTATGGTCATCAGTCCCCTAGAACTTACAACTACTTAAACCTAACTAACCTAAGGACATCACACAACACCCAGCCATCACGACGAAGAGACAATCCCTGACCCCGCCGGGAATCGAACCCGGGAAGCGAGAACGCTACCGCACGACCACGAGATGCGGGCTCCTGAAATATAAGCCCAGGATGGCTCACCATGAAGGGCAACAAAACGGGGCATAGACTGTTGTCGACGTACTTCTGTGCTGCAAGGGTGCCACGGATGACAACCAAAATGGTCGTGCTATGAAAAGAAATGGCAGCCCAGACCATCACTCATGGTTGTCAGGTCGTATGGGGTTCAAAAGTCGTATCTGTACTCCACTTCGGTGCGGATCCTCTACAGACACGTCTTCGGCAATGAATCACATTCACTGCAGTACAGTTGTCTTCAATGATGAGTCCCGCTTCGATGTGACCAGCGAAGACATGTCTGGAGACTTCCTGGAAAATGGTGGACTACCAATCTGACGGTCGACCGCTATACAGCCTGACAAACAAGAGTGATGGCCTCGGATGCCATTTCATTTTATAGCAGGACCCCTTTGGTTGTCATCCGCAGCTCCCTTAAAGCACATCAGTATGTCGACGATATTCTACTCCTAGTTTTATTGCCCTTCGTGGCAAGCCATGCCGGGCTTATGTTTCAGCAAGATAATGGCAGCTCGCACAGGGCAAGAATTTCTACAGCTTGTCTTCGTGCCTGCCAAAACTTACCTTGGCCAGCAGGTTCACCAGCTCACTTCCCAGTTGAGAACTGCTGGATCATTGTGGGCAAGACCCGTCAATGATCTCGGGATTTTGATGATCTAACGCAGCAGTTGGACAGGATTTGACACTATATCGCTCAGGAGCTTATCTAGCAACACTATCAAAGGATGCAAAGGCGACGGCCGGGTGGCCGAGCGGTTCTGGGCGCTACAGTCTGAAACCGCGCGACCGCTACTGTCGCAGGTTCGAATCCTGCCTCGGGCATAAATGTGTGTGATGTCTTTAGGTTAGTTAGGTTTAAGTAGTTCTAAATTCTAGGGGACTGACGACCTCAGAAGTTAAGTCCCATAGTGCTCAGAGCCATTTCAACCATTCGATGCCAAGGCGAAAAACAGCTTCCATAAGGGTGAGAAGTGAACCAAAGTATTATTGACTTACTCAATTTGTGAAGCTCTTTCTCTTGAATAAACCATCCAAATTTTCTGTAATTGTAATCATGTGTTTGTTCCGTCCCATTTGGATAATTCTTTCGTGGTGCGTGGCTTTTTTTGTCTTAGAATGTACTTAGACAGCCTTTCACGATACTTAATATGATGATGATTGTATGTTTAAAGGGACTAAATTTCTTTGTCATCAGTCCCTCCATTTCATATGATGAACACGTGAGACAGGAAAGAAGCAAAAAAGTGGAGGCTTTATTGCTCAAACTATATAATCAAGTCAAAGAGTTAGAAAAGGGCGTAATAGAAAATTGAGATAACCCAGACAGCGTCGTCCACAGGAGGGACTAAAGGCACAACAAGGTTAGGAGGAAAGAAAGTAACATGTGGTCGCATGGGGATACCCGCCTGAGGGGGAGGCTCTCCCTCCCACAACCACCCCTAAAGCTGAAAGTGGGTTACTATTATAGTTTAGTGTAAACTCCGATTTCCCTCAGGAAATTCAACACTTTGGCAGTAGCTGTCTCGTCATGCGCAAGCACCTGAGGTAGTGAGGCAAGCAAGTGGAGAGCATGCCGCAGATCGGCCAGGGCTCACTCAACAAGAACATGGGCCATCGTCAGTATACTGCCGCTGCTGCAGTGTGGAGGATCAAAATGGTTCAAATGGCTCTGAGCACTATGGGACTTAACTTCTGAGGTCATCAGTCCCCTAGAACTTAGAACTAATTAAACCTAAGTAACCTAAGAACATCGCACACATCCATGCCCGAGGCAGGATTCGAGCCTGCGACCGTAGCGGTCGCGTGGTTCCAGACTGTAGTGCCTACAACCGCTCGGCCACACCGGCCGGCTGTGGAGGATCCTCCCAAGGCAGATGGAACTCGTGGGTGAGTCCCGTGTGTCCGATATGTAGTGGACGCGTGTTTCCGAGAGGCCTGGAAAGAGGTATGCCACTCCTTTATGGGTCTCTTAACCGCTCAAAATATTGCGTCTAAGCTGTAATCGTAAGTTGATCAGTAGTCTTTGTCTTTAGCTACACGGTCTGCCAGTTCATTTCCTGGAATGCCTATGTGGCTCGGGGTCCAGATGAAGGTCACTGTCTTTCCAGAGCTGTAGTGGTCAACCAGCACGTCCTGTATGTCTGTGACCAAAATATTTTTGTGACAGAACAGGAATATGCCTTTTAAGCAACTCATGGAGTCACAACAGATCAGAGAATTGATCGTGGCAACTGATTTGACATACTGCAAAGCGTGCGATATGGCAACAAGCTCTGTAGACACTCCAGGCACCCAGCAGAGAGTGCTTCCCGCGTCCCCTTGCACGTGCAAAAGTGTAACCAAATATTTCGTCGACTTTCGATCTGTGTAGATGCATACCGAATGAGAATAACCGTGGTGGATCGAACGAAACAGGGCTCGGGGAAGGGTAGGATCAGCATCATTCTTTGGACCACAAAAGAGGTCCACCTGTATCTCAGGATAGGGTACAGATCACGGATGGTGTCGAGAGGGAGCCCAAGTAATACAGACTAAAGGAAGTTGTTGGAGGTCGTTCAGTAGAGTATAAAGTCGGATCCCATCTGGTCTACCTAGTTTTGGGTGGTGCACAAACAGTCTGAACTGTTGGTTGTGGAACAGAGTTTAGTGACATGTGACATGGGTGAGTAGGCATCTGACAGACTGTGACTGCGTAATTAGCCAGAAGCTGCTGTCATCTGACGTGCAGCAATGGGACACCATCTTCGGGCATGAGTCTGTCAATAGGGCTCATGTGGAAGGCCCCATTGCCAACTGCGCGCCGTTGCGTTGGAGAGGGTCCAGCAAGCTTTGTATGGATGGTGCTTCTGACTCATAGGCAACACGTCCATAGTCAAAACGAGATAAAATCAGCGTTCCATAAAATATGAGAACTATGCAGGCCGTGGCCCCCGGAGGAGTTACTAATAAAACGGAAGCATTAACCTTCTGCATGCAAGTTGCCTTGAGCCGGTGGACATACGACAGCCAAGTTACCTTGTTGTCAAATAAAATACCTAATAATTTAAAAGTTTCAACGACTTCAAGTAACTGGTCACCAGGATAAATTTCTGGGTGCAGGTACACAGTTCAGAGTCGGCAAAAATGTACAACTGGTTATTTTGCAGGAGAAAACTGATAGCCCTGATTCAAAGCCCAGTCCCGTACTCTCCAGACAGCCCGCTGAAGTTATGCTCAGCAATGCTCAGGGATACAGAGACACAGAACAGGCAAAGATCAATCCACATACGGTGACGGAGAGACTGACGGGCCTGCTGGATTTATGATGCCATTGATGGCAATAGCGAACAGCTTACACTCAGAACTGAATCACTGAGGTCCCCTAGTTTCCTGTACAGATTGGTTACCGAGAGTCTAACCTGTCGAGACCCGAAAAAATCGGAGAGATAAGAAATCCTGGATAAAAAATGTAAACTGCCCTGAAACCCCACCCGTAGACAGGTAGACAAGACGTGATGTCGCCAAGTGGTTTCGCATGCCATCGGTAGAACAAAGAACACAGCAGTCAGATGTTGGCGATGAGCGAAAGCATTGTGTGCTGCAGATTCCAGACAAACCAGGTGATACGTGGTGAACAGGAGAGCCTGAAAGCCACTTTGTAATTTTACGGCTTCAAGGCAGCAAAGCCGCGAGGGGTAGCCACGTGGTCTTTTGGGTCTTGTCACGGTCCGCACGGCTCCCCCTGTCGGAGATCCGAGTCCACCCTCGGACAAGGGTGTGTGTGTCGTCCTTAGAATAAGTTAGTTTAAGTTAGATTAAGTACTGTGTAAGCTTAGGGACCGATGACCTCAGCAGTATGGTCCCACAAGACCTTTCCACAAATTTCCACTTCAAGGCAGCTACAAAGACGGCGACAGCTTACAAAGGCCATTCGTTAGAGAGACTGGCTGGTAGTAAGTTAAAATACATGGGTCCTTTCCCGGTTTCAGGACGGGAATAACAATACCTTCCCGCCAATGAGAGGGAAACTCTCTTCCCACCAAATATGATGAAAAAGAGTGAGGATAAGATTCAGGCTGTTGGCACGAAGGTATTTGAGCATTCTTTGTGGATATTGTCGGGTGCAGGCGCCGCATCTCGACACCCTGCACAATCGCCGCGAAGCTCCCATTCACTAACATGGGCATCGTGCGATAGAGAGACGTGTGCATAGGACTGCGGAGGGCGCTCAGTAAGGTGTTTCCGGGTTAGGAAATAAGGATGGTAATTACTGCAACTAGACTCTTCAGCGGAGTCAGCTGCAAAACCGTCGGCAAGTACAACGGGATCAGTGCAGATGTTACCACTAACAAGGAGACCAAGAACCGCAAAGGGTGGTGGATGGTCGAAAGTGCGGCGGAGTTTAGTCCATACTTGGGACGACTGCAAAGATGATAACATTGCTTCCAACACTCTTGCTTCCTTTTCTTCATTACAAACCGCGCTTTCGCCTGGAGTCTCTTGAATGCTGTTAAATTATCCTTTCATGGATGTCGTTCGCCGTTGAAGCGCCCTGCTGAATAATAGTATTAATAGTAACTTGTACCATTTTGTCGATATCCGTCGCACGACTGACTGCAAGAATGGCTGCCAGTCAGCTTTCTGAAACAACGAACATGGAGCATGTACCAGATGTCTGTGAGTGGAGAGAGAGAACGATAGGGAAATGGTCGCTGTCACAAAGATTGCCATGGACGCGACATTAAATCGGGGGTTGCAGACTGTTATATCAGTAGTTGAGTAAGTTGCGAGGGCCGCTCTTGCAGCTCCAGTGTTGAACAGGCACAGTCCGATTCTGAAATGAGGTGTTCTAGTACCCGGCCTCTGTGAGACATAGTGTCGCTGCCCAACAGGGTTGTGGGCACTGAAGTTCCCGAGTAAGAGAAAGGTGGCAGGTAGCTCCAACAGCTCGTGATAGTGGACAGGTCTGTCAGGGGGTAGATAAATACTACTGACTGTCATCCGAAGTGACAGGTAGACACTAACGGCCATGGCCTCTAAGAGAAATGGTGAGTGGTATATCTTCTATCTTCACACAGCCCTGAAGCGCCCATAATTGCTTAGTGTGCGATATTTTGATCAGCAAAGATAAGTTTCTTATCTTTCCGGTTGCTTCAGCCTCCCAAAACCGATCTTGAATATTTTCAACGAAAAACAGTGACTTCGTTGTAGCGGAAGATCCACCGTCAGTTCGGGAATAAGTCAAGAATTCGGCTAACTATCAACTTCCATTTGTCCTTAACTGGATCCCGGCCTGAGGCATGGTCAAAGACGGAAATGTCATAGGATTGTAGACCTTTGCATTAAAACCGCTGTTCCTGACTGTTGTGACCGCCATGTTGGCACGGCCACCATAAAGTTTGGTCCGTTTCCAGTTCATTGTGGATTATGCGCCCCTATGCCACTCACTGTGATCAAAGGCTCTCCATGTGGGAAAAGGGCCACCTGGCACAGCAGTCGTTGCGCGGAGCACTGGTGCGCCAAAGCTGATAGGTACCTACTACTTGGCAGACACGGGGAGATTACAGCTCAGGCTGCGACAGTACGATCTCTGCGTTGTCACAGGACTGCATGAAAACCCAACCACAACAGACTTGCTCCTGGGCTGTATTTGGGTGGAGAGGTAGATGCACTTGATTGGTAGTACAGAAGATAACAGCGCACAGTGGAGAGTTAGAGCAACATAGTAATGTGTTCTTCCCCAAACGGCCCACACTTTTGTAAAATTTGGAAAGTGGAGGTCAAACCCAAAATGGGGACCAGAACACAAAGAGGCAAAAAGGTGAAGGAAAATGCTTTAAAAAAGAGAAAATCTTCAGAAGAGCAGAGAATAGTCAAAATACCAAGGTAAAAACATGATCTAACAAAGAGACTTCTATTAGTCACATCTTAAGACATGTAAGGAAGGGCTGTGGGTTTATTCTAGCTCCTGACACTGCAGGGGAGAAGATGATGAAGTATCATCTACTTGTAATAAGCACGCTGTTCGTTCTTCCCACGCGCTCTGCAAGTGTGCAGTGACTTTACTGCTCATGTGCAAACTCGATTCCCACCTAGTTACTAGTACTGCGATTTGTTTTTTGCACATACTATCTAATCAAAAATATCAGGACGCCTCCTCTGCACTGTGATGTCCACGAATGTGGTAAAGCAGCCAGCAGCGCTCTCGCTAACCGGTCCCCAAAAGAATGAACGTTTCATACTAAATTGTACTAAAGGTACGTCCTACGCCGCAAATAACTCGAATGTCAGTGCGTTAGGAATGATAAATCGTTACTAAAAAGCCAACTCCCTAACATACTACACCTAGAGAGGTCCTTCTGTGTAATAGTATCTGATTGACCTCCACAGTGATTCGGACAAAAAGACAAGGCATGAAAACTCTCATTCTCTTTACAAACACACTGTCTTCACGTTGCACATGATCTCACACGCATTTACATCGTTTGTCAAGTGTCCTCTCCACCTCTGGTCTCTGTACTGACCATCGGTGCTCTGAAATTTGCTACAACATACCAGCACTGCTACAAGCAGTATACCTGTCATTGCGTAAATGCACCATTACTTCCCATCTCAAAACACCTACTTAGGCAGTAGATCTAACTGTATATACAGATACTAAAGCGACATCTACATCACATCATTGCCCAGTCTATGCTCAGTCCTTCAACGGTTGTGATCCGCAAACAGACATCTGTAAGCATACATGTCCACCATACAAACCCACTTGATAATTGGGATCATTTGCTGAAACGTCTCATGTAGGCAATCAATAATTCCAGTTTACATCTGTCCAGGTGGGTACTTGCAGGTATTGTATTGTAGTTTAATGACAATAGCGTAGTGGGGTATGTGACATACATTACTGGTAGCGTCCATCAGAGTAGATCTAGTATGTATTTCTGGCTCAATGCCTACAGACAGCACATATTTAATGTCTTTTTGTATATAAAAACTGCATTTTTGTGACTAGTTTTTGAAACCCAAACTGTTAAAATTTATTATTTTAACAAAATCCACAATCTATTGGTTATGAACTGTAGATTAAAACTAAAGAAACTGCAAAAAGGTGGGAATTTAAGGAGATGGGACATGGATAAACTGAAAGAACCAGAGGTTGTACAGAGTTTCAGGGAGAGCATAAGGGATCAATTGACAGAAATGGGGGAAAGAAATACAGTAGAAGAAGAATGGGTAGCTTTGAGGGATGAAGTAGTGAAGGCAGCAGAGGATCAAGTAGGTAAAAAGTCGAGGGCTAGTAGAAATCCATGGGTAACAGAAGAAATATTGAATTTAATTGATGAAAGGAGAAAATATAAAAATGCAGTAAATGAAGCAGGCAAAAAGGAATACAAACGTCTCAAAAATGAGATCGACAGGAAGTGCAAAATGGCTAAGCAGGGATGGCTAGAGGACAAATGTAAGGATGTAGAGGCTTATCTCACTAGGGGTAAGATAGATACTGCTTACAGGAAAATTAAAGAGACCTTTGGAGAAAAGAGAACCACTTGTATGAACATCAAGAGCTCAGATGGAAACCCAGTTCTAAGAAAAGAAGGGAAAGCAGAAGGGTGGAAGGAGTATATAGAGGGTCTATACAAGGGCGACGTACTTGAGGACAACATTATGGAAATGGAAGAGGATGTAGATGAAGATGAAATGGGAGATACGATACTGGGTGAAGAGTTTGTCAGAGCACTGAAAGACCTGAGTCGAAAGAAGGCCCCGGAGTAGACAACATTCCATTGGAACTACTAATGGCCTTGGGAGAGCCAGTCCTGACGAAACTCTACCATCTGGTGAGCAAGATGTATGAAACAGGCGAAATATCCTCAGACTTCAAGAAGAATATAATAATTCCAATCCCAAAGAAAGCAGGTGTTGACAGATGTGAAAATTACCGAACTATCAGTTTAATAAGTCACAGCTGCAAAATACTATCGCGAATTATTTACAGACGAATGGAAAACTGGTAGAAGCCGACCTCGGGGAAGATCAGTTTGGATTCTGTAGAAATATTGGAACACGTGGGGCAATACTGACCTTACGACTTATCTTAGAAGAAAGATTAAGGAAAGGCAAACCCACGTTTCTAGCATTTGTAGACTTAGAGAAAGCTTTTGACAATGTTGACTGGAATAAGAAATAAAAACTTTGAGGTTCGCCAATGACATTGTAATACTGTCAGAGACAGCAAAGGACTTGCAAGAGCAGTTGAACGGAATGGAGAGTGTCTTGAAAGGAGGATATAAGATGAACATCAACAAAACCAAAACGAGAATAATGGAATGTAGTCGAATTAAGTCGGGTGATGCTGAGGGAATTAGATTAGGAAATGAGACCCTTAAAGTAGTAAAGGAGTTTTGCTATTTGGGGAGCAAAATACCTGATGATGGTCGAAGTAGAGAGGATATAAAATGTAGACTGGCAATGGCAAGGAAAGCGTTTCTGAAGAAGAGAAATTTGTTAACATCGAGTATAGATTTAAGTGTCAGGAGGTCATTTCTGAAAGTATTTGTATGGACAAGAAGAGAATAGAAGCTTTCGAAATGTGATGTTACAGATGAATGCTGAAGATAAAATGGGTAGATCACATAACTAATGAGGAAGTATCGAATAGGATTGGGGAGAAGAGAAGTTTGTGGCATAACTTGACCAGAAAAAGGGATCGGTTGGTAGGACATGTTCTGAGGCATCAAGGGATCACCAATTTAGTATTGGAGGGCAGCTTGGAGCGTAAAATCGTAGAAGGAGACCAAGAGAGGAATACACTAAGCAGATTCAGAAGGATGTAGGTTGCAGCAGGTACTGGGAGATGAAGAAGCTTGCACAGGATAGAGTAGCATGGAGAGCTGCATCAAACCAGTTCAGGACTGAAGACAACAACAACAACAACAAAGTAAATTCATTCAATTAAAACATTAAAAACTGAAAAATCCTAAAATTTATTAAAATTCAATAACATGAATCAAATGATTTTTAATTTGTATTTTGCCTTGATGTATAAATTTTAAATCGATAATTTTCTAAATTTTATCATCTTTTTCTGAAAAGATTTTAGCATAACGATACAGAAGTGTAATTTTAAATTTATTGCCTAAAACTAACAAAAAAATTTTGACCACAATTAGTTACCAAAAGTTCAGTTTTTCTATATTGTAAGATTTTTTTCAGTTCTGATAATTTAGTAAATCCTTCTACACAGCCATCAATGTAACTGTTAATTACACTTAACAGATTTATAACAGTAACGCTCATGGTCGTTTTTCACCTCATTTATGTATAGTAAATTTAAATTGTTGAAATTGGGATATTTACAGTTGAAATAAAGACAGATGATCTCATAGGTACATTTCAACCATAAACATTTTTACACTAAAAATCTATTTTTTTATTTGCAAATAAAATGAAAAGCACGTAAGTGCCAGCACATATTTAAAAATTAGAAGACTAACATAATTTTTGTTACACAAATAAACTGAAAGGTTATTCAAACTTAAATGTGGATGAATTCAGAACATTTATTAAGAATTATAATGAAAATTATTTAAGAGATAAAACTATAAAAGAACATTTGTGAAACAAAGACCTTTAAAACATTCTAAGCCTAATAAGTGAGGATTAATCGAATTTATTGAGAATCCTGAGGCCAATATTAATAATGACAGTGACAGAAGCAAAAATAAAACCTTATAACAGCTTCATGAAATCTGTAAAACGACATATTTAAAAAGATATTCTCAGCTAAGTAAACAAGAATTAATCAAATTTATCGAAAAATCTAAGAGTTACACTAAAAATATGGGTAATAAGTAGAAAAATAAAACTTTAAATTAACTTAGAACACTTTGTGACACGATAAATTTAAAGGATTATTCTCACCTTTATAAAGAACAATTAAGAAAACTTGTCAAGACCCTAACAAGAATTTTGAGGCGATATTAATAATAACATAATTAGAATGCAAAATAAAATTTCTCTAGAGTTTGTGGTAGATAGATAACAAGAAATGAAACATAAAACCTATCAGAAAAATGTTTAAAGTTATAACTTTCTAAATCTTGATGATGACGAATTTAAAACAAAACGAAATTAATAGAAAAGTTTCAGCTTTTCGGTCTAGAATACTAAACTATGAAATTAATAATACTGAAAATATTGTAGAACTGTAAAAATTTTTTAATTAAGTTAAACAAGAAGTAATCGCTAAATGTTAGCATATTTTGATACCAAGGAGATCGATTAAAGTTAACATGAAGTTTTATTGTAACAACAGCCTTGCTGCAGTGGTAACATCAGCTCCCATCAGATCACCAACAGTAAGTGTTGTTGGGCTGGGCTAGCACTTGGATGGGTGACCATACAGTCTGTCAATCACTGTTGGCAAGCAGAATGCACTCAGCCCTTGTGAGGCAAACTGAGGAGATACTTGACTGAGATGTAGCGGCTCCATTCTCGTAAACTGACATACGGGCAGGAAAGGGGTGTGCTGACCACATGCCCCTCCATATCTGTATCCAGTGATGCCTGTGGAATGAGGATCACACGCCGGCCGGTTAGTACCATTGAGTCTCCCATGCCTGTTCGGATGGCCTTACCTGTAATTTTAAGAGATGAGAAAAATAAAAGAATTTAATTTTAAAACAAGTAAGGAAGTTTTATCATGATCATTGGATTTAGAAAATTATCATCAAAGATCAACAAATAAACTATTGACAGTAATGGAAGAAATGCAAATAAAAGATCTGGTTGGTCTTTACAGTCTTAAATAAATTAGAATTATGTGTGAATAGACACAATCCAACTTTTGTTTCTTTATACAACGATTTAGCAAGATTAATTAAAGAGTAAAAAACTGTAACTAATATTAAAAATAATAATCAAAAATGTTTTCTATATTCAATAATATTAGCTTTACATCCAGTGAAAGATAATGCAGAAAGACTTAATAACTATAAAAACATAGGGATAGAAATAGATGAAATTTTGGAAAAAGAAAAATTAATTTCCCCATGTAATTAACAGATATTCCAAAATTAAAATATCAAATATTACCATTATTGTACATGCTTATGATGAAAAATTTAGTATCTATCCTTTTTACCATACAAAAAATAAACAAGAAAAACACGTTAATCTCCTTTTAATCTGAGATGAAAATAAGTCTCATTATTGTTAGATAAATGATTTATCTAGTTTAATTAGACACAATCAACTAAACATCCAGAAAAAATTCATACTTGTGATAGATGTTTAAGATTTTGTTATTGACAAGAAAAATTAGACAATTGTGAAACCGACTGTACAGAACATAAAAAAGTAAAAATAAATATACCTAAAAGTGATGAAAAACTTAAATTTAAAAATAATAATAATTCATCATTTGTATGCTTTTCAAAATATGCTACCCCTTCTCAAACAAATCCTGAAAATATTATATTAAGAAATATAAAAAAATGCCATTTCCTTTTAGTTGTAATATAAAATATTTAATGGTGTTTATAAACTTATAACTTATACTGGTAATTCAGCCATGGAAAAATTTGTAGAAATGTTAAAACAAGACTCTAGAGAAAGAAAAAATGTCCCAATAATAATGACTAAAGAAGTTGAAAAAAAATTTTAATATTCAGAAAGTTGTTTTATCCGTGCACAAAAATTTACTCTTCAAGAAAGAAAGAGATAATTGTCATTTAACAGAGAAATGTTGAAGAATGCAACATGACGATTGTAATCTTAATTATAAAAAATCCTTCATTTATTCAAGTTTGTATTCATAATATGGCAAATTATGATGTTCATTTTCTTATTAAAGAATTATTAATACATAATAAATATATTGACTCTATTTTGAATGATGAACAAAAAGATGGTTTAACTTTAAGGTTTTTGAATATTCTTCGAAATTTAAGGCATCAAGTGTCGATAAAGTGTCTTCTAATCGCAAAAAAGAACTATTTAGAGAAACAGCATAATATTTTGGAGGTGAAAAACTAGATTTAACAATTCAGAAAAGTGTTCAACCATGTGAATATATGGATTCGCAGGAAAAAATAAAAGAAAAAAATACTGAAAAAATAATTTTGCATTCGAGATTTAATAAACACAATATTTATGATTAAGATTATAAACACATAAAATTTGCTTGGAAAAATTAATTATTAAAAATTTAGTAGAATATTGAAAATTACTTTATGAATCAGTCATTTCAATATTAGTGGATAACCTCTGAAATTATAGATGTACTTGAATTAAATCTTACTGTACTTGATCAACCTTGGCATTTTACTCCCCCAGGTTTATCTTGGAATCCTATGTTAAAAATAACCAAAATTGAACTAGAAGTACTAAACGATTATGATATGATTTTATGTTCTGAAAAAGGAATTTGAGGAGGTATTTCCCAAAGTAATAATAAATATATGAAAAATTTTGATCCAGAAAATGAATTATATAATGTATTATATTTGGATGCAAATAATTTATATGGATGGGCTCTGTCACAATTTTAATCATTTATAAAATTTAAGTGCCTGTATCTAGGAAACTGAAATATTAAAAGCTATAAACATTAATTTATTTTAGAATTACACAATTAACACAATGATTTATCTTTAGCACTAGAAGGGGGACATAATTTATTAACAACATTAAATAATGTCTAAAACTAAAAATTAAAGTTAACAATTGTCCATACAAATTTTAGTATTTAAGTATTCAGATAGGTTAAAAGATAGACTGATTTTAATATAGAAATTAAAAAATATGGATAAGATTGATAAATATGTTTTCATAAATTAATCAATAATTCCTTTTTAGGTAAGATGGTGGAAAATGTTAGAAATAGACAAAATATTAAAATAATATCAGATCCTAAAAATATACAAAATACGTTTCAAAGGTAAATTATGAAAACACACAAAATTTTCAAAAAATTTAGTAGCAGCTCATAAAAAATATATTAAAATGAAATACGCCTATGTTGGACTGCGAATTTTAGTTATTTGTAAAATATAAATGTTCGTTTTACATTATAATATTGAGAATCCAAAGTATGGAGAAAATATTAATTTATTTATTTATGGAATTCAGCAAGGAAACAAAACAGCTTTAGAAAAAATGAAATATGAAAGCAGCAGGAAATTCTGATAGAAAATATTAGTTTAAAATTTCAAATGTATAGTTAGAGAGCAATATTAATTGATTGTAACAAGCAAAATTACTTTTAACAATTATAAAAACTGTTTAAATGACAAAATAAGCCAGTGTAGAAATATGAGTTTGATTAGATGTCTTACTTAGCAATTATATACTGCCAAAAGCAATAAAATTGTTTTAAGCTTTGATGACCACAAAAATCGGTATTACAAGATGGACTATATTCTGGTCATTATAAAACAAAGAACTAAACATGTACAAGTATGTTAAAAACGTATTAATTGAGCTTAACAGCTTTAGAGAAGGTATCACAGTATTAAATGAGTACTATACATAAGAAACATTGAAGTGTAATGATGTTTAAACTCTTTTAAGAGAACTTAATGGTTATGGTAAAAGTTGTTCTGTATTTCAGGACCATGATCAGCTTTTTGATATTTTTCCCTTTTTTTCAAATATATTTTCTAAACAAGTCTTCTGCAAAAATATTCAACTGTTCGATAATATTTTTCTTTATGTTTTTGTGAATAAACAACTTTACACTCTTTATGAATGTATATTAAACAATTTCTCTTACTTTTTGGAGTACATTGTGAACATATTTAAAATGCTTTGTAAGCTTTTTTTACAAATTTCACAAGTATACATTTTATTATTCTAGTTATGGATTATTTCTGTTATATTTTCTAAAGTAGTTTCTGTATATGCTTTTTGTTTCTTTTTTATACACCTAATCGACCTGCTTTTTTAAGGGCAAATTCTTTTTTATAATTTTTATCTCATTATAATTTTTTTCATGTTTGCACAAGAGGCAAATCACTTTATTTCTATTTTCCATTTATATGAAAAAAAATTAATACTTTTTTGTAGATACATAAACATATCTGTATATGGCATTTTATAGAAATTAACAATAACAAACTTGAATATAGCAATAAATTGTGATATTCGCTGAAAGAGTGTTGTTGTTGTGGTCTTCAGTCCTGAGACTGGTTTGATGCAGCTCTTCATGCTAATCTATCCTGTGCAAGCTCCTTCATCTCCCAGTACTTACTGCAACGTACATCCTTCTGAATCTGCTTAGTGTATTCATCTCTTGGCCTCCCTCTACGATTTTTACCCATCACGCTGCCCTCCAATAGTAAATTACCTTAGCTGCCTCAGAACATGTCCTACCAACCGAGCCCTTCTTCTAGTCATGTTGTACCACAAACTTCTCTTCTCTCCAATCCTATTCAATACTTCCTCATTAGTTATGTGATCTACCCATCTAATCTTCAGCATTCTTCTGTAGCACCACATTTCGAAAGCTTCTATTCTCGTCTTGTCCAAACTATTTATCGTCCATGTTTCACTTCAATACATGGCTACACTCCATACAAATACTTTCAGAAACGACTTCCTGACACTTAAATCTATACTCGAGGTTAACAGGTTTCTCTTCTTCAGAAACGCTTTCCTTGCCATTGCCAGTCTACATTTTATATCCTCTCTACTTCGACCATCATCAGTTATTATGCTCCCCAAATAGCAAAACTCCTTTACTACTTTAAGGGTCTCATTTCCTAATCTAATTCCCTCAGCATCACCCGACTTAATTCGACTACATTCCATTATCCTCGTTTTGATTTTGTTGATGTTCATCTTATATCCTCCTTTCAAGACACTCTCCATTCCGTTCAACTGCTCTTCCAAGTCCTTTGCTGCCTCTGACAGAATTACAATGTCATCGGCGAACCTCAAAGTTTTTGTTTCTTCTCCATGGATTTTAATTCCTACTCCGAATTTTTTTTTGTTTTCTTTACTGCTTGTTCAATATAGAGACTGAATAACATTGGGGAGAGACTATAACGCTGTCTCACTCCCTTCCCAACCACTGCTTCCCATTCATGCCCCTCGACTCTTATAACTGCCATCTGGTTTCTGTACAAATTGTAAATAGCCTGTCGTAGGGTCAGTATTGCCTCACGTGTTCCAACGTTTCGACGGAATCCAAACTGATCTTCCCCGAGGTCGGCTTCTACCAGTTTTCCATTCGTCTGTAAATAATTAGCGTTAGTATTTTGTAGCTGTGACTTATTAAACTGATATTTCAGTAATTTTGACATCTGTCAACACCAACTTTCTTTGGGGTTGGAATTATTATATTGTTCTTGATGTCTGAGGGTATTTCGTCTGTCTCGTGCATATTGCTCTCCAGATGGTAGAGTTTATGAGGACTGGCTCTCCCAAGGCCGTCAGTAGTTCTAATTGAATGTTGTCTACTCCCGGGGTCTTGTTTCAACTCAGGTCTTTCAGTGCTCTGTCAAACTCTTCACGGAGTATCATATCTTCCATTACATCTTCATCTACATCCTCTTCCATTTCCATAATATTGTCCTCAAGTATATCGCCCTTGTACTTTCTACCTTTCTGCTTTCCCTTCATTGCTTAGAACTGGGTTTCCATCTGAGCTCTTGATATTCATACAAGTGGTTCTCTTTTCTCCAAAGGTCTCTTTAATTTTCCTGTAAGCAGTATCTATCTCACCAATGGTGAGACAAGCCTCTACATCCTTACATTCGTCCTCTAGCCATCCCTGCTTAATCATTTTGCACTTACTGTCGATCTCATTTTTGAGACGTTTGTATTCCTTTTTGCCTGCTTCATTTACTGTATTTTTATATTTCTCCTTTCATCAATTAAATTCAATATTTCTTCTCTTACCGAATGGTTTTCTTTTTACTTACTTGATCCTCTGCTGCCTTCACTACTTCTTCCCTCAGATCTACCCATTTGTCTAATGTATTTCTTTCCTCCATTCCTGTCATTTGTTGCCTTATCCTCTCCCTGAAACTCTGTACAACCTCTGGTATATTCAGTTTATCCAAGTCCTATCGCCTTAAATTCCCACTTTTTTGCAATTTCTTCAGTTTTAATCTACGGTTCATAACCAATAGATTGTGGTCAGAGTCTACATCTGCCCCAGGAAATGTCCTTCAATTTAAAACCTGGTTCCTAAATCTCTGTCTTACCACTATATAATCTATCTGATACCTTTCAGTATCTCCCAGATTCCTCCATGTATACAACCTTCTTTATGATTCTTGAACCAAGTGTTACCTATGATTAAGTTATGCTCTGTGCAAAATTCTAACAGACGGCTTCCTTTTTCATTTCTTAGCCCCAATCCATATTGACCTACTATGTTCCCTTCTCTCCCTTTTCCTACTACCGAACTCCAGTCACCTATGACTATTAAATTTTCGTCTCCCTTCAGTACCTGAATAATTTCTTTTATCTTATCATACATTTCTTCAATTTCTTCGTCATCTGCAGACCTAGTTGGCATATAAACTTGTACTACTGTAGTAGGCATGGGCTTCGTGTCTATCTTGGCCACTATAATACGTTCACTATGCTGTTTGTAGTTGCTTACCCGCATTCCTATTTTTTTATTCATTATTGAACCTACTCCAGCATTACCCCTACTTGATTTTGAATTTATAACCCTGTATTCACCTGACCAGAAGTCTTCTTCCGCCTGCCACCGAACTTCACTAATTCCCACTATATCTAACTTTAACCAATCCATTTCCCTTTTTAAGTTTTCTAACCTACCTGCCCGATTAAGGGATCTGACATTCCACACTTTGATCTGTAGAACGCCAGTTTTCTTTCTCCTGATAACGACGTCCTCCTGAGTACTCCCCGCCCAGAGATCTGAATGGAGTACTATTTTACCTCCGGAATATTTTACCCAAGAGGACGCCATCATCATTTAACCATACATTAAAGCTGCATGCCCTCAGGAAAAATTACGGATGTAGTTTCCCCTTGCTTTCAGCCGTTCGCAGTTCCACAACGGCAAGGCCGTTTTGATTAGTGTTACAAGGCCAGATCAGTCAATCATCCAGACTGTTGCCCCTGCAACTACTGAAAAGGCTGCTGCACCTCTTCAGGAACCACACGTTTGTCTGGCCTCTTAACAGATACCCCTCCGTCATGGTTGCACTTACGGTACGGCTATCTGTATCGTTGAGGCACGCAAACTTCCCCACCAACGGCAAGGTCCATGGTTCATGGAGGGGGGGGCTGAAAAGAGTAATCCTTGGTGTTATGCAAATCAAGTTGCTAACATTTTAGGATATGAATATTCTATGAAACCAACCGATGATATTGTTATACAAAAATTGTATGAATATTTCAATAGTACCAAAAAAGTGCTATCTAAAAATAATCATCCTCATACAAAATTAATCAGTGAGTGTGTAATTTTTTCTTTAATATTTCATTCCACAATGCTCTTAATCCTTGCCCCTTTATTTTTACTCAAATGGAACGAAAGTAGCTGGCCATATTTTTTATCCATGTGTAATGATGCTTCTCACCTCGCAGAACAGCAGTAAATCTATGTGTTTAAGGCACTGACCAGCTACTTTGGAAAAGTAGAGGAGTCCTACTACATTATGCTTTACATATTTGTCTTTTTTGTTCTGCACAGTGTGTTCTTCATCTTCTCTTGGTTTGCTATCAGAAACCATCAGGCCACAAACATGAACAGTATAACCTGGATTCTGCCTCTCAAATTTCAGTAGGTCCTGCATTTTGGAGGGGGTTGACATGCTGTCGAAGTTATAATTGTCACAGGCATGAGATGTCTGGTCCATTGTCATACATTCAGGACGAACACTATAATTTCTGCCGCAAGCAAGAAGGACCATGAAAAGATAAATTCATCACCCTCTTCAAGATTCTGGATTTTAATAATTGCATGTTTTGCTACAATATCTCTTGGAAGAGAAATGCATCTGAATCCACCATTTACTAGATCATAAATATGTAGGTAGCCATAGAAGTGGAGTACACGGCCGAGTGCATTATTGGACCCTCTTTCCTGCATTTAAGAGAAAATGACTCATACGAAACTATTAAAAAAGTTCTGGAAAAATCTGCAATTACACTGCCCCACAATATCACACCATTTACCCCCAAATTTGCACAATGCTTTCTTCTTCAGCACCATTACAAACTTCTTTCGCATGAGCTTGCAGCATAGATCTGCGCTGCACTTCCTAGCAGGATTCTGTGGGTGTTGATCGATTTTGGAAAGATCTCATTCCAAAATATGCTTTCAAACATTAGGAAAGTGGTGGGTTCTAGTAGCTTGCAGTATGGTTATCCATAGGTGTTAGTGAGATCTGGTTTCCAAAATCGCCAGTGGCCACAGAGTAGTTCAGTGCAGATATGTGATTTACCTGGTCCTCATTAACAGAATTGGTAAGGGAAGGGCTACTACTAGGTGTATGATGGGGTAATGGCTGATATTGGGCTGACGGCTGACGTCGAGGAGTTGTCTGATGTTGAGATTTTGCATATATCGATGTGATGGTTGATGCTGAGATGGTGCAGGGCGTGGCGAATGTAACATCGACAGATGGGGTAATGGCAGTCCATGGCGCAGCAAATGTGTCTTCGGCGAACCTGGCTGGGAGGAGCACATCATCGTAGAGTCCTAATTTCTTATTGTTGTAGGTGCAATTCTATCTCATGAGAAAAGAAACCAAACGATTTTGTTAGTATCACGCGTAGCTATCCTGTAAAGATATATGTATGCACCGATACTAAGATTCTTAGTAATACCTACACAGAAATTTATGAAAAGTAATCGTATTCCAGAATCAAATATCTTATGCAATTCCTATTGTGGATCCAGTTATATCGCACTCATTACAATATTATTATCGAGCGTACCTACAAAACAAACAAACGTTCATAAGAAGTGCGTACAGGATCGGGTAAAATATTCATATCACTGCAGAAGAGAAAACTGAAATACTACTACCACTTATGTATCTGCCTCTCGAGGACTGGTGTCATTCCCTATGAGGTACGACTGGACAATGGAGTCATTCTATTTTATAACCCACAGCTGTTGTTTTCAATTCACTCCCTCATACATATATCATCATGATCGATGATGATGATGATGATGATGATAATATTTGATTTATGGGGCGCTCAACTGCACAGTCATGAGAGAGCGTACAAAGTCCCAATTGTTACGCAGTCAACGTTTCTTGACAATCCAATGTAGTCACTGTCACGAATGATGATGATGATGATGATGATATGATGAGGACAACACAAACACCCAGTCTGTGGGCAGAGAAAATCATGATCGAGCTAACCCAGAAACAAATAAACAAAGTCTCATAAGTAAGGCACACTACTGTGTGTAACCAATTTATTGTTACTGTAGTATAGAGAAAATTAACAGCTACTTTCGTATTGGTCCCTCGATGATCGATGTCATCCTCCATGAGTTCACGCTGAAGAATGGAGTCATGGATTTGGATAGCTCACTCAGTTGGATGTCAGCAGCTGTTGGGTCTGGAGCGCCAGTGAATCCCATCAGATGCTTTAGAGTACTGTCATGCATTAGGGACGATGAAACATTCCCATTTGCAACAGAAAAAGAAGAAATTAATTAGATTGTAGCTATATACACACATTTAACACACATGTAGACACACACACATACATACACGCGCGCGCGAGTGCGCTCAACTGTTCTTGAGCCCAAATTATCGTAGATTAGTTATCACTTAAGATGTGTTCATGTTTCACAGGATTCAATAAAAAAAACACTGATGGCACAGAAGTGTAAAACATGTTTGGGTTATGTAAAAACTCAGCGCGCAGTGACTCTTCACCCCAAAACATCTATTATTTACATCCTAAACCTATATGAATCTACGAGGGTTGGAACTTAAATTGTGGCAACTATTTATTCACAACCGATTCAAAAGAGTTACATGTTTGCACCTGTTACTGTCCTTCAAAGTAGACACCAGCGTTGTGTAGAACCCGTTGCCAGCGATGTAGAAGGCGTAGTATACCGGCAGCAGAGCCTGTTCTGTTGATGGTGCGAAAGGAGTGGTCTAAAGTTATGGTGATTCTCGTATACGACTGTGATTGTGTTATCCTAACCCATTCCGTTCCTCCACGGCAGACTATCAGTGCACAGTATTACTGTTCGTTTTTGGAGCGTCATCTGTGTCAAGCTTTGCGAGAAGCGGCGACATTTTCGGCGAACCTCAAAGTTTATAGGTGCACCCAAAGCCGGATTAAGACTGCACATTTTACGGCATTAAATGCTGTAACGATCGAAGATTACAAGGCGCGTCTACTCGAGACGTTCGCAGTTCTCCATCTCGACCTCCGCATAAGATGCATCAAGTAGTGTTTAGATCATGAGGCCATCAGGTACATGCTGCAACTTAGCTGAAATTCGACCTCTCACTTCATTACAAGTGGTTCATCTGCTCTCACGCTATTCACTTAAAGTGATTGAATGTGAGTATGAGTATTTATTGGCAAGTAGTGGATGTGTGTGCGCAATTGTATGTGGAATAGAGTTTGTGTGTGTGTGTGTGTGTGTGTGTGTGTGTGTGTGTGTGTGTGTTTGTGTGTAGCTGTGATCTGATGAGTTTCTTCTGCTTCCACAGGAGATGGGAGTGAGCCATTGACTCTAATGCATGATAGTACGCTAGATGATCTGATGGGGCTCATTCAGTCTCCAGATGCAGCAGCTGCTGATATCCAATTGAATGAGCTTTGCCAACACAGGCTTCCATCTTTTAGCGTGAACTCGTGAGGATGACGCCCATAACTGAGGGATAAGTACATAATAGCTAGTTTTTCTATCCTGCACTAATAATTATTTATGCTACACCTATTTGCATGTATTAATTATGAGATTCTGTTTCCTTGTTTCCAGGTGCACTCGATGCTATTATTACAATGGGAGGGAGATGTACTGACATACCAGCCATGGAGGTAAAACTTAACGACTCTATTCGAACCCATGACACTACTCTCCAGTGTTAGTTTATGGACAATGATACCAATTGTCGATGGGAAAATTTATGGGTAGTAATAGTACCTCATTTCTCTTCTGTGGTAATACATATGAAATTTTCTTTGTTCGTTTGTTTCTATGTGAACAGAATAATATATCAATTAGTGATATGGAGGTGGATCCACAAGCAGGAGTTGATGAGACCTACCTTAGATAACATCAAGGTGAATAATGATGATGATGTGATGAGATCCAAGTGGAATCATTTGAACGTTGATAATTATTTGTGTAAGTACTACTAAATATATTACTGTAGACATATGAATAAATCTTTTCTCAATAGTTACAGTATACTTGCAAGGGATCACTTCCAGGTGTGAATAGACGAGCCTGCTGAAACTTATCGGGTATGCAGAAGGTTCCAAATAATGTAGTACATATTTTTTCGTTTACACCCAATTTCACTATAGAGGGACAAATAAAACCTCAAAATGCTATTTCGCGTGTTAGGTTTAGAGACAATAACTTAGAAATCGTGAAAAACAAAATGAAACGTGTTTCATTTCAAAGTTGAAATGTAATTAGCGTTCTTGAAAAAGCGTGTAATCAGTTTTTATAATAACCACATCCATCCATGTATAATACATCTGGTTTCTGAAATACTATTTTTGGAAAATAATCTGTACACAGTGTGCTGTCAACATTGTACTTCAAATGTACCTGATTAAAATATCCAAACATTCATTATTATTCGAACTATTTGTTGTACTTTCTTATGCCTTACATCTTAAATTATTGCTATGCTCTTTAAATACATGTCTTTTTTGTTTTTTAGTTAACTGTTCCAGATACGTTTATTTAGTTAGTTGAAAATAAAAAGTAACTCATTATTATGATAAAAAATATTTACAATAATGGTAATCTGTAAAGAAATGCTTAAAACACTTTTCTTTTAAACTATGCACATAAAAATAATGAATTTTTTCTTTTACATATTACATGTGACGGACAACACAATTTAAAACAAACTTCAGGAAGGTTCACAAACTTTGGTGGCAATACTCTATTTGAGTAATGTGGAAAACCGTGGGAAGGGAACTGATTATGTACTAGTGACTGCAGCTTGATTACATTCTTTCTCAAAAGGAGACTGACATCATAATCATTCAGCAAAACTAGATATTCATGTCTTCTCACAGAGTTATTCCAACATCGAGCGCTATATACTATACTATATACTATATGCCATATTCAGTATATGCTATATACTACATGATATAGACATCCAATCCACAGAGCCTTTTTGGGATTCCTGATGAAGAAGTGCCTCGTCTTGAAGTATGACGCTCAAAACGGTTCTTTCACATTGAACACCCCAGGAATCTAATAATAATGCAGATATTCCTCCCACACTAGGAAGCTGGTGTGATCAAATGTTAGGTTACTAGATTTTAATGTCATCGCAAGAACATATGGATCTTCAAAAAGAGATTCTTGAATGCTCAGCCCAGATTCTCTATTAGTTTCTTTCGCAAATATGAAAAGGGAGGAGGTCAGTATGAAAAAGCCGTTTTGAGCGTTGTACCTGAGTACAAGGTACTTCATTTGTTGATTCCAAAAGACGGGTACAGCCATTGGATGTGAATGCTTTCAATGTTGGAAAAACTTCGTGAGAAGAAATTCAGATCTAGTTTTACTGAATGATGATGTCAGACTCCACGTCAGAAACAATGAATGAAACTGTCATCACTAGTACATAATCAATTCTCTTTACCAAAAGTTTTCATTCTAGTGCAATATTCCTGATACAAATCAGGACATTCTGAGGATCACAACTTGAAATACTGTTGAAATCTGTTTTATATTGTGTTGTTCGTTGTGTGTATTATGTGAAGAAATTTCGTTCATTTTATGTCCATGGTGTGAAAAAACGTTATATTGTAAACTTCTCATTATCGATGATCATTATTATTAATATTTTAAGTCACAATAATGAGTTACTTATTGTTTTCGATTAACAAAATTGAAGTAGGTGAAATAGTTAACTAAGAAACGAAAAAGACATGAATTTGGAGGGCCATCCAAGTCATTTGTCGAAAATTCAGGAAAGAGGGTCTTTGATTGCCACACTCTGGTTTCGTTGACGATGCATTTGCAGCATTATGACCTACTCTTACCCCAAACTGGTCCGCTGATGTCGAATTTGCCACGTGCTGGATCATTCTGACATCATCCATCACTTTGACATCAGTCATCTCAATATGAAAACATCAACTCGACTCCACCTAAACAAGCGTGCAAAAATGACCAGAATCTTGAGGAGGATGATGAATTTTGCTTTACATAGTCGTTTCATGACTGGGATATAATAATTACAATGTTCAACCGTAGATTACAACTACACTCCTGGAAACTGAAATAAGAACACCGTGAATTCATTGTCCCAGGAAAGGGGAAACTTAATTGACACATTCCTGGGGTCCGATACATCACATGATCACAATGACAGGACCACAGGCACATAGACACAGGCAACAGAGCATGCACAATGTCGGCACTAGTACAGTGTATATCCACCTTTGGCAGCAATGCAGGCTGCTATTCTCCCATGGAGACGATCATAGAGATGCTGGATGTAGTCCTGTGGAACGGCTTGCCATGCCATTTCCACCTGGCGCCTCAGTTGGACCAGCGTTCGTGCTGGACGTGCAGACCGCGTGAGACGACGCTTCATCCAGTCCCAAACATGCTCAATGGGGGACAGATTTGGAGATCTTGCTGGCCAGGGTAATTGACTTACACCTTCTAGAGCACGTTGGGTGGCACGGGATACATGCGGACGTGCATTGTCCTGTTGGAACAGCAAGTTCCCTTGCCGGTCTAGGAATGGTAGAACGATGGGTTCGATGATGGTTTGGATGTACCGTGCACTATTCAGTGTCCCCTTCACGATCACCAGAGGTGTACGGCCAGTGTAGGAGATCGCTCCCCACACCATGATGCCGGGTGTTGGCCCTGTGTGCCTCAGTCGTATGCAGTCCTGATTGTGGCGCTCACCTGCACGGCGCCAAACACGCATACGACCATCATTGGCACCAAGGCAGAAGCGACTCTCATCGCTGAAGACGACACGTCTCCATTCGTCCCTCCATTCACGCCTGTCGCGACACCACTGGAGGCGGGCTGCACGATGTTGGGGCGTGAGCGGAAGACGGCCTAACGGTGTGCGGGACCGTAGCCCAGCTTCATGGAGACGGTTGCGAATGGTCCTCGCCGATACCCCTGGAGCAACAGTGTCCCTAATTTGCTGGGAAGTGGCGGTGCGGTCCCCTACGGCACTTCGTAGGATCCTACGGTCTTGGCGTGCATCCGTGCGTCGCTGCGGTCCGGTCCAAGGTCGACGGCCACGTGCACCTTCCGCCGACCACTGGCGACAACATCGATGTACTGTGGAGACCTCACGCCCCCCGTGTTGAGCAATTCGGCGGTACGTCCACCCGGCCTCCCGCATGCCCACTATACGCCATCGCTCAAAGTCCGTCAACTGCACATACGGTTCACGTCCACGCTGTCGCGGCACGCTACCAGTGTTAAAGACTGCGATGGAGCTCAGTATGCCACGGCAAACTGGCTGACCCTGACGGCGGCGATGCACAAATGCTGCGCAGCTAGCGCCATTCGACGGCCAACACCGCGGTTCCTGGTGTGCCCGCTGTGCCGTGCGTGTGATCATTGCTTGTACAGCCCTCTCGCAGTGTCCGGAGCAAGTATGGTGGGTCTGACACACCGGTGTCAATGTGTTCTTTTTTCCATTTCCAGGAGTGTATATACCAAACATCTAATTTCTGCAAGCATTATAACTTAAATGGCTTCTCAATTGCCATCAAAATACAGTACTAAACAAAATTTTAGAGCCAGCTTGTGGATTATTCAGTTCATGTTTATGGTCTGATCGTAGCAAACCAGAAGCTGAACAAAAAAACTGAAAGATGTGAAGCATAGTAGTTAGACCCCTCTACATTTCCAAAGAAGCCAGTCAGTGCCATGAACATGTGCATTTATTGGTATTCTCTGAGGATGAGGAAAAGCACTATATGCGAATCGAAAACATATCATTTTTACTTTCTTCGCAGGTGAGTAAAAATTAAAGAACAAGCCATTTTTGTTGTAGACGCCTCAACATTTTCACTAAGAGGTAAAATTTAAAAAAAGTACCCCATTGACAGCTCTAGTCAGGAAATGGTACACGTGGAAGTGCCTAGTGAAGCAAACAATTTCTAAAGTTTAAGAATGCACACCACAAGGAGCATTGCCGCTTCATTTTATACGCAGATTTCGATCTCAACGTAGCCCCTGAAAAACACAGTGAAGATCCAGCTGCCTATAATACTACCTTCACAGAAAGACACGTTTCGTATGCAGTGGAATATAAAATAATATCTACGCTCCGAAACCTTCCACAGCATGGTGATGCTATTTATTTCAACAACATTCCCACGACCAACTAGCAGAAGAACGGTGCGTTATACTGGCAGGCAGTTGATTGTCACGTTTGTGGACTACCATTGGACAGAAAGGCGGAATCTCCACATACAGACTAGTGTCATCTAATAGGGAAGTTCTGTAGCGCGGCTCACAACGTATACAACTTGAAATACCAGCTGCCATTACACATATCTGTCTTCTTCCATTATTTGAGTGTTTATGATGCTCAGTATGTTATGAAGCGCTTAGGTGATTTCGACTTCGGAAAACATAAGGTCAGCGTCACACTTAGGAATGTTGAAAAATATATCTCACTTTACAAGTGAATCACCTCAAAAATAACGCTCCATTTCCTGAATTTACTGCGTGTCGTGCCCACATCTCTTCAGAAACTTGCTGAGGCAATATCACGACGATAGTTCAGTTTGTGTCGAAGAAGAGAGATTGTCTTTATAAGTAGTTAAATCACTTAATAAACGCAAGTCTTCTGGTCCAGACTATATAAACGATTTGGAAGACAATCTGAGCAGCAGCCTTAGGTTGTTTGCAGATGACGCTGTCGTTTATCGACTAATGAAGTCGTCAGAAGACCAAAACAAACTGCAAAACGATTTAGAAAAGATATCTGAATGGTGCTAAAAGTGGCGATTGACCCTAAATAACGAAAACTGTGAGGTCATCCACATGAGTACTACAAGGAATTCGTTAAACTTCGGCTACACGATAAATCAGTCTCTTCTAAAGGCGTAAATTCAAGTAAATACCTAGGAATTACAATTACGAACAACTTAATTTGGAATGAAGACATAGAAAATATTGTGGGGAAGGCTAACCAAAGACTGCGTTTTATTGGCAGGCCACTGAGAAAATGTAACAGATCTGCTAAGGAGACTGCATACACTATGCTTGCCCGGCCTCTTTTGGAATACTGCTGCGCGGTGTTGGGTCCTTGCCAGATAGGATGGACGAAGTACATCGAAAAAGTTCAAAGAAAGGCAGCATGATTTATATTATCACCAAATAGGATTTGCGCTGGACATCACTGAAACAAAGGCGTTTTTCGTTGCGGAGGAAACTTCTCACGAAATTCCGATCACCAACTTTCTGCTCCGAATGCGAAAGTATTTTGTTGACGCCGTCCTACATAGGGAGAAACGATCATCATGATAAAATAAGGCAAATCAGAGCTCGTACGGAGAGATATAGGCATTTCTTCTTCTCATGCGCTTTACGGAATTGGAATAATAGACAATAGTGAAGGTGATTCGATGAACCCTCTGCCAGCTACTTAAATGTGATTTCAGAGTATGCATGTAGATGTATACGTATAAATACCTGGATTCGAAGGAGAGATTCAACAACACTAAGTTGCCTGACATTACAGCGTTCATCAGTATTCTCACAGGCTCTGCCATAACCGACCTGGAGTATGGGTACGCGGTGAAGACAGATGTGCATTTGCTAGCAGACGTTTCTAGAAATTCCAGAGTGTATGCCTTAGTACATACACTCTGGGTCCTGCCTTCTATTACACGGCGCCAGGGATTTCATAAGACGCTGTGTAAAAAAAAGACATGTGTCAGCACTGAACTATTGACTGATGTTGACATGTTGTTCTTTTTCGAATGCTGTATTCGCTGAGGACTTTGCCAATGTGTGCATAAGTATGGCATGTTAAACAACCTGTGAATGAGTGAGGAGGAGTACAAGCCATATGATGTTTTGAGTTACATTATTTATTTGAATATGAACAACCTCTACAGCAGTCTCAGCCAAATGGATAGTTCTGATGGCTGTCGAAAAATGAAATAATTACATCACAGAATATTAAAATCATAGAAAGTCTCAGTTTAGTGATGAAACTTATCAGTCACCTGTTGCATCTCCTTCAAACAGTCACGATAGTTGAAAAAGTACCTTGATGTAAATACCAAAAGGAAGGACCTTGCAGGGATTGAATCTGAAAAGGGTCTTTTTTTAAAATTAATGAATCATTCTATTTTAAGCAAAAACATGGAAAACTTGAGAAACCTACGTAACATACATGTAGTTTACTACTGGGACGCTATGCGCAAGCAATTATATTGCCAAGACATAATTTAAGAGGGTCACGATCTTCAGTGAAGGACTAGTCGTTGTGGAGATGGCTAAGATTTGCATGCAGTTCATAAAGCTTGGCTATATCGGTATGTGTATTTTGGGTCCCTCTCAACTCCATATCTCCGACTCTTACTGTAAGCTCACCCTAAGTTGGATACAGGTAGTTTCATCTATTGTGGTCCATATGTAGTAATTAGGTACCATTTCGAAGCTTTCGACACGTACTGATATGCGGCCGATAATCCTTATAACATAACAAATAAAAACAGGAAGATTATCTGCCCGATGATAGGTGAGGTGAATGGGTCGCAGATTGTAGAGTTTCTGTGGCTCAGTTCTAAAATGTACGCATACCGTATAGATATAGGTGCACCCAAAGTCGGAATAAGATTGTACATTTTACGACATTAAATGCTGTAACGATCCAAGATTACAAGGAGCGTCTACTCGAGACGTTCGCAGTTTTCCATCTTGACCTCCGCATAAGATGCACCAAGTAGTGTTTGTTTTGACCAGATACATGAGTATTGATTACAGACATTGTGGAATAATTAAAGATTTTGCTAATCAAACTGTCCATGAAAACAGGCCTGAGTAAATTTAGTCAGTGTATGAATTTCAATTTTCAGAAACCAGTTAATTAAAAGTGTTGTATTGATTCCTTTCACTTATTACACTGTTTCAGACTTGTTAATTTCTATAAAACTAAAAAAAGGAATAGTTGCTTCAGTAGTTGTGACCATCCATTGCACTCTGAATGGATCACAGCACTTCTTTTGAATTATTTTATCACGTTCCATTGATACAATATATTTATGTAGTTGCAGCAGCAAGATGATATAAGTTATCTGTTGCATGCAGGAGAATTGCAGTATAATTATTAGGTGACGTTACAGAATACTTAAAAAAATCTGAGTCATATACTAGAGAACTGATTTTCATGATTTATAGGAAGAATAATTAATTTCTGTCTTCATTCTCTATCAGAATATTTACATATCGGAATAATGGTTTTCATAATACAAGTTGTAGGGCTACATATCAAATTTTGTGATAACGATAGTAAAGTTTCGCTAGATTGCCTCGCAATTTTTAAAGATAAATTATATGTAACGATAAGATTGTCAGAGTTAGAGCTTAACACATTTTTGTACGTCTTTCACCAGGCTTATAGTAATAATAACAATAATTAGAATTTTTGTACTAAAAAACTTTCATCTGTTGACTGTCCGCCAGGATTTCGTTTCGTTGGATGATTTCTCAGATAGAGATGCATCGTCTTGCTACTGCATTTGCAGAATTTTACGTAATAGTAGTTGGTCAGTAGCTGTTGCATAAAATTTTGTTGCTTGAGCACTGCTCTGCATTAATTCAAAATCTTTCTTTCAGCAATTTTCCGGTTCAGATTTTGTTTATTTATTTTGTAACAGTGACGTTAACAGTCTTGTTTTAAGATATTTGATTTGCATTTTTCTGTCATTTTCTTTATTGGTAGAACGACAATGAAATCTAGTGCACAGGTGGAATATACAAGACTGTAGAATTACCTCCACACAAAGTTTCGAAAAATTTAAGACATAGTGTAGAAAATTCTTCTCAGGATGATCAAGTCAGGGAACTTTCGAACAATACTGTGAATATCCGATTGTAGGCTGCTGTTTGCCAATCATGTATAATGAATTCCAGGAAGCTACATGCATTTCAGAATGGCAAAATACCGTGACACAATCCGGTTTTGTTATGAGAGATTCAGGTTTTGCTTCTACTTCTACAGAGCAAAGTAATTTTGTCTTCACCTCTTTCAGAAATAATGTTACACAACTAATACTACCTCAGCCTGGCGAGATTAAAAACTCCAGTTATGAACTTCGTGGAGAGATCGAAGAATATAGTAACAAGTAGGAACAAGATTTCAAGCTACAGGAAGAGAGTATCAAAATGTTTCGGGATGATATTAATGATAATTTAAATCGTAAATTCGAGGAAATCTCAGAGCGGTTGAAAACTCAGGTACACGACGAACTCTAGTCTGATATTAATAGTCTGGTGTCCAGACTTGATCATGTACAGTCTGTTGATAATGAGTTGAGACAACCAACGTCACAACAAGAATTGCAAATAGAGAAATTAGCACAAAATTTCAAGTCATTACACTTGCAGAATAACACTGAAGTTTTAAAGGCGCAAAATTAGTTGATGACCATTGTAAAATGAGTAGAAAAATTATCCAAGAGAGTGACGAAATCGAACAACGATTCAGAAAATACGTCAGACATCACTCTGCCGGTTCCGTTCGCTGATACCGAAGAATTTCAGTCTCAGTAAAGTTTTGAAGAAGGGCAGAAGACGATTAATCAGCAAAATAAACATGACGTGAGAAAAATAAAGGAACAGCTTGCCAAAATCGAAGAAAAAATCTGCCGCGATAACGGTACCAGTAGGTTAAAAAATTATTATGTTAGAAATCACAATGACTGCACTAATTTTGGTAATTCTGATTACTTCTCTCGTGAACGTGAAATTTTTGCAGGACACAATGACTGGAATGCGAGTTAAGGTATGAGAGAAATCTCATCCGTTCAGAAAAACGATGGTTTTGATGAAAAACGTTTTCTCACAGTTAGGAGTTTCAAAACATTTCACAATGCCAGCAATGAAATTCAACCAAGGAAGTAGTTAACAACAATTTGACTATTCTTTGCCACCAACATGGTCAATTGGCCGCGAACTTGAATTCATTTCTAATTACTTCGAAGGAGAACATGTGACAAGAATGAGATCGACAGGACGTGAATGGCACGCATTTTTTATAACACATTTTTGTCCGCTTACTGCTCGGGAACAACTCAAGATCAAGTGAAACTTAACATTATTATACTGAATAATTATGAACAATCGAATTTCTCAGCTACTGAGCAGTACTTTGGAAAGATGATGCGCATGAACAGACATTAAAGTAATCCTAACAGTTCGTTGGAATTAAACTGCATTTGTTTGACAAAATAACTTATCAGACGACGCCACACAGTTTTGGCAGGACGTTGTAAGGAAGACTTGAAAGCTTCCCAAGCTCTTTTGCAAGAACTTGAATTTGACAATAATGATCACACATAGAAACAATAACAACTAGTATTCGGTAAATTACCGTTCGCGGCAAACCGAAAACGTAAGTGGAATTCGCGTGAACGGTATGATGAGAGACGTGACGAAGGCAAGCATGATATGACACATCAGCCCTACAATACAGATACAGACGATTCTTGTTACCATTGCAATTATCAATACTCGAACAGAGTTAGCGGATCGCACGAACATAGACGTTATGGCAATGAAGATAATTTTAGATGTGATGATGATGACAGAGTAAATCGAAATTTCATGACCGCACAAATTCTGATTCCGAACATGGTGCTCAGGTTGTAGAAATCTGGGTATCGAGCCCACATAATAATAATTCTAATAACAGTTATGTAAGAAGCAATAATTATGATGAGAGATCAAATCAAAATTGGCGTGATAGTAGAAATTCAAATTCTGAGTGTGGTGCAACTGTAGAAACCAGACCTCCCAAGTACATGCAAAACGAACGGACACAAAAATGACTAGCAGCCACGCCTACAAACTAACAGCAGAAACCAACAGCCTACATCAGAAACATATTAACTTTGTAGGTTTTGATGAAATTAGACATACATCTTTACAAGAAAATGATTACTCTGAAATACAATCCAATTGTAAAAATTTCCGTAGGAAACGGTTTACTTTCTGATGTACTTGACCCTGGGAGCCCAGTTCATGTAATTAGTGAAATAGTGTTTAGTAAATGTGCTCAGTTCCCGGGTTCGATTCCCGGCGGGGTCAGGGATTTTCTCTGCCTCGTGATGGCTGGGGGTTGTGTGATGTCCTTAGGTTAGTTAGGTTTCAGTAGTTCTAAGTTCTATGGGACTGATGACCATAGATGTTAAGTCCCATAGTGCTCAGAGTCATAAAATGTGCTCAGTCATCCGTTTGTCCAATTTTACCACTATTAAGAACTAAATTGAAAGGAGTGATTCAAGGAAAGACTGTAGATGTACGTAATCAGATTTCGTTAGTTTTCATGAATCAGGGACACAGTTTTTCTGCGAATTTCCTGATTGTCCCTCTTTTGTCAACAGAAGCAATTTGGGTGTAGAGTTTCTACGCTACTGACCATTAAAATTGTTACACCACGAAGATAACATGCTACAGACGCGAAATTTAACCGACAGGAAGAAGATGCTGTGATATGCAAGTAATTAGCTTTTCAGAGCATTAACACAAAGTTGGCGCCGGTGGCGACACCTGCAACGTGCTGACATGAGGAAAGTTTCCAACAGATTTCTCTTACACAAACAGCACTTGACCGGCATTGCCTGGTGAAACGTTGTTGTGATGCCTTGTGTAAGGAGGAGAAATGCGTACCATCACGTTTCCGACTTTGGTAAAGGTCGGATTGTAGCCTATCCCGATTGTGGTTTGTCGTATCGCGACATTGCTGCACGCGTTGATCCAATGACTGTTGGCAGCATATGGAATTGGTGGGTTCAGGAGGGTAATACGGAACGCCTTGCTGGATCCCAACGGCCTCGTATCACTAGCAGTAGGGATGACAGTCATCTTATCCGCGTGGCTATAACGGATCGTGCAGTCACGTCTAGATCCCTGAATGGGGACGTCTGCAAGACAACAACCGTCTGCACGAACAGTTCGACGACGTTTGCAGCAGCGTTGACTATCAGCTCGGAGACCATGGCTGCGGTTACCCTTGACGCTGCATCACAGACAGGAACGCCTGCGATGGTGTACTTAGCGACGAACCTGGGTGCACGAATGGCAAAACGTCATTTTTCCAGATGAATCCAGGTTCTGTTTACAACATCATGATGGTCGCATCCGTGTTTGGCGACATCGTAGTGAACGCACATTGGAAGCGTGTATTCGTCATCTCCATACTGGCGTATCACCCAGCGTGACGGAATGGGGTGCCATTGGTTACACGTCTCGGTCACCTCTTGTTCGCATTGACGGCACTTTGAACAGTGGACGTTACATTTCAGATGAGTTACGACCCGTGGATCTACCCTTCATCCGATCCCTGATAAATTCTACACTTCAGCAGGATAATGTACGACCGCATGTTGCAGGTCCTGTATGGGTACAGGAAATGTTCGACTGCTGCCCTGGCCAACACATTCCCCAGATCTCTCTCCGATTGAAAACGTCTGGTCAATGGCGTCTGGTCAATGGTGGCCGAGCAACTGGCTTGTCACAATACGCCAGTCGCTACTCTTGATGAATTGTGCTATCGTGTGGAAGCTGCATGTTCAGCTGTACCTGTATACGCCATTCAAGCTCTGTTTGACTCAATGCCCAGGCGTATCAAGGCCGTTATTACGACCAGAGGTGGTTGTTCCGGGTACTGATTTTTCAGCATCTAAACTGCGTGAAAATGTAATCACATGTCAGTTCCTGTATAATATATTTGTCCTATGAATATCCGTTTATCATCTGCATTTCTTCTTGGTGTAGCAATTTTAACGGCCAGTAGTGTATGTGAATATTAAGTGATGTTAAATTTTTACGATGCTTTAGTAATGTTACAAGTAAATCATTTACCGGTAACATTTAAATTCCAAGGATAATTGACAAAAGAAGATGAATATGCGAACTGTTTGCGTTACCTCTTTCCGCCCGAGGCACAACACTCACTGAATTCGTCTGACGGTTGTATGAATGACGTAACAACATTTCATTGTGAAGCTGTGCAATCTATTAGCATAGAAAAGTTAATTAAAGAGAAACTACTCAGAGATGAAGTAGATTCTGGTACCGACATACATGATTAATTCGATATTTTCAAATCACATTCTGAAGTTTTTCTCACAAGATAGGAGCTAATCGAAATTTTCTCTATAATTTCAAAACATATTTTTGTACCACCTTATGTTATTCTGTTGACATATAGAGAAAATGTCAAGTAGCAGATACAATCCTGCATGTTGCGAGTTCATACAACAGTCCGTTACACGTTGTTAAAAAGAAGGATTATTCTATTAGACTTGTTCTCGATTCCAGACAGATCAACACTATAATACAACCAGAAACAGATCAACCACAAACACTAGACGAATTATTACAGAAATTTCATGGTGTGAAGGTAATGTCTTCTCTAAATTTACGATGTAGCTTTTGGCAAATCGAATTACATCCTGAATGTAGGAAATATACAGCTTTTCTCTGTTTGGGAAACTGCTACCAATTTCGAAAATTACCATTTGGTCTCAATGTTTCATCAGCTGCATTTATCCTAAGTCTGAATACTATCTTACTAAAGCGTTTGAAAGACAGGATCACCACTTACGCTGACGACATTTTGATCGCTGAAAACTTGTGAAGAGAACACAATCAAGTATAGAGCGAACTATTAGAGAAATTCCTTGAGGATCCAGAGACGGATACTGGCAGAAGTAAAGCTGTGAGTACCGGGCGTAAGTCGTGCGTCGGTAGCTCAGATGGTAGAGCACTTGCCCGCGAAAGGCAAAGGTCCCGAGTTCGAGTCTCGGTCGGGCACACAGTTTTAATCTGCCAGGAAGTTCCTTGAGGATGGCATTACAGATAATTTAGAAAAACCAGAATTTGGTAAAAACACAAATAAAATTTCTTTGCCACATTGACTCTACGAAAGGTATCTTATCCGATCCAGAAAAACTAAAAAAAAACTGAAGAGATACCCTTACCTACAAACAAACAACAACTTAGAGAATTCTACGGCTTTTTGAACTTTTATCGACATTTCATCAGCTTACAGAGCTTGTCTACATCTAGACTGTGTTAACTTACAGATAAGAATGTAGTTTGAGACTGGGATAATGTCACCCAGATCGAATATGGTTATCTGCAAAATGCACTGCTTAATGCATCCATATTATCACAACCTTACTTATCTCTTGATTTTTGCCTTTCGGCGGATAGCCCAAAATAAGTTATTGACGTACAATTGTTTCAAGAAGTTGCAGAAAAAGCAATTCTTACACAGAAAAGTATAGCTTTTGGCAGCCGACTCTTAATCAAAGCCGATCGTAACCATCCTGTCACAGAGCTCGAAGCATTATCCATAGTCTGGGCATTTGATAAATTTCGTTCTTTCTGCAGGTTAAACACACTAAGGTATGCACCGATCATTGGGCACTTCAGTTTCTGATACAACTGAACTACATCATGATGGTTTAAGACGATGGGCTTTGTGCCTTCAGAAATTCAGTTCTCTTGTGATTTATATTCCGGATTGGTGATGCACTTTCATGTGAACCTGTTGGTTCAGTCCAGAGTAATGTCGAGGATTTCAAGGAAAATAATTTTAGTTTGTTATATATGCAAAAAGTAGCCTTTGAAAACTTTATTTCATCTTCATTGTGTGATACTGATCATGAACAGGAGGAAGATCCAATCTCTAAACATATAAAAGAGATATGGGAAAACAAATCAAATACTGCGATAAGACAGTTTTACCTTGTACGTAACTACGATTTATTTAAACGTAGATGTCTTATTTGGGTTTTGGGCATCATAGACGAATTCGTCAACAAACTCAATTGGTACACACATTTCAGTTACACGTAGTTTTGAGCTAAGAAATGTTTTCAGAAATTATGGGTTACATGTTACTTCAACAAAATGGAAAAGGGAATTTGTACAGTCTTGACAAAATGCAAACTGTGCCAAAAGGCAAAACCACGCACCGTTACCAATAGAACACCGCTATTTCCGGTCATTCCCGTATACCACTATTTCCGATCATTCCTGTGAAACTAAGAGAATTAGCTGCTGTTGACATTTTCGGTCCAGTTACGAGATCTAAACATGGTCATTTATTTGTGTCTATAGCTGTCGAGTTTACCTCTAAACTTGTTTCATTTAGACATTTGCGGAAAGCAACTGAAAAATCTTTTTTTGCAGCATTTGTAAATAAGTTTTTGTAAGAAGTAAGGCATGTTGACAGAGTAATTTCTGATAACGGCCTACAGATTCGTTCTAATACATGTCGAAAATCTTTGAGACGTAGGAATATTTTACCATTATTTATATCACGTTTTATGCCATCTTGTAATCCTTCTGAAAGCAGTATAAAAGAATTAGATGAACTTTGCTGATTATATTGCTATTGTCAACACAAGAACTGGGATTTGCATCTGATGGATACTCAGAATATCATCAACGAAATACCAAGTGATTCTACAACTTGGTGTCCAATGCTGGTATTAAAGAACAAACCACCATCAGATTGCATAAAAACAATTAATAGCCTTCCCTAGACAACGATGTTTATGACAACGTGATGTAATCAATTTAGCTTTAGAAAGAGTCAAGAAATCCGCCGACAAAAGGAAGAAGCTACAGAACCCACCAGTGAACGTCAACAACTTACAAGTAGGTCAGAAAGCGTCGCTTAAATCGCATCGTTTATTTCATAAAGGAAGGTCTTTAAGTAGCAAGTTTTTCTTGGTGTATGAAGGTCCTTCTCGCATACGCCGAGTCACACATGCAAATACTGTGGAATGTAGGTCTCACGGGAAGCGTGCAATGGATAAGCCCCTGCAGTCGCGCAATTCATCTGTGTCCTCGGTGGCTCAGATGGATGCCGGCACGTTAACTCAGCGTGTTCGGTCAGAGGGCTGCGTGCTCTCTGTAATAAAAAAACTGAGTCAAGGAATCAACTTATCTTGTGACATCCGCCCAGATCAAACGCAATGAACTATAATAACAAAAAGAAAAAAAAAAGATGCCATGAAAGCAGGAGATCCCGGGTTCGTGTTCCGGTCGGGGCACCATTTTCAGCTCTCCCCATCGAGGTACATTAACAACAACTGTCGGTAGCTGAGGGTTTCAATTGATTATCATAAATACTTTGGAACTTGAAACCATAAGCACACATAAATCACGATGTCTTCATCATTATCAAACATTAAAGTATACAAGGAATAATACCGTGGGGGATTTTCTGTTCTTTGGTAAATATATGCATTGGCGACCGTAAGTGCTCCAGATGTTGTTGTGCATTTTCTTACTGTAGTTTTCAGCACTTTTTCATACTCTCCAACTAACCTGTATATCTGTTAATATATATTTTACTGTCAGTCTACATAATAGGGAATTGTTAATAAAATAGTGACTGTCTACAATTTGTGTTGTCTGAAGAAAAGTACTTTTAACTTGCTAAGCATAGTCTGACAAGGTGATAATACAGTGCAAGTAGACGATTTTTTTTTTTGCACCTGTATTTGCACTGTAACAATATGGAGTAGTAAGCCATCTGTGAAGAATTTGTATTCAGCTAGTATTATTCTCGGTTTACTGGTGAAGTATGTGATTGAAATGTAATATTGTTATCTTATTTCACGAGTTTGTAAATTCTCTTTTGAGATCTTAGTACAGCACAGTAGACTTAGTTTTGAGGTTATAAGATAATCACTTGTTTTTCAGTAAGATAGTTTTCACGTGTAATGAAGTTTCTTGTGATTTCTGGTGACTTGTAGATCCTTGCTTTAGCTTTACCACAGAGGATACCGAGTTATTTTTGAGGGAAGTTGAAATGATATTTTATGTAGGTACATTTTGTGAAGTAGGTCATGAATTTTAGAGGTACAGAAAACTGCTGACTTTATTTTGGTTAAGAGAGTGGTTCTGAATTGAAAAAGGTATTTCTGATAGGCAGTAGCTTACCTTGAAACCTTTATGATTGATGCTTGTTCTGCTATTTAGGAAGTATCTTAAAGAGTGATAATTTCAGAGTTGTATGCATACACATGATGAATCTGTGGAACACTGTGAGATATGGATATAGAATATGATGAGAAATTTTGTTTAAGGACTGCATGTGAGGCTTATGATATTATCATGGTTTACTGTTGTGCAACAATGGTATACCATGGTGCAATTACGGTATATTTTGAGAAGTTGATTATGATTTGTAGGACATTATGCTGAATGTTAATGAAATACGATGCTCTGAGGAAGACAGACGAGGCACTATATATAATGTGGTGAGAAACCTTTTTTTGCAGCTATTTATGAAAAAGACAAGATAAGGAACGTACACTCTTTAAACGAAGCAACCCACAGCTGTACTAGATACATGGAGGTTCTGTTTGTGCACACTTTGTTCGAAGGTAGAGTCGTAGTGGTACTTTCAAGAGAGATTTATTTTGTTATGAAAGGATTTCTGAGAGGACTATACTACTGAAGTTTTGTTGCTACTGACTAGATGTATTATGAGGTGTAAGAGCCATCGATTATGGAAAGAACCTGAATTGCAGTTTGAGGTACCAATCATACCTGCTATGTACATTGTAAATTTCAGAAAACACGAAACTTTTACTTATATGAAACACCAACGCTTGCAGATGACACATTTTCTTTTCACCTATATGGAGATGAGACTGCATATGTGGATGTATCTATCCAGTACTGAGCATGAATAATGTTACAAAGATATTTTCCCCTATTGCTGAATTATGTGATATACGTGTGAGATGAAATTTCTAGTTTTGCGAAGTTGTCGAATGAAACTGCCTCAGTAAAATCACTGTTTCTATTTATTACTGTTTCCTCTTACTTTACTTTATGTTTTGTGTGTGACATGGCCATTATTGAATGTTTCTCCATTGAAAAAGTAATAAAAAACACAGAACTGTATGCGTTTGTATGAACTAAACAATATTATCAGATCGGAATGTAACGTACGTAAAGAGCGAGCTACATTCTAACAATGCAAATGTTGAAGTGGTCTGTTACGGAGGAGTAGACATTCCAGAAGTAACTGGTCATGTTAAAGCCATTGACCCACGACTTGTATTTAGATATGTTACGCACTTCTTTTTCAGCTTGTAGTATTTTTACGCCTTGATACAAGTTGATCTTCTACATTTTTTGCTGCATGTTGTAAATAATTGTGTAAAATTAGCCACTTCAATACTTCAGTGTTTACCTATTTAAAAACTTTATTTCAGAATTCCTTTTATGGTGATGAATGAAGGTGTGGGTTCTGCTACAGCAGTGATGGAGTGTCGATAGTGCACGTTAAGTCAGTGATTGTAATATGACTATTTTCTTCTCTTGTCATTAAGCAATACTGAAGCTCAAGAGAAGTTATTTGCTTCATTTTCGGTTAATAAACCATGTATTTCGGCTGCTACTGAACGGTTCGAGAATAAATCTTTTTGAGTTGCATCTTAGAGTAAGGTAAGTCATTATAAAATCTGTCCTTTGAATGTTGTATTTATTTCGCTGTTGTGATTATCTACATATGGCTTTCCAGTTCTGACTCCACACAAAAGACAGGTTGGCATTTGAAATCTGACGATATTGACCTTGTGGTGCTACTTGCTATTTTCTGTTCCTTATTATCGTGTAAAAATTAGTATGATTTTTAATAAATGAGATATTTGTACTGCAGTAAAAGGGAAGTACATGTGATAATCACTAGCCCAATTTTCAATGATTAAATGTGTAAGAAGCTATGAAAACTGATCTGACTGGGCCTTCATAAGAAATGATCTTCTTTATTAACTCAAACTTATGTTAATTGGAGCTCAAGTCCCTTATAACACATATAAAATAATTGCACGTATACTCATATATATCTTCTTAAGTATATACTACAGAAATTAGGTTATATGAACTTTGTGCTTTTTTTGTTTACATGTAATTCTGACTGTGACAATTTAAATCATATGTAATTACTATGTATATATCAACTCTGGAATCTACAATTAACTGTAACGTTTTCTTAAATTGTAGGTCCTCAGATTGCCGGATTCGGTCAGCAACGACCATTTTCAGAAATGCAGGAAACTAGAGAAAAAAATACAACTAGCAGATTGTCTACTGCTTAATACAGTAAAATAGACCATGATGGAAAGTATTACTGACATACATTATATATGATAAGACGTACCTGTTTTATAAAAGTATGTCCTAATATACTGGAGCCACAGTGGCATAGTCAAATGATAAACACAAAATCAGCGCCACCATCTTCACACATATATAAATAATAACATACACAAGAGTCATCTTGTCAGCAGCACTACTGTTCAAAACAACAAAAATGTCGTGTTGCAAGTTTGCCAGATGTCGCTACTGTAGGCATACACACATATTCCTCAATGATAATTGTACGAAATAAAATAAAAAGAGGTATACAATCAGTAAAGTCTGTAGTGGGCTTATTAGGTGTTAAAATCATTACAGTAATAAAATTCAGTGAACTAAAACACGAAACTTTAGAATGTTAAAAAGGGATTAGTTAAGAGACAGAAATCGATATACGTTCAGGTGGTGATATTTTAGATAATGACATAAATAATAAACAGCTTTTTGAGTACACAGAATAATATAAAAATTACAAAACAAGTAGCTAAAGAAGCTCAATGAATGAAATCAGACTGCTGTACATTTTTAAATACGTCACCATTAACGCCTTTGGACAAATCTGTATGTCAGTCAGTGATGTTATATGTCATTCATTTCACATATTGTGGATCAAAACATGCGCTTTATGGTACGCTGTGTATTGTACCATCAGAAAATGAATTTGTATAGAACTATTCTGCCCTCATGTGATTGGCCTAGACTTAATATTTAAAATTGTACTTCAAGAAACTTGCCACATATGTAATATTCTGTGGCCACATATATTTTGAGTCATTTACTGAACACTGAGCTTGTGTGCCCTTTCACATGATGTACATTTCATTCTCAAGTTTATCTAACTTATTCACTATAACTCATTTCAGTCATTATTTCACATATGAGACTTTTGAACTTCTATGTCAATTACGAAAACCTGTTTTCTCACAGAGATACAACTTCAATGCTTTTATGATCTCATCATAAATTTTTGGTATTTAACAGACTATACTTGTGCTTTATACAATCACTACTGATTCTGTACAGTATCTTTATCTGAATATGAAAAAGGAGTGACACACTAAAACATTTCGGTGTGATTGTCAATGGACATAATGCATGTAACTAATCCCTGAGTCTGCTTACACCTCAAACTTGTGTGTCCTCAAATGAATATGTTAACACTTCGGTGTGGTTGTCAGTGGATATAGTATATGTAACTAGTCCTCGGGTCTGGTTAGACGTCAAACTTGTGTGCCCTAAAATGAATATATTAAAATTTCAGTGTGGTAGTCAGTGGGTATAGTGTGAGTTGCCCCTGAGTCTGCTGCACCTAAAATATGCGTTTTTTTACCTTGTTTTCTACTGTCATTACTCTCTTGAGGAACTGTAAATAACTTTTTGTTATTTTGTCAAGTGAACTACCGCCAATTACATGCAGATGTAAGTGTTTACCTGCACAATGATACTTGCATTTTTATTTTATTTGCAACATTTGCAATCCTATGTAAGATTTATACCTAAACAGTTGAAGGACATTTTGACACTGTCTGAAAACTATAAATAACATTCTGTGATCCTATCGTGGGAAGTACTGTCCATGTTACGCGGATGTGAGTGCTTACATGCGCAAGATGATACTTGTATATTATTTACCTTGACTACATTGTACAGCTTATCAGCTTCCTTTTATATACATAACTTATGTAATGTTATACTTATGTTTCTGTATTTTATCGTCTTTGTAAGATACCTTATGCTCTCTTTCTCAGTTTTATATATAAGAATTTTGCGTTTGTTCTTTGCCAACATGTTAGACAAGAACCGCCCCACAAAATTCTTAAAAAAGTGAGGATGGGGGTTGTGAAAGTTGGACGCATCAGGAGAGGTCGCAGCTTGCCCGGACCGTGCCAGCAGCGCCAGAGGAGATTCTGCTATTAATCAAGGATTTTTCGTAATTTCCCTTTTTGCTGCACATAGTTGCGTTAGGATAACACAATCACAGTCGTACACGAGAGTCACCAAAACTTTGGACCGCTCCATTCGCACCACCAACAGGACAGGCTCTGCTAACGGTATACTACGCCTTCCACATCGCTGGAAACGGGTTCTACACAACGCTGGTGACTACTTTGAAGGACAGTAACAACTGCAAACACGTAACTCTTTCGTATCGGTCGTGAATAACTAGTTGCCACTATTTAAGTTCCAATCCTCGAGTGATGTATAAAACTGTGGAAACTGTACATACAAAAGAAAATTGTATTACATGAAAAATAATCAGAAAGTAGAGGTTCATTGCAAATATCGAATAAAAAAAGGACTGAAACTGTATATAGAGGGGGAAATCAGAAAGTAATGATTATATCAGAAACGTAGGATATAGGTTCCACTTCTTTAATAATTTAGCTGAAACAGTATCTCTATATGTGAGTGATGCTCAATATGTAAGTTTCGATATTTTATAAAAAAAAACTACACACAATTCATCACGTTGAAATAATATTATTGACATTGCTCAACGCTTCCTTTACTTTTCTGCATAGTCGCCTTGTTTTCCGAGCATTTTTGGTAATGTGGCACAAGTGTTTCCAAACTAGTGTTGTACCAGACCGATCCCTGTGCTAGTAGCCAGCTGTTTACTGTTGATGTGACTTCATCATCGGTGTTGAGCTGTGTAAGACCGAGCATTGTCATGAACGGAGAGAACATTGCGAGACAAAAGCCCAGGATGCTTTCTTTCCATGGCAACTTGCAGATTCCTGAAGACGTTACAATGCCACTCTACATTTGTTGTGATGTTTTGAGGCGGGTAGTAACGAGCAAAACCCCCTGACAGTCGCAGAAGATAGTTACCATAACTGTTCCTGCCGAATGTATAATCTTTGCTCTTTTTGGGGTACTTTCGCCAGGTTTCGTCCTGACTTTTTGTTTGAGGCGTCGAATGATGGATGCAGGTCTTATCCTATGTGACAAGCCCTCTCTGTGATAAATTTCCAGAAACATTCTAGTCGAATCTATCCGTTGCTGCTTGTGCACATCACTCAGCAAACGTGGTACCCATCTTGCAAAGATTTTGCGCTAGATGGTTCGTTAGGATCTTCGAGATGGACGAGCGTCCGGTTGCAGCCCCAAGAGGTAGCTGCATTAGAATGATGCCAATGGTAATTTGACGATCTTCCTCCACAATATTGCGAATTACAATAATGGAATCATCACACGTCGCTGTAGTGGCTCTCTCTGTGCGCTGTTTGTCATGCACAGTTCTTGCCCTTTTTACAAATTGTACACGCCAATGTAGAACCATTTCAATGATCGTACAGTCTTCCCCATAATCAGGGGTTAGCTCGCGATGGTTACCGACAGCGGATCGTTAATTTGCAGCGAAAAGACGAATTACAGAGAGCAGCTCAAGAGCGAGCACACTTTGTAGTGGTCACTCCATGTTATCTGGCTGCATACTGGCAAGATAGTGTGGTATGCATCCTGAGTTAGTGTGACCGTTATCAGTACACATCAACTGAATTTTCCAGACCTCGTGTTTCACAGTCACATTTAATTTTGCAGATAAATGAAATAGGGAAACATACTCATTGGACAGCCCTAGTATATGTATTTGTGTGCCTGACAGCGGTAGTTTTAAAAAATGCACGTATGTACATATAAGCTGTATTTTAAAGTTAAAAAGTAACTAATTATGAAGAAATAGGTTTGCAGAAATTATTGTAAATAAAACATAGTTAAAAAATATTGTTAACAAATGTTGTTGTTGTGGTCTTCAGTCCAGAGACTGGTTTGATGCAGCTCTCCATGCTACTCTATCCTGTGCAAGCTTCTTCATCTCCCAGTACCTACTGCAACCTACATCTTTCTGAATGTTTAGTGTATTCATCTCTTGGTCTCCCTTTACGATTTTTACCTTCCACGCTGCCCTCCAATACTAAATTGGTGATCCCTTGATGCCTCAGACTACGCCCTACCAACCGATCCGTTCTCCTAGTCAAGTTGTGCCACAAATTTCTCTTCTCCCCAATTCTATTCAATACATCCTCATTAGTGATGTGATCTACCCATCTAATCTTCAGCATTCTTCTGTAGCACCACATTTGGAAAGCTTCTATTCTCTTCCTGTCTAAACCATTTATCGTCCACGTTTCACTTCCATACATCTATACAATCCATACAAATACTTTCAGAAACGACTTCCTGACACTTAAATCTATACTCGATGTTAACAAATTTCTCTTCTTCAGAAACGCCTTCCTTGCCATTGCCAGTCTACATTTTATATCCTCTCTACTCCGACCATCGTCAGTTATTTTGCTCCCCAAATAACAAAACTCGTTTACTACTTTAAGTGTCTCATTTCCTAATCTAATTCCCTCAGCATCACCAGACTTAATTCGACTACATTCCATTATCCTCGTTTTGCTTTTGTTGATGTTCATCTTATATCCTCCTTTCAAGACACTGTCCATTCCGTTCAGCTGCTCTTACAGGTCCCTTCATGTCTCTGACAGAATTACAATGTCATCGGCGAACCTCAAAGTTTTTATTTCTTCCCCATGGATTTTAATTCCTACTCCAAATTTTTCTTTTGTTTTCTTTACTGCTTGTTCAGTATACAGATTGAATAACATCGGGGATAGGCTACAACCCCGTCTTACTCCCTTCCCAACCACTGCTTCCCTTTCACGCCCCTCGACTCTTATAACTGCCATCTGGTTTCTGTACAAATTGTAAATAGCCCTTCGCTCCCTGTATTTTACCCGTGCCACCTTCAGAATTTGAAAGAGAGTATTGCCGTCAACATTGTCAAAAGCTTTCTCTAAATCTACAAATTCTAGAAACGTAGGTTTGCCTTTCCTTAATCTATTTTCTAAGATAAGTCGTAGGGTCAGTATTGCCTCACGTGTTCCAACATTTCTACGGAATCCAAACTGTTCTTAACCGAGGTCGGCTTCTACAAGTTTTTCCATTCGTCTGTAAAGAATTCGACTTAGTATTTTGCAGCTGTGACTTTTTAAACTGATAGTTCGGTAATTTTCACATCTGTCAACACCTGCTTTCTTTGGGATTTGAATTATTATATTCTTCTTGAAGTGAAATGCGAGCATACACAGTGCATGTATTCTGTTGCTCAGGTGCTAGATGCCAATTTGTGGCATGGAGATCCGTGCCTGTTGCACTTCGTCGGTCAATACCGGGACGCTTAATGCTGTTTGTCGATGACGCTGTAGTTGTCTGACGATGTTCCGTATGTGCTCGATTGGAGACCCAGTTGGTGATCGAGCAGGCCGAGGCAACGTAACGGAACTTTGTAGAGCATGTCGTGTTACAACAGCGGCATTTAGGTGAGCGTTATCCTGTTGGAACGAAACCCCGGAAGTGCTGTTCATGAATGGCAGCACAACAGGTCGATTACCCGAGTGACGTAAAAATTCGGGGAGCGTGGAGTAACCTCGTGAGTACTCCTGATGGCATACTAAATAGCACTCCAGACCATAACACCAGGTGTAGGTCCAGCAGACAGCTTGATTGCAGACCGTAAATTGCCTCCTTCTAACCAACACACGACCACCACTGGCACCGAGGCAGAACCAGCTTTCATCAGCAAACACAACAGTCCTCTACCCCCACCCCCTCCCCCCCTAAAATGAGCTCTCGCTTGGCACTAATGAATTTGCAAATGGCAGTAGTTTGGGGTCAGTGAAGTACACACTACGGTGCGTCTAGCTCGGAGACGCCCTTGCAGTAACCGGTTTGTAACAGTTCGTTGTGTCACGGTGGTGTCAACTGCTGCTCAGATTGCTGTTGCAGATGTGCCAGAGCCATACTGCGAACACTCTCGGCAGTGCCAATTGGCCCTCCGGAGTCCGACGTTCGCGCCACCGTACATCCTCATGAGCGCCGCTGCCAGCAATCATTTGCAGTGGCTACATTCCTGCCAAGTCTCTCTACAGTATCCCAGACGAAAATCCAGCTTCTCGTAGCCCTAATACACTCACATGGGGAGGCCACGACGTTTGGAACGCGGATTTACTGTAAAGTTCGTAAACTCGTAGTACTCCATGAGAACAACAAAATGTGTAAGCAGTAGGGCGTACTTCTCAAGCGTTACTGAGAAAATCGCAAGATAATTTCGGTGTGTAGCCATTTTTGCCATTAAGCGGCTGCCGCCGACTGGTGCCGGCACGGTAGTTCAGCGTGTTCGGTCAGAGCGTTAGCTGCCCTTTCTAATAAAGAAAACTGAGAGAACAGATCAACAGACAAACTGAACGGGTGTTATCGGACGTCTGCCTTGTACAAATTCTACGAGCAAAATAGAACAAAACGTTTTTTTTTTTTTTTAAAAAAAAGTGGTTCGCTTTCAAGCCGCTAGATCGCGTTTCGTTCGTCAGTTTTTTTTTTTATTTTCAGCACAGACATTTGTTTTACTATTTATATTACAATTGATATAATGGGAAAAATACGTGTAATCGTACGAACTTTTATTAATTTTACAATGTTATTTGGCACTCTACTAATTTTTATTATCACAAATAACATAATATTCATGACTATCGACTGGTACATGACCAAACGCATGAAGTGATACTGAAAATGTATGCTTGTCCGTGTCTTCAAAACTGTTCGTATTTAATCGAAAGAGAACAAGAAATTGCTTCTCGGAAGACGCTATTAAAATACACTCGATACTGCTTAACCAATTATCAGCGCCAATTTTTAAGGAAATACTGCATGGTTTGCCTCCAAATTATCGTCTGAAAGAGAGGTTTTCTAAAAATGTTAACGAGGTTTGTTTTTCCACGGAAAACGTCAAAATACTTTGCGTATGCGGAAACATAGCATTTATTCAACGCAACTGGTGCCGTTTAACTTTATGTTTTCCATGTTTTTACGAAAAATAGCATCCTCGTAATGTCGAAAGCGACGATTAATTGTACGTCTTTCGAAAGCCGTCTGTGCCGGTCAAAACTTGGACGTAACAAGTCGTTTCGGGCTCCTTCGAGGTATAAGGGATTTCTCAAATCACGGACAGGCATATATTTTCAGTATCACTTAATGCGTTTGGTCGTTTACTAGTCGATAGTTATGAATATTATATTATTTGTGATAATAAAAATTGGTAGACTGCCAAATAACATTGTAAATTTAATAAAAGTTCATCCGATTACACGTATTTTGCCCATTGTATCAATTGTAATATAAATAGTAAAGGAAATGACTGTGTTGAAAATAAAAATAAAAACAGCCGAACGGGACTCGATCCAGCGATTACGATTTGAACGCCACCCACCCGGCTGCCGCCGCTTCATGGTAAAAATGGCCACGCACAGCCACATACTTGAAGACCGAAATTATCTTGCGATTTTCTCAATAACGCTTGAGAAGTACGCGCTACTGCCCACACATTTTGTTGACCTCATGGAGTACTACGAGTGTACGAAGTTTGCAGTAAATCCGCGTTCCAAACGTCGTGGCCTCCCCTTCTCAGTGAGGTGTCTTGCTCGCCTGAGGCCATTATTCATTAACATCAAGTCACCGCGCAATCTCAAAAGTAACTAACGCTCACGACAGTGTATTTGATGCAAACCTGATTTGTATCCTCCTAATGGCAGCACTCTTATGCGACTGGCGCGAAATCTGAATAGGTATTATCTTTCAGATGTAGAAACACACCTACCAACTTTTGTTTATTCTGCACACCACCTTTTTGGTGCTGTGATATTTTTCCGTCAGTATTACAGGCCCCTTTTGTAAAAAACAATTATTTTTTTGGGCAGATGCTTCTGCTGCTGCTTTAATTAGTGGTCCCTTTATATTATTCCATTCAAGGTGTATGTTATTCATTTTTTATTTTAAGTTTAATTACTCTTCAAGCCTTACCTGACACAGAAATCGGACGCTCTCTTGTTGAAGTGAAAGTACTTTAAATGTTGTATAAGCAATATTTTGTTACTTTTTAAATTCTAAGTAGTTTTATTTTTGAGACTAACAAGAAATGATCTGGAGAGACATCTATAGCTCTGAATAGTCTTGTGGGTTGCACTAGAGGCCAAGCCGTTTCATTTGTTATCACATAGTCTATAATGTGGCAGGATAATGGAATGTAGTCGAATAAAGTCGGGTGGTGCTGAGGGAATTAGATTAGAAAATGAGACACTTAAAGTAGTAAAGGAGTTTTGCTATTTGGGGAGCAAAATAACTCATGATGCTCGAAGTAGAGAGGATATAAAATGTAGACTGGCAATGGCAAGGAAAGCATTTCTGAAGAAATTTGTTAACATCGAGTATAGATTTTAGTGTCAGGAAGTCGTTTCTGAAAGTATTTGTACGGAGTGTAGCCATGTATGGAAGTGAAACATGGACGATAAATAGTTTGGACAAGAAGAAAATAGAAGCTTTCGAAATGTGGTGCTACAGAAGAAAGCTGAAGATTAGATGGGTAGATCACATAACTAATGCGGAGGTATTGAATAGAATTGGGGAGAAGAGAAGTTTGTGGCACAACTTGACAAGAAGAAGGGACCGGTTGGTAGTATATGTTCTGAGGCATCAAGGGCTCACAAATTCAGCATTTCAGGGCAGTGTGGAGGGTAAAAATCGTAGAGGGAGACCAAGAGATGAATACACTAAGAAGATTCAGAAGGATATAGGTTGCAGTAAGTACTGGGGGATGAAGAAGCTTGCACAGGATAGAGTAGCTTGGAGAGCTGCATCAAACCAGCCTCAGGACTGAAGACCACAACAACAACAACAACATAATGTGGCAGATCCTCTAGCTGACCAGGTGCATTTGTGGGTCTGTTTATGCCAGAAGAATTAATTGTTTCTGAACCTTAGCTCGTAACTGAATGATAACGTCTTCAGTCTATATCCATTCCTATTTATAACTTTTGCTTTAACGTCCATTTAAGACACAACATATTCTTTTAGTGTTGACAAGGACGAACACTGAAAGTGCCTGTCTTATATAAAAGTAGTCTAAAGTCTGACCCATTAGTTTGCTAGCGAGCAATGGCTGAAGTGTATTTAAATAAGTTATGAAACACATTTTACTTAAAATTTCATCTTTCTCAGCAGATATTCGTTTCTCGTCATTAAGGTAATGACTTAATTTCTAAAGAAAAAAAACAACGGCAAATATTAATTGAACATATACATGTTTTGTGAGGAGTTATTTATTACCCTTGAAATGAAAATATTTTTTACTTATTCCGCGACCACGAGTGTCATGATACTTCGATTCTGTGGTAGGAAAATGTCATATTTGTTTTTCTTTGTAGATATTTATTGCGTATTCATGTTTTTCCGTCATGTTCTACATCCTGGAAAAGCTACTCTCTAAGTATCTACTGAAAGGAAAAGTATATCTAACCTAATGCTAGTACGGAATCCAAATTTCGTGTTTTGTTATTGTTGTAGTCTTCAATCTGGAGACTGATTTGATGTAGCTTTCCATGCTACTCTGTCCTGTGCAAGATTCTTCATCTCCGAATAACCACTGCAACCTACATTCATTTCAACCTGCTGAATGTATTCATTTGATCCCTTGACGTCTCAGAACGTGTTCTATCAACCGATCCCTTCTATTAGTCAAGTTGTGCCAAAAATGCCATGCTTCTTAATCCTTAATTCTAGTGAGTACTCCGTCATTAGTTCATGACTCACCCATTTAATTTTCGGCATTTTTCCGTAACACCACATTTCAAAAGCTTGTGTTCTCTTTTTAGTCCACGTTTCACTTTCATACAAAAATTTCTTTTCTTCAGAAATGTTTTTCTCTCATTTAACAATAATTGGTGATAAAGTTTTGCAACTATGACTCATTAAACTGATTGTTCGGTAATTTGACATCCTCTCCGCTTTGTCAATCATATGTTATTTTAATGCCCAAACAGCAAAATTCCTCTACTACTTTAAATGTTTTATTTCCTAATCTAATTCCTTTAATATCATCTGATTTCGTTCGGCTTAATTCCTTAACCCTTGTTTTTCTTTTGTTCATGTTCATCTTATATCTGACTCGCAAGATCCTGCCCATTCCGTTCAACTTTTCTTCCATGTCATTTGCTGCCTTTGACAGAATGACAATGCCATCGGCAAACCTCTACTCTTTATTTCTTCTACCTGAACTTTAGTTCCTACTCCAAATTTCTCCTCGTTTTCCATCACAGCATGCTCAATGCAAAGACTGAATAACGTTGGAGATAGGCTACAACCCTGTCGCACTCCCTTCTCAGCTACATCGCCGCTTTCATGCCCTTCGACTCTTATAACGCCGTGTGGTATCCAGTTGTAAATAAACATTTACTACCTGTATTTATCCTTGCTACATTGAGAATTTCAAAGGGTGCATTACAGTCATCACTGCCAATGATTTCTATATAAGTCTTCATATGCTACTGGCGTAGGTTTGCCTCTCTTTAATCTATCTCCCAAGAGAAGTTGCAGGGCCAGTATCGCCTCGCACGTTCCTACATTTTTCCGGAATCCGAAATTATCTTCCCCGAGGTCGGTTCCTACCAGTTCTTCCATTCTTCTGTAAATAATTAGTGACAAAATTTTGCAACTGTGACTTACTAAACAGATTGTTCGGTAATATTCACACCTGTCAGCGCCTGTTTTCAGTAATTGGAATATCACACTATTCTTGAAATTTGAGGGTATTTCACCTGTCTCATACATCTTACTCATTTGGTGGAATAGCTTTGTTATGGCTGGCTCTCCCATGGACATCAGTAGTTCTAATGGATTCGTGTCTGCTCCAGGAGCCTTGTTTCCTCTTGTAGTTTTGAGTGCTCTGTCAAATTCTTCCCGCAGTATGTATCTTCCATCTTATCTTGATGTACGTCATCTTTCCTTTCTACAATATTGTCTTCAACGTCATTTGCCTTGCATACCCCCTATATATGTTCCTTCCCCTTGACATTTATTCAGCTGCTTGTCTTTTCTCGAACGGTCTGGTTCATTATCCAATACGCGGTCTATCTTCACCTAGTTATAAATGCTTTTATAGCCTTGCACTTTTCTTTGAGCCATTCCTGCCTAGCTTTTTTGCACTTTCTGTCAGCGTCATTTTTTTATGTCTGTATTCCCTTTTGCCTGCCCTATTTGCTACATTTGTATATTTTCTCCTTTCCTCAGTTATATTCTATAAGCCGGCCGAGGTGACCGTGCGGTTCTAGGCGCTACAGTCTGGAACCGCGCGACTGCTACGGTCGCAGGGTCGAATCCTGCCTCGGGCATGGATGTGTGCGATGTCCTTAGGTTAGTTAGGTTTAAGTGGTTCTAAGTTCTAGAGGATTGATGATCTCAGAAGGTAAGTCCCATAGCCATAGTACTCAGAGCTATTTCCTACCTTTTAGCAAGTTCTTCACTTTTAATCTAAATTTCATAACCAATAAATTGTGTTCAGAGTCCACATCTACCACTAGAGATGTCTTTGAGCTTAAAATCTGGTTCGGAAATTATTGCCTTACATTACACAATGAATCTGAAATCTTCCAGTGTTTCCAAGTGTCTTCCACTTATACAGCAGTCTTCCATTTACCCTAAACCAAGTGTTTGTGATGTTTAAATTATGTTCTACGCAAAATTCTACCACGTGGCTTCCTCTGTTATTGCTTTCCTCCAGTCCATGTTCTCCCATTATTTTTCCTTCTCTTCTTTTACCTACAATCCAGAGCCCATCATAGTTAAATTTTTTTCTGCCTTAACTGTGTGAATAATTTCTTTTATCTCATCGTACATTCTTGCAATGTCTACAGATGTTTAAGCAAAAGTTGGAAGATTTTCTAACTACAAGCGCGTATTGTCTGACAACAGATATTCCCTCACTTTCGAGAACCTCTGCATGCTGACTACCATACAGTGACGGTTCTGGTGTTTATACAACAATTTTCGTGCATCTTCAAAGAACAAGAGTTCTTAAAAAGTATAGCGATTTTAAAATAATTGTCGGTTTTGTAATTTCGTATAACGACTTTAAATTAATTATCGTTTTTTGTAATTTCAATTTTAACTTCCCATAAAGTTTTTCATTACTCTGGTTGATTTCCTAACTTACCTTACATATGTTTTATATCGTTTTCATGTCATTTTATCGATATTTCCGGGTCATTTTAGTGATTATTTTGGGTCATAAAAATCCAGGCCCCGCGGTTACAAGTCCTTTTTCATACTCATAAATTAAATGAATTCTCACTAGGGGTAGCTGTCTCCTCCCACACGCTTCCCTGCTGGCTCCACCGGTTAGCATCCGTGAACTAGAAGTTAGATGCACTGCACATAATTGGTTAAGAATTGTTGGAAAAGATTGGTGCTCAGTTTGGGTTTGAAGAATTTACCAAGATTCCAATATGCTCGGACATAAGTGTTACACAGAAACAGCTGGCTGCCAGATGACATTGCAGCTGATCAAGAAATTGTCATTGCCTGTTATTCTGCAGACAATGACCATAGCGATCGATTAGCTGAAGAAATTGCGTCCAAAATTAATACACAGGCAGAGGCTATAACGATAGGCCGAAACTACTCGGACAGAACTACTGCCTGTAAAATGCGCTGTAGGTAAACCACGTACGGATTTTGCTGAAATGAAACTTATTAATTATTTCAGAGTATAGAACCCGCTGCTTTTTTCCCTCTGTGTCCGGACAGCATTCGTGTGAAAATTATTTACAATTTGTGCCTTTACATAAAGCAATTAAGCCAACTCATTCTCTGATGAACTGCTTTCTCACGTAGTCCTGATCTACCAGTATGAAATATCTGTCGGGTGGGTTTCGCAACAGACAAGTTTTAAACGTACATCTTTTCGTTCTATACTTAAGTTCTTACTGTATTTCATGTGGTCTGGCGTCAGCTACAGATTTATATGTGTTGCGAGTGGTCATGTATGTCCGACTCGACCCAAGACTGCTTCTACATCTACATCTACATTTATACTCCGCAAGCCACCCAACTGTGTGTGGCGGAGGGCACATTACGTGCCACTGTCATTACCTCCCTTTCCTGTTCCAGTTGCGTATGGTTCGCCGGAAGAACGACTGCAGGAAAGCCTCCGTGCGCGCTAGAATCTCTCTAATTTTACATTCGTGATCTCCTCGGGAGGTATAAGTAGGGGCAAGCAATATATTCGATACCTCATCCAGAAACGCGCCCTCTCGAAACCTGGACAACTAGCTACACCGCGATGCAGAGCGCCTCTCTTGCAGAGTCTGCCACTTGAGTTTGCTAAACATCTCCGTAACGCTATCACGCTTACCAAATAACCCTTTGACAAAACGCGCCGCTCTTCTTTGGGTCTTCTCTATCTCTTCTGTCAACCCGACCTGGTGCGGATCCCACACTGATGAGCAATACTCAAGTATAGGTCGAACGAGTGTTTTGTAAGCCACCTCCTTTGTTGATGGACTACATTTTCTAAGGAATCTCCCAATGAATCTCAAAATGGCACACGCCTTACCAACAATTAATTTCATATGATCATTCCACTTCAAATCGTTCCGTACGCATACTCCCAGATATTTTACAGAAGGAAGTGCTACCAGTGTTTGTTCCGCTATCGTATAATCATACAATAAAGGATCTTTCTTTCTATGTATTCGCAATACATTACATTTGTTTATGTTAAGGATCAGTTGCCACTCCCTGCACCAAGTGCCTATCCGCTGCAGATCTTCCTGCATGTCTCTGCAATTTTCTAATGCTGCAACTTCTCTGTATACTACAGCATCATCCGCGAAAAGCCGCATGGAACTTCCGACACTATCTACTAGGTCATCTATATACAGGATGTTACAAAAAGGTATGGCCAAACTTTCAGGAAACATTCCTCACACACAAAGAAAGAAAATATGTTATGTGGATATGTGTTCGGAAACGATTACTTTCCATGTTAGAGCTCATTTTATTACTTCTCTTCAAATCACATTAATCATGATTTCCTATCAGGAAGGTCGCAGTTCGTAGTAATAGATGGCAAATCATCGAGTAAAACTGAAGTGATATCAGGTGTTCCCCAGGGAAGCGTCCGGGGACCTCTACTGTTCCTGATCTATATAAATGACCTGGGTGACAATCTGAGCAGTTCTCTTAGACTGTTCGCAGATGATGCTGTAATTTACCGTCTAGTAAGGTAATCCGAAGACCAGTATCAGTTGCAAAGCGATTTAGAAAAGATTGCTGTATGGTGTGTCAGGTGGCAGTTGACGCTAAATAACGAAAAGTGTGAGATGATCCACATGAGTTCCAAAAGAAGTCCGTTGGAATTCGATTACTCGATAAATAGTACAATTCTCAAGGCTGTCAATTCAACTAAGTACCTGGGTGTTAAAATTACGAACAACTTCAGTTGAAAGGACCACATAGATAATATTGTCGGGAAGGCGAGCCCAAGGTTGTGTTTCATTGGCAGGACACTTAGAAGATGCAACAAGTCCACTAAAGAGACAGCTTACACTACACTCGTTCGTCCTCTGTTAGAATATTGCTGCGCGGTTTGGGATACTTACCAGGTGGGATTGACGGAGGACATCGAAAGGGTGCAAAAAAGGGCAGCTCGTTTGGTATTATCACGTTATAGGGGAGAGAGTGTGGCAGATATGATACACGAGTTGGGATGGAAGTCATTACAGCATAGACGTTTTTCGTCGCTGCGAGACCTTTTTACGAAATTTCAGTCACCAACTTTCTCTTCCGAATGCGAAAATATTTTGTTGAGCCCAACCTACATAGGTAGGAATAATCATCAAAATAAAATAAGAGAAATCAGAGCTCGAACAGAAAGGTTTAGGTGTTCGTTTTTCCCGCTCGCTGTTCGGGAGTGGAATAGTAGAGAGATAACATGATTGTGGTTCGATGAACCCTCTGCCAAGCACTTAAATGTGAATTGCAGAGTAGTCATGTAGATGTAGATGAACGGAAACACACAGCAACAGAACGTACCAGCGTGACTTCAAACACTTTGTTACAGGAAATGTTCAAAATGTCCTCCGTTAGCGAGCATACATGCATCCACCCTCCGTCGCATCGAATCCCTGATGCGCTGATGCAGCCCTGGAGAATGGCGTATTGTATCACAGCCGTCCACAATACGAGCACGAAGAGTCTCTACCTTTGGTACAGGGGTTGCGTAGACAAGAGCTTTCAAATGCCCCCATAAATGAAAGTCAAGAGGGTTGAGGTCAGGAGACCGTGGAGGCCATGGAATTGGTCCGCCTCTACCAATCCATCGGTCACCGAATCTGTTGTTGAGAAGCGTACGAACACTTCGACTGAAATGTGCAGGAGCTCCATCGTGCATGAACTACATGTTGAGTCGTACTTGTAAAGGCACATGTTCTAGCAGCACAGGTAGAGTATCCCGTATGAAATCATGATAACGTGCTCCATTGAGCGTAGGTGGAAGAACATGGGGCCCAATCAAGACATCGCCAACAATGCCTACCCAAACGTTCACAGAAAATCTGTGTTGATGACCTGATTGCACAATTGCGTGCGGATTCTCGTCAGCCCACACATGTTGATTGTGAAAACTTACAATCTGATCACGCTGGAAAGACGAAACTAAAATGAGCTCTAACATGGAAAGTAAGCGTTTCCGGACACATGTCCACATAACATATTTTCTTTCTTTGTGTGTGAGGAACGTTTCCTGAAAGTTTGGCCGTACCTTTTTGTAACACCCTGTATATTGTGAAAAGCAATGGTCCCAAACACTCCCCTGTGGCAAGCCAGAAGTTACTTTAACGCCTGTAGACGTCTTTCCATTGAGAACAACGTGCTGTGTTCTCTTTGCTAAAAACTCTTCAATCCAGCCACACAGGTGGTCTGATATTCCGTAGGCTCTTATTTTGTTTATCAGGTGACAGTTCCGAACGGTATCGAACGCTTTCCGGAAGTGAAGGAAAATGGCATCTACCTGGGAGCTTGTATCACTGCTTGTTATGTGTGACGACCTTTCTACATGGCACACTGTCCTTCACATTCCTTTTTACAACAAAACAAATTGGAGGATTGCGTTTGTTGTGTGATTATTGGCCGGACAACCTTTGAAACTACTGTCAATACAAACCTTTATTTTTACATTTTCAAAAGCTTCTACTCTCAGTTGAAGAACCATGAAAGCCAGTAGTATTTTTGCAAGCAAGATGAAGTCGCGTATCACATGTTTCGTATTTATTAAGAACGCACAGTGAGCAAGGCTTTGTGGCGATCACGTCCGTTCTCCTCATCTGCTTCTGATTATTATCGGTGGGGATATTTAAAATTAAAAGTCTACCAAAATAACCCTAAACTAGAAGCTCAATGGAAAGTAAACATGTTGAAACAATTAATGTTACAGTTATGCGTAAAATAAAATTGATTTCACTAGCACAATAATGCATAGAGCTGCGAGGCGGTTACCTACAATGTATGTTATATTTTTAAAACTGTCGATTTAGAAAAAGTATATACGGCAACAACATTTTCTATAGTTAATAGATGTACACGTGATGATGTTGCCAAAAACTGCTGTTCGAAACTAAACGCAAATATTAAAACGTGACAGAATCAGGAAAGTATGCTGCTCAAGGCAGTCGCAGACCTCATCCATTGGAGATGTTTATCTGGAGAGCGAACAGCAGCCCCTGACAAAATTTCGGAAGATATCTTTGTGTAAGAAACCCGTGCTCTTCAAAAGCTCGCTACAGAATAATAATTTGACTATGGTTTATTCGGTTTTTATACCCCAAATTTCTCTGTTTTTGTGAAAATGCCTTCACAACAATGAAATGGCCTGTAATACGCAGTCACCAAAACATACAACATAAAAGTACTGTCACTCAGCTTAATTTCTCTCTGCAGCGATCCCATACCAGAGATGTATATGAGCCATACTACCGTAATCACTGTTAATATATGTCCGCAGCTCGTGGCCCAGTGATTAGCGTTGCTACCATCACTGAATGAAACAAGTTAGTTTCCAAACAAGACATTTGCACTGTTGTGTAGACATTTCAGTGAAATGCAGAAGCAAAAAAAAAAAAAAAAATTGCTGGAAGGAAAGCACAAGAAATGCAGTTACCCTGGAGACCAGTGGTCCCACGTAAGTCACCAACTCACTCAAAAGATATCCCAAAACAACCTCTGAAAAATCTACAGTCGACTTGCGATTCAGTCTGTATAACATACTCTCACTCGTTCGTAGAGTTAAAGAGCACTGCTAATGACCTGTAACAGTTATGTTTTATTAGTAACGTGGTGCTGTTGTATTGGTGGAAGAAATGCTAACATCAGAGACATGAAGTGTGTATTTGTGAATGGGACACTATTGCCGTATTAGTCAGTCGTTTCCAAAGTACTAACTACCACGGACACAGAGAATTACTGTCGCTCTTTCACCCAGAACACGCAGTATAATTATTTTCCTTTTTTATACCCACAGCTAGCACGAAACACATCGGCAAAAGACGAAGAATTTTGCTTAAAATGTTAGTTAGGCAAGTTAAATTTGACGCCTTGTTTCAGCAAAATACGAGAAGTTTAATAGCACTGATACTGATTGCAAAAACATAGACGTTGCAAGGAGTGTGAGGCATCCCTTCCCCTCCCCCTCCCCCAATGATTAACCACGTAATTTGTACCTTATGACAATTACTCACAATTTCAACATGCCACTGTAGTATTTCTCGAACAACAGTAGCGTGTGTTACAACGGCGTTGAAAACGCAGCTCCAATAATACAGATTTTTGATCATTCGCCTCCAGTTTCCGATCGCTGCAAATGAATATCGATGCTGCAGATTTTGCTTTTGATATTATGAACGATTTGATTTCATTAATTATGCTATAAATATTTTTAACGTCTGGCGTTGACTGGGCCACAGTACTTCTGTAAAATATACGATATCACCACACTCAGCATCCGAACTTCTGAGAAGTTCCTGGAACTGACGATAATTCAGTCCCATACGAAGGCAGTCCGTGGACTGTCGAATGATATGTACTTATAATCTGGTATTGTAGTAACTGCGCACGAATGTAAAAAGATTACGTGAAAACCCGTTGTAGAAACGTTCATGTTCAAATGTGGTTCTTATTTTTAGCAATAGCTACGATATCAAATTAAACCTGTTATAACAGAATTGTGGTACTCTTAGATGACAAACGTTGACAGTAACTGCAATCCACATGAGAATTTCTAACGTCTACCGACTTCTAGTAGTCAGAACTACGATGGCAAGGTTCTTTATCACATACGTACAGACATAACACAGAATTTCCTTCTTCCAAAAGCGTACCAAAACCGCTGAGACAATTAAAAAAGGATGAACGGTATTATAAAAAAAATGGTTCAAATGGCTCTGAGCACTATGGGATTTAACTGCTGAGGTCATCAGTCCCCTAGAACTTAGAATTACTTAAACTTAACAAACCTAAAGACATCACACACATCCATGCCCGAGGGAGGATTCGAACCTGCGACCGAAGCCGTCGCGCGGTTCCAGACTATAGCGCCTAGAACCGCTCGGCATCAGTATTTGAAATAAGATAGATTTCGCTAAAGGCCTATTTCTTCTACAGCTAATTTCAACCAAACCAGAGCCCATAAAGCGTTAAAGGTTTTTCCCCAGTACTGAGAATTACTTACTATTACAAACAGCAGTGGAAAAAGGTCATTTTGAAAAACCACCATCTTAGCAGAGAGGCTCAACATTTTGGTTTCGCTCGGTACTGAAAGTCATTAAATTCTGAATGTATTATAAGTAGTGTCATTAGAGTGAAGTCTGGGCGTAATCCACTTTCCCAATAACATTATTTAAAGCTTTCATTTTAATGCTCGTTATTTAGGGAAGTACTGTGTTTGAATTAAATATAGGTCCAAATAATTTGAGTGATAGTTTCGTTATGTTACTTTGCAATTTACTAAGACACGTGATTCCTTATAGTCGCAACATGTTACTCTTACTGAACTGCTGATTTTTGCATGGATACGAATCTCCACATTTTATTCTTTTAAAAACTTTAGCTAGCGATATTAATAAATTGTGTCGAATAACTTAATGTTATCCATTGTTTTAATCACACCAATTCATTTAATTGTGAACTATATTGTAAGTGTTACACACTTAATTAATAAATGCTGAGTTACATAGGCTTCCAATTGTTTTAAAATGGTTTTTTTTGTTTTGTTTTGCGGGTTAGTTGTGACAGAATTTCCCTCCAGGACAGGTTCTAAACATAGCCCTGTAGGCAAGCAAACATTTTTGTTCACTAGTGCACGGTGCAGATGCAATTATAGTACACCTGCTTGTCAATCCAAATATCCTTCGTGATGGCATCTATAAAGCGATATACATGATTGAGTGTGTTAAGTTAAAGAGTTATCGCATCTTTGAAAGAAGTACAGTTTTGCCCCAGAAATAAGGCGCACTTCGCCCCCAAAATTCGTCTCTCTGTGCGACGCTACAAATAAATGCTTTAAATGGCTCTAAGCATTAAGGGACTTAACATTTGAGGTCATCAGTCCACTAGACTTAGAAACTACTTAAACCTAACTAACCTAAGGACATCACACACATCCATGCCCGAGGCAGGATTCGAACTTGCGACCGTAGCAGGCGCGCGGTTCCGGACTGAAGCGCCTAGAACCGCTCGGCCACAGCGGCCGGCCGATACAATTACCCGTATCTTTTCGCATCATAGAAACTCCAACTATAATGCTCTTTCCTTAATTCAGAATGAGGCAATAATGTCGCTGTTGTCTGGAAATTAATCGTTGTGTATAAGGTAATAACGTAATCGTCAACGATTATTGGCATTTCATTTAGACAGAAGTTGGGAGATATCTGAACTTGATGTCCTTTGTGCAAAATATCACCAGAGTCAATATGTTCAAGATGTGCTACATCAGTACCCTTCACAGTAGAAAGTACGATGTACTTTTGGGAGGAGAGTGACAAAAATAGTGACACTGAAAAAGTGACGGTAATGCAGTTAACAGTGATATCAGTGAACAATATGCTTACAACGTAGAAACATGTGATTAAAAATGACTAATTGCGAAGACTTTTTGAAAATCGGAACTTTGACCAACACGGTCCAATACAGTGTTGTATGCTATAGTAGCAAAAACTACTTCTTGTTGCGACCTAGTCGTTATAGTGTCAGGAACACTTTGACAGAGTGGTAAGATTTTATTTCCTTATGGTTCGGTAGGAAAATCTGGATCAAATACTCATGGCTAGAAAACTAGCTATTACGTAAGTTATTCAAAGACTTAAAGAGATGAAACTAGTGGAATAATATTTTGGGCATATTTTCTTAGGAATACCGCGATTTCCTAGTCGTAATCAGTCACTTGTAGAGAGCCTTTGATAGCAAGTACATACAGTAATAAATTGCAGAGCAAGTACAAAGCACAGGGAATCTACTGTAAGTAACATTTTCAATTCAGATCTGAAAATCTGAGATGCATTTTCTTGAGTTCCATAATCACTTATCAAAGAATACAGCGTGTTCCACAAACCACAATGTTTTTTTGTACCGAAGGAGATATCTATAGTCCCCAACTCCCATTTACTCTTAAGTCTGTGATACGAGTATACACGACGAAAAGTAAAGACCGACATTAGTTCTAAAACGGAATTTGGTGGGTACTAACAACATGAACGTTTCCATACCGAAGTTAAATGTCGGTGATGTTTTAGTAGACCATCTGTATGTCCCCAACAGTACTTACATAGTTGTTTCATGTGTCCAGTCCTCTACGGTACGTACAGTATTGTGGAGCTCTCTTTGGCAGAAACGAACTGACACTGTAGGATATTATGTAACTGTTACAGAGTTACTTACGGGACCAGTGAGCTCGTGGAGGATGAAATGCAAGCAGTCCTGTGCAAAGATTCACAGCCGTTTGCTTCGTGACGACAACCAGCTGGAGTAGATAGATTGTTCCTGTTCGTAGGTGATGTGCCAACCCGCTTACTGATTTTTCAGTTCTTCGACCAATGCTCCGTATTTGGCGGTTACTTTGTGAGTGCTCGGATATAACCGGAGACGGGCCAATTTACTTTGTTTCCGTGCATGCTCACTAACAAGTTACGGTACATTCACTTTTCTCAGCATGTGACATATTTGAGACCATCTAGAACAACTCATTTCTTCTTCACGTAGAATTGAAAGTACGGTAAGAGAAGAAGAATAAAGGCCTAGATTGTCTTCTTGGGCCATCAAACTCGTGCGGATATATTGACGTTAAATGTTGGAGCCATTTAGCTCCAAGCTACCAGCGGTTCCCTCGTTCTCATTGTAAATTGGTTTTACTGTTTTCAGCAACGCTATCGAGGAAAATCAGACAAATGGTTCAAATGGCTCTGAGCACTATGGGACTTCACTTCTGAGGTCATCAGTACCCTAGAACTTAGAACTACTTAAATCTAACTAACCTAAGGACATCGCACACATCCATGCCCGTAGCAGTCGCGCGGTTCCAGACTGTAGCGCCTAGAACCGCTCGGCCACAACGGCCGGCGAAAATCAGACAAAATGTGGCAGTGTGAAAGGAGTGACAAAAATCGCACGAGTTGTGTAAAATTGTCAACACCAGCATGCTTTGTTGCTGTAGAATATTGTTTTATCCTCTCTAACGAGAGATCGCGAATAATCGGTAGCTTCCGGTGGAGTTATTTGTGTTATACGGACCGTTTCCTTATTTCAGTCTCTGGAAGAATCGAATGTGCAACGGGCTAACAGCAGCCGCGGCTGGGGTCAGTTCTGAAATTTTACACTATATTTGCAACTAGTCTCGTGTAGGAAACGACACGCAAGTCTGAGAAACTAAAGTGGAGCAAAAACTGTCAGCGGAGATGGAAAAATATACAGCTTCGCCGCTAATAGCTGCTATCCGCCACGATCCGAATGCGACACGCGTGTGCGGGCCGTGGCGGTATCTGTCGGGCGGATCGGGAACTCGGCGAGGCTCGGGAGATTGACGTTAGGCGGCGAGTTTGTGCGGTTTCCGGAATCGCAGGAGAACGCCGCGCATTGTTGCGGCCGGCTGGCGACTGGCCGCGCTCGGGTGCGTTTGCATGTGCAGACGGCCGAGGGGAAAAAAAAACTCGCTCCGTCCAATGAGCTGCGGTGGGAGGAGCTAGGCGAGCCGGCCGCCGGTCCTCCTCTCTTTTTATCATTTTGCCGGCGCTCTGGCCGATGCCGCAGTAAGCGATAATTATGCGCATCTCGGATGACCGGAAGCGAATGGCATTATGGCGGCGGCGGCGGTGGCGGCGGCGGCGGTTTCGCCGACCTTGACGGGGGCGGGCGGAGGGGTCCGACGCTTCCCCCACTCCGCGCGCGCGCAGGCCACGCCCCCTTCACACGCACGCGACAAGCTCTCGTATCAAAACCTGTGTTTGGAGCGACGGCACGAAAGGGAGGAAGAAAAAAACGTCCGCTGCGCCGGCCCGCTCGTATATAAAGAGGTCAGCTGTTGGACATCCCGGATAGATCACAAGTCCGGGCAGAGCTATCCGCTTCTCGCTCTCAGGTGCCACCGGTCCTTTCGGTCCCCAATCCCCCACAACCGACTTTTTTCCAAATTTCTGGCCGGCTCTGAAACCTGAGAACGATTCTGTCTTTTTCCCACATCTTCTCCAGTCCGCCGGTACATCGACGCATCCGACCCGTATATTTTCTGTCGTTATCTGTCTAGGCACCTGTCTTCTTCAGCAGTCTGTATGCTTACGTGAAGTGATCACCCTTCTGTAAGAATCTGTCCTTCTTCTGAACTCTGCCTAAGCCCTCTGGAACCTCGGTCGATTTGCTCTCCCCGCTCGGTGTTTCAATTTGTATCCCCTCTGCGCATCCACGCGACGCTAAGAAAAAGGCTAGAAGGGAGGAAAGAAAGAGGAAAGGAAGAAGAGAAAGTAGGGGTATTTGGGCGGTTAGCTGTGGGGCGGCGAGTCGACGTGTGCGGTGATGGCTGTGGTGGTGGCGCTGATGCTGCTGTTCGGCTCGTCTCTGGCGCAGGAGGGCGGCGCGGCGGAGGCGACGACGCCGGCGTCCGGCGAGCCGCACTGCGCCTCGTGCCTGCTGCGCGAGGAGCTGCGCAACATGAGCCTCAACAACATCAAGATGCAGATCCTGAGCAAGCTGGGCATGAAGCACCCGCCCAACATGACGGGCCGGCAGCGGCCGCCCATCCCCACCAAGGTCCACACCTGGCTCGACCTGTACCAGAGCGGCGGCGGGGGCGCTCCCGCTGCGTGGGCGGACATGCAGGGTGACGAGCCTGCCGGCGCCACCGGCCGCCTGCCGCGGCCCGGCCCGCTGCCCTCGGACCCCGACGACGACGACTTCCACGCCCGCACCGAGCAGGTGCTCGCCTTCGCCCGCCCGCGTAAGTAGCCTTTCTTTTCATTCTCGTGTCGAGTGCTTCAAATTTCTGTACATTACCACCGTATTTGTGCTAATACAGCCGACAGATGCCGAGAGCTGTCTATTAGAGAAATTTACAGATTCCACGAACAATGTTCAAAATCCTACAGACTGTTGCTACTCTACCTGTCGACCACCGAAGTCCCTATTCCTTAGCGTCACTGGCTGCTCACGAGTTCCATTTACCCTCCCCTCCGCCGCTGCCCATTCCAGCCACGCTAAGTTGTCGTCTCTATCCCGCGATCCCAGACGGCAAGCCGTTGGAACAAATAAGAAGCGGCAGTGAATCGTACGACAATTTACACAGTACGGTACTCGATTTAAGGTGGTAGCGTCTCGTAACTGATGGTAACAATCGTCATCTCGGAAAAATCGTAATTCTTGCTACAATAATCGAGGTGGCCCGAGAGTGAAAATGGTTACGGCGTTCTACATTGAGAGTATTCGCTTATGCGAAATATCTACTCGGGTTTTTTTCTTCTTTTTTCGCGATAGGTGTATAAAGTCGTCGAGAGAAGGCATAGAATTTTCCACGGAAACACTATTCCAAAAATCTTAATCACATTACAACTTAACTGTCGTCTGAAGATTTACTGGTTACTTTTGTTAAAGGGGGGGGGGGGTGGCAGGACGTGAAACTTCGAGAAGGAGAGGCACCACAGGACATTTTAATTTGCACTGTCTATACTTGCGTGTCGACTGCTTCAAATTTCTTTCGTCGATTGTACATTACCACCGTATTTCTGACTGCACAATTGCTAATACAGCCGACAGATGCCCACGAATAATGCTCGAAATCCTACAGACAGTTACTACTCTACCTGCCGACCACCGAGGACTCGATTCCTTAGCGTCACTGGCTGCTGACGAGATCTATTTACTCTCCCCTCCGCCGCTGCGCATTCCTGCCACGCTAAGCTGTCCTCTGTAGCCTGTGATCCCAAATCGGAAGCCGTTCGAACAAATAAGAAGCGGCAGTGACAAGCTGTCGACTGACAGTCACATCGGGAGGGTTGTGCATCGTACGACAATTTACACAGTACGGTACTCGATTTAAGGGGGTAGGACGTCAAACGGGACGACTTCGAGAAGGAGAGGCACCACAGGACATTTTAGTTTGCACTGACTATACTTTTACAAATGATTTCATAAAACTTTGGCAGCATGGCCAGGAAGGATTCAGGATTCACACTCACACACAAATGATTACGGCGTTCTACACTGAGAGTATTCGTTTCTGCGAAATATCTACTCGCTTTTTTCTTTTCGCGATAGGTGTGTAAAGTCGTCGAAAGAAGGCATAGAATTTTCCACTGAAACACTATTCCATAAATCTTAATCACATTACAACTTAACTGTCGTCTTAAGATTTACTGATTACTTTTATTTGTTAAGGGGGCTAGGACGTAAAAACGGACCGACTTCGAGAAGGAGAGGCACCACAGGACATTTTAATTTGCACTGTCTATACTTTTACAAATAAATTCATAAGACTTTGGCAGCATGACCAGGAAGGATTCAGGATTCACACTCATAGCAGCGGAAGTTCAAAAACACGAAAAAATAATATTTTTTAAATGCGAAATTTCATGATTTTTTTTCACTTACTGTTGGCTGCATTTGTTGCTATAGGTACACTTTTCTTCATCAGTAAGAGAGATTCTTCGATGAATTTTGCACAGCATACAAACCATACTTACAGGTGTATGAAACTCTAGAATTTATTTAATTTATGGAAAAATGAATGGGCTGTTACGTTTTAAACTTCGTGTTTAGAGAAAACTCGAATTTTATAGTTAATTATCTCAATTTTTACCACAGTTTTTAACAGATTTGGCAAATTCTAGAGTTTCATACACCTGTAAGTATGGTTTGTATGCTGTCCAAAATTCATCGAACAGTCTCTCTTACTTATGAAGAAAAGTGTACCTATAGCAACAAATGCAGCCAATAAATAGTAAGTTAAAAATGATGAAATTTCACATGTAAAAAAGATTGTTATGTTTTTGAACTTCCGCTGCTATGAGTGTGAATCCTGAATCCTTCCTGGTCATGGTAACAAAGTTTTATGAATTTATTTGTAAAAGTATAGACAGCGCAAATCAAAATGTCCTGTGGTGCCTCTCCTGCTCCAAGTCGGCCCGTTTGACGTCCCATCCCCCTTAAGAAAAGTAATCAGTAAACCTTCAGACGACAGTTATGTTGTAATGCGATTAAGATTTTTAGAATAGTGTTTCCGTGGAAAATTCTATGCTTTCTCTCGACGACGTTATACACCTATCGAAGAAAAAAAGAGTAGATATTTGGCAGAAGCGAATACTCTCAGTGTAGAACGCCGTAACCATTTTCACTCTCGGGCCACCTCGATTATTGTAGCAAGAATTACGATTTTTCCGAGATGACGATTGTCACCATCAGTTACGAGACGCTTACGGTGCACCACACCGAATGTACTCGTTCGACTCAGGTCGAACAGGTTCTTTTCGCTGCCATATTTCTAACTTCGGGATTTTCTGCGGCAGCACAATTCCACAGACTGCCGATGTAAATCCGCCACCCAGTCTCTGATAGTCATCTTCCCAGGTTGAAGCTGGTAACGGTTCTGTTTCATCGAGGTAAATGGTAATTTCATTAAACTGCACTCGCTACATGCAGTACTACACCAGTTTGAGCATTTCGTTCTCTTGTACGCCGTCATAATTACAAACCCGTCTACTTCGTCGGGAAGTGATGTTATCCAGTTTTTGTGGGGAAACTGTACAATGCTTACGTTGTTCCTGCTACATTTAACACTATTTTAGACGTACTTCCAATGCGGAAGTAACAATACCGTAATGAATGTGGATGCGCTGCTTATTAATAGCGGACGCACCTGCCTGCGATCAGCAAAAACGGTCGGGAAAATAACAGAAAGCCATCATCTATCACACTTGTTTCACTAGTTGGTACCAAACAGTTGGAAGCGATAGTATTCTGTTTCTAACTGTAGCAGCCAGAGAAGGTATATTTCAGCAACTGCTCGGAAATTTGATGACTGCGTTGGAGGGTGAATGCCCAGCTGGCAGCTAGAGCTGCACCGGGCTGCACGCGTTACGTCACAGTATCGCTGAGTCAGCGGCCAGCGCAACCCTAACTTGTTGCTCTTTCTGCCGTGCTCTACAGACACACTACATTCTTTACAGCGTACAAAGTTCCAAATAAACGGCCAAAAATTTGAAAGAAACGTATAGAAATTCGCAGCAAAAGTTTTAGATTTCCTTCGTACTATGTAAAATCTTCCCGACAGAGTTTCGCGTTCTTGTCCCAGTCATTCAGTCTTTCATATTCTATCAGCGTACGTATATCTAACACGCATTCACAAATCTTGTTACACCTTCAAAGAATGTTCCGTACTGTTTAAAGCACAAAATTTCCTGACATACGTTCTTAACTGTCGACAAACCTTTGAACTGTTTTTTATCCTTTTCCAGGCGGAAAATGACTTCGACACACAAAGGAACTACGACATGTAGTTGCTAATGGGCATCGATTTACATCAATGTGGAAAAATGAATATCTGTGACAAACCAGGATTCGAACCGAGGCGTTCTGCTTATTAGGCAGATGCTCTGTTCACGGCCAAAAATTTGAAAGAAATGTATAAAAATTCGCAGCAAAAGTCTTAGATTTCTTTCGTACTATGTAAAATCTTCCCGACAGAGTTTCGCGTTCTTGTCCCAGTCATTCAGTCTTTCATATTCTGTTAGCGTACGTATATCTAACACGCATTCACAAATCTTGTTACGCCTTCAGAGAATGTTCCGTACTGTTTAAAGCACAAAATTTCCTAACATCCGTTCGTAACTCTCTACAAACTTTTGAACTGGTTTTTATCCTTTTCCAGGCGGCAAATAACTTCGACACACTAAGGAACTACGTCATGTAGTTGCTAATGGGCATTGATTTACATCAATGTGAAAAAATGAATATGTCTGCCGAACCAGGATTCGAACCGAGGCTGTTCTACATTTTAATTACAGTTAGCAGTTTCAGTTTTACACTTAATGAAGAATTGTATTTCTGGTACTTATATAATAACTTACAGAGGTTTTTGTCAATGAATTCTTCAGCGGAGTAAAGCACGGTGATCTGAGTCTTTATTCGAACTGAAACTAAAGTACCTGTCTGAATTTATATAAGATTTTACATTGCAGAACTAAGGAACTATATGCAGGAAGACCAAAATGAAACTGATTCGAAAAATGTGTTTGGCGCCTTGTGACAACGTAATCTAAACACCAAAGAGATCCTAATAAAACTCCGGAATGAGTCAGAACATCAGAAAACATTTCGCAAGCGAAAGGTAGCTTGTAGGAAGGTCCGACAAATTCGCAACGCTTGTTAGCTGTGTAAGTGAGAACTAAAACATGTTCGTGTCACAACGTTATCAAATTGGACATAAGTTTTTTCGTCACGCACTTCTGTTGTAAATAAATTAAAGTTTCCAGACCGCCTTACGAGAGTTCAGTTTTGTCCTTGCTGAAGGCATTTGAATCCTCGGTTCTTCATTTGTTTCAAGAAACCGTGGCTCATTGCGTTCCGACGCGTGAAGTCCAGTCAGTTGTAGTCAGTTGTAGGTGGCATAATATCAAGAATAGCGTATGATGCGTAGTTTTATTCTCGTACGTTGTACATCTAATTGGAGAGATCTAAGAGGGATATAAACTGCAAATGGCCAAGGAAGCCTCTCTTTGTACGATTATGTTGTTCGACATCTCATTATAAACAGACCAACTTAAGGGTACGTGCTCGCTGCTGAATGGTTTAAATCATTCAAATAACACGTAAACGTGCGAAACACTCACTGCCGTCTGCTTTGCGATTATCCGTGACGTTCCTACGCATATCGGTATCTGTACAAGCTACTGCCCGTGGCCATTATCCCCACACGACACAAGCTTTCGCCGAAGGAGATGGGAACCTAAATAAATAATACGAAAAGAAAATAGCCGTTACATTTCTTAGTCTAATTTTCGTGGGTGAACGACGCTTACCTTGCATACTCCGACATTCCCTATGCCTGCTGTATTGTAATTGTAATTTGTAAAGAACCGCACAGTTGTAAGCCACTTTCTTTTAGTACCACATTTGTTACAGTACTTCTGTACCATCTGTTGTGGGCTCTTCCTTTTCCTCCTATGTTACATGGTCTTTCTTTTTTTTTTTAAAAAAAAAAAAGGCCTTGAATGGTGAGAACAGCCGCCTCATTTATTTTTGCCCAGAAAATTTCTAACTTTCCTTGCGGTTACTAAAACCATCATGATGGTAATGGTTTGTGTAATTCAAAAATTTTGCTTCTATTTATGTTTTGTAGCCCTTCTTACCCAGTCTCACGATGGCCAATAAGCGAGAAAGCTGCATAGTCTGGTACTGACGACCGCAAGAACAAGGTAGGGGGTATCGCAAAACAGAAACACAAGTTTTTGACTTATACTAGCAATTACTACCTATAAAATTTATACTACTAGTTTCTGGAACTCGACTGAATGGCACATTTTCTACCCCGAAACAGACAGCACTCAATACGTTCCACAGGATGCAGCTCACACAAATGTTAGTAAATATACCGTATAAGGTAGAGCTGAACGGATACGCTTAGTAAAGAGAGTGAAAAGACCTCAACATGATTAGGCAGCACACAAAATGTCATTGCCTAGCAAGAACACAGTACTTCCCAAATCATTATCTTCGATAAAAAGAGAACATTTCATGTGGTATTCTTTCAATGAAATGCATCGGTACTTTCCGTTGAAACAAACTGGTTGGTTTTAATAACAGTTACGGAGGATGACGAAGTAAAATTTTTGGAGAGGGACAAGAGGGCGCAGATCAACAGAAGCAAAATTTTATGTCCCACTGTTTTTGTTGCTGCAATCGAAAGCAAGTGTTGCACGAAACTTATTCCCGCACCTGGACAAATACTGGAAGACTGATCAGCAGTACGCCTATTTTTGTTGATTGTTTCGCTTCCTGTGGCGTCTTACGTGCTGACTGACGTATCTTAGCTGAGCATTGCCGGCATGCTCAGTCGCGAAGCTATCAAATATGAATTTTGAAACATGTTATGCGACAGCTGCACATAATCACTCACGAGAAACGACCAAGTGTTGGATACGAAATAAAAAGGTGTACGTGTCTGACAGTCATGTGGAGGACCCGGGTTCAATACCCGGCACAGACAGAGATGTTTCCTTTTTTCCTTGGTGGGAGAACTTGATCTGGGTGCACTCAGCCTCGTGATGCTCTTTGAATGAGAAGTAGCGGCTATAGCATTCACTGTGGCTATTTGCAAACGTCGTTTTCAACGAGTAATAGGGCTAACGAGAGACTGGTCCAATCCGACATGTCGAAACAGGATTTTTTTTATAGAGGAAGAAAACACTGAATGAAAGACCCCGTCAAAATTTTAACTGCTAAGACGTACTACAACAATTAAAAAAAAGGAAAGTTGAAAGTTGGCAAATTTGTAGCTCATCAGGCTGCTGGAGTCATCTACATCCCTACCGGAGATGTAGCGGACTGACCATGCACAACATGGCAGGAGCATATCCTTGGTTGACGGCGTACGCATCGATAAACATATAACACGACTCAGCGCGATAGTCATTTCTAAAGAGAATTTTAGTTTTCGTTGGTAGTTTCTCTGAAACAAATCAACTGTCCGTAGTTACGTTCACCAAAATTTGCCACTCATTTAATATCCATAGTAATTTTGCAGTGTTAACAATGGAAATAAAACTGAATTAATATTCATTGTATATGTGTGTGTGTGTGTTATCTCTTCATTGCAGATGCACACCAGTCTCGAACTCTTACGGGAATGGACGCTACATTCGTAGTGTGTGCATAAGTTGTGAATTTGGGTCTGACGGGAGACGTGCTGGGGTAGTCTGTGCAGTTGCCATAACTGTGTCTGGATGGCTCTGTGACCGACCTCTGCCTACCTTGTCTCCTCCTTCCTGTAGCTGACTGTGGCCCTAAAAAGCCGAAAGCACAAAAAAAAGAAAAGGTGCTCAGAGAACCTGCCTAGTTATCACGAGACAAGGGTTCGAATTCGGGTACAGCACAAATTTTCAACCTTCCCCATTGTTTTCAATGAATGCCCGTTTGTAGCCTAGTGTCTTAACGCTTAATGTTGAGCAGTGTGCAAACCCGATTTCGCGTCATGAAATCTGACCGTGAACTATATAAATGGAAGAATGATTTACACCAAGTAATAAATACAGAATTTTCTCCAAAACAATCAGGAATAGTTGTGGCCCAATGACGTGGCGCATTATCATCCATAAAAATTCCATAGTTGTTTTCTATCTACATAAATGATCTTTTGGATAGGGTGGGTAGCAATGTGCGGCTGTTTACTGATGATGCTGTGGTGTACGGGAAGGTGTCGTCGTTGAATGACTGTAGGAGGGTACAAGATGACTTGGAAAGGATTTGTGATTGGTGTAAAGAATGGCTGCTAACTCTTAATATAGATAAATGTAAATTAATGCAGATGAATAGGAAAAAGAATCCCGTAATGTTTGAATACTCCATTAGTAGTGTAGCGTTTGACACAGTCACGTCGATTAAATATTTGGGCGTAACATTGCAGAGCGATATGAAGTGGGACAAACATGTAATGTCAGTTGTGGGGAAGACCGATAGTCGTCTTCGGTTCATTGGTAGAATTTTGGTAAGATGTGATTCATCTGTAAAGGAGACCGCTTATAAAACACTAACACGGCCTATTCTTGAGTACTGCTCGAACGTTTGGGATCCCTATCAGGTCGGATTGAGGGAGGACATAGAAGCAATTCAGAGGCGGGCTGCTAGATTTGTTACTGGTAGGTTTGATCATCACGCGAGTGTTACGGGCCGGCCGCGGTGGTCTCGCGGTTCTAGGCGCGCAGTCCGGAACTGTGCGACTGCTACGGTCGCAGGTTCGAATCCTGCCTCGGGCATGGATTTGTGTGGTGTCCTTATGTTAGTTAGGTTTAAGTGGTTTTAAGTTCTAGGGGACTGATGACCACAGCAGTTGAGTCCCATAGTGCTCAGAGCCATTTTTTTTTAGTGATAAGGAAATGCTTCAGGAACTCGGCTGGGAGTCTCTGGAGGAAAGGAGGCGTTCTTTTCGTGAATCGCTACTGAGAAAATTTAGGGAACCAGCATTTGAGGTTGACCGCAGTACAATTTTACTGCCGCCAACTTATATTTCGCGGAAAGACCACAAAGATAAGATAAGAGAGATTAGGGCTCGTACAGAGGCATATAGCCACTCATTTTTCCCTCGTTCTGTTTGGGAGGGGAACAGGGAGAGACGATGCTAGTTGTGGTACGAGGTACCCTCCGCCACGCACCGTATGGTGGATTGCGGAGTATGTAGATGTAGATGTAGTTGTTTTGGAGCATGAAGTACATGTATGGCTGAAAATGGTCTCCAGGTAGCAGAACGTAACTATTTCCAGTCAATGATCAGTTCGGTTGGATATCAGGTAAACGCAGCCCACGTCATTATGGAGCTGCCACCAGCTTGCCTTGTTGACGATTTGGGTTGGTGGCTTCGTGGGTTCTGCACCACACACGAACCCTACCATCAGCTGTTACCAGCTGAAATCCGTACTCATCTAACCAGCCACGGTTTTCCAGTCATCTGGGGTCCAGCCGATATGGTCACGAGCGAAGGACAGGAGCTGCAGGCGATGACGTGTTGTCAACAAATGCTACCATAGCCCATTAACGCAAAATTGCGCAGCGCTGTCCAAACGGGTACGTTGGTAGTGCGCTGTAATTGACTTCTCTGTTATTTCACGCAGTGTTACTTGTCTATTAGCACTGACAACTCTAAGCAAACGCCGCTGCTCTCGGTCATTAAGTGAAGGCCGTCGGCCACTGCTTTGTCCGTGGAGAGGTAATACCTGAAATTTGCTATTCTTAGCACTCTCTTGACAAAATGGATCCCGGAATATTGAATTCCCGAACGATTTCCGAAATGGAATTTTCGCTGCTTCTAGCTCCAACTACCATTCCGCGTTTAGAGTCCTTTAATTCCCATCGTGCGGCGTTAATCACGCCGGAAAGCTTTTCACATGAACCACCTTACGTGTTACTACCGTCATCTGTATATACGCATATCACTATAATAATTACTGCGAGCCGGCCGCGGTGGTCTCGCGGTTCTAGGCGCGCAGTCCGGAACCGTGCGACTGCTACGGTCGCAGGTTCGAATCCTGCCTCGGGCATGGATGTGTGTGATGTCCTTAGGTTAGTTAGGTTTAAGTAGTTCTAAGTTCTAGGGGACTAATGACCACAGCAGTTGAGTCCCATAGTGCTCAGAGCCATTTGAACCATTTTGAATTACTGCGATATGCCTGTAAGCATTGCTTTTTCTTTCGTCAGGTGTGCGTTGTGTAAGGAAAATGTTTGTTTTCGCCTTTCAAATGACACTTCACTTTTTTTGGAACGACTGTGGTAAATAAACAAGGAACTATTTAATTGTTACTCAAATAAACATTATTTAAATTTGGTCATAAGAACTGTGCTACAGGAATTATTATAAAATAATGTATTATTAAAAGATGTTTCACTTCACTAAATTAAAGTTATGACAGATGGAAATCGTGTGCAATATAACATCAAATATTACCTTGATTTATTTTCCTCTGCTAGTCACCTTTGTAAGAAATGCATATTTAACATTTTACCTGTGGATACGAACCGGCTATTATTAGAAACATTAATAACATTTTCTGTATGGTTTAGGTGCTTCAAATTCGCTTGTGTCTATATTAGCACCACGCGTTGTGCTACCTTGTCACGCCCGATTGCGCGCGAGGCAGGAAGGACCGTACAAATCGCTGTAATAAGACGTTGTCCGTGTGATAAAAATCAGTAATTTCAACACTTCTTAAAAATTCTTGCAGTGCGTCTTTGCAGCTAAAATTTTTGACAGTGTATTCCTTTCGTTGTATTCTTCCTGCATAAAAAATCTGACGGTGGGTTTCGACATGTCGGACTGGACCATTCTCTTGTAAGTAGTGAGGTTTTCTGTACAGTTAATATTCATATTCTCATTATATATTAACGTACTGAAGCATCTACTATACATTATACATAGCACACCTGTAGCTATGTTAAGAGATATTTACGAACAATGGAGGCTTCAGCACAACGCCCAGTTATTTCACAAACAATTTCCTCTCGAACACTGACACGGGTATACCTATCTTCTCAAGGGCTATCGACTGTCATAGAAATTCACAGTTAAGACCGATTAATGGAAGGGAGGAGTAACAGTGCAGCAGAATATTCACTCTTTGGAGTAAGCATCTTTTGTTGACATTATTGTTTCACTATGTTGAATTACTCGTGGAGCGTTCGAGGTGTACACATTTAATGTGTAACCATGTGTACATGTTTTTAAAAACATAGTTTCGTGTCCCCACCTGGCAATACAAAAGAACATATCAGTGCTTCAAACAGAGTGAACGAACTAGTTTAGTTTTGGTGTTGCAAGATGGAACTGTGGCTTCTGAAATAAATAGTGACACGACTTGCTCGCGATTTGCTCCAACTGATTATAGCATAACTTTGTCGCTAGGTGCACGCACTCCTTACACACTGAAATCTCACAGATATTGCAGGCATAAGGACACGCAACGGTCCTGTTTTGTAAGCGCTGTTACCTTAGTGTAAGGACGTACTGCTGAGAGTATATTGCTAAGATTATATGTCCACGTGCTTGATCGCCATGTGGAGCATGTGGCTTCAACTCCCGGTAATGTCAGGAATTTTTCCTTGGTAGGAGAAATGTAATAATAGGTTTCACCTATTTAAATGACAAGTAGCGACTTCATGGTGTGGAAAGCTGACGCCGTATGGCAGAGGATGACACGGCGGCCGGGCGGCTCTGGTCCTGATCGCACAATTACATAATTACCGTATCGACAGAAAGAATGTGCACAAATTACTTTTCTGAGTTTTTTTCTAAAAAGCCTAGCTTACGGTTTACTCTATAGTGAATCACCAACATGAGGTTATAACACACGGCAAATTCAACAGAGAACCAGATCACCTCGTTCCTTTCTGGACCCCTTACGGCCAATGGAATTTCACGATCCAGTTACCAGTTTCCATTCTCAGATGTATAATGTAAGAAGTAGTGTTTCCAGAATTTCGTACACTAATCTCTTTTCTTTTTTTTTCGGAAAGGCAGTCAGCTCCAATATGAACGCCGAGCTCTGTGCATTTGATTTGTTACTGTATTCTCATTGGAAACGTTTATCATAATCCTCCAGATGGACAGTGGAGGTATATACCAAAAGAGACACCAATTTTTTGCAGTACATACCCATTTGCTCTAGTGTGATGTACTTCTGAATCGTCTTCGAGAAATTGCGGTTGAAAGTATTTCAGCCAGCTATTGAGTAGAAGTGTTAGTGAAACTGGCTACCGTAGTAGGGTAGAAGACTGCCTGAATTGTGGTCGAGTTTCGATCATCATTCTTTTCCCCTTAACCCTCCAGCAAATGTATCACTATGATAAATCGTGATAGACTTTGAATTTTATCCTCCACATTCTCGCAAAATCTAGTAATACTAAATATTTAGCTGCGACCCGTCCTCTCCTTGGCGGTCAAATACTGCAGGTGAAAATTTCTACCAAAACCAGGATTCCGACTGGCTCCCTCTGAGTGGAGTGCATGGGTAAGCGGAGGCCTTGGTGTTTCCTGTCACCCTATTCACTTCAGGCTACTGTTGTTTCCTTACACATCTGATGAACGCCAGCACTATTCCCTTAAAAATGCCACATTACATTTCGTTCCCCGTCCTTCTCTAGTATTCCAATCTGAATCACAAGCGAACTGCATACTTTTCTGTTCGATGACTTGTAAATGCAACAGGCACAAGTAGAGACGTAGTGGTTTTAACACATTGGAATAGTATTTGGGAAGAACATATTTCAATTTCCATTTCGCCTGTTCTGATTTCCAGCTTTAGATTTACCGCCGTTTACCTGAATTACTTTGTGTGAATGCTGGGATAGCGTCAGTGACCAGGTTTGTTGCAAAACTCATTTGTATGTCGTTCAGCTTCATATTCACTTCTTTCTTACAAGCCAGCACAGGATGTGTAGCGATGCAGGCTGGACAAGACTTGATCCGGCAATGTAATGTTGAACATTAGGTTAGATTATTATCAAGAGTACGGATACTTTATGGCAATAATCTGTACCAATTTTTCTATAATTTCGTAGTATCACTGGAAATATCAGAATATTGATAATGAAAATATTTAATGGTATGGAGAAAAATAAATGTTGTTAAAATAATTTTTATAGGATATGAAATGGACCAGAAACGGATAAAGATAAAGATTCTTCCTCAGTTGTGTTTGAAGATTTAACAACCCTCAATTACCGATACTTTTCGCAATAGTTTGAGTGCGGCCATGCAAACATCGTGAACTGCTTATTGTGTTGTAACAACTGCCCAACTTTGGTTATATTTCAAGGAGACAGTTCCAAGACTCTCATGAACTGACGCTTTGTACAAGTAATATACATTCTCAAGACTCTGACAAATATTGACTTCATTTCACACTGCAGATCTGTAAGGCATTTTGATCGGTGTTATTAGTCTAACACTGAACAAGTGAAATTGATTTATGTCATTTTTTGGCATTATTGAACTAAATTCCATATTTTTTTATTCATAGTATTAGAAGATACATTCTCATAATTCAGTTACATGTGCCAGAGCAATCGTACGCTGAAACGTTTTTCGCCTGGAGAAAGGTCATCTGGCGAAACTGGGGAGAAAAATATTCTGACTTAGGAAACCACATATTGACGTTGGACATGACGGGAAAAGCAGACATGATGATTCATCAGAATCCCAGTGAGTTCTGTAATCAAATCCTCTAGACACAAAGACGATTCCTCCTGTCTTTCCTTGAAATCTCTAGCCACAGCCAAACCACAGGAAAATCAATTTTTTATCAAATAACTGGTAAAGATAATATTTTTAAGCAGAGCATCAAAGAACAATTGTTCAGGTATATATGACCTTTAGCTGCGAGGATAAATTTTCCTGTAATAATGGAACTACTTGTAGCATGAGTTTTATGTAAGGGGTTACATTTTTTTTGTATTTGGTATATTGCTCCTTGATTGCTTATGATAATATTTGACTTTATATGCAACCTGGTCCGAGCGAACATGGCAAGCTCTCTATATTTTGCCATTTATTCTACATGAGTTGCTTTACCTTAAATAAAATTTTAAAAGGTAACTTGCGATATCATTAGTAGCGTTACCTCTGTTCCGATTTTCTTGCGGTATCGGTAAAATTTCAGGTTTTGTTTTTAACCACTTTTTTAGCTTTTTCAGATCTTGGTGGAATGCACTGGCTTGCAAATGCGATCTTAGTTGTATAAAAATCGCCAAGAAGGCGAAAAATGTTCCACTTTTGCAACAAAATGTTTTATCGAATCTTGTATCGAATCGACCCTAATTCGCGCTCTGCAGATATCCAGGCATGTAGAACTGTCATTCGTAACAGCCACTATTCATAGTACACATACCGACTGAATGAACTCTCTTTCGGGAGGAACGCTGTTCAAATCCTCGTTCGTCGTTTCTGATTTAAGTCCCCAGCTTCATATTATTGCCAAATTTCGAACTTTTACTACCTGTCTAATAGCCTTGGCGTCGACGGAACGTTAAATTATTTCTTTGGCAGCCGAATGCCAACACTATCCCATTTCAGCTACCGGCCAACATTGTAACTAAAACAAACCAGATATATTACTGTAAAAGCGAACCGTAGCAGGAACGAGACTATCTGCAGACAGGTTCCATCTTAAAGTAAAACGCGAAATATCTCCACTGGCATCAGTGATAGCTTGCTGATCATGACAGTACAACGAGGAGAAGGAAGGAGAGAAAGGTCACGGAACATCCAAGCAAACTGTAAGTTGGCGACGTTCAAAATATGAGAAGAGGGGGATACTGAAGAAGAAGCCAAGTGCACTCAACAAACATTCCTCTGACTATACGGATACCTGTGTTATTAAGCAGTAATTTCTGCGATATTATGAACAATACAAATAAATACTAACATTGCGAAAAGTTCACAGCTTTTGTTGCACACAATAACCAAAAAAAAACTCTGTAAATAATTATTCTGTGTGTGGGATTTGGTTTTATAGCGAGCCAGATTAACAGCGTATGCATGTGGGAACGAAATGAAATAGTCCTAAAAATGTGTACTACTAAAAAATCTTTATGTATTATGAAGTATCAAAATTAAAGCGGCCAGTGTTTTATTTTCGAAACGTGGATTCATACAATTTACACTGTAAACTAATGTTTTTACAGTTGCAGAATACGACGAGTATTATCAAACAACAGTAACGGTCAGTGTATAACTGTTGTTCTACGCCGGTGACGGGTACTGTATACGTGCGGTATCCCTATTCGTTATATTTAGTACCGATCCCACACAGCTGAGCAACATTCTAGGCAGTGCGATACTGCAGTGTCCAGTAAGGCAAATACGATTTCGACACATTTACATTTCTCTTTCATACACTCGATGTCCATTTAGTTCGATCTCATTCGGGTCACACACACTGTAAAAGTACAAGTAGTTTGTAAGCGGACAAAACGCAGCTTTTCAGTATCCTACCAATAAATGAGCTGAAATCATTTACATTACCGAGAACTGAGTCTAAATGATCATTTTATTTGATACATCCCCACATGGTTAACCCCAGATATGTATTAGACATGGATGGCTGCAGTTGTCACACATTAAGCAGATTGCGTAGTAAAAACTCGTATCGTACCTCCTAGAATACGTGAAGCGTATTCGCAGTTGCGAATACGAACAACCGTGAGCTGTGTAAGGGAATGATGACAGTGAAAATTTCTACCGGACCTGTAACCTAACCCGGGTTTTCCGTTTTACGCGAGGGGTCGCTTTAATCGATTTGGCTGTGCGTGTACGTGTCAGGCCCCAGCCCAACTTCCATACGTCGTCGTCCTTGCGTCACAACCTGCAGATGTACAAACATTGTGTAATTCATGTACAGAGGAGGACATTTTTAATTGAAAGTCGTTTCCCGGTGTCGGGCGGATCAATATAGTACAATATTGCAGTGTTTGTGTTCTTAAGAAGAACGGTGCATTGTTCCTCCGAACATTGCATTGTTCTTAACATCACAGACTCTGCAATATCGCAGATACTTTCAGTTTAAAATGTCCTCCTCTGTATGGGAATCATACAGTGCGCGTACGACTATAGCTTGTGACGCAAGAACGATGACTTACTGTAGTTTGGGTATGGCAGTGTGTCGTGTACGGATAGCCAAAGCAGTTAAGACGACCGATCGCTTGTAGCTGTAATTCGAGTCCCGGTACGGCACAAATTTTCGTTGTCGTCATTTCCTTATGCAACCGACGCTTGTTCGTATTCGCAACTGTGAATTACATTGCATGTATTCTAGGAAGTATGGTGCGAATTTTTGGTAAGCAATTTCCTTAATGTCATACAACTGTAGTAAATATCTGGGATTAACAATGTGCAAATGTACAAAGTGAAATGATCACATAGACTCAGTTCTCATATTACCAAGGACTTCAGCCCGTTTATTAGTAGGATATTGAGAAAGTGCGATTAGTCTGCTTACAAACTGCCCGTACTGTTAATATGTGTGTGCCATGAAAAAAGCTTGGAAATTTTCAGAAGGCGTTTTTAGTGCAGAGTCTACTAGTAGTAATTAGCCCTCTTACATGTGGGTTCATCAAAATGTTGTTGGAAGGAAATAATTTGGCAAGTAAAACCTTTCAGGTACTTAGCAAGTTTGCTGACAAAAAATGGGAGCTGAGGACAATAATTTTTGAAATGGTGAAAGGTTTATTCGCAGCAAAAATTATTCTGATAGAACTTTGAAAGAAATTCGCAACAAGTATTATCACAGACGTAATATTGGATAGTCAAAAGAAAGACGAAAAGTACACGAATAGTTTTGAAATACGGTTGAGAAGAAAGTTGCTTAAAGTAAAATATGCTGACGTAGTGAGAAACAAAGAAATTCTTCAGAGAATAAACGAGGAGAAAAAACTGGAGGAAACCCCGTTCGCGAGGACATGTACTGCGAAGGAATTGCGTGCAAGGAAGATGTTAGGCTGGGCCAAGCTAGTAGCAAATTAAAGGACAGACTTTTTGTGGTAATGTATTCTGTTTAGCAACGTATCAACTACGAAAGTTCGTTTATAATGCATATGGTATCTTTTTTCTCAGGAATTGGAGGGAGTCTTTGCAGACAATCTATAGCGGTATATTTAATAGGAGCAACACGGTATTTAACTTAACTGATGTCCGGAACCACGGAAACATAAGTCTGGATTGACGGACGCGGATTTCATGCGCTATCACTCTGAATACGAAAACAGGAAGGAGTCCTCGTCCGAAGACGACGAGAAATTAAAACCATCCTCCCTATTACCAGTAAGAGGTAATCACTTTCCTTCCACGTTTGATAAAACGCGCTTGCACATCTTCAAACTGGTTCATAAGACACCCCTACACTGGAATACCGCCAAATGAGCGAAAGAAGACTATTATAATTATAATATTACATTTATAATCAAAATTATGTAGTTATTATTGCGACTAACTTCGTGAAGCGCTTGTGGGTCACAGAGTGTGTCGTGTTAAAACATTCACTATGTGATCAAACGTATCCGAACACTTAATATGGGGTGTGTGCGTATGACGTCATGAGCTGTCTGAATGCCCCTCTGTAGTCACTGCTACACACGCCAACGTTCGAGACCACTACCTTCCCCGGTTTCGGGTCTTGAGGAAGAATGTCCAAGCTCTGACTCCCCCAAAGATGTTCAAGTAGGGAGCTTGGGCAGACCAATCCATTTCAGGAATGTTAGTGTCCTTAAAACATTGCCTTCAAAGAAGATATTTTATGATAGGGTGCACTGTCACACCGACACAGTCATTGTTTCCGAACTGTTCCTGTGTTGTACGCTGTACACAATGCTACAAAATGTGCAATAACGGGAGCACACCCCAGTCACAAAAATCGCGATAGTACCAAACCAGAAAACAGAACTCCCTCCGCACTTTAGTGTTGGCACTACACATGACGGCAGGTTACATTCTCCAGGCATTCGCCAAACCCAAACCATTCCATCAAATTACCGCGGGGTACAGTGTGATCCATCACTCCGAATCATCATTGTCCGGTAGCGATGCTCCTACAAAACCCCAAGCGTGACTTAGCACTGACTACAGAGGGGCATTCCTTGAAAAGTGAAGGTTTTCTTAGCTGTGTATCCCTTCCTGCTCCTTCGTTTAGTGGCAAAGCGACACTGCTCGCATCATCAAATACACTACTACTAGCCATTAAAATTGCTACACCACGAAGATGACGTGCTACAGACGAGAAATTTAATTGACAGGAAGAAGATGATGTGATATGCAAATGATTAGCTTTTCAGAGTATTCACACAAGGTTGGCGCCGGTGGCGACACCTACAACGTGCTGACACGAGGAAGGTTTCCAACCGATTTCTCATATACAAACACCAGCTGATCGTCGTTGCCTGGTGAAACGTTGCTGTGATGCCTCGTGTAAGGAGGGGTAATGCGTACCATCACGTTTCCGACTTTGATAAAGGTCGGATTGTAGCCTATCGCGATTGCGGTTTATCGTATCGCGACATTGCTGTACGAGTTGGTCGAGATCCAATGACTGTTAGCAGAATATGGAATCGGTGGGTACAGGAGGGTAATACGCAACGCCGTGCTATATGCCAATGGCCTCGTATTACTAGCAGTCGAGATGACAGGCATCTTATCCGCATGGCTGTAACGGATCGTGCAGTCACGTCTCGATCCCTGAGTCAACAAATGGGGACGTTTGCAAGACAACAACCATCTGCATGAACTGTTCGGCGACGTTTGCAGAAGCATGGACTATTAGCTCGGAGAATTCAGGTTCAGGTAACAGCATCATGATGGTCGCATTCGTGTTTGGTGGCATCCCGGTGAACGCACATTGGAAGCGTGTATACGTCATCGCCATACTGGCGTATCACCCGGCGTGATGGTATGGGGTGCCATTGGTTACAAGTCTCGGTCACATCTTGTTCGCATTGACGGAAGTTTGAACAGTGGGCGTTACATTTAAGATGTGTTACGACCCGTGGCTCTACCCTTCATTCGATCCCTGCGAAACGCTACATTTGAGCAGGATAATGCACGACCGCATGTTGCAGGTCCTGTACGGGCCTTTCTGGATACAGAAAATGTTCGACTGCTGCCCTGGCCAGCCCATTCTCCAGATCTCTCACCAATTGAAAACGTCTGGTCAATGGTGGCCGAGCAACTGGCTCTTCACAATACGCCAGTCACTACTCTTGATGAACTGTGGTATCGGGTTGAAGCTGCATGGGCAGCTGTACCTGTACACACCATCCAATGTCCAGGGGCATCAAGACCGTTATTACGGCCAGAGGTGGTTGTTCTGGGTACTGATTTCTCAGAATCTATGCACCTAAATTGCGTGCAAATGTAATGACATGTCAGTTCTAGTATAATATATTTGTCCAATGAATACCCGTTTATCATCTGCATTTCTTCTTGGTGTAGCTATTTTAATGGCCAGCAGTGTATCTCTGACAGATTCGTTAGTCAGGTCACATCCAATGACTAGTCCACGTTCGAAGTCACAGAACTTCCTGTCCGACCCATTCTGCCGTTACCCCTTCTCTGCTAACATAACACTCCTCACCTTCTTTTAAAACGGCGGCTCTGCGTCTCGTGACATCTGGTGGTCAATATAACATCATGCGGGAGTGACCGGATACTTTTCATCACACAGTCATTAGCCCAGATCGCGTGCCAGCTCACGACGAATGAAACGCTACGTTGCAAGCAATCAGCAAAAGGCTAATAAATTACTTCAACTCAACTGCCCACGTGATTTAGAAAAAAATGTATCGTCATTTGTTTAAGAAAGTGGACAATTTTATCTAACAATTCAAAAATCCAATAGCCAGAAGAGGCAAACTGAAGTATCAAGAATCTTTAATGGGCCGAACGCTGTATTCTGTCTATACATTCGGCATTTCACAACTACCAGTGGGGTATCTCTCGTTGTTTGTGGATGACAGCTATTTGCAGAAGCAACTGAAACCTAAATCTGGCCGCTCGCTGATTACAACAAGAGCCTGACGCAATCCAGAAATGGGTTTTTCTTTGAAAAATTACGATTTCCTTAGACAATATGTAATCTATTTTCACCAACAAACTAATTGATGTTGAAATTATATACGATTGTATGGAACGACCTTGCGTGGAAAAAAATATCGACTATCTAGGCCTTATCATAGACTGTAAATTAATCTTCAGAAAACAAATCGAACATTTTTTCAACAAAGGAAATCCACTCTTATATCAAATACATCCACTGATGAAAGGAAATGCATTGAACATCAGGATTAAACTGAAATACTTCGAAATCTATCCTTACTTATTGTTGTCAAATATGGGCATTACGAACCAACTTCAAGATGGCTCATGTTGCGTAGAAATTAAAGCTAAGGTTAGAAACAGACAGAACCAGTTGATACGTTCAGTTAGTAGGCATTTAGAGAGGAATCTGGATCAAATTTCCACTTAACTGAGGTACTGAAGTATGCGATACAACTGACGTCGTTATCGTAAGTTGAAAAATGTTTGTACAGATTACTGCCCATCTTCTCAGTGACGTCATCATCCTTATCAGTGATATGCCCCTTTCCCTCCCCTCCCTCTTTTTCCAATCAATCACAGCGAAGTATTAAAAGTGAAAGAGCCAACCGAAAAATTCAAGATGGCGGAAGTAGCCAACTGTGTTAGTGGGAATTCAGAACCCATCAGCTCCTCCCCTCCCGCAGCCAGCTCTCAGCACTCTTACGAAAGAGAGAGAGAAAGAGAGAGAGAGAGAGGGGGGGGGGGGGGGGAGAGAGAGAGAGAGAGAGACACTTCCTAACGTTATGTTGTGTGGATCAAAAATCTATAGAGGTTATGGGCAGGAAAAAATAAAGTCAAACAAAAATAATTTATGCATAAAAACTTATTATAGAAGTTTTTTCGTACAATGTTTTACATACAATGTTTTTCACTATCTCAGAAATTAAAAAGTGCTTCGAACAATCATGAAATGGTAACCCTACAAATTTCGCAAGTAGATGGTCGTTCACATTGAGCGACGTTTGTAACCTGAAACGAAACGCGGTACGCAACTAACAGATATTACCCTCTCATGAGAAAAATAAATTACTTTTCTTTCAATAGTTTATTCGTTATTTCTATTCCACATGTCCTTAGAAATGTTACGAAGTTTCGTTCTCCTACGATAACTCGTTTTTCATAGGGCCCTTCTCAAGTAACGAAAGATTACTCATAACCACTCTGTATTCACTTCACATTTTTCATATATTTACATTTTGCGCAGATATTTACATTTTTACTATGAATCACTACTTTTCCATCGAAAAATATACAATTTACAATATTTATAGGTATTTACATTTTTATACACAAAGTTTTTCGTGTCTGAGAAATTACAATTTTTCACTAAGTTTTTCCACCAGAAAGGTGGTATTCACCTTAGGTTACAATCTACAATTCACTGGTATTTACATTTTTCCAGTATTTAGATTTTTTAGATTTTTTACAGTTTTGTAAGTTTTTGCAGTAGTTATATTCATCATCATCATCAGTATCATTTTTCATACAGTGTTGGCCTGAACCCACTGTATTGACCTTATCGGGAAGTATCAAACGTGTATCTTCTTGTGCAGATAAAGCAAAATTACGCTGTATAGTGGCAGAAGCACCGTGTCTATTGGACTGCACTATTTACAGTATCATTTAACGAACACATCCGGTAATCGTCAATGGTAAATTGTTTTGCTAATGTCGTGTTTATCCCCTTTTGCTCTTCGTATTACATGTTGCATCTCTTTTTCCAGAGCGTAAATATTTGCTCTCTGCCCTACAATTTCTGTGATTCTCTCTCCCGGCAATTCATCTTTTATTAAGCTCACATTCTTTTTGTTGACATGTCTGGTGTTGTAAATGTTGTTATCACCGCAAGCCGAATTTTCACACAACCTATGAACATCGTTTTTAATAAAATCATAAATATGCCATGTGCTTACGTGATATATTACGCCATCTGTCATTTTCACATCGCACATTTTCCTCACATCTTTCACTGTTTTACCGAAATATAATTTTTATAGTCTGAAGAATTTTTATTTCAGAATAGTTCTTTGTAGCCATACGTTTCTCTGTATTAAATCCGTATACTGATTCATAGTGTTGGAAAGGTTTGGAAAAGAATAATGATGGTATTAACAGAAGCAGGGGAGGAAACATTGCGCAAGAAAAAGAAACTGAAGAAATGAAAAGTGTCAGAGAACAGTGGAAAAGAGGGAAGAGCCAGGATTCTGTGGCTGCAAAATATAGAGAGTGAGGACTGGAGAGAGACCCTCAGCACACTGAGAAAACAGACAGCAAGAATTCTATGAACAGAGAAAAGGAAATACCTAACTGTTAGCCTTGTAATCTGAATAGAGACTCAACGAAGCTCTTTCAGTATGCGAAGAGCAGATAGAGAGTAACAGCAATCACCCTGACGAATACAGCATCACTGAACAGGAGGTGGTACAGACCATTCGAAAGGCTGGAAAAAAAACAAGGCCGCAGGCGAAGACCAGATAAGAGGGTGGAAACAAACTACACAAAGAAATTTATAGCCTTATTACAAAGATTTGGAAAACTGAAACACTACATGAAGGCTGGAAAACTCCAATAATCTGTCCCATACACAAGAAAGGAAACAAAATGGAATGTGGAAATTACAGAGGAATCAGTGCGCTCAACATAACATACAAATTTCCGTAAATGATCAGTCTCGACAAAATTAAGCCTTACTCACAAAACATTATTCGAGAGTACCAGGCTGGATTTCGACCAAACCGACCCACAAATGATAATCTGTTTACTCTACGGCAGATCTTTGAGAAATATTGGGAATTTAACAAAAACATTCACTGTTTGTTCATTGATTTCCAGCGAGCCAATGACAGCACCCACACAAGCAACCTCCACAGCACACTAAGGGAGTTTAGGATACACAGTCAAATCATTAGAATGATACAACTGTAGGTGGATGGCTGACAGTCAGTGGTGAAGTTTAGAGGATCCATATCCTCCAACTTCCCAATAAAAAAGACTTAAGACAGGGAGATGCTCTTTCATGTATTCTCTTCAACCTTGCATTAGAGAAAGTGGTTCGAGAGAGTAATTTACAGCTATACCATGGTCTCCGATTCGAACACAGCGAAGTAAAACTCCTGGCATACGCAGATGATGTAGTCTTACTCAGTGTAACAAAGAAGAAATGAAGGACTGTACAGATCTCTCCAGCACAGTGCCAAAAATGGGTCTTTTGATACACCAAGAAAAAACAGAAGATTGGAAATCGGACGAGTCGTAAACCTAAATCCACACTTTGAAATTGACCAACTTCCTAGATTCAGAATAGTTCATCGGTTTAAATACCTTGAATCGTTCTTCAGCAGTAAAAAATCATAACTCTGGACATAAATGAGAGGATAACTTCAGGATCAAGATGTCTGTACGCTCTAAGCATCCCACCCAAAAGTAAAGCTCTGTCAGTCACCACTAAGATGAAGATATCTGCCCACTAGTACATCTACATCTACATGCATACTCTGCAAATCACATTTAAGTGGCTGGCAGAGGGTTCATTATTCCAAAGCGCGCGAAAAGAACGAACACCTATACCTTTCCGTACGAGCTCTGATTTCCCTTAATTTACCATGGTGATCATTTCTCCCTTTGTAGGTCGGCGTCAACAAGATATTTTCGCATTCGGAGGAGAAAGCTGGTTATTGGAATTTCGTGAAAAGTTTCCTCCGCAACGAAAAACGCCTTTGTTTTAGTGGTGTCCATCACAAACCCTGTATCATTTCAATGACACTCTCTCCCCTATTTCGACATAATATAAATAGTGCTGCCTTTCTTTGAACTCCGTCAGTCCTATCTGATAAGGATCCCACACCGCGCAGCAGTATTTTAAAAGGGACGGACAAGCGTAGTGTAGGCAGTCTCCTTAGTAGGTCGGTTACATTTTCTGAGTGTCCTGCCAATAAAACGCAATCTTTTGTTAGCCGACCCCACAACATTTTCTATGTGTTCCTTCCAATTTAAGTTGTTCGTAATTGTAATACCCAGGTATTTAGTTGAATTTACGGCTTTTAGATTAGACTGATTTATCGTGTAACCGAAGTTTAAGGAGTTCCTTTTAACACTCATGTGGATGACCTCACACTTTTCGTTATTTAGAGTCAACTGCCACTTTTCGCACCATTCAGATATCTTTTCAAAATCGCTTTGCAGTTTGTTTTGATCTTCTGATGACTTAACTAGTCGATAAACGACAGCGTCATCTGCAAACAAGACGGCTGCTCAGATTGTCTCCCAAATCGTTTATATAGATAAGGAACAGCAAAGGGTCTATAACACTACCTTGGGGAACGCCAGAAATCACTTCTGTTTTACTCGACGACTTTCCGTCAATTACTACGAACTGTGACTCTGACAGGAAATCACAAATCCAGTCACATAACTATGGTTCGGAAAGCTGGACGCTTACCTAGAAAGAAAGATAAAAACTGAATGTTTTCCAAAAGAAAAGTGATGAAAAAAGACTGGAGACCTGTATTGGAGAATGACATATGGAGAGTTCGAAAGAACACAGAAATTTATCAGTTAACGGAGCAGCCCACTGTCGCGCAAAAATTAAAATGTAGGAGACTGCAATGGTCTGGGCATGTGGCTAGAACGGAAACCAACAGAACTCCTAAGATGACAGGTGAAGGTACTCACCAAGCAACAAGACCACTGGACAGAGCTCACACACGGTGGAAAGATGACGTGGAGAAGGACGTCGCAGCATTAGGAACATCGCAGGGTGGAGAGAGAAAGCTAGCGATAGAAGAAAATGGAAGCAGATCGTTGCTGCAGCGCGTGGCCTGCAGCGCCTGTGATTGCTGAAAAGAAGACGAACGAAGAAGACTGATCCACGCTGATTGACGAAATGACAATACCCAGTTAATTTTGCGTAGATTGAGATTAATCGTAAGACATTCCTTTAAAATACGGTAGAGTAACACATAACTTTTATTGCCTTATAATGTGGAAATGGGCTTCTTTGGAATGCCAAGATTGTTGATGGTAGATGGTGTTACTATTTTCTCCGGACATAATGGTAGACCAGAGAGGAGTTCATGTAAACATTCCTGGTACTGAACATTGACTTCTAAAATATAGTCTACGCTTGAATCATCAAAACCCTCGACAGGCAACCACGCAGAATGACTGTGTGGTAGGTACTGCATTATGGCCCAGCTGTACAGACTGTTAACACTGAGATTTATAATACTCATCCTTAATTCCATCATAGTCAGCCATGTACCTAAAGTTCGCAACTGTATGGCTGCGGAAGCAATGAACAATACTAGTTCGGATGCCACATTCAACAAACTGTCACTGCTCAGTATCGGAAATTGTGGAATGTTATGTAGTTTTTCATATTCTCTGCAAGCAAAGAAACATGGCCTGAATCTATTTTAACCATTTCTCCCTTTCACGATTATGAATTGTGCATCCCCGTTAGATTATGAAACACAAGAGGCACCGAAAAATTAGGTCTATAATTTAAATTGCAATTCTAATGTACAGCACCACAAAATCTGCCTGTAAAATGATAATTATCCTATGTTTCATATCGGTTTTCTTGAAGCGTTCTTTACATAAGTGTCAAATTTCTGTTGTTGGAAGCACTTCTTCCACTTCAACAAAAATAATCACCTGCTTATTCTGCATCACGTAGTTTTTCATACGCTTAACAGTCAGATGCAATTGTTTAGTAAACCATTCCACACAGTCTGCACCGCTGTAAAATTGAAACTCTGAATTATCTTTATTGTTACTGCAATGTACAAATAAAGCTAGGCCTATACTATGTGATTTATATACATGAATTTCATTACTAACAAGTGTGCACGAAGCATTCGATGTGTGCATAAATGACAAATGGTAGCTGTAAGTGCTTGTTATATGACTCGATTTAATGAAGTGTTTGTGTACTTTGGGCATGATACTCCTGATTGGTTTGAACTGTGAACAACCAGCTAAACGTGCAGCTAACTTCTGTTTATAATGGAAGTAGCATAAACGTCGCTCACAGACTATAACTAAACAATAAGTAGTAATGCTGCTTCGTGTTAGTCTCGAAAGTTTGTGTTATAACAGAAATGGCAATTTTTTTGTCTTTGCGACAGACAGCATTAAGAGACACAGCTCCTTCTTTCATTTGTAACGTTTAGACACGTCCAATGGAAGCACTTTGAACTTTCTTCCTTCGTCTTCCTCCTGTGTTCATCCTATAGCCAACCATTCATGTTCATGTACACATTAAGAAATACACTTATATTGTTTTCTCAAATATTCCCACATGATTAAAATCAGTAGGAAATGAAGTGTTCGCCGGCCGCGGTGGCCGAGCGGTTCTAGGATCTTCAGTCCGGAACCGCGTTGCTGCAACGGTCGCAGGTTCGAATCCTGCCTCGGGCATGGATGTGTGTGATATCCTTAGGTTAGTCAGGTTTAAGTAGTTCTACGTTCTAGGGGACTGATGACCTCAGATGTTAAGTTCCATAGTGCTCAGAGCCATTTGAACCAAAGGAAGTGTTCGAAAAGTTTAATGCATTTGAATGTGGACGATAACTAGACATATTGTTCACATACTTATTTGCTGATTACAAACTAGCTATAAATGACCATCCAAGACAATAGTCATTGTTCTTTGAATCAACATTTACAACACTATTATTCTCTACAATCGCCGGCCGCGGTGGTCTCGCGGTTCTAGGCGCGCAGTGCGGAACCGTGCGACTGCTACGGTCGCAGGTTCGAATCCTGCCTCGGGCATGGATGTGTGTGATGTCCTTAGGTTAGTTAGGTTTAAGTATTTCTAAGTTCTAGGGGACTGATGACCATAGCAGTTGAGTCCCATAGTGCTCAGAGCCATTTGAACCATTTTTTTCTCTACAATCACTTCTGGTAATTTTCTGTGAGTTTCCGCATGAAACCTTTTATTTGTGTTAACGTTAACGCAAAGTTTAACGATTTCTTTTACTGCCCACCGGAATCGTATAATTGGGAAGTTGGGGAATTTTCCAGAAGAAAAGGTAGCTCTGTGATCTTATCAAACGGCGACAGAGGTGTGTTGTAGATATTTATATATATTTACCTAATATCACCTGAATGGGCAACAGGAACTTACGGAGCATTGCCTCTCATGCCAGTGCATAGCCGAGTTTTACCAGATGAATCGCACAGACCCATTCTAGACTATTGTCATTGATTTTAACACGCTTTTTAAATAGCTCACCCAACGTTTATAATTGTTTAAAGCACTACTTTACTCAGTCTCAAGCTGACGACAATGGAAACGATGGTGATAACGACGTCGATGTTGACAACGTTGAACCTACCAAGGTGGTCTTCTGCAGATTCTCCGTAGCTGCTTGTAGATTTCCTCCACCTGCTCAGTCACATCGCAGATTCTGTAAAAATTCACAGACACGAAAATGTTTGTATGACAGTCTGCATAAGAAGATGAAGAAGAAGAAGAAGAAGAAGAAGAAGACGAGGAGGAGGATGAATACTTTCATATTATTGTCGGATTTCCGACTCTGCTCTCTGAACCCCCCACAGATTAACGATGTTGTTGGTTAGGTTGATGAAATAGAAATCTCTGCTCACTTAGCAGCATATACGGACAGACATTAAGTGTTTCTGATGCATACCTGCAACTAACACCGCGCAGCTCTTCTTATTTACACTCCACTGGTTGGGAGGGGCACTGGATACATCTAGATTCTGTGTGTGAGTGGGATCAAATATGACCCGCAGGGTTCCTTCTCACCATCAGCATCTGCATCTGCATGATTACTACGCAATTTACAATTAAGTGCCTGGCAGAGGGTTCATCAAATCACCTTCGAGCTGTTTTTCTATCATTCCACTCTCGAACGGCACGCTGGAAAAACGAGCACTTAAATCTTTCTCTGCGAGCTCTGATTTATCTTATTAATTATGATGATCATTTCTCCCTATGCATATGGGTGCCAACAAAATAATTTCTCAATCAAAGGAGAAACATGGTGATTGAAATTACACTAGAAGACTCTGTCGCAGAGGGAAACGCCATTGTTTTTATGACGGCCACCCCAATTCGTGCATCACGTTCTTGGCGCTCTCTCCCCTTTTCGCAAAAGCTGACCTTTTCTGGGCATATCTATGTTGTCTGTCAGTCCCATTTGATGCGGATCCCACAAAGCACAGTAATACTCCAGAAGAGGACGGACAAGCACGGTGTAAGCGGCCAGTTTAGTATAACTGTCCCACTGTCTAAGTGTTCTGCCAATAAATCACAGTCTTGGGATTGCTTTCCCCTCAAAATTATCTATGTGATCGGTCCATTATTCGTAATTGTAATCAATAAGTATTTTGGTGAACTTACGGCCTTTATATTTGTGTGATTTATCGTGTAACCGAAATTTAGTGTATTTCTTTTAGTACTCATGTGGATGACTTCACTCTTTTCATTATTTCTGTACCCTAAAGGTATCCTGTCAAAATCATTTTGCAATTCGTTATAAGCATCTGATGATTTACAAGATGGTAAATGACAGTATCGTTGGAAATTATGTAAGAGAGATGCTCACATTGTCTCCTACGTCGTTTATGTAGATGAAGAACAGCAGAGAACCTATAGCACTTCCTGGGGGAACTCCAGATATTACTTCTGTTTTGGTCGATGGCTTCCCAACAATTATTACGAAGTGTGCGCTTTCTACCAGGAACTCACGTATCCAGATGCATGGTTGAAACAACACTCCCCTGTATATAGTACTCTTTCCTGCGTGAGAGGAAAGAGTTGTGTTTCTCACGAACGACAATTAGCGAATGGACGTCCAAAAAATTTAAAGGGGACCTGACGAGGATCTGAACAATAGCTCCGCGGTGGATGTAGATTTGATGTCCTTGAAGTCCACTTCGTGTCCTACAGTGGCTCCTAGGAGAGCTATGGGTGTTACACTTTCCTCTGTACATTTCGATGCTCAGCATAATGTCACAGTGTACAGTGGTGGATGATGCTGTAGTATACAGAGAAGTTGCAGCATTAGAAAATTGCAGCGAAATGCAGGAAGATCTGCAGCGGATAGGCACTTGGTGCAGGGAGTGGCAACTGACCCTTAACATAGACAAATGTAATGTATTGTGAATACATAGAAAGAAGGATCCTTTATTGTATGATTATATGATAGCGGAACAAACACTGGTAGCAGTTACTTCTGTAAAATATCTGGGAGTATGCGTGTCGAACGATTTGAAGTGCAATGGTCATATGAAATTAATTGTTGGTAAGGTGGGTACCAGGTTGAGATTCATTGGGAGAGTCCTTAGAAAATGTAGTCCATCAACAAAGGAGGTGGCTTACAAAACACTCGTTCGACCTATACTTGACTATTGCTCATCAGTGTGGGATCCGTACCAGATCGGGTTGACGGAGGAGATAGAGAAGATCCAAAGAAGAGCGGCGCATTTCGTCACAGGGTTATTTGGTAAGCGTGATAGCGTTACGGAGATGTTTAGCAAACTCAAGTGGCAGACTCTGCAAGAGAGGCGCTCTGCATCGCGGTGTAGCTAGTTGTCCAGGTTTCGAGAGGGCGCGTTTCTGGATGAGGTATCGAATATATTGCTTCCCCCTACTTATACCTCACGAATGTAAAATTAGAGAGATTGGAGCACGCACGGAAGCTTTCCGGATGTCGTTCTTCCCGCAAACCATACGCGACCTGAACAGGAAAGGGAGGTAATGACAGTGGCACGTAAAGTGCCCTCCGCCACACACCGTTGGGTGGCTTTCGGAGTATAAATGTAGATGTAGATGTAAATGTAGATGTAGGCACGTAGGGTAGCTATGGGTGTTTCACTTTCCTCTGTACATTTCCGTGCTCTGCACGATGTCACAGTATTGTGAGCGCCTAGTTTTCATACATATGTTTTCAAAATGCACCCCATTTGATTTTACTAGATAAACATTTGTTTCGAATGTTGTTGAGGAATTCCATGCCGACCTCCAGGTGCGGCATTTTTTCTTCACCCTGTATGTTGGCCTTTGTGTAGCATCGTCGGCTGCAGTGTCGGATGCTGATATCACATAGGCAGTGTTCAGCGGTAGAGTTGGTGATGCTATCTAACAGCCACCGATTGCGTAGACAATGCCTGCGTGACGGCCACAGCCTGTTTAAGACTGTAGTGGCGGCGGATAGATCAGTAGCACATTGCGACATCCGTCGCCGCTGCATGCTCTAACGAGGTAGAGATAACATAGGTGTCGGCCGGAGGCAGTGAAATGTCAACGGTCTACTGCATGGGGCGGCGCGCCCGTATCGTGTTAACATTCCCGCAGATACGTTACTCATTTTCCTGCTGCAAAACTGCGTGACCACTGTCTCGATGTGCTTCCACATCCACCGTACTCAGTTCACAGCAATTATTTTGTGTTCCTAAAGGTGAAGAAACAGCCGAATGTATGTACAGGCAAAGCAGATAATTAATTTGAATCGGAGACTGATGTTTATGTTACACACTTGGAGAAATTCTATTCTACTGAGTGTATTAAAAGGATGAAAATGCAGTGGACAAAAGTACGAGGGTTGAATGAAACGTAATGCCTCCACCTTCGTTAATTGGATTTTTGGATTGAAATATTTTAATAAATCAAACTCAGAAATATCCCTTAGAATGTGATCTTTAATTACCAATATTCACTTTTCCACTTAATCACCAGCCAATTGGTTACATTTCTGCCACCGATGAACAAATTTTCTGAAGCCATCACGGAAAATTCGACACTCAATTTCCGCAACCGACTGAGTTTCGTCTCCGGGTCGTAATGGTGTACCCACATTTCGTCTCCTGTCACAATTGAATGGAGAAAGACGTTACCTTCATTCTCGTAACGCGAGAGGAGTTCCTGGCAAATTTCAAGTCTGTGTGTTTTCATTTCAGGAGTCAGCATCCGTGGTACCCATCGTGCACAGATCTTCCGACAGCAAAGCAAGGCAATAATGTGACCCACACGTTCTTGTGAAATGCCGATTGTGCTTGCAGTTTCTCTCTGAATTATATGACGATCGTCCTGAATCAACCTGTCAACATTTTGCTAGTGAAACTCGGTGGTTGCTGTCACAGGACGTCCAACTCTTTGTTTGTCACGTAGATCAGATGTTCCCGCCTCAGCATCTTTAAACTTACTCGCACAACGACGTACAGTACTCACATCAACACAATCACCATAAACTGCTTTCATTCTCAGATGAATCCCCTTTGTGATGACACCTTCTGCTGTCAAGAATTCAATGACTACACGTTGCTTAAATCGCATTGACCGACCTTCTGCCCAGGGTTCCATGCTTTACACTGTAACAACGTTGTGTGTTCAAAGCTAAAGCCTCCCATCAACTGAGGCTACGGAACAAGCCACTTACTGCCGCATGACAATGCTGCCATCCGTTGAAGAGTTACGAAGGTGGAGGCATTACTTTTCAGTCAACCCTTGTATTTAATAGAGAAACAAAAAAGTTCTCTCTTACATTTTATGTTTTCTTTGAGAGGTCGAGGACGTTTTCGAGTGTGTCCTGTCAGGCATCGACCATGGCGTCCAGGATTATCGTGAAGGCGGAAAAGTTAAGCTCAAGAATGGGAGCTATAGTGCCGGCCGGGGTGGCCGAGCGGTTCTAGGCGCTATAGTCTGGAACCGCGCGACCGCTGTGGTCGCAGGTTCGAATCCTGCCTCGGGCATGGATGTGTGTGATATCCTTAGGTTACTTAGGTTTAAGTAGTTCTAAGTCTAGGGGACTAATGACCTCAGATGTTTAGTACTATAGTGTTTAGAGCCATTTGAACCATTTGAACACATAGCTAAATTTACACTGTAAAGAATTACCCAAACACATCACTACAGCATGCAGAAGATGAAAATAGGGTAGGTACACATTTTATTGAAAATAAACTAACAGAACCGCCCACACACCTGACAGATAACATTCTCATCAGTAAGTCGTTCAAATGGTTCAAATGGCTCTGAGCACTATGGGACTCAACTTCTGGGGTCATCAGTCGCCTAGAACTTAGAACTAATTAAACCTAAGCAACCTAAGGACATCACATACATCCATGCCCGAGGCAGGATTCGAACCTGCGACCGGAGCGGTCGCTCGGCTCCAGACTGTAGCGCCTAGAACCGCTCGACCACCACGGCCGGCCAGTAAGTCGTGCCAGGCTGAACTGATCGTGACTGCTCACTGCCGTGTTAGCCAGCAACTTCTATCAGAAGAAGTGCCCGGACACGCTCCTGAGAAATTAGAGTCCTACCACCTCCCACAGTGGCAGCATCATCTATAAGACCTGCCTCAACTTGTCGATTCAAAATGTACAAATGTGTGTGAATTCCTAAGGGACCAAACTGCTGAGGTCATCGGTCCCTAGACTTAGACACTACTTAAACTAACTTATGCTAAGAACAACACACACACACACACACACACACACACACACATACCCGAAGGGCGCACTCGAACCTCCGTCAGGAGGAACCGCAAAATCCGTGACGTGGCGCCTCAAACCGTGCAGCCGCTTCGTGCGGCCTTGTCGATTCGATAAGCAGTCAGGAGAGGAGATTGGATCGACTAATTTCATTTCCCCACACCATCCTGTCATTCATATATGAATTAAAGGTTAATAACGATCTGTAATCATTGTGGTTCAGTGTGCAACGTAGATGCACAAGGTAGAGTTACCACAATCCAACCAAATAAAGCAGTTCCTACGACAGTCACTTGTTTATTTTCCCACTACGCGTTTTGATGGTCCACGCCCTCATCTTCAAGTATAGGATTGTTTATTTACATAGTTGGTATCGCTGAAGAGTACAAACGTCTTCTCGCAGTAGCAGACAAATGTCAGTGGAGCTTATTTTGCGTCTTTTTGGGGACGATAGGATTGTAAAAAGTATGCATACTGCTGCCTCATTATGTCCTCTCCATTGCACATTACGTTTAAACGTAGTGGCAAAATAAACAATTGACTGACGCAGTAATTGTCCGACTTGTATTTATCAACAGTCGCAGCCTTATAATGCCGTCTATTTTATTTGTTCCTTTTAACAACACACGCAGTGCAGTTTTTCATGGGCAGTTCATCAGTTTGACATCGTGCATTCAGATCATGATGTTGTGTTCGTACTTAGAAATAAACTCATCACTCTGAAAAACATGAAGTAACTGCTGGAAGATCCGTGAAGCATCGAATAAAAATGGCATCAGTTGTTTAGGAAACAAATAATACTCTATAGCATTCAAATTGAGACATTCTTCAGTAAGTTTTTTTATAAACGTCTAAAAGCAGGTTACACGTAGTTTAGATGTAATTGCCTTGGACATTTAGTATGCACTAACACTTTCATCTGGCTTCCTTTCGAATCCATAGTCTCCCAGTTGCAAAATCGTGACATATTCAGGAATACTTTTTTCAGATCGTTTACGAAAAAAAAAGTTCAAATGTTTGTGTGATCTTATGGAACTTAGCTGCTAAGGTCATCAGTCCCTACGCTTACACACTACTTAACCTAAATCATCCTAAGGACAAACACACACACCCATGCACGAGGGAGGACTCGAACCTCCGCCGGGACCAGCCGCACAGTCCGGGACTGCAGCCCTTTAGACCGCTCGGCTAATCCAGCTCGGTGAACGTTTACGACAACAGGGCTTAGTAGATTTCTTGAAATCATCAAGTTCCTGCAGTCATCATATTCTTTTAGATTAGACTTAGTGGAACTATCCAGGGTACTAAGCGACTTAATATAATTGTTCAGAATACTGATCGATGCTGCAGTTATACATTGACTCCCATCACATAAATTAACATCTAATGACTATAGGTCTTCATTTATCAGATTTCGTGTGAAGTAGATTTGCAAATAATAGCGACGAAGTGGCTGTGGAGATCAGTCTATGCATTATACCTGAAAAAGCGAAGATCGTATAATCTTTTTTCATGTTTCACCTACAGCTCCTAACGTTAGACACTCTCGAGTCATATTCACGTGACCAACTGTCAAAAGCCTAAAGAACCACATTTTTCAGGGCGGGGCGATGCGAGACATGCAGGAAGTCAGTCGGGTTCTTGAAGAGATGCCAACAGGGGGCCACGCTGATTCCACTGCCGTGGCCAGATGACCTAGTTTCTCGCTTGACGATCTGTGGCACGTACCGCCCGATTGAGGAAACCCCACAGATTCTCGACTGGGTTTAAATTCAGGGAGTTTGCTGGCCAGGGGAGTACGGTGCACTCACCCAGGCGCTATTCAGATCGTGTACGTACACTGAGAGCTGTGTGACACGTTTTATTGTCCAGCTGGTAGATACCATCATGCTGAGGAAAAACAAGTTGCATCTAGGAGTAGACATGTTCCCAAGGATAGATGCACACTTGTGTTGATCCACGGTGCCTTTCAAAATGACTATATCACCCAGGGAATACAGGAAAACATTCCCGAAACCATAAAGCTCCCTACTCCGGTCCGTACCCTTCTGATGTTTGTTGCAAGGTGCTTGCTTTCAGACGTTTCGCGCCATACGTACACGCTATTCGTCCACGAGACTCAGAGGGCCATAGACACGGGCTCCCAAGTAGATGCCGTGTTTCTTGACTTCCGCAAGGCGTTTGATACAGTTCCCCACAGTCGTTTAATGAACGAAGTAAAAGCATGTGGACTATCAGACCAATTGTGTGATTGGATTGTAGAGTTCCTAGATAACAGAACGCAGCATGTCATTCTCAATGGAGAGAAGTCTTCCGAAGTAAGAGCGATTTCAGGTGTGCCGCAGGGGAGTGTCGTAGGACCGTTGCTATTCACAATGTATATAAATGACCTTGTGGATAACATCAGAAGTTCACTCAGGCTTTTGCGGATGATGTTATAGTATATCGAGAGGTTGTAACAATGGAAAATTGTACTGAAATGCAGGAGGATCTGCAACGAATTGACGCATGGTGCAGGGAATGGCAATTGAATCTCAATGTAGACAACTGTAATGTGCTGCGAATACATAGAAAGAAAGATCCTTTATCATTTAGCTACAATATAGCAGGTCAGCAACTGGAAGCAGTTAACTCCATAAATTATCTGGGAGTAGGCATTAGGAGTGATTTGAAATGGAGTGACCATATAAAATTAATCGTTCGTAAAGCAGATGCCAGACTGAGATTCATTGGAAGAATCCTAAGGAAATGCAGTCCGAAAACAAAGGAAGTAGGTTACAGTACACTTGTTCGCCCACTGCTTGAATACTGCTCACCGGTGTGGGATCCGCACCAGATAGGGTTGATAGAAGAGATAGAGAAGATCCAACGGAGAGCAGCGCGCTTCGTTTCAGGATCATTTAGTAATCGTGAAAGCGTTACGGAGATGATAGATAAACTCCAGTGGAAGACTCTGCAAGAGATACGCTCAGCAGCTCGGTACGGGCTTTAGTTGAAGTTTCGAGAACATACCTTCACCGAGGAGTCAAGCAGTATATTGCTCCCTCCTACGTATATCTCGCGAAGAGACCATGAGGATAACATCAGAGAGATTAGAGCCCACACAGAGGCATACCGACAATCTGTCTTTACACGAACAATACGAGACTGGAATGGAAGGGAGAACCGATAGAGGTACTCGAAGTACCCTCCGCCACACACCGTCAGGTTGCTTGCGGAGAATTGATGCAGAGGTAGATGTAGTTACATGCCAACAGTTTACTGTTTGATACATTATAAAACGTAGTTATGGTACAGTTCAACTCTAGACACATATGTCCCGCTGTTCGCAAAAGGGACATGAAGTTTGAATTATAGACCTAATTTTATTGTGCCTCTTGCGTTTCACAATGTAACAAATTCTGATGCTTAGTTTTTAATCACGAACATCTACGAACGAAAGGAAGACAGGGCTAAAATAAATACAGGCTATGTTTCAGAGATTGCAGAAAATATGGGAAAATGCAGACCATCATAACATTCACGAAATCCATCCGTATGTTTCGAAAAGTGGCAACTGGCTCCAAATAATGGAAAATGTCTTGGCACCCATATGATTTCTAAGAGGAATCCGTTAAATTTCAGTTAGACGATAAATCACATAAATATAAAGGCTCTCAATTCAACTAAATACCTAGAAATTACAATTATGAACGACTTACACTGGAACTATCACAAAGATAATGTTGTGGGTAAGGCGACGAAATAATGCATTTTATTGGCAGAACACTTAGAAGACTCAACAAATCCACTAAAAAGACGTGTTACACTATGCTTGTCCCTCCTTTGCTAGAGTATAGCTGAGCGGTATGGGTTCCTTACCAGATAGGATTAACGGAGTGCATTGAGAAAGTACAGAGAAGAGCAGCACGTTTTGTACTATCGAAAACAGGGGAGAGAGTGTCACTGACGTGATACACGTTTTGGGGTGGACATCATGCAAAAAATCTATCAAACAGACTACCAACATTACTTCGTCTATTCTCTGATAGAGTATTACTGTGAGGTATAGGATCTTTACCAGATAGGATTGACAGAGGACATCGAAAAAGTTTACAGGATGGGAAGTCGTTTTACATTATCGCAAAATATGGAAGAGAGAGTAACAGTTACAATAAGAGAGTTGGGGTGGAATCATAAAAACAAAGGCGTTTTTCGTTGCGGCGAAACCTTGTCACGAAATTCCAATCTGCAGCTTTCTCCTTCGAATGCAAAAATATTTTCTTGACCCCCACCAACATAGGGAAAAATGATCATCGTAATAATAAGGGAAACCCGAACTTGGACGGAGAGATGCAAATGGTAGTTCTTCCAGCACGCTAGAGATACATTACGAAAGCGTTTCGAAGAACCTTCTTCCAGGTGCCTCAGTGCGCAAAGTATGGATGTACAATTAAACAGACTCATCCGAACAGGCAACATTTTTCCAGCCATCAACATTTCATTGTCGGTGTTGACGGGCCCAGGGAGGTGTAAAGCTTTGTGTCGTGTAGTCATCAAGGGTACACGAGTGTGTCTTCGGCTCCGAAAGCCCATATCGATGATGTTCCGTTGAATGGTTCGCACTCTGACACTTGCTGATAACCCAGCACTGAAAACTGCAGCAATTTTCGGAAGGGTTGCACTACTATCACTTTGAACGATTCTCTTCAGTCGTCGTTGGTCCAGTTCTTGCTGGATTTTTTTTCCGGCCTCAGAGATGTCAGAGATTTGATGTTTTACTGAATTCCTAATATTCACGGTACACTCGTGAAATGGTCGTACGGGAAAATCTCCATTCATCGCTGCCTCGGAGATTCTGTCACGTTCAAACTCACTTAAATCTTGATAACGTGCAATTGTAGCAGCAGTAACCGATCTAACAACTTCGCCAGGCGCCCACAGTGCCGTATTCTGCCTGTTTACATACTCGTATGTCTGTATTTGAACACGCATGCCTGTACCAGTTTCTTTGGCGTTTCGGTGTATTACGATCAAGCTACATCGGGTGTGCCCCAAGAAAGGCGAAATGGGAGACTATGAGACTGTTTTTCAACAACACTGTAAGATTGTTCACAGGTGATGCGGTTGTATACAGGAAATTGTCTTGAAGTGCTGCAGATACACTTGTGGATAACAGTTACACTTGGTATAATCAACGGCAGCTCTCTTTAATGCCTGAGAAAGAACGCTCAGTATCAGATTACAAGATTAGTGGACATGTCACATGATAAGCAGACTTGTAAGACTACTATAACTACAATAGACTACGGTAATCAAGCGTACATTATGACAGTTTTCGTAGTTGCTTTAGTCACTTATGATCGTAACTGCGTTACCTGTATGTTAGGTGTGTTGCATACCTATCGAGCGTTACCTCATTTCGATAGCTTTTTTTGCCAATGCAATCAGTGTCTTACTAGATTTCCCTGGAAACCGGAAGCAGTAACATGTGAGTGTGGGTATACAAAGGGCCATGTAACCCAAGGAACATTTTTGTTCTATATAGTTAACCTCCTGTCTGTTACAGTATTTATAGCAAAACTGAAATTGCCATTCTTTAATTCAGGTTTCATTGGAAAATTGTTGATCTGTAACGTGAAAAAGAGGGATGTTGTAGGCAGAATTAAGAAAAAATACAGATTTATGATACAGCACTAAAAAACGCAATTTCCTCAAATAACAGGTAAAATTTTTAAAAAAAGCAAAACAAAAACATTTTAAACATCGCTTCAGTACTTCGTCGAGTTTATACAAAACATGTTTTAGTTATTGGTAAACAATTGGCGCGTTTATCGGTTATAACAGGAAATACTTGCTTTTGAAGGTGATGAGGAAGGTTCTACTGCGAACAATATATATATATAGGAAGGTTCTACTGCGAACAAAATAACTATATATATATATATATATATATATATTTTACTTGTATCAAAAGTAATTATTTGGCTACATTAAAAGCGCAGAAGCTACGCGAGCAGCTAATTATTTTTATTTTTTACTTACAAAACGCAATTTATATTTTGTAAGGATATAAAATGGACAATGTTCCACCACTGAACGAAGTGCGGTTGTACTTATGTGCAAACGAAACAAACAAAAAACACTTCCTCCCTCACACCTTCATTTATGTTTCTTTCCCTACCAATGCTACCAATACTACCGGTAATCCTATCATTTACTACGTCATTTATATACCGTTCCAAAACAACCGAATCTCAGTTTTGATAGAGCGCAACCGTTCTAAGAAGCGACGTCAACTGGAATGATTAAGTAAAATCAGTACTAGCAAAGGGGAATGGATGACTTAGATTTGTTGGATGGATTCTGAGAAATTTCTGTGCATCTGTAATACAAATCACATAAAAGAGGCTAACGCAACAAGTTCAAGAATTTAGTGGCCGTTATCCAGTAATCAGGACAACAGTGATTGAACTACTTCTGCCAGAATTATCACTGGTCGGTATGGTCGATACGAAAGTGTAGTACAAATGCTCACATAAGTTAGAGGGGAAACCTTGAAGGAAAAATGGCGTAGTTCTCGCGAAAAACTGCTGGCTAAAGGGGAATCAGCCAACACGTAGGGATCGTCAGAATAAGGTAAGAGAGATTATGATGCGTACAGAAGTGTTTATACTGTCGTCTTTCTCTCCCTCGACACGTTAATAGAATATGAAAGAAAATTTATAATATTGGTACGATTTACGCTCCAAAGTGCACTCTACATTGGCTTGTAGAGTAAATACGTAGATTTACATGATATTTATCGAATTACAGCACTGGCGATCGCGCGAATCGTGTATTGGAGTATATTTCAGTAACATAGTAACAGCGGAGAACATTCCTATTAGTATCTTGTCCTGAAGTAGGCAGGTCAACATTGCACAAGGAAAACAATTTCACCAGTCAGTAGCGTTACTGAAAGAATTGCCTATGATGCCGAGCATAATCGCTGTGTGACAGGTGCTTTACGAAAACGACATACATTATTTAGATTCTACATACAAGAAAAATTATTGGTACAAGGATTAAATCCGTACTAGCCAGGCCGTAACTTCAGCTCTCTGAATCTACTGGAATTTCACCATAGGAAAGCGGCACGTTCAAAATAGCTTAGTACATAAATTTTAACAAAAAGATATAAAAATAATAATAAATGGGACAAAAATTATAAGTAGGTCAATAAATATAAAACTTGAGTTTGCCATGCACTATGGTTTTCAAATATTTTGGTTGAAATCTATAACTCAGCTCTATCAACGGGCTGCTTTCCGTGTTCGAATTCCAGCTGCACCAGTTACATAAAAATCCGTTTTACCTGCTGAAAATAAATTTTTAGATTATGATGAAACTTACTTCCCTTGTCAAGAGAAATGTTTGATTTTGTTTTATGTTGTATATGGTTGCTTCTTTCTTGGCGAGACGATAAGCCAGAAATGTTCTTCGTCGTACTGGGTTGTCAATGCGAGATGATTTTGTAAAATAATGGAAAAATGAAAAGAATTCTAATTATGTTGTTAATATTTTCACAAACTCAGCCTTCATCAGTTGCTGTTTCCACCATGTTGTTCAAAGTTTCAAAATTCAGTTTCAATAAAAAGCAGCGAAACCAAACTTAGGAGACATCATGCTAATGCCGCCTCTAGCCACGATAATACGAAGATTTTCCTCAGGTATGGCAAAGCCCGTAGGGCCAATAAACTGCGAGTGTGTTCACTGCTGCGTTCGATCTCTCTTGTCGGTATCCCCAGACATTTTCTATTTCCAGTAGTGAAAGATTAATAGCCTAATAAGTGCAAGGAAGGAGGGTGGTTGTGGCTTTGCAAGAGGAAGCACCCCAGCATTCGCTTAGCTTATTTACGCCGAAAAAAACTGAAACAAAGCTGATGAACGGTGCTTAGAATCTCGCTTACGTGTTGGAATGAAGGTTCAAAGCACTACATTTTCTGATCACAAGTACTCGGACATTGAAATGTAATGCCGAATTTGCCACTAGATTTCATGAGGGGCGGATCTTGTACTGGTGCCTTAATGTACTGGTTCTTATGGCATTTATCCAAAAGGGGGAAAATTATACTGAAAAGTGGTGTAGCGAAATATATACTACAGAAAAGGATAGAAATCCAGTTACAAACGGGGGACAATGTACTTAAATCTGCTCCGGTTCTTTAATTAAAATAACTTTTGTTTTAAATAACGGCGCTCAGTCTTCCTACGTATGCGTGACTCGAGGCACCTTAAAATGTTACATGTCAGATATTTACGTGATCGAAAAGCTAAACGTTTCAGGCTACCTTTGATGAACTTAAGCATGGGAAAAATTATTATTCGTGGGCGTCACGTAGCGAAATTATGTTGTCTCTTCGTAAGAAAACGTAAATTATATATAATTTTTTACCTTAAAATATTGTCTTTGAAATGATAATCGATCGTCGTGAAGCGGCCTACGTATTTGAAACATTGAACTGATAGTCCACAAATTACGATAAATACACCAAATGTCTTAAAGTTATATACAGGGTGCACATAAAGTCAGGGAACACTTTCAATTACTTATTGCACAAGAACCAAACATTGTACAGATATCATATATATGTCATTTTGAAGAGAAACTTTCAAAGTGTAGTTTTTGTATACCGGCACAGCGTAACTTGGTAATTTGCCAATAATCAACGCTAGTCGCAAACATGACGGCCGTGTTATAGAAGAGTACAGCTGTTTCATGAACGGCCTTCCCGATCACCAAATGTCACTTCGTGTGACTTTTTTCTGTGGGGACACATTAAAGATCTGGTGTATGTACCACCTCTACCACGTGATGTAGTACCGTTTCTACGTCTGCCGGGTCTCTCATGGTTCGCATATCGAATGTTTGTAAATAAAAAAAATTAAAAAAAACTTCCCGAGTTTCTCTTAAAAATGCAGTATGTATTACATCAGTGGACTTTAGCCGGCTCACAACATTAAGTGGAAGAGAGAAATTAACAATCAACAACATATTCTCTAACATTATCTAAAACAGTTTAACAGTGTTTGGATACTTCACCAATTCCATGCCTATAGAGACCTACGGTGTCAGAGTTAAAGATGTCGTTAAGATTTGAAGTGCATTTTCATCAGGAAAGTACTGAAGTGCATTTTCATCAGAAAAGTAATTTTCTTGACTGTTGTTCGATACGTAATGGGAAATGTGAACATTTTAGGGTGCTAGATCAAGTGAATAAGGGTATCAGGGATGACTTTCCAAACAGACTCCTGGATACTTTTGTCTGTGCAATAAAAAATGGTTCAAATGGCTCTGAGCACTATGGGACTTAACATCTGTGGTCATCAGTCCCCTAGAACTTAGAACTACTTAAACCCAACTAACCTAAGGACATCACACACATCCATGCCCGAGGCAGGATTCGAACCTGCGACCGTAGCGGTCGCGCGGTACCGGACTGAGCGCCTACAACCGCGAGACCACCACGGCCGGCCTCTGTGCAATCAGCACAATGTATTATAGTCTAATAGCGACAACTGATACAATTTTGTTTGTCGTTTTACTTATACTGTGACTGAAAGGTGCATCAGTAGTTGGCAAAAATGCTATGGCAACACTCATGCTGAGGAGTTGGTAGTGTACGCACCTTTTTTGTGTGTCACTAGATATCATATGTGTTCACCCTGCCGTTTACTTGAGGAAAAGCCTTTTGTTAGGGCTTAGCCGTAAATTTCTTCTTAATAAATTAACATAAAGGCATTACAACTTATCAAGAGTGGCAATGCTTCAAAGGAATGCTGACTGGTCGAACTGATGCCGTCCAAGCGAAAATTTGGTAACGGGCACTCCTCTGATTTCTGTTGCTTGGAGTCAGAGCACACACTACTCCTGCGCCCACTTCTGACCCTAACCTATTGAATTCAAATTCACAGATCATCATATATGACAATTATCGAAACTTCCTGAGCGTGTAAAATCATTCATGACAGTACGATCTTTCTTGAAACAAGAATATTCTTTTCTAATGTGATTCGTCCGATACCATTCGTCCCTTACACGATACAATTGCTTCGAGATTCATGCGCTGCCTGCACCATTCCATTAAATTCAAAGCGAAGAATGTGTCACAAGTGTTAGACCTTCTTCCACTTGCTACTTTATTTCAGTATGAGCAAACTTTCATACAGCTTAAGTATGCAAAGTCCGACAAGTAACTGCAAGACAAGTACCTGAGTTTCAAATAAGAAAATGATACTTGTAAAAACACTCATAACAAAATACGTACGTTGTGAAACTGCACGGAGTTCACTCGGTTTATCGAAGTTATTTTGGGCGAAAAATCAAACTAAAAGAAGAAACAATTTTATGCTTACCAATGTGATAGCAAAAATATGTCCTACATGTGCACCTCCACGTTCAACTGTTCAATGTTGGCCATCGGCGAGTGGCAGTTGCCGTCTCCACTGAAGGGGGAAGAAACTCCCGAGCATAAACTGTTCTGATTTTGACGCAGTCACGAGCTCTTTTGTGGAAGGTTTTGTTATCACTGTTGGATCAGAAAGTGAAGCAAAATATCTCTGATGTTCAATCAGACTAATACCATTACTAACAGCCAGTATACGGTATACAAAATAAAAGGAGGGGTAGACTCGAACTCACGTCTTTCTCTCTACATTGCGCGTTACTTACCATGAGACAAAGAATAAATACAGCACAGTAACACCTCGTGCCGAAGAAACACATCCTCCACACACCTCTGAATCCTTCGCCAGAAGAACGTTTCCTTCCCTCCACGGATTCCCATTTGAGTTCGTGGAGCATTTCCATAATACTCGCCTGGTGATTGAACCTACCGATAACAAGTAAAGAAAGACGCCTCTGAATTGTTTAGATGTCTTCCTTTAATCTGACCTGATGAGGGCTCCAAACAGTCGCACTGTCCCCATGAATTGGTCGCACAAATGTTCTGTATATGGTCTCCTTTATAGATGAGCTACACTTCTCTAGAATTATCCAAATAAACCGCCTTCCCTGCAACCGAGGTTACGTGCTCATTCTATTTCATATTTTTCTCAACTTGGTGCCTAGATGTTTAATAGGCGTGACTGTGGCAATCTCGGACTTACCTACGTGCAATGCTTGAAGATAAGTCGCCAAGCTCTCTGGGTGCGGTGTCGCCATCCTACACTCCTGGAAATGGAAAAAAGAACACATTGACACCGGTGTGTCAGACCCACCATACTTGCTCCGGACACTGCGAGAGGGCTGTACAAGCAATGATCACACGCACGGCACAGCGGACACACCAGGAACTGCGGTGTTGGCCGTCGAATGGCGCTAGCTGCGCAGCATTTGTGCACCGCCGCCGTCAGTGTCAGCCAGTTTGCCGTGGCATACGGAGCTCCATCGCAGTCTTTAACACTGGTAGCATGCCGCGACAGCGTGGACGTGAACCGTATGTGCAGTTGACGGACTTTGAGCGAGGGCGTATAGTGGGCATGCGGGAGGCCGGGTGGACATACCGCCGAATTGCTCAACACGTGGGGTGTGAGGTCTCCACAGTACATCGATGTTGTCGCCAGTGGTCGGCGGAAGGTGCATGTGCCCGTCGACCTGGGACCGGACCGCAGCGACGCACGGATGCACGCCAAGACCGTAGGATCCTACGCAGTGCCGTAGGGGACCGCACCGCCACTTCCCAGCAAATTAGGGACACTGTTGCTCCTGGGGTATCTGCGAGGACCATTCGCAACCGTCTCCATGAAGCTGGGCTACGGTCCCGCACACCGTTAGGCCGTCTTCCGCTCACGCCCCAACATCGTGCAGCCCGCCTCCAGTGGTGTCGCGACAGGCGTGAATGGAGGGACGAATGGAGACGTGTCGTCTTCAGCGATGAGAGTCGCTTCTGCCTTGGTGCCAATGATGGTCGTATGCGTGTTTGGCGCCGTGCAGGTGAGCGCCACAATCAGGACTGCATACGACCGAGGCACACAGGGCCAACACCCGGCATCATGGTGTGGGGAGCGATCTCCTACACTGGCCGTACACCTCTGGTGATCGTCGAGGGGACACTGAATAGTGCACGGTACATCCAAACCGTCATCGAACCCATCGTTCTACCATTCCTAGACCGGCAAGGGAACTTGCTGTTCCAACAGGACAATGCACGTCCGCATGTATCCCGTGCCACCCAACGTGCTCTAGAAGGTGTAAGTCAACTACCCTGGCCAGCAAGATCTCCGGATCTGTCCCCCATTGAGCATGTTTGGGACTGGATGAAGCGTCGTCTCACTCGGTCTGCACGTCCAGCACGAACGCTGGTCCAACTGAGGCGCCAGGTGGAAATGGCATGGCAAGCCGTTCCACAAGACTACATCCAGCATCTCTACGATCGTCTCCATGGGAGAATAGCAGCCTGCATTGCTGCGAAAGGTGGATCTACACTGTACTGGTGCTGACATTGTGCATGCTCTGTTGCCTGTGTCTATGTGCCTGTGGTTCTGTCAGTGTGATCATGTGATGTATCTGACCCCAGGAATGTGTCAATAAAGTTTCGCCTTCCTGGGACAATTAATTCACTGTGTTCTTATTTCAGTTTCCAGGAGTGTATTTCTTCGAGTGCATTACAGAAAATATGGGGTACCATAGTCCTTGCTGAAATTTTGCATGGATGGAAATTACACCAAATTCCACTAAAACTACACCAGTGGCCATTAAAATTGCTACACCACGAAGATGACGTGCTACAGACGCGAAATTTAACCGACATACTGGCGTATCACCCGGCGTAATGGTACGGGGTGCCACTGGTTACACGTCTCGGTCACCTCTTGTTCGCATTGATGGCACTTTGAACAGTGGACGTTACATTTCAGATGTGTTACGACCCGTGGCTCTACCCTTCATTCGATCCCTGCGAAACGCTACATTTCAGCAGGATAATGCACGACCGCATGTTGCACGTCCTGTATGGGCCTTTCTGGATACAGTAAAATGTCCGACTGCAGCCCTGGCCAGCACATTTTCCAGATCTCTCACCAATTGAAAACGTCTGCTCAATGGTGGCCGTGCAACTGGCTCGTCACAATACGCCAGTCACTACTCTTGATGAACTGTGGTATCGTGTTGAAGCCGCATGGGCAGCTGTACCTGTACACGCCACCCAAGCTCTGTTTGACTCAATGCCCAGGCGTATCAAGGCCGTTATTACGGCCAGAGGTGGTTGTTCTGTGTACTGATTTTTCAGGATCTGTGCACCCAAACTGCGTGAAAATGTAATCATATATCAGTTCTAGTATAATATATCTATCCAATGAACACCCGTTTATCATCTGAATTTCTCCTTTTTGTAGCAATTTTAATGGCCAGTAGTGTATTATTGATGACTAAAGTCTCTGTTATGCGTATGTGTTGTGTTTATCGAACTTATGTAAAAAGGCTACGAATTTATGCACAAGAGCGTTAGTTACCGTTACTCTTACCCAGTTTTGTTTGGTTGCGCTGAAATGCTAATCATTTGCAAATGGAAGCATGTAGTACAACCCATGCTAGTCTGACTCTGTTGCATGCTGTCTTGACGATTTTGAAGCTTTAATGAGCATTATGTATCGGCGTCCGCGTGCAACACAAGAAGGAAGAATCTAGCTAACTTACATTCAATCCAGATGTGGCCCTCGTCCAGAACCTGAGGCTAGGCACCAATGGACCAAATCGGGAAATGGTACTAGACTCTCAAGTAACCGGTCAGGATCGTGACGGGGAAAGAAAATTCAACTTCACTACTTGGGCAGCGAGAGAAGAAGATGTAGCGTAAAGTACCTGATCGCCAGACTGTTACGTTTCCAAGGGTAATTCAAAATTTTTCTGCAGTGTCTCGCTAAGTGAGGTGTGTGAGTGTGTCGATCGCGCTGGGACGTCAAGCTTGGCTGTTCCCTGGAGGGGAGTAGGCTGTGCGCTATCGTCCATCCGATTCTCCCAGCGTCGTACAACAAACGAAAAAATGGCTGACATCGAAAGAAGTGTCCAAGGAATAGAAAAGCAACTGGAATCACTCAACAGAGGAAAGTCCACTGGACCTGACGGGATACCAATTCGATTCTACACAAAGTACGCGAAAGAACTTGCCCCACTTCTAGCAGCCGTGTACCGCAAGTCTCTAGAGGAACGGAAGGCTCCAGATGATTGGAAAAGGGTCATCGAGCAGATGCGCAAAACTATAGCCCTATATCTCTGACGTCGATCTGTTGTAGAATTTTAGAACATGTTTTTTGCTCGCGTATCATGTCGTTTTTGGAAACCCAGAATCTACTCTGTAGGAATCAACATGGATTCCAGAAACAGCGATCGTGTGAGACCCAGCTTGCTTTATTTGTTCGTGATACCCAGAAAATATTAGATACAGGCTCCCAGGTAGATGCTATTTTCCTTGACTTACGGAAGGCGTTCGATACAGTTCCGCAGTGTCGCCTGATAAACAAAGTAAGAGCCTACGGATTATCAGACCAGCTGTGTGGCTGGATTGAAGAGTTTTTAGCAAACAGAACACAGCGTGTTGTTATCAATGGAGAGACGTTAAGGTAACCTCTGGCGTGCCACAGGGGAGTGTTACGGGACTATTGCTTTTCACAATATATATAAATGACCTAGTAGACAGTGTCGGAAGTTCCATGCGGCTTTTCGCGGATGATGCTGTAGTATACAGAGAAGTTGCAGCATTAGAAAATTGTAGCGAAATACATTAAGATCTGAAGCGGATAGGCACTTGGTGCAGGGAGTGGCAACTGACCCTTAACATAGACAAATGTAATGTATCGCGAATACATAGAAAGAAAGATCCTTTATTGTATGATTATATGATAGCGGAAGAAACACTGGTAGCAGTTACTTCTGTAAAATATCGGAGTATGCGTGCGGAACGATTTGAAGTGGAATGATCACATAAAACTAATTGTTGGTAAGGCGGGTACCAGGTTGAGATTCATTGGGAGAGTCCTTAGAAAATGTAGTCCATCAACAAAGGAGGTGGCTTACAAAACACTCGTTCGACCTATACTTGACTATCGCTCATCAGTGTGGGATCCGTACCAGATCGGGTTGACGGAGGAGATAGAGAAGATCCAAAGAAGAGCGGCGTGTTTCGTTACAGGGTTATTTGGTAAGTGTGAAAGCGTTACGGAAATGTTTAGCAAACTCAAGTGGCAGACTCTGCAAGAGAGGCGCTCTGCATCGCGGTGTAGCTTGCTGTCCAGGTTTCGAATGGTTGCGTTTCTGGATGAGGTATCGAATATATTGCTTGCCCCTAGTTATACCTCCCGAGGAGATCACGAATGTAAAATTAGAGAGATTCGAGCGCGCACGGATGCTTTCAGACAGCCGTTCTTCCCGCGAACCATACGCGAATGGAACAGAAAAGGGAGGTAATGACAGTGGCACGTAAAGTGCCCTCCGCCACTCACCGTTGGGTGGCTTGAGGGGTATAAGTGTAGATGTAGATGTAGGAGAGCAGACACTTGACACATACCCACACGACAGCACGACACAACTGTGTCACTTCGCGAAGGAAAGCTGTCCTTGTGTAAGCCCATTCCAAGTAGGCGGCTAAACCTACCTCTCGGCGTCTGCCAGCCAACAATGGCGCTAGTTTTGTGGGAAGCTTTAATAGAACGGGCTGGACAAGACAGCGTGCGTGCGTCCGGGGTCAAGGCGCGCCGCGGTGGCAGTGACCCTGTCCAGCAATTGCTTCCGCCAGATCTGGCACACGGCCCCCCGGCCGAGTTGGTCGCGCCTTACACCCTTCACTATACTATGTTCCACCTGCACGCCAGCGATTTATTATCGCGAGGTCGCAGCGGTATTTCCTGGCGCCTTTCAGCAGTGCGTGTCAAGCAATGGAGCCGCACACACTACGGCAGTGTAGCTGCGGGGACACGCCAACCAATGCCGTACGCCGCGAAGCAGCAGTATTTAGAGAATTGGGCAGTGCATATGTGACCGCAGCCCCAACAACAGGTGCCGTCAGCGCATCACGTGTGCGACCGGTTCGAATGTGGAACTGGTGTTTGAAGAGCTGAAGAAATACCCTGAAATGTGGGGCACATCCCACGTTGGGTACCACAATAAAATTACGAACAGAGCCGTACTGTTTCAAGTGTGTAAAAGGTTTCTCCGCGAATCCATAAGAGGAGAGAAATGATACAGGTGAGTGTGACTGTTACGCAGTTTTGTGTCTCTGTTCTAGTTGTGGCTTTTTTTTATCCAATGTTGCCATTCAGTACTTGAAATAGCCCTCAGTAGTAAATGTTTAGCACCCTGGAGAGAGCCCTTTTATGTAAATGTACGGATTTTCGGTGATTAATAAGAGTTTATAATAGATTTTGTTATTTCATGCAGTCCAGTGAATCACGGCTTTATTGAATAGCAACCACTATGCAAACATCCACACCGGTTGCCCGCGGACCACTTCTATTACCGGTGCTATGTCGCCGTGTTTGTATCGATACGATTCGTCACGCTGCGCGCTCGCTGCGACACGCACAGCTGTTACTCGGTTGTGTCGGGTCTAATGTAACCGAATGCTCAATAACTGACCGACGGGCGCAGTGTACCAACAGCAGACGGAGGGGGCGACATTGGACCAGCACCGAATGAGTGGTAGTGACGAGCACCTCTGCCGGGCTTTCAGGTCACGTCAGAGTGGACGTATACTCGTCTAGACGTGTTGGTCAATTCCGTCCACACATCGGCTCCGCTCGCAACCGTTCGTGGGATGGGAGAGCAGTGCTTCGTCACCCTAGTTAACCGTTGTTACATTTAATTTCGTGATAACGTATTCGATATATTTATGCGACAAATTGTTCCATTTTCATTTCGCTGGTTGTTGTTTCTTTCATTGATAATTTCTTTCACTTTTGAAATGATGGTTCATGATTTTTTCATTCTACTGATTTATTTCTATGCGTTATTTATTCCTACAAACACACTCACGCCCACACACACACACACACACACACACACACATATATATATATATATATATATATATATATATATATATATATATATATATATATATATACTGGCCATTAAAATTGCTACGCCAAGAAGAAATGCGGATGATAAACGGGTATTCATTGGACAAATATATTATACCAGAACTGACATGTGATTACATTTTCACGCAGTCTGGGTGCACAGATCTTGAGAAATCAGTACCCAGAACAACCACTTCTGGCCGTAATAACGGGTTTGATACACCTGGGCATTGAGTCAAACAGAGCTTGGATGGCGTGTACAGGTACAGCTGCCCATGCAGCTTCAGCACCATACCACAGTTCATCAAGAGTAGTGACTAGCGTATTGTGATGAGCCACTTGCTCGGCCACCATTGACCAGACGTTCCCAATTGGTGAGAGATGTGGAGAATGTGCTGGCGAGGGCAGCAGTCGAACATTTTCTGTATCCAGAAAGGCCCGTACAGGACCTGCAACATGCGGTCGTGCATTATCCTGCTGAAATGTAGGGTTTCGCAGGGATCGAATGAAGGGTAGAGCCACGGGTCGTAACACATCTGAAATGTAACGTCCACTGTTCAAAGTGCCATCAATGCGAACAAGAGATGACCGAGACGTGTAACCAATGACACCCCATACCATCACGGCGGGTGATACGCCAGTATGCTTTCCGTATTACCCTCCCGAACCCACCGATTCCATATTCTGGTAACAGTCATTGGATCTCGACCAACGTGAGCAGAAATGTCGCGATACGATAAACTGCAATCGCGATGGGCTACAATTCGTACTTTATCAAAGTAGGAAACGTGATGGTACGCATTTCTCCTTCTTATACGAGGCATCACAACAACGTTTCACCAGGCAACGCCGGTCAACTGCCGTTTGTGTATGAGCAATCGGTTGGAAACCTTCCTCTTGTCATCACGTTGTAGGTGTCACCACCGGCGCCAAACTTGTGTGAATGCTCTGAAAAGCTAATCATTTGCATATCACAGCATCTTGTTCCTGTCGGTTAAATTTCGCACGTCATCTTCGTTGTGTAGCCATATTTACACATATATCACAACAGGTCCAGTATAGGCGTCTGCCTTGACAGCGTCTGTCCACACAGAGGGTGTGGCTTCCAGTGAATGTTGATCAAAGAGCTAACACCCCCTGGTTCTGCCAGCGGGAACACTGCGCCAACAAGATTACAAGCAATCATTACTTGTGATAGGAATAACAACAATATCATAGGTGGTAACCAATCCACCTGTCAACATACGGCAACCGGGAATGATGGTTCCGGAGAAAGTCGGTGTTCTGTGGAAAACTTCCACACGCCGATCTAATCAGAGAAACTGCAGATCCTAACATTAGAGCTTGATAAACAAAACAAAATTATACTTGCCCAGCAAAAAGCGCACATAGCAGACGAAGACACGATGGATTATGGAAACCACCGTATTTTCAAGAGTAAGACAGAAAAACGAGTTACCATTGCTGCCTCACTTCTGGGCATTGCCATCATGGTACACTAGAAGATAATTAGTTTAATCACAACCGCAAGCTAATGACAAAATGCAATGGCAAAATATGCAATGACAAAATACAGTGTTGGATGTAAATTGGAAGGGGAATAAGGGGTCACGTATCATTACAAATAACCATGATTGTAAAGGTAATTATCGAAGTTCGTTAGAAGGTTTAGGGTTTTTCGTGTAAATCCCTATTTGTGACGTCGGATTTGGAAAGAGCAAAAAGACATTTGAACTATTAGTTTTAATTAACGTGTTTATTGGCAAAAATAAATACATCATGGCGCATAAAAGTTATAATGGGATTTGCAAGACAGAACAACTACAAAGAAAACGTAGCTCATTGATTACAAGTCATTGAATCAATCCTCTAGCTTCTCATTTCCCGAGATTCTCCTTCTAGTTTCTATCTAACATTGTATTTTGCTGAATTCCTCCTCTGTTCTAAATTAAGAACTAAAAACACATTTGCTTATTTGACCATCATTGAACTTGCCACGACCTCAAATTTTATTCGTAAAATCTGCCGCTCTATTGAAATCCTGAATTAAATATTAGGGTTCCTATATAAAAAAAAGGATTGCTTTAACCTTCAAATCACCTTGAAAATCACGTTCAAGGTTCCGGCCATTAGCAGCAATGCGTGAACCTCATTGCCACCTGTAACTCTTATGTAAAACATTTTGCTTCATCTCTTCTCCGTCCCGAGTTATATGGTGAACCCTACATATATAGGGTGTAAAAATGTAGGGCACAAATTGCAGGACACATCCTCACACGCAGACGGAGAAATTATGTTATAAGAACGTGGGTCTGGAAATGCTTTGTTTCCATGTTACAGCTCATTTTCTCGAACTCATTAATCATAGAAACACACACGAAGAGAACGTTAAAATCATGGAGAACATTCCCTCTTGGTGATTCAAGGTTACACATGGCCAGTTTTTTTGTTTTATGTGTCCCTGTTGCCGTGCGACGTACGTAATTGCCTGTTTACGGGTCATCAGCTGTTCCAGCGATCAGTACGACCTTTAGTAGCACACGGGTTACTACGTAGAGTTAATCACAGACTTGGCTCTTGCAATGGCAATGTACAAAAATGCAGAGATGGCAAATGCTCATTTGATGTATGGATTAGCTGACGGCCATAGCGCTCGCGCTCAGCTTTTGTACCGGAAGAGATTTCCAGGACGAAACGTTTGAAGCCATTCATCGTCGACTTCCGGAACATCTAGCATTTAGGCCTGATACTCGTGACAGGGGGAGGCCTAGAAGGACGACAAAAACGCAATGGACGGCGACAGTTCTTCACGCAGTTGACGGCGACCCTAGTGTCAATACAAGACACGTAGCTGCAATACTGAATGCTGATCACAGAATTGTCTAGTGAGGACCAGCTGTATCCATACGATTCACAGCGTGTATCGGCCCCATCAGCAGCTGGTTTTTCTGTACAGGTACTCTTTTGCGAGTGATTTTTTTAAAAAAAAAAAATCAACCCTAATTTTAGTGCAACAGTGTTATTCGCAGATGAGGCGTCGTTTCAACGAGATCAGATTTTAAATTTTCCCGGTGGGGGGGGGGGGGGGGGGGGGTGTCCCCAGTTTAAATACACAATACACAATCCTTCCCTCCACACGCTGCTAAACTGTCAAAAATGGCAACTCATTTTAAACGCACGGGCTTAGCAAGTCACGTGATAAGCTACAGCCAACTTCCAGTTCCAAGTAGTGCTCGCCACTACCTCGCACTACAAGCGTGGAAAGTTGTGGCGGAATATTCGCTTCAGGGCAGCTGCCACAGCCTGTTGTTAGTAACAGATTTATTAAAATACTATCTGAGTTGACCAGAGTTTATGCGTCGAGTGTATTAGATGTAGGGAAAGAAAAGCAGAACTGCTTTTCCCTGACAAAACGAGAAGGCGACAATCGTAAGTATTGGGGAATGTGACGATTTTGTGAAACATGCTGTATCGTTGGAGGAGCATGTATGGGAATCAGATGGCTTTACGGATGTCGTTGATCAGCTTCTGATCAGTGTAACAGATGAAATCTCCAAGTGCGAACTGTATGAGAAGAATATGACCTTCTGTGCCTTCAGAGTTGGCTATACGATGATATCTGACAACATGCTTTTACATTACACATATCTCACGCTGTTAAAATATCCTACTCACATCAAAAAAGGTTTTGTTTACCCCATGAAGGGAACTGCTGACATCTGTAAGAATTGGAATAATGACTTCAGCAGCCTTTTTAATCATACCTATTCTCACCCCATGGCATGTAAGAAACATTCGCAGAATACCACAGCAATATTTTGAGTGAATTGCATAGTCTGTACTGAGGTTAATTCAGGCAAAACCAAAAGCAATAGCGTTTTATCATGTGTTCTGTCATGAGCTAGCTCTCAAGCCATGGCAGGCTCTTCCAAAGGTATGTCATTTCAAATTGTACTTCGATAATATTTATTCAACGGTTGAATTACTTTCTAGTTATTATTCTCAATGGATTTCCAAAACAAGTAAAACTTTGCAGTGACGAGCCTGATATTTTCACATTTGAGTTGAATGGCAATCTCTTTGTGTTATGTAAAGATGGTTCTGATTAACGCTGTTTTCCACCCCTTACCTGAACATACTCCCGTAAATCTTTTGTTTTTGTACGCATTTAATGTTTTGTTTATTTAATCAGCGTTCTGTGAGCCGTACGTGAACTGACACGTATGGTGACCCAGTTGACCATATTTGAAGGAAACGCACCGAGAAATAAATCAAAATCAATACGTAACAAAGTTGTCCTGTCGTCTGCTTCTGATTAAAACATAGTAGAAAGGAATAAGTGTTGCTATACCGTACAACGTGGCAGCCTATATAGTTTATCAATCAATTTAAACATTTTTTGTTTGTTTTCTCACTTGCTAAGAAATGGCGATTTCGAATGCTCCTCTTCATGAAAGACAATTATTTGAGTTTAATTCATCTCTTTATTGCTACTTTCAGCAGCTCTTTACATTACTGACTAAAACAGCTGCTGTCTTATGTCGATAGTACTACATCTTCTCGCGTGTACAGCATCTTATTCCCGCTTGATCATGTTACTGTTGCATTATAAATCGAAGTTTAAGCTTCGATCACTCCTCGAAAGCAGCACTATCTCTTCTGTGTCACGTAGAACACACCCCATCCTTTGGTAATAACCGAAAAGTGCTGAAACATCTATAAGTGAGGTGAACAAGAAGCTTATAAGTGTGTCCCGCGCTATGAGGAGTTTTCAAAACGGTAAAAGTCGCATACATTATTAGAAGAGATTAATGCTGCTGATCACAACAATTAATAGAAAAATATAGAAAGCGCCATATATACTACAAAAACGCTTAATTCTGTAGCGAACTGGATTTTGGATAGTAATAGTTGACATAATGCCATTAAGGGACAGGGAGCACAGTTTGGATTTAATTTACTTTGTCTGCCATCGATACATATCTATACAAAACGTTATCATCGGATTGTATAGATTGTACCCTATTATCGTCAACAACGTATGCAAGCACTGGGACCGGATTTTGAGCTCCACGCTCACTTCTGTCAGTGGATTATCCACCGCAGTGCTGTAATGCCACACTTCGCACCTTCTGCATTGTTCACGAATGACGCCTCATTCACCTATGATGGTGTTTCCGACATGTCCAGAGTGAGGACAATCCCCACACCACCCACATTAGCGACCACCAACAACGATTCTTTGTCGACGTATGGGCGTGCATTGTCCAGGCTCACCTAATAGGACCTTATCTGCTGCTTCCCCGTTTGACTGGTTCACGTTACCTGGCGTTCCTGCGCGTGCTGCTGCCACAGTTCTTGGAGCCTGTACCCCTTGTTGCCCGCGAAAGGATGTGGTTTCAACACGACACGTCACTTCGATGCTAATGTCTCCATCGACCTGAACAACACGTACCCTCATCGTTGGATCGGAAGGGTATGTTCTATCCCATGGCCAGCGCGATCGCCGGATCTGACACCTCTGGACGTTTTCCTCTGGGGTTACGTCAAGACTTTGGTGTATGAAACCCCTGTAGGAGCAGACAAAGACGTGCTTGCTAGGTTCTAAGCTGCCTGTCTCCTGGTATACCAGGAATATGTGAGATAGTGCGGCAAAGCTTCACGTATCGTTACCAGGTATGCTTGCATTCCACAGTAAATGTTGGCAGCTGTTTCTAGAAAGCCCTTACGTCATCAAATATCGTTTTCAGTATTTTAGAATAAATAGGGAATAAATAAGATCGCTGACAAAATGTAGTCGCTCCCTCGAAAGAGAGGAACTGATGCTGTCAGCGAGTGCAGGTCTATATCTACCGCCGGCCGGAGTGGCCGAGCGATTCTAGGCGCTACAGTCTGGAACCGCGAGACCGCTACAGTCGCAGGTCCGAATCCTGCCTCGGTAATGGATGTCTGTAGTGTCCTTAGGTTAGTTAGGTTTAAGTAGTCCTAAGTTCTAGGAGACTGATGACCTAAGAAGTGAAATCCCATAGTTCTCAGAGCCATTTCTACATCTACCAGTCTGTTAGAGAACACTGCTCAGGGAAGTGCAGGTAGTGCACATTTGGAGTCGGTTACCGCGAAAAAGCCATTGAACACATTGTGAAATAAACCTGAGCATCTGTAATGGTCCAAACAACACAGTACGCTGACATTAGCTGATTGGAGACGAGTAGTGTTGTGCGTCGAGACGCTATTTCGTCTCAAGTGATGCAGGGCGTCGAGTGCACCGAAGCACCAAACAGACATTTAACCCACAATGTGTGGAGGGTACATTTCAAGCCAGAGAGGAATTCCTAAGGCTCATTTTCGGACCCAATCATTCAGGTTACCGTGAACAAACACGGTGACCAAGTGTCCCTTTTATCCCATATCTTGGTAATGAGTGTTCTCTGGACAGCCTCGTCATCCAAAGTGACAACAGCCGGGTTCATACGTCCCTGGTTTGGTAATTCCTCAGGCACCCCATCGCACCTCCACTGGCTCGCTAAGTAGCTGATCTTAATGCTAATATTTGGAATACCAGGCGAAATGTAGCAATCAGCATCCCCATATTTTGAGACATGACCATCAATGATTGGTTTCAGCTGGGTATCTTACATCTGAAGCAACTTCTGGACCCTTTTTCTCGCCGACTGGGCCATCGTCAAGGCTACGGTGACCGACTCCTGCGATGACTCATTTCTTGTATTGTGCGCTAACAATAACAAATATATGGCAATCTTTTCTCAAGTTAATAATCTGCGGTTCCTGTCCTTTATTTGAGCAGTCTTTCGGCATCTGTGAAAAAAAAATATATATGTGTATCCTCTAGCTAGCCCGACTCGACAGTGTCTTCTCGTAGCTCAGAGTCTCTTGTATCTATAAGAGGCGATCAAAAAATTTCCCTTCCAAGTCAGCACAATGCAAAATCTGTATGCCAGTCAAATCAGACAAAATCATTGTGAGCAATGAAGCAATCATCCCACCGGCGCACGAGGTTGAAGACACCCGCCCTGCTGCGTGAAGAAGTGCCGCATCTTGAGTTCTCTCACTTGAAATGGTGTAACTACTGCGTTACGACTTTTGCAGTATGGGGACGTGCATTGTCATTAAGTAGCAGGATCTCTTGGTGAACCACTACACAACGGTGGTTTTCGCAAGACACATTCTTCATTCTCTGACGGGTTTCTACTGGTGTTTGTCTTTCGACAGCCAAGAAAACTACAGCGCGTTGGTCCTGTTTGGTCGCATTTGGTAACAGCGTCACCGTAGTTCACGTTTCCAGGTTTACCGCTCGCACGTCGGAAAGACACGAATGCCACATTAATCCCTTGTCTATACGTCGGTGCTTATATACAAGCATCGGAGTCGGCCTACGTTGCACATACGCTGCACCAGCGCCCTCAGACGGAAATGTTTTGACCGCCACTTATAGCTCTGCCAGCTATAATTGTTCTGTCTGATAGAATTGACTCATATAGACTGCGAGCTGACAAACACAGAGTCTGAAACCTTTTTGGTAAAAATGAAACAGGTCATAGTGGATGCATAACCGATTATATTGAGATATGGAACCAATGATCAGAAATGCATATTTATTGTGTTGTGGGCACACATATCGTACACCACATAACAACATAGCTCGCAGTAATTGTTCGAAGTGATGACCATCAGTCTCAAAGCGTACCCGGTAACAACACGTGAAGTTCTGCCGCACTATCTCACAGATTCCTGGTGTACCAGGAGCCAGGCAGCTTAGAACCCTAGCAAGCACGTCTTTATCTGCTCCTACAGGGGTTTCATACACCAAAGTCTTGACGTAACCCCAGAGGAAAACGTCCAGAGGTATCAGATCCGGCGATCGCGCTGGCCATGGGATAGAACATACCCTTCCGACCCAACGATGAGGGTACGTGTTGTTCAGGTCGATGGAGACATTAGCATCGAAGTGACGTGTCGTGTTGAAACCACATCCTTTCGCGGGCAACAAGGGGTACAGGCTCCAAGAACTGTGGCAGCAGCACGCGCAGGAACGCCAGGTGACGTGAACCAGTCAAACGGGGAAGCAGCAGATAAGGTCCTATTATGTGAGCCTGGACAATGCACGCCCATACGTCGACAAAGAATCGCTGTTGGTGGTCGTTGGTGTGGGTGGTGTGGGGATTGTCCCCACTCTGGACATGTCGGAAACACCATCATAGGTGAATGAGGCGTCATTCGTGAACAATGCAGAAGGTGCGAAGTGTGGCATTACAGCACTGCGGTGGATAATCCACTGACAGAAGTGAGCGTGGAGCTCAAAATCCGGTCCCAGTGCTTGCACAAGTTGTTTATGATAGTGGTGTAATACTTGTTCCACCAGTACTCTCCACACTGTATGTTCCGAAGTGTGCATGTCATGGGCACATTGACGGGTGCTTATTGCTGGGTGTATGGCCAAACGATCCAACACGAAGTCGTCAAGTCTGATGTTCGGACGTTTGGCCGGTTCTCTGTGGCGTGGACGACCCCATCTCTCGTAAGTTGATATCGACAAAGAGTAACTTCTTCTAGTTAAGATTACATCTGTTGGGAAAGCTTTCTCTGTACAATCGTGCTGCTTTACAGGCACTACATCCTGGCGCACCATACATTAAATGCATATCTGCCAACTCTCGTTATAAGTAGCGTTTTATCTTTGATTACGGGTGACGCACTGTGTACAGTAACACACCTTACCATGGACACATCACAAGCTGTCTGATGCAATGGACAACTGAAACCTGTGATAGTGGTGTGTGTGCAGCAGAAGTTTGTGCGCCGGTGCAATGCATGTGGCCTCCACATGACACGCGTGCTATGAGCTAAGTTGTGTGGATTATTTCCGATTGGTGGCCAGCGGTGTACACTGTCCATGACCCGCTGCCGGTTCCACTGTACAAAAGACATCCGAGATCTTTGCGAGAGTGCGGCAGAGCAGAACTGCGTGCGTTGTTGCAATACGTTCATTGAGACTGGCGGTCGTGGCTTTGAACAGTAACTGTGAGTTACGTTTTTGTTATGATGTGTACGCTGTGTATGTCTATAACACAATAAATATGCGAACAGTAACTGTGAGTTACGTTTTTGTTATGATGTGTACGCTGTGTATGTCTATAACACAATAAATATGCATTTCCAACCATTGGTTTCCTATCTCAATGTTATAGGTTGTGGACCCACTGTTACCTGTTTCAATTTGACCCAAAAGGTTCGAGACACCCTGCATATGGGGTAGTTTGTGAGAGATATATTCATCGGTTAACTACAGCTTCTGCTAAAATAGCGCAGACGGTTGCTCTTGGCAATTCTTTCATCGGAATCAGCTGTATCAAACTATATCCCAGCATCGAATTTCACTCTCTCAGTTTTCGTGTTCTAGTCTCCTTTGATAAGAGTATACTCTGTGAAATTTTTGAAGGTAGCAGTAATAAAATACACGTAGCGAACGTTTATTAAATAACTTGTACAGACTCCAGTTAATGGCCAGTAGACATCCCTTAGATCTTCACAGCCTGGACAGTAATCTCGTTCCTTGACTAATAGAAAGCTTGGATTGACATAACTTATTGTGAGGCATTAAGGAATAGTTAATTTGGTAATGAAGGGAAATTTGTGTGTGAGCGGGGGTGGGGAAGAGTTTGAGGTGAAGGATCAATGCTTGACTACAGTAAGCAGTTAACTGGAAACGTGATTACATAAAACTCGTGATCGCCAGAAAATGTTCTGTACCTCATTCCAAACGTTTCTGGGGAGGGAAGAGAGGATATGTGACCCTGTTGATAGTGGTCTCTCGGTCGGATGCAGGCATTCAGCTCATAAGCTTTCTTTGTGCTAATCTGCTGGAATGGGATATTTTCCGGATACAGGTTTCACTCTCTCACTCCTCTCACTAACACAGTCTACATGCATTCATGATATCCACTGCTCTATGGAGTTATAGTCAAGACACATGATGTGCCATCCACGTCATCTAGAAAGCTTTGGACTAATCACTCGACAACATGAAGTATGAAACACGTGGAGCAAATGCAACAGCACGTCATCGAGAAGGTAGCATGCTCCAGTAAAGGAGAGAGCGCAATATAAGACGGTCGTTCCACAACGACACTTTCATAGCTTTAGAGCTGTGTTTTGATTAACTTTATAAAACTCAAAACCTACACAAAATATTTCTAGCAGGTAACGGGGGAGGGGGGGGGGGGGTTAAGTACCGTTTCCTATCAGTACTTCTAACTCTCGTCTTTGTTCTAGCAGACAGAAAAATTCTGCCATTTTCATTACCTGAAAGAGCAACTATGTTCTATTAATTTCATCATGGTAAGCCCTGCTACGTAATATAAATGTTATTTTGTAAGTTTATTTAACCTAATATGATGACTAAGGACTTCAAAATTTTCCAAATGTGTGCCATACCGAGAAATTTCGATTCAACAAGAGTACTTCAAAATATACATTTTTGGTTCTGAATAAAAAGCAAGGACCAGTTAGAATTTAATATACAGTATGTTTAAGTAAAAGAAAGAAAAGAAAATATTAGAAAATTTTCAGCTGGATGACACCAAAAACCGTAAAATGAGTTGAGCACTGGTTTCCTGATGCTTATCAGTTGGTAAGATCAAAGACTGGGCACTGACTGTGGGCTCGGCTATAGCGCTACAGCACATAAATCAAATACCAAATACTTCATTGTAATCATGGTTAATTGCCTAAATAAACAACTACACGAATCAGAATAACTGTTCTCCAATCTTTGGAGTAGAGGTTATGGTTACGTGAGAAAATTTAAGGATTAATACAGTCTTACTTTGCTTCCTTCTACTGCAAAACGATCTAACGAGTCTCAAATATAACTGTCATATGTTATTCTATACTCAAATGCAATCTCTAATAACAATGGTAGTAATAATAACGCTAATATTGACATTAATGATAATAATGTGTATAACGTTATTTCCAGATTAATACTCCTCGTTTATTTGGTGAAATATTCTGTAGCATATACCTCATTTTAATTTAGATGGAATGAAACAGAATACTAAATAAATTATAGTAAAAAATCACAAACAGTAGCAACCATTTCTGGATGAATGTTTAACAGTTATTAGCTTTTATTATTTATAATTATAAACCAAGTTTTTTCATTTAGTCACAATTCCAATTGAATTTAGGATTACAAAAAGTTATAAGTTGTTCCACGTACTGGATTTATCGAACCTGCTGCGGTGTAACTCCATCATATCATAACTAAGGTCTGTAAACACACAAATTACTCTGTACGCCAGCAATAATTTGTCGTGGCAATATGATCTGCGACCTGAAATTAAAATCATCCGTTCGGCAGCTGCCTGCGTAGGCCGCAGGAATGTCATAGACTTTTTGTCTGAAGAGTGCGAGAATTCAGTTTTACTGCTTGGTTTTCGTATGGACGTAGGAAATCCCCTTTCACCACTGGTCATTAATTTACCTACTGAAGACTTTGATCACTCGATTCTTCTGAGATAAAACCGAAATTTTTCTGGAGATAAATTGATCATTCTCGTATAGTGTGCACTCACAATGAAAGAAACTGAACTAAACTTTTTGATCGCCTCAGTTTTGTGTGTGGAGTATTCTGCTCAGCACAGAACTGCTATTTACCGTAAGTATCTGCAAGCAATGACAAGCTTCCGTATATACCAAATTACACAAGTCTACAGAACTGCTGCGCATAGCCTTCAGCATGAATAAGACGCATGTAAAAGTATATTTTCAAGGAACGGGTATTTTCACAACAAATACAGTCACACTTTGAACTGTGGTAGCAAAAAGGAGAAAAGGGAACGTTTAAATCAACTGCTTTCCTTCCGAATATCGGATGTACTTGTTCGTAAGTACTAACCCTGCACAGTAAGAAGTGACAGTCCTGTCACCTAGACAAGGAACGTTCCACTTCACCCATTAATCCTTAAGAAACATCTGTTTCAAGACATCCTTTCCCGTCCGGCGAAGACTGTGGCTCTGCTTGGTTATGTGAAAAATCATCTGGAAAATTGACAGAGTATCCTGCCCATTTGGCGATGTCTTCTATGGGCAAGTAACACACAACTTATAGCAGCGACGCGTAGAATGTTGTAAATTCGCTACAGTCCAGTGCTTCATCGCTACTGGTCAGTCTAGGAACTATGATAAAGTCAATATCTTGCCATCCTCATTTATTTTCTAGGGCTCAGTTATCAAGGCAGCTATGGAGATGCAACTAATGAAAGTAGGAATTAATTCGTAGAGGGGTCGGTTTCTGTCTCGATAAATCGACTTTGAAATTGTTAAAGCAGTTGAGTTTAAACACAGTGAGTGCAGTGTTATTCACAATTTTTACAGACACCCGACTACACTAGGCTGCAGTTACAACGGGGAAGGACGTGAAAGGGAAGTAGTGGCTGTGAATGGTATGAGAGAGGGCTGTAACCTAATCAGAATGTTATTTAATCTGTACAATGAGCAAACAATGAAGGAGATCAAGGAGAAATGTGGAAAGGGAATTACAGTTCAAGGAAAAGAAATTAAAACTTTGAGGTTTGCCAGTGAAATGAAAATTCTGCCAGAGAGGGCAAATAACTTGGAGGTTTTCGGAAAGAGGGTAACAATTTAACTACAACAAAAGTAGATCGGTTAGTCTACTGCTGTACTTCCGTCCATAGTGTTCAGTGGGCACAATATTTCGGCCATCAGACATATCGCCAAAGTTAGCTGCCTTGATGAACTGAGCTCCTGGGACGCTGACTCTGAAATTCACAAGACTTTCCTTGGTTCGGGGTGGTGCAGATTAGGTAGTTTACTGCTATTCATGCTTCTCAGAGGCGTTGGTAAGTTGTGGCATTTCTTTTATGGATTGAGTTTTCGACTTCCTACTCAGTAGCTGAGTGGAGTCCTACTCCCAACGTGCAGTCGACCTGTGGTGCAGTTGGTGGCTCAGTTCCCTGACGAACTGGTTGTGGGATCGACCTGCCTTTTCGCAAAAGGTACGGGCTGACTGCCGGAATCTATCTGCCAGCAGCAGGATTCACATGTCTTCATGCAGTTAGCGCGTCGAGTGCAGCAGCGGAAAGCGCAGGGCAAGCTTCAGTTCCCGAGTTTGCCCCTCTGCAGCTTGACGATGTGGCAGCGGCTTTTCCCCTACGACGTACTCCAACGCCGACCTGACTGGTGCTAGATACAGTGCGATGACGTGGGGCTGAGGCAGCGTCGACGAGGGTATAGCAGAGAAAAGGGGGGGGTGGGGGCGAAGGGACGCTCCCCACAGCACTGATTCTGATGTCACTAATGTGCGGCAGCTGGTCCAGGGTGATCAGGTGGTATCTTGCGGTTCTTCTCCATAAGATGTGGCCTCCCATGGTGTTGGCTGTCGGCAGGTCTGGTGACACCTTCCTCCTAGTGAAGATGACCGCCTGAGTTTTAGCAACATTGAGGTTTAGCCACCACTTGGTGGACCAGGGGCCCTAGCAGGAGGCACCAGAGCTGGTGGTGGCGTCTAGCCGTCTCTGCATTCATACTGCGTTCGAATATCGACTCCTGCGTCACTCCCGTGTGTACCTGCTGCTCCGTCTAAGTCCCGGTGTCAGCCTTCACCTGGTGAGGACTTCATGTGATGTCAGTACCCCGATCACAAAGAGTTTGTACACGAGACTGTCGCGTCACATGGAGTCAGAGGACCTGGTCAGAAATGTGACGGCCAACCCACCAAACTTTCCAGGCATATCCTAATCTCCACTATTTTTTTTTATTTAATAGAGAATACTATGAACAAACGTAGGGAGTGGCAATGGCCAACCCACTCTCGCCAGTGGTTACAAATCGTATATGGAGCACATTGAAGAAGCAGTCGTGATGCCGTCCAAATGGAAACCCATTTGCTACTGATCACAGGTCGTCATCTGGCACAAAGGAAGACTCCAACTCCTTGGCTTTTTTGCACACCTGAACTCTGTACATCACAATAGAAATTTTACTATGGAGAGGAAGAAGAAGAAATATTACTATTCCTGTGTCTGATCGCCACAATGTTATGCCCATTGGCCGCTATGAACCGGTAGCAAACCCGTGGACAGTTCGATCTACAAGTATCATGGAAGAAATTAAAGAATCACAACAACCAAAATAAATCAGGTGCAATGGAATAACACACATCAAAAAAAGTTTTGCATCACTCCGGTTCCCAGAACTCCTGAAGATAGACGTTGACTGTGGATATTCTATCACAGACACAGTCCCTTTGACTGTTCAGAGATGTCACGAAAGCCACCCAAAGATGTAAACAACCATGCATGAGCAGCGCCTAATAGACGGAGGGGGTCCGACAGCCGATCAGTTCCAGTCATTCCACTAGGGAGGAGTTACACGGCTCGTGTTGTCTGTAGTTCAGCCATGCCTAGACAGTCAATATCGATGTTCGATCGCGTCCGCATTGTTACTTTGTGCCAGGAAGGGTTCTCAACAAGGGAAGCATCCAGGCGTCTCGGAGTGAACCAAAGCGATGTTGTTCGGACATGGAGGAGATACAGAGAGACAGGACCTGTCAACAACATTTCTCGCTCAGGCCGCCCAAGAGCTACTTGGTTCAAATGGCTCTGAGCACTATGGGACTTAATCATCTATGGTCATCAGTCCCATAGAACTTAGAACTACTTAAACCTAACTAACCTACGGACATCACACAACACCCAGTCATCACGAGGCAGAGAAAATCCCTGACCCCGTCGGGAATCGAACCCGGGAACCCGGGCGCGGGAAGCGAGAACGCTACCGCACGACCACGAGCTGCGGACCCAAGGGCTACTACTGCAGTGGATGACCGCTACCTACGGGTTATGGCTTGGAGGAACACTGACAGCAACGACACCATGTTGAATAATGCTTTTCGTGCAGCCACAGAATGTCGTGTTTCGACTGAAACTGTGCGCAATAGGCTGCATGATGCGCAACTTCACTCCCGACGTCCATGGCGAGGTCAATCTTTGCAACCACGACACGATACAGCGCGGCACAGAAGGGGCCCAACAACATGCCAAATGGACCGCTCACCGATGAGTGTCGCATATGCCTTTTACCAGGCAATTGTCGGAGTCGTGTTTGGAGGCAACCCTGTCAGGATGAACGCCTTACACACACTGTCCAGCGAGTGCAGCAAGGTGGAGATTCCCTACTGTTTTGGGGTGACATTATGGGGGCCGACGTACGCCGCTGCTGGTCATGAAAGGCACCGTAACGGCTGTACGAAACGTGAATGCCATTCTCCGATCGACAGTGCAACCATGTCGGCAGCATATTGACGAGGCATTCGTCTTCACGTACGACAATTCGCGCCCCATCGTGCACATCTTATGAATGACTTCCTTCAGGTTAACGACCAGAGTGGTCAGCATGTTCTCCAGGCATGAACCCTATCGAACATGCCTGGGATAGATTGATAAGGGCTGTTCATGGACGACGTGACCCACCAACCACTCTGAGGGATCTACGCCGAATGAGCGTTGAGGAGTGGGACTGGACCAATAGTGCGTTGATGAACTTGTGGATAGTATGCCATGACGAACACATGCATGCATCAATGCAAGGGGACGTGCTACTGCGTATGAGAGGTACCGGAGTGTACAGCAACCTGGACCACCACCTATGAAGGTCTCGCTGAATGTTGGTACAACATGCAATGTGTGGCGTTCATGAGCAATACAAAGGGCGGAAATGATGTTTATGTTGATCTCTATTCCAATTTTCTGCAAGGTTCCGGAACTCTCGGAACCGAGGTGATGCAAAACTTTTCTTGATGTGTGTATTTACGTTAAATTAGGCGACGCCGAGGGAATCACACTAGGAACTGACGCAATAAAAGTAGTAGACGAGTTTTGTTTTTGTGCAGCAAAATAACAGATAGACTTAATGGCCGAAGTGGAGAGGATACAGAATGCAGACTGAAAATAGCTAGAAATGAATTTATGAATAAGAGAAATTTGTTAAAAATTTTAATTTAAGTGTTAGGAAGTATTTTCTTAAAGGTGGGTTTACATGGACAGTATTTTACAGCAATATTTGTGCGTAATAGTGTTGCCTTCAACACTGCTGCAATATGGTTGGAATAGACGGCAATTTTTTGGTATAGCTGGGCAATATCGCTAAAGTTGCAGGCTATTGCAGGTAGTTGCTTACATATTGCTGAGGGATTTCCGGTGTTGTCCACCAGGAGTCGAGAATATTTCGTATTGAAGGGCAATATCAATCTCTGCCCTTGACTGTAAAAGCTTCACTCTCGTACTCACCTTTATTTCCTATTCTTCTCATAAACAGCGCTGCAGCCACGTGCCTCAGCGAAATTAATTTCGTTTCAATTTGACCGAAATTTTGCACGCGTACATATATGTATTTTTAGTAGTTTGTTGTCGTGAGTTTTTTGTGTATAGTAATGGAAAACTGAGCAAGAGAAAGAACTACGAATTTCATAAACGCGATTCATCTACGACCAGATCTACGGGGCATGTAAAATAATGCATACAAAGACGGCAGTCTGAAAAAACTTGGCAAGCTGTTGCCGATGAGCTCATAATGACGCTTAAAGCGACATTCAAAAAATTCTCAAATCTTCGAACCTACGGCAAAACAGTTGCGTAGGAAGACTGGAAGCGCATCCACATCGTTTACATTAGATGCCTTGAATTTCGTACTATCTCGAGATGTATCTGAATCAGGAATTGATACTATAAACAATGACGAGTGCTGACGAAAAAATAAAATAAAAATTGTATTTTTATTTCAAACTTCTCTTAATGAAATCCTATAGCCCGTCTTCCAAAGCACTGCACACTTCTGGTGCTAAGAAGTGTATTGATGAATAGTGCACCTGAAAGAGATACAGTAAACTTCTGTACGAATCACCAATAGCTGAAACCGTTGAGTGATCGCCAATGAAAATGTAACTGGCGTATCCTCTCTCATATTTGTAATGGCTTTAGCTATGCTCGGATAAGTTGTTTGTACGAGATATTCGAAATCTTCGATAATCTGGCAAGATACTGGAACAATTATGTATCCAGCATCAGTTCACTAGTTAAATTTTCTTAAGGCTTCAGCTCACTTAAAAACGAACGCATCTACTAGGCTTGATTTCTCTAGTTCTTTGTAACTTCATTGCTTGTGCACTGTAAAAGGAGTAGAGCCGCACTCGTTTCCACTGGCGCACACGGTCCACTTTGTGGCAATACTGTGGTCCCTAGTAAACACTTCTAGCCCAGAAAAGTATTGCCGCAAACATTGCCAATCAATAGTGCCCGGTAATGTTGTAGTACACGTGGCTGCAATTCGCGTGGCCGCAATGTTGACGGACAGCATTGTCCATATATATTGTCGGTAATATACAATTTTTATGGCCCATATAAACGGACTTCAAGATATTAGTCTGGAGCGCTGCTTTGCATGTAGGTGAGGTGTCAACAGTAAATAGTTCAGATATGATGAGAATAGAAGCTTTTGAAATGTGCCACTACAGAAGAATGCTGAAGACAGGTGGGCAGATCGAATAATTAACGAGGAGGTAGTGGGAAATAAAACAAGATAATCGTATAGCCTAATATATTGGTGGGACACATCCTGAAGCAGCAACGAATCTTCATTTTGGTGGTGGTGGGATGTGTGTGTGCTGGACGGGTGAAGGGTTTAAAAACTTCAAAGGGAGACCAGGGCTCGAAAACATTAAGTAGGTTTAATGGGTGCATGTAGCAGCAGTTATAAGATGAAGAGGATTGCATAGCAGCACCAAACTGCAGTAACATCAAATACTGCGTCTTCTGTTCAATTTGCTCTCAAACAAGACATCGCGTTGTAGTGTTGTCCATTGACTACACGGTGTTGTTATGCTTCCAAAGCAATATACAATTTCATTTCAAGGCTTCGCGGTCTTTGTAACAGAAGGTTGCAAATTTCAGCAGATATCATATTCGTCATTAATATTTGTGAACTTGAATATCCGTGGCAGCATATGTTTCTCCTAAGGATGATTGTAGAATACACCGCCGAAATATTACAGGAATTTAAGTACAGCCAACAATGCCATCTATTGGTTGGTGTTCCGGCCGTATCCGTGTCGAGAAATTAGACCAGTATTCGATCGGATTTCCAAGATCTTTGTAAATCAGAGTAGAAGATACACACGGTAATTATAATAGCCATTCTAGACCTATATTTATCAGTGTTCTTCTCTAAGGCTGTCGATGCCTCATTATCATTAATTAATTTATTCTTAGTTCATTGCGACAATTTCATAGGCTTATGCGAGGGCACTGTCGATTTCTCGTTTGCTTTCAGCTTGCATCCACTATGAATTCGATGCAACTTATTTTTTATATTTATAAGGAGTAATTTCTATTGTGTCTTATCGGTAAGAATATGAATATGATTCTACAGTTTAATGTAATTTGCATTCCGTAGCAGCCTACAGTTGTGTTTGTCGATAATAACCCTATCAATATTTCGTGGATTCATCAAGTCCATGTTCAGCCGGATTCATCAAAAACGCTTAATGAAGTTCCTCTGCGACTTGGAGGTCACGGATGTTTATGAGAGGCGGTGGTAGTTTTCAAAAGAGCTGCAACTTATACAAGTCCCGATATTTTGCTCGCAGGTCCGCCCACGTATTTTTGATTCTTTTCGGTGTCTTTTTTTCCTATTTGTTGTCTCTATACTCTTGTAGAGCTTAAATATTTCTGTTTATTTTTACGCGAGATAGGCTTCGCTCTTTATTCCTAAAGTCATCGTGTGGACGTTGAAATAGCATTATACCTACAACCACTTTTGTCTAATTATTTTACGTCTTCATTTGCTTTTGTTAGAAAGATTCTATGTTGGAAACATTTCATATAGTTTGTTTATTTATCAGAAAGCTTGTAGTATCATGCCCTGGATGTATTTTTTGTAATAAAGATCAAGGAAAAATGTCAGTATAAATGAATGAGCAAATGGCGTTCCTAAATGGTATGTGCTCCGTGACAAGCGTCATGAAAACGGACTGCGATGGATGTGTGTACGTCCTCCATGCTTGTTCTTTTTTTCTTCTCAATCCGGGGATTAGTCGGCAATAGTTCTCGTTCTCCATTTTCCCTATCTCCTGAAAGCCTCTGCAGTTCAGACTGTATTGTCAGTTTCAGACCTTCCTCGCTCATTCTTCGCAGGGATTTCTCCTTCTATTAAGTTTTCAAGGAAGTAGCAATGTATGTGCTAGTGTCTAATCCATTGGTTCCTCCGTTCCTCGATAATCCTCCACAACGACCTTTTCCCTCCTATGTTGTTGAAGACTCCTTCAGTGTTAATTCTCTCTGTCCTTGATATCAGCAGGACTATTTTCCAACACCATTCCTAAAAAGTTTCTAATCGTTTCCGTTCTGGCTCCCGTCTTGTCCATGTCACCGAACCATACACGGCAACGCTCCAGACAAAAGTTTTTGCATACCGTTTCCTGGTGTTTAAAACAGTATTTTTCTATTTTAGTAGCTTCTACTTCTGGGTGAATGCTGTTTTAGCTTGGGCATTTCTACATATAATTTCCTGGCAAGCTCTGCTATCATCTGTTATTCTACTACTCAGGCACTGAAAGCTGGTTACTTGCTTCAGATTCTCTCCATCCAGACATAGATTTTCTGCTATTGGGATTTTACTAAATACAAAGATTTGGGTTTTCCTCTCATTTATTTTCGTATTTTATCTTTCTGCAAATACGTTGTCGTGAATGCTTATAACCTGGATATTTTTCTAACAAAAGCGGCAGTTATTGTAAAACGAATCGAAGCGTTTGAGTTTCTGTACTCGCCTGCTGGTGCAACTTTAAATTACTTAACTTGCTCAACAGGATGATTCCTTTAAGAGGCAACGATCAATCCTAATCTGTATCTACTTGTGGAATAAACTTCACGGTGTGTGGCCTAGGCTACTTTGTATACCATTGTCAAATGGTTCTGAGCACTATGGGACTTAACATCGACGGTCATCAGTCCCCTAGAACTTAGAACTACTTAAACCTAACTAACCTAAGAACATCACACACATCCATGCCGGGGCAGGATTCGAACCTGTAACCATAGCGGCAGCACGGTTCCAGGCTGAAGCGCCTAGAACCGCTCGGCCACTAGGGCCGGCTATACCATTGTCATTTCTCTCTTTCCTGCTCCAGTCACGAATGGTCCGCGGGAAGAAAGATGGTCCTGTCGGAGGTATACATAGGAGGAAGCAGTACATCGGTCGACTCTTCTACGAACGTACGCTCTCGGAGTCTTGACGGTAGACTTCATTCTGAGGCGCAATGCCTCTCTGTAGCGACCCCCACTGCAGTTGGATGAGCATTTCCGTGACGCTTTCGCTCTTACTAAATGAACCTCTAATGAATCAGACTGCTCTTATTTGGATCTTCTGTATTTTCTCTATCAATCCTATCTGGTACGTATCCCTGACTGATGGACAATATCTGATCGAACGACAGCCTCGTGAAATATCTCCGTTGTGGACGTACTACACTTCCTGAGGGTTCTTCCGATCTCAGTCTGGCATTTGCCTTACCTGCGATTAGTTTATCTGGTCGTTCCACTTCCAGCTGTTCCATACGCATACTTTCTTTCTTTTTCTTGTGCCGGTTTTCCCGCGGATACGCAGGTTCGGCATAGTTAAGCGGATGTGGCAATGTTAGTTGATGGGATGGCCGGATGCCCTTCCTGCCGCCACTCCATACCCCCCAGGAAGGCATCAGTGTACCCCAACTGTCTGCGACTAGTGTAATCCATGGAATAGTGCGAAAGTGTTCAGATGTCTGCGAGCCGTGTAACTAAGGCGGGACGTGGGAACCAGCCCGGTATTCAGCTATGGGGATGTGGAAAACCGCCTAAAAATCACATCCACGCTGACCGGCTCACCGGCCCTCGTCGTTAATCCGCCGGGCGGATTCGATCCGGGGCGAGCGCGCCTACCGGAGTCCAGGAAGCAGCGCGTTAGCGCCCTAAGCTAAACTGGCTGGTTGTTCCATACGCATACTCCCAGATATGTAATGGATGTGGCTCGTTTTAGTGATAGTTTTTCAATCTTGCAATAGTAACTAATGAGTCCTTCCGCTTATTTATGCGAAATACGTTTCATTTGGTAGTTGTTGTGGGTCAACTACCAACCCTGCACCAAGAGTTGATCCTCTTCACTATACTTATGAACCATTGCGACATCTCTGTAGACAACAGCATCATCTGTGGAAAGTCTCATGGAACATTCGACGTTATCCACTAGGTTGTTGATATACTTTGTCATAAAATGTTTAATAATGACGATGTAATGTGGACATTAGTGCACATCATAGCCCAAAATGTCCTCTAAACAACAATACCGTTCAACATAGTCACCACGCATTTTTACGCATTTGCGTTGCACCCAGGCATCAACACCAATTTGGAAAAATTCAGAGTTTTGCTTCTCGATCCATAATGTTAAATCTGTTTTAAGCTCAACCGTGAAGAAAGTTTATGTGAACACTATAATGGACATAAGCAGATTGCAGCGTTTAGGGAAGATGTTTGGCAAAGGAGAAACGGACATTCCAGCCTACGACATCTGTCATAAATGTCAGTCGAGGACGTGCTGATGAAGTGATGGGAGGTGACAGACGTGTTAGTTCACACTTAAGAGCGAAACGTGGGTTTTTAAAATCGTGGGTCAAAAAGAAAAACTCTGAATTTTTCCAAACAGTTTCTGATGCCTAGGCTAGCGCAAATGTTTCCAAATGCATGGTGACTATGTTGAACGGTAGTGTTGTGTAGACGACAGTTCAGGCTGTAATATGCACTAACTCCGCTGTTATATTCAAATGGCTCTAAGCACTATGGTACTTAACATCTGAGGTCATCAGCCCCCTAGACTTAGAACTACTTAAACCTAACTAACCTAAGAACGCCACACACATCCATGTCCGAGGCAGGATTCGAACCTGCGAAAGTAGCAACAGCGCGGTTCCGGACTGAAGCGCCTAGAACCGCTTTGCCACAACGATCGGCCTCTGTTATATGTCCATTATTATTTTTTAAGACACAGGGGACATCAATTTATGATCACCTTTCGTATATTGTAAATAGTAATGGTCCAACAACACTCCTTTGAGTTGCAACGAAGTTGCTTTTATGTCTGAAGAATGACATGTCGTGTTCTTGTCGCACTCGTACTTTGTGAAACGCCGGCCGCTGTGGCCGAGCAGTTCTAGGCGCTTCATCCGGAGCCGCGCTGCTGCTACTGTCGCAGGTTCGAATCCTGCCTCGGGCATGGATGTGTCCTTAGGTTAGTTAGGTTTAAGTAGTTCTAAGTCTAAGGGACTGATGACCTCACATGTTAAGTCCCATAGTGCTTAGAGCCATTTTTGAACTTTGTGAAGCACTGTTGTCAGGCATAATGTCCGCTGGTCTGAGACTTGGCGCCCCCGAATAAAGCTGCTCTGGAATCAGTTGTTTCGGTGGCTCGCTTAATACGTAAGTGCCACCGCGGGATATCGGTGCATATGTCACTCGATAGCCGCTGCCTGCAAAGTAATGAGTAATGGTATCCGGCGATTGTGCACTTCCTGCGCCGGGGGTGCCACTGCAGCCCGTGCATGCGTCAGTTAACTGCGAGTTTCGTAAGTAGTTCTATTTTAAACCTCGCGTGACATCTGTTGTAACCTTCTCACGAATATTCTGAATGAGGTGGTGTATTTTATTCATGCTGGGAGTTGATATTCAACACGACGTGCGCGGCTGCCTCGGTCTAACTGTGCCCTGTCCATACGTTACCCGGGACTGCTCCACATCACTTGCAGGCTTTCCTCGTGCCGCGTAAGGTGATACATTGGACTCACTTATTTCTTTTACACACTCTTTTGTTTATGACATAAAAAATTATAATCAACTTGCAGTTCCAGAAAATCTAAATTTTGCCGTTTTGTAGATGATACAAGTAGCCGGCAGGGGTGGCCGAGCGGTTCTAGGCGCTACAGTCTGGAACCGCGCGACTGCTACGGTCGCAATTTCGAATCCTGCCTCGGGCATGGTTGTGTGTGATGTCCTTAGGTTACATCTACATCTACATCTACATCCATACTCCGCAAGCCACCTGACGGTGTGTGGCGGAGGGTACCCTGAGTACCTCTATCATTTCTCCCTTCTATTCCAGTCTCGTATTATTCGTGGAAAGAAGGATTGTCGGTATGCTTCTGTGTGGGCTCTAATCTCTCTGATTTTATCCTCATGGTCTCTTTGCGAGATATACGTAGGAGGGAGCAATATACTGCTTGACTCTTCGGTGAAGGTATGTTCTCGAAACTTTAACAAAAGCCCGTACCGAGCTACTGAGCGTCTCTCCTGCAGAGTCTTCCACTGGAGTTTATCTATCATCTCCGTAACGCTTTCGCGATTACTAAATGATCCTGAAACGAACCGCGCTGCTCTCCGTTGGATCTTCTCTATCTCTTCTATCAACCCTATCTGGAGCGGATCCCACACTGCTGAGCAGTATTCAAGCAGTGGGCGAACAAGCGTACTGTAATCTACTTCCTTTGTTTTCGGATTGCGTTTCCTTAGGATTCTTCCAATGAATCTCAGTCTGGCATCTGCTTTACCGACGATCAACTTTATATGATCATTCCATTTTAAATCACTCCTCATGCGTACTCCCAGATAATTTATGGAATTAACTGCTTCCAGTTGCTGACCTGCTATTTTGTAGCTAAATGATAAGGGACCTATCTTTCTATGTATTCGCATCACATTACACTTGTCTACATTGAGATTCAATAGCCATTCCGTGCACCATGCGTCAATTCGCTGCAGATCCTCCTGCATTTCTGTACAATTTTCCATTGTTGCAACCTCTCGATACACCACAGCATCATCTGCAAAAAGCCTCAGTGAACTTCCAATGTCATCCACAAGGTCATTTATGTATATTGTGAATAGCAACGGTCCTACGACGCTCCCCTGCGGCACACCTGAAATCACTCTTACTTCGGAAGACTTCTCTCCATTGAGAATGACATGCTGCGTTCTGTTATCTAGGAACCCCTCAATCCAATCACACAATTGATCTGATAGTCCGTATGCTCTTACTTTGTTCATTAAACGACTGTGGGGAACTGTGTCAAACGCCTTGCGGAAGTCAAGAAACACGTCATCTACCTGTGAACCCGCGTCTAAGGCCCTCTGAGTCTCGTGGACGAGATTTAAGTAGTTCTAACCTCAGATGTTAAGTCCCATAGTGCTCAGAGCCGTTTGAACCGTTTTTGATTATACAAGTACAGGAATAAAATAATACTAACTTCCCCTTTCTCAAAACGCAGCGAAGGAAACAATCGATAACATCGACAGATGGTTCGAGACAAATAGATTGTCACTGAATTTTGACAAGGCTCTGTACGTGAACGAGGGCGTGCTGAAGCGTAATGCCTCCGAATTTTGTATGTGAAACTCTTAAAGCTTTTTAAGTACAACAAACGCTATTAACGTTCTTCATCTTTATTCTTCGCTAGCTGAATACCCGGCGTTGCCCTGTATGTACTTATTTCTATTCTATGAGTCAATCTCCTCTGCCCCTCCTCCCTATTTCCATCTCCTTCTCCCCGTTCTCTCTGTCCACCAACTCCACCTTCTAACTCTCTGTCCACCTCCTCCACACACTACTCACTGTCTCCTCCTTTGCCTCTCACTGTCCATCTCTCCTCTTTTCTCTGTATATCTCCTCCTCCTCCTCTCTCTGTATATCACTTTCTTTCCCTTTGTCTATCCCTCTCCTAGTCCCCCCACCCCCCCACCCCCTGTCAGTCATCACCACCTTACCTCATATGTCCTGAACTATGTATCGTAGAATGATAGAATTTTGTAGGTGTATTTAACAGCATTATTGATACCGTCTGATAAATGTGTCGCGATTAGAATTAGTATTAAAGAAGCAGTACATTACGTCATGACTGATGCAAAAGTTTTGATGCATTAACAGCGAAAATGTTGTAAGTTATAAACTTTTTCCCTTTAATCATTTTCAGCGAGAAATAGTTTCTTAAATGTTTGAAAGTATATATAAAAATTTTGTTGTCAGTCACTAAGTTCACTCGTTTTCAAATACTGAATAGTGCGCATAGTAGCTATACGTGATGCAACGTGTAGGATATGCAACAAATTGTGTGGAAGTTCGGAATAAAGACACTGAAGGTCCTATAAGCATTGTATTCTTTACTTTGAATCATATTACGTAGCATATATCAATCGAGAACAGCATTTTCACAGATTTGATAAAGATGAAAAGTCAAAGAGGAAGTAGCTTTTTCAAAGAGCATTTTTCAATAATATCCGTAACATTCTTCAAATCAGTAGGTTTCTTGTACTACTCACTTCCCACAGTAGCTTACATTCTTCCTCAGGGTTCAAGCTATCTCCTTACAAAATTTCATTAAAATCGATTCAGCAGATTAGTAATAATAAATTTAAACGTTTTGCAGTTTTTCACGTATCTCATTGTTTATGACATCATATCTCCTGAAACATGCGTCGGACATACATATAATTTTACAGGTACAGTCAGTGGCATATGTGAACACTGTCTGCAAAATGTGTTGCGAGTACAGTTAGTAGTAAAGCAGTAATAAACTAAAGCGTCATGCCTGATGCGAAAATGAACACTGAAAATGTAACAAGCGATAAATCTTTTTCCTTTCACGTCTATGTAGGGGGTGTCAGCGAGAGAAAGTTTGGTAAAGGTTTGAAATTACGTGTAAAGTTTGCTGCAAATCACTAAGTGGTCTTCTTCTCAAATAATGAATAAAATTTGAGAATTCGAACGTCGTGACCTTACTTCTTTTTCACATCCACCGCCACCCCGTCAATAGATAAGTTGTTCTCACCCTACAGCGATGCTTTCCAGACAGCAAGTGAAATGTGGACCAAGTTTGGTAGAAATGGGTTTAGTGGTTTCGGTGACATGGAACATACATACGAGCATACATACATACATTTTTATACTTGTATGAATATATTTTTTCCTTGATCCGGTTTTAATGAAATATAGCCTATACGTTGCCTCAATCTACGTTGAACCCCTTAAAAATCCGTTCAGTAGTTTTGGAGATAAGCGTATTCAGACACACACCACAGTTTTACAGATTCATTATCAGTATAGATGTCTACATATTTATTTCCCAACATGGTGACTCTGGCAACGAACACATCTCTCCCAACGAGAAACCGGTTTGTTGAAACCGTCACTGTGGATTGCTTGACATTGTTGACGGAGCCAAGATCTCATCTCTGCTTGCACCGTTCCATCACTGTCAAAGTAAAGTACTCGAAGTTATTCTTTATGTTTAGGAAACAAATAGAAACCTGATGGAGCCATGTCGCTACTGTATGGAGGACGGTGGATGGCAGTGAACAAAAGCTTCGGAATGTTATAGATGTCTCAGAGCTCGCATTATCGTACTGAAGGAGAGGGTGGTCCATGTGTGGACGAACTCCTTCCACAGTTATAAACTCTCATGCACCGACGAAGCTACGTTACATACCGCCAAGTTAACACTTCACAATCCGGAGCCCTCTAGCGTCAGAGGCCTACAAATGTGTAGACATGAATAATTAAGATGTAGAATGTTAGTAACTGTTGTTTTACTTAATGCAGTTAAGGGGGTAGGACGTCAAACGGGCCGACTTGGAGCAGGAGAGGCACCACAGGACATTTTAATTTCCACTATCTATACTTTTACAAATAAATTCATAAAACTTTGTCAGAATGACCAGGAAGGATTCAGGATTCATACTCATAGCAGTGGAGGCTCAAAAACGTAACAAAACACATATTTTTTACATGTGAAATTTCATCATTTTTCCACTTACTACTGACTGCATTTGTTGCTATAGGTACACTTTTCTTCCTAAGTAACAGAGCTTCTTCGATGACTTTTGTACAGCATACAAACCATAGTTACAGGTGTATGAAACTCTAGAAGTTATTTAATTTATGACAAAATGAATGAACTGTTACATTTTAAACTTCATGTTTAGAAGAAACTCAAGTTTTATAGTTAATTATCTCAATTTTTCCCACAAAATTTGTTAATAGATTTGGAAAATTCTAGAGCTTCATACACCTGTAACTACTGTTTGTATGCTATGAAAAATTCATCGAAGAATTTCTCTTACTTTGGAAGAAAATTGTACCTATAGCAACTAGCCAGTAATAAGTGAAAAAAATGATGAAATTTCACATGTTAAAAAAAAGGTATTTTGGTACGTTTTTGAACTTCCACTGCGATTAATGTGAGTCTTCAATTCTTCCTGGTCATGGTGACAAAGTTTTATGTATTTATTTGTAAAATTATAGACAGTAGAAATTAAAATGTCCTGTGGTGACTCTCCTGCTCCAAGTCGGCCCGTTTGACGTCCTACCCCCCTTAAGAGTTTTCACATAAAAAAATCGGAGGAATTACTTTTCAGAAAGCGTTCGTACTACATTAATCTCATAGATCTCCCAAGCTGTAAGAACAAGTTTATCAAGCAATGAAACAAGACAGGTAGAAAGCTTGAATTTGTGGGACTACTGATAGGTCGTAATCTTCATTAAAAAATCCACAACCTAGACTTGTTTTAATTCATTGGTTTGGGAACTAATCCATACAACTATGTCAACACAGGAAATGTTATATTACGATTTGTTTTGACGATTCGTGGTAGACGTTACTTTAAATCATACCCTGGTACGAGATTACATGCGTAACGAAGGATTGATTTGACATAGAGTAAGTTTTACCATCAGAGCACAATAAAAGAAGTAAATAAGATGAAAATGTAACACAGAATAAACAGTGGTAGTATGCTGTAAAAAACATAATGGTGGCAGAATAAGAAATGATAAATCGTCTTTCGTACACATTTGGGATACACCTAATTCAGTTAATGACTATATATCTAAATTAACAATAACATATTCTTTGTATGTCCCCTAAGAATTGTTTCGAAAGCTGCGGATAGAGAATTGAATATTTGGCAGGTCTATAAATACCATTTAGACAGAACAGGAAAACAGTTGGGTCCTGGTTATGAAACGTTAATCTGATCCTATTATCAGACGTCGACGATTCTTAAAGTCTGTTGTAATGCGGTATAAGAAGTCTTTTCCACACCTTATCTCTTAATGCTGGTCTCTCCGTATAACTAATCGCGACAGATGGAAGTTTTTTATTTAATATCCTCCACACACATGGTAGAATGTTAATTTCCGGATCTTTTCGTCAAGGAACCCAGTTTCGCCGAAATAGCGTCGCAGAATGAATTTCTTGCGAAGGAATAACCGTCGCAACTTTAACGGCGGTTCATTCGCTTCAACAAGAAATGTGTTGTTTGGGATTGACATGAACGCAAGGCTTTGTACTTCATAGTGTCTAGCTTTTGGAGAGTGCTGTCTGACGCCGATGCGTGGCGCATGTGATCGTAATTAAAGTGTGTCCTTAGTAGGGATCGGTATAAACTCATCACAGTCCGCCGATCACAACCCCACCATACTCCAGTCATAGCCCTGGTCAGATTGCATGCTTTTTCATATCTATTAAGGTCATCCGAAGACCAGTATCAGTTGCACGTCTAGTAAGGTCATCCGAAGACCAGTATCAGTTGCACGTCTAGTAAGGTCATCCGAAGACTAGTATCAGTTGCAAAGCGATTTAGAAAAGATTGCTGTATCGTGTGTCAGGTGGAAGTTGACGCTAAATAACGAAAAGTGTGAGATGATCCACATGAGTTCCAAAAGAAATCCGTTGGAATTCGATTACTCGATAAACAGTACAATTCTCAAGGCTGTCAATTCAACTAAGTACCTGGGTGTTAAAATTACGAAAAACTTCAGTTAGAAGGACCACATAGATAATATTGTCGGGAAGGCGAGCCAAAGGTTGCGTTTCATTGGCAGGACACTTAGAAGATGCAACAAGTCCACTAAAGAGACAGCTTACACTACACTCGTTCGTCCTCTGTTAGAATATTGCTGCGCGGTGTGGGATCCTTACCAGGTGGGATTGACGGAGGACATCGAAAGGGTGCAAAAAAAGGGCAGCTCGTTTCGTATTATCACGTTATAGGGGAGAGAGTGTGGCAGATATGATACACGAGTTGGGATGGAAGTCATTACAGCATAGACGTTTTTCGTCGCGGCGAGACCTTTTTACGAAGTTTCAGTCACCAACTTTCTCTTCCGAATGGGAAAATATTTTGTTGAGCCCAACCTACATAGGTAGGAATGATCAGCAAAATAAAATAAGAGAAATCAGAGCTCGAACAGAAAGGTTTAGGTGTTCGTTTTTCCCGCTCGCTGTTCGGGAGTGGAATAGTAAAGAGATAGTATGATTGTGGTTCGATGAACCCTCTGCCAAGCACTTAAATGTGAATTGCAGAGTAGTCATGTAGATGTAGATATGACGGATATGATCAGCCCATCTTAGTTTATCATCGATAACACTTGACAGCAAAATTTAACGTTTTTCTTTAACTAACGTGAAAACAGCTAATCTTTATGAGACCTTAACTTTTCCCGGTGAATTGAATGTTCAAAAAACTTACGGGTTTGCTGCCGGCAATCTTTATGTTTCCGGGTGTGCTGAAAATGAAAAATGCAAGATTAGCTCTCGTTTCAAGTTATGATTCTATACGATATTGTGATTCTTCAACTCCTCCCGGCGTATTTCTTGCTCGAACAGTCCACGGGTGTACTGCCGGTCCATAGTGTCCAACCGGCACAATATTTCGGTGATCAGACATGTCGCCATCGTCAGGTGCGCTGACGAACTGAGCTCAGAGCCATTTGAACTATTTTTTTTTTTTTTGTTGATGAGTCCGTCCCTGGTACGAATTTCGATAGTCTCTCTAACGACGCTGTCCCAGTATTTAGATGTTTGTGCCAAGACCCTGGTATGTTGGTCGTCCATTTCGTGATTTTCGGACAAACAGTGCTCTGCGACTTGTTGGGGCACATAAGTCAAGTGTGCCTCTGATGTTCTCGGCAACGATCTTCGATGGTGCACACTGTCTGTCCAATGTAAGTCTTCCCATACTCACAGGGAATCTGGTATATGCCGGCCTTCCGCAAGCCGAGATCGTCTTTGACACTTCCCAATAATGCTCGTCTTTTATTGGGCGGGCAAAAGACAGTTCCTACTCGGTGTTTCCTCAATATTCGTCCTATTTTCCCCGATAGTGCGCCAGTATACGGTATAAAGGCGGTGTCTATATCTTCCTCCGTGAGTTCGTCCATCTCCACACGCTGTACTCTACAGGTGGAGCGGAGAGCGCGTCTGATCTGCCATTCCGAGTACCCGTTTTTCCGAAATACAGTTTTGAGGTGTTCCAGCTCATGGGGCAGACTCTCTGCGTCCGAGATGGTGCGCGCCCTGTGCACCGGTATTTTTAGTACCCCATCCCTGTGCGAATGGTGGTGGCAGCCCCGCCTCGCGTGGGAAGGGGATTTAGGACGGCCGCCCGCCCTCAGGAGCTCAGTTCGCCAGCGCACCTGACGATGGCGACATGTCTGATCGCCGAAATATTGTGCCCGTTGGACACTATGGACCGGCAGTACACCCATGGACTGTTAGAGCTACACGATATTGCCTATACAAGTTTATGCATGTATTTACCTTGGTGTTATTCCTCGGAGGAAGATCATTGAAGGCGCAACCGCCTTGCCTGGCGTTTGTAGTTTTCTGCTGGTGACTCCCTGATTAGCGTACAGAAAGAATCGGCTAACATTAATGCACTGCACGTCCCTGTTATCTCATTTCTATGTCCGCTATTTGCTAGAGCAAGCGTTCCCCATGCTCGTCGGTTACAGCACCACAGTTGTCATTAGTCTCGGAAATGTAACTTAAAGAACATGTTGCATACCAGTCTATTGTAGCAGTGCAGGATATTTGCTACAAGATCATTACAGTTTTCTGCTCTCTTATTTCTTAGATAGTAAACAAAAGCATCCCAAGCTAACTTCTCATCACCTTTATTTCTTTTTTTCACTTGAGACTTTTCCCGCGGTTGGGCAGGGTCGGCATGCTGAATTCGATTTGCAATGTTTGTTTAAGGGGTGGCCGGATACCCTTCCTGCCGCCACCCCGTACTCCCTGGGACAGAATTAGTGTACGCCAACTGTCTGCGGCTATTGTAATCCATGGAATAGTGCGAAAATGTGCAAATGTCTGCGAGCCGTGTAGCTGAGGCGGAAAGTGGGGACCAGCCCGGTATTCACCTAGGGGGATGTGGAAAACCACCTAAAAAGCACATCCAGGCTGGCCGGCAAACCGGCCGTCGTCCTTAATCCGCCGAGCGGATTCGATCTGGGGCCGGCGCACGTACCCGAGTCCAGGAAGCAGCGTATTAGCGCTCTCGGCTAACCTAACTTCTCATCACCTGTCAGCATGGTATTGAAATGCTGATCTTTTTGTACAGTTTGCGTATCTGAGGACAACGATAATCCCCTCTATTATTTCCGTCTCATTAAGACGTGAAAAGTTCTTGCAAAAATAGAGAAATGCTTCCCCAGTTTTGTCCAAAACCTTAATGAAGTTCTTCAGTAGGACCAATTTTATGAGAAGAGAAGGAAGAATTATGTTCTTGAATACGAGAAGCGCCTCGTGCATAAAATTGTGAGATACTGGTTCATGTGATTGACGCTTAGACCATTCTTTCCTTTTATAACGAAATGCTTTGGTGCTGCCATCCCAGAGGCACAGGAAGCAAGAGAATTTGGTGTAGCGTGGTGTAGCCCAAGTAATGTGCCTATGACTTACAGATCCCTAGAATTCTGCTATTTAAGCTTATCGTAGTTCAATCGTAATAACAATTGTTTCATGATATCATATGTTTCTTTCATGTAATGTGCATACCCAATCGCAATTTTTGGTAACACGATACGATCTTGCAGTGCCTGTGTTATTCCGATTTACGATGCATGCATTCCTTCATGCATCTCCAGAGGAACAGGCACAGCCGATACGAAATACATTAAATGTATTTGCAGTTGCGAATATGGACAACCATCAGCTGAATAATGGGATGACGATGAAAATTTGTGCCGGACCGGGACTCGAACCCGATTTTCCCATTAACCGCGAATGTTCGACTTACCATTTGGCTATCCGTGCACAACTCACGGTGACGTTGTAGACGCATGGTTGATGAAATGTGGAAATTTGGGGCCGGCCGTGAGTCTTGCAAGGATAGCCCAATGGTAAGGTGACCCTTCGTGATAAATGGGAAAACCGGGTTCGATTCCCGGTCCGGCACAAATTTCAGTCATCATTCCATTCTATAGCTGATGGTTGTCCATATTCGCAACTGCGAATACATTTAATGTACCGCTGGTAACACGTTGCCGTTATACAGTAGCACACACTTGAGACTTAATTTGGAGGCGTCGATGAATAACCTCCAGTGATCAGTTTTAAAGTCGCTGTACATCACTGTAAAATACAGAGTTCTTTTCACTTTCGGAAAATGGAAGGAATGGCACATGGCAGATACGGAACGCAATCACAATCACCGTGACAAGCCCACTGTTGCAGTCTTGACGTCAATAGTTCAGCTTTACCTTTCGGCCCAGACCTCTCACTAGGTTACTGAGTTCACACTGTGGTATTTCGTGAAAATCTGTACACTCATTGTTATGTATAAGGCGGAACTATGGAAAAAGGGTGAGTCACGCAATTTGACTCTTAGTCTGATCACAACTGGTGGCCATTATTGCACGCGTTGATCTCGTAGGCTGACGTGAGGATCAGTGAACTATACTTGACGGGAGGTATTTGGAACATCTTAGGTGATTAGAAGTTTGTAGACAGGAATACAATTAAATACTTAGCTTTAACTCAGCATCAGCGATGAACGTCGATCTTGACTTTGTACAATAATATTTACAAGAGCAGTTATAGACTGACCTGCGAATACTGCTTTACAATTCAGACTGCTTCAAACATACAGGTCAATTGGCAATGCATAAACTGTATGTGGCGCCTGGTTAGGTCGTATCTACTGACTTAGCTGAAGGCTATGCTAACTAGCGTCTCTGCAATTGAGATCTCTTAAGCTATAACGAGTGAACCATTCCTATTAATGTCGGCTCTAGAACTGGTCAGTGCGCTAGCTTGTCTCGTAAGACCAGCCGAGTGGCGGCGCTCGGTCTGCTAGCGTCGACAGTGGCGAGTCGCGGGTCCGATGTGTACTGAAGGACCGCTTCCGATTTGAAACCTACAACCTAGCCAGCGTGGTGCCTTGCGGTGACACCACAATCATCGTTACCCACAAAATCAGGATCTTTCGAAGAACTGGGTTTCTAAGGTGACGGTGCAGCACTAGTATCACCATCGCTCTCGTCGCTATCACAATCAGGTGGAACAGGAACAGACAGTCCGTCGTGAGGCACTGGTTGCATGGTTCAAAAATGGTTCAGATGGCTCTGAGCATTATGGGACTTAACATCTGAGGTCATCAGTCCCCTAGAACTTATAACTACTTAAACCTGACTAACATAAGGACATCACACACATCCATGCCCGAGGCAGGATTCGAACCTGCGACCGTAGCGGTCGCGCGGTTCCAGACTGTAGCGCCTAGAACCGATCGGCCACCCCGGCCGGCGGTCGCATGGCCGACGGTTTGTTAGGACACGTCAAGAAAGAATTTCTCTTCTTGGAAATATTACGTGTTAATCGATAGATCTGTTACAATTCGACAACGAATGAAGACTCGAGACACAAGAAATGCAACATACATGAGGAGCACAGGGCTTGTCCTCGTCCCAGATTTCAGAGCCAAAGTAAAATCTGTACCCCTTCCTAATATATGCCGTTACTGGCCTCCTTTGCGAGTTCAATGCAGCCTGTCCGCGAATGTTGCAAAAATTGTTACCACTGTTTACACATGGAATCACAGGAATTACAATGACTACAAGTATCAACTACATTTCAAGAACACGTTCTTCTAGACACGAACAGAACACAGCATGTAACAGACTGAACGTACGCTTAAATGATACATGCTCATCTTCTCCTTTCCTATTCCCCTTCGCCTTGCAACGAGCCCGGGCTAGAAATAGCGAAAAAAATACACAAAGCTATTTCTGCCTGAAACTTCATCACTGTGTCTAACATCAGTGAGATTTCAAGGCGTATATGGGAAAAGGATTGGCAATGAATGCTAATAAAATATAATTATAATTAAATGCGTTTACTTTAACTTCGAGTTTTCACTGTCGTTTTCGTTATCAGCGTTGTCGATACAGTTAACAAACATTTATATTCACTGTTGGCTAGTTTAATCAGCCCAAGATATTGCGATGCTTTCACAACTGGCAAATTATGTTGTCCTAGTTGCAGTGTTTGGGAAAGTGGAATCCTCTGTCACTTTCTGTGTAATATTCACGCAGACGTATGAGAGCTGTGTGCGTGTTGAGATGACAGAGCTGAAGATTGCTGTCTTCGGAATGTATGCATACGTCGTCTGCGTATTGTAATAATTGGATTTCGCTGGTAAAGATGTGGTGGTGGTTTGTGTTTAACGTCCCGTCGACAACGAGGTCATTAGAGACGGAGCGCAAGCTCGGGTTAGGGAAGGATTGGGAAGGAAATCGGCCGTGCCCTTTCAAAGGAACCATCCCGGCATTTGCCTGAAACGATTTAGGGAAATCACGGAAAACCTAAATCAGGATGGCCGGACGCGGGATTGAACCGTCGTCCTCCCGAATGCGAGTCCAGTGTGCTAACCGCTGACTGGTAAAGAGCTCATTAAGGTGTTCAGTATAGAGATTCAATAATACGAGAGCCAAAACTGATCGCTGCGGGATTCCTCTGCTAGTTTCTGAGGGTCCCTGTGTAGTTCCATGTTGCAAAATGCTTTTCTTCCAATTACTCAGGAAGCTGACAATGTTACGTACGAGTGGTGTTGGAATCTGAGGTTTCTCCAGTTTTTTCCCTAAGACTGACGAGACGACGTTGTCGCTCTCTTTTGTCAAGTCGATGAGCGCAACTGCCATGTAACTATTCCGAGAGAAGTTTATCTTTATGACAGTAACTTGAGCCGGCCAGAGTGGCCGAGCGGTTCTCGGCGCTACAGTCCGGAACCGCGCGACCACTACAGTCGCAGGTTAAAAAAAATGATTCAAGTGGCTCTGAGCACTATGGGACTTAACATCTTAGGTCATCAGTCCCCTAGAAGTTAGAACTACTTAAACCTAACTAACCTAAGGACATCACACACATCCATGCCCGAGGCAGGATTCGAACCTGCGACCGTAGCAGTCGCGCGGTTCCGGTCTGAGCGCCTGAACCGCTAGACCACCGCGACCGGCTCGCAGGTTCAAATCCTGCCTCGGGCATGGATGTATGTGATGTCCTTAGGTTAGTTACGTTTAAGTAGTTCTAAGTTCTAGGGGACTAATGACCTCAGAAGTTAAGTCCTGTAGTGCACAGAGCCATAAAATATTTGAAAATGGCCTAACGCTGAAATTGTACAATCGTACTACAAATAAAGAGACTGCCAGCTGAAGGCATCATCAAATCATTTAAAAAATCTCAAAAAAATGTTAATAGAATGAGTGTAACACTAGAAGCAAGAAAAATCTCTACAATGACTTCGAGGGGATAACATTAGAACAGAAAGGGGCCAGGCACATGAGTAAACATTTATTCAACAATCTACCATAGCACATTAAATGTCACATAGATACTGCTGATGATACAAGTATAGTAATAACATCCAAAAACCAAGAACTAAGTGATGTAATTGTAAATGATGTTTTTCACAAAATTATTAAGTTGTTTGATAAAACACAGTATATACAGTTCCGTACAGTAAATGGCACAATTCCAGTAATAAATATAGACTTTGAACAGAAGTCTGTAGCTAAGGTAGAATTTTCAAAATTTTGAGGTGTGTCCATTGATGAGAGGTTAAACTGGAAGCAACACATTGACGGTCTGCTGAAACGTCTGAGTTCAGCTACGTATGCTATTAGTGTTATTGCAAGTTTTGGTGATAAGAATCTCAGTAAATTAGCTTACTATGCCTACTTTCATTCACTGCTTTCGTATGGTATCATATTCTGGGGTAATTCATCGTTGAGTACAAAAGTATTCATTCAAAAACGTGTAATCAGAATAATTGCCGGAGCCCACCCACGGTCATCCTGCAGACATCTATTTAGGGATCTAGGGATTCTCACAGTAACCTCACAGTATGTATATTCACTTATGAAATTTGTTGTTAATAATACAACCCAGTTCAAAAGTAATAGGAGTGTGCTTAGCTATAACACCAGGAGAAAGGATGATCTTCACTATGCAGGGTTAAATCTGACTTTGGCACAGACAGGGGTAAATGATGCTGCCACAAAAGTCTTTGGTCACCTACCAAACAGCATCAAAAGCCTGACAGATAGTCAACCAACATTTAAAAATACATTAAAAGAATTTCTAGATGACAACTCCTTCTACTCATTGGCTGAATTTTTAGATATAAATTAAGGGAGGGAAAAAAACTAACTTAAACATTAGTGTCATGCAATATTTTGTGTTTATGTAATATCTTGTACAGACATCTTTCATTAACATGACACGTTCCACATCATTACGAAGTGTCGTATTCATGATCTATGGAACAAGTATTAATCTAATCTAATCTAATCTAACTATAGTGGAGTTTTAAGACTGAATTAAAGATCTTTCTTTTGGGCAGCTCCATTTCACTGTACTGCACTTAAATTACACAAAATGTACATCTTTCAAATCCATGGAATGTAACAAGCTACCGACAGCGAGTAAGCCGCTTTCCATCCTTAGAGTGGGATAGAGCTGTAGCCTATCAATCTGGAAACGAATCCAAGGGGAAATTAAAGTTTATGTAGAAGAAATAAAAAACTTTGAGGTTTGCCGATGACGTTGTTATTCTGTCAAAACTGGTAAAAGACTTGGAAGATCAGTTGAAGGGGATGGTCAGTGTACTGAAAAGAAGTTAACAGATGAACATCAATAAAACCGGTACAGTGGCAATAAAGCGTAGTGGAATTAAATCGGGGAAATAGATTAAGAAATGAAACGCTGAAAATTATAGATGAGGTCTGCTATCTGGGTAGCTAAATAACTGACGATGGTGGAAGTAAGGGGATACAGAACGTACACACGCAATAGCAATATAAGTTTTTCCAAAACAAAAAATAAAAACAAAAATCAACTACCAATAAAACTGAAGTTTTGGGAACTCTTTTCTCAGAATATTTGTTTAATGTGTAGCGTTGTGTTGTTGAAGTGACAAGAATAGAACAGAAGTTTTTGAAATGTAGCGCTACAGAAAAGTGCTGAAAATTATGTGGGTATAATCAACAAGGTACGGAGGGAAGTGGGGGGGTGGGGGGTGGGGGGTGGGGGGTCGGAACTGGACAGGGAGGCTCAGGTTGACTACAAGTTCAGTTTTATGTATTTATTAACTTTAGGCAACTTCGACCATACAAACCGCACTGTTTGTAACTATCCGAGCTTAACATAGAGTAAAAGTAAGCTGAAAGTATAAGCTCCACATTGTAGATAGTACCATTTCCTAAGAAGATTTAATTAATATGTACACGTCTATTCTGAACATGGTTTCATGTGGAGTACGGTTTTCGAACTAGCTGTAGACTCCACATGCAAATATAAATTCTTAATTTTACGAAAAAGTATACAAAAGTATAGAAGTTCTTCGTACATAAATAACACTTCTAATTTTTTTAAGTATACAAAGATTTGACGCATTATTGCAATTTTAAATTGCATTTTAAAATTGTGGTAAGATCTTATGCGACCAAACTGCTTAGGTCATCTGTCCCTAATCTCACACACACTACTTAAACTAACTTAAACTAACTGACGCTATGGACAACACACACACCTATGCCCGAGGGAGGATTCGAACATCCGACGGGGGGAGTCGCGCGAACCGTGACAAGACGACGGGCTGTCTCTGAAAGAATACATGAATTAAGTGGAATTACGGCACAAAATTTAAATCTGTGTCTTCCGCTACCAAACTGTACTTATTTACATCAAATGTGTAGAGTAAGAAAGTAAAACTCGCAGGTAGCAGAAAAGCCCTTGCAACGAGTTTCGTGTGCTTCCGTGTACATTATGCATGTCAATATTATATGATTGAAGTCGGCCAGGTATGTTTGTTCTTCATCACAACTGCCAGACACTACCATTTTTATTCGATATAAATGTGCAGGGGATTTATGCAGAGATGATGAGAATTTTTCAGGATAAACTAGCGTGGGAAGCTGCAGCGAAACAGTTTTCTGACCGATGATCGCAAATCAGCCACGAGTAATATGGTAGATAAGTTCTAACATTAAGGCCAATTCGCTCGGTTAAATACCACTTTTGTCGGTAGTATTTCATGGGGAAAGGGTGTGTGATGATGATTCGTCTGTGGTCAAGTGCGTGGAATCGTTTTAGACGCTCTCCCCGTCATAGTGGATTCGCACTCGGAGAAATCCCTGTCCGACCATTCAGGTTTAGTACATGAAATGTATTCGCACTTGCGGTTGTGAACAACCATCAGCTGCACGATGTAATGACGAACCCGGATTTCCCTCTTATCGCGACCGGTCGGCTTACCGTTAGGCTATCATAGCCAGACCGAAACTACCATACGTCGTCAACCATTTGCATACCCGGAGCAACACTGTATCGATTTCTGATTTAGGTCTCCCGTTCTTTCCCGGACTCGGCAGGTCTCCTTTCCCTAATCTTAGTGCGGTGCAATGACGTCCAGCAGGATGACTTGTACCTTGGATGTAAAAGATCGATCGAATTTCTTTCATTCTCATGTTTATAGATGGGACCTGACAAAATCGGCTATGGTAATTCAAATGTTTGTGCTCCGACGCGAACAGTCAAGGTGACTAAACGGTGATCACAACATTACTTTTATTTTATTGGCAGCTGTAAGATATGTGAGGAATTTCATTGTACGTACAACATCCGATATTGTTTATTTTTTATTTATTATTCAGTAACCGATTTATTATTCTGCAGACATTTTCAGGCTGCATGATACATAATTAGGTTAGTATCACATAAAACCCTTCCTTACGGTATGACACTTGGTGGTATACAAAACTTGTTAAATGCCACTCGTAAAATCTCACATGTCATTACAGGTATTGTACACCACATCCATGACGTTATCAGAACTTTGAATCAATGAAAATGATAAAAGGAATAGGAGTCTATCCCATCGTGACCAAAGTTACGAAAACTGCGAGACTCCCCTTTTGGCCCGTTTCTCTTAGAAACACTCGGGACAATTTGCTAAGATATGAAAAAGAGAATTTTCAATGTAAAATATAATTACATCTCCGCCAAAGCCTGGAGCTATGCTTGCTTTGAGGAATTTCAAATTTTTATCAGCACCAGGAATGTCTTTGTCGCTTATGGATGTGAGTGAGGGTCAAATATTTTTATCATAGTATCATCATCACCGACATTTTAATAAGGTTGGAAATTGAATGAATTCTATTTTTAAGGAACCTATCTGAATCCTCAGAGACCTAGTGCATATTGTCACTTCGGCGAATGAAAATTTTGTTCCATTTCAGAGCCAGACTAATTTCTCTCTGTGTGCTTCGAGAAATTTTTAGAACCTTCCACTATAACAACGTTCCCGTCAATGGGTGATCTTACATTAAATTACAAATGGAAGCTGCGGCACCCTTGTATCTGCTCATGTTCACTTGGACACAGATATCGTGTGGCAGTTCTGTGGACTAAGTTCCTAATTATCCTCGTTTCAGACGAGCCACTTCTTTCAACTTTTATTTTTCATGTTAACAAAAGACGATCGTATGAAAATAGGCATTCGAAATGACAACAGTTTTAGTGGCTGTAAAAATTTTCGACAGCCGTGACAATATATGTAACGCGACATCCTTCCAGTGCTCCAGTTTTTACACGTAGAGTCGACTGTGTAACTCTGAGTATTTTGTAAGACCATCTCCACCTACGCTATGCCAAGTGCGGCGTAAACATCTTTCACAAAATTTTGACACAACTTCTGTTGTATACTGTGAAGAAGACTTATACCCTTTCAGTATTACCTTATTGAACGCCTAGAATTTTCACAGTTGCAAGTGACCGACTTCCGATACTGACAGCCATCGTCACATCTGGTTACGTAAATAACGCATCAGTTTTGTAGCGTTCCTTTATTCATCTCATTCTTCGTTGGCTCTACACATTTAGCGGCTGTTCATAGCCGAAATTGTTCTTTCAATAAACATAAAATTTACAACCGCGATGGACAATATTTTTAATGTTAGTGAATTGGATAGATCAAGAGCCCAGAATCAAATAATGTGTCAATTATTGAGAGAACAATCCGAATCTTCTCCCTGTGTCACAATTTTATTATGTAGAATATAAATTACGGCACCATCCTTCAGTTGCTGTTATCTACATGCTGATAGCAATTTTGTCTTTCTAGCCCCAAGAGATAACAGTCAACGTGCGCAATTGACTCACACCGCAGATACTTTTATTAGCTTCCTATTGCACATGAATACAGACGAGGTGGTTAACGCGTGTAAAGTAATTAAGCGTGTTAACACTGCGTCTTAATACGTCTCCACTTCTGTAATGGGCCTTGACGTTCTATGTTACGACACTTGTAATCTTTATCAAATGGGCCTTGATGTAACTCATCTTATATTTTGAAATCAATTCAATTACAGAAATACTGTTCCTCTGTCTGCTTGGGAGCAATGTAAATATTAATTAGCATGGCTGCAAGAAATAAAGTGTTATCTAGATTTTAAAAACCAGAAATGTGCTTTTTTCTTCGATCTGTCGAAGCTATTTCTCACCTCGATATCAATTCTTAAGATATAGGAAATCAATAGTGTTTTCTCGTGGAGCTCTTACGAGACACAGCGATTAGCGTTTGTTAGGTCGTAAAACTAATCGACACTAATCGTTTCTTTATGTTTTTCTGGAGCGTTTAGATACGTGTTGTGAAACTGAAGATAAGAAAAAAAAGCGAAAGGCTGAAGATGCTACAGAACATGGGGCTCTCTTAAGTGGAGCAGTGCAAACCACGGTCATAGAAGCGAGAAACAAGTTGCTACGCTATTTTTTTTTTTTACGTGGAACCCGCTCCCAAGCATCTACATCGCCACCAAGACGGAATAGCTAGTAAGAAATGGTCTGGTAAAGTCGGTACCAAAATTATTTATTATTTGCTCTGGAATACATATTGGAGGGTAGCTACTGGTCGCGAAGGCAGATGTTAACGGAAGCAATCTTAGTAGCTTATACTGAATTAAGAACAAGAACCGTTCTTATTGACTCCAGTAATCGATTCTGAGTGTTCTCTAAAGCGCTCAGGCTTAAAGTGAAAGTGGGATAGTTTAAGGGGGATCCTACATCAGTACGTAGCATTTAGTTCCACACAAGATAGTGACACAAATTTTTATCGTGTAATAATTCGTCATGAAGTCTGTTGATTTCTAGAGTCTGGCGCATTACTCTATTTTACAACACATGAATATTATCATTTAATCTAACAACTTCACCTGCAACGGACGTCTGTATTGATAGTTGCGTGTCTGACGTATCTGTCTGTGATGCACCAACAAAAGTCGAAATGGTTCCTTCTGTGGGGTCATTGTTATTGCATTTGTCATTTTACTACCACATCTGTGTTGCAATTAATAGATGTATGTCGTTCATAAACCGGTTTGTCTCTAAGCGTAGCAACCAACACTTTACCTTATGGTTTGTACAATGTACTAGCCATTTCGTCCAGTGCGGATCCAGGGTGCGATTCTGCAGGTCACAGATTTTTACCGCCTCTCACAAATATAAAATACCATCACACCAACCTCTGGCGTGCCACAGGGGAGTGTTATGGGCCATTGCTTTTCACAATATGTATAAATGACCTAGCAGATAGTGTCGGAAGTTCCATGCGGCTTTTCGCGGATGATGCTGTAGTATACAGAGAAGTTGCAGCATTAGAAAATTGCAGCGAAATGCAGGACAATCTGCAGCAGATAGGCACTTGGTGCAGGGAGTGGCAACTGACCCTTAACATAGACAAATGTAATGTATTGCGAATACATAGAAAGAAGGATCCTTTATTGTATGGTTATATGATAGCGGAACAAACACTGGTAGCAGTAACTTCTGTAAAATATCAGGGAGTATGCGTACGGAACGATTTGAAGTGCAATGATCACATAAAACTAATTGTTGGTAAGGCGGGTACCAGGTTGAGATTCATTGGGAGAGTCCTTAGAAAATGTAGTCCATCAACAAAGGAGGTGGCTTACAAAACACTCGTTCGACCTATACTTGACTATTGCTCATCAGTGTGGGATCCGTACCAGGTCGGGTTGACAGAGAAGATACAGAAGATCCAAAGAAGAGCGGCGCGTTTTGTCAGGGGGTTATTTGGTAAGCGTGATAGCGTTACGGAGATGTTTAGCAAACTCAAGTGGCAGACTCTGCAAGAGAGGCGCTCTGCATCGCGGTGTATCTTGCTGTCCAGGTTACAAGATGGTGCGTTTCTGGATGAGGTATCGAATATATTGCTTCCCCCTACTTATATCTCCCAAGGAGATCACGAATGTAAAATTAGAGAGATTCGAGAGCGCACGGAGGCTTTCCGGCAGTTGTTCTTCCCACGAACCATACGTGACTGGAACAGGAAAGGGAGGTAATGACAGTGGCACGTGAAGTTCCCTCCGCCACACGCGGTTGGGTGGCTTGCGGAGTGTAGATGTAGATGTAGACTCATGTTTAACGTACCCCAGATGCCTATAATTTTAATAATAATAAAAATAAAATATATAAAAAATTAACATAATGGTATAAAATATTTTCATCATTATCTTTGCTTCTTTGAGAGGGGTCTGAGATTGCCATGACACCCTCCCCCCCCCCTTGAATCCGCTCCTAAAAATAAACTTTAATCTGCTGTAAATACCAGTAGGTTACAAGAGAAACTATACTAAATAGTCCTGTAATTTGATGTCTCATACCATACCTCTTAGGCTCCTTAAGAAATATAACGAATGATAGATATGCTCTCTACTTTCATTATTCCTGCAATTTGTTACGCCACATATGCTCCATTTTGAAAAAAAACTGTCCTACAAATCAATATAAACGATACTGCTAGAATCCATCGGATATCGTATTCAACAGCTAGTTTACTTGGCACTGTCGCAGTATAGAACGGGACTGAGTAGTAGTGATTAGCACCATTTATTCAATACATTTTCTTAAACACCGAGCAGCATCAGTCCCTCTTTTGTCATATGAGTACATGATTATTTTTCCAATGTCTCACATAAACAGATCATCGAGTTTGATGGAACTGGTCACTGCAGCTGAACGCGGGGTAAGGTCGAATAACAATTGCTTAGTAATAACTGCTATGTCACAACGTGTAGTTTTTAGCCATGTAAAATCATCTAGCGTTGAGGTATAACACCTCTGAAACACAACAGTCTGGGCTTTTCGTCGTTTCAACTCGACCTAGCTCATACTCAATGCCGTGAGTAGTTTTCGTTGACATTCAGGTCATTCGCATTTGATATCATTAGCTCAGGTACAAAAAAATGAGGGCAGGAATCAGAAGCGACCTGTCTGAGGGACACGGCATTCACCTATTGTAAATTTGAGAAACTTTGAGAAAGCTAATCCCAGAGAGATGTGGGTGGTGCGAACATCGACCCTTCTGAGGGTTACTCCACGACATAGCTCGCACAACAGGTTGACGAGAAACGAGGTATTATCCATACGACTCTCAAGAATGGAAGAACTGGTAGAAGTCGGCCTCGAGGAACTTCAGTTTTGTTTCGGCAGACATATAGGAACCCCTGAGGATGTTATAACCCTACAACTTATCTTAAAAGGTAGGCTGAAGAAAGTTTTAGGATTTTGGAATGTACACGAATCTTTTGGGAATGTTGACGGGAATACACTCTTTTAGATTCTGAAAGTAGCAGTGATAAAACACATGGAGTTAAAGGTTAACTACAACTTGTACAGAAACCGTATTGGAATTATAGAGTCGAAGAACGTGAATGAAAAGGGAAAATGAGAAAGCCTGTGGCCTATTACCTATGTTATGCAGTTTGTAGGTTAAGTAGCCAGCAAAGGAAATTGAGAGTAAATTTGTAAAGGGAATTCACTGTCAGGGAGAAGAAATACAAAATATCGATTCTAAATTCAGAGACGCCAAATGACTTGGAAGAGCAGCTGAACGGAATGGACAGTGTCTTGAAAAGATGTTATAAGATGATCAAAAAACGTGAAACAAGGGTACTGTAATGTAGTCCAACTAAGTCAGGCGATGCTGAGGGAATTAGTTTAGAAAATGAAAATATTAGATGATTTCTTCTATTTCAGCAGTAAAATAACTGATTGTGGTAAAAGTAGAGAGTCTGTAACATCGAATGTAATTAAATGTTAGGAAATCTCGTCTGGACGTATTTGACTGAGGAGTAGCCTTGTACGGAAGTGAAACGTGGGCTATAAACAGCTCAGACAAGAATAACAAAAGCTTTTAAAATGTGGGCTACAGAATAATGCTGAAGATTACATGTGCACATCGAATAAATAATGAGAAGGTATTGAACAGAAACGAGGAAAAAACTCAGGGCACGACCTGACTAAAAAAGGGCGCATTCTGAAGCTTCAGAGAATCTTCGATCTGGTAATAAACAGAAGATTGGGATGGAAGGGAGGGGGGGGGGGGGGGGGGGTAAAACTGTAAATGGATACCAGAGCTCGAATATAGTAAGCAGCTGGAAATGGATGTATGTTGCAGAGAGGATGGAGATCTGCATGAAACCACTCCTCGGACTGAAACCCTCAACAACAAAAACATTGAACGAGTGTTCCGAGGGCTGAATTACGTTTTAAATACGCAGTTCTCTTCCTTCAACAACATTTCCTCTTCAAATGCAGTCAGGCTCTTGGCACAAGAATACAGTGAAAGATTTTCTAAAAATGGAGTAGCGTGTTAGGTGACTACCATACGTCAGAGTAGTTGACATTTTGCTTGTTTAGGGTGCATTCAAAATATTACGCTATTCTTCTTGGGAATGTGCCTGGCTGATAATTTTGCTTGACAGTAACTTTTCTCCACGGATGAAAACTCTTTCCGGAAAGGGCAGGTCTGTTACAAGGACCTCCTGGCGTTTGAGGTCGTGGGAGAGGGGAGCTGGTCGCAATTCCTCATTATACAGCGGGTTATCGAGCAGGCGATAATGAGCTCCCTAGTCCATCCCTCAGAAGCATCGCGCCAGCTCTTATCAAACATCTGCTCTCTGTTCCCGCCGTTTCCATCCGCGGATGTGGCAGCGAAAGCAGTGCTACGTCTTGTAGTCTTGTAAGTCGCACAAGGATTTTTTAAAACTGTGTGTGGAAACAAATCATGTATGAAGAAATGGACGACTTATGGGACAGCTGAGCTCACATTAATTTTGAACTGTGCCATTCGGGAGGGCGGTGGTTCAGACCTAGATTTTCAGCGGTCTTCCTAAGAGTAGCTCAATGCGAGTGCTGGAATGGTTTGCTTTGAAAACTGATACAGCCACGTTCTTTCTCTAATTCAAGCTTGTACTCCGTCATCGATAGAACGCGCAAACCATAATTCTCCTTCAGTACTGCTTTCTTCTTTACAAATGTTACAATGCATGTCTCTGGTTCTTTCTTTTTTTAAATTTTATCCGTTTTTCAGTGACTGTATTAAATCCACAGGAAGTATATTAAATTAAGCCTCCACTCAGCAATATTTTCCTTTTATTCGACTATGCTATGCATTTGAGGCACATCATTAGATGTATGTAGGTAGTTACATTAACGTTCTTGCTCTTGAGGTACATTATTAGAAGGTTAGATGCTAAATTTGGAAATTGCGGAGGAAAACGATTGACAGTGCCAGTATTTGACCAAAAATGTGACAATTAACAGCGAAACGGAATAGAATAATCGTGGTTTTTATGCTGTTATTGAAATTTGCGAAAGGCACACATGAAGAAATGGACGACTTATGGGACAGCTGAGCTCACATTAATTTTGAACTGTGCCATTCGGGAAGGCACACATCTGGCGATGTAAACAATGAACTTGTAACATTAAAACATGGAATGAATTGAGAAACTGACTGCTAGAACCGTAAGAGGTGTGTAAAGGTGGTGATGCTATAGCCTGTACTAAAATGTAGTACAGGTGTTTACAGCCAGGTGATGGTAATACAGCCCGTACCAAACTTGGTACAAATGTGTATAGGCAGATGGAGATGGTATAGCCCATACCAAAGTGTAGTACAGGGTTCTACAGGCAGGGTATCGTGGTATAGCCCGAATCAAATTGTAGTAAAAATGCCTTGAGAACTTCAAACGGAATCCTTCAAAGAAAGATGACGTAGCTCACATGAATATATGTTCTGTAAATTAAGATAACCTTGTCTATGCCATCATTATGCCACCAGCACGTAGGAATCTTTATAGTAAGGTCAGAGAAATTACAGTGTGTACACAGGCTCAATACTTGACATGTATAATAAAGAAAATTCACATTATTAGTGCGATTGACCCTGCAACGTGCCCTCTACAGTGATCTGTGGATACCGTATAACTTACAAAACAGTAAGTGAAACGAGTATTTATTTAGATAGGTAAAAGTAAAGAGCTTCACTCTTTTACAGATGTATGAACAAAGTTCATTTAATTATTTCGCAGAGAGTTACAGTAACTTAAACCTAACTAACCTAAGGACATCACACACAACCATGCCCGAGGCAGGAATCGAACCTGCGACCGTTGCAGCAGCGCGGTTCCGGACTGAAGCGCCTGGAACCGCTCGTTTTCGCAGTCTTAATTAGGTCGAGAGTAATGTTATTTTTTTAAAAAAATATGTAATTTTCTTGTATGGTAAACAACTTCAAAAGTATCATGTCATATCTCGAAGACTACAGAACTCAATGAAATACTTTGTCTTTTTTCCGTTGATTTCCTGAGTTTTGTATCTCTAGATATGAACTTTCTAAAACAACGTTCTTGCAACTTTGTAAATATTTATTTTGAAACAAGTATGATATTTTAGGCCTCTATATGAGTAAAAAAGTTAAATATTCTGTAATTCACGTATACTTTAGATCTCCATTTTTACTAGTACTAGAGAGTTTTTCCAGAAACACACAAAATTACGCTCCTGGAGAAGTGTGATGCTTGGGAAATGGCAGAAAGAATGCTTTACACGGCCACCAATGTCAGTACAGACCCCATTTCTGTACTACTGGCAACAGCAGTTCCGTCCGCCAACTAATTTAAATAATAATTATTTTAAACCCTCCAACAGACATGACTGTGGCGGTAAAACTGCAGAGATTCGGTACCATAGAGAGGGGTACCATCAAGCATTCTCCTCGCTCGTGACCTGCGAGTGGTACCGCTGTGCTAAGAGGCACTCAATATTGCGTGAAATAACAGCGGAAACCAATGCAGGACGTATGACGACCATATCCGTTACTACAATGCAGCGTAATCTGGCGTTAATGGGCTATGGCAGCAGAAGACAGACGCGAGTGCCTTTGGTAACGGCGTAATATCGTCTGCAGCTCCTCTTCTTGGCTCGTGACCATATCGGTTAAACCCTAGAAGACTAGAAACCCATGGCCTTGCCAGATGAGTCCCGATTCCAGTTGATAAGAGCTGATGGTAAAGTTCGAGTGTGGCGCAAACCCCCCGAATCCATGGACCCAGTTTGTCAACAAGGAACTAATGAAGATGGTGGTGGCTCCATAATTTTCTAGGCTTTGTTGACATGGAATGGACTGGATCCTCTGATCAAACTGACCCAATCTTTGGAGATCCAATGACTGTTAGCAGAATATGGAATCGGTGGGTACAGGAGAGTAATACGGAAGGCCGTGCTCGATCCCAACGGCCTCGTATCACTGACAGTCGAGCTGACAGGCATTTTATCCACATGGCTGTAACGAATCGTGCAACCACGTCTCGATCCCTGAGTCAACAGATGGGGACGTTTGGAAGAACACAACCATCTGCACTAACAGTTCGACGACGTTTGAAGTATCATGGACTAAAACCTCGGAGACCATGGCTGCGGTTACCCTTGACGCTGCATGACAGACAGGAGCGCCTGCGATGGTGTACTCAACGACGAACCTGGATGCACGAATGGAAAAACGTCATTTTTTTGGATGAATCCAGGCTCTATTTACAGTATCATGAGGGTCACATCCGTGTTTGGCGACATCGCGGAGAACGCACATTCGTCATCGCCATACTGGCGTATCACCCGGCGAGATGGTACGGGGTGCCAATGGTTACACGTCTCGGTCACCTCTTGTTCGCATTGACGGCACTTTGAACAGTTGACGTTACATTTCAGATGTGTTGCGACCCGTGGCTCTACCCTTCATTCGATCCCTGCGAAAACGTACATTTCAGCAGGATAATGCACGACCGCGTGTTGCAAGTCCTGTTCGGGCCTTTCTGAATAAAAAAAAAATGTTCAACTACTGCCCTGGCCAGCACATTCTCCAGATCTCTCACCAACTGAACACGTCTGGTCAATGGTGGCTGAGCAACTGGCTCGTCACAAGATGCCAGTCACTACTCTTGATGAACTGTGGTATCGTGTTGAAGCTGCATGGGCAGCTGTACTTGTATACGCCATCCAAGCTATGTTTGACTCAATGCCCATGCGTATCGAGGCCGTTATTACGGTCAGAGGTGGTTGTTCTGCGTACTGATTTTTCAGGATCTATGCACCCAAATCGCGTGAAAATGTAATCACATGTCAGTTATAGTATAATATATTTGTCCAATGAATACTCGTTTATCACCTGCATTTCTTCTTGGTGTAGCAAAAAATGACGTTTTGCCATTCGTGCACCCAGGTTCGTCGCTAAGTACACCATCGCAGGCGCTCCTGTCTGTGATGCAGCGTCAAGGATAACCGCAGCCATGGTCTCCGGGCTGATAGTCCATGCTGCTGCAAACGTCGTCGAACGGTTCGTGCAGATGGTTTTGTCTTGCAAACGTCCCCATCCGTTGACTCAGGGATCGAGACGTGGCTGCACGATCAGTTACAGTCATGTGGATAAGATGCCTGTCATCTCGAGTGCTAGTGATACGAGGCCGTTGGGATCCCGCACGGCGTTCCGTATTACCCTCCTGAACCCACCGATTCCATATTCTGCTAACAGTCATTGGATCTCGACCAACGTCAGCAGCAATGTCACGATACGATAAACCGCAATCGCGATAGGCTACAATCCGACGTTTATCAAACTCGGAAACGTGATGGTACGAATTTCTCCTCCTTACACGAGGAATCACAACAACTTTTCACCAGGCAACGCCGGTCAACTGCTGTTTGTGTGTGAGAAATCGGTTGAAAACTTTTCTCATATCAGCACGTTGTAGGTGTCGCCACCGGTGCTAACCTTGTGTGAACGCTCTGTAAACCCAATCATTTGCATTTTACAGCATCTCCTTCCTGTCTGTTAAATTTCGCGTCTGTAACACGTCATCTTTGTGGTGTAGCAATTTTAATGGCCAGTAGTGTAATTCAGAAACACCGCCGCTCACAATCGACACGAAAAGCGCTCAGGAGGCGTCGTATGTGGCGTCAATGTAACCACCCCCTTCCCTGGCGCGTCATTTGCTCACATCTCGCGGTCGAAAACGACAGTTTGCAGTGCGACATGCAGGAGACCGACAGTCTTATGCGCTGCTGACACTCTCCGGGACGATTCAACCTTTTTGTAAGGATATCATGTATTTTTTTTCATAATCTTACCCCTTTGGTGTGGAGAGGATAGGCAGCCACATCGATATAGCCTTAGCTAAGTGTCGCTATATCGCTGCATTAAAGCCTGCTGGACACATGCGATATGTGAGGGGTGTGGAAAGTGTTGACTATTCCACCGACGAGCAGTCATTGGTGTCTCTGTACAGGGAAATTTTTAAAGTGCTCAGCAAAGGTGCATGGGGTGCACCGAGGGTGCTGCCAAACTCGTGGAGGAGGGGGGGGGGGGGGAGAGGGAATCGTTGCTCTTTTATGAATGGCTTGTCAGTGTCGCACTCCTCTACGGTTATGCCACTGCAGGGTGTCAAACAAGACGGCCGGAAATTTTTGCTTTTCGATTTATATGACAGACGGAAAGTCGCAATAAAAAAAAACTCTCATTCGCGTTTTTGGTAATTTACGTTTACAAATGCGCTTTTCATGGAAAATAAACGTATCTGTTACAAATGAATCTTTAATTTCTATTTGTCGTGATCTGAAATACTCATTAGATTTACGTAATATTTACGTTTCAGTGCCAATGATGTGTACCAGTGAGTTCCCGTAGGGCCGTGGATCTGACGTCTGCAATGCTGTCACATTTGTGCACACGGATCTACGTATTTGACAATGAGTATACTTTTACGATGTACACAGAAAAAAGGAAGAATGGCAGAATACAAAAAAGCAGCTACGGAAAGACATAAAACAGAAGCGTTTAGGGTATCAAAATGAGACTCACTTCAGGAAACAGACATTTAAGTAGCAACTAAAGTAATCTTCTAGTCTCACGGATACAGGTTTCCCTGAAACCTTTTATAAAAGAGAAGCTGAGTACCAGGCTTAGCCTGTATATTACACTATGTGATCAAAAGTATCCGGACACCCCCAAAAACATACAGTTTTCATATCAGGTGCATTGTTATGCCACCTACTGGCAGGTACTCCATATCAGCGACCTCAGACCTCGTGAGAGAGCAGAATGGGGCGCTCCACGGGACTCACCGACTTCGAACGTGGTCAGGTGATTGGGTGTCACGTGTGTTATACGTCTGTACGCGAGATTTCCACACTCCTAAACATACCTAGGTCAAGTGTTTCCGATGTGATAGTAAAGTGGAAACGTGAAGGGACACGTGGAGCACAAAAGCGCACAGGCCGACCACGTCGGTTGCCGACAGAGACCGCCGACAGTTGAAGATGGTCGTAATGTGTAATAGGCAGACATCTAACCAGACCATCACACAGGAATTCCAAACTGCATCAGGATCAACTGCTAGTACTATGACAGTTAAGCAGGAGGTGAGAAAACTTGGATTTCATGGTCGAGCGGCTGCTCATAAGCCACACATCACGCCGGTAAATGCCAAACGACGCCTCGCTTGGTGTAAGGAGCGTAAACATTGGACGACTGAATAGTGGAAAAACGTTGTGTGGAGTGGCGAATCACGGTACACAATGTGGCGATCCGATAGCAAGGTGTGGGTGTGGCGTATGCCCGGTGAACGTCATCTGCCAGCGTGTGTAGTGCCAACAGTAAAATTCGGAGGCTGTGGTGTTATGGTGTGGGCGTGTTTTTCATGGAGGGGGCTTCCACCCCTTGTCGTTTTGCGTGGCACTCTCACAGCACAGGCCTACATTGAAGTTTTAAGCACCTTCTTGCTTCCCACTGTTGAAGAGCATCTTTCAACTCGATGGTGCACCTGTTCATAATGTACGGCCTGTGCAGGGGTGGTTACGCGGCAATAACATCCCTGTAATGGACTGATCTGCACAGGCTTGAGCTGAATCCTATAGAACACCTTTGGTATGTTTTGGAACGCCGGCTTCGTGCCAGGCCTCACCGACCGACATCGATACCTCTCCTCAGCGCAGAACTCCGTGAAGAATGGGCTCCCATTCCCCAAGAAACCTTCCAGCACCTGATTGAACGTATGCCTGCTAGAGTGGAAGCTGTCAACAAGTTTAAGGGTGGGCCAACACGATACTGAATTCCAGCATTATCGATGAAGGGCACCACGAACGTGTAAGTCATTTTCAGCCAGGTGTCCGGATACTTCTGATCACATAGGGTATATTTCACTTGTATCTCAGGTGATTTTGGCCCGGCAGTTTCATTTTCACGCAGTTCAAAGTTTATGACCTCTCATCTCCTGAATATGTGCCGCACAATGATATAATTTTGCAGATACATTCAGTGGTGTATGTGAGTACTGTGTGATATTTTGGTTTTATAGAAGTAATAAATTTTAACGCCATGCATGATGCGGCAGTTTTTCAAGCATCTTAGTATTTGATGCCATATCTCTTGAGCGATGTATGGTACACTGATATATTTTTGTACGTACATTCGACGACATGTGTGAATACGTTCTGAGAAATATGATGCGAACAGGATTAGTAGCAATTAGTTTAAACGCCATGCATGATGCGGTAGTTGTTCATGCGGCTCGGTGTTGGATGTCATATTTTCTCAACTATGAGTTGCACAATGATATAATTTTGCTGGTACATACAATTGGCAAAATGTGTCTCGAATACAGTTAACAGTAAAGAAATTAAACTGTAATGCTTCATTCACATTTTCACAGCAGGATGAGGAAAAATGTAGTAAGCGACAAACTTTTTTTCCTTTCATCATTTTGTGAGGGTAGCCAGATAGAAAAAGTTTCGTGAAGGTTTGAGATTATGTGTAAAGCGTGTCGCGAGTCACTAACATTCCCAAGTGTCAATAAACGATCTTGATGAAACTTCGTGACTGTGTAGAGGGGGAAAAATAATGAAATATGTAATTTTTTGTTTGTGGCCAATTTCATTTCTGAGTAGTAAAACCCAACCCGAAAGGTAATTTAATATATTAGGTTCAGAGATAGAACATCTTCGAAAAGATGTTATATAAAAAGTGTTTTTCATACAAAAGTTGAAATTTAATTAACGTTCTTGAAAACTGTATAATCAACTTTTATAATAATCTGAAATTCTGCAAAATTTACATCATAAAGTAGCTTTCAAGTTGTTGTGATACGACGAACGAATTGTCGCCAATGTGTAAGACTGGTGGCCAATGCTAAATATAAACATACAAATCTCTTCTTTGCATGTACAGCAGGTTTGTCAGTGAAGTCGATAAGAAACTGGCTGCATGGTGTGGGTCTACAACGACTAAAATAATTAGAAGTCGTTGGTAAAAAATAATATATTGTACTTAACTGGTGGTACAGGAGTCTTCATGGTCAGAAGGAATATAATTACAATCTGAGCGCCTTGTTGGAGGTTGCTTCCTATCAGCTGAAGGCTATACTACTTTCTTGCTTGACGGTCCGAGCAAGAGTGGCCGAGCACACGCTAGAGACTTGTTGCAAGCGGCGCTAGTCTTGACTCGCGGGTCCAGCGGTGCTAGTAAGGACCGCGGTCGATAACTGCAGCCCCTAACGAGTGTGGTATCGAACGTTGACACCACACTAGTCCCATACATCCACGTGTAATAAAGCTGGTTTTTGAAATACTGTTTGTGCAAAAAAGTTGCGCCAATGATCTGTCAGAGTATTTCCAACATACCTAATTATAATAAGTACTCATTCATTTCCATCATAATTATTTATTTTATTTACAATTGTTTTATGTTTTACCTTAACATATGTTTTCTATTACATTTTTAGCTTACTGTTATACACACACGAATTTTATTAACTGGAAATAATAAGTAACTCATTTTTATGATACAATGTTATTACAATGATGATAATCTGTAAAGAACCAGATGAACAAATTTCTTGTTCTCCTCTTGAGAAACAATATAATCAAGCTACAGTCACTAGTACATAATCAATGCTCTTCGTCGTGGTAACCAATGTACTGAAGTATGCCTGACACAAATCAGAATATAAAGAGGATTTTTTACAACATGCATATTAAATGAACAAAATTTTTTCACATAATATACACTACGGAGAACACAGTATAAAACTAAATTGACCAGGATCTCAAATTGTCACGGGTGGTCTTCTAAATATTCCGATTTGTATCAGGCAGATGTCAGTATATTGGTAAGCCTTGGCGAAGAGAATTCATTATGTACTAGTGACTGCAGCTTAATTACATTGTTTCTCAAGCGGATAATGACATCCTAATCATTCAACCGAACTAGATCTGAAAATCTTCTCACAAATTTCTTCCAACATCGAAAGCCGTATAAATTCCACAACTGTACATTTGCCTTCAAGCCCTTTGGGATCACCAGATGAACAAATTTCTTCTTCTCCTCTTGAGAAACAATATAATCAAGCTACAGTCACTAGTACATAATCAATGCTCTTCGTCGTGGTAACCAATGTACTGTAGTATGCCTGACACAAATCAGAATATAAAGAGGACAACAACAACAATCTGAAATTCTGCCGAATTTTGTTTTACATTGTATTCCACAGGATGCTTACGTACGTGTCACCTCTCAGAATCGTATCTAGACGTATTAGGGGTCCCATTTCACGCCAACTGCACACGCCCACACCATTACAGAGCCTTCACCAGCTTGAACGGTCCCCTGCTGACATGCAGGGTCCATAGATCATGAGGTTGTCTCCACACCCGTACACGTCCATCCGCTCGATACAATTTGGAACGAGACTCGTCCGACCAGGCAACATGTTTCCAGTCATCAACAGTCCAACGTCGGTGTTGACGGGCCCAGGCGAGGCGTAAAGCTTTGTGTCGTACAGTCATCAAGGGTACACGAGTGGGTCTTCGGCACCGAAAGCCCATACCGATGATGTTTCGTTGAATGGTTCGCACGACGACACCTGTTGATGGCCCAGCACTGAAATCTGCAGCAGTTTGCAGAAGGGTTGCATTTCTGTCACGTTGAACCATTCTCTTCAGTCGTCGTTGATCCCTTTCTTTCACGATCTTTTTCCGGACGCAACGCTGTTTTGGTGTTTTACTGGATTCATGATATCCACGGTACACCCGTGAAATGGTCGCACGGGAGAATCCTCACTTCATCGCTACCTCGGAGATGCTGTGTCCCATCGCTAGTGCACCGACTATAACACCACGTTCAGACGCACTTAAATCCTGATAACCTGCCATTGTAGCAGCAATAACCGATCTAACAACTGCGCCAGACACTTGTTGTCTTATATATGCTTTGCCGATATGCAGCGCCGTATTCTGCTTGTTTACATATCTCTGTATTTCAATTCGCATGTCTATACCAGTTTCTTTGGCACTTCAGTGTAAACGTACATTCATTTTCGTAATATGTATGATTGAGTTCATGTTTAAAATTACATTGTTTTTCACTGGCTGGAAAGTCAATGAAAAGAACATCGGGCTACCACAGCAGAGTGTGAGCTGCAATCCACGTGCAGAAAAAGAAAAACCAAACACAGATAACTAATAATAGTGTCTCCTTTACTCGTTTCGAAGTCCAGTTTGTCATGGCAGGGGTACAAGTCTCAGAGGTATCGCTTATGCAACAAGAAACACAGAGAGATGTACTGTAAGTATATGAAGCAAAGCTTTGAGTCACTAATATTTGTGTTATATTCGGCTATACCAAGCATTTCAAACCAATCTTCATGTGTAACCAGGAACACCATTTACATCAATTTTCTTGTTGTGGAGGGAGATGAGGCTTCAGAATAACATGTTCCTATTAAGAGACGGTTATGTGTTAAATTTGGGGGCGACGGCCTTGCCGCAGTGGATATACCGGTTCCCGTGAGATCACCGTAGTTAAGCGCTGTCGGGTGTTGCCGGCACTTGGATCGGTGACCATCCAGCCGCCATGCGCTGTTGCCATTTTTCGGGTCGCACTCAGCCTCGTGATGCTAATTGAGGAGCTACTCGACCGAATAGTAGCGGCTCCGATCAAAGAAAGCCATCATAGCGACCGGGAGAGCGGTGTGCTGGCCACACGCCCCTCCTATCCGCATCCTCAACTGAGGATGACACGGCGGTCGGATAGTCCCGATGGGCCACTTGTGGCCAGAAGATGGAGTGCTATATGTGTTAAATTTGGAAATCACCTTGATGACAGCACGATACAAAGCTTTCCGCCTCGTCTGTCGACACCGACATAGGACTGTTGATGACTGGAAAAATGTTGCCTGGTCGGACGTGTCTTGTTTCATCTAGAGGATGAACGTGTAGGGATAGGGAGACAACATCTTGAATCCATGGACCCTGCATGTCAGCAGAGGACTGTTCAAGCTAGTGAAGGCTCTGTAATGGTGTGGGGCGTGTGCAGTTGGAGTGAAATGGGACCCCTGATACGTCTAGATAAGATTCTGACAGGTGACACGTACGTAAGCATCCTATCTCATCACCTGCATCCATTCGTGTCCGTTGTGTATTTCGACGGACTTGGGCAACTCCAGCAGGACAATGCGACACCCCACAAGTCCAAAACTGCTACAGAGAGGCTCCAGGAACACTCTTCTGTCTTTAAACACTTCCGCCGGCCACATGATTCCCCAGACATGTGCATTATTGAGCATATCTGGGATGTCTTGCAACGTGCTTTTCAGAAGAGATCTCCACCCCCTCGTACTCTTGCTGATTTATGGACAGCTGTGCAAGATTCATGGTCTCAATTCTCTCCAGCACTACTTCAGACGTTAGTCGAGTCCATGCGACGTCGTCTTGCGGCACTTCTGTGTGCTGGCGCCGTCTAGGGCAGGTTTACCAGTTTCTTTGCCTCTTCAGTGTACGAGGTTTCTCCGGAAAATACGTATAAAAGTTGAATAATGTCTTCATGTTACAAGTTGCAGTCACCACCAGGTGGGACTACTGCTGTAATGAATCCCATCAACGCTCAGTTCGAGTCAGTGCACTCTACGTGAAGGTGGGAGTTTACGGCAGCTTGTTGACAGTTACCCTTTCTCACCTACCGTCGGCATGGAGCTATCTCTGATTGAGAAACAGCGCGTCAACATCAAGGTTTCTTGCAAAGCTAGGCAAGAATGGCCGTGAGATTTTTGAGTGTTTGAAACAGTTTTACGGAGACAATTCTCTGAAGGAACCAACCATGAACAAGTGGTTTAAAAGGTTCCGGGATGGCCGAGAAGAAGTGAACGATGACCCTCGCCCAGGACGACCGTGGACATCGAGTTCCGATGCAAATGTTGAACGAATTCAGGCTCGTGTTCTTAAAGACCGTAGATTGACAGTCAGAATGATTGCTGACGAGCTGTCAATCCCCAAAACAATCGTTCACGAAATCCTGACACAAAAACTTGAAATGAAGAAATTGTGTGCGAAAATCGTACCGATGCTCTTGACGCCAGAACAGAAAGCAAAGAGGGTTGAGTGCTGTGAGGATTGGTTGGAGGCAGAGGAACGAGGGGACTTTCTCAACCGAGTCATCACTGGAGACGAGTCCTGCTTTTACGAATTTGATGTGGAACTCAAATCTCAAAGCAAGGAATGGAAACCAGCAGGAGAACTGAGAACAAAAACGTCGCGAAAATTAAGGTCCAATGTGTAGACAATGTTGATTGTTTTCTCTGATTCTAGGGGCATTGTTCACAAGGAATTTGCCCCTCTCGGCCAGAGAGTGAACGGAAATTTTTACGTTGAAGTTCTGACACGTCTCAGAGGTCGTGTGGCCCGAGTTCGGCCGGAGTTGGCAAAAGGGGGCAGGTGGATCCTTCATCACGACAATGCGCCCGCTCACACCTCGCTCTTTGTGCGCGAGTTTTTGGCCCGAAGCTCAATCACCGTGACAGACCACCCGCCTTATTCACCCGATTTAGCCCCGTGTGACATCTTCATGTTCCCGAAATGCAAAACGGTGCTTCGGGGACGGCACTTGGGGAGATGTGGAAGCCATCAAGGCGGAAACGACACGGCAACTGAACAACATCACAACTGAAGACTTTTAGCAATGTTATCAGCAGTGAAAACGGCGTTGGCGGTAGTGTATCGCGTCTCAGGGCGAGTACTTTGAAGGAGACCATATTGTAATACCTGAATAATTGTAAAATAAAGTTATTATTCAACTTGTATACGTATTTTCCGGACAAACCTCGTATTTGTCAAATTTACTTGTACGAAGCGGTAAGATCGCTATGTTTTATGACATTTAAATAGCATTTTATCTTGGTACCCACGACTAATTCGTTCCGATATCGTGATATGGTGAAATGCACTTTCGTTCGGTTTCTTTACGTTCAGTGTTTCTTTACTGTAAAACCAAGTGCATCTAGAGACCGCCTCTCTCTCTCTCTCTCTCTCTCTCTCTCTTTCTCTCTCTGTATGTGTGTGTGTGTGTGTGTGTGTGTGTGTGTGTTTGTGTGTTTGTTTAAGCTGGCTAAAATGTACATTACCGGCATCAGAATGTCATGGATACGAAGATGGAACGAAATATGACCTAAAACTCAAAGATCTTTTCGTCTCGTGCACGGGTCGTTAACGTAGGCGTAAATTTCCGTTATTTTTGGCAGCACAACTATCTCTGTGTCTAGCTGCATACGGTTCAGAAGATAACGCCCCTGCAATGTCTCCCCCTTATCGGGAGCCGGCAATGACCCATAAACTAGTTACGTCAATGTAACAATAAATCTTATCAGAGGCAAAAAGCGGCTGGCTGCGTATCGTACGTACATAAAGTGGCAGTAAAATCCGAGTGTCGGCTAATGAGGCGAGGCTTGCGGCGGTCGGGCCAGGCTGGACGCGGCCGCGTTATTAAGTGCAGGCAGCAGGGGTCAGCTGGGCACCGCACGTGCCGCGCGCTGCCTCTTTGTGTCTAGCCCGCGCTCCGGACAATGCACCAACAATTTATATTTCCTATTATCCAGCTAACTGTTTTATTAAACATACCATTGGAGGCCATTTCAGTTTATCTACCTGCCCTTCTTTTCCTCGACGTAAATTACAATCAAATAAAAGAGCTACCTCTAATTACGCAAGCCACACTGCGGTGTGTGGCGAAAGGGACATTGTGTACCACTGTCAATCTTCCAGTCCCGAATGGCATGCAGAAAGTACGAGTGCCAGTAACGTGGTCTTTTTGCGAAATATACGTACGAGGAAGCAATATATTGTTAACTCTTTTAGGAATGTACGATCTCGGAAATTTTACAGTAAACAATACTGTTATTATTACTGTTTTCGGCCATTTCTTTGTGAACCGTGACTATGTGGGATAGTTATTTATTTGTAATTTCTGGCATGAGTGTGTGTGTGTTGTCCTTAGCGTAAGATAGTTTAAGCAGTGTGTAAGTCTAGGGACCGATGACCACAGCAGTTTGGTACCATAGGAATTCACACACATTCAAATTCAAATGGCACTGAGCACTATGTGACTTAACATCTGAGGTCACCAGTCCCCTAGAACTTAGAACTACTTAATCCTAGCTAATCTAAGGACATCACACACATCCATGCCCGAGGCAGGATTCGAACCTGCGACCGTGGTGGTCGCGCAGTTCCAGACTGTAGCGCCTAGAACCGCTCGGCCACAATGGCCGGCTGAATTCACACACATTTTGAATTATACAGGCTGTGATGTCATACATAACCAACAACAAGAAGAACCAGCAGAAGACATCATTGACATCGATATATAGCCATCCACTGCCATTCTCCCACCCCCCTCCCCCCAAATGCCACACCAGCCACTACAGTAACGAACAATGGACAAAAAAGTCCTAGGTTAATTTAAGACAATTTATTTTTAAGTCCACATTTCTCTGCATGTATGTATGTATAAACGACTGATGATAAACAGAACATGTTCGAAACGCGTTGTATTATGTTAGATTAAACATAAGCCAAAATATAAAAAAGTGACTGGTAGCAGAACTTACAAACAAAAAAAAGGAATTCAAATCTGTGTGAATTCTTAAGGGACCAAACTTCTGAGGCTGTCGGTCCCTAAGCCTGCACCCTATTTAACGTAACTTAAACTAACTAACGCTAAGAATAACACACACACCCATGCCCGAGGGCGGAGCCGAACCTCCGACGGGGGGAGCCGCCCGGGCCGTGACAAGACGCCCGAGACTAAGCAGGGTAGCCGCTTAGGCTTAGGAACCGACGACCTCAGCAGTTTGGTCCCTTAAGAATTCACACACATTTGAACTCTTCTTTTTTTTTGTAATTTCTGCAACCAGTCACTTTTTTATTTTTTGGGTTATGTTTAATCTAACATAATACAACGCGTTTCGAACATGTTCTGTTCATCATCAGGCGTATATACATACATACAAGGAGAGAAATGTGTACTTAAAAAAATTGTCTTAAATTAACCTAGGACTTTTTGTCCATTGTTCGTTACTGTAGTGGTTGGTGTGGCATTTGGGGGGAGGGGGGGGGGGCGAGAGCGGCAGTGGATGGCCAGATGTCGATGTCAGTGATGTCTTCTGCTGGTTTTCTTTGTTGTTGGTTATGTATGATATCAAAGCCTGTACACACTACCGGCCATTAAAACTGCTACAATACGAAGATGTCATGCTACAGACGCGAAATTCAGCCGACAGGAAGAAGATGCTGTGATATGCCAATGATTAGCTTTTCAGAGTATTCACACAAGGCTGGCGCCGGTGACGACACCTACAACGTGCTGACATGAGGAAAGTTTCCAACCGATTCTCATACACAAACAGCTGTTGATCAGCGTTGCCTGGTGAAACGTTGTTGTGACGCCTCGTGTATGGAGGAGAAATGCGTACCATCACTTTTCCGACTTTGATAAAGGTCGGATTGTAGCCTATCGCGATTGCAGTTTATCGTATCGCGGCATTGCTGCTCGCGTTGGTCGAGATCCAATGACTGTTAGCAGAATATGGAATCGGTGGGTTCAGGAGGGTAAAACGGAATGCCGTGCTGGATCCCAACGGCCTCGTATCACTAGCAGTCGAGATGACAGGCATCTTATCCACATGGCTGTAACAGATCGTGCAGCCACGTCTCGATCCCTGAGTAAATAGATGGGGACGTTTCAAGACAATAACCATCTGCGCGAACAGTTCGACGACGTCTGCAGCAGCATGGACTATCAGCTCGGAGACCATGGCTGCAGTTACCCTTGACGCTGCATCACAGACAGGAGCGCCTGCAATGGTGTACTCAACGACGAACCTGGGTGCACGAATAGCAAAACGTCATTTTTTCGGATGAATCCAGGTTCTGTTTACAGCATGATGATGGTCTCATCGGTGTTTGGCGACATCGCGGTGAACGCACATTGGAAGCGTATATTCGTCATCACTATACTGGCGTATCACCCGGCGAGACGGTATGGGGTGCTAGTTGTTACACGTTTCGGTCAACTCTTGTTCGCATTGACGGCACTTTGAACAGTGGACGTTACATTTCAGATGTATTACGACCCGTGGCTGTACCCTTCATTCGATCCCTGCGAAACCCTACATTTCAGCAGGATAATACACGACCGCATGTTGCAGGTCCTGTATGGGCCTTTCTGGATAGAAAATGTTCGACCGTTGCCCTGGCCAGCACATTCTCCAGATCTCTCACCAATTGAAAACGTCTGCTCAATGGTGGCCGAGCAACTGGCTCGTCACAATACGCCAGTCATTACTCCTGAACTGTGTAATCGTGTTGAAGCTGCATGGGCAGCTGTACCTGTACGCGCTATCCAAGCTCTGTTTGACTCAATGCCCAGGCGTATCAAGGACGTTATTACGGCCAGAATTGGCTGTTCTGGGTACTGATTTCTCAGGATCTATGCACCCAAAATGCGTGAAAATTCTAGTATAATATACTTGTACAATGAATACCCGTTTATCATCTACATTTCTTTTTGGTGTAGCAGTTTCAATGGCCAGTAGTGTAGAATGTCGTAAAGAGCACTGCTGGCCTAGTCAGAAAGAGCTTGCCCACTGGATCCAGTTCTTTACCTGGCGTGAGTGTCCTGCAGATAGAGGGTAGTGTCGTCGTTTGTCTCGATGCCAGTGAGACCAAGCACCAGCACAAACCTAATCCTCTCGCATAGCGACAAGAGTACAAGGGGATCAGTGTCAACAGGATGACACGATTCCATTCCATGAGACATTGTGGAATGATCTGAGCAATAACGCAGGACACTAATGCATAATCCTGTTACGAGGAGCTGAAAGTGACACTCACTATGCCCCATGCGTTGTTCATTGCTAGCTATTAAACGTTTAACACCAGGAAGGATCGCAAATAATGAAAGTTTACTTACTGTGAGTTTACGCTACACAAGTGACTAAGTGATTTGTTGGTATACAAGTTGCACAGCAGTAACAGTGAAATGTGTGTGGATTGTCAACTGTTATTCGGGGGGGGGGGGGGGGGTGTTGTTTGGGGGAAGAGACCAAACGGCGAGGTCATCGGTCTCATCGGATTAGGGAAGGATGGGGAAGGAAGTCGGCCCTGCCCTTTCAAAGGAACCATCCCGGCATTTGCCTGGAACGATTTAGGGAAATCACGGAAAACCTAAATCTGGATGGCCGGACGCGGGATTGAATCGTCGTCCTCCCGAATGCGAGTCCAGTGTGCTAACCACTGCGCCACCTCGCTCGGTTATGTGTGGGCTTGCATTATTTTGTTGAAAGATAACATCATGGGAGTCTCGAAGGTAAAGTACAGCCACAGACCTTAACACGTCAGTAATGCTATGGCTACTATCCATATTACCGTCCATTTTAACCAGTTGTGACCGTGTTGTGTAGCCCATATCATGAAGTCCAGTGAAAGGTACGTATGACTGGGACGAATGCAGTGTGGCAATGCTCTTTCCCCGCTCACGGATACGTCCATTGTGACGCTTTTCACAGATCCGTTACGGGTCTGAAAAGGGGATATGGTGTCCGTCACTCGTTGCATACGCCCTCTCTACTGCTGTGTCAATCAAAACCGTACTGACAGTCTGTTGTGCTCCAAATGTCACTGTGTTGTCCTTGAGGATACTTCTCTGGCTGCAAACAAGACCATTTCCTGAGTCTATGTACGTGACGTTGCTGTGCGATCCTGTACAGCCGAACGAACAACTGTCTGCCTTCTCAGGCACTAGTCGAGTAGCTCCATTGGGATCCTGCACACCGTCTACTGCGGCCTTCCCGTTGATGTCACATTCGCACGATGGTCGATCGATCCAGACGGACTCAAGCAGCAGTATCGCGGAATGATAAACCGTTGCATTGGTAGACCACGAGAATTTCGCTGTCGAACTCAGACACGTGCTGGCAGACGATCTTTCTCCTTGCAAGAGGAACAACGCGATCTTCTCACGAACAATCAATACTCTGTAGTAATCAACATGGATTCCGGAAACAGCGATCGTGTGAGACCCAACTCGCGTTTTTTGTTCATGAGACCCAGAAAATATTAGATACAGGCTCCCAGGTAGATGCCATTTTCCTTGACTTCCGGAAGGCGTAGCAATGAGCCACTACACCTTAACAATAACATTGACTTTACTATCGGGCTTTATTTGACTATTGTGGACCCGCATACGTTTGTTGGTTTGAACATGCTGCACCCAGACTCTGACAGGGGAAATCTTTTCAATGGGTCTGAGCACTATGGGACTTAACATCTACGGTCATCAGTCCCCTAGAACTTAGAAAAACTTAAGCCTAACTAACCTAAGGACATCACACAACACTCAGCCATCACGAGGCAGAGAAAATCCCTGACCCCGCCGGGAATCTAACCCGGGAACCCGGGCGTAGGAAGCGAGAACGCTACCGCACGATCACGAGATGCGGGCGGGAAATCTTTTCCACCAGCTTACACGGACCCACAAAACGAGGGATAATCTTCTGTGTAATCCCATCACTGGCGTTGCTTTGAGCCCTGAAGTTACGTACTAAAACTAAATCTCCAGCCTGGGGTTTGCTCTCTCTGCGCCCCTCTGTTGTATCTCCCCGCTTGTCTCTGATGCCCTCGAACCATGTTACGTCCGAGCCGCACTCCACTTGACCTTAATACCAGAAGGGTCAATCTTCTCTGGCAGATCACCAATCGTCCACAGGTTGGGAAGGGGAGAGTTAGCGAGGTAGCCCAACATCGATTGGGCAGGTGTAGCCTATGCGCTTCATGAACAGCGGTATTAAAGGCTAATCCCAAGCACCTTATCGACCTACCCCAGTACGATTGACTCTTTGAGTGTTTTATAATTGAATGCGCCATTAATTTGCTTTTAACGCTCTCGTGAAGCCTGACTGCGGTTGGTACTATATGGACGTAACATGCTCGATAGCATAATCAAAACGAAACTTCTTCGTCGGTGCTGACAGAAACGCGGTCGCATCAACAGAAAATAGGGTCTTAGGCGGACCGAAACTGGAGGAAATAATGGTGAGGTGGTTAATGATGGTGCAAGCCGTTGGTTCAAATGGATCTGAGCACTATGGGACTTAACATCTGAGGTCATCAGTCCCCTAGAACTTAGAACTACCTAAACCTAACTAACCTAAGGACATCACACACATCCATGCCCGAGGCAGGATTCGAACCTGCGATCGTAGCGGTCGCTCGGTTCCAGACTGAAGCGCCTAGAACCGCTCGGCCACACCGGCCGGCGGTGCAAGCCGTGATTGATCTGCTGGGGATAAACCATACAAAGTGGCTAAACGTATCGACAGATACAAAAATATAATCGTCTTTATTGCGTGTAAAGGACCAACATAAACAATAAATTATCCATGGGGCTGTCCTCCAGTGCCGGCAGGAGTGGTCGAGCGGTTCTAGGCGCTACAGTCTGGAACCGCGCGACAACTACGGTCGCAGGTTCGAATCCTGCCTCAGGCATGGATGTGTGTGATGTCCTTAGGTTAGTTAGGTTTAAGTAGTTCTAAGTTCTAGGGGACTGATGACCTCAGAAGTTAAGTCCCATAGTGCTCAGAGCCATTTGAACCATTTTTTGTCCTCCCGTGAGGAACACAACAGCCACTGCTGGGTGTTCAAGTTTGGCTCAGCCGTCTTACTCAACTCGTACTGCGCCGTTAACTTCTTAACGTCCTACACCAAACCATTCCAGGAAACATCCTGTTTAATCCTATGAAGTGCTTTAGGCAAACCCAAATGTGCACTAGACAAGATTGAAAATAATTAAAAACCGCCGCAAACAGATTCTTAGAAAGACAAATCTTCCGTTTCTGATCAAGCGAGTGCGGTAGCAAAGAACTCCTCGGGACAGCAGCTATGGTCCCACAGCCTTGCACTTATCGATCCTTTCCCGAACCTGCGCAAAATCAGGGTCCAGGCGCTGCCGTTCCTTCAAATTGCCAAACAGCGAGGGCACCTCCCTTAAAACCGTAGCAACGCTCTCTTCGACCAGCCCGCACTCTTCATGATATTCCCAAGATTCGTCCTCCTGGAAGACCCTACTCAACGCGTCCACCACCTAATTTGCTGTGCCACGCATATGTTTGAGCACGAACTTAAAGGCAGGAATCCAGTTGGCCCAGCTCTCGATCCGCCAGACCTTTCGTCGTCTAGCCAGCTCCCAGCTCAGCGCCTGATCGGAAGGATCCAGATAAAACTGGAACTTTTCAAGGGCAAACAAAACAGCCAGCACTTCCAATTCATAAACAGATTATTTACTTTTTGCCTCGGGGAAACTACGTGACGCAAGTGCGAGAGGTCTCCGCTTGGCTTGTTCCCCAGCAGCTGCTCTCGAATGGGAAGCATCGATCTGCACAATAAAGTCTTCATTAAAGACAGGAATCCCCAATACCGATGCACTCAAAAGAGCTTTCTTCAAGTCATCGAAGACCTCGTGCTGGACCGAAGACCATCAGAAATGCTCATTCTTCTTCCAGAGCTGATTAAGGGGGACACCTATTAGGACAAAGTTATGAGTATACTTTCCAAAAAATTTTACAATCTCTACAAAATTCCCCACTCCTTTCATATCTCTGGGAGGTTTGACGTCAAAAATGGCTTGGGTTCGAGACCAATCAATCACCACGCGTGCACTCGAGGCAGCATGTTCCAAAAACGAAATCTGACAATGAACGATGTTCAACTTGGTTTATCCGACAGTACGGCCCCCTTAAGGCTACTTAACACCTGGGACAAGTGATGTGTGTGCTCCTCAAAGCTCTGACTAGAAATGACCACGTCGTCCACGTTATTACAAACGCAGCGAAATATGAGGTCCCCTAGCACCAGATCAAGCAGTCGAGACAGTACAGCGAGGCCAAAACACACACGATTAAAGTCACACAAGCTGTAATCGGTGCAAAATGTAGTAACACTTTTACATTCCTCAGCTAACGGTATCTGGTAGTATGCTTGATTGAATCAAAGGCAGTAAAAATCTTAGCGCCCAAAAACCATGAAAAAACAATTATGTAAATCAGGCACGGAGACCGATTCAAGTACAACTTTCTGATTAATGGCCACGTAATCAACAACCGACCTGCTCCTCCAGCCTTAGGCATCAGGAAAATCAGCGAAGCTCTTCCATTTTTGGAGGTGACGACCTATACGGGGTCTGCCTCACAGGAACGGAATCAGTTAATCGAATCTGATATTCAATGCAGTAAGTAGGTTAGTAATGACTTCATGAAACTGTTGTAAAACGTCCAAAACACACACACTCTCTCAGGAGCACTTAGAATGTCCAAATAAAAGGGCTCCTCATTTCCACCAACCCGGATGAGCAACATGCTGTTCTTTATGGTGGCAAAATGGAATTTTAACATTTAATTTGAAAAAAAAAATTGCGGTCAACATAGTTAATAGCGCAATGGTTTCTAAACAAAAAATAACACCCTTAAATGAACGAGGTAGTAAGTTTTTTAACACTCAAAAAATAAAATGGCCAGGAAAGTTTCTCTATTTTGAGTTTCACACTACATCAGCCCAAGATAGGCAAAGCACTAGCATTAGCGGCTGTACATTTATTATTGACACAGGTCATCGGGCAAAACCCTCCCACGCTAAGATAGCGATGATAAAATTTGTTATCCATCAGTGATACCGAACAGCCAGAATCCAATAGTGCACTCTCCGGTTCGGAATTCAGACTCACACAAATGAAAGGCAAAGAATTAGCCTGGATGAGACGTATATTATACAAGCGCTACAGCGGTGCGAGCTTATGCTTCCTACGCGTCGTCACATCCTGGTGTCATTGGTTTCCCCGTAACTGCGTACAATCCGTAGCCAATGACACCGAAAACATGCCCTCTCTGCCGGCGCTTACAACTACTTTCTCACTAGTATTATCCGCATATTTAACATTCTCTATTGCCGGAACCACACAAAACAAACCAGCAAATAACTATGGCCTTTCAGAGAGCACTAGGCAACTACGATCTTGCGGTCACATTCCGTCTAAAATTGCGCGAACCACATCACTTTCGGGTAAGTCCAATTCGAGGGCGGCACAAGAAATTTTCTTAAAATTCATCCTATGAATCTGAGTCTGCCATCTGCTTTTCCTACTGTTTGTTTTATGTGGTCATTCCACATAAGGTCGCTCCAGGTAGCTACTCCTAGATGGTATAGACTGTTTCGAGCAATTTGTCATCATTAGTGGAGTAGTGAATGTCTTTTACTGTGTATTTGGAATATTTTACATTTATTTACATTCAGCGTCAACTTCAAATGGCTTTGAGCGCTATGGGACATAACATCTGAGGTCATCAGTCCCCTAGAACTTAGAACTACTTAAACCTAACTAACCTAAGGACATCACACACAACCATGCCTGAGCCAGGACTCGAATCTGCGACCGTAGCGGTCGCGCGGTTCCAGACTGAAGCGCCTAGAACCGCTTGGCCACACCGGCCGGTTCAGCGTCAACTGCCAGAGCCTGCTCCTTTCACCAGTCCTCTGAAGATCGTTCTGCAAATTGATACTGTCTTCTCGCGTTGCTCCTCTCTTGTAGAAAACCGTACCGTGCTTTCTGCTAGGTCATATACATTGTAAACAGTAACGGTACTATCACACTTCCTTCGAGTGCTCCAGAAATTACCTTTACATCTGTCGAGTTTGTTCCGTTAAGAGCGACATGTTGAGTTCCGTCTGTATGGAAATTTTGAATCCAGTCGCAAAACTGGTCCCAAATATCCGTATTTTGCTTCACTAAACGGCAATGCGGGACGGTGTCAAATTCCCTCCTGAAGTCAAGAAACACGGTATCAACCTGAGGGACGTTGTCCACAGCGGAGGAATAGAGCGGAATACGTTTCGCAAGATCTCTGTTTGAGGAATCCATGTTGATTGTTATAGAGATTTTCATTCTCCAAAAACATGATAATTCTTGAGCATAAAACATGTTCCGTAATTTTACAATAGACTGACATCGACGATATAGGCTTGTGCATCTGTTCTGCAACCCTTCTTGGAAAGGGGAACGTCCTGTGTTTTCAAGCCTTTAAGTACCCTTAGTTGGCCCAGCAAACTACAATAAACTGCTGCTAGAAGCGCAGCAAGTTCTTTTGCATAATTTTTGTAGAATCGTATAGGTATCACATCTGATTCTGGTGCTTTTCTTCTATTAAACGATTGTAGCTGCGTTTCTATGCACTATTGGTTAGATCAATATCTGCCATTACGACAATCTTACGATGATTGAAAGGAGGGATCGTGTTACGATCTTCCACAGTGAAACAATGTCGGAAGACCGAATTTAATATTCTGGCCTACTGTCTATTATCTTCATTTTTGGTGCCGGTAAAGCTATCGAGCTAATTAATAAAGGGTTTCAACCGCTTACTGATTTTACATCAGATCAAAACCTCTTACAGTTTTCAGTCAGATCGGTCAACAAGGGTTTACTTTCGGTCATGAAACACTTCTCTCGTTGTTCACCTTACGCTCATTTTCGCTTCGTTCAGCTTTGGTTTGTCACTTTTGTCTTCTCCTTAATCCGTGGTGAAGTTCTCCTTGTTTACGTAGAAGTTTTCTAACACATCTATTAAATCATGGCAGTCCTCCCACCCCTTATGACCTCGCTCGAAACGTACTTATCTAAAGCGAATTCAACTATGATTTTGACATTTTCCCATCTATGGTTCACACTTTGGCCCTCAGCGCCGAATATTTGATTCTGCCTCCTCAGATACTTTGCAATTTGTATCCAGCCACTCTTGCTAAACAAAAATATTATCCCACCTTTCTTAAAATTCCTTGTAAAGCCCGCCACACATCCTGATGACCACTGATACCTTCTCTATGTTATCTGATTTGATATGCTCAGGAATATTTGTTGCCAGAAGGTTTAAGACATTACCTTCACGGGTTGGTTCTCTAATTATCTGCTCGTAGTAATTTTCAGACAAGACATTCCGAATAACTTCATGCGTCTCATTTCGGTACCATGACTTCCCCAGTCTACACCTGGCGTGTCAACCCTACTACAAAGGCATGATCAGGAAAATTACTAACACCATTCTCTAAGTTCTCTCGGAAACGCTCTACCACTACAGCTCCCGGCGGTGTATAAAAGCATCTGGTTACCGGTTTTGACCAACCGTTGGAGCTTGACTTCACTCAGACTACGTCACATTCGGAATCCATGATAAACTCGCCAGATATTATCGAATTATTTACAGTAATAAATACGCCGCCATCATTGGCGACAAATCTATCGTTACGATAAATATTCCAATCTGAACTTAGGATTTCGTTGTTGTTCACTTTTGGTTTCAACTAACTGTTCCTAATAATATCTGGGCATTATAACCTTCAATAAGCGATACCAATTCTGGAACCTTACCATGGAAGCTCCTGCAGTTTACTAGTATCATATTAACCTTTCCCTCTCCGATTTGCGAGAACTAGCATTCTCTGAGATCATTGTGGTTTGAGAAGTGGTGCAGATTTGGTGATTGTGGAAACTCAAAGTTTGAAGACAATTCTACATACTGCCTTGATTTTTACTGTGATATATCAGGTACACTGTGCAAAGTTGGTTGTTTAATGATCGATGCAGACATTGGATACATAGGTAAATCGAAGTCTGGATACAATTTTGTACTGTGCTTCAGTGTTCAGATGCTGCACCATAGAGTCTGACTGTGTGCTGACTTGATTTCTGTTGCTGCTAAGATGTACCAGGAACTACATCGGCTATATCAAGTAGCTGATGCGCAGAGGGAGAAATATATAAAAACCATGAAAACACATACACACAATGAATAATAATAAATAATTATAGGGGTTTCTACTTGCAATCACGTGTTTTATTCTGTCTGGAGCTGGCAGATCTTTAATGACTCTTCATAATGATGAAACTTCCTCTAGGGCGTTTCACATGTGTTCAACATGTGCCAAGTTTGCCTGATGAGTGGATCATATGACGAAGTGGTGTTAAGTTACTGCAGCTCCATGGAAATCGGGAGTACTAGTAACATTGCAGGCTGTGCTCATCTGCCCGGGTCAGTTATCTTGAATCTCAGTTTTGGATTCTATCATCATTCGAGACGTCCTGGATTGTCATATTGTAATGTAACATCAATCATCTGCCATCTTGGATTTTAAACGTAGTGACCATCTTAGATTCTGTACTTAGCACAACTTACTTTCACTGTGACGTAAGGAGAAAACCAATAGGACACAGGAAATTGACACCCATGCAGACTGCACCAGCCATGGAATGTTTGTGAACTGTAAATAGATCCTACAACAGTTATACTTTACGGTATCAGGGGGAAATACAATATAATACGACTAGTTTGGAGCTAAGGTGTTTCAGGTAGCAGCACCCAACAACATGTGAAACCTATGATGTTACACTTATTTATAGACTCTATATCAGCACGATTGGTATGTCAGTGACACAGAACTTATACTGATCTGTCGTGTTGGGTCTGACATCTGCCTTAAAGCCCTTGTGGGACTCTGTTGCTTGCAGAAGTTCGATTAATATTGCTGTAATATGAGGAAATTAGTTACAATTTTACTAGAAAATAAGAAAATATATTACACAAGATAAATTGTTATAATTTGATAGTAACATGGAGTAATTTGTTACAAATTTTACTGTAATGATTGGGGGACAATTTGTTAAAATTTTCAATGTAACGTGGTTCTTTTACTTGCAATTTTTGCTGTAACATGCGACATTTTGTTACAATTTCATTGTAACAGCGAGTGTTCTATTAAAATTTCACTGTAACATGTAGATGTATGGAATGAAGTGTTACGTAGTCTCCACCGACCAGTGCATGAAATGTTCAGCTTATTATTACGTTACCACTTCATACAAAATATTCAAGCTCCAAACTTTATCAGAAATATGTCAGACCAGCTTTCATAAAATTAAAATTCCACATGATCTTGAACAACTCCAGGTTCGATAATTGTCAGAAATATTTCACTACAGTCAAGGTTATTTCAATGTCCTATAGTCTAGCAGGTTTGTAGAATTCCTACAAGTTGACATGTGCAGTTATTTTTCATCACATCTCTGGCACTCATTTTTGGAACTAGCAAACGCGCTCTTACACAAATGCCCTTGTTGAAGGTGGTGGTGGTGGTGGTTAGTGTTTAACGTCCCGTCGACACCTTGTTGAAGGAATCATCCTTGTACACATCTGTAAATGATTTAGAAATACTACAAAAGCATTTAAGCTCACAAACAGAAGTTCCTCTCCCTCACCATTCGATTACGAAAATGAGAGCCTTTCATCTATCGCTTGGCCGCGGTGGGAGAGGGGTGCGGGTGTTGCCGCGCGCTCTAGGGCGTAAGTTAGTTTAAGTTAGATTAAGTAGTGTGTACGCCTAGGGACCTATGACTTCAGAAGTTTGGTCCCACAGTAACTTACCACAAATTTCCAAACATATCGCTCACAACTTCTAATTTCTCAGCTGTCACAGCTTAGAAATCTGCTGGACATGTTAGATGCTTCATATATAACGTAAACACTTACATTTTTATTTGAGGAATCGCTTAAAAATCACTTAAAATGCAATGCTGACCTTTACATTAGATCTCTTTTGGTTTGCGAGATGATTGAAGTTGAATGTTTTGTCCATATCGATATCAGTTTTCCTGCACACCATGACATACCTGTTAGCGTTCGTTAAAGGATATTATTGTCATTTGCAAAAAGTGTGTAGCCATTGTGGTATAGCAAGATGAAAATCTGTGGTATGCACCGATTGCTATTATTTTACTGAATTCGCCGTGGGATCTACTGTTTCAGTCTGTAGAATAAATGCACTACTAAACCAACAACCGGCCGGCCAGGGTGGCCAAGCGGTTCTAGGCGCTACAGTCTGTAACAGCGCGACCGCTACGGTCGCAGGTTCGAATCCTGCCTCGGGCATGTATGTGGGTGATGTCCTTAGGTTAAGTAGTTCTAAGTTCTAGTGGACTGATGACCTCAGAAGTTAAGTCCCATAGTGCTCAGAGCCATTTGAACCATTTTTGAAACCAACAACCACTAGTACTCTATCAACTGCAGCACATCAACCACACGTCTTTAGGAACTATTATAGCGTATTTTCTCACACAAGTATCCTTCTAATTGACTCCTGTGTAAGGTTCAAATCGTGCTACTGTGTTTTGAGGAGCACTCATGTTGATGTCTTACATATCAAATTCGTGCAGTCTGGACGTATTTGGTCATTACTTCACATCAGCTCCACAAACGCAATTTACCCGGTTTGTGATGACAGACCTCTCGAAACATAATAGAATTTGTTGTAGCGTACATGATGAGCTGACAATCCTAAACTATCATACTGAGGAAAGTGTAAGTTATAACAGCAGACCCCCGCTAACATGAGTGTTCACAACGTTGGTCAACTGAAGACTTACCGCACACACACACCCTTGTTTTAGAAATCATTCGCCTTGAATGATTTAGAAATCCTGTGGAAACGTCAGCTGTCTACACTGTCTTTACTGATGCGGACCCCGTACACCAACACAACTATCCTTTTCAGTCTGAGCACTTCTCTATTGGAAGCTTTTATTCGAGCAGATTTTGATATGAAACTCGCTGATTTCAACGTAAAATGGACTGATTAGCTATATGTATATGCTGTAGTGTGTATGGCCACTTCCTATTCTGTTGTTTTGGATAGCTGTCTTTCATATCTTCCGATCACGAACCTATGACACTTGACATTTATTTTCATCTAGCACACAGAAATATAGCACATTCACTAATCAAAAGGGCCACTCTTTCACGACTGAAAGTATTTGTGATACCTGTAAGCACAAGGAATTCACGCTACTACTGTTAAGTTATAAACTGTGGCCCTAAAAAAGCGACTATATAGACTACGATTATTTTAGGTTAGCTACAAGCCGTTGGAAAACACAAATAACTGAAAAATCAAGCTACATTCCTTCTTGACGTCCACCAAATGAAGGTGCATGTGGGGAGTCTGAAGTACACCATTCCTCTGTCGTATCTGGTATACTTGAAAACATGTTGGACGTAAACCGAAGCGTTCAGTTTTACAGCTGTAGTGATTTTCAGTCGATAATTGGTACAGCTGACATTTTTTAAGCACTAAGGGTGTACTTCGTCAGCCATTATATTGATAGTTATTGTGAGCGAGAGACTGATGTGAGCGAGAGTTCTGTTCTTGTTCGCGACGTTAGTGCACTATCAGGAGCGTAGTGTTAGGTTCGGATATGAAACGCAGGTGTCTTGTATTTGTCTATTCCCGACAGGGAGCTCGCTTTCATCACGTTGGTGAGCGAGATGTGTATTGATAATATTCGATTTTCTGTAAGTACAGCCGATAACAAACAGTGAAATATCACCATAGGTATAGGCTAAGACCCAAAGCAGGTTTTAGACCTATGTAGTTGACATGAAGTACCATTCATAAGACTTCCACTTAAGTCCGTCACATGTGTGCCTTTCATGCTAGTACAAGTAATGGACTCCCTACAACATTCTGTGTCATCCCCGCCGACCTAAAGAATGATCGTCCTATACGCAGGTTGTCGTTTGGAGAGGAACCGTGGTCAGGAAGCGTGGACTGCTCATGAATGGCATCGCACTGAGTTACAATATTAATCGCGGTTCTGGACTATCTCAGATGAACATCGTAGGCGAGTATGGCAGCGATATGGGGAGATATCTCTTTCTTCCAATGTTTTGTCAAGGCACAGCGGTGTTATTCGTGGCGTCATAGTGCGGGGAGCCAGCGGGTAGTGACTGAGGGAGCTCTGACAGCCCAACGATACATCACAGACATCGTGCGTCCTCAGATATTACCTCTCATACAATAATATCAACGTGTCATTTTTCAACAGCACAATGCTCGTTCACGCATATTATACAGTACTGGCCATTAAAATTGCTACTCCATGAAGATGACATGCTACGGACGTGAAATTCAGCCGACAGGAAGAAGATGCTGTGGTATGCCAATAATTAGCTTTTCAGAGTACTCACACAAGGCTGGCGCCGGTGGCGACACCTACAACGTGCTGATATGAGGAAAGTTTCCAACCGATTTCTCATACACAAACAGCAGTTGACCGTCGTTGCCTGGTGCAACGTTGTTGTGACGGCTCGTGTAAGGAGGAGAAATGCGTACCATCACGTTTCCGACTTTGATAAAGGTCGGATTGTAGCCTATCGCGATTGCAGTTTATCGTATCGCGACATTGCTGCTCGCGTTGGTCGAGATCCAATGAGCAGTTCGACGACTTTTGCAGCAGTATGGACTATCAGCTCGGAGACCATGGCTGCGGTTACCCTTGACGCTGCATCACAGACAGGAGCTCCTGCGATGGTGTACTTAATGGCGAACGTGGGTGCACGAATGGCAAAACGTCATTTTTTTGGATGAATCCAGGTTCTGTTTACAGCATGATAATGGTCGCATCCGTGTTTTGCGACATCGCGGTGAACACGCATTGGAAGCGTGTATTCGTCATCGCCATACTGGCGTATCACCCAGCGTAATGGTATGGGGTGCCATTGGTTACACGTGTTGGTCACCTCTTGTTCGCATTGACGGCAATTTAAACAGTGGACGTTACATTTCAGATGTGTTACGACCCGTGGCTGTACCCTTCATTCGATTCCTGCGAAACCCTACATTTCAGCAGGATAATGCACGATCGCATGTTGGAGGTCCTGTACGGACCTTTCTGGATACAGAAAATGTTCGATTGCTGCCCTGGCCAGCACATTCTCCAGATCTCTCACCAATTGAAAACGTCTGGTCAATGGTGGCCGAGCAACTGGCTCGTCACAATACGCCAGTAACTACTCTTGATGAACTGTGGTATCGTGTTGAAGCTTCATGGGCAGCTGTACGTGTACACGCCATCCAAGGACGGCCGCGGTGGCCGTGCGGTTCTAGGCTCTCCGGTCCGGAGCCGCGCTGCTGCTACGGTCGCAGGTTCGAATCCTGCCTCGCGCATGGGTGTGTGTGATGTCCTTAGGTTAGTTAGGTTTAAGTAGTTCTAAGTTCTAGGGGACTGATGACCACAGCAGTTGAGTCCCATAGTGCTCAGAGCCATTTGAACCATTTTTGAGCCATCCAAGCTCTATTTGACTCAATGCCCAGGTGTAGCAAGGCCGTTCTTACAGCCAGAGGTGGTTGTTCTGGGTACTGATTTCTCAGAATCTATGCACCCAAATCGCGTGAAAATATAATCACACATCAGTTCTAGTATAGTATATTTGTCCAATGAATACCTGCTTATCATCTGCATTTCTTCTTGGTGTAGCAATTTTAATGGCCAGTAGTGTATATCCCTATGAAGTGTCCACATGATTTTGAAGTACTCCCATGGCCAGCAAAATCCCCAAATCTGTTCCCAACGAAACATGTGTGGTACCAGCTCAGACATCAACTACACCCCTGCCACTTTTCAGGATATCAAGAACCAGTTGCAAGAGTCGTGGACCAGCTTGCCTCAGGAGATGACATAATGGCTTTTTCGCCTGCTTGAGAACCAAATCAGTGTATACATCCAAGTCAGAGTGGGAGGTATATTGCATATTCATTGCCATGCTTCGGTCGACCATGCCTGACCACCACAAGGGACGAACGATGTGTTGTGCACCCAGCAACTCTTCAGTCCGTCACGTATGTGCCCTTCATCCCAAAACAAGTAATGGACTCCCTGCAACATTTTTTTGGGCTGATTCAGCCAAGTTTTTGTAAATGAGATTCGATTTTGTAATAACTAAAATAATATCACTTACTCTTCTCTCAACTCGTAAAATATCATTTCGATATGCCTCCCTTTCTGGATGCTTCAGATTTATTTTTCCTCAGGCAGAGTATATTGTAAACAGTAATGGGCCTATGGCGTTCCTTCCGCCAGCACATCCGAACTCACATTTACGACTGCAGATTTCTGTCTGTTAATAATGATATGCGGTAGTTTATTTGCCAGAAACTCTCCAATCGAACCACAAATCTGATCTCACATCCCATACAGTGGTGTTTTGTTCATTACGGGACAGCACGGAACGGTGTCTGACGCCCTTCGGAAGTCGAGGACACGGCATCTACATGCAGCCTTGTCAGTCTCGTGGTCTAACAGAGCGGGCTGGATTTCGTACGATATTTCATTGCGGAATCTGTGTCGATTCCCACGCAGGAATTTTTGTGTTTCCAGAAACATAGGTTACACAAGCGAGCTTAAATCGTGTTCTAAAACTTCTGTAACTGATTGAAAATGGAAATAAGGTGCGTTTTTATCTTTTTTTTTTCAAACACTAGGAACACTTCGTACATCCATCGGGCTTACGGTAGACTGCTGCCAGAGGAGGAGCAGACTCTTTCGCGTATTCTGTGCAGAATCTTACAGGTACCGTGTTATCGCATCATGTTCAATCACCTTCCTTCTGCTGAGCGACTTTATTTGAATTTATACATCGCGGTTACTTATTTTTATATGTAGCTTTTTCTAGTTCTTGTGACAATTGAAAGGTTGAGACTGAGCACGACCTTCCTCAGTGAAACAATTTTCGAAAAAGAAACTTGTATTTCGGCCTTCTCTATGTCATGCACCGTTTGGGTGCACTATGGTCACTGAGTGTCTGGTCATACGGTTTCGCTCTGTTTAATTATCTAACATTACAACAAATTCCTTAGGACTGAATGACTTCGTCGTCATCGGGATGTAGAACCCTGATGTTCCTAGATTCCCTCAGTCGAGGAGAATGCCGGGATATTTCCATTGAAAAAGACTCGAATAATTTCCTTCCGGATTCTTACCCTATGCGTAGTTATGCTCCATACGCTAATAGCTTCCTTGTAGACGAAACGCTAAACGCTAATCATCCTTCTCCTTCAGGCGCGTTGCTGGTATCTTCCCTTCGCGTTGCGTTCGTGTTGTGTCATGAGTTCAGAGCGCGTAGGTTGTGGTGTTGTCGGTAATGAAGACTGAATCTGGAATACTTTCTAACAGACTGCATATAATTTGGTTATGGTTTTGTCTTGATTACAAAGTAGTTTTATTTACTTTCAACTCGTGTTCTCCTGTAATATAGGCCCGCACACATGTCCCGTTTACTACGTAAAAATATTTTTCTTTGCCCCGTCTTCAGGGTCCACCAAGTTTGGACGACGTGTAGTAGAATTATTCGGAACTCACGTGTCCTACCGATTGTTATTAATTCCTACTTGGCCCATTTCCAGATTTGGTTCTCATGTCGAGCTGGGAACCTGTGTTGTGATGAATCCACAAGTTAACATTGTTTACATAAAGGAGCTGTTGATTTCAAACTTATTTTATATAATTTTGCGGGAGAAGCGAATTTGTCACTGACGACGTCGCACCAATTAGTGTTTACTTGAAACTGAAGAAGACGTTTGTAGTTTTCTTCGTATATGATATCCCAGTTTGCTGTTCATTGTTTCCACTCTGTTAACACTTCTCTTAATTCTCTACACAATCTCCAAATGGCCAGGATTAAGTAAAGCTGTCACGTACCCGTATGTTAGTTTGAACAGCACATTAGGTATGCTCCTATTACACTTGTCTTTCTCCGACCTATCAACTAATTTACGCTTGAATTTTTTTTTAGACAACATGGTTGTGTGGAGATAACAGCGATCAATTTACTTATAATCAATTATTCAAAATGACAGTCACAATCGCACTGTTTTCATCGTATGTTACATGGCATTTTTCTTAAAAAAATTCTTAGCACAATTCGGAATAATCTTTTGTTGCAAATATTTTCTATTAAACAATATTTTAGTATTTAATTCCATAATATTAGTTCTAATTTTCCTAAATGTCTTAAGTTCTCCAACTACCTGACTTGGTAGAATGCATAAATTTTTAGACAACATAGTTGTCTAAAAACGAGGATAATGGAATGTAGTCAAATTAAATCGGGTGATGCTGAGGGAATTAGATTAGGAAATGAGACACTTAAAGTAGTAAAGGAGTTTTGCTATTTAGGAAGTAAAATAACTGATGATGGTCGAAGTAGAGAGGATATAAAATGTAGACTGGCAATGCCAAGGAAAGCGTTTCTGAAGAAGAGAAATTTGTTAACATCGAATATAGATTTATGTATCAGGAAGTCGTTTCTGAAAGCATTTGTTTGGAGTGTAGCCATGTATGGAAGTGAAACATGGACGATAACTAGTTTGGACAAGAAGAGAATAGAAGCTTTCGAAATGTGGTGCTACAGAAGAATACTGAAGATAAGGTGGATAGATCACGTAACTAATGAGGAGGTATTGAATAGGATTGGGGAGAAGAGAAGTTTGTGGCACAACTTGACTAGAAGAAGGGATCGGTTGGTAGGACATGTTTTGAGGCATCAAGGGATCACAAATTTAGCATTGGAGGGCAGCGTGGAGGGTAAAAATCGTAGGGGGAGACCGAGAGATGAGTACACTAAGCAGATTCAGAAGGATGTAGGTTGCAGTAGGTACTGGGAGATGAAGCAGCTTGCACAGGATAGAGTAGCATGGAGAGCTGCATCAAACCAGTCTCAGGACTGAAGACAACAACAACAACAGTTGTGTGGAGATAACAGCGATTAATTTACTTATAATCAATTATTCAAAATGACATTTTGAATAATTAATGTACGCTTGGAATAACAGGGAAACCTACACGTTAACGTAGATTCCGAAACGTCGGAGCCACTCTGCATTTTTCACATTGCCAGCGGTGAAATAGGTCAGAATCCTAAGACTGACCGAGATTCGTACCGAAGAGATACCCATCTGCAGTGCGCCACATTGTCACTGAGCCACAGGCTATATAAGTGTCGCCCCCTCCCCCGTAGCTTAACCATACATACTAACTAGGCAAGTAGCCAAATTCTGGATTTCCGTTGGTCCGGCATTAATCTGTTGCGAGAGGGGGGAAGGGGGGGGGGGGGAGCAGCATTGTGCGCTAAAAGCAACGTAGTCGATCGTGCAAACTCCAGAGTGATTGCAGAGAAGAGCTCCACAGCAACTAGAGTCGGACCTGGCCTCAGGCGCCTGCAGGAAGCGGTGACCATCACATTGGCATACGATCTGCATGAGGCATTTCTCATGTCCCGCTTTTGCTGGAATAAATCACGGTGATACACCGTTACAGACCAAAGAGGTTGAAAGCAACAAGATAGGTTGGGTTAAAATAATACGTCAAATAGCTTGGTTGCCTAATATACATACGTGTGCGCCACTAGCCTAGATATAAATGTACGTAAAATGTGTCCTGCCTCAGAAACAATTCGGAATAAGGGATATGCCCGTATAAAGTTTTTTGCTTTAAATGAGCGTTCCTGTCACATGTATTTTGTATTTTAAATATGTCTAAACAGATAGAGACGAATATTGAATTTTCAGTGTACCAATACAATCATAATACAGTCAAATAATATTTGTTGTATTGAACTGATCTTGAGACAAATGTGTTATATGCTGTCAAACATTAAAGATACAGGTAATGGTTGGAGAATGAACGAAAATGATCGAAATTAATCACTAGTAAAAACACACTGCCGGAAAAAAATTGTTAGACACTTTTATAGTACACTCAAGATTTATTGTTGCAATAGTGCATATGGAGTACATGAAATGATTACATTTACGGTTCAATAGCACAAGCGTTTCTGAGGTACCAGGCATCGTCTCATGCCGGCACACACATATTAGTACGTGGGTTAGCCTCCACGTGCGGCAATAAAGGCACTGACTGTCGATCGTACAGATAGCATATACTGTCCTGACGTACGTTATTCCATGCCTGCTCGAACTGTTCACGTAGTTCTGTGAGAACTGTTGGCTGACGGGTCCTCCTCTGGCCATATACCACACGTGCTCGATTCGAGAGAGGTCGGGACATCATGCTGCTCAGGGAGGTTGCTACACGTCTTGCACAGCACGAGATGTGTGTGGGCGAGCATTATCCTGTTGGAACAACACATCGCCCTCGGGTTGCAAGAACGGCAGAATAAATGAATGTCGTGTGACTAGGGTCTCGCGTCGGGTAGACCGTTCGTCCGGTGCAAGTGTTTCAATTTGACGCCACTTTGGTGACTTGCACGTCGATGGGGATGAAATGATGATGATTAGGACAGCAAAACACCTAGTCCCTGAGTGGAGAAAATCTCCGACCCGCCGGGAATCGAACCCGGGCCCTTAGGATTGACATTCTGTCGCGCTGCTACCGGGGGCGGACATAACGGGAGAAGAACGGGTCTAACAATATTCTGCAGGAATCGAGAGCTGGTTGAGTCCCCTCAAGAACACCAAAGGTGAAGGAGTGTTGTATCTTATTGAAAAAAATAAAAAAATAAATAAAAAGGCTCTGAGCACTATGGGACTTAACGTCGGAGGTCATCAGTCCCCTAGAACTTAGAACTACTTGAACCTAACTAACTTAAGGACATCACACACATCCTTGCCCGAGGCAGGATTCGAACCTGCGACCGTAGCGGTCGCTCGGTTCCAGACTGTAGCGCCTAGAACCGCTTGGCATCCCCGGCCGGCGTTTCACAAAGTGCGAGTGCGACAAGAACACGACATGTCATTCTTCAGAAATAAAAGCTACTTCGTTGCAACTCAAAGGAGTGTTATAGGACCGTTACAATTTATAATATACGAAGAGAGATCATAAATTGACGTCTCTTGTGTCTTAAAAAATAATAATGAACATATAACAGTGCTGTGACAGAGCGGTTCTAGGCGCTTGAGTCTGGAGCCGCGCTGTTGCTGCAGTCGCGGGTTCGAGTCCTGCCTCGGGCATGGATGTGTGTGGTGTCCTTGGCTTGGTTGGGTATGGGTGGTTCTACGTCTGGGGGACTAATGACCTCGGATGTTGAGTCCCATAGTGCTTAGAGCCATTTGAATATAACAGCGGAGATAGTGCATATTACAGCCTGAACTGTCCTCTATACAACACTACCGTTCAGCATGGTCACCATGCATTTGGAAACATTTGCGATAACTCAGGCATCAGAAACTGTTTGGAAAAATTCAGAGTTTTTCTTTTTGCCCCACGATTTTAAAAACCCACGTTTCGCTCTTGAGTGTGAACTTACCGCATACGGCACTGGGTGGGGCCAGTGTGTGTTGGACGAATGCGCTTTACGAGACAGCACAAATCAGGCCTACGTCATACTCTCAGACGACCATCACTTGTCTACAGGCAGAATCTGCGTTTGCCGCTGAAGTCCATGGCGCGCCATTCACGTTCCAAGTGATCCTCTGATGCCAGCAGTCGAGCAGTGCACGTCATTGCGAGGTGTGAGTGGAAGACGGGCTACAGATTTGCGTGTACTGCTAATATCCGGTTCGTAACAATTTGTGTTAACACGACTGGGCTCACAAGCCCTATTGTCTGTGCTGTGGCAGCTTTCATAGAGATGGGGCCCCTCCACGCCCGCACCAACGTGGTGACCAAACCAAAAGTTCTACTGTCACCTCCGTCAACATGTTAGTTATCTAATAGGTGGATCACAGGATGCTGGGCTGTGATGTTATCCGTGCGTCTGGGTAAGACTACGGATTAACACGGTCCATCAGATGAAAGATAGTGGATGAAACGCTAATGAGGGTAGTAATTTGAAGAGCAGAGGGAAAAAAGTACCAAGGCTCGTGCCGTGGGAAAAAAAACCTCTGCGACAGTGGGATGGGTAGTAAGAGCAGTAGTGGCTTACGAGCTGCGATAGTTCATGCATGGTTGGGTTTGTTAGTGTGGGTATCATGCATCATTACCGTGGCAGGCGATGGCGATGTATCCGAGTTTACTGTAGCCGCTGGAACAATAAAGACCGTTATATAGTAGTGGGAGATCGGCCATATATCGTCTCACTGTGTGTGTGTGGGGGGGGGGGGGGGGGGGGAGGGGGGAGAGCTTGTCTGCATGTAGTGTACGGCACGGCTTCCCTGCAAGGTGACAGTTATTCGGCAAGTGTGTTCCAACTAGACATCCAGTAATGGTGTCTGATTATCAGGGGCTCACCTGTACTATTGTGCTTGGGTGTACTTGGCCATAGATGTTATGTCCTTACAAGTATGTCTTTTGGTCTTTTATGTTTCCATCTGTGGTTGTGGTCGTAGTTCCCCAGATTCAGAATAAACGGGTTCTGCGAATGTCTGCAGTTTCTGTATAGTCTTGTAGTGAATTTGTGGATTAACTCCGCGAGAGTCTAAAGTCGGCATTCCCGGTGAAGGTCCACGATGCGTTTGTATCGTGGAGCATTGCTTATGGTTTTGAGTAGTTTGTTTTGTATGATCTGCAGACGGCGCAGGCGTGTGGGCGCAGCGTATCCCCAGACAGGAGCTGCGTACGTCATCAGGGGTCGGATAAGTGTCATGTGCATGGACCTCGACACCCTTCTGTTCAGTGTGCTACGCCTGTTGAGCATAGGGTAGAGCTGTTTGAGCCTCGCGCTTGCTCGGTTGGTCATGTGTTGTATGTGGTACCCCAGAGTAATTTCCGGCCCAGCCGAACACCGAGATATTTGACTTTCTCGCGGAAACGTATTGGGCGTGCATGTAGAGTTATTGGTCTGCAGTATCGGTGTTTGCGCAGTTGCTTCCGTCTTCTTCTGAACAGAACGGCTTCGCACTTGTCGGCGTTTACTCTAACACGCCACTCTGACTGCGGTCTGTAAGCGTGACGTAATGTTTGATGGTTTCCAATCTTGCGCGAGGATGGCTGAGTCATCTGCGTAGAATCCCATCGTTGTGTTGTGCTGTTGTAACATTACGGTCTGCTACTGCCGCCCTTACAATACGAGGATCCTGGTGGACGTGTGTGCTGCGTAAACGTCCGCAGCCTCGTCTACGGGTGTGAGAATGTTCACGTGACTACTGATACCATCTCCGCACAGCTGTCGCAGCAAGTCAGTTCTCCGAAATGACGGTCCTGCTACTCGGAAAGCCACGAGTGCGTCTCTGTGGCACGGTTGCCTGCTTGCTTCACATGACTGCACCACACTGAGCCTTCTCGCTGTCAGGATTCCATGTTAAAGGGTACACACAGATGGCGCTCTGTTAGCTATCCCAGTACTTTATCTTTTGGCAGACGACGTCGAAACCATTGCCAGTGCATCTAGTGTCCCCTCGGTGGCATACGCCATTATCGGATCACTTCGAGACGTCATCTTTCCAGATGTACTAATTTTTTCCGTTCCAGACTGAAGCGCCTAGAAGGTTGGTTGTAGCCCCTCAGTGACCTGCTTCTAACCAACACACGACCATCACTGGCACCGAGGCAGAACCAGCTTTCATCAGAAAACACAACGCACCTGCACCTTTCCCTCCACTGAGCTCTCCCTTGACGCCACTGAAGTCTCAAATGACGGTAGTTTGGGGTCAGTGTAATGCACTCTACAAGACATCTGGCTCGGCGCTGTCCTTGAAGTAACAGTTCATTGAGTCACTGTGGTGCCAGCTGCTGCTCAAATTGCTGCTGTAGATGCAGTTATGAAGCGCCAGAGCCATGCGCCGAACACGACGATCCAAAATGCGAGGAAATTGATGGAGTACTTGCATGTCTTCTGCTTGGTGAAGGAAAATTTTTTGACATGTGAACGAGTATGTGACAGCAAGAGGAATACGAGTAAAAGTTGACATGGAAGCACCAGACACCAGGGAAACAGTCATTTTTCGTCGACAGCGATAAGACGGCTGGACTAGAATGTTTAACGTGAATTACCACCAAATGTGCAGGCCGGGGTGGTCCCGCGGTTCTAGGCGCGCAGTCCGGAACCGTGCGACTGCTACGGTCGCAGGTTCGAATCCTGCCTCGGGCATGGATGTGTGTGATGTCCTTAGGTTAGTTAGGTTTAAGTAGTTCTAAGTTCTAGGGGACTAATGACCACAGCAGTTGAGTCCCATAGTGCTCAGAGCCATTTGAACCATTTTTGATCTTCCTTCCCTGTAGTGCCACTTGGACGTCCGTAGCCCGGTCTTCTTACGAACATACACTCTCGTGAGCAATGCTGCCAGCAATCGAGTACAGTGGCTACATTCCTGCCAAGTCTTTCCGAAATATCGCAGAACAGACTTCCAACTTGTCGTAGCCCTATTACACGACCTAGTTCAAACTCATTGAGGTGATGATAATGGCGTCTTTATCGCCTTGAAGGCATTCCAGACTAACACCAACACACCACGTCCATTCTCATAGCTAACTAACGTTCACGACGGTTACAGCGTGTGTTTAAAACAAACCTAATTTGAATGTTCATAGTGGCGCCACTAGCGCCACTCTTATGCAACTGGCGAGTTGTCTGTAAATACACCATCTTTCAGATGTAGAAACACGCCTACTGATTTCCGTTATGTCGAATAGCTCTTTCTTGATGTTGCGTCAGTGTGTGTCAAGAACAGTAACAGTCATGTGATACTGCCCGAAGTTGGTTTTATGTCTGAAGACTTCTCTCTGTCGAGAATGACGTGCTGTAGTTCTGTTTATACCAGGAATTTGTCCGCTACAGGGAAACATGGGGAAAATAAACGAGGAGGAGGGCTGGGCAGTCGACTGCAGTGTGTGCGGCCACGTTGCATACGCGGCGGTGGCGTGCAGTTAAATGCCGCTTTCGCAGTATATGTAAGTGGCATTACTGGAAATGGTCGTTCGTGTTAGTTGACAAGGCGTCGGAGGCAGCCATTTCCGTGAAGTGGCGCGGCCTGCATGAAGCATGCGCTACTGTGCCCTTCTACTGAGAGCGATGGCTTCTACACTGTTGTCGACTAGAAATAAAACACCGTAAAGGTAGTATATCAGAAATGTCAAATTTGCACCAAATGTTCTGCATGTTCGGAAATGCAAATGACTAGCATTTCTGCTCTAGCACACAAATTAGGAAGAAGGACACCAATTACAACATTACAAATGACCTTCACAGTTTCAAATTATTGTGAAAATGTTTGTATTGACGCAAGGTATTATATTATTATATTTACGGAATGGAAAAATCAACATGTTTTTTGTGTCATGCTCACAAACGTTCACAAAATGGTTTAAATGGCTCTGAGCACTATGGGACTTAACTTCTGAGGTCATCAGTCCCCTAGAACGTAGAACTACTTAAACCTAACTAACCTAAGGACATCACATATATCCATGCCAGAGGCAGGATTCGAACCTGCGACCGTAGCGGTCACGCGGTTCCAGACTGTAGCGCCTAGAACCGCTCGGCCACTTCGGGCGGCCACAAATGTTCAGAATATGAACTGTTAGTCATACGCAAAATATCAAGTCTGTAGCCCAATTCAGCCTGCACTCTCCCCTAAGTGTCAGCATAGATATCAGTCACAGCTGCCCTGATACTTTCTACTTTACAAAGATATCCTGTTCCCTTAAATTTCTGTACCCACTCCCCGGTGACCGAGCGGTTCTAGGCGCTTCAGTCCGGAACCGCGCGACTGCTACGGTCGCAGGTTCGAATTCTGCCTCGGGCATGGTTGTGTGTGATGTCGTTATGTTAGTTAGGTTTACGTCGTTCTACGTTCTATGGGACTGATGACCTCAGAAGTTAAGTCCCATAGTGCTCAGAGCCATTTAACCATTTTTTTCTGTACCCACTCGTAAATTGAGTGTCTGGTTGGTGGAACGCCGTTAAATGTGGTGCCGAATTTCCTATGTACTTCAGATATAGACTTACTCTTGCAGAGTTCCGCCAATGAAAATGACCTCTCTGTTGACCTCGCAGACATGTTGCTGAAAATGACTGTAACCAAAAAAACTTATTGAGTTACTGTATCCGTGCATGTTGTTGTTGTTGTTGTTGTTGTTGTTGTGGTCTTCAGTCCTAAGACTGGTTTGATGCAGCTCCCCATGCTACTCTATCCTGTGCAAGCTTCTTCATCTGCCAGTACTTACTGCAACCTACATCCTTCTGAATCCCCTTAGTTTATTCATCTCTTGGACTCCCTCTACGATTTTTACCCTCCACGCTGCACTCCAGTGCTAAATTTGTGATCCCCTGATGCGTCAGAACATGTTCTTCTTCTTGTCAAGTTGTGCCACAAACTTCTCTTCTCCTCAATTCTATTATCTCCTCATTAGTTACGTGATCTACCCATCTAATCTTCAGCGTTCTTCTATAGCACCACATTTCGAAAGCTTCTATTCTCTTCTTGACCAAACTATTTATCGTCCATGTTTCACTTCCATACATGGCTACACTCCATACAAATACTTTCAGAAACGACTTCCTGACACTTAAATCTATACTCGATGTTAACAAATTTCTCTTCTTCAGAAACGCTTTCTTTGCCATTGCCAGTCTACTTTTATATCCTCTCTACTTCGACCATCGTGAGTTATTTTGCCCCCCAAACAGCAAAACTCATTTACTACTTTAAGCGTCTCATTTCCTAATCTAATTCCCGCAGCATCACCCGATTTAATTCGACTACATTCCATTATCCTCGTTTTTCTCATATTGATCTTCATGTAATACCTTATCTCGATACAAACATTTTGAAAAATCACGAAAATGTCTACATCATTTTGAATAATCACGTATAAAGGGAAACTACGCAGCGGTTTGCTCATTCAGAAATCGCACTGACTGTGAGATGCCTCATTCGAGGAGGAGAAATGTCATATAGGAACTCGACAGTAGCCTATAGTGCGTTCGGTATATTGATCCACGATATAGCTGCTCACATTAATCACACGACTTTCACACAAATATGGAATCGGTCGGTTCACAAGGGCCACATTTAACCCCTGGAGGATTTCGACTAGCGCACAAGAGGACAGACATATTGTTCGCTTGGCCTTGCAGAATCGTATAACCGTGGGTTGTTTGCAGCAGTGGCCGAGCGGTTCTAGTCTCTTCAGTCTGGAATATTTTTCTTGCAGTAGCTAGTATAAGGTTTACACTACTGGCCATTAAAATTGCTACACCACGAAGATGACATGCTACAGACGCGAAATTTAACCGACAGGAATAAGATGCTGCGATATGCATATGATTACCTTTTCAGAGCATTCACACAAGGTGCTGACATGAGGAAAGTTCCCAATAGATTTCTCATACCCAAACAGCAGTTGAACGGCGTTGCCTGGTGAAACGTTGTTGTGATTCCTCGTGTAAGGAGACGAAATGCGTACCATCACGTTTCCGACTTTGATAAAGGTCGGATTCTAGCCTATCGCTATGGCGGTTTATCGTATCGCGACATTGCTGCTCGCGTTGATCCAGATCCGATGACTGTTAGCAGAATATGGAATCGGTGGGTTCAGGAGGGTAATACGGAACGCCGAGCTGGATCCCAACGGCCTCGTATCACTAGCAGTCGAGATGACAGGGATCTTATCCGCATGGCTGTAACGGATCGTGCAGCTACATCTCAATCCCTGAGTCAGCAGACGGGAACGTATGCAAGACAACAACCATCTGCACGAACAGTTCGACGACATTTGCTGCAGCATGGACTATCAGCTCGGAGACCATGGCTGCGGTTACCCAAGACGCTGCATTACAGACATGAGAGCCTGCGGTGGTGTTCTCAATAACGAACCTCGGTGCACGAATGACAAAACGTCATTTTTTCGGATGAATCCAGGTTCTGTTTACAGCATTGTGATGGTCGCATCCGTGTTTGGCGACATCGCGGTGAACGCGCATTGGAAGCGTGTATTCGTCATCGCCACAATGGCGTGTCACCCGGCGTGATGGTATGGGGTGCCATTGGTTACACGTCTCGGTCATCACTTGTTCGCATTGACGTCACTTTGAGCAGTGGACGTTACATTTCAGATGTGTTACGACCCCTGCCTCTACCCTTCATTCGATTCCTGCGAAGCCCTACATTCAGCAGTATAATGCACGGCCGCATGTTGCAGGTCCTGTGCGGGCCTTTCTGGATACAGAAAATGTTCGATTGATGCCCTGGCCAGCACATTCTCCAAATCTGTCACCAATTGAAAACGTCTGGTCAATGGTGGCCGAACAACTGGCTCGTCACAATACGCCAGTCACTACTCTTGATGAACTGTGGTATCGTGTTGAAGCGGCATTGGTACCTGTACCTGTACACGCCATCCAAGCTCTGTTTGACTCAATGCCCAGGCATATCATGGCCGTTATTACGGCCAGAGGTGGTTGTTCTGGGTACTGATTTCTCAGGATCTATGCACCCAAATTGCGTTGAAATGTAATCACATGTCAGTTCTAGTATAATATATTTGTCCAATGAATACCCGTTTATCGTCCGCATTTGTTCTTGGTGTATCAATTTTAATGGCCAGTAGTGTATATTCTCTCTGCTTCGGCCATCGTCACCTATTTTTCTTCCGAAATAACATATCTCATCTACTACGTTGAGTGTCTTGTTTCCTAATGTAATTCTTTCAGCATCAAGTGACTTAATTCCATTCTCCTTGCTTTACTTCGGTTGATGTTCATCTTATAACATCTTTTAAAGGCACTATACATTAAATTCAGCAGCACTTTGGTGAGTCCGACAGGATAAAAATGTCATTGACAAATTGCGAAGGCTTCAACCCTGCATCACTCCTGTCTCAGCTACTGGTTCCCTTTCATGTCCTTCGATTGTTACAAATGCAGCCTGGTTTCTGTATAAGTTGCAAATAACATTTCACTTCCTGTGTTTTATCCCTGTCACATTCAGAATTTCAAGGAATGTATTCCGCTCGACGTCGTAAAAAATTTTGTCTCAGGCTGAAAATACCGTAAACGTAGGTTATATGGAGTTACCAAAAAATGGAAATTCCAGGTTGGAATATCAACAATATTAGGAAAAAGATAGACTGTTATTCATCGTAAAGATGAACTGCTGAGTTGCAGACCGGCACAACGAAAAGACTGTTACACATTATAGGTAGACCGGTCGGAGTTGCCAGTGGTATCCGCCATGTGTGCAGGAAGTGTGCTTGCTTCTGTGAATGTGTGTGTCTTTTCTTCGCTGAAGAAGACTTTGGCCGAAAACAATAGTGTGTTAGCAATCGTCTCGTTATGCCTGTCTGCAACTAAGTGGGTCATCTTATATGGAATTACTTACGAGAAAATTCGGAAGCGGTAACTGCAACTCTCAATTTCTACTTCGCGTAAAACTTGGCAGAGGTATTGATAAGTATCAAAAGTACAAATGTGGTTTTGAGGGCAGAGGCATACATGTCATGTTTATGTCCTCGTCATCAAATGCTACAGTGACAGAGCAATGCAGCTCAGTTGTTAGCACACTGAACTTGCATTCGGGAGGATGATGGTTCAAATCCGCGTGCGGCCATCCTGTTTTAGGGTTTTCGTGATTTCTTTCAATCGCTTAAGAGAAATGCCAGGTTGGTTCCTACAAAAGGGCACGACTGATGTCCTTCCGCATCCTTCCATATTATGAGCCTGTGCTGTGTCTCCAATTACGTCGTTGTCGACGGTGCGTTAACCACTTTTGTTCCTTCCCTACTTCAGATGCTACAGCCGTTAAACATTATGCACAACAATTCTGCTCATACAGGGTGTTTCAAAAATGACCGGTATATTTGAAACGGTAATAAAAACTAAACGAACAGCGATAGAAATACACCGTTTGTTGCAATATGCTTGGGACAACAGTTCATTTTCAGGCGGACAAACTTTCGAAATTACAGTAGTTACAATTGTCAACAACAGATGGCGCTGCGGTCTGGGAAACGCTATAGTACGATGTTTTCCACATATCCACCATGCGTAGCAATAATATGGCGTAGTCTCTGAATGAAATTACCCGAAACCTTTGACAACGTGTCTGGCGGAATGGCTTCACATGCAGATGAGATGTACTGCTTCAGCTGTTCAATTGTTTCTGGATTCTGGCGGTACACCTGGTCTTTCAAGTGTCCCCACAGAAAGAAGTCACAGGGGTTCATGTCTGGCGAATAGGGAGGCCAATCCACGCCGCCTCCTGTATGTTTCGGATAGCCCAAAGCAATCACACGATCATCGAAATATTCATTCAGGAAATTAAAGACGTCGGCCGTGTGATGTGGCCGGCACCATCTTGCATAAACCACGAGGTGTTCGCAGTGTCGTGTAAGGCAGTTTGTACCGCCACAAATTCACGAAGAATGTCCAGATAGCGTGATGCAGTAATCGTTTCGGATCTGAAAAATGGGCCAATGATTCCTTTGGAAGAAATGGCGGCCCAGACCAGTACTTTTTGATGATGCAGGGACGATGGGACTGCAACATGGGGTTTTTCGGTTCCCCATATGCACCAGTTCTGTTTATTGACGAAGCCGTCCAGGTAAAAATAAGCTTCGTCAGTAAACCAAATGCTGCCCACATGCATATCGCCGTCATCAATCCTGTGCACTATATCGTTAGCGAATGTCTCTCGTGCAGCAATGGTAGCGGCGCTGAGGGGTTGCCGCGTTTGAATTTTGTATGGATAGAGGTGTAAACTCTGGCGCATGAGGCGATACGTGGACGTTGGCGTCATTTGGACCGCAGCTGCAACACGGCGAACGGAAACCCGAGGCCGCTGTTGGATCACCTGCTGCACTAGCTGCGCGTTGCCCTCTGTGGTTGCCGTACGCGGTCACCTTTCCTTTCCATCACGTTCATCCATCACGTTCCCAGTCCGTTGAAAATTTTCAAACAGATCCTTTATTGTATCGCTTTTCGGTCCTTTGGTTACATTAAACCTCCGTTGGAAACTTCGTCTTGTTTCAACAACACTGTTCTAGCGGTGGAATTCCAACACCAGAAAAATCCTCTGTTCTAAGGAATAAACCATGTTGTTCACAGCACACTTGCACGCTGTGAACAGCACACGCTTACAACAGAAAGACGACGTACAGAATGGCGCACCCACAGACTGCGTTGTCTTCTATATCTTTCACATCACTTGCAGCGCCATCTGTTGTTGAAAATTGTAACTACTGTAATTTCGAAAGTTTGTCCGCCTGAAAATGTACTGTTGTCCCAAGCATATTGCAACAAACGGTGTATTTCTATCCCTGCTCGTTTAGTTTTTATTGCCGTTTCAAATATACCGGTCATTTTTGAAACACCCTGTAAGACGTACATTTCATAGACACTGTACAATGAAATGCACTAAAACTGTAAATTTCAGTTATAGTGATCCTTGTGTCAGAGAATGAGAAAAGTGTTAGACCCTAATTGAGTGACTTGCTGACCGTGTGTAAGTGCCGGTGCATAATCTGCACTTCGTGATTGTAGATAAGGAAAAAACTCCAAACACTTGATCAGTACACTAGAATCGGTCGCACTAGCGTCTTTTGTGTGTCGTCCTTGAGAGATGCAACGCCCTTCCTCAGAACATGTCATAACCTTGACACAGTCAGTCGATTACATATCTAGGCGTAACGTTGGCTAGCGGTATGAAATGGAACAAGCGTGTATGCATTATACTGGGGAAGGTAGATGGGTCCACATCTGTTAACTAGCAATGTTTTAGGAAAGTATGATGCACCTGTAAAGGAGACCGCATGTACTGGGTGATCAAAAAGTCAGTATAAATTTGAAAACTGAATAAATCACGGAATAATGTAGATAGAGAGGTACAAATTGACATACATGCTTGGAATGACATGGGGTTTTAATAGAACCAAAAAATACAAACGTTCACAAAATGTCCGACAGATGGCGCTCCATCTGATCAGAATAACAATAATTAGCATAACAAAGTAAGACAAAGCAAAGATGATGTTCTTTTCAGGAAATGCTCAATATGTCCACCATCAATCCTTAAAAATAGCTGTAGTCGAGGAATAATGTTGTGAACAGCACTGTGAAGCATGTCCGGAGTTATGGTGAGGCATTGGCGTCGGATGTTGTCTTTTAGCATCCCTAGAGATGTCGGTCGATCACGATACACTTGAGACTTCAGGTAACCCCAAAGCCGATAATCGCACGTACTGAGGTCTGGGGACCTGGGAGGCCTAGCATGACGAAAGTGGCGGCTGAGCACATGATCATCACCAAACGACGCCCGCAAGAGATCTTTCACGCGCCTAGCAACGTGGGGTGTTTTTTCTTTTTTGTTCTAATAAAACCCCATGTCATTCCAAGCATGTGTGTCAATTTTTACCTCTCTATCTAAATTATTCCGTGATTTATTAAGTTTTCAAATTTGTACTGACTTTTTGATCACAACTGTGACCCATTCTTGCATACTGCTCGAGGGTTTGGGATTCCCAAGAGGTCGGATCAAAGGAAGCCATCGAAGCAAGTCGAGTCACTAAAACTGTTATTGGTTGGTTCGATCAACACGTGAATTTTATGTAGATGCTTCGTCAACCCAAATGGGAATCCCTCTAGAGGAAATGACGTTATTTTCGCAAAAATGATTGAGAAAATTTAGAGAATCATCGTTTTTACGATGACTGCAGAACGAGTCTACCGCTGCCAACGTACATTTTACGTGAGGATTACGAAAATAAGAGTAATTAGGTCTCGTGCGGTGGCATACAAATAGTCGTTCTTCCAGGAGCTTTATTTGACAGTGAAACAGGAAAGGAAACGATTAGTAGTGGTAGAAGGTGTTCTTCGTTTAGCACAGTGTGATAGCTTGTAGAATATCTATATAGATTTATGTACCTGCATTTAAAGATTATGACTCACTTCAGATGCTGACCACAGGTCTCGTATTCTCTTCCTGCTGAGTCAAAGAATCATCTCTTCCTTCTGCTCAAGTGATTCAAGCGAACTACAGGGAGAGTTGAAGCCCACTGCTCGCAAATGCCTGGAGCAGACTATACGGGGCAGGCACAGTCAGAGGGCAGCCGGCGAACCGCCACTCAGGAGAAGGCGCTACTAAACGACGGAGAGAAATTTCGTAGAACTGTATAAGCGTCAGAACTCAGACGGCCCTCCGACACTTATTACAACACAGAAACCCGATGAGTCTCTCGGCTGGTTCCCGGTTTCAGACGAAGTAATTAGGAAGGTTGAGCCAGAGCGCTGGCTCAGTTCGATTAAGATGGGGGAAGGAGGTGAACGTAGTCGCATCGAAGCAACCACCTCTTTATTAGCCTGAAATGATATCCGGGAACCTGCATTTGAAGTCCGAAAAGAGATATGGGCTACGCTCCTCCAACTGCACCAACTCGCTCCCAGGTTGCAAGAAAGATCCTGATCAGGGAAGTATTCCAATGTCCATTTCTAACCACTAAAGTTGCAACACCAGGGAGGAAAAAAAAAAAATACGTAATTGTAAGAAGTTACAGTACACTTGTTCGCCCAATGCTTGAATACTGCTCAGCAGTGTGGGATCCGCACCAGGTAGGGTTGATAGAAGAGATAGAGAAGATCCAACGGAGAGCAGCGCGCTTCGTTACAGGATCATTTAGTAATTGCGAAAGCGTTACGGAGATGATAGATAAACTCCAGTGGAAGACTCTGCAGGAGAGACGCTCAGTAGCTCGGTACGGGCTTTTGTTAAAGTTTCGAGAACATACCTTCACCGAAGAGTCAAGCAGTATATTGCTCCCTCCTACGTATATCTCGCGAAGAGACCATGAGGATAAAATCAGAGAGATTAGAGCCCACACAGAAGCATACCGACAATCCTTCTTTCCACGTACAATACGAGACTGGAATAGAAGGGAGAACCGATAGAGGTACTCAGGGTACCCTCCGCCACACACCGTCAGGTGGCTTGCGGAGTACGGATGTAGATGTAGAAGTGTGTGAGAAAAATAATGAGAACGACTTTTTATCTGCCAAAGTTATTATTTTTTTCAAGCAACAGTATTGTCCCCTTCAAAATGGATCAAATGGCTCTGAGACTATGGGACTTAACATCTGGGGTCATCAGTGCCCCAGAACTAACTAACCTAAGGACATCACTTACATCCATGTCCGAGGCAGGATTCGAATCTGCGACCGTAGCAGTCAGACTGAAACGTTAGACTGAAGCGCCTAGAAACGCTCGGCCACACCGGCCGGCCATCCCCTTCAAAGTACAGTATGTGATCAAAAGCATCCGGACACGTGGCTGAAAGTGACTTACAAGTTCGTGGCGCCCTCCATCGGTAATGCTGGAATCCAATATAGTGTTGGCACACCCTTATGCCTTTATGACAGCTTCCACTCTCGCAGGCATACGTTCAATCAGGTGTTGGAAAGTTTCTTGGGGAGTGGCAGCCCATTCTTCACGGAGTGCTGCACTGAGGAGAGGTATCGATCTACATCTTCATCTACATCTACATGGATACTGTGTAAATCATATTTAAGTGCCTGACAGTTATCTATTATTCCAATCACGTATGTTGTTGTTGTTGTGGTCTTCAGTCCTGAGACTGGTTTGATGCAGCTCTCCATACTACTCTATCCTGTGCAAGCTTCTTCATCTCCCAGTACCTACTGCAACCTACATCCTTCTGTATCCGCTTAGTGTAGTCATCTCTTGACCTCCCTCTACGTTTTTTACCCTCCACACTGCCCTCCAATACGGAATTGGTGATCCCTTGATGCCTCAGAACCTGTCCTACCAACCGATCCCTTCTTCTGGTCAAGTTGTGCCACAAACTCCTCTTCTCCCCAATCCTATTCAATACCTCCTCATTAGTTATGTGATCTACCCACCTAATCTTCAACATTCTTATGTAGCACCACATTTCTAAAGCTTCTATTCTCTTCTTGTCCAAACTTTTTATCGTCCATGATTCACTTCCATACATGGCTACACTCCATACAAATAGTTCCAGAAATGACTTCCTGACACTTCAATCTATACTCGATGTTAACAAATTTCTCTTCTTCAGAAACGCTTTCCTTCCCATTGCCAGTCTACATTTTATATCCTCTCTACTTCGACCATCATCAGTTATTTTGCTCCCCAAATAGCAAAACTCCCTTACTACTTTAAGTGTCTCACTTCCTAATCTAATTCCCTCAGCATCACCCGACTTAATTCGACTACATTCCATTATCCTCGTTTTGCTTTTTTTGATTATCTTCTTATATCCTCCTTTCAAAACGCTATCCATTCCGTTCAACTGCTCTTCCAAGTCCTTTGCTGTCTCTGACAGAATTACGATGTCATCGGCGAACCTCGAAGTTTTTATTTCTTCTCCATGGACTTTAATACCTAATCCGAATTTTTCTTTTGTTTCCTTCACTGCTTGCTCAATATACAGATTGAATAACGTCGGGGAGAGACTAGAGCCCTGTCTCACTCCCTTCCCAACCATTGCTTCCCTTTCATGTCACTCCATCTGGTTTATGTACAAATTGTAAATAGCCTTTCGCTCCCTGTATTTTACCCCTGCCACATTCAGAATTTGAAAGAGAGTATTCCAGTCAACATTGTCAAAAGCTTTCTCTAAGTCTACAAATGCTAGAAACGTAGGTTTGCCCGTCCTTAATCTAGCTTCTAAGATAAGTCGTAGGGTCAGTAATGCCTCACGTGTTCCAACATTTCTACGGAATCCAAATTGATCTTCCCCGAGATCGGCTTATACTAGTTTTTCCATTCGTCTGTAAAGAATTCGCGTTAGTATTTTGCAGCTGTGACTTATTAAACTGATAGTTCGGTAATTTTCACATCTGTCAACACCTGCTTTCTTTGGGATTGGAATTATTATATTCTTCTTGAAGTCTGAGTGTATTTCGCCTGTCTCATACATCTTGCTCACCAGATGGTAGAGTTTTGTCAGAACTGACTCTCCCAAGGCCGTCAGTAGTTCCAATGGAATGTTGTCTACTCCGGGGGCCTTATGTCGACTCAGGTCTTTCAGTGCTCTGTCAAACTCTTCACGCAGTATCGTATCTCCCATTTCATCTTCATCTATATCCTCTTCCATTTCCATAATATTGTCCTCAAGTACATCGCCCTTGTATAGACCCTCTAAATACTCCTTCCACCTTTCTGCTTTCCCTTCTTTGCTTAGAACTGGGTTTCCATCTGAGCACTTGATATTCATACAAGTGATCCTCTTTTCTCCAAAGGTCTCTTTAATTTTCCTGTAAGCAGTATCTATCTTACCCCTAGTGAGATAAGCATCTACATCCTTACATTTGTCCTCTAGCCATCCCTGCTTAGCCATTTTGCACTTCCTGTCGATCTCATTTTTGAGACGTTTGTATTCCTTTTTGCCTGATTCATTTACTGCATTTTTATATTTTCTCCTTTCATCAATTAAATTCAATATTTCTTCTGTTACCCAAGGATTTCTACTAGCCCTCGTCTTTTTACCTACTTGATCCTCTGCTGCCTTCACTACTCCATCCCTCAAAGCTACCCATTCTTCTTCTATTGTATTTTTTTCTCCCATTGCTGTCAATTGCTCCCTTATGCTCTCCGTGAAACTCCGTACAACCTCTGGTTCTTTTAGTTTATCCAGGTCCCATCTCCTTAAATTCCCACCTTTTTGCAGTTTTAATCTACAGGTCATAACCAATAGATTGTGGTCAGAGTCCACATTTGCCCCTGGAAATGTCTTACAATTTAAAACCTGGTTCCGAAATCTCTGTCGTACCATTATATAATCTATCTGAAACCTGTCAGTATCTCCAGGCTTCTTCCATGTATACAGCCCTCTTTTATAATTCTTGAACCAAGCACTACCTATGATTAAGTTGTGCTCTGTGCAAAATTCTACCAGGCGGCTTCCTCTTTCATTTCTTTGCCCCAGTCCGTATTCACCTACTACGTTTCCTTCTCTCCCTTTTCCTACTACCGAATTCCAGTCACCCATGACTATTAAATTTTCGTCACCCTTCACTATCTGAATAATTTCTTTTATTTGATCATACATTTCTTCAATTTCTTCGTCATCTGCAGAGCTCGTTGGCATATAAACTTGTACTACTGTAGTAGGTGTGGGCTTCGTATCTATCTTGGCCACAATAATGCGTTCACTATGCTGTTTGTAGTAGCTTACCCGCATTCCTATTTTCCTATTCATTATTAAACCTACTCCTGCATTACCCCTATTTGATTTTGTGTTTATAACCCTGTAGTCACCTGGCCAGAAGTCTTGTTCCTCCTGCCACCGAACTTCACTAATTCCCACTATATCTAACTTTAACCTATCCATTTCCCTTTTTAAATTTTCTAACCTACCAACCCGATTAAGGGACCTGACATTCCACGGTCCGATCCGTAGAACGCCAGTTTTCTTTCCCCTGATAACGACATCCTCTTGAGTAGTCCCCTCCCGGAGATCCGAATGGGGGACTATTTTTCCCCCGGAATATTTTACCGAAGAGGACGCCATCATCATTTAATCATACAGTAAAGCTGCATGCCCTCGGGAAAAATGATGGCTGTAGTTTCCCCTTGCTTTCAGCCGTTCGCAGTACCAGCACAGCAAGGCTGTTTTGGTTATTGTTACAAGGCCAGATCAGTCAATCATCCAGACTGTTGCCCCTGCAACTACTGAAAAGGCTGCTGTCCCTCTTCAGGAACCACACGTTTGTCTGGCCTCTCAACAGATACCCCTCCGATGTGGTTGCACCTACGATACGGCTATCTGTATCGCTGACACGTATAGCGCGCGGAAAAAATGAATACCTATACCTTTCCGTACGAGCACTGATTTCCCTTATTTTATCGTGGTGATGTAGGTCGGTGTCAACAAAATATTTTCGCCTTCGGAGGAGAAAGTTGGTGACTGGAATTTCGTGAGAAGATTCCGTGGAAACGAAAAACGCCTTTCTTATAATGATATCCAGCCCGAATCCCTTATCATTTCTGTGACACTCTCTCCCATATTTTCCGATAATACAAAACGTGCTGCCTTTCTTTGAACTTTTTCATGTATTCCGTCAGTCCTACCTGGTAAGGATCCCACACCGCGCAGCAGTATTCTAAAAGAGGATGGACAATCGATGTCGGTCGGTCAGGCCTAGCACGAGATCGGCGTTCCAAAACATTCCCGCGGAGTTCTATAGGATTCAGGTCAGGACTCTGTGCAGGTCAGTCCATCACAGGGATGCTATTTCGTGTAACCACTCCGCCACAGGCTGTGCATTATGAACAGGTACTTGATCGTGTTGCAAGATGCCATCCCCGAACTTCTCTTTAACTATAGGAAGCAAGAAGATGTTCAAAACATCATTGTAGGCCTGTGCTGTGATAGTGCCAAGCAAAACAACAAGGGGTGCAAGCCCCCTCCATGAAAAACACTACCACACCATAACACCACCGCCTGCGAATTTTACTGTTGGCACTACACACGTTAGCAGATGATGTTCACCAGCCATTCGGCAGACTTACACCCTGCCATCGGATCGTCGCATTGTGTAACGTGATTCGTCACTCCACACAACGTTTTTCCACTGATCAATCGTCCTATATTTACGCTCCTTACACCAAACGAGGCGGCATTTGCTATTTACCGGGGTGATGTGTGGTTTATGAGCAGCCGCTCGACCATGAAATCCAAGTTCTCTCACCTCCAACCTAACTGTCATAGTACTTGCAGAGGATCCTGATGCAGTTTGGAATTCTGGTGTGATGATCTGGATAGATGTCGGCCTATTACACATTACGACCCTCTTCAACTGTCGGCGGTCTCTGTCAGTCAAATGGTTCAAATGGCTCTGAGCACTATGGGACTTAACATCTATGGTCATCAGTCCCCTAGAACTTAGAACTATTTAAACCTAACTAACCTAAGGACATCACACAATACCCAGTCAGCACGAGACAGAGAAAATCCCTGACCCCGCCGGGAATCGAACCCAGGAACCCGGGCGTTGGAAGCGAGAAGGCTACCGCACGACCACGAGCTGCGGATCTCTGTCAGTCAACAGACGAGGTCGGTCTGAACGCTTTTGTGCAATAAGTATCCCTTCACGTTTCCACTTCACTATCACATCGGAAACAGTTTAACTAGGGATTTTTAGGAGTGCGGAAATCTCGCGTACAGTCGTATGACACAAGTGGCACTCAATCAACTGGCCACTTTCTTAATCCGTGAGTCCCGCGGAGCGCCCCATTCTTCTCTCTCACGATCTCTGATGACTACTGAGGTCGCTCATATGGAGTACCTGCCAGTAGGTGGCACCACAATGCTCATAATATAAAAAAACATTTTTTGGAAGTGTCCGGATACTTTTGATGACATAGTGCACTTCGCACAGGCTGCTATACACCGGCGGAGACTTTGTTCCCTGTCTTGGTAGCAACGCTGAAGGTTTCATCTGGTAGGGCCTTTAACATGTCCCGCGCGCAGTAGCCGCGCGGCCTGACGCCTTTCCGCTGATCCATTATCGTCATCACATAACGAAAACAGAAATTCATTGACGGCGGTCTCAAAAATCACGCGATGGCTGTACGAAACTGAAACTCGGACTGAGCATCTGGAGTGGAAATTTTGGAAATTTGTGGTAAGCTACTATGGGACCAAACTGCTGAGATCGTCGGTCCCTACTTAATCTAACTTAAATTGTCTTACGCCCAGGAAAACACTCACACCCATGGACGAGGTAGGACTTGAACTCCGATAGGGGGAGTCACGTGGCCGTGGCAAGTCGCCTCAGACCGCACAGCACACCGCGCGGCGTCTGGAGTGGATGAACACACCTGTTTACACAAGTAGAACAACACAGATCGTTCGCAGTTTTGCCAATTTCACTACTTTTCTTATACACCTCATACTTTTTGCCGATGATACAAGTATAGCTATCACACCCAACAGACAAGAATTAACTGGTAAAATTGTAAACGATAGTTTTCAGAAAATCATTAAGTGGTTCTCTGCAAATGGGCTCTCACTAAACTTTGACAAAACAAAGTACATACAGTTCCACACAGTAAATGGAATGACACCATTAATAAATATAGACTTCGATCAGAATCGGCAGCTAAGATAGAATATTCAACATTTCTAGGTGTATGCAATGATGTGGGGTTGGTCTGGAAAAAACACACTGAAGATCTGCTGAAACGTTTGAGTTCAGCTACTTATGCTATTAGAGTCATTGCAAATTTTGGCGACATACATGTCAGTACATTAGCTTACCACGAATATTTTCATTCTCTGCTTTCGTATGGCATCATATTCTGGGATAACTCATCATTAAGTAAAAGAATGTTCATTGCACAAAAGCATGTAATCAGAATAATTGCTGTAGCTCATCCAAGGTCATCCTGCAGACACTTTTTTTAAAGAGCTAGAGACCTTCACTGTCACCTCACAATATATATATTCAATTATGAAATTCGTCATTAACAATCCGAACGCATTCAAACGTAATAGCAGTGTGCATGGCCACAACGCTAGGAGAAAGGATGATCTTCACTACTAAAGGTTAAATCTAACTTTTGCTCAGAAGGGGGTAAATTATGGTGCCACAAAAGTCGTTGGTCACTTACCCAATAGCTTTAAAAGTCTGTCATATAGCACTGAAAAGGAAATTAAAAGAATTTCTTAATGGCAACTCCTACTCATTAGATGAATTTTTGATTATAGTAAGTGGGTAATTTCCCCAAACCCCACCAAAAAAAAATTAAATGTCATGTAATATTTTGTGTAATGTAATAGACTCCTGGAAATGGAAAAAAGAACACATTGACACCGGTGTGTCAGACCCACCATACTTGTTCCGGACACTGCGAGAGGGCTGTACAAGCAATGATCACACGCACGGCACAGCGGACACACCAGGAACCGCGGTGTTGGCCGTCGAATGGCGCTAGCTGCGCAGCATTTGTGCACCGCCGCCGTCAGTGTCAGCCAGTTTGCCGTGGCATACGGTGCTCCATCGCAGTCTTTAACACTGGTAGCATGCCGCGACAGCATGGACGTGAACCGTATGTGCAGTTGACGGACTTTGAGCGAGGGCGTATAGTGTGCATGCGGGAGGTCGGGTGGACGTACCGCCGAATTGCTCAACACGTGGGGCGTGAGGTCTCCACAGTACATCGATGTTGTCGCCAGTGGTCGGCGGAAGGTGCACGTGCACGTCGACCTGGGACCGGACCGCAGCGACGCACGGATGCACGCCAAGACCGTAGGATCCTACGCAGTGCCGTAGGGGACCGCACCGCCACTTCCCAGCAAATTAGGGACACTGTTGCTCCTGGGGTATCGGCGAGGACCATTCGCAACCGTCTCCATGAAGCTGGGCTACGGTCCCGCACACCGTTAGGCCGTCTTCCGCTCACGCCCCAACATCGTGCAGCCCGCCTCCAGTGGTGTCGCGACAGGAGTGAATGGAGGGCAAATGGAGACGTGTCGTCTTCAGCGATGAGAGTCGCTTCTGCCTTGGTGCCAATAGTGGTCGTATGCGTGTTTGGCGCCGTGCAGGTGAGCGCCACAATCAGGACTGCATACGACCGAGGCACACAGTGCCAACACCCGGCATCATGGTGTGGGGAGCGATCTCTTACACTGGCCGTACACCTCTGGTGATCGTCGAGGGGACACTGAATAGTGCACGGTACATCCAAACCGTCATCGAACCCATCGTTCTACCATTCCTAGACCGGCTGTTCCAACAGGACAATGCACGTCCGCATGTATCCCGTGCCACCCAACGTGCTTTAGAAGGTGTAAGTCAACTACCCTGGCCAGCAAGATCTCCGGATCTGTCCCCCATTGAGCATGTTTGGGACTGGATGAAGCGTCGTCTCACGCGGTCTGCACGTCCAGCACTAACGCTGGTCGAACTGAGGCGCCAGGTGGAAATGGCATGGCAAGCCGTTCCACTGGACTACATCCAGCACCTCTATGATCGTCTCCATGGGAGAATAGCAGCCTGCATTGCTACGAAAGGTGGATATACACTGTACTAGTGCCGACATTGTGCATGCTCTGTTGCCTGTGTCTATGTGCCTGTGGTTCTGTCAGTGTGATCATGTGATGTATCTGACCCCAGGAATGTGTCAATAAAGTTTCCCCTTCCTGGGACAATGAGTTCACGGTGTTCTTATTTCAATTTCCAGGAGTGTATATTGTATAGACACCTTTTATTAACCTGACACGTTCCACATAATTATGAAGTGTTGTATTCATTATCTATGGAACAAGTACTAATCTAATCTCTAATCTACAGTGCATATACAGTATTGCAGAAACAATGTATAACTGATATGGGTGTATGCAAGGTTGCCAGCTGCGGGTACGGCATTACCAGAGCCTCCGACCTTTGAGCCACGGCGGCAATGTGCAGGGCGCGCGCTAAATTCACACTGCGTGCATTTTTTCATTTTGTTTTTGTTTGTTGCTGCGTTTCTGCAAAAGGATATTCCTCTCATCGACACGGAAAAATTTATTTAAAAAATCGAAAAATTGCTCTGAGCACTATGGGACTCAACATCTGTGGTCATCAGTCCTCTAGAACTTAGAACTACTCAAACCCAACTAAACTAAGGACATCACACACATCCATGCCCGAAGCAGGATTCGAACCTGCAACCGTAGCAGCAGCGCGGATCCAGACTGAAGCGCCTAGAACCGCTCGACCACGCGGCCGGTGAAAAAATTAGGTTGAGGCCTACTTTGTGTGACTTGTCATCAGCAGGCCACGCTATAAAAAGAAAATATGGGAGGAACCGACTACAGTGTTCCATGGGAGCGAATACCCTCATCACAAAACGAAACACAGTGTGTAAATTATTTTAACTTTATTAATATTTTACAAACACAACATGAACATGTAATTCAGAGAATGTAATGCCACTGTCATGACAGAGCGCCTTCATCCACAAAATAATCGGTTAATACAGTACTTTGACAAAAATATAGAAAAACCAGAAGTACAACACATTACCAAGCTTAATACGGTGTAGAAAACCCGTTGGCATACAAAACATCTTCCAGTCAACTGGCAACGGGTAAATACAGTTCTCGTACGGTTTTCAAAGAAATGATGTACGCTACTGGCGATTAAAACTGCTACACCAAAAAGAAATGCTGATGAGAAATGGGTATTCATTGGACAAATGTATTATACTAGAACTGAAATGTGATTACATTTTCGCGCAATTACAGTGCATAGATATTGAGAAATCAGTAACCAGAACAACCACCTCTGGCCGTAATTACGGCCTTGATACGCCTGGGCATTGAGTCAAACAAAACTTGGGTAGCGTGTACAGGTACAGCTGCCCATGCAGCTTCAACACGATACCACAGTTCATCAGGAGTAGTGACTGGAGTATTGTGACGAGCCAGCTGCTCGGCCACCATTGACCAGACGTTTTTAATTTGGGAGAGATCTGGAGAATGTGCTGGCCAGGGCAGCAGTCAAACGTTTTCTGTATCCAGAAAGGCCCGTATAGGACCTGCAACATGCGGTCGTGCATTATCCTGCTGAAATGTACGGTTTCGCAGGGATCAAATGAAGGGTAGAGCCACCGGTCGTAACACATCTGAAATGTAACGTCCACTGTTCAAAGCGCCGTTAATGCGAACAACAGGTGACCGAGACGTGTAACCAATGGCACCCCATACCATCACTCCGGGTGATACGCCAGTACCGCGATGACGAATACACGCTTCCAATGTGCGTTCACCGCGGTGTCGCCAAACACGGATGCGACCATCATGATGTGTTCCGTATTACCTTCCTGAACCCACCGTTTCCATGTTTTGCTAACAGTCATTCGATCACGACCAACGCGAGAGGCAATGTCGCGATACGATAAACCGAAATCGCGATAGGCTACAATCCTACCTTTATCAAAGTCGGAAACGTGTTGTTACGCATTTCGCCTCCTTACACGAGGCATCACAATAACGTTTCACCAGCCAACGACGGTCAGCTGCTGTTTGTGTATGAGAAATCGGTTGGAAACTTTCTTCATGTCAGCACGTTGTAGGTATCGCCACCGGCGCCAGCCTAGTGTGAATGCTCTGAAAAGCTAATCATTTGCATATCACAGCATCTTCTTCCTGTCGGTTAAATTTCGCGTCTGTAGCACGTCTTCTTCGTGGTGTAGCAATTTTATTGGCCAGTAGTTTATTAATACCATTCTACCTGCAAAATAGTGGCAAGTCCAGGTAGCGCTGATGGAGGTGATAGGGATCAAGTACACTTTTCTTCAAAGTAGACAATATGGGCCCAGTAATACTGATATCTGGTGACCGTGATGGCAGAGAACGTGTGTCACTGCATCTTAGTGCGAGCTGTTTGAAAAGGTGCCCAGTCGTTTGGAACACAGCATCACTGTTGGGGAACAAACATTGTATCATGGGATGAACCTGATCGGCCAAGATGGTATGTTTATCTTTGGCGGTAATAAGACCTAGCAGAGAAATAATTGGGCCCATAGAATACCGCGACATGGCTGCCCTAATCTACATCTACATCTACATCCATAATCCGCAAGCCATCTGACGGTGTGTGGCGGAGGGTACCTTGAGTACCTCTATCGGTTCTCCCTTCTATTCCAGTCTCGTATTGTTCGTGGAAAGAAGGATTGTCGGTATGCTTCTGTGTGGGCTCTAATCTCTCTGATTTCATCCTCATGGTCTCTTCGTGAGATATACGTAGGAGGGAGCAATATACTGCTTGACTCTTAGGTGAAGGTATGTTCTCGAAACTTTAAGAAAAGCCCGTACCGAGCTACTGAGCGTCTCTCCTGCAGAGTCTACCACTGGAGTTTGTCTATCGTCTCCGTAACGCTTTCGCGATTACTAAATGTTCCTGTAACGAAGCGCGCTGCTCTGCGTTGGATCTTCTCTATCTCTTCTATCAACTCATCTGGTACGAATCCCACACTGGTGAGCAGTATTCAAGCAGTGGGCGAACAAGTGTACTGTAACCTACTTTCTTTGTTTTCGGATTGCATTTCCTTAGGATTCTTCCAACGAATCTCTGTATGGCATCTGCTTTACCGACTATTAATTTTATATGGTCATTCCATTTTAAATCACTCATATTGCCTACTCCCAGATAATTTATAGAATTAACTGCTTCTAGTTGCTGACGTACTATATTGTAGTTAAATGATAAAGGATCTTTCTTTCTATGTATTCGCAGCACATTACATTTGTCTTCATTGAGATTCAATTGCCATTCCCAGCACCATGTGTCAATTCGTTGCAGATCCTCCTGCATTTCAGCACAATTGTCCATCGTTACAACCTCTCGATGTACTACAGCATCATCCGCAAAAAGCCTCAGTGAACTTCCGATGTTAACCACAAGGTCATTTATATGTATTGTGAACAGTAACGGTCCTACGACACTCCCCTGCGGCACACCTGAAATCACTCTTACTTCGGAAGACTTCTCTCCATTGAGAATGATATGCTGAGTTCTCTTATCTAGGAACTCTTCAATCCAATCACAAAATTGGTCTGATAGTCCATATACTCACACTTTATTCATTAAACGACTGTGGGGAACTGTATCAAACGCCTTGGCGAAGTCAAGAAACACGGCATCTACTGGGAATCCGTCTTTGGCCCTCTGAGTCTCGTGGACGAATAGCGCGATCTGGGTCTCACACGATCGTCTTTTTCGAAACCCATGCTGATTTCTACAGAGTAGATTTCTAGTCTCCAGAAAAGTCATTATACTCGAACATAATAGGTGTTCCAAAATTCTACAATTGATCGACGTTAGAGATATAGGCCTATAGCCGTTAGTAGTGACTGTGGCCGCCTAGTGCAAGATCGACCTGACTTCGCTGGCAAGGAGTCGAACACATACTGGCACATCACTCCATTCAAGTGCTAGCGTGCCAGTTTCTCATCAGCCCTTGACCTGATGTCTTCAGTGGGTGAGAGGAGAGATGTTGAGAATATGCCGGCCGGGGCTATAGTCCAACAATCTCTTTATCGACGTAGTTCGAGACAGCGCGGGGGGGAATTCGGTCTTGCGTTATGTTGCTGGAAGGAAAGGTCACGGAGGCCTCGAAGCCACAGGTGTTAATAGGTCCGTTGCAAAATTACTGGCTATGCGAACCAGAGGTGACGATGATGTGTGTAACCCATACCATCACGTCAGCTGCTGGGCTCGTCTGACTGAGACAAGTGGAATTTGCATTGAGCATTCAAAAGTGTTGCCGCTGGCTGGCTCTTAACCACAGGCCGAGCGGTTCTAGGCGCTTCAGTCTGGAACCGCGCGACCGTTACGGTCGCAGGTTCGAATCCTGCCTCGGGCATGGATGTGTGTGCTGTGCTTAGGTTAGTTAGCTTTAGCTAGTTCTAAGTTCTAGGGGACTGATAACCTCAGATGTCAAGTCCCATAGTGCTCAGAGCCATTTGAACCATCTTAACCACACATTCGCATTGACTCGTTTACAGACCCGCGTTTACTGGAATGCCTTTGCTTAATGTCTTAATGCCAAAATGGCTTATAAATTGGATACGATCAGATATATGCCCCGTCCGTCGCTTCACAATGACGATATTTGTGCGACAATCTTAAAGTTTGACAAATTATTGAATCATATATATTGAGGCCTAGATTCTCGTGACATGTCACTAAGCTATTATGTGGTAACTTTTGTCTAAAGTAATTTCTTTCATTGTTCTGCATTTCCAAATGCGCTGCAAACGAAAATCGAATATATTCACCATCAAAGCTTCATGCTGAACTTTACAAAACTCTAGAGAGTCCACAGTCTCCTACGAGTCTTCCGATACACTGAAATAAATAGACTAAGAACTGTGTAGTTTGATTTTTAAAAATCTGCGTCGCGACATTTAAAATGAGCTCCCCATTTATCTTCTGTTTCGCAGTGACTCAAGCTGATGAAAGCCCTCGTTATCTCCTCGGAAGTGTCGTGATAGTCATTGAGATAGAGCCTCCAATGGGAGCCGAGCGCTGCGTTCGCGCACATCCTCACATTAACAGGCCGGTTTCTTTGTGGCTTGTCGCCAGTGTCGTGAATGTGCGTCCAGGATAACGGTTGCAGAAGTCGACAAAGACGGCATTCATCTCGCCAGTTATACGGTTTTTGAAGTATGGGTTTACTGCGCTTGAAAGCGAAAATCTCGTTTCGCAGTTGGCGGAGATGTCTAACGCTTGAGTTTAATCGAGAGTAAAGAGTAATCTTCACTAGTCATCGACTGTCGACCTGCTTCTGCTAAATATTTTTTTTCCATTACACAGGCTCTTTCAGAAAGATTAATCCGACTTCACAAGGCCATGTCTTCTACGTGACTCAGGACAGAAATTTGGGACATACTTTAATTGACATGTAGCCCTTACAAAGTCTTTACTTCCAAATGAACCATCTCAGTTTACAAATTTCATGTCCTCAATTACGTATAGAACCACGTTTGTGATTTACCTTTTAAAAACATTCAATGTGCCCTCCACAGAACATTTAGAACATTTAGGTGTTAGTCGAACTCGTCGCAGATTTTAGTGAGAATGCTCTTTCTGTGGGCTCGCACATCACCCAGAGTTGCTGGAAGGGAAGAACAGAGGCGGAGTCTGCACAATACCGTTCTTGGAGGTGCTCGTTACGGCGGATCCAACATTGAGGCAGCTTATTGTTGCATACAGCTACCAGTGCAACGAACAAATTTCGGAGGTTATTCAGCGATATTTTCTGATCATTTTGAATAAGAGATTCCTGTTTTACGATGGCACGTTTCAGGGTAAAGATATAATTATCATTAGTTGGGTTTGTTAGGTCAGTTACACACGTTTCTGTGAAAATACCTTCACTACAGGGAAAAAGCCTGTAGCATACAACCTTTAAAACATAGAACACAAGATAACTGTCAGCACTGTGATGTGATTGGGAAAAACTCACAAGGAAACCATCCGGTAATCGCATTTTTGTAACTGAAAAAGTACATCAAGTTCAGAACTTAAATATTAATAGTCAAAAGCAGTTCGATACAACTCTAAAAAATTCTCGATGCAACCGACTTTGAAGTTTTCTGAGGAACTTTAATCCGCCAATATTAGGCGTTTTTCAAAACTAGCCCCTTCGCTCACTTGGTAGCGTTGGAGAATGGTTATTCGGTAATCAGTGGTTCGAATCTACTGCGATTTTTTTTGTCTTATTTTCTTCGTTCAGTTCGAATGCCTACGTAAGTTAGGTATAAAATTAATTAGACATATGCCAATTAACACATTTCTAATCATCATTTTTATGAAAAGTGGATAGCTTCTTACATTACATATCACACACAAAATTGTAGTTTTAATTGCACATATGAATTATTCATTACCAATATTTTATAAAAGACTGTTAATGTTTCTTCAAAACCTCTCCCGGACGTGGCTTATAGTGGATTCGCTTTCGAACATTGATCCGGGTATAAAGCGTGGTGGATCCACACTCAAACACTAACTCGGATCTACTCTGGGTCATAGGAGCCATCCGGAACTCACGCACAGACACAGACATATAGAAAACAGAGCAAATGCACTGCAGCTGTAGAATATGTGGTTGGAACTGACTGGATACATCCGAGTACAGTGCTGTTCTATACCGTCCGGTCAGAAAAATAGTGCATTTGCGCTAGGTGTTGACAACTGTACTACATTTACAAACAATTGTAGAATACATAGCAAGAATTGATGTAATTATTGCATGGATAAAAGTGACATAAAATCGATAAAACTGACGGAAAATACGTATAAATTGAGGGAAAATGATCCGAAATGCGAGGAAATTGATGGAGTACTTCCATGTCTTCTGCTTGGTGAAGGAAAATTTTTGTACATGTGAACGAGTATGTGACAGCAAGAGGAATACGAGTAAAAGTTGACATGGAAGCACCAGACACCAGCGAAACAGTCATTTTTCGTCGACAGCGATAAGACGGCTTGACTAGAATGTTTAACGTGAATTACCACCAAATGTATGCCTGTCCCGCAGTTACGCAGGGTCTGCCATCGTTAATCAGATTTGGCATGTTAATGTTAAAGGGGTGGCCGGATGCCCTTCCTGTTACCACCCCGTACCCCCTGGAGCGGAATTAGTGGACCCCAACTGTCTGCGTCGAGTGTAATCCATGGAATAGTGCAAAAGTGTTCAGATGTCTGCGAGCCGCGGAACTGAGACGGGACATAGGGACCAGCCCGGTATTCACCTAGCGGGATGTGGAAAACCGCCTAAAAACCACATCCAGGCTGGCCAGCACACCAAGCCTCGTCGTTAATCCGCCAGGCGGATTCGACCCGGGGCCGGCGCGCCTACCCGTGTTCACGAAGCAGCGCGTTAGCTCTCTCGGCTACCCTAAGGGTTGTTAAATACAGAACCATGAACTATGGCGATGTTATTACCAAATGCGTCCAAACAAGATCAATTTGCTGTTTGTTGTTACTTTTTGTTGCTTACCGAAGGACAGCCACCGGCAGACATACATCGGAGAATGAAGAATGTGTATGAGGCAGTATGTCTGTCGGAAAGCACTGCTCATGATAACGCACGTCCCCAAGTCGCAAATGTCGTAATGCAGAAGTTACGTCACCTCTGGTGGGAGACACCTGAGCACCCACCCCATCCTCCTGATCTCTGTGCGTGCGGTTATCACGCTTTCAGCCCCATGCAAATGGCCTTGAAAGATTGACGATTCCTGTCGGACCAGGGGTGCAGCAGGCAGTAATGGCCTTCTTCATGCAGCAGGACCCGATCTTTTACTAATCTGGTGCGTCGGTGGGCGATGTTGCCTGATAGGCATATAAATTCTGGGCTATATGGCCTTAGAATAGAAACTTGATACGTAAGAATGACATACTAGGCATCTAATAGACCATGAAGTAAGTATGACATATGAGGATAAATGTGATAACGTTAAATATATAATTGTTACGTAACAAAATAATCGTATAGTTGTATTACATAAATCAGATGTGATGTACATGTGCAGACAAACAAATAATTACGATTTCAGAAAATTTGAATGATTTATTGAAGAGAAAGAGCTACACAGATTGAAAAAACTAATAACGCGTTGGTCCACCTCTGGCCCTAATGCAAGCAGTCATTCAGCTTGCCATTGATTGGTAGAGTTGTTGGGTGGCCTCCTGAGGGATATCGTGCGAAATTCTGTTCAGTTGGCATCGGCGCGTTAGACTGTCAAAATCCCGAGATGGTTGGAGGATCCCGCCAATCATGCTGCAAATGTTCTTAGTTGGGGAGAGAACCGACGACCTTGCTGGCCAAGCTAGGGATTGGCAAGCACGAAGGCAATCCGTAGAAACTCTCGCCCTCTGCGGGCGGGCATAATCTCGAATGTAAGCCCCGGTTGGCTTGCCATGCAGGGCAACAAAACGGAGCGTGGAATATTATCGAGGTACCGATGAGCTGTAAGCGTAACGTCTGTGGTCTGGAATCTCACTGACTGGAGTAGAATTCTCTTCAGTGATGAGATCTGCTTCGAACTGAGCCCCGAAGACCAGTAAAGATGCGTTTGGGGGCACCCCAGACGGCGGTGGGATACCAACCTGTCGCCCACCATACGCCCGGACAAGCAGGAATGATGTTGTGGGCCGCTATTTCACTTCATAACAGCATCCTTGGAGCACAGCTGTATGTCGACGATATGCTACCCTCCTTTTTGTTGTCCTCTATGGCAACCCATCCTGGGCATACGTTTCAACAAGATAATGCCCGCCCGCACACGGCAAGAGTTTCTACTGCTCGTCTTCGTGCTTGCCAAACCCTATCTCGGCCAGCAAGCTCGCCGGATATCTCCCCAACTGAAACGTTTGGAGTGTTATTGGAAGAGCCCTCTAGCCAACTTCGCCGGCCGAAGTGGCCGAGCGGTTCTAGGCGCTTCAGTCTGGAACTGCGCCATCGCTACGGTCGCAGGTTCGAATCCTGCCTCGGGCATGGATGTGTGTGATGTCCTTAGGTTAGTTAGGTTTAAGTAGTTCTACGTTATAGGGCACTTATGACTTCATATGGTGAGTCCCATAGTGTTCAGAGCCAATTTGAACCTCTAGCCAACTTTGCATTTTGACAAACTCTCCAATTGTACAGAATATTCCTCAGGAAGACATCCAAGAAAATATTAAAAATGGTTCAAATGTCTCTGAGCCTTATGGAACTTAACATCTATGGTCATCAGTCCCCTAGATCTTAGAACTACTTAAACCTAACTAACCTAAGGATATCACACAACACCCACTCATCACGAAGAAAATATTAGATACAGGCTCCAGCTAGATGCCATTTTCCTTGACTTCCGGAAGGCGTTCGATACAGTTCCGCACTGTCGCCTGATAAACAAAGTAAGAGCCTACGGAATATCAGACCAGCTGTGTGGCTGGATTGAAGAGTTTTTAGCAAACAGAACACAGCATGTTGTTCTCAATGGACGTCTACAGACGTTAAAGTAACTTATGGTGTGCCACAAGGGAGTGTTGTGGGACCATTGCAAAAAATGGCTCTGAGCACTATGCGACTTAACTTCTGAAGCCATCAGTCGCCTAGAACTGAGAACTAATTAAACCTAACTAACCTAAGGACATCACACACATCCATGCCCGAGGCAGGATTCGAACCTGCGACCGTAGCGGTCTCTCGGCTCCAGACTGTAGCGCCTAGAACCGCACGGCCACTCCGGCCGGTGGGACCATGGCTTTTCACAATATATATAAATGACGTAGTAGATAGTGTCCTAAGTTCCATTCGGCTTTTCGCGGCTGATGCTGTAGTATACAGGGAAGTTGCAGCATTAGAAAATTTCAGCGAAATGCAGGAAGATCTGCAGCGGACAGGCACTTGGTGCAGGGAGTGGCAACTGACCCTCAACATAGACAAATGTAATGTATTGCGAATACATAGAAAGAAGGATCCTTAATTGTATGATTATCTGATAGCGGAAAAAACACTGGTAGCAGTTACTTCTGTAAAATATCTGGGAGTATGCGTACGGAACAATTTGAAGTGGAATGATCATATAAAATTAATTGTTCGTAATGCGGGTGTCAGGTTGAGATTTATTGGGAGAGTTCGACCTATACGTGAGTATTGCTCATCAGTGTGGGATCCGTACCAGGTCGGGAGGACAGAGGAGATAGAGAAGATCCAAAGAAGAGCGGCGCATTTCGTCACAGGGTTATTTGGTAAGCGTGATAGCGTTACGGAGATGTTTAGGAAACTCAAAAAAGTGGCAGACTCTGCAAGAGAGGCGCTCTGCATCGCGGTGTAGCTTGCTGTCCAAGTTTCGAGAGCGTGCGTTTCTGGATGAGGTATCGAATATATTGCTTTCCCCTACTTATAAACCGAGCGAGGTGGCGCAGTGGATAGACACTGGACTCGCATTCTGGAGGACGACGGTTCGATCCCGCGTCCGGCCATCCTGATTTAGGTTTTCCGTTATTTCGCTAAATGGCTCCAGGAAAATGCCGGGATGGTTCCTCTGAAAGGGCACGGCCGACTTCCTTCTCCGTCCTTCCCTAATCCAATGAGACCGATGACCTCGCAGTCTGGTCTCCTTCCACAAACAACCCCAACCCTACTTATACCTCCCGAGGAGATCATGAATGTGAAATTAGAGAGATTCGAGCTCACACGGAGGCTTTCCTGCAGTCCTTCTTCCCGCGAACCATACGTGACTGGGACATGAAAGGGAGGTAATGACAGTGGCACGTAAAGTGCCCTCCGCCACACACCGTTACGTGGCTTGCGGAGTATAAATGTAGATGTAGAAATGTAGATGTAGAACTCTATCAACCGGCGTCAACTGCTTGCATATGGGGCAGATGTGAAGCAATACGTTATTGACTTGCTCAGTTCTCGAAGATCTTTCTCTTGAAAATCATCATCCTAATATTCTTGGTTCAAATGGCTCTGAGCATTATGGGACTTAACTTCTAAGGTCATCAGTCCCCTAGAACTTAGAACTACTTAAACCTAACTAACCTAAGGACATCACACAGATCCATGACCGAAGCAGGGCGCGAACCTGCGACCGTACAGTCGCGCGGTTCCAGACTCTAGCGCCTAGAACCGCTCGGTCACCTCGGCCGGCTCCATTTATTCTGAAACTGTAATATTTTGCTTGTCTGCACATGCACATCTCATCTACCGACTTCCTTGCCTTTCGGATAATTCCTTCGTGGTGGGTATCTGTTTTTCCTTTGCGTGTAAAATGCTCGCTATTAAACCTATCAGATTGCGAATTTATCCGAAACTTTAGATTACATAACATTTAATTAACAGTTGTTCATGCAGAGAGAGAAGTTACATGTGGCATAGAGTTTGATGCATAAAAGCAATTTTATCTTTGGGCGAGAACAAAATGGCATAATGACTAAATTTGCCAATGGTTGAACAATAACTAACTGAATTGTTTTGGCAAATGTGTTGTCGTTTAAACAGTTCTACACGACTGGTGCACATGATGGACTGTGCGGCTGATCCCGGCGGAGGTTCGAGTCCTCCCTCGGGCATGGATGTGTGTGGTTGTCCTTAGGATAGTTTAGGTTAAGTAGTGTGTAAGCTTAGGGACTGATGACCTTAGCAGTTAAGTCCCATAAGATTTCACACACATTTGAACATTTGGTGCACATAACATATAGAAAATTAAGTATCGTCTCGTAATCAAATACCGCGAGGGCTAATATATTGGTCTTGCCTGCCAAACCACAGTTTCATAATCGTAAGGCATCCAGTTTTCGATGCATATTGTCAAGAAACTGGTGAACTGATTTTGTAATCTTTATCACGACTCGGTGATCTCGTTAACTTCTCATAAAGTGCCCCTCCGTGTTTTATCTGTGAAGACTCACATGCCTACTATCACGTAGCTATTAAAATCAGTCCACGGTATTTTTAGAACGAGCGCAGGCGCTCCTCGTTTAAATTTATAGCTTAGCGCCACAAATCCTCCTCTTTCGTGCTTCTTGTCTGGTTAGCTCGTGTAAAAGAAGTTTACTTTAGAGTGCTGCCGAGATGGATTGAAACCGGTTTCACCATTGACACGGTCGTAATTGAAAAAAATCCCTTAGTGATTGTATTATCTCGGCTGAATTAAAAGCCTTATCTGGGAGTGCGGAAGTAAGTTATTTTAGGCGAGGGAGAAAAGCGTTTCTTGGACTTTGAATCGGTGTCCCCAGCTGATCTTCGCTTGTGGTTCGGTGCCCCTGCACCCGCTGACTGTTGCCACCTTCACAGCTGCCGGCTTTCCTGCCAAATCCCGCCCCTCTGCCGGCGACACTATTTTGCTACCGATTCCTCACATCTCGGCTGCAACTAATGAGTAAACCTGCAATTATGAAATATACTCAGAAAAGTGTTAGCGTGGTGACGCATTCTACGGTCATTTCGAGTTCCACAACGAACCATTGCATTTTTTCTAGTAGTGGCAAGGTCGATAGAGGGGTGAGGTCGATAGAAATTCCTGTACATTCCAGTTCAACATTTATTCCCCTTGCGACCGTTAAGCATACAAACACAAGACAAAGACCGGATTCTAAGTTACACTCCAGTCACTGTTATTTAGATTTTCATTGGTTTCTTCATACCAAACACGACAAATCCCTAAAAAGATTCGACCAGGAACCTCACTAGAAGAGAGCGTAATGATCATTGCGTTATTGTATATTCGGATGAGTATACAACAGACATGAGAATTAGAAGGTACTTAAAGTTCATATTTTTCATACAGCTTCCTATGTTTCTTGCAACACGGTGGCCCTCTTGGAACAATTATGGCCGTTAACACCATCAACAAGGTCACTAAATACTCAGGCGGCTGTTGAGATGCATCAGGACAATGATGACCTTGCCTAATTCAAAACCGTATAAATTATTACTGAAGTCCACTAGCCAATAGCAATGTGGACACAGTTCTGTTCTGTAGCGTAGTTCAACTTCATATTGTTCTCATACACAGAACGTTTAGAAGATGCTTCAGATAGATATCGCTAGGGCGCCATCTCGGTATACGCAGTGGCACAGGATTTCACCGTGGAACTTGCGTTCTCTCAAAAGAAGATAAAAATGATAATCTTCCAGGGATGTACACTACTAGCCACTACTTGCTACACCAAGAAGAAATGCAGATGATAAACCGGTATTCATTGGACAAATATATTATACTAGAACTGACATGTGATTACATTTTCACGCAATTTGGGTGCATAGATCCTGAGAAATCAGTACCCAGAACAACCACCTCTGGCCGTAATAACGGCCTTGATACGCCTGGGCATTGAACAACAGAGCTTGGATGGCGTGTACAGGTACAGCGGCCCATGCAGCTTCAACACGGTACCACAGTTCATCAAGAGTAGTGACTGGCGTATTGTGACGAGCCAGTTGCTCGGCCACCATTGACCAGACGTTTTCAGTTGGTGAGAGATCTGGAGAATGTGCTGGCCAGGGCAGCAATCGAACATTTTCTGTATCCAGAAAGGCCCGCACAGGACCTGCAAAATGCGGTCGTGCATTATCCTGCTGACATGTATGGTTTCGCAGGGATCAAATGAAGAGTAGAGCCAAGAGTCGTAACACATCTGAAATGTAATGTCCACTGTTCAAAGTGCCGTGAGTGCGAAAAAGAGGTGACCGAGACGTGTAACCAATGGCACCCCATACCATCACGCCAGGTGACACGCCAGTGTGGCGATGACGAATACACGCTTCCAATGTGCGTTCACCGCGATGTCGCCAAACACGGATGCGACCATCATGATGCTGTAAACAGAACGTGGATTCATCCGAAAACATGACGTTTTACCATTCGTGCACCCACGTTCGTCGTTGAGTACACCATCGCAGGCGCTCTTGTCTGTGATGCAGCGTCAAGGGTAACCGCAGACACGGTCTCCGAGCTGATAGTCCATGCTACTGCAAACGTCGTCGAACTGTTCGTGCAGACGGTTGTTGTCTTGTAAACGTCCCCATCTGTTGACTCAGGGATCGAGACGTGGCTGCACGATCCGTTACAGCCATGCGGATAAGATGCCTGTCATCTCGACTGCTAGTTATAGGAGGCCGTTGGGATCCAGCACGGCGTTCCGTATTACCCTCCTGAACCCACCGATTCCCTATTCTGCTAACAGTCATTGGATCTCGACCAACGCGACAGCAATGTCGCGATACGATAAACCGCAATCGCGATGAGCCACAATCCGACCTTTATCAAAGTCGGAAACGTGATGGTACACATTTCTGATCGTTGCATGAGGCATTACAACAACGTTGCACCAGGCAACGCCTGTCAACTGCTGTTTGTGTATGAGAAATCGGTTGGAAACTTTCCTCATGTAAGCACGTTATAGGTATCACCACCGGCGCCAACATTGGGTGAATGCTCTGAAAAGGTAATCATTTGCATATCACAGCATCTTCTTCCTGTCGGTTAAATATCGCATCTGTAGCACTTCATCTTCGTGGTGTAGCAATTTTAACGGCCAGTAGTGTAATTCACGCTTGAGCAGTCTACCACGTGCAGGACCCTGAATGCGAGTTTTTGCGGACTTTAACAATATTGGATGGTCTGTTTCACGCACTACTTCAAAAGCCACGACCTCATTATTTATAAATTCATTCAGTACGGATTTCGTACCATCGAAATCCTGGGGAATGAGTTTAATGGCATGATGCTGCTCCACTGTCGACAATTGCATTGTTAGACGAGGCCGTGACTCTTTGGTTACTGACGATCTGTGGCGATTCGAAGTAGCACCGCCGCTGCCGAAAGCGATGCGCTGCGCTGCGAGAAGGTGAGGTGAGCAGAACGATGCCCGCGGCATCGCGTTGCCTTCAGCTGTGCCGCGCCGGCCTTTGCCCGCTGGCTACTGCCCACCGCTGCTGACGGAGTTCGCGAAGACGCCGCCCGCCGTCCGCTGCTGCCGCCGCGTGCCGTGCTCTGGCGGTCCTCTAAGGACCACACTGACCGCTCCGTCTCGTTGTCGCTAGGCGGTTCCTGCGACCCAGGCGGCGTCGCGAAGAGAGGCTGCTCTGGCCGCTTCTTGCCTGTCCGGCGCCGAACTCCCGACATCTGCTTCTTTCTTCTGCTTTGCTCCCTGCGTCTATTCTCACTGGAGTCTCAGAGCCCTCACTCAAGCCATGACGACTGACTGAGTATGTGTGAAATATCTGTCTAAAATATCATTAGATAACCTCACAACAGGCACCAGAAATTGTTTACCTACGTCGTTCCTAACACAAAATATAAGGAAGACAGGAGATTAAATGTCAATCTGCAGTTCCGAGCGGAAGGAGCAACTGCAGGAAGACAACTTCATGTGATAGGTTGGCTCAGTGCCAAACACTCTCACAGGGCACTTACATGAGGTGTGAATTTTCAGACTCGATATGTTGATCGCAGCAGGATGCACCTGGTGCAAAAACCATTCACAAAAGTGTACTCGTCAATTGCGATCTTCTGGATGCTGGTGTTGAGTTAACGTATAGTAATATGGATGCAATTCTTCATCGAGCAAAACTTCAATAACCAGTCATTGAGTGTGAATGAACCTTGCAATATCACAAGTACTTCACCTAAATGATTGGTGAACGGTCGTCTGTTTGTGGAGTACGCCTAGTCCTTGGACGACCTCTGTGTTACGGGGTACACTCAAGCGCCAGCACGCCAGTCGGGAACGATAGAGAGCTGTGAGAAGACGTCAGGCAATAGCACGCTGACCGACCCCTCTCCAGGATGACAACGCGACTGGTCGCAGCCCAGTTCTACATAAGCTTCAAGACTAGCAACTCGTATATAAGCGACAACTCTAATCACTTGTTTGTAATATATATGTAACACGGACTTGGGAATTGTTATACTGAAGAGATATCATATTCTGTCTGTCGCCCTTTGCTTGCGACACATCCGTGTAACACAAAGATAAATTTTGTATTTTTTCATTTCATACGATTTATTTGAATATTGTCTAGCGATCCGAGAAAGAAAGTTTCCTTGACACCCTATACAGGGTGGACCATTGATAGTGACTGGATCAAATATTTCACGAAATAAGCATCAAACGAAAAAACTACAAAGAACGAAACTCGTCTAGCTTGAAGGGGGAAACCAGATGACGCTATGGTTGGCCCACTAGATGCCGCTGTCGTAGGTCAAGCGGATGTCAACTGCGTTTTTTTTTTTTAAATAGGAACCCTCATTTGTTATTACAATTTCGTGTAATACGTAAATAAATATGAATGTTTTAGTTGGACCACTTTTTTCGCTTTGTGATACATAGCGCTGTAATAGTGACACACGTGTAAGTACGTGATATCACGTAACATTCCGTCAGTGCAGACGATGTTTGCTTCGTGATACATTACCCGTGTTAAAATGGACCATTTATCAATTGCGGAGAAGGTCGATATCGTGTTGATGTATGGGTATTGTGATCAAAATGCCCAACGGGCGTGTGCTACGTATGCTGCTCGGTATCCTGGACGACATCATCCAAGTGTCCGGACCGATCACGGTATAGTTACGTTACTTAAGGACACACGAAGTTTTCAGCCAATTGTGAAACGTCAACCACGACCTGCAACAAATGATGATGCCCAAGTAGGTGTTTTAGCTGCTGTCGCGGCTAATCCGCACACCAGTAGCAGACAAATTGTGCGAGGACAAAAAATAAATAAAAATAAAAAAAAGGAAATGGTTCAAGTGGCTCTAAGCACTATGGGACTTAACAGCTGCGGTCATCAGTCCCCTAGAACGTAGCACTACTTAAACCTAACAAACCTAAGAACATCACACACATCCATGCCCGAGGCAGGATTCGAACCTGCAACCGTAGCGGTCGCGCGGTTCCACACTGAAGCCCCTAAACCCACTCGGCCACGCCGCCCGACCTGTGAGAGAATCTGGAATCTCAAAAACGACGGTGTTGAGAATGCTACATCAATGCCGATTGCGCCCGTACCATATTTCTATGCACCAGAAATTGGATGGCGACGTCTTTGAACGTCGTGTACAGTTCTGCCACTGGGCACAAGAGAAATTACGGGACAATGACAGACTTTTTGTACGTGTTCTATTTAGCGACGACGAAGCGTCATTCACCAACAGTGGTAACGTAAACTGACATAATATGCACTATAGGGCAACGGAAAATCCACGATGGCTGCGACAAATGGAACATCAGCGACCTTGGTGGGTTAATGTATGGTGCGGGATTATGGGAAGAAGGATAATTGGCCCCCATTTTGTCGATGTCAATCTAAATGGTGCAATATATGCTGGTTTCCTACGTAATATTCTACCGATGTTAATTCAAGAAGTTTCACTGCATGACAGAATGGCGATGTACTTCCAGCATGATGGATGTCCGGCACATAGCTCGCGTGCGGTTGAAGCGGTCTTGAATAGCATATTTCATGACAGGTGGACTGGTTGTCGAACACCACACCATGGCCCGCACGCTCACCGGATCTGACGTCCCCGGATTTCTTTCTGTGGGGATAGCTGAAGGATATTTGCTATCGTGATCCACCGATAACGCCTAACAACATGCGTCAGCGCAATGTTAATGCATGTGCGAACATTACGGAAGACAAACTACTCGCTGTTGAGAGGAATGTTGTTACACGTATTGCCAAATGCATTGAGGTTGACGGACATAATTTTGAGCATTTATTGTATTAATGTGGTATTTACAGATAATCACGCTGTAACACTATGAGTTCTCAGAAATGATACGTTCACAAAGGTACATGTATGACACTGGAATAACCGAAATAAAATGTTCAAACGTACCTACGTCCTGTATTTCAATTTTAAAAACCTGTTATTACCAACTGTTCGTCTAATATTGTGAGCCATATGTTGGTGACTATTACAGCGCCATCTCTCACTAAGAGAAAAAAGTGGCCTAACTAAAACATTCACATTTCTTTATGTACTACACGAATATGTAATAAAAATGGGGGTTCCTATTTAAAAAAAAAAACAGTTGATATCCGTTTGACCTATGGCAGCGCCATCTAGCGGGCCAACAATAGCGTCATCTGGTTTCCCCTTTCAAGCTAGACAAATTTCGTTCATTGTAGTTTTTTCGTTTGACGCTTGTTTCGTGAGATATTTGGCCCGGCCACGATCAATGGACCACACTGTATAGGGTGTCTAGGAAACCTGCTTTCTCGCATCGCTAGACAACATTCAAATAAGTCGTATGAAATGAAAAAATACAAAATTTATCTTTGTGTTACACAGATGTGTCGCAAGCAAAGGGCGACAGACAGAATATGTTATGTCTTCAGTATAACAATTCCCATGTCGGTGTTACATAGATATTACAAACAAGTGATTAGAGTTGTAGCTTGTATCCGAGTTGCTAGTCTTGAAGCTGCTGTAGAACTGGGCTGCGACCATTCGGCAGCGGTGATAATATCCTCTTCGCATAGGGGCCGCTGCTGTCGCGTTGTCATCCTGGAGAGGGGTCGGTTAGCGTGCTATTGCCTGACTGGCGTGCCGGCGCTTGAGTTTACCCCGTAACACAGAGGTCGTCCAAGGACTAGGCGTACTCCACAAACAGACGACCGTTCACCAATAATTTCGGTGAAGTACCTGTGGTATTGTGAATGATTTTTGCACCAAGTGGAAGGTAACGACCATTTATAAGTAACGCTACATGGAATGACAAATTTAGCTCACTATTTAAATGAAGCGTTTCCAGCGTCATGGATTCGTCGTGGAGGTCCAATGTTCTTGCGTCCATAGCACCCTCTACATTTTTATTTGCGGGGACAATTAAAGGAATAATTTTACAGTGCTTCAGTCATTGATGTACGCGACCTAATAGCTGGCGTGCATACCGCATCGGCAGTGCTGGATGCAGGTGTGTTGCGTAGGGTCCATCATAATGCGAGCCAGTGAGTGTTTGTGAATGCAAGGTGGTCGCTTTGAACATCATATCTAAAGTAAGCGTTGCTCGTATGTGTATGTACCGGCCCGGTGAAGACAAGGCTGAATGTCAGAAGTACAGAATGGAATTCCTGTGCGTAGCATAACGCGCAGTTCAAAATGGCTCTGAGCACTATGGAACTTAACATCTGAGGTCATTAGTCCCCTAGAATGTAGAACTACTTAAACCTAACTAACCTAAGGACATCACACACATCCATGCCCGAGGCAGGATTCGAACCTGCGACCGTAACGGTCGCGCGGTTCGGGAGTGAAGCGCCTAGAACCGCTCGGCCACACCGACCGGCCATAAAGTGCAGTCCAGTGTAGCCTACATATTGCGTGTTCTGTGCCTAACTGGATACAGATGACGGTACTGCATCCACTATTATTATCTGTTGGGTTTATTTGAGTCAAAGGCGAAACGAAGTGGTCCTTTACGTCTGTAAGAAGTTCATGTTACATTTTAATGTTTAAATAAAGGTATCAGTAACAGAAAGATGTACACAAGATACCGCATTGTGGAGGTTTGAATTGGATACAATTTGATACTTTGACTGAAAGATAATGTTCGACGCGAACGTGACTCGAACATTGGCGAGACTTCATATCGATTCCCCATAGCATTGCCTCGTTTCAGTAAGCTAATTGGATAGCTGCAGCACAGCGCAGAGTGTCTTTAGCCACGCTGCACACAGTTACAGCGTTTCTAGAGCCTCATTTCTTAAATCGCATTTCCTTTAAAAGCTATTGGTGGAACTGTGTTACGCTAGATAAACTTTTTCTTGAACTGGAAGGAAGAATCATATGCCGACCTCCAAGTGCGACATTTTTTCTTCACTCTGTATATGTTAAATACAGGTTAATGGCTACGGATTCATACAGAAAATACCACTCCGTGACCACCTAACAACGTTGACATCCATTTGTACTTTCTCATATGTGAATGACACAGAATTCAGTCGAACTATGGCTTGCAAAGCTTCCTATGTATACGCTAAAGCTACAAGATTATGTAACATATGGAAATAATAATAATAATAATAATAATAATAATGTTATAGGAACTGACGTTATCCTATTGAAAACATAGTTAGTTCAGTTTCGCTATTTTGTGTGTCAGTTTTCCACGGGGGCCACTGCTGTATAGGGTATATTCTAAAGTTCAGAAGTGGATCCAGCTGCATTAAGTCTGGTGTAGATTCTGCAGGTCGATACATCTGCGTCTGGGATAGTATCCGAAGGTGGAAATTTGGAAATTTGTAGTAAGTTCCTATGGGACCAAACTACTAAGGTCATCGGTCCCTAGGTTTATACACTACTTAATCTGACTTAAGCTAACTTAGACTAAGGGCAACACACACATCCATGCCCGAGGGAGGACTCGAACCTCCGACGGGGGGAGCCGCGCGAACAGTGGCAAGGCGCGCCTGAGACCTCACGGTTACCCCGCTCGGCGTCCGAAGGTGGATCCACCAGAATTATGTCCAGTATATTGTTCAGCTTGGATCCACCTATTTAGTCCAGGACAGTGTTCGAAGGTGAATCCGCCACCATTACACGAAGGTGGATCTACCTGCTCCTAGGTTGACACATATTCTATTATCTCAGACAAACATTCGTAATGTAGGCCGGACGTAGGTTTGGTATGCAGCAAGAGTTTATTTGTTTATATATTATGTTGTGATATTTGTTTAACATTTAGTCTCCAAAAGAGAATGCTTGTTGTTAATAATGCGTTGCAGAAATTGTTTACTTTAAATACATGCGTAATTTGTTAAACATTTAATGTTTTGCCAGAGTGTATTCGTTATTAAATAATGCATTACGGAAACTGTTTAACATGGGATGTAGATGTAAATTATTAAATAATGCACTGCAGTAGTTGTTAAACTCAGGATAGTGAAGTAATTTGTTAAATAGCGCACTGCAGCGCTTGCTTAATATTGTATATACGTATATCTTAGGATGGAAAGGTAGATGAGCACCTGGCGTTGCCCGCGTACGTATTTATTCCAATCTTCTATAACTCCATCTCCTCCTTTCCCCCCTCTCTGTCCATCTCTTCCTCTCCCCTCTCGCCGTCTGTTTTCATCTCTCCTATGTCTGTCTCTGTCCTCCTCCTCCTATCGGTGGCTATCTTCTCCTTCCCCCTCCATCTTCTCCTCCACTTTTCTCACTCCACGTTATCACACGCACACCAATAGAAGGCTGGTGGTTTTTATCCACACAGTATTTCTCTTCAGAAAGCAACAAACGCTTGTACCAAATTTGATTGGAATCTTTACAGGGGTTAAGCATGAGCGTTTTACCCGTGGCTTTGCCCGCATACGCACATGTCAAAAGTACATATATTTAGCACATTTCACACGTATTTGTACACATATTTCACCAGTATGTCCAGCGAATTTTACCCTGCAGTTTCATTTTGACGCAGCTCAATGTTTGCAACGTTGTATCTCCTGAACAATGTGCTGTGCAATGACATAATTTTTCAGGTACATCTAGTGCTATATGAGGCTACTGTCTACAAAATGTGTTATGAATAGAATCAGTAGTAAAGAAGAATTAAATTAAAATGTCATGCATGATGCGGCAGTTTTTCACGCATCTCGTTGTTTATGGCGTTACATATCATTAACTGTGTGACGGACAGTTATATATTTCTCTAGGTACATTCAACGGCATGTGTGGATACTATCTGTGGAATATGTTGCGTATAGAGACAGTAGTGAAGAAAAAATAAATGAAAACATCATGCACGATGCGGTAGTTTTTCACGCATCTCTGCATCTCCTGAACTAAGTGAGGTACTGGGATGTAATTTTTCTGATACATTCATTGGTATACGTGTATACTGCCTGTAAAATGTGTCACGAATACAGTTGGTAGTAAAGAAGTAATAAATTAAAACGTCATGCTTCATACTGCAGTTTTACTGCATGAACAGCGAAAATGTAGTAAGTGATAATCTTTTTCCCTTTCATCATATTGTGGGACTCGTTATCGAAAAAAGTTTCTTAAAGGTTTGACATTATGTATTAAGTTTGTTGCAAGTCTCTAAGTGCTCCCATTCTCAGACACTGGATCACTAAGTTTTCGAATTTCGTGGGCTGCACTGCTTTTTCATCCCCACCCTTGCCCCTTTGATAGTCAGGTGTCTCTTACTCCCACAGTCATTCTTTCCAGATAGTAAGCGATATGTGTACCAAGTTTGGTTGAAATATATCCAGTGGTTTAGGAGAACATACACACATCAAATAAAGTTTTGCATCACCCCAGAACTCCTGAAGATAGACGTTGACTGTGAATATTGTACCACAGAACAGTCCCTTTGACTCTTCAGAGATGTCACAAAACCCGCCCAAAGATGTAAACAACCATGTATGAGCAGCGCCTATTAGACAGAAGGGGTCCGACCGCCGATCAATTCCAGTCATTCCACCAGGAAGGAGGTACACGGCTAGTGTTGTCTGTAGTTAAAACATGCCTAGACGGTCAATACCGCGGTTCGGTCGGGCCCGCATTGTTGCTTTGTGCCAGGAAGGGCTCTCAGCAAGGGAAGTGTCCAGGCGTCTCGGGGTGAAGCAAAGCGATGTTGTTCAGACTTGGAGAAGATACAGAGAGACAGGAACTGTCGATGACATGCCTCGCTCAGACCGCCCAGGGGCTACTACTGTAGTGGATGACCGCTACCTTGGGATTATGGCTCGGAGGAACCCTGACAGCCACGCCACCATGGACCGCTCGCGAATGGCATAACGTTCTGTTCACCGATGAATTTCGCACGTACCTTCAACCAGACAATCGTCGGAGACGTGTTTGGAGGCAACCCGGTCAGGCCGAACGCCTTAGACACACTGTCCAGAAAGTGCAGCAAGGTGGAGGTTCCCTGCTATTTGGGGTGGCATTATGTGGGGCCGACGTACCCCAATGGTAGTCATGGAAGGCGCCATAGCGCCTGTACGATACGTGAATGCCATCCTCCTACCGATAGTGCAACCATATCGGCAGCATATTGACGAGGCATTCGTCTTCATGGACAACAATTCGCGCCCCCATCGTGCACATCTTGTGAATGACTTCCTTCAGGATAACGACATCACTCGACTAGAGTGGCCAGCATGTTTTCCAGACATGAACCCTACCCTACCCTATCCAACAATCGGGACCGACAGTGCCTTGATGAACTTGTGGATGGTATGCCACGACGAATACAGGCATACCTCAATGCAAGAGGACGTGCTGCTGGGTATTAGAGATACCTCTGTGTACAGCAATCTGGACCACCACCTCTGAAAATCTCAGTGTATGAAGGTACAACATGCAATGTGTGGTTTTCATGAGTGATAAAAAGGGCGGAAATGGTGTTTATGTTGATCTCTATTCCAATTATATGTAAAGGTTCTGTAACTGTCGGAACCGAGGTGATGCAAAACGTACATTTTTATAATTTCTATGGATTCAAGTCACGTCCTCGCGTCCGTCTGTATGCGCTGGCATATCTCAGGAACTGCTGCAGGGATTTTGATACGGTTTTCACTAACAGATAGCCCGGCCGCGGTGACCGAGCGGTTCTAGACGCTTCAGTCCGGAACGACGCAGCTGCTACGGTCCTCCCACAGGCATGGATGTGTGTGATGTCCTTAGGTTAGTTTGGTTTACGTAGTTCTAAGTCTAGGGGAGTGATGACCTCAGATGTTAAGTCCCATAGTGCATAGAACCATTTTTCACTAACAGATACAGTGATCCTCGAGGAAAGTTTTTGTATATAATTTATAAATATTTTGTAGGAATTGTATGAATTATCAAAAATTAAAATTAAGTTGCGAAAACAGTGCAGCCGTCACCTAGCGAACAGAAGCCTTAATTCGAGAGAGTAGCACTGTCTTCACGTAGCACATAGCGTGATAAATTTTGCATCTGTTCTGTTGGTCTACTAGTAGAGCGTTTGTCTGGGATGCGAGATGTTCTAGGACCGAATCGCAGCTGGGTCACATTTTCCACTCTGCCTTTTAGCCAAGCATTCACCTCTCAGTGGTGTAGAGATTCGCCAGAATCTAAACGTGGCTCGGATTCCATGTTACACTGTAGCCCATCTTTTCCCAATTGGATAACAACTTAGTGACATGCAAGTGGCCTAAGTGACACCCAGTTGATTACAATCTTTTCAGTACAACTGTACAAAAGGGTAGCATAGCAGCAACCAGTATTATAGTTGTCAATTGTAGCAGCTGCGCTGGGAAAGCACCAGAACTCCTGGTTCTAATAGAAAGCGCTCAAAGCCCCATACTTAGAGATCATATACAACCTCTTGCTCGAAGAAAGATCCACACCAAAAGACTGGAAAGTTGCACCGGTGACACCAATACTCAAGAAATGAAATGGCAGTAATACAATGCATTACACACCCATATAACTAACATCGATTAGCAGTAGGATTTTGGAGCGTATACTGCGTTCGAACATTACGAATTACCTCGAAGATAACGATTTATTGACAAATATCCAACATAAATTAAGATAATATCGTTGTTGTGGAACAGTCTTTACTCACACGAAGTAATGAGCTATCTACAGGAGACCTCAAATTTATTCCATATTAATACATTTCAAGAAGACTTGAGACATTGTTCCTCGCAAGAGGATTCTAATCAAATCTGCTCAACGGAAAATTACCGTGTAAAACGGAAGTGATATCGGGAATTACCCAAGAAAGTGCTATAAGCCCTCTGCTGTTCCTAATCTAGGTAAACGATTTAGGAGACAATCTCAGCAACCCTCTTAGATTGTTGGCAGATGACGCTGTCATTTACCATCTAGTAAAGTCATCAGAAGATCAAAACCAACTTCAAAATGACTTAGGCACAATATCTGTACGGTTCGAAAAGTGGCAGTTGTTTCTGAATAAGGAAAAGTGTATGATTTTCTACATGAGTGCGGAAAAAAAATCCGTTGAATTTCGGTTATACGATAAATCACACAAATTAGATGCTACCTGTTCTGCTAAATATCTAGGAATTACAATTCTGAATAACTTAAATTAGAACTGTCACGACGGTAATGTTGTGGGGAAAGCAAATCAAAGACTACGTTTTATTGGAAGAATACTTAGAAGATGCAACATGTCTGATAAAGAGACTGCCTACGTATACTACGCTTGTCCATGCTCTTCTTAAGTAGTACTGTGAAGTATAGGATCCTTACCAGATAGGATTGCCTAAGAATGACAGCTCGTTTTGAATATCTGGTAACAGGGGAGACTGAGTCACGGATATGATAAGAGAGCTGGTGTGGTAATCTTTAAAACAAACGCGTTTCTCATTGCAGCAAATGTTTTCACGCAATTTCAGTCGTCAGCTTTCTCCTCTGAATCTGAAAATATTTTACTGTCGCCAACGGACATATAGAGAAATGATCATCTTAATAAAATAAGAGAAATCAGAGCTCGTGCAGAAAGATTTAAATGCTTATTTTAAAGAGTGGAAGTCTGTAGGTGGTTTGAAGAACTCTCTGCCAGGCACTTAAGTATGAGCTGCAGAATAGTCATGTGGCTGTGGATGTAGATGTAGAGCAAAACTGAGTATAGATTGTAATACAAAAGTAAGTAGTAAAGAATAAATATTCTAACCACCAATAAAATATAGGGCTCGACACAAATTTTATGGCACCCATGTGTGCCATTATTATAGTGCTCCATTACCAGCTTCTGTTTAAAATATAATCTCTCGTTTACTATAAGTTTTTAAGAAAAATATCTTGTGTTCGGGGCCAAAAATGGCACTTATGCTATACTTGCATAAACCAACTAAAGAATAAAATCAAAACGCGAACGTCTTTTGCAATGGGATGGGTATATATATACTTAATATTAGTGGTATATACTGCTAAAATTTAAAAAGTCCATTATAAACTTTTTTCACCTCACTATTGGCATAGTGAAAAAAGCAGCAGTTTTTTCCATTTTACATATACTTGTGTCCGTATCTACTACAGTTCTACGAAACGCCCCACACTAATGTGTGCAACGTAAGCGTAACATTTTTTTGTTGTGGTATAGCTTGATAATGCCCAAGGGATGAAATATTTCAAAATAAAAGAACAGTCTACGCTGAAAAACGATTTCCTTCAAGAAGTTTACTATAGGTTGCGCCTGTTTTCTGTATGCTACAGAGACACGGCATACGATTTAATTCCCATTAAATTGGTACTGAAAGGTTGTTATTGTTCTTAACGTCATTCGTTACTTACACTCTGATTATATGAAATTATCTAATCTTCGGTATGGATAGCTATATGAGAGGTATGGACACTCATGTTAGTAATATCGGAACGTCCCTACGTACGCGACGGCATATCCAAGCGAAACTGTAGTCCCACAAGCACGGAGAATGAAGTGGATACAAACAGCAGAGCACTATCAACAGTTACTTCAGAAAATCATTTTCAACTGTCTGCTAAGTTGTTACAAGCATATAAACGGATTTTTTTCTCTTTGCTGTTCACAATGTTCCACGGACAGTATCCGTTCAACTAACTTCTACAACTGTATCACTGTCTCGTCAGCAGTGATCTCGGATCCACCTTCTGCTGATTTGGCCGAAGACGATAACCATTGCACTCGTTTAGGCGCCCTCTGATGTTATAAGAGTTTATCATCCGTCCTCATTCTCCTAATATATGCTCCTTTTTAGATCTGAGGAGAAAGAACAGGTCGTATTTTTATCAGCAGATGTATTTGTAAGGTTCAAGGTACGTCCTTCTGCATTTGAATCCTGTTGATTCAGCGGCATTTTTCTTACAAAATATTCCATACTTGTTAGTCGTGTAAACTCCTTCATTATTATTTGCTAACAACATTGCATATTGACACTTTGACGACACCAACTCACCGTATAGTGTGTGAATGCATTTTCAAAATAAAGAAATTAATTACCTTTCGTGATCTGACATTGGGATTTATCACAAATTTCCATTCAAGCAACTTCGGTCATCTGCTCACATGTGTTACACCCCCATTCCGGCGCCTTTTCAATGGTATTTTTTATTATTATTATTATTTCGCTGCCCCAAAAATGGAAGAGTGGAATAGCAACTATTCGAGAACTGTTTCCACATTTTTTTTAATACCTACACTGAGCACAGTTCACGTCTTCTAGTCCTCGACGTCACACGTGTCCCTAAAGACGTTTTGTGTTTCACAGGGAGCCCGTCCTTGCGCTTGAGTGCGGTTGTCTCACGCATAGCTTCTGAATCATCGACTCCATATTTTGTTGTGACAAGTAAATAAATGCAACTTTTCAAACAAATTTCGGAACTGCTGAGCGGCATTTTATAATACTTTTGTGCAAGGAACCCGTGGTCTCCGACGGATCTTCACAGAGTAATAAAATGATTATGATACATTTTTCTTGTTACTTCAATTACCTTTGTTTCTGTGGAAATACCGGCACAACAGTGAAAAAGTAATCATTGTAAATGAATGAAACAAATTTGTTTCCAAACACGTCACACGGCGCATAACGTAGACATTTGCACTGTTATTCAGCTATACGAATAAACGATGATACGAAATCGAGCGAAAAGCAATTGCTCTGTAACGAACTACCAGAGACAGAGATCTTTACACCAATATAATCAGAAAAATATTGCTGTACTATTTTCGAAATTTTGTCGGTTGTGTTGGAGTTCACCTTGTAAGCTGTTATAAATTCGAATTTTTGAGGAAGCTTCAGTTTTCCGTTCGTCACAAGATAAGCATCGTGTCAGGTTAGTGCTTTCTTGTATGATAGGTCACAGTTCGTCTTGTGAAGCCTACGTTATATCTGGGGTTCCCCATGAAGGTATTATACGCCCTATGCTCTTCTTAATCTACAGCTACATCTACATGGATACTATGCAAATTACATTTAAGTGCCTGGCAGAGGGTGCATCGAACCACATTCCAATTCTCTATTATTCCAATCTCGTATAGCGCGCGGAAAGAATGAACACCTCTATCGTTCCGTACGAGCTCTGATTTCCCTTATTTTATCGTGGTGATCGTTCCGCCCTATTTAGGTCGGTGTCAACAAAATATTTTCGCATTCGGAGGAGAAAGTTGGTGATTGGAATTTCGTGAGAAGATTCCGTCGCAACGAAAAGCGCCTTTAATTTAATGATTTCCAGCCCAAATTCTGTATAATTTCTGTGACACTCTCTCCCATATTACGCGGTAATACAAAACGTGGCCCGCATCTCGTGGTCGTGCGGTAGCGTTCTCACTTCCCACGCCCGGGGTTCCCGGGTTCGATTCCCGGCGGGGTCAGGGATTTTCTGTGCCTCGTGATGGCTGGATGTTGTGTGATGTCCTCAGGTTAGTTAGGTTTAAGTAGTTCTAAGTTCTAGGGGACTGATGACCATAGATGTTAAGTCCCATAGTGCTCAGAGCCATTTGAACCATTTGAACCAATACAAAACGTGCTGCCTTTCTTGGAACTTTTTCGATGTACTCCGTCACTCCTACCTGGTAAGGATCCCACACCGCGTTACAGTATTCTAAAAGAGGACGGATAAGCGTAGTGTAGGCAGTATCCTTAGTAGGTCTGTTACATTTTCTAAGTGTCCTGCCAATAAAACGCAGCCTTTAGCCTTCCCCATAACATTTTCTATATGTTCCTTGCAATTTAAGTTGTTCGTAATTGTAATACCTAGGTACTTAGTTGAATTTACGGCTTTTAGATTAGGCTGATCTATCGTGTAACCGAAGTTTAACTAGTTCCTTTTCGCACTCATGTGGATGGCCTCACACTTTTCGTTATTTAGGGACAACCGCCACATTTCGCACCATTCAGATATTTTTTCTAAATCATTTTACAGTTTGTTTTGATCTTTTGATGACTTTATTAGTCGATAACGACAGCGTCATCTGCAAACAACCGAAGACGGCTGCTCTGATTGTCTCCCAAATCGTTTATATAGATAAGGAACAGCAAAAGGCCTATAACAGTATCTTGGAGAACGCCTGAAATCACTTCCGTTTTACTCGATGACTTTCCGTGAATTACTACGAACTGGATCTCTCTGACAGGAAATCGCAAATCCAGTCACATAACTGAGACGATATTCAATAATCATGCAATTTTACTACGAGCTGCTTGTGTGGTACAGTGTCAAAGGCCTTCCGGAAATCCAGGAATACGGAATCGATCTGAAACACCTTGTCAATAGCACTCAGCACTTCATGTGAATAAAGAGCTAGTTGTGTTTCACAGGAACGATGTTTTCTAAACCCATGTTGACTGTGTTTCAGAAGACCGTTTCCTTCGACGTAATTCATAATGTTCGAACACAATATACGTTCTAAAATCCTGCTGCACATCAACGTTAACGATAGGGGCCTGTAATTTAGTGGATTCCTTCTATTACTTTTCTTGAATATTAGTGTGACCTGTGCAACTTTCCAGTCTTTGGGTACGGATCTTTCGTCGAGCGAACGGTTGTATATGATTGTTAAGTATGGAGCTAATGCATCAGCATACTCCGAAAGGAACCTAAATGGTATACAGTCTGGACCAGAAGACTTGCTTTTATTAAGTGATTTGAGTTATTCATTATATAAACTATTTAACACACAATATGAGCATACCTCGTAGGCTGTTTGCAGATAATGCTGTCGTTTACAGTCTACTAAAATCATCAGAAGGTCAATACGCATTGCAAAAATGATTTACATTAAACATTTGAATGGTGCGAATAGTGGTAACTGACGCTGAACAACAAATGAGAACTAAAAAAGTCTCGTAAATTTCGTTTATAAGATAAAAATCACAAACTTAAAGGCTGCTGTTTCAACTAAATACCTGAAGATTTCAGTTACGAACAACCTAAACTGGAACCATGAAGCAGAGAAATATTGTGAGAAAGGCGAACCAAGGACTTGAGAAGACGAAACAAACGTATTATGCCTACACTACGCTTGTCATTCCTCTTGTGGCGTATTGCTGCGCGGTGTATGATCCTTACCGGATAGAACTATTGGAGAACATCTAAAATCTAAAAGAAGGAAGCGGGTTTTGTTTTATCACGAAACAGTGGAAACAGTGTCGTGGACACATTTTCGTTGCGATGAGACCTTTACACGAAACTACAATCACTATCTTTCCTCCTCGCATGCAAAAAAAAAAAAAAAAAAAAAAAAAAAAAAAAAAAAATGGTTCAAATGGCTCTGAGCACTATGGGACTCAACTGCTGTGGTCATCTGTCCCCTAGAACTTAGAACTACTTAAACCTAACTAACCTAAGGACATCACACACATCCATGCCCGAGTCAGGATTCGAACCTGGGACCGTAGCAGTCGCACGGTTTCGGACTGCGCGCCTAGAACCGCGAGACCACCGCGCGCATGACAAAAGATGTTATTGACTCCCACCTACAAAGGGCTTAATGACCATCGTCATAAAATAAGGTAGTTATCAGACCTCGCATGGAAAGATTTGGGTGCTCGTTTTTGTCACTGGAAATTCGAGAATGGAACGGTAGAGAAATTTCCTGAAAGTGGTTCCATTAGCCTTCTACCAGTCACTTAATTGTCAATTGTGGAGTAGACACGAAGTATACAAGCGAACGATCGTGAAGTAATCTGACGATTTCGCGTGCCATCCGTGGCTTCGCAGTGAAATTACCAGGCAGTCAGAAAGTAGATACAGAAGTTGTGGAGTCCGCAGCTCGTGGTCTCACGGTCGCGTTCTCGCTTCCCGAGCACGGGGTCCCGGGTTCGATTCCCAGCTGGGTCAGAGATTTTCACCTGCCTCGAAATGACTGGGTGTTTGTGCTGTCCTCATCAATTCATCATCGTTCACGAAAGTGCCGAGACTGGACTGAGCAAAGGGTGGGGAATTTGTATGGGCGCTGATAACCGCGCAGTTGAGAGCCCCACAAATCAATCATCATCAGAAGTTGTGGAAGACTCATTATCCGAGCGTTCTGGACTCGTAAAAAGCAGCGAAGCCTGCAAGGGAAGCTCCTTCCGTCGTTTCGTCGGCAATAGACAGAAACTAGCGCTAGGAGAATCTTAAGGACGTGTGAATGTGACGACACTGCAGCGATGATCCTCAATAGGCTGTTGCGAAATCGCAGCTGCAGACAGGCGCCGAAGTAAACGACAACCGATGCACGCTTGGTGGCCGTGTCAGGAACGGGGAGCTCGCCTGGCACGTCGCAGCCATGGAGACGTCACCTTCCCATCTCTACACATGTCTTATTCATTCCGAAAGCGCATTACTCACTAAACGAAGCAAAACTTTTAATACCTCCAATTGCAGTCCCTAATTTAGGTGTTAACTTACGTATTTATCTCACCTGGCAACATAAGCGCCTTCAGCACCACCTTACATCTAACCACACATCAGTAGTGAGCCCACATTACAGCTTGCATAGTACATCACCAGTATATAATGATGAAAGTAATTAAATTACGTATCGGTGACTAAAAACTTGATTTCTATAGTTTCATCCGCTACGAGGGTCATCGGTCTCCTCCACAGGTCCCAGCAACAGAATTTCACAAGTAATAGTATAGTAATTAATGTATACAATTGAAGATATATCCGGTTTATTAACATCGTATTAAGCAATTTCTTCATTACATTCTTGTCAGATGTGAGTAACGACATCTAACAGAAATTATTAGCAATAGTGCAGGAGGAATCATTATGGAGAAGACGTTGGCTTGTCAGAGGAAGAGCTAGAAGTAATGGAGTAAGATTATTAGCTTAGATGGAAAGGAAGAAAACATAAACAGAAATGGATGAAAAAAGCACGGATAACCTACATTTCTAGCATTTGTAGACTCAGAGAATGCTTTTGACAACGTTGAATGGAATACTCTCTTTCAAATTCTGAAGGTGGCAGGGGTAAAATACAGGGAGCGAAATGCTATTTACAATTTGTAGAGAAACCAGATGGCAGTTATAAGACTTGAGGGGCATGAAAGGGAAACAGTGGTTGGGAAGGGAGTGAGACATGGTTGTAGCTTATCCCCGATTTTATTCAACCTGTATTTTGGGCAAGCAGTAAAGGAAACAAAAGAAAAATTCGGAGTAGGTATTAAAATCCATGGAGAACAAATACAAACTTTAAGGTTTGCCGATGACATTGTAATTCTGTCAGAGACAGCAAAGGACTTGGGAGAACAACTGAACGGAATGGACAGTGTGTTGAAAGGAGGATATAAGATGAACATCAACAAAAGCAAAACGAGGATAATGGAATGTGGTCGAGTTAACTCGGGTGATGCTGAGGGAATTAGATTAGGAAATGAGACACTTAGAGTAGTAAATGAATTTTGCTGCTTGCTGAGCAAAATAACTGATGATGGTCGAAGAAGAGAGGATACAAAATGTAGACTGGCAATGCCAAGGAAAGCGTTTCTGAAGAAGAGAAATTTGTTAACATCGAGTATAGATTTAAGTGTCAGGAAGTCTTTTCTGAAAGTATTTGCATGGCGTGTAGCCATGTATGGCAATGAAACATGGACGATAAATAGTTTGGACAAGAAGAGAATACAAGCTTTCGAAATGTGGTGCTACAGAAGAATGCTGAAGATTAGATGGGTAGATCACATAACTAATGAGGAGGTATTGAATAGAATTGGAGAGAAGAGAAGTTTGTGGCACAACTTGACTAGAAGAACGGATCGGTTGGTAGGACATAATCTGAGGCATCAAGGGATCACCAGTTTAGTATTGGAGGGCAGCGTGGAGGGTAAAAATCGTAGAGGGAGACCAAGAGATGAATGCAATAAGCAAATTCAGAAGGATGTAGGCTGCAGTACGTACTGGGAGATGAAGCACCTTACACAGGATAGAGTAGCATGGAGAGTTGCATCAAACCAGCCTCAGGACTGAAGATTAAAACAACAACTAGCTTACAATGTGATAGAGATACTGATTCCCTGTTGGACAGAAGGAGAACGGGTGGGAAGCTATGCTGATGGCAAAAGATGAAGCTTTAAACTCTGATTTGGAATTAGACGACGGTTGTAATGTATCTGATTACAAAGTCGTGTGGCTGAAATGGCGAAGCACTCACATGTAAGCTGCTGGGCGTGTTCTATCTTGCTTTGCAGTTACGGAATGATGAAATGTGGGAGAAGGCATTAAGGGCAGCAGCGACTAAAAAAGCCATTAAGTCAGGAGTTTTCACTATTTGTGGCTTGTTGAACTGTGCCATTTGGCAGGACTAAACACTGAAATATTCTTACTTTGACTTTTTCTAAATTTTTGTATTGCATGTAGGCAAGAGAGAGATTTCTTGCATTCAGGTCTCTGTATGTCCGTCTTTTTAGCGGTGGTCGCGGTACTCAGCTGTTCGATAGAGGATGTCAAATTAAACAGCTTTCAGCCGCCAATTTTCAACCTTATTTTATTGGGCAACCAGCTTCAGCGTTTTACTACGCCATATTCAGGTCCCTGACCGACGTGTAGGAATAATCTACCTCGCTTGTCATCGAAACAGGGGTTAGCAATACTGGTATTAGTAGACATTTGCTAGTGACCAGCCCGCATCTCGTGGTCGTGTGCTAGCGTTCTCGCTTCCCGCGCCCGCGTTCCCGGGTTCGATTCCCGGCGGGGTCAGGGATTTTCTCTGCCTCGTGATGGCTGGGTGTTGTGTGTTGTCCTTAGGTTAGTTAGGTTTAAGTAGTTCTGAGTTCTAGGGGACTGATGACCATAGATGTTACGTCCCATAGTGCTCAGAGCCATTTGAACCATTTGCTAGTGACCACATCGAACATCACCCACTAACAACGTACGACTTTTGACAACCTGGCAACATTCGGTTTATAACTCCTTTCTGCTTCTTCATTTCTGGATGAAAAGATTCTTTTGCAGAAGAGGATGGTTGATATAATTCCTTTGGGTAATACGTTTCGATTAGTTATATTTGACTGAATGTGAAGGCAAAATGTAGCTGCTGACTGCTGAGGCGCCGGCCGGAGTGACCGAGCGGTTACAAGCCCTACAGTCTGGAACCGAGCGACCGCTACGGTCGCAGGTTCGAATCCTGCCTCGGGCATGGATGTGTGTGCTGTCCTTAGGTTAGTTAGGTTTAAGTAGTTCTATGTTGTAGGGGACTGATGACCTCCCATAGTGCTCAGAGCCATTTGAACCACTTTTGACTGCTGAGGCATACAGAAAAGAATAACATATCTTCAAACCTCAGCGTTTTCTTTTCCAACACATTGATACCAATCGCCTTAACGATAAAACCAACGAAATATGAGTGAATAATGTGCCCGTTACATTGATATGTGCTCATAAACCGTTTTCTTTTCGTTGAACATTTCAATATTCGGGATAGATGTGCATTCTATCCAAAAGAATTTATATTACCCGAGCGGCCAACACTTTTCTTGAAAATTTTTGAAAATAAGATTGTCCACAGTGGTTAGTCTTAATCTGATAAAGCATTTCGCAGCAAATAATCAGTCAATGGAATGTAAATGGGACCTGCATTCACTCTCTTTGTTTACATGCGCGATGCGGAAGAAAACTACCAGAGAAAACGTGACTGTCGACTGAACTGTTTATTTATTTATCCTAGTCCACTTTATCGTTGTTAATAATGTACCGTTTCATGTAGAATTAGGCTGATGAGAATCTTCGTGCTAATTTATTTATTTTGCTTACTATTTTCTGTTCTGAATGACCATAGAACTCTAATTGTTTTTGGTATCAGGAGATGACATAAAACTGAATGTACAGCAGGCCATTGTGGCCGAGCGGATCTAGGCGCTTCAGTCTGGAACCGCGCGACCGCTACGGTCGCAGGTTCGAATCCTGCCTCGGGCATGATGACCTCAACTGTTATGTCCCATACTGCTCAGCGCCATTTGAACCACAGCTGATAAATGCTCGTTGAACACAAAAACAGCTGCAACACGGAGAGCTTCAAAGATTGTCGGTAAATATTCATATCTTTATTCACATATGTGCTGATATGTTCAGATTATCGACATCAAAATATTATTGACATATAACAGAGACACTACAGCGAATACTTTAATGCCAATAAAATCGATCGTTTGCAGAACATAAATTGTTGTTGTTTGTTGTTGTGGTCTTCAGTCCTGAGACTGGTTTGATGCAGCTCTCCATGCTACTCTATCCCGTGAAATCTCCTTCATCTCCCAGTACTTACTGCAATTTACGTCCTTCTGAATTTGCTTAGTGTATTCATCTCTTGGTCTCCCTCTATGATTTTTACCCTCCACGCTGCCCTCCAATACTAAATTGGTGATCCCTTGATGCCGCAGAACATGTCCTACCAACCGATCCCTTCTTCTAGTCAGGTTGTGCCACAAACTTCTCTTCTCCCCAATCCTATTCAATACTTCCTCATTAGTTATGTGATCTACCCATCTAATCTTCAGCATTCTTCTGTAGCACCACATTTCGAAAGCTTCTATTCTCTTCTTGTCCAAACTATTTATCGTCCATGTTTCACTGCCATACATGGCTACACGCCACGCAAATACTTTCAGAAAAGACTTCCTGACTCTTAAATCTATACTCGATGTTAACAAATTTCTCTTCTTCAGAAACGCTTTTCTTGCCATTGCCAGTCTATATTTTATATCCTCTCTACTTCGACCATGAACAGTTATTTTGCTCTCCAAATAGCAAAACTCCTTTATTACCTTAAGTTTCTCATTTCCTAATCTAATTCCCTCAGCATCACCCGACTTAATTCGACTACATTCCATTATCCTCGTTTTGCTTTTGTTGATGTTCATCTTATATCGTCCTTTCAAGACACTGTCCATTCCATTCAACTGCTCTTCCAAGTCCTTTGCTGTCTCTGACAGAATTACAATGTCATCGGCGAACCTCAAAGTTTTTATTTCTTCTCCATGTATTTTAATACCCACTCCGAATTTTTCTTTTGTTTCCATTAATGCTTGCCCAATATACAGACTGAATAACATCGGGGCCGGCCGCGGTGGTCTAGCGGTTCCAGGCGCTCAGTCCGGAACCGCGCGACTGCTACAGTCGCAGTTTCGAATCCTGCCTCGGGCATGGATGTGTGTGATGTCCTTAGGTTAGTTAGGTTTAAGTAGTTCTAAGTTCTGGGGGACTGATGACCACAGATGTTAAGTCCCATAGTGCTCAGAGCCATTTGAACCATTTTTGAATAATATCGGGGATAGGCTACAACCATGTCTGACTCCCTTACCAACCACTGCTTCCCTTTCATGCACCTCGACTCTTATAACTGCCATCTGGTTTCTGTACAAATTTTAAATAGCCTTTCGCTCCCTGAATTTTACCGCTGCCACCTTCAGAATTTGAAAGAGAATATTCCAGTCAACATTGTCAAAAGCTTTCTCTAAGTATACATATGCTAGAAACGTAGGTTTGCCTTTCCTTAATCTTTCTTCTAAGTTAAGTCGCAAGGTCTGTATTGCCTCTCGTGTTCCAATATAAATTAACGTTCAAAAAATGTTCAAATGAGTGTGAAATCTTATGGGACTTGACTGCTAAGGTCATCAGTCGCTAAGCTTACACACTACTTGACCTAAATCGTCGTAAGGATACACACACCCATGCCCGAGAGAGGACTCGAACCTCTGCCGGGACCAGCCGCACAGTCCATGACTACAGCGCCCGAGACCGTTCGGCTAATCCCGCGCGGCAATAAATTAATGTTCAGCGTTTAAGTCGGTGCATGGAGGGTTTGGTTGGGTTGGGTTGATTGGGGGAAGAGACCAAACAGCGAGGTCATCGGTGTAATCGGATTAGGGAAGGGCAGGAAAGGAAGCCGGCCGTGCCGTTTCGAAGGACCCATCCCGGCATTTACCTGGAGCGATTTAGGGAAATCACGGGAAACCTAAATCAGGATAGCCGGACGCGGGAAACAGTCTTTAAGACCAATGGTGAATGTACTTATTTACCAGTGTCACTTAAAGAGTTAGGTGCAGTTAGAAAGAGAGACAACGAATAATCGATAACTCACGACAACTTGAAAAACCGAAACCAAAAGGGCTAAAGGAAGGAGACATACTATGTATTGTCTGTGGCCAACAGAATGCCGTAGAAGCCAGAAGAAAAGGCTGAAGAAACTACACGGATACAGAGGCGTACGACACGCTGTCTGCGGCTGAGGCAAATGTTAGGCAGAGTAGGTAAAAGCGAAATGGAAGAAAGAGGAACGAGACATTCCAGGTGCTATTTGCGGGGAAAGCGAATGCTGTCGAAGCTCGGGACGGAGGCGGAGGGGAAGGAGAGAAGAGGGCAGACGGCGTGCACTGCGCGGCCGGCGGCGGCGTCTACGTCTGCGTCTCCGGCGCCCGTGTTTCTCACGACGTAAAGCGCGTGTTGCACCGTCCAGCCGACGTGACCCGCTGAAGTTGACCTCGTCTGCCGCCTGCCGCATTAAGTCACGTCCGTGGCGGCGGCGGTGGCGGCGGCGGGGCCGGCCCGCACAACGACAAACGCTGCACACGCCACACGCCACACGTCGCACGCCACACGCCTCCTCTTCCAAATATCTCTCTCTTTGCTGCACAGAATGTCCGGATTCGATAATCCTTACTGGCAACGACATCAAAATATTATTGACATATAACAGAGACACTACAGCGAATACGTTAATGCCAATAAAATCGATCGTTTGTAGAAAAACAGCATTGGCCTCAAGGGTCGGTGCTGGGGCCACTGCTGTTTCTTATTTATATAAATGATATGCCTTTTAGTATTACAGGTGATTCAAAAACATTTCTGTTTGCTGATGACACCAGCTTGATAGTGAAGGATCTTGTGCGTAATATTGAAACAGTATCAAATAAAGTAGTTCATGAAATAAGTTCGTGGGTTGTGGAAAATAATTTGATGCTAAATCACAGTAGGACTCTGTTTTTACAGTTTCTAACTCACAATTCAACAACAACCAATATTTTGATCAGACAGAATGGGCATATTATAAGCGACGCGGAACAGTTCACGTTCCTAGGCGTTCGGATAGATAGTAAGCTGTTGTGGAAAGCCCATGTTCAGGCTCTTGTTCAGAAACTAAATGCTGCTTTATTTACCATTCGAATAGTATCTGAAATAAGTGACACTTCAACACGAAAAGTAGTCTACTTCGCATATTTTCATACACTTACGTAGTATGGTATTATTTTTTGGGGTAATTCTTCAGATTCAAAAAGGGTTCAAAATGGTTCAAATGGCTCTGAGCACTATGGGACTTAACTGCTGAGGTCATCAGTCCCCTAGAACTTACAACTACTTAAACCTAATTAACCTAAGCACATCACACACATCCATGCCTGAGGCAGGATTCGAACCTGCGACCGTAGCGGTCTCGCGGCTCCGGACTGTAGCACCTAGAACCGCTCGGCCACTTAGGCCGGCTCAAAAATGGTATTTTTGGCTCAAAAACGGGCTGTTCGAGCTATATGTGGTCTAAGCTCGAGAATCTCTTGTCGTCCCCTATTCAACAGTCTGGGAATTCTGACATTGCCCTCACAGTATATATTTTATTTAATGTCGTTTGTTGTTAGCAATATTGGCCTATTCCCAAGAGTTAGCAGCTTTCACTCAGTTAATACTAGGCAGAAATCCAATCTGCATGTGGAATGCACTTCCTTGACTCTTGTGCAGAAAGGAGTGCAGTATTCTGCTGCATCCATTTTCAATAAGCTACCACAACAACTCAAAAATCTTAGCAGTAGGCCAAACTCTTTTAAGTCTAAACTGAAGAGTTTCCTCGTGGCTCACTCCTTCTATTCTGTCGAGGAGCTCCTGGAAGAGCTAAGAAATTAAGCAAATTCCAGTGTTACATTGTTGATTTTCTTTATTTAAACTTACGACTTGTCACCTGAATATGTTTTTTTTTATATTTCATTTTATCTGTTTCTAATATCGTGTTATAATTTCATGTATAGACTCGTTCCATGACCATGGAGACTTCTCCTTAATTTGGTCCCACGGAACAATAAATAAATAAAAACGATTTTTCCTCTGCGAAAGGATCCATTTCGCATCGCGAAGACAAGTGAGGCGCTAATTGGAGGAAGGGATTACCCAGCAAAACAAAATGAAGACCGAGCCAGAGTCTGTGCTTCAGAGAAACGAAGAGGAGGTAGTGACACAACACCTTACAAGATGAGCGTCAATTCCCTGCATAGCACAACAATTGAACGTCGACCTGCACTTCTGTACGAAAATATTTGTCGCGCGCTTTTACCAACAAATTTTTAAATAGTACACATTTTTTGAAACTATACAGGGTGGTCCATTGATAGTGACCGGGCCAAATATCTCACGAAATAAGCATCAAACGAAAAAACTGCAAAGAACGAAACTCGTCTAGCTTGAAGGGGGAAATCAGATGGCGCTACGGTTGGCCCGCTAAATGGCGCTGCCATAGGTCAAACGGATATCAATTGCTTTTTTTAATAGGAATTTTTAATTACATATTGGTGTAGGACGTAAAGAAATATGAATGTTTTAGTTGGACTACTTTTTTCTCTTTGTGATAGATGGCGCTGTAATAGTCGCAAACGTATAAGTACGTGGTATCATGTTAACATTCCGCCAGTGCGGACGGTATTTGCTTCGTGTTACATTACCCGTGTTAAAATGTACCGTTTACCAATTGCGGAAAGGGTCGATATCGTGTTGATGTACGACTACTGTAATCAAAATGTCTAACGGGCGTGTGCTATGTATGCTGCTATCCTGGACGACATCATCCAAGTGTCCGGACCGTTCGCCGGATAGTTGCGTTATTTAAGGAAACAGGAAGTGTTCAGCCACACGTGAAACGTCAACCACGACCTGCAACAAATGATGATGCCCAAGTAGGTGTTTTAGCTGCTGTCGCGGCTAATCCGCACATCAGTAGCAGACAAATTGCGCGAGAATCGGTAATCTCAAAAACTTCGGCGCTGAGAATGCTACATCAACATCGATTGCACCCGTACCATATTTCTATGCACCAGGAATTGCATGGCGACGACTTTGATCGTCGTGTACAGTTCTGCCACTGGGCACAGGAGAAATTAGAGGACGATGACAGATTTTTTGCACGCGTTCTATTTAGCGAGGAAGCGTCATTCACCAACAGCGGTAACATAAACCGACATAATAGGCACTATTGGGCAACGGAAAATCCACGATAGCTGCGACTAGTAGAACATCAGAGACCTTGGTGGGTTAATGTATGGTGCGGCATTATGGGAGGAAGGACAATTGTTCCCCCTTTTATCGATGGCAATCTAAATGGTGCAATGTATGCTGATTTCCTACGGAATGTTCTACCGATGTTAATACAAAATGTTTCACTGCATGACAGAATGGCGATGCACTTCCAACATGATGGATGTCCGGCACACAGCTCGCGTGCGGTGAAGCGCTATTGAATAGCATATTTCATGACAGGTGGATTGGTCGTCGAAGCACCATACCATGGCCCGCACGTTCACCGGATCTCACGTCTCCTCATTTCTTTCTGTGGGGAAAGTTGAAGGATATTTGCTATAGTGATCCACCGACAACGCCTGACAACATGCGTCAGCGCATTGTCAATGCATGTGCGAACACTACGGAACGCGAACTACTCGGTGTTGAGAGGAATGTCGTTACACGTATTCCCAAATGCATTGAGACTGACGGACATCATTTTGAGAATTTATTGCATCAATGTGGTATTTACAGGTAATCACGCTGTAACAGCATGCTTTCTCAGAAATGCCGGCCGGGGTAGCCCAGGGTGCTAGGTGCTACAGTCTGGTACCGCGCCACCGCTACGGTCGCAGGTTCGAATCCTGCCTCGGGCGTGGATATGTCTGATGTCCTCAGGTTAGTTAGGTTTAAGTAGTTCTAAGTTTTAGGCGACTGATGACCTCAGAAGTTAAGTCCCATATTTCTCAGAGCCAGTTGAACCATTTTTTCAGAAATGATAAGTTCACAAAAGTACATGTATCACATTGTTATGTTTGTGATTATTACAGCGCCATCTATCACAAAGCGAAAAAAGTGGTCCATCTAAAACATTCATATTCCTTTACACGAATATGTAATTAAAAACGAGCGTTCCTATTTTTTTTTTAAACTCAGTTGATATCCGTTTGACCTATGGCAGCGCCATCTAGCGGTTCAACAATAGCGCCATCTGAATTCCCCTTTCAAGCTAGATTTGGCCCGGTCACGATCAGTGGACCACCCTGTATACGGCAGACAAAAGAACCGCTGCGTCTAACGTGACCGTCAATCCAATGATAAAAACACAAGTGCCGAAATTCCTACCGGAAAACCCCCAACAATGTTTGCCATGTCAGAGTTAGAGTTTACGCACAACAACTTCACGAACAACTATACGATGTTTGCGGCTGCAGTTAATAGTTCGGACGCTCTCGCGATGGAGACCGTGTCAGACGTCATTCTGAAGCATTATCCATACGATCGATATCGACACTGTTGGAACATAGTGGTCCAGGTCATGGGCAAATGTTTAAACGAACGGATGCAGCAGAGCCTACATTTTTAACGTATTGGTGAAAGGACGCTTTCTGAATTGCGGCACCATCTCCGGAATATAGCGGAGAAGGTACCAATGTCGGATGAGACACCTTGGCAAGTATGGGTCATGTAGCAACCGCTGTCAGTGAAAACTGCAGTAGTCACTTGTGGGACGGAAAACATTAGTTCTGCACTGTCAGTCGCTGAAAAGGTGTACGCGATATTGAGGCAGGCGGATACCTCACCAGTAGCATAGTCAGAAGACGACTGTAACGTAATGGAAGCGGCAGTTACACCACAGGAGCAAAGTCCGTGGACGAACAGTTCCACATTCTAAAGTTAGAATTGATGCAAAACAGTTATCGGTGCTGGAGTCGAACGAACAAGACAACGTGTGAGCGGGTGAAGCACATCCACATCTACATCTACATGGATACTCTGTAAAAGTGCCTGGCAGAGGGCTCATCGAACCACCTTCACAATTCTCTATTCTTCCAATCTCATACAGCGCGCGAAAAGAATGAACACCTACATCTTTTCGTATGAGCTATGATTTCCCTTTTTTTAATTTTGGTGACCGTTTCTCCCTATGTAAGTCGGTGTCCACAAATCAGTTGATGATCGGAATTTCGTGAGAAGATTCCGTCGCAACGAAAAACGCCTTTCTTTTAACGATTTCCAGCCCAAATCCTGTGTCACTTTTGTGACACTCTCTCCCATATATCGCAATAATACAAAACGTGCTGCCTTTCTTTGAACTTTTTCGATGTTCTCCGTCAGTCCTATCTGGTAAGGACCCCACACCGCGTAGCAGTATTCCAAAAGAGGACGGACAAGCGTAGTGTAGTCAGTCTCCTTAATAGGTATGTTACATTTATTAAATGTCCTGCCAATAAAACGCAGTCTGTGGTTAGCCTTCCCCACAACATTTTCTATATGTTCCTTCCAATTTAAGTTGTTCGTAATTGTAATTCCTAGGTATTTAGCTGAATTTACGGCTTTTAGATTAGACTGATTTATCGTGTAACCAAAGTTTAACGAGTTCCTTTTAGCACTAAAGTGGATGACCTCACACTTTTCGTTATTCAGGGTCAACTGTCACTTTTCGCACCATTCAGATATTTTTTCTAAATCGTTTTACAGTTTGTTTTGGCCTTCTAATGATTTTATTAGTCGACAAACGACAGCGTCAACTGCAAACAACCGAAGACGGCTGCTCAGATTGTCTCCTAAATCGTTTATATAGATAAGGAACAGCAAAAGGCCTATAACACTACCTTGGGGAACGCCAGAAATCACTTCTGTTTTACTCGATGTCTTTCCGTCAATTACTACGAACTGTGACCTCTCTGACAGGAAATCACAAATCCAGTCACATAACTGAGACGATATTCCATAAGCACGCAATTTAACTACGAGCAGCTTGTGTGGTAGAGTGTCAAAAGCCTTCCGGAAACCAAGAAATACGGAATCCATCTGAAATCCCTTGTCAATAGCACTCAACACTTCATGTGATAAAGAGCTAGTTGTATTTCACAGGAACGATGTTTTCTAAACCCATGTTGACTGTGTGTCAATACCAGTTTTCTTCGAGGTAATTCATAATGTTCGAAAACAATATTTGTTCTAAAATCGTGCTACATATCGACGTTAACGATATGGGCCTGTAATTTAGTGGATTACTCATACTACCTTTCTTGAATATTGGTGTGACCTGAGCAACTTTCCAGTCTTTGGGTAAGGATCTTTCGTCGAGCAGTAAAGGGGGATTCGGCCAGCTAACAGAAGTGAGGACTTGATGGGATAGTTTGTCGATTATGATGGCACCAGAAAAGATATGGTTTACGGACCACGCGATGCACATCTCCCTGTGCATTCCCAAAAGGACCCAGCGGTTCAAATGGCTCTGAGCACTATGGGACTAAACTGCTGTGGTCATTAGTCCCCTAGAACTTAGAACTACTTAAACCTAACTAACCGAAGGACATCACACACATCCATGCCCGAGGCAGGATTCGAACCTGCGACCGTAGCAGTCGCACGGTTCCGGACTGCGCGCCTAGAACCGCGAGACCACCGCGGCCGGCCGGCCCCAGCGGCTGCAGTAGGAGCAGCAGGGCGTCATGATTCACAACAGCGCCAGAGTTTGTATAAAAGGACAGCCATTACGTCCACAGACAGCGCTGGTGGAGAAGACAGACAGGGTTCGGCACTCCATATCGGCCCAGTTATTCGAGACAATGCTTTCGCCTCAGTGCAGTCATCTGAACGAGCTTCCGCACTCACGTTGTCGCGACGCTTGACTTGACAGAGAGAAAGGCTAATCGATGTTACCTGGTCGACTCGGGCTCGGCATTAGCGCGCATCCATTTAATTGAAGTCAGAAAGGGGCGGTGGGCCAAACACGTCACCTAACTGCCGCTGACAACTCGTCTATGATGAATTATGTGATGATTCACAACAGCGCCAGGGTTTGTACAAAAGGACAGCCATTACGTCCACAGACAGTGCTGGTGGAGAAGACAGACAGGGTTCGGCACTCCATATCGGCCCAGTTATTCGAGACAATGCTTCCGCGTCAGTGCAGACATCTGAACGAGCTTCCGCACTCACGTTGTCGCGACGCTTGACTTGACAGAGAGAAAGGCTAATCGATGTTACCTGGTCGACTCGGGCTCGGGCATTAGCGCGCATCCATTTAATTGAAGTCAGAAAGGGGCGGCGGGCCAAACACGTCACCTAACTGCCGCTAACAACTCGCCTATGAAGAATTATGGAGAACAGGAGATGACAGTGGACACAACAAGGTTTTCAAATCGAGGTTCCCACTGGCTAATGTGCACGGGCCGATTCTAGGAGTACATTTCATCCACTACCACGGACTGGTATTACAGCTGAGCACAGCGCAATTTAGGTGGAGATATGAGATGAGAACGGGCACGACAGGCAGAAGTGCAAATAACGCAATATCTTAACCTGATTATTCAGTTAATGACGAAAGAGGTTCCATGTTGAGAGCAGAAGATACTGTGTACCACGGTGCACCACACCTAGACTAAGGCAGACCAACCGGTCTGCCGACCGAGAAGACAACAGCTTATTAGGAACACAGATGGCACGTGGAAATTATCAGGTTGCGAATGCAAGAATAGTACCTGCCTGTGGACTGTGTGGGAAGCACCAGCTAGAGACAGACAGTGGAAAAATTTAGATTCTCTTTTGCCGATCGGCTAAATTGTGTTTCACCGTTTATTTTTTGCTTTAATACACTACTGGCCATTAAAATTGCTACACCAAGAACAAATGCATATGATAAACGGGTATTCATTTGACAAATATATTATAATAGAACTGACAAGTGATTACATTTTCACGCAATTTGGGTGCATAGATCCTGAGAAATCAGTACCCAGAACAACCACCTCTGGCCGCAAAAACGGCCTCGGTACGCCTGGGCATTGAGTCAAACAGAGCTTGGATGGTATAACAGGTACAGCTGCCCATGCAGCTTCAACACGATACCACAGTTCATCAAGAGTAGTGACTGGCGTCTTCTGACAAGCCAGTTGCTCGGCCACCATTGACCAGATGTTTTCAATTGGTGACAGTTCTGGAGAACTGTTGTTATCAGGAGAAAGAAAACTGGCGTTCTACGGATCGGAGCGTGGAATGTCAGATCCCTTAATCGGGCAGGTAGGTTAGAAAACTGAAAAAGGGAAATGGATAGGTTAAAGTTAGATATAGTGGGAATTTGTGAAGTTCGGTGGCAGGAGGAACAAAACTTCTGGTCAGGTTACTAAAGGATTATAAACACAAAATCAAATAGGGGTAATGCAGGAGTAGGTTTAATAATGAGTAGGAAAATAGGAATGCGGGTAAGCTACTACAAACAGCATAGTGAACGCATTATTGTGGCCAAGATAGATACGAAGCCCACACCTACTACAGTACTACAAGTTTATATGCCAACTAGCTCTGCAGATGACGAAGAAATTGGAGAAATGTATGAACAAATAAAAGTAATTATTCAGATAGTGAAGGGAGATGAAAATTTAATAGTCATGGGTGACTGGAATTCGGTAGTAGGAACAGGGAGAGAAGGAAACGTAGTAGGTGAATATAGACTGGAGCAAAGAAATGAAAGAGGAAGCCGCCTGGTAGAATTTTGCTCAAAAAATGGTTCAAATGGCTCTGAGCACTATGGGACTCAACTGCTGAGGTCATAAGTCCCCTAGAACTTAGAACTACTTAAACCTAACTAACCTAAGGACATCACACACATCCATGCCCGAAGCAGGATTCGAACCTGCGACCGTAGCAGTCGCGCGGCTCCGGACTGAGCGCCTAGAACCGCTAGACCACCGCGGCCGGCTAGAATTTTGCACAGAGCACAACTTAATCATAGGTAGTGCTTGGTTCAAGAATCATAAAAGAAGGCTGTATACATGGAAGAAGCCTGGATTGTATAATGGTAAGACAGAGATTTAGGAACCAGGTTTTAAATTGTAAGACATTTCCAAGTTGTACAGAGTTTCAGGGAGAGCATAAGGGAGCAATTGACAGGAATAAGCGAAAGAAATACAGTAGAAGAAGAATGGGTAGCTTTGAGGGATGAAGTAGTGAAGGCAGCAGAGGATCAAGTAGGTAAAAAGACAATGACTAGTAGAAATCCATGGGTAACAGAAGAAATATTTAATTTAATTGATGAAAGGAGAAAATATAAAAATGCAGTAAATGAAGCAGGCAGAAAGGAATACAGACGTCTCAAAAATGAGATCGACAGGAAGTGCAAAATGGCTAAGCAGGGATGGCTAGAGGACAAATGTAAGGATGTAGAGGCTTATCTCACTAGGGGTAAGATAGATACTGCCTACAGGAAAATTAAAGAGACCTTTGGAGATAAGAGAACCACTTGTATGAACATCAAGAGCTCAGATGGAAACCCAGTTCTAAGCAAAGAATAGAAAGCAGGAAGGTGGAAGGAGTATATAGAGGGTCTATACAACGGCGATGTACTTGAGGACAATATTATGGAATTGGAAGAGGATGTAGATGAAGATGAAATGGGAGATACGATACTGCGTGTAGAGTTTGACAGAGCACTGAAAGACCTGAGTCGAAACAAGGCCCCCGGAGTAGACAACATTCCATTGGAACTACTGACGGCCTCGGGAGAGCCAGTCCTGACAAAACTCTACCATCTGGTGAGCAAGATGTATGAGACAGGCGAAATACCCTCAGACTTCAAGAAGAATATAATAATTCCAATACCAAAGAAAGCAGGTGTTGACAGATGTGAAAATTACCGAACTATCAGTTTAATAAGTCACAGCTGCAAAATACTAACACGAATTCTTTACAGACGAATGGAAAAACTAGTAGAAGCCGACCTCGGGGAAGATCAGTTTGGCTTCCGTAGAAATGTTGGAACACGTGAGGCAATACTGACCCTACCAGTTATATTAGAAGCTAGATTAAGGAAGGGCAAACCTACGTTTCTAGCATTTGTAGACTTAGAGAAAGCTTTTGACAATGTTGACTGGAATACTCTCTTTCACATTCTGAAGGTGGCAGGGGTAAAATACAGGGAGCGAAATGCTATTTACAATTTGTACATAAACCAGATGACAGTTATAAGAGTCTAGGGACATGAAAGAGAAGCAGTGGTTGGAAAGGGAGGGAGACAGGACTGTAGTCTCTCCCCGATGTTATTCAATCTGTATATTGAGCAAGCAGTAAAGGAAACAAAAGAAAAATCCGGAGTAGGTATTAAAATCCATGGAGAAGAAATAAAAACTTTGAGGTTCGCCGATGACATCGTAATTCTGTCAGAGACAGCAAAGGACTTGGAAGAGCAGTTGAACGTAATGGATAGTGTCTTAAAAGGAGGATATAAATAGAACATCAACAAAAGCAAAACGAGGGTAATGGAATGTAGTCGAATTAAGTCGGGTGATGCTGAAGGAATTAGATTAGTTTGTGGCACAACTTGACCAGAAGAAGGGACCGGTTGGTAGGACATGTTCTGAGGCATCAAGGGATCACCAATTTAGTATTTGAGGGCAGCGTGGAGGGTAAAAATCGTAGAGGGAGACCAAGAGATGAATACACTAAGCAGATTCAGAAGCATGTAGGTTGCAGTAGGTACTGGGAGATGAAGAAGCTTGCACAGGATAGAGTAGCATGGAGAGCTGCATGAAACCAGTCTGAGGACTGAAGACCACAACAACAACTGGAGAATGTGCTGGCCAGGGCAGCAGTCGAACCTTTTCTGTATACGACCTGTAACATGCGGTCGTGCATTATCCTGCTGAAATGTAGGGTTTCGCAGGGATCGAATGAAGGGTAAGGCCACGGGTCGTAAAACATCTGAAATGTAACGTCCACTGTTCAAAGTGCCGTCCATGCGAACAAGAGGTGACCGAGACGTGTAACCAATGGCACTCCATGCCATCACGCCGGATGATACGCCTTTATGGCGATGACGAATACACGCCTTTGGAATCCGGCACGGCGTTCCGTATTACCCTCCTCATCCCACCGATTCCATATTCTGCTAACCGTCATTGGATATCGACCAACGCGAGCAGCAATGTCGCGATACGATAAACCGCAATCGCGATAGGTTACAATCCGACCTTTATCAAAGCCATGCCATCACGCCGGATGATACGCCTTTATGGCGATGACGAATACACGCCTTTGGAATCCGGCACGGCGTTCCGTATTACCCTCCTCATCCCACCGATTCCATATTCTGCTAACCGTCATTGGATATCGACCAACGCGAGCAGCAATGTCGCGATACGATAAACCGCAATCGCGATAGGTTACAATCCGACCTTTATCAAAGTCGGAAACATGATGGTACGCATTTCTCTTCCTTGCACGAGGCATCATAACAACGTTTCTCCAGGCAACGCCGGTCAACTGCTGCTTGTGTATGAGAAATCGGTTGGGAACTTTTCTCATGTCAGCACGTTGTAGGTGTCTCCACCGGTGCCAACCTTGTGTGAATGCTCTGAAAAGCTGATCAATTGCCTATCACAGCATCTTCTTCCTGTCAATTAAATTTCGCGTCCTTAGCACGTCATCTTCTTGGTGGAGCAATTTTAATGGCCTGTAGTGTATTTTGACACTTCTCCGTTTATCCGTTGTTAAGTGGCAATTTTCGTGTAATCAAGAAAATAAACTGTTATTGTTATGTATTCGTCGGACAGGCTGTATCTCTAGACTACACCTGAGCAGTAACTATAAAGTTAAAGAAGAATATTCTACATCATGAAAGAAATGTGCAGAAGAAATGGTGGAATCTGAAGGATGCTTACGTAAAATATATGAAAAATTCACCCTTCGGTATATTTCATAAGAAAATGAGCTTCCACTCAAAAACACTTAACGTCAGAAATCACGGTATGTATATCACTGGAATGAATAATTTCCCTTTCGGTACGGCAATATGAAGCAAAGACACTGCGAGGAATTGACTTCCCAACAGGAAAATGGAGCCCAACTACTTGAAACTCCATCTGCAAGTGACGCTATAGCAGTAGCTACAGTTTCTCATGCTGTCAGCAGCCAAAGCAAAAAGGAGAAAAATGACAGCTTCGAAAAAGATTTGTTACGGATTCTTGAACAATGACAAATACTTCTCACAAATCTGAAACCGACAATCCAGATACAAACGTTTCCCGTTTCGTTATCGCCATCGTTTACAGAACCAAACAGATATGACAAATTATATTTTCAAGTTAAAGTTATGTAGTTATTACGAACCTAACTCACACTGTAATATCAAAATTTGCCCTGTCGTGACTTTTCTGATTCCATAACGTTGTGTAGCCTACTGCACCTTCTCCTTTTCCTATTTAAAATGAAAGAGACTGATCCAGAGAATCTTCAACGTAAAATTTCGATCTTTCATAAATATTGAATTGAACAATACTGTCATTATCTCAGATTTTTTGGTAAATATATTCAATTTTCTTGTGATTTGTATAATAAATATCATTGCGGCTGTGTTACAGTACGGCCAATTCTTTATTATTATTATTATTATCATTATTACTATTATTATTTTATGTGGATAGCACTTACCTAAAGGTAACTGATAGCTTTTTTCAACTCCTATACTATCTGACATGCAAGTTTTCCACGTACTTTAGAAAGGAGATGCTCAGATGATTGTATTGACATACGATAAAACAATAAAAAAATTGAGTTGGATAATTTTTGAGTATTTCGTGTCTACTTATAAACTTTCCTTTGTGCGTCCGATCTACAATTATTAGATGCACACAAGGCTTTCTCTGCTTTTTCTGATTCCTTCATCTTACAGCCAATAACGAAATAATCACCTTTGATGTTGGCTCAGTTCTGTCACTGTACTTTTCAGTTCTCGCGTACTTCACTCCAGTGGGTGCAAAATGGACCATGATACAAAGCAAATTACGTGAACAATACATCGTGTAGCCGGCTTACTGCCAAACATGTGTCATTTACCGCGCAAAACGTTGCGTTACATAACGGATGGTGCAGCCAGGCGTGTGCGGTAAGAAAGCGTTTTGGTGATAGCCGTAAAACTGTTGCGTTAAAAAAACAAACGGCCCTGTATCCTACAATTACATGACCAAGTGCGAGTAAGTCAAATGGTTCAAATGGCTCTGAGCATGATGGGACTTAACATCTGAGGTCATCAGTCCCCTATAACTTAGAACTACTTAAACCTAACTAACCTAAGGACATCACACACATCCATGCCCGAGGCAGGATTCGAACCTAAGACCGTAGCGGTAGCGCGGTTCCAGGCTGAAGCGCATAGAACCGCTCGGCCACTGCGGCCGGCAAGTGCGAGTAAAATTGGAAATTTGTTGTAAGGTCTTATGGGACCAAACTGCTGAGTTCATCGGTGCCTAAGCTTACACACTAATTAATCTAACTTAAACTAACTTACACTAAGGACGACACACATACTCATACCCGATGGAGGACTCGAACCTCCGACGGGTAAAGCCGCGCGGACCGTGACAAGTGCGAGTGACATGGTAGTACAACTGGAAACGTATTCCAAAGTTGAGGTACGCGGGACAGTACGATTCATGTTTCACCCTGATTCGCCGTAAAATTTTGGCGGTATATGGACCAAATGCAATGTCGCCTTCAGTCGTAATGAAATGGTGCCGCACAGACGTGGGTGACGTTGATCGGGAATTCCACGTAAATTCCCTATTTTAGGCAAGCTGAAAGGGAAAGAGGGAACGTTCACGCACCGGTTCTCTATTGAATCAAGGAACAGATTTCTAAGGTCGAGGAATTGAACAACTGGTAGAACGTTCCCACCAATGTTCGCAGACTTTGTGTCTATGTTGAAAAATAGTGTTCTGTGTGTTTGTCACTTATAAGTGCAGTGTAGCATTCAATTTGAAGTCCCCTCGTAGAAAGGTCACCCGACGCGAAAGCATATCGTTTTGAATGCTGGTGGTGGAAGAAAGAAGGGAAGAACAAGTAGCGATTATTCATTACCAGATTATTCTCCATTATCGGCTTTAAATCCGACAGGAAGCTGCTGAAGTCAGTGAATGCAGGGCCATCTCCACCAGTTTCCGAGGGATCGTGGCAAAGAAAACTGCACACTGCGGATTTGAAGCCTGGTACTTTGCAAAAAGCTACTGTTCAAAGCAGTGACAAAAGTCATGGAATAGCGATACGCACACATACAGATGGAGGTAGTATCGCGTACAAGATATAAAAGGGCAGCGCATTGACGGAGCTGTCGTTTGAACTCAGATGATTCCTGTGAAAAGATTTCCTATGTGAAATACAGGTGATCAGACACGATGCTTACGTACGTGTCACCTGTCAGAGTCGTACCTAGACCTATCAGGAGTCCCATATCACTCCAACTGCACACGCCCCACACCATTACAGAGTCTCCACGAACAGTCCCCTGCTGACATGCAGCGTCCATGGATTCATGACGTTGTCTCCATACACGTCTATCCGCTAGGTACTCGTCCGACCAGGCAACATGTCATCAACAGTCTATAACACTACCGTCTGCCACTACTATACCATAACCTCAAAGCTGAAGCCAGTTCGTATAATGAAATTATTCTTATTCAAGTAATTATAGTATGAAGAAGCAGAGCAGTGTTACCCTCTGAGAGGAATTTTGTTATGTTGACCGTGTTGCACCTAACAAAGGTGGCTTATCGGAAATGAAAATCAGAATTACGTAAATATTTAAACAGTAACAAACAATATTTTACTTATCTACACAGTTCAAAGAATAAAGAAAACGGTCGCCAGCCTAATTAGGCAAGAGAATGATTGACATTCTAGTTCCAGAAAATAAGTATGAGTAACTTTAAACGGACAAACACAACCTATACTTTGCCACACGCGAGTGCAATGAACTCTGGCACCTGAATACAGTATGTTCACCTTAAGGTTGGAGTTGACAGATTATAACAAATTATTTGCATAAATATAACATAACAATACACACTATTGCTTTCAGGGCTTATTCAAATTGAATGGTCTTCATAACATTGCTATTAATATTCACTGTGGAATCATAAATTGGACATAGGTTCAGTATTACTTTTCACACATTTTCCCAGCTGACATAAAATTGTAAATGTAGTTCACTGAAAAATTATGAACTGATCACAGGTTAAGTCTCTCTCAACTAAATACTATTCTGTTTAGAATGAAGCACTTGCCAGCGAAAGGCAAAGGTCCTGAGTTCGAGTCTCGGTCGGGCACACAGTTTTAATCTGCCAGGAAGTTTCATATTAATAAGCAGTTTTAATAGGAAAATTATTTTCAGCAAGCATCATTTACTTTAGTTTACTCTCTTGCCACATTAACTTTAGCTTTCTTTTCACTATGTTCAATACGCATTAATTAGTTAAAACACTAGGCTTTAATATTCTTTCAATAAGGACACTCGGTAATCACTTTATTTCAAACGGAGAGGAACCTGAGACGCGTTATGATAAGGAAAAAAATCGACATAAATTCAATTATAAATTACCTTATATTTTGAGCACACTAACACATCCAATAAACTGATCCTTCACTGTACATTACTATAGTGTTCCATTACAGTGATTGCGCAATGTGGTAGCGATTGCATGTTGGTAGATGGATTTGCAGGTAGAATTTCTGGACTCTGTCATTTCTTGGTGGCGATGATAGATACCAATTTCAGAATAATTCCAGCTCTTTATCCATCCATCCGGGGCAATGGAATGCACTAGGAAAAGCCTATCTCAAAACCAACACAATTCACAACTTTTACATGAGCAGTTGACAGTTTGGTAGCTCGTCCCTGACTGACTCTTTGTTCCACCTTTTCTACCTAGGCCAACCACAATTTGCGCACGCTATACAGTTCCGTTCACAAGGGGAACCACAACACCTTTTACATACAAAAAACTAACAACCCTTAGTGAGGATCAGCAATTACATAACAACAGACAAACATATTAATTAGAAAGAACATTTGCACATATTGGTATTTCTGCAAAAAATTATTTAAACAAAATTATTAAATCTCACAGATAACCAAAGACATTAAGTGAGAAAGACAAACATATCATTACAGACATTATACTTCATTACAGTATCGAATTAATCTTACACTAATTACAGAAATTCAGCGATGGGATGTTGAACAAAATAGAAAGCTAAATGCATCAGCAATAGGTATGTAGTGTCTAAGCTATGGTGTTACAAGTCCATTGTCATTGTTCACGGTCCCAGGCGAGGGGTAAAGCTTTGTGCTGTGCAGTCATCAAGGGTACACGAGTGGCCCTTCGGCTCCGAAAGCCCATATCGATGATGTTTCATTGAATGGTTCTCACGCTGACGCTTGTTGATGGTCCAGCATTGAAATCTGCAGCAGTTTGCGGAAGGGTTGCACTTGTTACACGTTGAACGATTCTCATCCGTCGTCTTTGGTCCCGTTCATGCAGGATCTTTTTCCGACCGCGGCGATGTTGGAGACCTGATGTTTTACCCGTGAAATGGTCGTACGGGAAAATCCCCACTTCATCGCTACCTCGAAGATGCAGTGTCCCATCACTCGTATGCTGACTATAGCACCATGTTCAAACTCACTTAAATCTTGATAACCTGCCACATAACCGATCTAACAACTTCGCCAGGCAGTTGTTATCTTTGCATTTTCTTTCGTTATTGTTCGTTGTATTTGGTCGTAGCGGGCGTCAAATGACATTCGTTGAAGTTCGTTGTTGATCCCGTCACTCAGCTTTTTTATTGCAGAGACCAGGGAGCTCTCTGACCGAACACGCTGAGCTACCGTGCTGGCATATTATACAGGCGTTGCCGACCGCAGTGCCGTATTCTGCCTGTTTACATAATTTTGTATTTGAATACCCATGCGTATACCAGTTTGTTTGGCGCTTCCGTGTAGATTAAGAACAGCAAATTGCATACAACACTTCCTTGGGGAACCCCAGTTATAACTTCGGTTTCATTAGATGTCTCTCCAGCAACTGCAACGAACTGCGATCAATCTGAGAGGAGAACATGTATCCAATCGCACAGTTGAAATGATACTTCAGCTCGTATCCAATCTGATTAGAAGCTGCTTGTGACGAACCGTGCGAAGCGCCTTCTGGAAATCTATAAATATAAATAGCACTCGTTACTTTGTGTGAATATCCATTAATGAAATGCACGCAGAGTGATTTGACATACAACGACCACAGAAAATCTAATTGTTGGGAGACAGTTTTCCTTCTGAAATTAACTGAAAGAATTTTATGCAAGTATAGTTCAGTCGATGGCGGAAATACCTTACAACTCTATCTACCGATCGTCAAACTAGGAACACAAAATTATTATTGAAAACGAAACCATATAACTGGTCCATGCAAGTATACAGTACTCAACTCATGATGTGGGATGAAGGTGGTGGCAGCGTAGATCCCCTGCGCTGTTCAAAAAAAAGGGCGACAAAAGTATCCATGGCTCTTCCCGTATGACGAGCTCTAAAAATTCTCTTCTTAGCGTCGGATTTTCATACCACAGGGTTAACAAGCCGCATTATTTCCGCACCCGAGGCTGTATTGTATAATCTTGCAGTTCCTCTCGCCTCTTTCAGTTCACAAGATGCGCGCCAGTTACCTGTTAGCCACTGACTGACTCATACCACACAGGAGCCTTGCAGTTTGAGCGCCAGATCCACCTTTTCTATTCCGGCCTAACCAGTTCGGTTGCGGAGGGACTTCCCTCCAAGTTTTACATGACCACAAACCTACTTTCTCTAAGCATGAACCAGTATTACAATTACATTTCTAGTTTTTTACATTCTTTTACAGCGCATTACTTTTGACATTACATCAATAGATTAAGTACAGTTACACAAGTTATCATAAATATTCAAGAAAACATTTACATGCATGTTACAAAAAAATGGTTCAAATGTCTCTGAGCACTATGGGACTTAATATCTGTGGTCATCAGTCCCCTAGAACGTAGAACTACCTAAACCTAACTAACCTAAGGACATCACACACATCCATGCCCGAGGCAGGATTCGAACCTGCGACCGTAACGGTCACGCGGTTCCAGACTGTAGCGTCTAGAACCGCTCGGCCACTTCAGCCGGTCATGCATGTTACATCAAAGAGCATAGTTATATAGAAATCACATTAAGTAAAAACAAGGAAGTTACATAAGACCATTATAGGTAATATCGATAATAGTGTTACACTGTGACAAAGCGCGCTGCTCTTCTTTGAACTGTCTGGCCGGCCGCGGTGGTCTCGCGGTTCTAGGCGCGCAGTCCGAAACCGTGCGACTGCTACGGTCGCAGGTTCGAATCCTGCCTCGGGCATGGATGTGTGTGATGTCCTTAGGTTAGTTAGGTTTAAGTAGTTCTAAGTTCTAGGGGACTAATGACCACAGCAGTTGATTCCCATAGTGCTCAGAGCCTCAGAGCCATTTGGACTGTCTGTTTCCTCTATCAATCCCATCTGGTAAGGAATCGAGACTGATGAGCAACACTCAACAGTCAAACGACGATATTGTAAATTAGCTGTTTCGTGAGTGGTTTACACTTCCTGAGGATTCTCCCAATGAATCTCAATCGAGTACCTGCCTTTCCCGCGGTTAGTTTACTGCCTTCTGGGTCTCGTAAACAGACGGACCGAGCTGGGTACCACACGATTGTTTTATTTGGAATTCGTGTAGATTTCTACGCAAGGGATTCTGCGGTTAAAGATAGATTGTTATACGCGCGCGCCGACCGTTGTGGCCGAGCGGTTCTAGGCGCTTCCGTCTGGAACCGCGCGACCGCTTCGGTCGCAGGTTCGAATCCTGCCTCGGGCATGGATGTGTGTGATGTCCTTAGGTTAGTTAGGTTTAAGTAGTTCTAAGTTCTAGGGGACTAATGACCACAGCAGTTGAGTCCCATAGTGCTCAGAGCCTCAGAGCCATTTGGACTGTCTGTTTCCTCTATCAATCCCATCTGGTAAGGAATCGAGACTGATGAGCAACACTCAACAGTCAAACGACGATATTGTAAATTAGCTGTTTCGTGAGTGGTTTACACTTCCTGAGGATTCTCCCAGTGAATCTCAATCGAGTACCTGCCTTTCCCGCGGTTAGTTTACTGCCTTCTGGGTCTCGTAAACAGACGGACCGAGCTGGGTACCACACGATTGTTTTATTTGGAATTCGTGCAGATTTCTACGCAAGGGATTTTGCGGTTAAAGATAGATTGTTATACGCGCGCGCCGACCGTTGTGGCCGAGCGGTTCTAGGCGCTTCCGTCTGGAACCGCGCGACCGCTTCGGTCGCAGGTTCGAATCCTGCCTCGGGCATGGATGTGTGTGATGTCCTTAGGTTAGTTAGTTGTAAGTAGTTTTAAGTTCTAGGGGACTGATGACCTCAGATATTAAGTCCCATAATGCTCAGAGCCATTTTTTTTATACGCGCGCAAAAACGTGTTCAATTTTCTACAACAGGCTAATGTCATATACACGGCTTCTAAAATAAGTGCAGTTCCTTTTGCATACGCATAGGTATCCTGTGAGGCCTACTCGCCTTTCCTCTGTTAAGTGATTTTAGTCTGTGTTCTATTATGTCGTCACTTATCTAGACATGTGTTTTTTTGGGGTTCGTTCGAAGATTTAGGGAGAAGGAATCTCAGTGCGATCTTCCGCAGTGAAACAGCTTTGGAGAAATAAATTATTATTTCGGCTTTCTATTCGCCATAGTCCATTTCGATCCCATTAAGATTACTGAGTGTCTGGACAGATGGCTCTACACTGATACCAGGTTTAACACGACACCAAAACCTCTTAGGATTTTCAATCAGATTAGTAGATAGAATTTTAGTTTCGAATTAGTCAACGATCCACGCGTTGCTCTCGTTAGACTAATTTCGCTTTAATTCAGTTTTTGTTAACTGACGAGTTTAGAGTGCGTTCAGATCTGCAGTGAAATTCATTCTGCTTTCGGAGCTGGTTTCTAACACTGCCCTCGAACCAAGGCGGGTGATTCCTGCTCCTCAAAACTTTGCTCGCACATAACTATCTGTACAGTATTCTCCCTGTTTGACCACACTGAAACTACTATTAGGAAGTAAGGTTCTTCCCTATCTCTAGGGATTCGGATGTCAGTGATTAGGCATGTCGTAAAAATGTTCGAACACGATCCGTTGGTACTTATTTTCTGTATTTAGTTGACCTGGAATATTTTTAATGGTATCACGTACAATTGGTCTCTTATTTTTGCTGTCCAGTGTGTCAACCAGGTCTCGAAAATGAGCACTGCAGCGAGCCAACAACTGCGTCGGTGTGTTTCGAGAACTAAGATCAAGACACACATAAATCTAACATCGTCTCCGGAGTCGTATGGTGTAAAACAGCAGAGAATCACACATATATGTGTGCATTATATATCACATACGCATATGTTCAACACATCCTCCTAATCCCCTGGATCGATTTCAAACAAACTTTGTACATGCATTACATATTATTTGCAAAGGAATATTGTGGGGCTAAAAATCACCTGTCTCCCATAGACTTGGGGGTCAGGGCGAAAAGCATTACTCAGAATGTCTGGAGCCATTCCATGCGAATTTCGTGTTTACGTGACTCATTATTTGTATAAAGTTTTTTTTAATAAAATACTGTGTAAAGGGGGGGGGGGGGGGGTAACCCACCACTGCCATCTATAGGGGTCTTGGTGAGAAGCCGTGAGATGAAAAAAATATTCAATAACGACCCATATTAGTATCTACCCATATTAGTAGCGAGTCCATAGCTTTCGGGTTTTCTACGCTCATTGGCGACAGTGCTAATAACGTTTCACCGCTAAAAGTGAGCCGGCCGGAGTGGCCGTGCGGTTCTAGGCGCTACAGTCTGGAGCCGAGCGACCGCTACGGTCGCAGGTTCGAATCCTGCCTCGGGCATGGATGTGTGTGATGACCTTAGGTTAGTTAGGTTAAATTAGTTCTAAGTTCTAGGCGACTGGTGACCTCAGAAGTTAAGTCGCATCGTGCTCAGAGCCATTTTGAACCCCAAAAGTGAGAGGGGACGGGAGATGGGGAGTGGGCAAAGACGGTAACATATACGCTATGCTTTTATGTCAAACCTTTTCATCTTCACCCTCACCCATAGGGCTGTCTTACAGTCACAGTAGTTTTTTTCCAAATAGCAAGTGATACGTGTGTCAAGTTTGTTAGAAATTGCTTTATGCATTACAGAGATATCTCTGGATGAGGTCGCGGATGAAAAAGTTTGACATTAAAGCATAACTCAACAACGCCTGGAGCAAGTTCAATCAAATTTGATAACTACATGACTCATTATTTGTATCAAAATAGTATGAGAGTTAGATACCGCTACTACCCCTGGGGTGGGGTTGCAGATGAGAAGGGGCGACATGTAAAACTCTTCCAACGCAACCTTCTGATATTTATTTCCTGAACTTGGTCGATTTGGAATACAGTAAAAGTATAAATCACTGTCTTTCTCTTATTTGCGTCGTTCAATACTTCAACCATGTCACGAGAATGAACACTGCAGCAAGACAATAATTTTTCAGTGTGCTTCGGGTAAAAGGTCATGCCATACTGCTGAATATATTACACGGATTTAACGCCCTTCCTGGAGGCGTATGGTGAAAACAGAGGAAAAGTAGGTGGGTGTCAATGTGAAATATATGTGACATATGCGTAAGCAGGCACAGCCACGGAAGAGAATCTATTTTATTATAAAAGAAAATTACATTTCTTTCATTGTTGAAAGACATGGGCCATTCCGCTAAGTGGTGTCATAGGGTAATCTCGCAAGTGAAAATTACGATGCAACTGCTCACATTTAACTTAGCAGTCACTGGTTTGCATTTGCCAACACACATTTTCAATCCGAGAACTGGTAGTGTGGCAGTCCTCATCCTCTGTATAATGCACTGCATATTCTGGCATCAAGTCTTGAATTCAGTTTACTTTCTCCAAACCTTTCACGGAGACACGTGACTGTGTCGGAATAACTGAGTGTACACAATTCAGCACCGTATCTAATGACAGACCAGCTGATGATGGTGGAGATTTTCCATTAACCATTTTGCTGAAGTTATATCCAACTCATAGTAGCGCTTTTTCTACTCTGCAATGAATTCAGCAGAAGTAGCCACGCTACTTCGAGCGCAAACCCAACATCCAAAAGGCAAATTCCTTCGGAACTAATCGATTATGTATGGTAAAGAATCCTTGGCAACGAAAGAATACGCCGTACATTGTTATAGAAAAACAATAAAACAGAGCAATGAGTAATCTCATACAAAATCAGTTTCTCTTCCTAAGCATGAGAGAAGTTTTTTACCCTTACCTCGAGTCAGATGTCGGACGTGAGTTTCCGCTACCGCAGATTACTGGTCAGTTGAGGCTATCAAGGCTTGTTATATACTCTAAAGGTCCAAGATGGCAGCACTTCAGATCACGTGATAATGACGCCACTTCTGGTCGAGAAATTGCTAGACTTTTTTAATATGTACTACATTAAATCTCTGATATCTGGGTACGCTTTGTCACCTAATTTGTTTAAGATGTCATTTCTTTAACACAATCGTTAATAACTAGACAGTATGGTATTGTATTTTTTCGAGACAGTGTTTACATATCAGTTCTCATCTCAATGACGGACGATTTCAGTGTTTCCTCATCTTGACGTGAACAATGGATAAAATATATTAGTCGCTTTTGGGATTCTGTACGACTGATGAGTGGATTTCTCTTTAGTCATCTCTTCCCATAATACAATGACTGAAAATTGCAGTACATTTCATAAGCTTGTGCAGTATTCTCCACGCTAAAGTCGACTAAATAGTTCTCTTCAGGCTATTTACCACAATCCAAATATACCTTCAACGCTGGTCTGTCTATTTCACCGAACAGTAGGCAATGATGGGAGCACGTAGTGATCTAAATAATAGGGGGAGAGGCTCGTATCCTCTTTGTCCGTAAAGCTAAAATGTTGTATCTTGCTGTTTCGAGCGCTATATTGAATTTAAGTTGGCACATCCATGTATTAATTTCTGAGACAACACATTCAGGGTTAAATCACAATGACGGAATGCTAGAGTCAGGCTTAGAACGTTTCTTAAAATGTTCCACAGTGATGTTTACTCTTTCCCGGACATTCGTGTTTCTGAAATTTCCCATTACATTTATTTCGATAGTAATTTTCGACTATGTGTTTGCTTATCTTACTAGTGACGCAGTCCAACTTCGCACGAGTAGCATTAAGCATAAACAGCCAGACGACATGTGGCGTAGCATATTTTTCACTACACAGACTTACGAGTAAATTTCACAGAACAACGCAAGGTTCGCAGGAGAGCTTCTGTAAAGTTTGGAAGGTAGGAGACGAGATACTGGCAGAAGTAAAAGCTGTGAGTACCGGGCGTGAGTCGTGCTTCGGTAGCTCAGATGGTGGAGCACTTGCCCGCGAAAGGCAAAGGTCCCGAGTTCGAGTCTCGGTCGGGCACACAGTTTTAAATTCTACAATTTATTGTTAGGTACAGAACAAAGTTCGTTACAATCACTGCACTGTTGATTCTAACAGCTGCCAAGGAGCAAAGTGGGGTGGTAAAATAAGGCCACCAACTTCTTTAGAAGCTCTGACGGAAGTTGTAGCTGTTGTGAAGGCTGGACTGTCAGAGAGAAAACCAACGAAAGATTTCGATGTTTCAAGGGCAACTCTGCAGAGGTATTTAAAAAGAATCCTAAGTAGGCTTCTTATAAAAGCTGTGCACTCAAACAAATATTTAGTTCTGAGGAAGAAAATGAGTTGCCTGATTAACTCATAAGTGCCTCCAAAACCCACTACGGACTGTCTCGAATTGAGTTAAGAATACTGGCATTTCGCTTCGGTACCCTGCAGAAGAAAAAGTGTGACTCACTCTTGTGATGAAAACAGAGGAGAGGGTAAAGAATGATTCTTAGACTTCATGAAATGCCACGAGCGATTAAGCCTGAAGCAACGAACCTAGCTCGTTCAACAAGTTTTATAGGCACAGTGCTACAATGTTCCTCATTAATTTAAAATCAATATTGGACAAAGGAACTTTAACACCAGAAAGGAGAAAAATCAAGAACAAAATTATAGATGACTGCTTCAGACAGAGACTCAAATCCAATGGATTTGTATGATGATACTAATAATGACTGCTACAGAAGAATGCTGAAGATTAGTTTGGTAGATCACGTAACTAATGAGGAAGTATTGAATAGGATTGGGGAGAAGAGAAGTTTGTGGCATAACTTAACCAGAAGAAGGGATCGGTTGGTAGGACACGTTCTGAGGCATCAAGGGATCACCAATTTAGTATTGGAGGGCAGCGTGGAGGGTAAAAATCGTAGAGGGAGACCAAGAGATGACTACACTAAGCAGATTCAGAAGGATGTAGGTTGCAGTAGGTACTGGGAGATGAAGAAGCTTGCATTAGATAGAGTAGCATGGAGAGCTGCATGCAACCAGTCTCAGGACTGAAGACCACAACAACAACAACTAATAATGACATGGCTCTGAATGTCTTCCGATCATTGCAAAGTCAGGCAGAACAGAATAAATCAGATGATAATTTATTTGATGTAGGCACAGTCTTACAAAAAGCTCTACATCTTGGACAACGGGGTTCTGCTGAAACCTGAAACAAAGGAAACAAACACTTGGTGTGAAATATTGTTTCTGTAAATTATGGAGACCCGACTGTGAAATTTCTAAGAAAGATTAGGGTAAATGTATCGTCTGTGTGGCCTTTAGTAGATGATGTAGGTGAAGTAAATATTCTCACATTACTTCCAGAATCAGCTTTAGGAAGGCGTGGTCAACTGAGATTTCCTATTAATTTCCTAGTCCCCAACATCAATTAATAAATCAAAAATGGGCAAAACTTTGTAATAGCCATTGGCAATATGGCAACAGAGATTGATAATATAGAACTGCTACATAGGATTACAATAATAAAAATAATTTGTTGCCCTTAGTCGTATATTAACATTAGGCCAAATTTTTTACAACAGAAAAGTTACATTTATGTGTGTTTCTTTGTCTTTTCAGTTTATTGGCCTTGCGTTTATGTTTAATAAATTCTATTCGTAATGTACGGTTTGTCCACGTATTTCAAGTCGTGGCTCATGGTACATACTCACATTGTACCTTCAGTCAAATACAACACTTCGCAAAATTACTTCTATGATACAGCTTTTTAATAAATTGATTTTGTATTGTGATTCACTGAATAGGAAATAAGACAAGTAATGAAATGTCTCACATCAAAAATACAGTTATTCGTCTACTGTAACGGTCCAAAGAAAACATTCCCAAGGTACAGGCCCTTCCCCTGCTTGTTTAGATCGTGTTCCAGCAGTTCTGTTGTGAAGCTTAGTACGCACTTTGTGCATTGCTGAGGTTCATTACCGCAATTCTTTGTCGTGGACACATTATGCGAGACTTCTTCGTAGTGACACGCAAAGAGTAGTGTGCACATCTATGTATTATTCAAGGAAAATACGAGTAGAAAACTGAAAGCTGAGCCCTATGCTGCGTTGCTGGAAAAACGTACTTAAGCAAAGCTGCTGAAACAGTTTTTCGTAAAATGCATTACTTGTAACATAAAACATCAAGTACCACATATTTTGAATTCGCTTGTTTTTTCGTTATCCAAGTGTTCTCAAACACGATTTCGGGGAAATTATTGGTAAAACTATTTGTTTATTTTAAACTGTAAGTCTCACACCACTGCGTGATGATGATGTGGTTATCTTTTTGTGATTGGTCATATTCATTACGATAGCTCGAAAACGAGTAACTCGCTGCCCGTTGTTTGAAGAACCTGCAGTGAATTAAGAGTGGAAATGGAGATTTCTAATCTGAGGAAAGAAGAAATACGCGTCTGTGCATCACTGAGAGGTAAATGCTAGGTTAAAAGGCTGACTAAAAACAGTGACACTGCTAGGATTCGATCCCTATATATATATCGGCCTGGACGGACGTCACGTGACACCTCTTCAAATTCATCGTTGAATACTTCACTCAGTTTTTTTTAATTATTTTTTTATTTTTTTTTTATTACACAGGGTAGCCCGATCTGACCGAACACGTTGAGCTACCGTGCCGACTTTGATTACAACTCGACCGCTAGACCGCCACACCAGATGTGAATTAGATCTCACTTGCTACGTTATCGAGACATCGCTGCTCTCCCTACTTATGGTCGCTGTTCTGTAGGTGCTAATGGCATTTTATTGACTACTTCACTTTGATTCATCATAATTAAGACAATTCGTGCGAGATATTAAAAATTATATGTAAAACCCTCCCTCGGGAATTTGTGCAGTTATTAGTCAAACCGGATTAAAACCGCTACAGCAGCTACTGATATTATCTTGCATATGCAACCGGACGCAATCAGCGACTTAAATTTATATATAGAAAGAGGTAATAAACTTAGTGTCTCGGCTGCTGTGAATCAGTACAAGTTCATAGTGACCGGTTAACATAATCGTCTTGTAATCGTCTGCGAACCCAAATATCATACAGTGAGTGATACAGAAACCGACACGTCCATCTACATGAACAAATTCTTTTATTTTATTTCTCGTTCCCCAATCAGCACTCTCCAATGTGGTTGCACCATTTGGCGCAAAAGATGCATATCCTTTCATTAGCGTTGCAGGTCCTTTATTGTGCACATGATCAGTAACTTGGTTATTCAAACGTTACTGAATTTGCGGAAATAAGTATGAAGCGAAAATTTTTATTTAAGACCATGTCAGTAGCTTACTATAATCCTGAATCATCGAGATGCGTTCCTTCAATAAAGAGTAGACTCTTGCAGAACTATAGGTAAATGTTTTCACTTTATATCACAGTCGATAAGGAATCGCTGTGAGCGAAAACCACTTGACCAAATTATTTATACTCATAATATTCGAAGTGGGTGATGGAGTCGTCAACGAAAATTTTATATCTCACATTCAGTATATAACTCATCTTTGTCTTCTTCATCGTCACTCACCATAATTTCGAATGAGAGCTCACAGAGCATGATGTCAGAATTTATAGGACTGAGTATTATAATAATGATAGTATTTGTTGACTTCAAGAAGTTAACACATTTTCATTTTGTTCTTCTTCTGCGTATCTGTTTTTTCCGCTTATTGCTGCGTGTATATGATGCTCATTATATTTCCTAAGGTGTAATCGTTATGTCTTCAGTATAGAAATCCACAAGATTTCCGTCTTAATCTTTGATTTATTATACTTAACTCTGAAACGATCATACCACAAATGGCAGGTAAATGTATTGGTTTGGTGCTGTTTCGTTTTTGAGAAATGTACCTGCTCGTCACGTCATTGATGTCACACTCAGCGTCGACGTAAGGCGTCAGTTTGTTTCCCGTTGCAAAGAAAATGATTTTTGTACCGGAATTTTACATGCACATTCGACAGAGCGGTCCAAAATTAGTCTACTTCGATATTCGTTTTAACGATCTGCATTAACTGGAACAGTAAAAAACGAAGAATAAAAAGCACACCAGCAACCACAGCACTATCGCTAGCTGACAGCTACTGACATGCATGCGGCGCTACTGAGTCGCTACTGGGTTACTGTTTACGCTTCGTGTTTTACTAGCCCTGTTAATACTCGTACATATCGATGAAACAAATACCGCACTAGACAAATATGGGACGGCTCTGTCGAATGGGCACGTAAAATTCCGCTTTAAAAATCATTTCCTTTGCAACGTCGAAAGTGGGCATCGAATGAGAGGCTTAATGAGCAGTATTTGTTTGGGCTGATTCCAGCTATACAGTGCAAGAATGCAATTCCAAATATCTGCTCACACACTAGAAAACAATGCGCCTGTCGAACCATCGGAAAGACACCCTGTATACATGTGGTACTGCAGGCCCGAACTAACGTAATGTGAGTGTAGGAGCAGCGTCGCGCAATAAGCCTCCAGAAATGTTAAGATCAACGCATACGATGTTAACGTTCTGAATATTTAATGGGAATTCCGCTGTCTTTAAGGTTTCTGTTATAATTACATCTCTCTCAAAATCTAAAACTGAGCCTATAGATCCAGCTTAAAAATCAACATTACATTACTCCTCATCTCGCACTGTTTGAGAGTTTTATTGCGTGTACAGTTCAGTTTGACACAGACTTTTTTCTTTTTCACTGCGCCATTTTAGTAGTTATTCTTGCTACTGTATGACGTTGTCTGCCTCAACAAGGAGGAAGTAATATTACCGAGTTCATTATTCCATCATTTTAAAGAACTCTGTTCAGAATTTCCTGATCACCGATGTGGTTATAAAAGTAGAAGTTAAATTGTTTCTCAATGTAATGTTCAGTATAAAATTGTAGATAAAGATGTTGAGTAAGGTTATTTTATACGGATGATGAGACAAATTTTGGAAATTTTTGCTAAGGTCTTATGCGACCAAACTGTTCATCGGTCCCTAAGCCTACATACTACTTAATCTAACTTAAACTAACTTACGGTATGGACAACACCCACCCATTCCCGAGGGAGGACTCGAACCTCCGGCGGAGGAAGCCGCACGGACCGTGACAAGGCGCCCATAGACCGTGCGGCGATGAGAAAATGTAGCATGTGGTTAAAGACAGGGTTTTTACCTGCTAGGTTAATCGTTAGATCGTGTTTCAAGACCTCCATTGTCATACTGTCAAATAAAATATGCGCTAAAAGACTCGCTAATTTATCTGAAGTTAAAAAACTTTAAAGAAAGTTGTCCATACCTCTGACGTTTACGTAATAGAAACATACTGTAATTATACTTTATTGTATAGTTTTTTAAATATCCCTCTATCTCCAGAGGAGGCGGTAAAATGACGAAGCTATTCTTTTTCTTGTAAAATACCCAATACGAACCAGGTTGTGTTTGTATGTGGAAATTAAAAATTGCACTCTCACATCTTTCAGGCGTTCTAGGTACATTCCTCCCACAAATACAACCCGAAAATGTGATGTTTCCGGTTTTTTAGAATTATATTCTAAGTGTATATTAGTAAGCGCCGATGTTGGAACATCATTTAAGCAGAACTTTCTTTTCATGAAAAACAGACCAACCTCATTTTACCTACACTATGTGATCAAAAGTATCCGAACACATCCAAAAACACACGTTTTTCATATTAGGCGCATTGTGCTGCCACCTACTGCCAGGTGCTCCATATCAGCGACCTCAGTAATCATTAGACATCTAGAGAGAGCAGAATGGGACACTCCGCGGAACTCACGGACATCCAACGTGGTCAGGTGATTGGGTGTTAGTTGCGTCATAAGTCTGTACGCGAGATTTCCACAGTAGGACCCTCTTGAACTGTCGGCGGTCTCTGTCAGTCAACAGACGAGGTCGGCCTATACGATTTTGTCCCTTCACGTTTCCACTTTACTATCACATAGTAGCCATCGCAAACAGGGGACCTAGAGATGTTTAGTAGTGTGGAAATCTCTCGTACAGACGTAGGACACAATTAACATCCAATCACCTGACCACGTTCGACACCCGTAAGTTCCACGGAGCGCCCCATTCTGCTCTCTCTCGATGTCTAATGACTACTGAGGTCGCTGATTGGAGTATCTGGCAGTAGGTTGCAGCACAATGCACCTAACATGAAAAGCGTATGTTTTTGGAGGTGTATTTTAAAACAGGTCGTACATATTACAGTTTTCGTTAGCCATCTGTTTTCAATTTTTTGTTTTATTATTGTTTACAACATTTGACAAAGAATTATACTTCTTTAAAATAAAAAATAATTTGAGATTGAAATATAAATAAAATTTTGGTTTTTTAAGAAGAATGTAAAAAGGTGATAGCACAGAGGAGGGATTTGTTTCTGCCATCGCCGGTTGTAACTGACAGTGAGTAGCTCTGAACGGTTTCTTCGGGCTGTTGACTGCCCGCCACAACAAAATAGTTTATAGTTAGTAGTAGTCAACGGTACTGCTTATCCTGTGCGTTAGCTTCAGGTACTCATCTGTGTACAACATTTAGTGCTCTCTTGACAAGATTCCCTATATCTTACACTACATTTACTCTATTAGTCGCTATCCGTAACTATTATTTGACTAACACATACAATTTGTCAGTGCATTTTGGCATGTTATTTCTGACTCATAGTTCTAGGTGTCTTGTTTACAGTTACATCTCATCTCCCTCCTCCTTCACATCCTCTTCAATATCATTGTTTTCACTGTAACTGTTGTTGGCGCTGTCGAGCCTCTGGAAACTGTTGTTACGTTGCATATAGGCATCTCTGTTGATGTCATGTTCGCAGGTACTCTTCATGTGTTGTTTTTGAAATACCTTTTTAGCTGTGGCCATTCTTCTCCTTCTCTTATTGCTACGTATATATGTACGTTTTTTTCTGTGTAGTCTAAGTGTAATATATGTCTGTTCTTTGTATATTGCCGCAAAAGAAAACAGTGTGTTCTGGGGAACGTTCTTCTCCGCACGTACATGTAGGTCTCGGTCTCAGACTCGTGCTATTGAAGTGCATGGGATAAGGTCCGTGTCTATTTAAGAAATGTACTATACCGTGGTTGGGATCGATATGTTTCGTTCTCAACCGCTCCCTTACACTCATGAGACAAAACATTATGACCGCAGCCCACTGTGGGGCTGGTGGTGTTGGGGGCACGTGACGCAGTAAGGAAAGAATGTTGGCGGAAGAGAGACGAATGGGCAGTCATTATAGCGAAGATACGGGCCGCAAACGCGGGAACCGACTGATACAAGCTGTTCTGACAAAGGGCACATTGATGTTGCGCTCCTGCTGGAAACGATAATCTCTGAAATGGCGAAGCTGGTCGTCTGTTGGAGAATTACTGTCGTAGGCAGCTATCTAAAGTGGTTGAAGGCTGGTGAAATAACGAGTATGACATAAGGTATTGAACGACTACGTCCTATCACAAGACGTAGAGGTCAGAGGATTCCCCCACGCCCAACCCCTGTGTAATCCAGGATAGGCAGAGATCTGTGGCAGATCTGACGATGGAGTACAATGCTGGTGCAGGCACAAGTGTTTCGGGCCACACGGTTCAAAGGCCATTGTTGATCATGGTGCTCCACATCACACGACCCCTACGTGTTCCTGTGTTGACCCAACGACATCGTCAAATATAATTGCAGTGAGCACAGCATCACTGAGGTTTCTCCGTGGATCAATAGAAACATGCCACATGTCAAATGAATCGCAATTCTTGTTACACCACATCGATGGTTGGGTCCTTACAAGGTGTCATTTAGGTGAACGGCTGCACGATACGTGCACCGCAGCACAGATGCAGGTCGATGAGAACAGAATTTTGCTGTGGGGTATATTGAGTTGGGATTCCGTGGGCTCTGTGGTGGTAATCGAAGATATCATGACAGCAGTGCACTACATGACCACCTGCATCGCTTCATACTTGAAGTCTCCCCCTCCCTACAGTGGTGACATCCGTCAGCAGGATAACTGTCCGTGCTGCAAGGTCAGAATCGTGCTACAGTGGTTTGAAGGGCGTTGTGCTGAGTTTAGACTTCAAGAAGAATATAATAATTCCAATCCCAAAGAAATCAGGTGCTGACAGATGTGAAAATTACCGAACTATCAGTTTAATAAGCCACGGCTGCAAAATACTAACACGAATTCTTTACAGACAAATGGAAAAAACTGATAGAAGCCGACCTCGGGGAAGATCAGCTTCGCTTCCGTAGAAATGTTGGAACACGTGAGGCAATACTGACCCTACGACTTATCTTAGAAGAAAGATTAAGGAAAGGCAAACTTACGTTTATAGCATTTGTAGACTCAGAGAAAGCTTTTGACAATGTTGATTGGAATACACTCTTTCAAATTCTAAAGGTGGCAGGGGTAAAATACAGAGAGCGAAAGGCCATTTACAATTTGTACAAAAAGCAGATGGCAGTTATAAGAGTCGAGGGTTATGAAAGGGAAGCAGTGGTTGGGAAGGGAGTGAGACAAGGTTCTGGCCTATCCCCGATGTTATTCAATCTGTATATTGAGCAAGCAGTAACGGAAACAAAAGAAAAATTGCGAGCAGGTATTAAAATCCATGGAGAAGAAATAAAAACTTTGAGGTTCGCCGATGACATTGTAATTCTGTCAGAGACAGCAAAGGACTTGGAAGAGCAGTTGAATGGAATGAACAGTGTCTTGAAAGGAGGATATAAGGCGAACATCAACAAAAGCAAAACGAGGATAATGGAATTTAGTCGAATTAAGTCGGGTGATGCTGAGAGAATTAGATTAGGAAATGAGACACTTAAAGTAGTAAAGGAGTTTTGCTATTTGCGGAGCAAAATAACTGATGATGGTCGAAGTAGAGAGAATATAAAATGTAGACTGTCAATGGCAAGAAAAGCACTTCTGAGAAACAGAAATTTGTTAGCATCGAGTATAGATTTAAGTGTCAGGAAGTCATTTCTGAAAGTATTTGTATGGAGTGTAGCTATGTATGGAAGTGAAACATGGACGATAAATAGTTTGGACAAGAAGAGAATAGAAGCTTTCGAAATGTAGTGCCACAGAAGAATGCTGAAGATTAGATGGGTAGAACACATAACTAATGAGGAGATATTGAACAGAATTGGGGAGGAGAGAAATTTGTGGCACAACTTGACTAGAAGAAGGGATCGGTTGGTAGGACATGTTCTGCGGCATTAAGGGATCACCAATTTAGAATTGGATATTGGCATATATCCACTATTGTACCAGTTTCAGAGTATAACAAACACAAGAGGCTGCGTTGCCGACGCAGATGATCTGCTAAGTATAATGTCTGCCAACTCAAGGGGGTAAATTAGAGGAAAATAGTAGGATAGTTCGTGAAAGACGAAATAACTGGAGTGTAGAAAAGAAACTAACCATACCAGCACACTAAACAGTTTACATGTTACTACAAGGAACATTATCAAGATCGAGAGTCCCACAATCAGAATAAGTGACCAAACCGTGTAAAGAAAATACGTATAAGAGACAGTCAAATGAAAACGGGACAAATAGCAAAAAAGTACTTGAACCGTTTATTATTTTATAAAATCGACATAGCTGTTCACACACCAAAATATTATTGGTAAAGTTCACTATAACGTTTTACACAAATTTGGCGGATTTGTGTGTGTGTGTGTGTGTGTGTGTGTGTGTGTGTGTGTGTGTGTGTGTGTGTGTGTGTGTGCGTGCGCGTCTGTGTGACTGTGTGTAAAATAACAGTGTCATACTTGATACCAACAACGCATTTTTACACACTGCTCACGTATTTTTGCAGATATTTTAGATATAATATTAACATTATGATGCATGAAAAGTGTCATATGTGTGTAAAGTAATTAATTTGTGGGTGTGGAGGGTCAGTATAATGATTGACTGACTTTTATATCAGTTTTAGATATGAGTTATTGGTGTGGGAACTACATTGCTTACCTTAGTAATTCTCGTCAACGAATACACTTTAAGCACTAAGTTCGATCGGAATCAGTGGCCATGTGTGTTTTGCAATGCAGCATAGATACCGATAGAAGTCACCAAGACAAGACTTGGCAGAACAAGCAAAATGCGAGTTCAGTCATGCCAAAGCCTGCCTGCCTGTCTTGTGACACTTGAGGAGGATCGTAGAACAAGTTAGATGTGGAAAGTAATTAATTTTGGGCTTCGTTGTGTCTTCCACCAGAACTCAAACTTCGCACATATGCAAGTGCTGCCTTACATAATGTATATGATGTAGAAAATTTCCCAGCATTCAAATATTCTTTATGGTTATGGAAAGTACTTTGAAGTACTGCAAGCTACTCCCTTTATGTTATTTTTTAGGAGAATAGTTTTGAATATGGCCAAAAAAATTGAGAGCTCTCGGAAACTTTAGAGTTAAGCTAATATGGTAGCACTGTGATTGTATGTTTTATTTTGATTGTCTGTTAACTACTATGCTGTGATTGGCTGTCTTAATTTAGTAATTTACTGTGGTTTGGCCGGGAAATGGGAGAACAGATCATAATGATGTTATAGGGAGCATGGCTTTGTCCCAAAAGCCAAACAAAGTTCTCCAATGTAAAAAAAAGTACACCTGATAGTAGATAGGATATTCTCCGTATGTTCCAAATTGCTTCACCAATATAAGTATTATTTCCTAGGACAAGTTTTTGAAAACTTGACTGATATTGGATATTTCAATTTTTCAAGCACGTAGAATGAAATGTCGACGGTGAAATGCTACAATTTTCGATTTTTATTTTCAATATTGTATGAACCCATACATTTCTATGGGTTTCCATTATGGTGTCGACAACTTTTATTTCTATCAAACATGTAGCAGAAACAGTTAATTAAAGACATTTCTAATGTAATTATTCTTTTCAAACTAGACGAACGTAATTTGACGCATTATTCAGTGATCATATTAACGCACATGTTACTTTAATCCATCCCTCGAAAAGTGCAAACGGCCATGAAGTAATAATCGCATATAATCTCCTACTTACAAGCAAAGATGATGGTTTAAATAATAGGCGTTATCGCATTAATTTCGGTAACTGTATCTATATTGCACTTCATCCACTACACATGAGCAGTTCTGTATTATGGTATAGACTGAGACGTTTTCTTATAAACAGTGCAGATCTTCATTGAACATTGCGGTTGTCTCTATCAAATATTAGCAGGGAACTGGCACTGCCATGAAAAAGGCAAACTGGAGCTGAATCTGTACTGGAAACAGAATTTAGGCTGGTTTCTCAAAGGCTAAACAGATTGATTCCGAAAGAAGACAGAATAACTCGAGGGAGATGGGACCAAATAAAACAATGTATTTACGAGTGCGAATCAGAAATTCTTTACCCCTATTTTTTACTAACCGAAATAAGACAGTTCCACATAGTTCCCTCACCGGTTTAGATGTTTGTCCCCTCGCAGAACTAAATGTGCAGCTGATTGTGGGACCACTGCACATAAATCACTGTCTTGCCAGGAACCTCTTTATCGGACCGAAATTGCAGAAATGACTGGGGGCGACATCAGAATTGTATGGTGGGTGGTCCTGACTCTCCCAGTGAAGTGCCCTGAGCTTGTTCACAGTTCTGATTGCCACATGTGGCCGCGCGTTATCGTGGAGGATAACCACGTTGTCCACAACGAGAATCCCTTGGTGCTTCTTCGTGATGGCAGACCGCAGACGTTCCAGTGTCACACAATAACTGTCGGTATTAATGGTTACACCTAGTGGCACGAAACCCAGCAGAAGCGGTCCACGGTAATCCCAGGCGACCATCATCTACATCTACATATATACTCCGCAATCCACCATACGATGCGTGGCGGAGGGTACCTCGTACCACAAGTAGCATCTTCTCTCCCCGTTCCACTCCCAAACAGAACGAAGGAAAAATGACTGCCTATATGCCTCTGTACGAGCCATAATCTCTCTTATCTTATCTTTGTGGTCTTCCCGCGAAATATAAGTTGGCGGCAGTAAAAAACAGGGGCAAAGAATTTTAGAGTCGCCATCTCATGAAAGCAACAGAAGAAGAAGATGAATGCAATGAAGAAATTGGAGATGGAAAAGAAGAGTTGGAAAAGAAAATTAAAGTAAAGACCTGGAGTCAACTCGCGACATCATTTTTATGAAACCAGTAGACAGAACGTGCGATACTCTATACGGCATCAGATTTGGTCCGAAAGCTAAAGTGCGGATGACTGGTGATTAACAGAGAGTTGTCAATGGAAATGATTTAATAATTATCAATGTAAGATATCGGTAACTAGGGGATTATATAGGATGTCTCGCATTTCCTATTACAGGCTTCTACCGGTATGTAGAGGAGACTTGGAAGAGAAAGGTTTGACAAGGAACCTATGTCTCGAAATGTACCGTTTGGATCTAAAAACAGTTCCTCGCTGCCGTTGTTGTAATAGGACGAAAATGATTTGAGATGTCACAATTACAGATACTGACACCGGCACCCTCCTCTCACTTTGTGTGCGTAATATGAAAAATATGAAGCGGGATATCAGAAAGGGATCTGATCTCCAAACTTGTTTTATATCAAAACGGTACGTTTTCAGACATGGGTTCCATGTCAAAACTTTATGTACTACGTCCTCTCTCCAAATCCTAAAAGCGTGTAATAGGTATTGCGAAACACCAATGCTAGAAAATAAAATTACTTCTCCTGCACACAATTAAATTCCAATAAAATTGTAAATATATCAATATTATTAAGCCTGCTTTACATAAAAGTGATGGATAATCTTTATTGAGCCGACCGCGGTGGCCAAGCGGTTCTAGGCGCTTCAGTCCGGAACCGCACGACTGCTACGGTCGCAGGTTCGAATCCTGCCTCTGACATGAGTGTCTGTGATGTCCTTAGGTTAGTTAGGTTTAAGTAGTTCTAAGTTCTAGGGAACTGATGACTTCAGATGTTAAGTTCCATAGTGGTCAGAGCCATTTGAACCATTTGAATTATTATTGAGAGATGATAACATACATATCGGTATGTAAAAAAAAGAAAATGCACTTGATGTTCGCAACTGGAACACTCTCTCCAACGAATCGTTAACACATACAGGTTTTGTTCACTAGAATAATGCCAATGAATTGGTGGATTGATTGCGTTTCTTGCCAGCTTCGAAAGCGGCAGGCAGTAATTGACATGGTAATTAAATAATATGCAGGTTGAATCAAAAGTCATGTTCCATATGACAAATTCGGTATAAGTGGAGACAGAGAAAACTGCAACAAGAGGAACGAGTCATCACAACCACACTTCCGAAATGATTAGTCATGTTCAATGCGTAGTACAACATGGCCGGTTGTCTGTGAGGCAACTGATTAACGTAGTCTGCTGGAATGGTATTAGGTACCACAGTGGTGCATATGAAGTCGAGACGAACAGATTGATACAGGACGATTGTGGTCTGTCAAGCCAGGAACCACGCTCAAATTGACCTACAAAAGTAACCTAAGGTACAGACATGCGCATTGCGTGAGATTGTAGCCACAGTCGTCCTTGAACATTGTAAATCCTTTGTTCGTGCTTTATAAAAAGTAAAATTGACGTTTGTTTAAATTTTACCTCAAAATATTGTGAACTTCAACGGTATTAAATTAAGAATTATATCGTTTTGATTGTCTGGCCTACTTACTGCGAAACTACTGTGCTTGTAGGGACCTTGGGTCCCAGTTGCCTAAAACTCAAATGAAATTTGAATATGTTGATAGTAATTTAGGTAGGTGCCAAAAAGTGTGGAAGACTGTCTGGAGAGATCGCATCATGATCTCATCTGGGTAGTTCGCGAAACCAAAGTAAATGATAAAACAGTTGGTAACAAATTCAACAACACAAGTTGCATGGCAAAGCAAGTAAGTAACGAGTTGCTCACAAAATGAATCATACTTCCAAATAAACTCTATATGGAGGAACGGCTCAGAGCCGTTGCCAATGCGATGGGTACAAATATCCCTCATTTCGTGAGCAAACGGGGGAAAGCTGCAGAAAACCCCAACCTCAGGGCATACAAAACGCTTCTTAATTAACAAGAGTTTGGTACTGGGATTGAGCAGAGCAGTGGCCCATACAACGGTCGGCTTCTTCGCGCCAAGCTGGGTGTACCAAATTGTGGCGCTAAAGCAACGGACCTCCCCACGCTGGTCAGGCAGCATTTAGGGGTCGTTTCCTTTGAATCCTGAACAGAATAGACAAAAATTTCTTTCTCAGGTATTCTCCAAAGACAGCAATGACGACACAGAGCTTGCAGCTCAGCGGCGGCTCAGCAGACAAAAGAACAAAGCAGGCCGCAGACATACTTCTGCGAAAACTACCCACCTCCCAGATGACATTTGCCCTTCCGGAATAAAATTCACTGACCGCTTACTACCGACCAGGACGAGCCAGAGACCAACTTACCGTGAAGATATCTTCCCAGTGAGAATAAAGTAAAACTTTCCTCCCCAATATGCCCACTGCACTCTAAATGGTGGCAAATATGAATCAATATTGCTTAGTGATATCTGACAATAATCCACTACTGGCCATTAAAATTGCTACACCACGAAGATGACGTGCTACAGACGCGAAATTTAACCGACAGGACGAAGATGCTGAGATATGCAAATGATTAGCTTTTCAGAGCATTCACACAAGGTTGGCGCCCGAGGCGACACCTACAATCGTTTCCAACCGATTTCTCATACACAAACAGCAGTTGACCGGTGTTGCCTAGTAAAACGTTGATGTGTTGCCTCGTGTAAGGAGCAGAAATGCGTACTATCACGTTACCGACTTTGATAAAGGTCGGATTGTAGCCTATCACGATTGCGGTTTATCGTATCGCGACATTGCTGCTCGCGTTGGTCGAGATCCAATGACTGTTAGCAGAATATGGAATCGGTGGGTTCAGGAGGGTAATACGGAACGCCATGCTGGATCCAAACGGCCTCGTATCACTAGCAATCGAGATGACAGGCATCTTATCCACATGACTGTAACGGATCGTGCAGCCACGTCTCGATCCCTGAGTCAACAGATGGGGACGCTTGCAAAATAACAACCATCTGCACGAACAATTCGACGACGTTTGCAGCAGCATGAACTATCATCTCGGAGACCATGGATGCGGTTACCCTTGACGCTGCATCACAGACAAGGGCGCCTGCGATGGTATACTCAACGAGGAACCTGGGTGCACGAATGGCAAAACGTCATTTTTTTTCAGATGAATCCAGGTTCTGTTTACAGCATCATGATGGTCGCATCCGTGTTTGGCGACATCGCAGTGAACGCACAGTGGAAGCATGTATTCGTCATCGCCATACTGGCATATCATCCGGCGTTATGGTATGGGGTGCCATATGTTACACGTATCGGTCACCTTTTGTTCGCATTGACGGCACTTTGAACAGTGCACGTTACATTTCAGATGTGTTACGACCCGTGACTCTACCCTTCATTCGATCCCTACGAAACCCTACATTTCAGCAGGATAATGCACGACCGCATGTTGCAGGTCCTGTACGGGCCTTTCTGGACACAGAAAATGTTAGACTGCTGCCCTGGCCGGTACATTCTCCAGATCTCTCCCCAATTGAAAACGTCAGATCAATGGTGGCCGAGCAACTGGCTCGTCACAATACGCCAGTGACTATTCTTAAAGAACTGTGGTATCGTGTTGAAGGTGCATGGGCGGCTGTACCTGTACACGCCATCCAAGCTCTGGCTAACTCAATACCCAGGCGTATCAAGGCCGTTATTACGGCCAGAGGTGGTTGTTCTGGGTACTGATTTCTCAGGATCTATGCACCCAAATTGCGTGAAAATGTAATCACATGTCAGTTCTAGTATAATATATTTGTCCAACGAATACCCGTTTATAATCTGCATTTCTTCTTCGTGTAGTAATTTTAATGGATGTAGTGTATCAGAAGGATTAAGTTTAAAATGAATTGTAAATGTAATTAATTTTTGCATAACGTATAGAAAAGTCTTTTTGTTTTCATTACATTCAATAAGAGTGTCATCTGTGCGACTGGGATAATACACTTTAGAAGTACCCTTAGTGTTCGGGTCAACTACAATATCAAAATAACATCTACATACACATGACTACTCCGCAACTCACAATTAAGACTCTGGTTCATTGAACCACCTTCAAGGTATTTCTCTGCCGTTCCACTCTCGAACATTGTGCATGGAAAACGAACAGTTAAATCTTTCAGTGAAAGCTTTGATTTCTCTTATTTTATGACCATGATCAATTCTACCTAGGTAGGTTGGCGACAGCAAAATATTTTCGCACTAAGAGGAGAAAATTAGTGAGTGAACTTTCATGAGAAGATCCCGCCGCAATGAAAAACGCCTTTGTTTCAATGATTCAATGACTGCCACTCGAATTCGCATATCATATCCGTCGCACTCTCTTCCCTATTTCGCGAGAATATAAACCGAGCTGCCCTTCCTTGGACTTTTTCGATGACCGTCAATCATATGTGATGCATATCCCTCACCGTTTAGCATTACTCCAGAAGAGGACTGACAACAATAATGAAGAATGTCTCTTCAGGAGATCTATTGCATTTTCGCAACTGGAGCACTGAGCACAACTTCTTTCAGATACCCCACAGCGAGAAGTCACGTGAAATTAGACCAGGTGATCTGGACGGCCAGGCTATAAGGAAATCACGGTTTATAATTCTGTTTTTCCGACGCGCTTCTGCAGCAGCCTTTTCACTAGCTGGGCAATGTGAGGAGGAGCGCCATCTTGCATACACTACTGGCCATTAAAACTGCTACACCAAGAACAAATGCAGATGATAAACAGGTATTCACTGGAAAAATATATTATACTATAACTGACATGTGATTACATTTTCACGCAATTTTGGTGCAGAGAACCTGAGAAATCAGTACACAGAACAACCACCTCTGGACGTAATAACGGCCTCATACGCCTCGGCATTGAGTCAAACAGAGCTTGGATGGCGTGTACAGGTACAGCTGCCCACGCAGCTTCATCACGATACCACAGTTCATCAAGAGAAGTTACTGTGGCATTGTGACGAGCCAGTTCCGCGGCCACCATTGATCAGACGTTTTCAATTTGTGAGAGATCTGGACAATGTGCTGGCCAGGGCAGCAGTAGAACATTTTCTGCATCCAGAAAGGCCCTTACAGGACCTGCAACATGCGGCCGTGCATTATCCTGCTGAAATGTAGGGTTTCGCAGGGATCGAATGAAGAGTGGAGCCACGGGTCGTAACACATCTGAAATGTAACGCCCAGTGTTCAAAGTGCCGTCAAAGCGAAAAAGAGGTGACCGAGGCGTGTAACCAATGGCACCCCATACCATTACGCGGAGCGATACGCCAGTATGTCGATGACGAATACACGCGTTCACCGCAGTGTCGCCAAACACAGATGCGACCATCATGACAGAACCTGGATTCATCTGAAAAAAAATGAAGTTTTGCCATTCGTGAACCCAGGTTCGTCGTTGAGTACACCATCGCAGGCGCTCCTGTCTGTGATACAGCGTCAAGGGTAACCGCAGCCACGGTCTCCGAGCTGATAGTCCATGCTGCTGCAAACGTCGTCGAACAGTTCGTGCAGATGGTTGTTGTCTTGCAAACGTCCCCATCTGTTGACTCAGAGATCGAGTCGTGGCTGCACGATCCGTTACAGTCTTGCTGATAAGATGCCTGTCATCTCGACTGCTAGTGAGACGAGGCCATTGGGATCCAGCACGGTGTTCCGTATTACCCTCCTGAACCCACCGATTCCGTATTCTGCTAACAGTCATTGGATCTCGACCAACGCGAGCAGCAATGTCGCGATACAATAACCCGCAATCGCAATAGGCTGCAATCCGACCTTTATCAAAGTCGGAAACGTGATGGTACGCATTGCTCCTCGTAACACGAGGCTTCACAACAACGTTTCACCAGGCAACGCCGGTCAACTGCTGTTTGTGTATGAGAAATCGGTTGGAAACTTTCCTCATGTCAGCACGTTGTAGGTGTCGCCACCGGCGCGAACCTTGTGTGAATGCTCTGAGAAGCTAATCATTTGTATATCATAGCATCCTCTTCCTGTCGGTTAAATTTCGCGTCTGTAGCACATCATCTTCGTGGTGTAGCAATTTTAATAGCCAGTAGTGTAAAAATTATTTTATCGACGCATCCACCTTCTGAAAGGTTGGAGTACGTCGGTGTGCAGATGACTCTCACGGCGTTTACCTCTGATGGTACAGGTAACCGAACCCGCAGGACTCATGTCTTCGAAAAAATACAGCCGTACCATGAACGGTGCCATCAACCCGCATCATGCAGGCGCCTTTTCAGAATGAAGTTAATGTGCGTACGGGTTTTCCTTGCCTATATTCTGCAATTCTGCCTATTGACATGTTCTTGGGAATGCAAATGGGCTTCGTCTGTCCACAGAATGTTCCATGGTCATTCATTGTCCATTTTCATACATACAAGAATTCCAGAGCGAACGATTGTCTTTCTGGCAGGTCAGCGAGAAGCAACTCCTGAACACGGTAGACAGCAACACAGGGTTTTTCGTAGAATTTCATGCACTGTGCTGCCAGGCATATCCAGCGATCCGGCAATTTCCCGTGCGCTGCCTGTTCGCACGCCACCGTCGACCTCTCCTGCAATGCCGCGGCCACATCGTCGGCAGACGTCGGATCAATTGCTTCCTTCCCTCTGCCATACTGCACTACAAAACAGCCTATCTTTCCGAAATTTGTTAATCACGTTCTCTAGACCCTTAGCAGACCCCGGACTAATGCTTTTTTTGTACCATTGTGTGTCCGGAACTTCAGCAACGCTACTGGCGCCCATTTAACGTTCTCGTAAAAGATATCTAACAGCAGCGTGTGATACTTCGTGGAGAAACCCATGATGTGCGTCTCAGGCGTAAAGTAAGGATCAGCCCTGTATTAGGCGTATGTTGGTGTACCCATTCTGACGCTTTTAGCGCCATGTATTAGTCTAATTTCCGTTACCTTTTTTTCCCGTAAAGTTCCTCCTACGTCAGTAATGTGCTTTTCACATTTGACGTCATACATGGTTTTCAATTATGCACAACCTGTATGACCAACTGCTGATGCTCGAGTTTGTAGTCAAGATATATCATCAGTATTCTTTTCATTGCCGTAGTTACTATACTATGTCCACTCACATTAGTGTGACAAACGTCAACAGACGATCGGTGGCAGCACTAACAGTAGAGGGTATATACACTACTGGCTATTAAAATTGCTACACCACAAAGATGACGTGCTACAGAATCGAAATTTAACCGACAGCAATAAGATGCTGTGATATGCAAATGATTAGCTTTTCAGAGCATTCACACAAGGTTGGCGCCGGTGGCGACACCTACAACGTGCTGACATGAGGAAAGTTTCCAACCGATTTCTCATGCACAAACAGCAGTTGACCGGCGTTGCCTCCTGTGATGCCTCGTGTAAGAAGGAATGCGTAACTTCAAGTTTCCGACTTTGATAAAGGTCGGATTGTAGCCTATCGCGATTGAGGTTTATCGTATCGCGACATTGCTGCTCGCGTTGGTCGAGATCCAATGACTGTTAGCAGAACATGGAATCGGTGGGTTCAGGAGGGTAATACGGAACGCCGTGCTGGATCCCTACGGCCTCGTATCAATTGCAGTCAAGATGACAGGCATCTTATCCGCATGGCTGTAACGTATCGTGCAGCCACGTCTCATTCCCTGAGTCAACAGATTGGGACGTTTACAAGAAAACAACCATCTGCACGAACAGTTCGACGACGTTTGCAGCAGCATGGACTATCAGCTCGGAGACCATGGCTGCGGTTACCCTGACGCTGCATCACAGACAGGAGAGCCGGCGACGGTATACTCAACGAAGAACATGGGTGAAAGAATGGCAAAACGTCATTTTTCGGATGAATGCAAGTTCTGTTGAGAGCATCATGATGGTCGCATCTGTATTTGGCGACATCGCGGTGAACGCACATTGGAAGCGTGTATTTGCCATCGTGACACTGGCGTATCACCCGGCGTGATGGTATGGGGTGCCATTGGTTACACGTTTCGGTCACCTCTTGTTCGCATTTACGGCACTTTGAACAGTGGACGTTACAAAAAAAAAATGGTTCAAATGGCTCTGAGCACTATGGGACTTAACATGTGTGGTCATCAGTCCCCTAGAACTTAGAACTACTTAAACCTAACTAACCTAAGGACATCACATACATCCATGCCCGAGGCAGGATTCGAACCTGCGACCGTAGCAGTCGCGCGGTTCCGGACTGAGCACCTAGAACCGTTAGACCACCGCGGCCGGTAGTGGACGTTACATTTCAGATTTTTTACGACCCGTGGCTCTACCCTCATTCGATCCCTGTGAAACCCTACATTTCAGCAGGATAATGCACGACCGCATGTTGCAGGTTCTGTACGAGCCTTTCTGGATACAGAAAATGTTCGACTGCTGCCCTGGCTAGCACATTCTCCAGATCTCTCACAAATTGAAAACGTCTGTTCAATGGCGGCCGAGCAACTGGCTCGTCACAATACACCAGTCGCTACTCTTGATGAACTGTGGTATGGTGTTGAAGCTGCATGGGCAGCTGTACCTGTAGACGCCATCCAAGCTCTGTTTGACTCAATGCCCAGGCGTATCAAGGCCGTTATTACGGCCAGGGGTGGTTGTTCTGGGTGCTGATTTCTCAGGATCTATGCACCCAAATTGCGTGAAAATGTAATCACATGTCAGTTGTAGTATAATATATTTGTATAATCAATACCCGTTTTTCATCTGCATTTCTTCTTGGTGTAGCAATTTTAATGGCCTGTAGTGTAATAGCATTTAGCTCATAACAATTCTGTCGTGAAAAAACATGCTTTTATACGGTATCTCGTCAAATGTGGCTCTGCATGTCAGTTATTAGGTTGTAAAACTGTCGTGTTGTTTTCCTATGTCTGTCAGTGACGGTTTTTTTTTCCGTGTGCGACCAGCTCGCACTTAATGTTCCACTTTCCCCGAGCCCGAATGCACCTTGTTCGCTTCGTTCGAAAAAACTAAAGGTAGGTACAGGTTCAGATGTCACCAGCAGACAATAGAAAAGGAATTGACCGTCTGTCACTGTTCAGTGCGTCTGTCGAAATCCAAAGAAATAAATAAACAATAATGTTTTCACTGCCTAATGCCGTAACGAGCACAGCAGCGCCGCGAAGTAGTACATTTTACAAGTTGAAAGCACTTACCAAATTCTGCCGCTCAGCTCAGTGGAGAACCGCGGGCTTCAGAGATCAAGAAAAAGTGGATAAACTGTAATGCTCGTCTACTTAATTACCCGGTGATGAATGCAACACTGACAAATTAATTTTCAAAGAACAGAAGCTTTTTTAAACAGCTATTAACTTAATAAATATAATTTTGCTGATAAGTATTAAGTACGGTGCTGTACAACAATTGGTTTGAAATGTTTCTTTTAGTAACATCTCGATTTTTGGATTGAGATTACAGATCATCGAACTCATTGCTGCAGTTATATGGAGGTCAGTAAGACAAGTCCTGAACTTCGATTTTGTCAATTTCATTGATGAGAGAGCACTTTCATACAAATATGTGGTCCCGAACACACTACAGACTCGAGCAGCTGTTCGAAAGATTTGCGGGAACTATTCTAGAAGGAAGTTCTTGTAAACTATATCAGTATTTTCTGACCCTTCTGAAATTTCCTTTATCCACAACAGGCCTTTCCTTTAAAACCCAAAACGGTAATTACTTTATGTCTTCCCTGCAGAGTTGTACTCAAGGCATTGAGGTGCTTTGTGAGGTCAGTTAGAAATACAAGATGTAATATCCAAGTGAGTCATCGAACTCTTTGATTGAAGTTCCTGTCATGTTCGTGAATAACGCTATGTATTTACGCTAGTTGAAAAAACATTTTTAGACATTACCTCGACTCAACCAGCGTACTTTACAGAAATGCAGTACACTGTCATAGTTACCTTTTAGCTCTGCCAGGAAGGATGTAAACCACTGATGCCCCAAATAGCACGATTTCAGTTTATATACGACTTTACGACAACGTCCCTGACGCCACTTATTTTGGCAAACTTTGCCAGCAGATTAAAGCGACACAGGATGCAGTGTGTAGCTGGTATTTCCTGCTGGATACCAGCTTTTTTCACTTTTTTTCTTATCAAAGCAACGACACCAGACGTTTGACTAATAATTGCAGGAGCTTCATCTCGACGAAAATTTTTTCCAACTAAGGTCGTATTTCTCAATAATATTTTCTAAGCAAGAAAATATGCATCGGCCGTAGCTTTATCGTGCATTGGCACTAAATAAAGGAGTTCCTCCTTCACGTTGGACTCAGAGTCACAACCTCTCACAAATACAGCAAGGTGAGCGACGTCCGTTACATCTGTGCTCCCGTCCAAAGTCAAAGTGGAAAAACCCAAATATTTAGTCTTATCTTTCAGTTGTATTTCCACGTGGTTTGCCACTTCTTCGACACGTCTGCGAACAGTTCTCCATGAAAGAGGAACCGTTTCGAAAAAAGAAAGAGTCACTGGATACTAGGCTGTTGCAGCAGCACCAAAACTATCTTTAACAAATTCTCCATCACTGGAGGGAAGGGTTGTTTTGGCTATATTAACAGATACGTAATAGCTCGTCTCATTGCACCAGCACTGTGAATGATATGGTTCTCTTCCTGTAAATACGTTACAAGGAAGAGGGTAAATAGAGATCAGAACCACATAATGCTTTATAAATAATAGCAACATTTTCAGGAAATGACATACACCTGTATGAACTTACTTCATTCTCTCTCTTCTGTTTTAGCTCGAGAAGTTTGGCCTTCGCTTTCTCAATATCCAAAGTAGTCAGGAGTTCCTCGTAAAGGAGTTGAAAATGTCCCTGCACATTGTACTTCTTCCATGTCGATAGAACAGCATTGCAAAAGAGATACTGACGACCGGTTTGTGTTTCGATAAAGGAGTAAGCCGGCCGGTGTGGCCGAGCGGTTCTAGGCGCTTCAGTCTGGTCGCAGGTTCGAATCCTGCCTCGGGCATGGATGTGTGTGAGGTCCTTAGGTTAGTTAGGTTCAAGTAGTTCTAAGTTCCAGGGGACAGATGACCTCAGAAGTTGACTCCCATAGTGCTCCGAGTCATTTGAACCATTTTTTGAGTGCAACAAATAATCAGATTCCTTGCCTGATGGGCTTGTAAATCATTAGTTACTCATAATATAGGAATCACGTAATGGTGATGAATCACACACTCACTTCATATTCATACTAACACCGCACAGTATATAGAAAAGGAAGCAGGAGGACTACAACATGTACCACAAACACATACAATCGAATGGTTCAAATGGCTCTGAGCACTATGCGACTTAACTTCTGAGGTCATCAGTCGCCTAGAACTTGGAACTACTCAAACCTAACTAACCTAAGGACATCGCACACATCCATGCCCGAGGCAGGATTCGAACCTTCGACCGTAGCGGTCGCTCGGATCCAGACTGTAGCGCCTAGAACCGCACGGCCACTCCGGCCGGCCCCAGAAGTTGAGTCCCATACTCCTCAGAGCCATTTGATAAAGGAGTGATCTTCTGCCTACTGCGGGTTCAAGCGTAGGGTTCAAAAATGGTTCAAATGGCTCTGAGCACTATGGGACTTAACATCTGTGGTCATCAGTCCCCTAGAATTAGAACTACTTAAAACTAACTAACCTAAGGACATCAGACACATCCATGCCCAAGGCAGGATTCGAACCTGCGACCGTAGCGGTCGCACGGTTCCAGACTGAAGCGCCTAGAACCGTTCGGCCACACTGGCCGGCAATAAGAAAGACTCAGAAACATGTAAAAAAAAAAAAAAGGTGAAGAAAAGAAAGATTTGAGTGAAGTGGACGTAAACTGACTATCTTTCAGTTCACATTTCTGATGCTATCAACTGAGCTACCGATTCAAGATGACAAGCCTCCGTACAAAAACGGCTCTGAGCACAATGGGACTTAACTTCTGAGGTCATCAGTCCCGTATAACTTAGAAGTACTTAAACCTAACTAACCTAAGGACATCACACACATCCATGCCCGAGGTAGGATTCGAACCTGCGACCGCATCGGTCGCGCGGTTCCAGACTGTAGCGCCTAGACCCGCTCGGACACACCGGCCGGTCCCTCCATATGTGGTATGGAGTGTGTAAGGACTGTATCTGAAACGGACATTATTTGATATTCAACTATGATAAATTGTATAAAATCTGTTTTTTAATAGACCATCGTTGTGCTGTAGGACTGAAACGGTACACTTTCATACCACATAAGCTATAACACCGAAAACATCAACTACAGCAAGCCCTTATCTACCGGTATTTAGTTACATGTCACTTTAACATATCGCAGCTAAAATGGCGCACTTTCGACATATCCTCAATTTTCTGACGAAACGGGTTATAATCATACCACGTATTCTACAATACGTAAAACCCACCAAATACAATGCTTAACTCAATTAAGTATGGCAGCTCCAATGTTCTACTTGTGGGGAAAGCACGATATGGCATCGCACTGGCCAAGTTCGTTTCCATAACGCAAACAACTGACATGCCAGATTCTTCATTTCATGCTCCACAGTGTAGTGGAACGTGGAATTCCCCTGTGCGACATCACCAGCTCCTCGTCCAAGTGCGTTTCACGTCCCGTGAGAGGACGACTTAACAAAGCAGCAATGTTAGCAAAGAGGTGGGAGGGGGGGGGGGGGGGGGGCTGCAAGCTGACAGTGCCTGCGGGCGCACACGCTCGCACGCTCCCGCATTAGCTCATCCCTGGTCTACACAGAAAATGGAGTAGGGAAGGGGGAATGTGATCACGTCGTAGATCATTAGATGAGCTACTACCCCTCGCAGTGGACGGTTGACCTTCATTTTCCCGCCAATATTTATGGCTTGCAATTGTCCGAGTGCTGTTGGCAGGATATCAGGTTACATCCTGATCTTGAATGTACCACACACAAGAGACCTTCTGGTATGTGTGGTGGAATGGGGGAAGTGGGAGGGCACGTGACAAATATTAGTTGACATAGTGGCCACGAATATAACTCGTGCTGTTGCCAACAGGCGTGGATGGAGAATCAGGCTACACTGTTACCTTGAGATACGATCATAATCTTCTCCTGTTTCGTTCCTGATTCTCTACTCTTGTCCTTTTTAAACCCCTTAATTGTTTCGCAGTACCGAGAGTGCCCATTTGGGAGTCTGCAAGGCAGTAAATATTGGCAGTAAAGTATCCTCATATGTGATATATTTTTTAAAGCGGAATTTAGAACGCAGCCTGTCATTCTCAATAGAGAGAAGTCTTCCGAAGTAAGAGTAATTTCAGGTGTGCCGCAGGTGAGTGTCATAGGACCGTTGCTATTCCCGATATACATAAATGACCTTGTGGATGACATCGGAAGTTCACTGAGGCTTTTGGCAGATGATGCTGTGGTGTATCGAGAGGTTGTAACAATGGAAAATTGTATTGAAATGCAGGAGGATCTGCAGCGAATTGACGCATGGTGCAGGGAATGGCAATTGAATCTCAATGTAGACAAGTGTAATGTGCTGTGAACACATAGAAAGATAGATCCCTTATCATTTAGCTACAAAATAGCAGGTCAGCAACTGGAAGCAGTTAAGTCCATAAATTATCTGGGAGCACGCATTAGGAGTGATTTAAAATGGAATGATCATATAAAGTTGATCGTCGGTAAAGCAGATGCCAGACTGAGATTCATTGGAAGAATCCTAAGGAAACGCAATCCGAAAACAAAGGAAGTAGATTACAGTACGCTTGTTCGCCCGCTGCTTGAATACTGCTCAGCAGTATGGGATCCGTGCCAGATAGGGTTGATAGAAGAGATAGAGAAGATCCAACGGAGAGCAGAGCGCTTCGTTACAGGATCATTTAGAAATCGCGAAAGCGTTACGGAGATGATAGACAAACTCCAGTGGAAGACTCTGCAGGAGAGACGCTCAGTAGCTCGGTACGGGCTTTTGTTAAAGTTTCGAGAACATACCTCCACCGAAGAGTCAAGCAGTATATTGCTCCCTCCTACGTATATCTCGCGAAGAGACCATGAGGATAAAATCAGAGAGATTAGAGCCCACACAGAAGCATACCGACAATCCTTCTTTCCACGGACAATACGAGACTGGAATAGAAGGGAGAACCGATAGAGGTACTCAAGATACCCTCCGCCACACACCGTCAGGTGGCTTGCGGAGTATGGATGTAGATGTAGATTCAGTGCCTTTTTCTTTCTACTGCCTACAGTTTGAACACCAGACGGATTCACGGGAGGTCGATTGGAAGGATGTAGGAATAGGCAGCCAGTTCGGAAGGCCAGTTTCCGGGGCTTCTGGTCCTCGTGCCGCTGTGGAGATAATTTTTGTCTGCAATCCAGAGGAGTTAATGCCCTTAAATTGTATCCCGGTGCTGCCTGCACACGAGAATGCGTATAAGTGGGACTCAGGTTTCAATTCAAGTGAGAGTTCGAATCTCGCTTCTTTCTTTTTCCTGCCCTTGTCCTATATCATCACGGGGTCAGTTTGACAATCTGGACTTGGCAATGTTTGTGGCCGGATGCTCCACCTGTCCCTACCCCTTCCCCGTTGGGATGTAACTGGCGTGTCTATGTCCCATACAAAGTTTAAGACTCGGGTAATTGAAGCGTTACATTGTTACCAGTCTAGTAATCACTTAATCGATATGGGAAACCACCTAAAAACTAAATCCAGGCTGGCCGGCACACCTCCCCCCGTCGTTGAACGCATGAGAAACGCGCAGTTTCCATTATTTTTTCAACTTAAAATCAGTTTTAAATCAGATGACATAGTTTTATTTCCTACACTTTTGTCTCGAAGAAATCATTTTTGTGTCCATATCTGACGCTCCCTGCAACGTCAGCACCAGGTGGAAGGACCCCTCGCAGTCGGAAATTCAGTCATCAGCGGGAATTCCCGCTTCCGTAGCGTAGCGATAGCGTTTCCGCCTATCACGTAAGGGGCCCGGGTTCGATTCCCGGCAAGGGCCTGGGTGTTGTGTGTCCTTCATCATCACTGACCCCCAAGTTGCCGAAGTGGCATCAACTAAAATGGACTTGCGATACGGTGGCCGAACTCGCCCGCATGGGGCCTCCCAGCCAACAATGCCGTACTCTCATTTCCATTTATTTTTTCCCGAAGCTCTCCTACTGGACCTGTTACAAAATAATTTCTTACAACCCACTATCAATATATTTCCTATCAGCATACATAGGATAGAGGAAATATAATTAGGTCTAACGAAATAATTACATGTTGAAATAAATGTCATTTTCTTCTACCACGAAACCGAGAGAAAAGTGTGCGCCGAAAACAAACTTTTGAATCTGTCACAAAACGGCTTAGTACGCTGATAGAGAATTCAGTTTAGAGTGCCAAAATCAAATTTCCATTAGAATCGTATGTACCGTTCTCAAGTTACGTTTCCCGCCAATCTGAAATACGGTTTCGTAAAAAAACTTTTTTTTTTTAGTTGAAAAAACACCAGACGGATTCACGAGAGGTTGATTGGAAGGATGTAGGGATAGAGAGCCAGTTCGGAGGGCCAGTTTCCGAGGATTCTGGTCCTCGCGCGGCTGTGGAGATAATTACTGATGGAGGGCGCCACGAATCATGTGCACGGATACTTTTGATCTCATAGTGTACCTCTGGTCAGCGATCCCTGCGCCATACAACAATCGTTCCAGATCCAAAAGCAGGTCTCTTCCATCTTCTTCAAGCCAATGCTGGTTCCTGCGGGTCCCATTGGCGGCCTTTCTCATCCACTGCTCTGCTCGCTCGATACGTTTTATATTCGCTTATGAGTCGAAGTTATAAAACGGTGGTTCGATATGAAGTTCGAGGACATTCATAATTTCTATAATGCCTGTTAGGCCGTCGTTGAAATCACGTGTTGATTTTTTTCCCAGTTGTGAATGTTTGTCGCAGGCACTCTTACCACAGATCACTTGTAACGGAGTTTCTGGCGACCTTGGGCTGAACAGTAAAATAAATTACATACCCCAGAGAACATTTTAAGGCAGAGAAAAGGTTTTTTGAAATTTTCAAACAGCCAAGGCGGGCACGCCTACACAAATTCCTGAAGCAGCCTGCTAACGAGTGCAGATCAGAAGTGAGACTTGGATGCGGCAGTTAATTTTTCAAGATATCGCCCCTCATCTGATCCTTCAGCGTCGAAAACGCTAAAGGAATGTACAGAGAACTTATGAGTTTGGTACACTTTTTATCGATTCTGTAGAAAGTTTAAACATTAATACCACATTTTTGAGTCTCCGCTACCAGTAACGAGGCATAAAAAGTCATTTTGGTAAACTTGCATACTTAAACGAGAAAATATTTTTGATGTTTCCCTGTAATTTAGAGTAACTTTGTGGCAGTATTTTTTCTCCAATAGCAAATACACAAAGAAATAAGAACCTACAAAGTTACCTAAACAGGTGCTTTAATTTACATGTCAAGGAACTACAGAAAATGAAACTTCAAGAAAGTGATAAATTGTGATTCAGAAACACTGTAAATGAAAATCCAAAAATTCTGTAGTAACATCTCGTTAGTTTTTCTACAGCTCATTTCATAAGTAATTTCATTTCAGGCACATCAAATATGCCTCAGCTGCATAACTCTCACGGTGGTTTCATTTGGGTTTTTTCGTCTGAAATAGAAATATTATTTGATACGTGGACGATTCGTTCTTCATTTTCTGCTTCTATCGCATACAGGAGTTTATATTATTGGAATATATAGCACTTTTCCACTCCGTGCGTTCAATATTATTAAAGATTTCATCTAAAAGCGATATCTAGGTTGTGTTCACAGACTCATCTGTAGTGTAGTCTCTCTTCTAGGTTGGGTTGAAAAATGACCGTTTGGTTGCGAATTGGCGAAGACAAAGAATGTGAATGTGAAATCTAGGTTGTGGTGTGAGACTGATGTGTAGCGTAGCCCGAGGTCTATGTTAGCTTGGGAGCCGACAGTTTCGTTTTCTGTTATTTTCGTTTTACTTGCGTCCAGAGCGCTATATAATGAAACAGAACTTTTTTTAAATGGCTCAAATGGCTCTGAGCACTATGGGACTTAACTTCTGTGGTCATCAGTCCCCTAGAACTGAGAACTACTTAAACCCTACTAACCTAAGGACATCACACACATCCATGCCCGAGGCAGGATTAGGTCCTGCGACAGTAGCGGCTGCGCGGTTCCCGACTGTAGCGCCTAGAACCGCTCGGCCACGAAGGCCGGCTGGAACAGAACTCCTCCGATAAGCTTTCAGAGGTTGTTCAGAGATACCTTCTGAGTATTTTAGTACAATACACCAGTGGTCTCCGGAGGCTGGTTACAGAGTAATAAACATAACTACGATGTATTCGGTTTCTTACCACAATTACGTTTGTTACTGTGAAAATACCTTCACAACAGTGAACAAGCAACCACCAAAAACATACAACTAAGAAATAGAGTAATGCAACGACCCTCGTACTGTGGTGGTGTTGCGGGAACAGCTGAGCTCATCGCCCTTCCATTACCCTCAGCGAACCCAGTAGTTGGATATCAGAAAACTCTTCCACCTTATTCTAACATTTAGTACTCCAGAATTACATTAACATATCCTTGCAGGCTATATCTGTCTGACGTTTCTCCTGTTTGTTCCTAACCCAGTGTGATGCTTCAAATGTCAAAGATTTGGTCATACCACTATGGGATGTTATGGGAGGGCTGGGCGTGGCAATTGTGGAGGCCAGCTCATGAATCGGGCAATTCTTGTACACTTCCCCTGAAATGTGTAAACTGCTCCGAGGATCACCCAGTGTGGAGCAGCAGGTGTGGGGTTTACATCTACATCTAAATCTACATGACTACTCTCCAATTCACATTTAAGTGCTTGGCAGAGGGTTCATCGAACCACAATCATACTATTTCTCTACCATTCCACTTCCGAACAGCGCGCGGGAAAAACGAACACCTAAACCTTTCTGTTCGAGCTCTGATTTCTCTTATTTTATTTTTATGATCATTCCTACCCATGTAGATTGGGCTAAATGAAATATTTTCGCATTCGGAAGAGAAAATTGGCGACTGAAATTTCGTAAATAGATCTCGCCGCAACGAAAAACGTCTTTTCTGTAATGACTTCCATCCCAACTCGCGTATCATATTTGCCACACTCTCTCCCCTATTACGTGATAATACAAAACGAGCTGCCCTTTTTTGCACCCTTTCGATGTCCTCCGTCAGTCCCACCTGGTAAGGATCCCACACCGCGCAGCAATATTCTAACACAGGACGAACGAGTGTAGTGTAAGCTGTCTCTTTAGTGGACTTGTTGCATCTTCTAAGTGTCCTGCTAATGAAACGCAACTCTTGGCTCGCCTTCCCCACAATATTATCTACGTGGTCTTTCCAACTGAAGTTGTTCGTAATTTTAACACCCAGGTATTTAGTTGAATTGACAGCCTTGAGAATTGTACTATTTATCGAGTAATCGAATTCCAACGGATTTCTTTTGGAACTCATGTGGATCACCTTACACTTTTCGTTATTTAGCGTCAACTGCCACCTGCCACACCATACAGCAATCTTTTCTAAATCGCTTTGCAACTGATACTGGTCTTCGGATGACCTTACTAGACGGTAAATTACAGCATCATCTGCGAACAACTTAAGAGAACTGCTCAGATTGTCACCCAGGTCATTTATATAGATCAGGAACAGAAAAGGTCTCAGGACGCTTCCCTGGGGAACACCTGATATCACTTCAGTTTTACTCGATGATTTGCCGTCTATTACTACGAACTGCGACCTTCCTGACAGGAAATCACGAATCCAGTCGCACAACTGAGACGATACCCCATAGGCCCGCAGCTTGATTAGAAGTCGCTTGTGAGGAACGGTGTCAAAAGCTTTCCGGAAATCTAGAAATACGGAATCAACTTGAGATCCCCTGTCGATAGCGGCCATTACTTCGTGCGAATGAAGGGCTAGCTGCGTTGCACAAGAACGATGTTTTCTGAAACCATGCTGCTTACGTATCAATAGATCGTTCCCTTCGAGGTGATGCATAATGTTTGAATACAGTATGTGCTCCAAAACCCTACTGCAAACCGTCGTCAATGATATAGGTCTGTAGTTCGATGGGTTACTCCTACTACCCTTCTTAAACACTGGTGCGACCTGCGCAATTTTCCAATCTGTAGGTACAGACCTATCGGTGAGCGAGCGGTTGCATATGATCGCTGAGTAGGGAGCTATTGTATCAGCGCAATCTGAAAGGAACCTAATCGGTATACAATCTGGACCTGAAGACTTGCCCGTATCAAGCGATTTGAGTTGTTTCGCAACCCCTAAGGTATCTACTTCTAAGAAAAATTTGGGAGTTGAAAGTCAAGGGTCGCATACCCTATGGTGAAGCTAATAAAGCTTTCAAAGCTATGCAACCTCTGGTTTTTGCAACTTCTTGTGCATCTGCGTTAAGAGACTGAAGAACGACCACATGCACTTGTCGGTGTACCTGGCAGGGGGGGGGGGGGGGGGGAGAGAGAATGCTCTGCTTGAAACAGAAGTCATTCGGAAGCTGTCGGCAATGGGCTTAAGCCACATACCACTGTCCACCATCAGAAGCGAACTAAGCCGACCTCGCAACCCAAGTAACCACTTCCTCCAAAAAGTAAAGAAAAACGTCCTTTGAAAAGTAGTTCCAAGACCAAGAAAGTGGTAGTTAAACCTTCGGATCGGCAAGTTCTCTCTCTCCCTGACGGGAACTATGCTCTTGAGGATATGGACCTCCAGTCTGAGGAACCAGACGGCTGGGAACCAGCTAACATTCCCACAGTGTTACAATGTCGTAACAGTGCAGGGAAAACAGAATCCAACAGTTCTGATTGGAAGCTTGTGCGCGAAGTGTAAAGTGGGCATTAACTGTTGTCAGCAACAAGTGCCGCGAGTAAATGACACAAATTTGCTTCAAAATAAGACATACAGCGCATACTGTCGACATTTACGATGCTCTGTTTTCAGTGCAATACAGATACGAAGGTTCCTGGAACAAGAAACCAAACGAAATGTAATAACTCTGTAACTACCTGACGGAGACAATTAGGCCCTTGTACCAAAATAGTCAATAGGTATCCCTGAAAAACCTCTGAAAGTTTGTCGGTGGAGTTCTGTTTCATCATGGGTTGCACAAAAATACTGGAACACCGCGACATATGCATACTTAAACATAAATGCATGTGGCGCTGTTGTATTTGACCACGAACGGCACCTCTGCAACGCCCCCAATGCGTAGCATGTGTCTGCTGTAGTCGAAACAATTTTCTGTGTAGTTGAGAGCACATTATGTCGGAGCTAAGTACTTCTTAAGTAGTACGACCCAGTACGTTGTCCTAGATAGTGAGTGTTCATCGGAGGTGAGGTTCATCTGAAGTGCCTCAGGGAAGTGTGGTAGGTCCGCTGTTGTTTTCTATCTACATAAATGATCTTTTGGATAGGGCGGATAGCAATGTGCGGCTGTTTTTGCTGACGATGCTGTGGTGTACGGGAAGGTGTCGTCGTTGAGTGACTGTAGGAGGATACAAGATGACTTGGACAGGATTTGTGATTGGTGTAAAGAATGGCAGCTAACTCTAAATATAGATAAATGTAAATTAATGTAGATGAATAGGAAAAAGAATCCCGTAATGTTCGAATGCTCCATTAGTAGCGTAGCGCTTGACACAGTCACGTCAATTAAATATTTGGGCGTAACACTGCAGAGTGATATGAAGTGGGACAAGCATGTAATGGCAGTTGTGGGGAGGGCGGATAGTCGTCTTCGGTTCATTGGTAGAATTTTGGGAAGATGTGTTCATCTACAAAGGAGACCGCTTATAAAACACTAATACGACCTATTCTTGAGTACTGCTGGAGCGTTTGGGATCCCTATGAGGTTGGGTTGAGGGAGGACATAGAAGCAATTCAGAGGCGGGCTGCTAGATTTGTTACTGGTAGGTTTGATCATCACGCGAGTGTTACGGAAATGCTTCAGGAACTCGGGTGGGAGTCTCTAGAGGAAAGGAGGTGTTCTTTTCGTGAATCGCTACTGAGGAAATTTAGAGAACCAGCATTTGAGGCTGAGTGCAGCACAATTTTACTGCCGCCAACTTATATTTCGCGGAAAGACCACAAAGATAAGATAAGGGAGATTAGGGCTCGTACAGAGGCATGTAGGCAGTCATTTTCCCTCGTTCTGTTTGGTGGTGGTGGTGTTTGTTGGGATGTTGAAGGGGGAACTAAACAGCTAAGGTCATCAGTCCCCCGTTCTGTTTGGTAGTGGAACAGGAGAGAAGATGCTAGTTGTGGTACGAGATACCCCCCACCACGCACCGTATGGTGGATTGCGGAGTATGTATATAGATGTAGATGTAGCTAAGTGAATTCGAACGTGGGTGAATGCTCGTATGGTGGATGCTTCGAAAAACAAGGTAACCGAAGCTTTTGGTATTTCAAAAGCCACGGTATCGAAGATTTATTACCGCATACTGGGAAAGCGGAAAAACAGCTTCCGCTAAGTCACAACGCGGACGTAAATGTGTCTCGAGTGATCTTGAGAGACGGTCATTGTAGATGATTCTGACGGAAAACAAGAAGACGACAGCTACAAAAGTCACTCCAGAATTGAATGTCGCACAGAGAACCTTATCAGAACCAAAACAACACGAAGGGGGCCCCATAAGCAGGGAATTGCAGCGTAAGCTGGAATTCGAGAATTAATCATAAGTGACGCAAATACTCTTAACAGGAAAACGTGGTACCGAAGCCATAAAAGTGGGATGAAGGAGCAACGTAAGAAATTCATTTGATCGGATGAGACTTATTTCACACTGTTTGTCACTTCTGTCCTACGTTGCGTTCCAAGATGGAAATGTGGGGGTGGTTATGTGATGGTTTTGGCAGCCATTTCGTGGTATTCCACGGGCCCTATGGTTACACTGCACGGTCGCATTCTGCCAAGAACAATATAACCATTTTGGCTGATCAGGTCTCTCCCAAGTTATAAGATTTCCTAGAATACACTACGGGCCTGTACTTAACCATTCCGAGACGACTGGAAGCTGTTTTGAATTCCAACTGTTTTCCTGTATAAGATACGGCAATGAAATCAGGAAATGAATACTCTGTGTTAGCCGACTGGTGTGGCCGAGCGGTTCTAGACGCTTCAGTCTGGAACCGCGCGACCACTACGGTCGCAGGTTCCAAACCTGCCTCGGGCATGGATGTGTGTGATGTGCTTAGGTTAGTTAGGTTTAAGTAGTTCTAAGTTCTAGGGGACTGATGACCTCAGCAGTTAAGTCCCATAGTGCTCAGAGCCATTTTTTACTCTGCGTTAAATTATTTATTACGTGTTTGTATTATCCTCATTAAACGAAGTGTTTTTTCTCCACTCTACCATGTAATACGCTAAAAGCGTTGTTACTTTAAAAACTTATTATTTCTTGGTAGGATGTAAGGTCCCTCAGTTATGCAAAACACCGTTTTTTCCAAGCTCCCAAGAATGTTTCAGCACCACTGTGCTATCATCAGTGGGTTACCGTTTTATTTAATCTGTAATGTGAACATTTTTACTAAATGATTACAAAATAATTGTGGATACTTAGTTCAAACAAGAATTCGTTTCTTTTTAATACCTTTACACTTGGTGTGCATGATTTTTCAGGACCACTTGTGTATTGTACAAGTATTTCTCTCACGATCGAAACAAGAATTTACCGTTACGTCTTCCCACGGTTCCTCGTGACTTGGGTTGCTCGTGCTCGGCTTTAGTCGGATATGTCCGGCTTTTTACGGTCGTATCCCGCAAAACATATACATGAACGCAGCTGGAAGTTGCAAAATCATGACTTCTTATTTGCTGAGAATGTACTGAATCAGGGCCACAACTACCAGCCACGGTCCTGTGCCCTTCGCGTAACAAAGGCCGAAAAGTCAACGTGTTGGAGTCCCTGGGATTAAAAAAACATCTAGCCCACTGCTCTGATTTGATCTTGAATGACCAAATATGGCTTAATACTTTCCCTCTTCTAAACTTCACATAGTACTCTCAGTTTCCCATTACTTCCCACAGTATCTGTTCCTTCTCATTCCCCCATTTTCCTGTACTTATTCATTACTTTCTTTTTTTTATTTTGACTGTCTATGTACTCCATATATTCTGTTGTTACAACTGTTAATTATTTCTTTCTCAAGGTGTCACTTTCCGTGTGTAACACCTCTTGAAGCAGTACTAATTTTATTTGATTTTTTTAGGTTTCTTTATTTGTAAACTGTTACATAGGCACTGTTTTTCAAGTCTGGTGTCAGTATTTTTCCAGGTTTGCTCCCTTGACGTTTATTTATTGTTAAACTTTTTACCTTTTAAACTGCACTACCATCACACTGTCGAACGTAACATTTACTGCGTGTCTGTGCCTCAGTCCAGGTACGTAACATCTTTTCCAGTGATGTAACAAAAATTGTAACTTCTTTGACGACGATAGTCAGTTAAAATCTGATGATGGCCTTGTAAGCTGACAATCGGTTAACCTGAACATATTAATCCTATAGAACAGACGTAGTATAATGCTTCACATTTATCTATAAGTCAGGCCCAACCGTCTTTGTTAGGGTTTTAGCAATGACGTAAAGGAAGCATAACTACGGCCCGTTGGAAGCTCATGACGTAAGGGTGAGCAATACGAATAAGAAGATATACTATAAGGAGATATATGACTGTATCCTATATTTTTCTTCGAAGGCCTTAAGAAGAAGTTTTAGTTTATTTTGACATAAGATTATCTTAAGAAGACGACTGATCAATTAAGAAGAATGAGCACATAGTTGCCGTCATAATTGTGTAATTACAAGTCAGTTTACCCTCTTTTTACATTGAGCACGTTTAAGGTTGATATAAAGAAACTGTTTAACAAACGACTGAAAATAGTCAGCCGGCCAGAGTGGCCGAGCGGTTCTAGGCGCTACAGTCTGGAGGTGCGAATCCTGCCTCGAGCATGGATGTGTGTGATGTCCTTAGGTTAGTTAGGTTTAAGTAGTTCTAAGTTCTAGGGGACTGATGACCTCAGAAGTTAAGTCCCATAGTGCGCAGAGCCATTTTTTTAAAAATACTCAACTGACCTTATTTCTATTTAAAATAGCTAGTCTGGAATTTTGGACAAAAGTTTGGCTTTCCTATTTTTTTACATGACAGCTCATATCGCGACCGTTGTTACGAAAATACGCTTCACGGTTGGAGGGTGACGGTCCCTAGTAAAGTGGCTTCGTAATATGTCAGGGCTATTTGGAAGAGCGGCTGAAATGTAACAAAGGAAATTCAGGTGCGCCCTAGGGATCGTCGTTGGGACCCTTGTTGTTCATGTTGTATATTAGTTACCAATATTAATAGTAACATCAGAGTATTTGCAAATGATGCAATTATGTTTAATCAAGCACTCTATAACATGAGCTGCACAAATGCCCAGTTAGATCTTGATGTGGTTTAAAATAGCGCAGATATTGGCAACTTGCTTTAAATGGTCAAAAATGTAAAACTGTGCACTTCACAAAACTCAAGAAAGTAGTATAATTTGACCACAGTATTAGCAAATCATCTAATACAAATTTGTAGATATGAGGTCGTAGGTAAGGCAGAAGGCACACTTCGGTTCACTGGCAGGATACTGAGAAAACACGGACGGTCAACAAAGGAGACTGTTTAGAAAACACTTGCTCTATCGGTCCTAGAATAGTGCGAGATCCATACCAAACAGTGTTAACAGGGGGATTAGCAAGCATGGTCACAGCGAGATTATGACCCACCAGTTACCCAAATGTGTGACTTATTTTAAAATACATTACGTTCGGGAGAAGATATGACCCAATACCCAAGTTCTACTATAAAGGAAAACATGAGTCATTGCTTCGCATTAGGTTCTAGGCGCTACAGTCTGGAGCCGCGAGACCTCTACGGTCGCAGGTTCGAATCCTGCCTTGGGCATGGATGTGTGTGATGTCCTTAGGTTTGTTAGGTTCGAGTAGTTCTAAGTTCTAGGGGACTGGTGACCACAACAGTTAAGTCCCATAGCGCTCAGAGCCATTTTGCTTCGCATTAGTTCACATATTAACAGGAGCAGTGTGTCACTCCTGAGAGTCGTCATACGCAGTTTCTCTGGAGTCATCGCAAACAAATGCTTCTCACAACGCCTTTTATGCGACTCCCAGTGTCTACAGAAAGCGTTACAAGCAAAATGATTTTTGAAGCACCGTCCTGGCCCGCACTGGCTTCTACTGGCATGCAGCACCGCTGCTCAGTCGCTGCTAGAGCACTGGTTGTTCTTCGTGTTTCACTGCCCCTGTTAATACATATCGAAAACACAAATGTCGTACGAGACTAATCTGAGACTGCTGTATCTAATAGGCACGCAAAATTTCGGTTAAAAAATCATTTTGTCTGTAAACTAAAGTTTTCCCTCAACATTGGACGGCACATGAAAGACTTGATGAGCAATATTTGTTCGGACTGACTCTAACTAAATACTACGAAAATTAAATTGCAAACATCTGCCGAAACATCAGAAAAAATACGCGTGACAACTCTCAGAAGGGAGTCCCGTTATACACAACTGGCCATTAAAATTGCGAAACCAAGAAGAAATGAGGATGATAAACGGGTATTCATTGGACAAATAGATTATACTAGAACACACATGTAATTACATTTTCACTCAATTTGGGTGCATAGATCCTGAGTAATCAGTAACCAGAACAACCACCTCTGGCCGTAATAACGGCGTTGATATGCCTGGGCATTGCGTCAAACAGAGCTTGGATGGCGTGTACACGAATAGCTGCCCATGCAGCTTCAACACGATACCAAAGTTCATCAAGAGTAGTGACTGGCGTAATGTGACGAGCCAGTTGCCCGGCCACTATTGACCAGACTTTTGGGGAGAGATTTGGAGAATGCGCTGGCCGGGGCAGCAGTCGAACATTTTCTGCATCCAGAAAGGCCCGTACAGGACCTGCAACATGCGGTCGTGCATTCACCTGCTGAAATGTAGGGTTTCGCACGGATCGAATGAAGGGTAGAGCCACGGGTCGTAACACATCTGAAATGTAGCATCCACTGTTCAAAGTGCCGTCAATGCGAACAAGATGTGACCGAGACGGGTAACCAATGGCACCACATACAATCACGCCAGATGATACGCCAGTATAGCGATGACGAATACACGCTTCCAATGTGCGTTAACCGCGATGTCGCCAAATACGGATGCCACCATCATGATGCTGTCAACAGAACCTGCATTCATCCGAAAAATGACGTTTTGCCATTCATTCACCCATTTTCTTCGTTGAGTACACCATCGCCGGCGATCCTGTCTGTGATGCAGCGTCAAGGGTAACGGCATCCATGGTCTCCGAGCTAATAGTCCATACTGCTGCAAACGTCGTCGAACTGTTCGTGTAGATGGTTGTTGTCTTGCAAACGTTCCCATCTGTTGACTCAGGGATCGAGACGTGGCTGCACGATCCGTAACAGCCATGCGGATAAGATGCGTTTCATCTCGACTGCTATTGAAACGAGGCCGTTGGGATCCAGCAAGGCGTGCCGTATTACCCTCCTGAACCCACCGATTCCAAACTCTGCTAACAGTCATTGGATCTCGAGCAGCAATGTCGCGATACGATAAACCGCAATCGCGATAGGCTAAAATCCGACCTTTACCAAAGTCGAAAATGTGATGGTACGCATTTCTCCTCCTTAGGCGAGACATCACAACAACGTTTCTCCAGGCAACGCCAGTCAACTGCTGTTTGTATATGAGAAATCGGTTGGAAACTTTCCTCAGGTCAGCACGTTGTAGGTGTCGCCACCGGCGCCAATCTTGTGTGAATGCTCTGAAAAGCTAATCATTTGCTTATCACGGTATCTTCTTCCTGTCGGTTAAATTTCGCGTTTGTAGCACTCGTCTTCGTGGTGTAGCAATTGTAATGGCCAGTAGTGTATAATGAATATCTGTCTATCATGCTAAGTCGTTCGCAGTTACTGATGGCGATTAACACACTCACACAACACTGTTCACTGACTAATAAAAGTCGACTGCCATTCACGCACCAAATACTTTAACACCCTGTTACGAGACATGTAACATGGAGTGTCCTAAATATATTTGGCAATGCATTTTTGCAGCGTACTCGCCCGGATACCCATGCACGTTAAAACGCCGCAGCCGGGACGTCCGCTTCGGACCGAATCGGCCCGGTGGATGTAAGGCGAAGACTCCAGATTTTTCACCCTGGCATTGTCGGAAGCTTCGGATGCCGGACATAGCTGCGGCCAGGTGTCCGTGTACAATTGTTCCGTTCCGAATGGCGGATTCGCGCAAGGACGTAAGTTTATCCAGCTCGTGCACGGGCACGTGTGGCGTACAGCTTGGATATCATTTTCAACCAATTTCCGACATCCCACTAGGGCCAAGACTCGAACTCGGGACTTTTGCCTTTCGCGGGCAAGTGCTCTACCAAATGAGCTGCCCAAGCACGACTCATGCCCCGTCGTCACAGCTTTAATTGTGCCAGTACCTCGTCTCCTAATTCCAAACTTCGCAGAAGCACTCCTGTATACCTTGCACAACTAGCAGACGCGGAAGAAAGGATATTGCGGAGACATGGCTTAGCCACAGCCTGGGGGATGTTTCCAGAATGAAATTTTCACTCTACAGTGGAGTGTGCGCTGATATGAAACTTCCTGATAGAGCACTTGCCCGCGAAAGGCAAAGGTCCCGAGTTCGAGTCTCGGTCGGGCACACAGTTTTAATCTCCCAGAAAAGTTTCATATCAGCGCACACTCCGCTGCCGAGTGAAATTATCATTCTGGAAACATCCCCCAGGCTGTGGCTAAGCCATGTCTCCGCTATATCCTCTCTTTCAGGAGTGCTAGTTCTGCAAGGTTCTCAGGAGAGCTTCTGTGAAGTTTGGAAGGTAGGAGACGAGGTACTAGCGGAAGAAAAGCTGTGGGGACGGAGCGTTCGTCGTGCTTGGGTAGCTCAGTTGATAGAGCACTTGCCCGCGAAAGCCAAAGGTCCCGAGTTCGATTCTCGGTCCGGCACACAGTCTTAACCTGCCAGGAATGTTTCAGTTGCAGTGACATTTATCTGCGCTTAAAGCACTTTTGTCGAATGTTTCTACAGCTAAGTACTAAATACGTATTAAATGTGTAATTAAATTACTCCCTCGCATGCACTTCAACTTGGTTCAAATGGCTCTGAGCACTATGGGACTTAGCATCTATGGTCATCAGTCCCCTAGAACTTAGAACTACTTAAACGTAACCAACCTGAGGACGACACACAAAACCCAATCACCACGAGGCAGTGAAAATCCCTGACTCCGCCGGGAATCGAACCCGGGAACCCGGGCGTGGGAAACGAGAACGCTACCGCACGACCACGAGCTGCGGACGAATGCACTTTAACACACGATTCCTTTCATCTTTCCCGTTGCATACATATTCATACGGCGTCGGTGTCTCAGTTGTTCAAACGTGCACAGATCGCGAAGTCTGCCGTGTATTGCACAAAACCTCACATACACGGAACAATATACTGAGCGAGTGTGAATACTTTTAAGAGCTCTGCAGTTTGCTTCGATATTCTGCGCGAACTGTCAATACCGCTGTCAGGGTCAGTATTATTGCGCAATCAGTATTGTAAAAGAGCCTCGTAACTCTTGAGAATAATTGCACTGGGTGGCATTACCTACGAACGAGCCTCTGAAGTAGCTATGTTTTTGTGCATTTCTGTCTCTGATATTATTGTAGTTTAGCAGCTACGTTTAAGTGCTACACCGTTTTAGTGTGTTTCTGCTTCACCTACCGTTTCTTTGGCCCCGCATATTTCGCGAATAGACCGCAAAGGTAGAATGCGAGAGACGGAGCTGACCAGGAAAGGGAAGAGCCTGCGGTGAGCCGGCTGGCGGCGGCCGCGGCGCGGCGGGCCCTTAGCCGTGCGCGTCACGTGCCGTATGATGTCACCGTCTGCGTCTGCTGCACTCATCTGGCTCGCGGCCTTGCTGCTTGCTGCTTGCTGCTTGCTCCACTTTCGCCGGTCTCACGCAGCGCCTGGACATTGTTGCGCACCGGCCCGTATCGAGCCGCGCGCCGACCGATTCTGTGGCACAGGTCAGCCCGTCGCCAACGCTAGTGTCTACAAACGGCAAACTTGCCCACAGTGGCCGACCCGCCACCACCTCCTTCGTCTAGCTCTACAATTATAATGGTCACAAAAATTGGTTCAAATGCCTCTGAGCACTATGGGTCATCAGTCCCCTAGAACTTAGAACTACTTAAACGTAACTAGCCTCAGGACACCACACACATCCGTGCCCGAGGCAGGATTAGAACCTGCGACCGTAGTGGTCGCGCGGCTCCAGACTGAAGCGCCTAGGCCACTCCGGCCGGCATAATGGTCACATTCTGTATCACTGTCACTTCCCCCTTTCCTATTCCGCTCTCCTGCGATTGCTGTTAGGCATACACCTGAGCTCGATTCTCTCTGATTTTAACTGCGTGTTTGTTCGCGAGATAAACGTAGGTTCAAATGGCTCTGAGCACTATAGGACTCAACTGCTGTGATCATCAGTCCCCTAGAACTTAGAACTACTTAAACGTAACTAACCTAAGGACACCACACACATCCGTGCCCGAGGCAGGATTAGAACCTGCGACCGTAGTGGTCGCGCGGCTCCAGACTGAAGCGCCTAGGCCACTCCGGCCGGCATAATGGTCACATTCTGTATCACTGTCACTTCCCCCTTTCCTATTCCGCTCTCCTGCGATTGCTGTTAGGCATACACCTGAGCTCGATTCTCTCTGATTTTAACTGCGTGTTTGTTCGCGAGATAAACGTAGGTTCAAATGGCTCTGAGCACTATAGGACTCAACTGCTGTGGTCATCAGTCCCCTAGAACTTAGAACTACTTAAATGTAACTAACCTAAGGACACCACACACATCCGTGCCCGAGGCAGGATTAGAACCTGCGACCGTAGTGGTCGCGCGGCTCCAGACTGAAGCGCCTAGGCCACTCCGGCCGGCATAATGGTCACATTCTGTATCACTGTCACTTCCCCCTTTCCTATTCCGCTCTCCTGCGATTGCTGTTAGGCATACACCTGAGCTCGATTCTCTCTGATTTTAACTGCGTGGTTGTTCGCGAGATAAACGTAGGAAGAAGCAATATACAGTCTGGTCCATTGATCGTGACCGGGCCAAATATCTCACGAAATAAGCATCAAACGAAATACTGCAAAGAGCGAAACTCGTCTAGCTTGAAGGGGGAAACCAGATAGCGCTATGGTTGGCCCGCTAGGTGGCGCTGCCATAGGTCAAACGGAAATCAACTGCGGTTTTTTTTTTAATATAAACCCCCATTTTTTATCACATATTCGTGTATAGATTTAAGTGTCAGGAAGTCGTTTCTGAAAGTATTTGTATGGAGTGTAGCCATGTATGGAAGTGAAACATGGACAATGAGAATAGAAGCTTTCGAAATGTGGTGCTACAGGAAGAATGTTGAAGATTAGGTGGGTAGATCACCTAACTAATGAGGAGGTATTGAATAGGATTGGGGAGAAGAGAAGTTTGTGGCACAACTTGACTAGAAGAAGGTATCGGTTGGTAGGACCTGTACTGAGGCATCAAGGGATCACAAATTTAGCATTGGAGGGCAGCATGGAGGGTAAAAATCGTAGAGGGAGACCAAGAGATGAATACACTGAGCAGATTCAGTAGGATGTAGATTGCAGTAGGTACTGGGAGATGAAGGAGCTTGCACAGGATAGATTAGCATGGAGAGCTGCATCAAACTAGTCTCAGGACTGAAGAGCACAACAACAATAACGTAAAGAAATATGAATGTTTTAGTTGGACCATTTTTTTCGCTTTGTGATGGATCTCGCTGTAATAGTCACAAACATATGGCTCACAATTTTAGACGAACAGTTGGTAACAGGTAGGTTTTTTAAATTACGATACACAACGTAGGTACGTCTGAACATTTTATTTCGGTTGTTCCAATGTGATACATGTACCTTTGTGAACTTATCATTTCTGAGAGCGCATGCTGTTACAGCGTGATTACCTGTAAATACCAAATTAATGCAATAAATGCTCAAAATGATGTCCGTCAACCTCAGTGCATTTGGCAATACGTGTAACGACATTCCTCTCAACAGCGAGTAGTTCGCCTTCCGTAATGTTCGCACATGCATTGACACTGCTCTGACGCGTGTTGTCATGTGTTGTCGGTGGATCACGATAGCAAATATCATTCAACTTTCCCCACAAAAAGAAATCCGGGGACGTCAGATCCGGTGAACGTGCGGGCCATGGTATGGTGCTTCGACGACCAATCCACCTGTCATGAAATATGCTATTCAAAAATGTGTGTGTGAAATCTTATGGGACTTAACAGCTAAGTTCATCAGTGCCTAAGCTTACACACTACTTAACCTAAATCATCCTAAGGACAAACACACGCACCCATGCCCGAGGGAGGAATCGAACCTCTGTCGGGACCAGCCGCACAGTCCATGACTACAGCGCGTTAGACCGCTCGTATGCTATTCAATACCGCTTCAACCGCACGCGAGCTATGTGCCGGACATCCATCGTGTTGGAAGTTCATCGCATGGGGGCTTTCCCCAGGACACTACATGGTCAGAAAACCATAGCCCGGAGTCCCTGCGCACCATAATAGGCACATGTTTCTGGGCTTGTGTGGGGTGCTTCCAGCTCAGGCACTAACAGTGCATTCGGGAGGACGACGGTTCAATCCCGCGTCCGGCCATCCTGATTTAGGTTTTCCGTGATTTCCCTAAATCGCTTCAGGCAAATGCTGGGATGATTCCTGTGAAAGGGCACGGCCGACTTCCTTCCCCATCCTTCCCTAGTCCGATGAGACCGATAACCTCGCAGTTTGGTCTCTTCCCCCAAATCAACCCAACCCACTAATAATGTGATCCCTGCGTTGTCAGGGGGCTACCACCTGCCCCTTTGATACGTAGGTTGTTCTTACCCGCATCGCAATTCTCTCCAAACATTAAGTGGCACGTGTACCAAGTTTGGTTGAAAACGGTCCAGTGGTTTCGGAGGAGATATGGAACATACATACACGGATGTATACATACATCCATTTTTATAATACTCGTATGTATGGATACAGGGTGGTCAGAAACAGTCTGCTTAGCTTATAAGAGTGTTGCAGGGTAGGTTGTCCTGAGAGTAATTGTTAAGAAACAAATTCGATACGTTGCGACGTTTCCGAGTTCTCATATCATAGGCGATAGCGCGTTAGACTGCTCGGGTTTTGGCTCGGGTTCATCCTTACTACTGACTCATGTCCGATTTTTTTATCGCTTTCTTGTCTGGTTTTAGGAAACCAAACGAAGCACACGTTTCGCGACACCGCCTCTAGTGGGCCGCTTGAATTTGCGCACACAACGGCATTATTGACTAACTTTAAAGCTAACTACCTTGGAAACGGTTCAACGTATCGATTATTTTCTTAATAATTACTTCTCACCACATCCTTCCCTGCAGCATCCTTACAAGCTTTTCGGACTTTTTATGACCAACCTGTATATAAATCGCTTGGGCAGTGAATAGCTGAGTACAACTGGAATAGAGCGCAGATCACTCCGATTTACGGAGAGGGTAATGGCTGCGATGCACACAATTATAAACGTCGATCTGTTGCCGGATGAAAGACTCAGCACAGCTGAACTGGTAAACTCGGGACTGCATTACATCGTCAACAAATACGCAAGATACGAGGACACGTGATTGAGTCGACAATATTTGACTAATATAACACCCACTCCGTCCGAATAGGCCTTGGAAGGCCCAACGGTACCGACCGACCGCCGTGTCATCCTCAGACCACTGCGTCACTGGATGCGGATATGGGGGGGGGGGGGGGTTATGTGGTCATGACACCGCTCTCCCGGCCGTATGTCAGTTTACGAGACAGGATCCGCTACTTCTCAGTCAAGTAGCTCTTTAGTTTGCCTCACAAGGGCTTAGTGCACCCCGCTTGGCAACAGCGTTCGGCAGACCGGATGGTCACCCATCCAAGTGCTAGCACAGCCCGATAGCGGTTAACTTCAGTGATCTCACGGGAATTGGTGTTACTACTACGGCAAAGCCGTTGGCTTGACTAATATAAACTATTACGTAATGTGGAACGTCGAATGTTCCACAAAATACAGTTCACTATAACTCACTCTTCTAGACTTATGGAGCAAGTATGCTGATAGTACTTTTGTCAGTAATTTAAAGCAGTTAATTATCTATTTATTTGGTGTATACCTTAGGCCGCCATTACGGTCTCTCCCCACTTTACGCTCTGTATTGTTTTAATTGACCTAACGCAATACCACGTACTGTTTAATTCTCAACTTTCGTTTTAACTAGTTATATCTCCCCATTTCCTTAAGCAAAAACATTGTAAGCGACGTACCAAACCAGATACAACAAGCTAAGAAACTGTAAGAATTAACTGCTATAGATTAAAAATTGCGTGTAGGTGGCTGTATGGGTGGAAATCTAAAAGCCAATAAAAAAGTTTTCCACGGATACGAAGGTAACAGCGAAAGCGTAATAGGATCTCTAATGGTTTCAGTATACATAAATGGTGTGCCAGATAGCATTAGCAGCAGCATAAGACAGTCGCGGATCTACGATATTTCCGAACCGGGGCAAAAATTTGATAGTGGCGTCCTTCTTTCCCTCCCCCGTCTCGAGCGTTTGAGATAAGACGAAAAAATTTTAAAAAATTGATTTTTCGAAAATATGTTCATTTTGTAGCGCAGTTTTTTTGAAGAGTTTGATATGTAAAAGTATATGTTCGAGGAAATGTGAGACACTTTATCTGTTCTTAAGTGTGCCAAAGTGCAGCGTCACGACTCTTCATACAGCATTCTTCTATCGCACGTCACAGTATTTTCCACTGTGGAATTCAAACGTGTATTTTTGTAATGGAATCCATCAAACCTACATTCAGGACAGTGGAAACTAAATTGTCCTGTGGTGGCTCTCCTGCTCCCAGTTGGCCGGTTTCACATCCTACTCCTCTTTAAAAGAACTCACAATTAATACTGGCTGGGATAATTTGTGGCCGGGAGAATAAGAACTCTTCAGAAAATTTGCACTATTTATTGCCTATTTCTCTTTTGTGTGACATAAAATTAAATATAAGGAAGATAAAACCAGTAAAGACAAGACACAAGCAAGACACTACACATTTCTTCAATCATGTCCCAGCATTTTTTTCTCTTTCATCTTACTACAGCTTTACACGGCGTGCTTTGCTTTCTGCGAAAGAATCTATTACCTCGTCAAAGTTCGTCAAACGTTTTGCTACATGAACACTCTACATGTCGTTGTTTAATAATGAAAAAGCTGTTAATACAGATAGTACTTAAGACTGCTGTGCTTTCTCGATTTGATTACGTCTATTTTGTCACTGTGTGGCTGTTAAATATAACGAAATAAGTCTTTCTAATATTGCAGCAATTGTAACACATGCCGAATGAGAGAGACTGTTTTGGCACGAACGGTCCTTTTTATCTACCTCATATACACAAATAACACGACAGAATACAATTCGCGAAGTACCAATATAAAATGCGCATTAGGCCTACTAGAAGCAAAAACTTTTATGTTAGAAAATATTTCACATTCCATTCGTATGCTCCAGTTTCTCAAATATGAGATCGAAAACTGGTAGTGGTACTAAATTTTTATAGAAATTTGGAATCGTCTTCACGAATTCTGTAACTACTCCTGCCATTGTCAAAACTTATTCTCCGGTCAACTTCGCTAATTCTGCCAGAACCACCGGTTCAGTTAACCCGCGTTTATTCTCCGCTTAGGCGTTGTTAAGTGTTCGGGCAACGCATTTCCCGCGCTATTCCGAGAACAGAACTTAAGCGGCGGCTAACCGGGGACTACAAAAAAAAAAAAAAAAAAAAATGGTTCAAATGGCTCTGAGCACTACGGGACTTAACATCTGAGGTCATCAGCCCCCTAGAACTTAGAACTACTTAAACCTAACTAACCTAAGGACATCACACACACATCCATGCCCGAGGCAGGATTCGATCCTGCGACCATAGCGGTCGCGCGGTTCCTACTGAAACGCCTAGAACCGCTCGGCCACTCCGGCCGGCCGGGGACTGCACAACTGGCCCTTAGTAGTGTAGCAATCTGGCAAAAATTTTCTGTCAAAATTTTATTTTCTTGGATACGCCGAGAAGATAATATGTCATATTTCTTACCTGTTGCCGGCCGCGGTGGTCTCGCGGTCCTAGGCGCGCAGTCCGGAACCGTGCGACTGCTACGGTCGCAGGTTCGAATCCTGCCTCGGGCATGGATGTGTGTGATGTCCTTAGGTTAGTTAGGTTTAAGTAGTTCTAAGTTCTAGGGGACTGATGACCACAGCAGTTGAGTCCCATAGTGCTCAGAGCCATTTGAACCATCTTACCTGTTATTCCTTTAGTCACTTACTTCCATTTTGGCGAACTTCGGGTTTATTCGGCTCAGCTTGTATAGCCCCATCTCCTTTTGTCTCTGAGAAAGCTTTTTTATTTCCAGATGCGACAGGGATTCCTCTGGCGTACACTATGCACGCATTCAAAAATCAATCTACGATTCGTTGAGAAATCAAGGTAGAAAGTGTTCAAAAATATCCAAAGACGGACAGCGATGCTCTTCAAAATCATATGAATAATCTATAAACCAACGTGCGCTGGATGATAGGCGCTTTGTGATACTTTTTTTTTAAAGAATATGAATCTTGCGCGTCATGAAATTGCCGCCGGGTCGGATACCCCTTTTTGCCCCCCGCCCCTCCGCCCCTAGATCCGGGCCTGGAATAAGATTGTTCACTAACCATAGGGTTACGTAGAGTGTCGTCGTTGGAGAAACATAAGCGATGGCAGCGACATGATGCCTATAACGAACACAAGGAGCCGTAGGGTATCTAATTAAAAGACCAGTCATCAACATCTTCAGTGTGCTACAGATAGCCGGCCGAGGTGGCCGAGCGGTTCTAGGCGCTACAGTCTGGAACCGCGAGGCCGCTACGCTCGCAGGTTCGAATCCTGCCTCGGGCATGGATGTGTGTGATGTCCTTAGGTTAGTTAGGTTTAAGTAGTTCTAAGGTCTAGGAGACTAATGACCTCAGAAGTTACGTCCCACAGTGCTCCGAGCCATTTGAACCATGTTTTTTGCTACAAACATTCAGGAGTGATGCCAAGAAGTGATATGAACTTGAACGATAGATAACGTGAAATCGCTATTAGTTACGGCGAACGCAAGATTTGTCGGAAGCGTTCTGTAAGTTAGGAAATCGCACACGTGCGACCAATTCTGGAATATTCGGCTCAGCTCGTGCACGACGTCACGATAAAAAGGTGAGATTAGAGTACATACAGAAGCTTAAGGACAATCATTTTCCGCTCGTTTAAAACACTAGCAGAACAGCAAAAAAAAAAAAAAAAAAAAAAAAAAGGAAAAGAAAAAACTTGTACTATAGACACGATATACGCTGTACAATGGCTTGCGGAGGATGTACAAGTTACAGTCTCTAGCTCATAGTCACGATTCTGAAGTTGATTATTAACCTGTCAGTGAGCTACACTGCTGATTACGATAGCAGAGTAATATTTTATATTGATTTGTAAGATCAATTTTTCAAAAGGAAATGTATGTAGTGCAGTAAATGGCAGCGATGACAGAAAGTAGACACCAGAAATTCATTCTTTAGATTCCGGAAGGGCCTTGAGAGGTATGAAGCATCACATTAGAGGACTGTTTACTTACATTGCTCTTGTAACCCACATATATTTAATGAATATTAATGATTCTCTTTAGGTGTACGAAGTGACTACTAAATCTTGGAAGAATTCCAATACCTACACAACAGCGTTAATTCCTAAGAATCTCGAACATCTCGTACCATTTTACAATGTCGAACGCTTTTTCTGGGCCAAAAATCGCTATCAGGCCCAACATGTACTCACTGCATCAGTGTTGGAAGAATGCTCATGGTTTGTTACGAGTGGTGGCAGCTACACGCTTACAAGTTCAGACCTGCGTGTGCGGATTTAGGCGAACTGAATGCCCTAATGACGCATCTACTTTCCCACAAAGACGTATAAACGTGGTAGATAGCCACATTTTCCACTTCCCATTTAGATGTTCTTATAGACTGAATTCAGACTTCGTGAATGTGCGCTCCCGCACCCGCAGTTCTACAGAAAGCTGCATGCAGGCATCGATAATCTTCGGTAGTAAAACTGCATGGTTATCGCGACAAGGATTCGCCGTCAACGAAAGACGTGAACCAAGGACTTCTCGTTCCGCAGCTGCTCAAAGCTAACCACGGGACCACTGCGCTCCTGAGCTTACCCCATCCTTGTTGTTGCTTATCTTGCTCATGGACTACTCAGTTTGTATATTTTGCTTATTTTTTCATAGTTCCACACAACTTCTTCCTGTTTTCTCGGTTGATATGTGTTCAGTTTTTCAAGGCCTATCCAGTGTACCAACTTATAACTAAATCTGAAGGGGGTGCGATGGGGAGGTTCCCTTGTTAGATGATTGTTTCGGACCGTAACGCGGAAGAGGTAGGAGCGTGCGCAGTCATAGGTCTGTCAGCTCAGCGAATGGCATACGGCTGAAGTAGCAGCTGCTGAAATGGAATTTGTGCAGTTGCACTCCCGGAATCTAATGGGCCAGTCATTGCACCGCGCGTCTACTTCCCCTCCCCCCCCCCCCCCCCCCCCCTCGGCCGAGGACAGTGACCCGCGCACAGTCTTGTGCACGGCCAGCAGCTGTGTCTCGGACTGCAATTAACAGCGCGCCTGACTAACTGCATTCCGGCCCGTCTCGACACGAGACGTCGCCATTAAACGGCCAAGTCAATAACTGTCGGCCGACGCGTTAAAGCTTATCTGCTCAGCGCCAAACACTACTAAGGCTGCGATTTCCAAATGAAAAACATCGACAATTGCCTATTGCAAACCTCTTTACGTTCTTCTGCGTATCCCAGACGCCGAGTTCGAATACACTATTCCTTATCTTCTTAATTTTTTAGTAGGCTTGCGAAGCCATCCGTGTCATTCTACAGATGGATGCCCTGAGGCAATAAAAAAAGTCGTAACTAGAACGCACGGATCTTACTACAACACAAAGGCATAAATCGAAATAAGCGGAAAAATTTCTTCTGACGGGTTGATGCCGTCCTCCATCTGTTCTACTGTAATGATGTTTTCAACACTACATATCCACAGTACCTAAGCAGTGAGTATTCGTAGCTTCGTGACCTCACGAGACAACGCTTTCTAAAAGCGTTAATCGTCTTCCAGGTACTCATTTCCAAACATTTCTTTCGTAGACTACAGGTCTGTGGAAAATACACTACTGGCCATTAAAATTGCTACACCAAGAAGAAATGCAGATGACAAAGGGTATTCACTGGACAAATATGTTATCCTAGAACTGACATGTGATTACATTTTCACGCAATTTTGGTGCATAGATCCAGAACAAACACTTCTGACCGTAATAACGGCCTTGATACGCCTGGGCATTGAGTCAAACAGAGCTTGGATGGCGTGTACATGCAGCTTCACCATAATACCACAGTTCATCAAGAATAGTGACTGGTGTATTGTGACGAGCCAGTTGCTCAGCCATCATTGACCAGACGGTTTCAATTGGTGAGAGATCTGGACAATGTGCTGGCCAGGGCAGCAGTCGAACATTTTCTGTATCCAGAAAGGCCCGTACAGGACCTGCAACATGCGGTCGTGCATTATCCTGCTGAAATGTAGGGTTTCGCAGGGATTGAATGAAGGGTAGAGCCATGGGTCGTAACACATCTGAAATGTAACGTCCACTGTTCAAAGTGCCGTCAATGCGAACAAGAGGTGGCCGACACGTGTAACCAATGGCACCCCACACCATACACATCGGGTGATACGCCAGTATGGCGATGACGGTACACGCCTCCAATGTGCGCTTACCGCGATGTTGCCAAACACGGATGAGATCATCACGATGCTGTAAACAGAACCTGGATTCATCCGAAAAAATGACGTTTTGCCATTCGTGCACCCAGGTTCGTCGTCGAGTACACCATTGCAGGCGCTCCTGTCTGTGATGCAGCGTCAAGGGTAACCACAGCCATGGTCTCCGAGCTGATAGTCCATGCTGCTGCAAACGTCGTCGAGCTGTTCGTGCAGATGGTTGTTCTCTTGTAAACGTCCCCATCTGTTGACTCAGATTGTTCGTATGTCGACCACCAAGTGCGGCATTTTTTCTTCACCCTGTATTCAGACGGCTGAGGCTTCTGAGCGGTTATAATTAAACTTTCGCTGCTTGAGCCATTGCAGATGGAAAAAGACTTACCGTAAGGGCACCCAACTTTATAGTAATGATGTTTGGACTGTGCGGTGCGCTATTTGTGTTTACAGTAGTGTCAGTGGCATGACTTGCCTTTGGGCGCCGGTTCTGACTTAAACACAAGCAACAGTGTGCTTTTCAGTTACAAACGATCAACGTGGGTCTCAGCAAGATAAGCAGGGCTTTACCCGTAAAGCTATTTTGTTAAAACAGCAGTTTAGCTGCTGTTCTGCGCGAGTATCGACGCATTAAATGAATTTGGACAGGTCCTCTTCCCATACTGGTGCTGAAGAATGTGATTCGAAAGTTCGAATTAACTGGCGATTTGGGAATAGCTCCTGCTAATTGAACCACAAACGGTTGAACAGGCTACTGTTGCCACGGCTGAAAATGCTGGACTCAATTTGCGATCTTCAAGCAGTGCACGAGCTGTGTCACGAGAACTGAATGTTCATTTGTTCACTGTTAGAAAAGTACTGTTAACAATTGTTAAATGATGAATTTCTAGTGCTATTCCGGGCTGTCATGGATGGAGATGATCGTCACATTAAGCACATTTGTAACTTGGAACGTAAACATGGTATGGAATAACACATTTTACTGTGACACGTGGAAACTGACACTAAAGCAGTAATTGGGGGAGGGGGGAAACGTTACATTGTTACTAAACCATAGTAAATTTTACTGCTCCATATTTTATTCAAAGGAAGTCATACTTTATCGTTTACAATTGTAAGGTAACACACGAAATAAGTACAAAATGTATTGTTTTACGCCCTATACTGAAAATTTTACTACTCAAAATGTTTTTGGGAAAGAAGTCAATTTGTTTGTACTGTTTACAGATTTTTATAATTATTAAAGATCGAGGAGCATTTACACTCACAAAATGAGTAGCGTCTTCCGGTTTAGGCACCATTATCGCAAACTAAGAAAGACCTACCTCGGTGTTCCGCAGAAGCTGCTCTTGAGCATTGAGTACAGAGTGTCGTCATTCCTCGTTCGCTCGAAGGACAAAATCAGTATAATTTTCTCCCTTGAGATTGTTTGAGGTTCTGCTGCTACTGCTACCGATCAGCTGAAGTTCCGAGAGCCGCGCATACCTTTTTCTTAAGCCGCATTCAATGTCTGGTGCGTTACAGGCTCCGTTCCATTTACGGTAGTGTCAGATCGTGACTCAGCGATTTCATGAACTCTTTTCTGGACAGGGGATTTTAATGTCTTGCAAATTTTACAAATAAACGATATACTAATGTATAAATGCAGTATTTAGCATTCCATAGAACATACACAATGGCCACCTTGCGGTTTTCCTGTGGCAAGATATTTTACTGGGCATCTGGTCTATGGTGTCAACCGCACCATTTGTGTTTTGCAGATCAATATTATAATGGGCTCTTAGAACCCTTACCCAAAGCTATATTGTTATGAGTTGTTGATAACAATAACAGCACTTTTGCTTCTTTGGGTTGTAGGAAACAAGTGTTTTCTCACCATCAAAACAGCCGGCCGCGGTGGTCTCGCAGTTCTAGGCGCTCAGTCCGGAACCGCGCAACTGCTACGGTCGCAGGTTCGAATCCTGCCTCTGGCATGGATGTGTGTGATGTCCTTAGGTCAGTTAGGTTTAAGTAGTTCTAAGTTCTAGGGGACTGATGACCACAGATGTTAAGTCCCATAGTGCTCAGAGCCATTTGAACCATCAAAAAAGAACTTTGAAGTTCCTTTGGGCCTGGCTTCAGAGTTCAGCTTTTCAGGAGGATTGTTGGCGCGAAGTGTCTCTAGGTGTGTGAGCCTGACTGGTGGAATTAGTAGCTCATCTCCTAGGCGTACACTTGTGAACCAGTTAATCGTCGTCGCGTTTCTGTTTGAACCATGGATAAGTATTGTCAGTGCTTTGAGAAAATATTCTGCTTGTCGCAAACCATGGCAACTACTTGTTTTTCCAACATTAGGGATTGTATTGAACATATATTTTGTAGCTACATCACAAGCCGTAACAAATTTTATACCATATTTTGATGGCATGTTACGTATACAGGGTGTTACAAAAAGGTACGGCCAAACTGCCAGGAAACATTCCTCACACACAAATAAAGGAAAGATGTTATGTGGACATGTGTCCGGAAACGCTTAATTTCCATGTTAGAGCTTGTTTTAGTTTCGTCAGTATGTACTGTACTTCCTCAAGTCACCGCGAGTTGGCCCAATTGAAGGAAGGTAATGTTGACTTCGGTGCTTGTGTTGACATGCGACTCATTGCTCTACAGTACTAGCATCAAGCACATCAGTACGCATCAACAGGTTAGTGTTCATCACGAACGTAGTTTTGCAGTCAGTGCAATGTTTACAAATGCGGAGTTGGCAGATGCCCATTTGATGTATGGATTAGCACGGGACAATAGCCGTGGCGCGGTTCGTTTATATCGAGACAGATTTCCAGAACGAAGGTGTCCCGACAGGAAGACGTTCGAAGCAATTGATCGGCGTCTTAGGGAGCACGGAACATTCCAGCCTATGACTCGCGACTGGGGAAGGGCTAGAACGACGAGGACACCTGCAGTCTGCAATGGACGAGGCTATTCTTCGTGCAGTTGACGATAACCCTAATGTCAGCGTCAGAGAACTTGCTGCTGTACAAGGTAAAATTGACCACGTCACTGTATGGAGAGTGCTACGGGAGAACCAGTTGTTTCCGTACCATGTACAGCGTGTGCAGGAACTATCAGCAGCTGATTGGCGTCCACGGGTACACTTCTGCGAATGGTTCATCCAACAATGTGCCAATCCTCATTTCAGTGCAAATGTTCTCTTTACGGATGAGGCCTCATTCCAACGTGATCAAATTGTAAATTTTCACAATCAACATGTGTGGGCTGACGAGAATCCGCACACAATTGTGCAATCACGTCATCAACACAGATTTTCTATGAACGTTTGGGCAGGCATTGTGGGTGATGTCTTGATTGGGTCCCATGTTCTTCCACCTACGCTCAATGGAGAACGTTATCATGATTTCATACGGGATACTCCACCTGTGCTGCCAGAACATGTGCCTTTACAAGTATGACACAGCATGTGGTTCATGCACGATGGAGATCCTGCACATTTCAGTCGAAGTGTTCGTACGCTTCTCAACAACAGATTCGGTGACCGATGGATTGGTAGAGGCGTATCAATTCCATGGCCTCCACGATCTCCTGACCTCAACCCTCTTGACTTTCATTTATGGGGACATTTGAAAGCTCTTGTCTACGCAACCGCGGTACCAAAGGTAGAGACTCTTCGTGTTCGTATTGTGGACGACTGTGATACAATACGCCATTCTCCAGGGCTGCATCAGCCCATCAGGGATTCCATGCGACGGAGGGTGGATGCATGTATCCTCGTCAACGGAGGACATTTTGAACATTTCCTGTAACAAAGTGTTTGAAGTCACTCTGGTACGTTCTGTTGCTGTGTGTTTCCATTCCATGATTAATGTGATTTGAAGAGAAGTAATAAAATGAGTTCTAACATGGAAAGTAAGCGTTTCCGGTCACATGTCCACATAACATATTTTCTTTCTTTGTGTGTGAGGAGTGTTTCGTGAAAGTTTGGCCGTACCTTTTTGTAACACCCTGTATACATTCTAAATAGGCATTTGCCGCGAAATTCAATCAATTGTCATCCACAGCTATAAATGATCCCGGTTTCTAATGAGTTTTGAAGTTTGCAATGAAAACATCCCATATTTCTTTGACTGTTGCGGAGGTGTCAGCCTTGCTGTGCGTTTATTTCGAGTATCCAGATCGTCAAGTCTCTGACAGTTAAGAATAAATTAAAATTCGTCCCCACTGATTACAGATTTATATCTTGTGCCACAAAGAGTAATGCCAAACAACTCTCGTGCAGTTACATGATAGTTTTTCATGACTGCTGCCAATGCCAACAACCCTAGAAGTCATTCGATTTCTCCTTTTTTTAGTTAAGAAATAGTGTTAGAAACAACCTTACAAGCAGGAGCTAGTAATTCAATTTTCTGGCTCGTGAACTTGGTAATAACATCAGTGACTGTATCATCTATAATGAAATGGAAACAGCACTTTGACGTGTTAGCACTTTTGGCACTTCCAACAACATCTGGACGACAGCATACTGCGTTTCATGTTGCACAGCAAACTCTTCCGTTTTTCGGCTTTGTCGATCAGACATGCCCATTTCTCCCTAAGATAAACTCCTTCTTCGGTAAAACTGTTCCTGAATCCAAAGTTAATTCGTCATTGTCAGAACCGGAATCGTTACTTACCTGCTGAGACGATTGTGCTGCGTTCCTTAGTTGAGATAGTATCCGCTTTCTGCGGATTCTTCCGAGTCCTCGTTGTCTTCATTTCCTCTTTCTTAGTCTGTGTCTCCATTCAAAAAATGGTTCAAATGGCTCTGAGCACTATGGGACTTAACATCTGTGGTCATCAGTCCCCTAGAACTTAGAACTACTTAAACCTATCTAACCTAACGACATCACACACATCCATGCCAGAGGCAGGATTCGAACCTGCGACCGTAGCAGTCGCGCGGTTCCGGACTGAGCGCCTTAACCGCGAGACCACCGCGGCCAGCTGTGTCTGCATTATTGTCCTGTGTACACAACACTGTCTTCCTCAAGCAATTCTTCCTCTTCACTAAATTCGCCATTGTCTGTAACATTTTCAGCTTCTTAAAGCAAATCACGCAGCACGTTCGTGTTCAAATCAACCTGAGCACCATACACATTGTTCTAATTTTACTAACAAGCGACGAGATTGCCACTGAAGAGGGAGAACCAATTTGATACATACAAACGCTATTCTAACAGCAGGTGCTTGGTACCCCACCACCGATGCCACATTAAAAAGTAAACGTGCCGAAGGGGTACACTTCGATTTTGATCGGCTTTGAATATAAGAAACACATTCTTTATACGTGCCTATTCAGCCGTTAAGGGGGTGAAACATCCTCCTGAACACAAATGAGTTTAATATTTCTGAACGAATATCGTTTAAACGGTAACAGATATAAAAAACATCAAATAAAAATTCTATGGTTTTTAATGGACATTACGACGGTGAACCTAGATTTGTTAAAAATATCATTCTTTTCGAAATTCCCACCCCCTCCACAAGTTTTTTTCGACATTTGTCTAATAGCAAAACGTATATCATCGTTAATACCAGATACAATCATATATATAATGAAGTGGTGTTCCAAAGACGCATTTGTCATAAATAAACTAGAAATATCTTCATATCGCTGTACGAGCGACCGATATGTGACCGCTTCATTGCCAGTTGTCATGTTGCGTCGTTTAATAAGTCTTTCCCTTAATTTTATGAAATATAAAATGTCTTGCGTTGTATTTGTGTTTTCTTTTGGCCGAGCGGTTTAGGCGCTTCAGTCTGGAACCGCGCGACCGCTACGGTCGCAGGTTCGAATCCTGCTTCGAGCATGGATGCGTGTGATGGCCTTAGGTTAGTTAGGTTTAAGTAGTTCTAAGTTCTAGGGGACTGATGACCTCAGATAGTAAGTCCCATACTGCTCAGAGCCATTTTAACCATATTGAACCATATAAATGAGAGGACAAGTCGAATATCATTCATAGGTTCAGGTGTACTGTAAATTGTAACATATAACATGCTGAAGTACTATATATTTATTGTTAAGGTAGATCATGGGTGGAATTTGGGCTATTAGTCGAAAAAGTTTATATTTGAAATCAATTTCTTGTCCGGATTCCCGGGTTCGATTCCCGGCGGGGTCAGGGATTTTTTCTGCCTCGAGATCACTGGATGTTGTGTGATGTCCTTAGGTTAGTTAGGTTTAAGTAGTTCTAAGTTCTAGGGGACTGATGACCATAGCTGTTAAGTCCCATAGTGCTCAGAGCCATTTGAACCATTTGAACCCTCAGTTTCTTGTAACTAACACAATATTTCATTGTGAAGTCAATGGTCACTTTCAACCATAAACTCGCAGGCGGTTCGTAATGTCCAGGGTGGTTTCAATTAAACTTGATAAATGAGACGGTTCTAATGAAAAATGAGTAATCGTAGGATAAAGAAGCTTTGTGAAAACATTTATAAGGATATGCGGAATATAAATATGGAATAAACCACTGAAAGAAACACATTTGAATATCCACATAGGTGGGTAGCATTTGTTAATTACGTACAATTTTTACATTCCAGAGATCTTGGAGATGTACCATTTCAAGACTAATAGGAGCACTTTTCGAACGATGGACCAGGGAATGTTCAGTTGCCGTGACGCAGTTCATTCATTGCCTGAAGATCACAAATTGCGCCGAGCATTCTCACCCATCACAACAGTAACTTCTTCAACAATTTGTGGCTCAATTGGCCGTCGCCCCTCCCAAGACCTGTTCCCAAACCGCCAGTTCATTCGAACTTTCGAATTACATTCTTCAATCCCAGTGCGGGAAGAGGACCTCTTCGTATTCATTATTCACAGTTATCAGCAACACTATTGCTATTGTTTTGGTAAAACAGCTTTACGGATAAAGCCCTGCTCACCTCGTCCAGACCGATGTTGACCGTCTGGAAATGAAATTCACACCGATGCTTGTGTTTCAACCTACGTCGCCGTACCACAACTAGCACCAGAAGGCAAGTCATGCCACCAACATTGCTAACAACGCAAACACTGCACAGCACAGTTTAGATATCATTCCAACGAAGTTTCGTACCCATATGGTAAGTAGTTTTCAGTCTACACTGGCTCAACTAGCAAATGTTTAATTGTAACCATCATGTATAGTGCAACGTGTGTGCTTATACTGTCGTATATCGTCACCCGTGTCAGTTTTCGCTGTTAATTATGATGCAACCTGTGTGAAAAATCGTCCCACCTTAAAATTTTCTTAACAACATTTTGACATATAGTATTTTTTTCATAAAACAGTTAATATTCCTTATAAATGCTGGAGCAGACTTCATTGCTGCCACAGCTCCAAAAATATTTGTCCTCGTCACCCGATTTAGAGAGCAAAATGTCGGAAAGTGGTGTTAATAGAAATGCACACCTCGTATTCTTATCTGGGCTGCATCTCAGTTCTTATTTGTTTCTTGTTGACCATTCCAGTTAAAAGTTGGAACTTTCTGCAAAGTGGAAAAGTCAAGTCTACGTTTTTAATCTCCAACCTACCTCCGGGTCCATGGTGGAGTGTATTCACTAACAATGTTCCATTCTCATTTTCCAGCTTCTCGTTGGATGGTGCACGAGACAATGGTTCAAATGGCTCTGAGCACTATGGGACTTAACAACTGAGGTCATCAGTCCCCTAGAACTTAGAACTACTTAAACCTAACTAACGTAAGGACATCACACACATCCATGCCCGAGGCAGGATTCAAACCTGCGACCGTAGCGGTTCCAGACTGAAGTGCCTAGAACCGCTCGGCCACAGCGGCCGGCGCGAGATAATGATTGTCGGTTCGCCTCCATATAAGTTCTGATTTCTCGGTGAATACGCAAGGTATGTGTGGGACGAAGTAACAGGATCGCCTCGGACAGGAAACCTTTCTACGACGAAAATGACATAATAGGGACGCCCCGATGGAGTTTGTTGTTCATATCTACGCAATTATTGTGCTAACTATGTAAGCCTGTGACGGATCCAACATCTTTTCTCCGTTCTAAAATGTCTCTAAAATCAGTCGCAGAATAATTTTTTTAGCGGCCTCCTTCGTGGAAAAATTATATTTATTTTACTTATTTATTTTATTTGAAACGTCTTCGGGTTACGAATACACGGACATTAAACACTGTAACATTCAAAGTTAAGCTTTTCCGTAAACTAACAAATTAAGGAACCAATCACTAACAAATTAAGGAACCAATCAGGTTATAAGTACAAAAGATAATTTTAACAAATTTTAATGATGTTATAAATACATTCAAAGGTTTGATACTTAAAATAACTTAAAACTAGTTGGCGTTGGAAGTAATAAACACTTTTGAATTCATCATTTTTTCTCTTTGTTTTTATAAAGGTTCTAACGGGTATCGTGATTTGGGGAGCGTTTCAACTTTAATTGGTGTTTCATATTTTTGTCATCGATGTGGCCTGTCTTTAATCTATTAATGATGACAATTTCCTTCCTCTCGATACCAGGTTTAACAAACTCTAGGGTATGAGGTACGTTCTGTTGAATAGCCCAGTATCAAGTTAATTGTAGTTAATATTCCAATTGCAAAACGGTAACTTTTCTTCTTTGGTCTTAACTTCAAATCGTCGATACTGAAAGAGACATTATAGTGCTGCGAACTGTTGCACTATCTATGTCCATTATGTAGATGTGGCCCGGAATCCACGGGAAATATATCTATCTACGGAGATCTTGTGATCCCGTTAGACGTCTTAGAGAATGTCCTGCACTAGATTGTTTGCTATTTCCTCGAGTCTGATCTTGGAATGGACTACAAAGCATCCATGGAGTCGGTACTTACCTTTCTACTTTTAGCTGTCATTTGCAGTACGGCATGCAAGATAGCAAAAGATTAATTTGTTAGTACCGAAGTTTATATAGGTAGCAAGAAGAATCTGCCACATTTATCTACCTCCTTGTCGAAGCAGCTCACGCAAGATGTCTGATTTCCCGACCGTCTGTAAACACTTCGTGCAAGCCGTACAGAAGAAATATAGTTCATACATGGTTGACACTTTAGATCACTGTCAGGTATTGTTGTTTTACTTACTATATAATCATATACCGAATAATGAAAATGAACTTGAATATTACTTGATTGGCACCACATTTCCCAGCTAAACATGAAACTGACGTTGGACTGGCAAATATTCCATGATATAACAGTGCAAAACGATTTTGATAACTATGGTTTGCGTTTCTTCTTGTAAAATGCTTTATTATTCACCAGATATAATTCTCTGATCATTTACCGCTGCATATCATGACTTAACGATGATTGTACTCTCAACGTGAACACTGAATTCAGACGTTTCCGTTTCGAGTTGAGTGGTGGCACAGCCAGTTTTTCATACCTAATATAACAAGTAGTGGCACAGAGTACCCCTCGTCAAGTACTTAACGGTGGTTTACGTAGTACCTACCTGTAGATGTAGAGGCAGTAATGAAACAAAAACAAACTCCAGAATAAATACGTGGAGTAGCACAAATGTCACTGAAGTGTTTGTTCTTATCAAACTTTTCTTATGGCAAGAGTAAAAAAGCTGTAACTGAATATAAGTCAACAGATCGTTTTGGATGCACCAATATTTTCCAAAGTGCGTTTTGGCGTCCAACATACACTGACGTAACAGAGGTCATGGGATACCTCTTAATATTGTGTCGGACCTCATTTAGCCCAGCGCAGTGCGGCAACTGCACATGGCATAGAATCATGTCGTTGGAAGTACCCTTCAGAGATATTGAGCCAAGCTACCTCTGTAGCCATGTATAGTTGCAAAAGTTTTGCTGGTGCAGGATATTGTAGATGATTTGAACGATTTCAGTGCTAAATTCATTCGCTTGAATTGTCCAGAATGTTCTTCAAACCAATCGCAAACAATTGAGGTTTGGTGATATGGCGCATTGTCATCCACAAAAATTCCATCATTGTTTGGAAACATGAAGGCCATAAATGGATGCAAATGGTCTCCAAGTAAACACTCCGACTTCAGTCCACGAGTGGCCTACCGGGACCATCCGACCGCCGTGTCATCCTCAGTGGAGGATGCGGATAGGAGGGGCGTGAGGTCAGCACACCGCTCTCCCGGTCGTTATGGTGGTATTTTTGACCAAAGCCGCTACTACTCGGTCGAATAGCTCCTCAATTGGCATCACAAGGCTGAGTGCACCCCGAAAAATGGCAACAGCGCATGGCGGCCTGGATGGTCACCCATTCAAGTGCCGACCAGGCCTGACAGCGCTTAACTTCGGTGATCTCACGGGAACCGGTGTATCCAGTGCGGCAAGGCGGTAAATGGTCTCCACGTAGCCAAACATAACCATTTCCAGGCAATGATCGGTTCAGTGGGCCAGGGACCAAGTCTACTCCATGTAAATACAGCCACACCATTATGGAGACACCATAAGCTTGCGCGGTGCCTTGTTGACAACTTGGGTCCATGGCTTTGTGGGGTCTGCGCCATACTCGAACCCTACCATCAGCTCTTACGAGCTCCTCTGACAAGCCCACTGTTTTCCAGTCGTGAAGGTTCCAGCCGATGTGGTCACGATGTCAGGACAGTCGCTGCAGGCGACGTCGTGCTTTTAGCAAAGCCACTCACCTCGCTCGTTTGCTGCCATAACGCCAAATTTCGCAGCACTGTCCTAACGGATACTTTCGTCGTGCGTCACACATTGATTTCTGCGGTTATTTCACGCACTGTTGCTTGTCTGTTAGCACTGACAACTCTACACAAACACCGATGCTCTCGCTCATTAAGCGAATGCCTCTGCGTTGTACGTGGTGAGATGTAATGCCTAAAATTTGGTATTCTCGGCTCACTCTTGACACTGTGGATTTGGGAGTTCTGAATTCCCTAACGACTTCCGAAATGGAATGTCCCATGGGTCTAGCTCAAACTACCGTTCTGCATTCAAAGTCTATTAATTACCGTCGTGCAGCCATAATCACGTTGGAAACCTTTTCACATGAATCACCTGAGTACAAATGACAGCTCCAGTAATGCACTGCCCTTTTATATCCCATGACTTTGTCACCTCAATGTTATATGTTGCTGAGTTTGTTGTACATACATGGATGTGTGTGATGTCCTTAGGTTAGTTAGGTTTAAGTAGTTCTAAGTTCTAAGTCCCATAAGATTTCACACACATTTAAACATTTGTCCATACGAAGTTTTTTTTGCTTCAAATGTTCGTTCCTGTCATATGCCCGAATATTGATCATTACGCCTGGGATACCGTGTATATTACAGTAAAGGCGTCATAATACATAATGTAACAGCTCACACATAGTAAACATCACACCCAAAAAAGTCATAATACACGTAAAATCTGCCCAATGCTGAGAAAAAATTCCAGAAACGCGTCGTACGGAAATAATAGAAATCGTTACTGGCAACAGTGTATGTACTTTTATAACAAACAAAAGGATAGACATTTCCTCAGCAACACATTTCTGTGACCAGTTAAGCACACGGTGCTCTAATTTGTTTCTGACATATATCACGAAGTCGTCCGCGTTCTCTGCCAACAATTGTTCCACAAAACTAGATTTATATGGCTGTTCTGCCTCGAATCGCTCCTTAAGTATCTGTCGCTCGTGACTGCTGCCAGTGTCTGATAGGCGGCTATGTAACCTAACGGTATCGGAATAGTTTTCTCCCATTTATTCCCGGATTCTGATCAGGATTAAGCAGCCCGCACTCACGAAAAGCTCCTTGTCAATGCGAGTTTGCACTGTAACGAAGACAAGTGAACAGGAGATGGATGTCAGCGTGGGAGGAATAGCAGTTTACAGAATCTTATACAAAGGCAGCCCCACCCGCATGTTGGTACGTTATTAGGGCCAAATTACAAGCCACCCCATCCCCGCAGCTGACGAGGGCGATCCTACTCGGGTGGCCCGCACCAATGATCGTTACTCTTCTATTCTCTGCGCTTCCATCGCGCCTCCAACCGTCTTTTGTGGACGCCTTATGGAGATTTATGGCCACCCTTCAAGGCCAAACGGCTACAGGAAAAAGTATTCGAATATGCCTCACTCGAAGGCCAATCCATTTGTGTCGAATTCGAGAACGGCATGCTGAGAAAAACGGCGTATGTGTCATTACGATCCTCCACTCGGTTCAGATTGGGGTAATGTCCTAATTAGGACACGGATGTATTTGAGACTTACTCTTTACGATTATATCCCCATCTAATTGCTTTCAAATGTCACTCATTGCTATACCTTGAGCAGGTTGCCTGTAATAATTTTATGTACTCTCGTACCTGTTAAACGAAAGCTTCCAGGTGGTCGTCCTCGAATTTGGATGTAATACTCCATTCCTTCAAGAAGAATATAATAATTCCAATCCCAAAGAAAGCAGGTGTTGACAGATGTGAAAATTACCGAACTATCAGTTTAATAAGTCACAGCTGCAAAATACTAACGCGAATTCTTTACGGACCAATGGAAAAACTGGTGGAAGCCGACCTCGGGGAAGATCAGTTTGGATTCCGTAGAAGTGTTGGAACACGTGAGGCAATACTGACCCTACGACTTATCTTAGAAATTAGATTAAGGAAAGGCAAACCTACGTATCTAGTGTTTCTAGACTTAGAGAAAGCTTTTGACAATGTTGACTGGAATACTCTCTTTCAAATTCTAAAGGCTATTTACAATTTGTACAGAAACAAGATGACAGTTATAAGAGTCGAGGGGCATGAAAGGGAAGCTGTGGTTGGGAAGGGAGTGAGACAGGGTTGTAGCCGCTCCCCGATCGTATTCAATCTGTATATTGAGCAAGCAGTAAAGGAAACAAAAGAAAAATTCGGAGTAGGAATTAAAATCCATGGAGAAGAAACAAAAACTTTGAGGTTCGCCGATGACATTGTAATTCTGTCAAAGACAATAAGGGTCTTGGAAGAGCAGTTGAACGGAATGGACAGTGTCTTGGGAGGAGGATATAAGACGAACATCAACAAAAGCAAAACGAGGATAATGGAATGTAGTCGAATCAAATCGGATGATGCTGCGGGAATTAGATTTGGCAATGAGACGCTTAAAGTAGTAAATGAGTTTTGCTATTTGGGGAGCAAAATAAGTAATGATGGTCGAAGTAGAGAGGATATAAAATGTAGACGGGCAATGGCAAGGAAAGCGTTTCTGAAGAAGAGAAATTTGTTAATATCGAGCATAGATTTAAGTGTCGCAAAGTCGTTTCTGTATTTGTATGGAGTGTAGCTATGTATGGAAGTGAAACACTGACGATAAATAGTTTGGACAAGAAGAGAATATAAGTTTTCGAAATGTGGTGCTACAGAAGAATGCTGAGGATTAGACGGGTAGATCACATAACTAATGAGGAGGTATTGAATAGAATTGGAGAGAAGAGGAGTTTTTGGCACAACTTGACAAGAAGAGGGGACCGGTTGGTAGGACATGTTCTGAGGCATCAAGGGATCACAAATTTAGCATTGGAGGGTAGCGTGGAGAGTAAAAATCGTAGAGGGACACCAAGAGATGAATACACTAAGCAGATTCAGAAGGAAGTAGATTGCAGGAGGTACTGGGAGATGAAGAAGCTTGCACGAGATAGAGTAGCATGGAGAGCTGCATCAAACCAGTCTCAGGACTGAATACCACAACAACAACAACTGCATTCCTCTTGGCCTCTCGTAAAGCTTGACGAGACTGAACTGCTATGGTCATCAGTCCCTAAGCTTACACACTTCTTAACCTAAATTATCCTAAGGACAAACACACACACCCATGCCCGAGGGAGGACTCGAACCTCCGCCGGGACCAGCCGCACCGCCCATGACTGCAGCACCTAAGACCGCTCGGCTAATCCCGCGAGGCTCATTTATATAAAAAGAAGTCAATTTTTTATGCCTCCCCGGCCTGCTTCCCACCCCCTGGATATATTTCTGAGGACACCCATGGGTATGGGGGTATCTGAAAATACAGTTGCCATATTACTCAAACAGCATTTGGATAAAGAGCATATCTATTCGTGGATGACTGGTGTACAAGTCCAGATCAGTTTTCTGGATGTACATGACAGAGCAACAAACGCACAACAGACATTCAGGCGAACACAAAAAATACATTCCATTTATGCGGGAGAAACTGAAGAAAGAAGAAGTAACATTCCGATCGTCGAAATAGGGTAAGCAAATCCCTCTGCAATTGCAGGATAAGAAGGAAGCTAGGACGCTGTCAATATTCCACGAAGCTGAAATACTTTTTTTAAGCGACCACAATTTCACAATCAGACTACTACAAACAGACACAATTAGCGAAAAAGTCGGCCACGTAATGCTACAACTGACTAAGTAAGAGGTCTATCGAAATCACGGGAAACCATTTCTAGAAGTATATGACAATTCTGCTATGAAAAAGTCCGTATTGCCCAGATTCGAGGGTAGCAACAAGTGCCCCTCTTCCTCCACCTCCTCACCCCCCCCCCCCCCAACCCACTCCAGCTCCTCTTTTGGACGCTTTTGCCCCGATCACGATTATCAATGTCTGTTTCTGCACCAACTTAAAATTTAAAAAATCTTGAATATAATTTCTCTCGGAATCGCAAATTACAAAAATTTTAATAAGAAATCAACTGACTTTTTGAAATGAAATGCCTTTGGTGATCCATTTACCCCGCATACTACACGAGATTTAAACTTAAGTGTTTGTGTCATTATCTCACCAGTTTTCAAATGTCTATGGTATATAGAACAGCAGACAAATTCACACCACAGCATGCAGTTGATAATACACAGTCTCTTACAGCTTTACATTTTTGAGTGGGTTGCATCACCCCACAATGCTTCAAAATGACCACGTGTCGAAACCGCAGTCGCAATAAATAATGTTTTAACAGCCTAAAGCGCAATGATTTCATTTAAAAATTTCACAGAGGCTGTAACCCAATCATCATCAAATTACTGAACATACTTAACTTTGCTGGGATGCACTTTTTTCAAAGAGGTATGAAGTTTCCTTTACAATCTTAGAAAGATGTACTGTAATTTGTAAGGTTTCCGGCAAATAATCCTCGTTTCGAGGCAAGCTGTCATGTATGTATAGCAGACTCAGCTACATATTACATTTCTTTTATTTTTTTTAAATCTTATGGAACTTAACTGCTAAGGTCATCAGTCCCTAAGCTTACACATTATTTAACCTAAATTATCTTAAGGACAAACACACAAACCCATGCCCGAGGGAGGACTCGAACCTCCGCTGGGACCAGGCGCACAGTCCATGACTGCAGCGCCTAAGACCGCTCGGATAATCCCGCGCGGTTGGCCTGCAGTAGTATTTAAGTTCATGACTCTGCATGTATGGACAGAAGATCATTCGCAATGGAGTCGTCTTCTTACGAGTCTGCCTCTGTTGATGAACATACCGATTCTTAGAAATAATTCAAAAGCCAAGATCGCTTAAATACTGTTTACCGGATAACCGGTTTCAACACACTAAAGGTGCCATCATCGGATCTGTGAAGATATAACATGACAGGTTTGAGGGAGGGCTTACATGAATTACACTATACACATTACTATTAGTACAGTACCACATACCTGAATGTAGATTAACATTTATACACCATTAGGATACAATGGTACATAAGGCAGACCAGCTGATATAATATCATTGTCACAAAAAATAAAAAAACAACTGCTCTCATGGTCATTCTTTTCCATAAGATGTGTAAAACCGAAGTCACGAGATAAAACAATTTGGTACATGATCGCTGTTCGACTAACAACTGTCGGCATCACACTGCCCTATTCCTCGCAGGTGTCCCTGCTGTGATTCTAGTGGTTCACAACCGGCCACTAGATAGCGCTGTCCCAGCAGTGCACACACAGTCCCACGATATAACCACTCATTACTACCACAATACAACTTTACTATTGCTGCTAATCAAATACCCATGCAAAGATCACTATCGCATACACCACCTGTACATCTATACTTGCTATGGGTATACTATAAAGTGAGTCAATTACAGAGTAGAAGCCGGCCGCGGTGGTCTCGCGGTTCTAGGCGCGCAGTCCGGAACCGTGCGACTGCTACGGTCGCAGGTTCGAATCCTGTCTCGGGCATGGATGTGTGTGATGTCCTTAGGTTAGTTAGGTTTAAGTAGCTCTAAGTTCTAGGGGACTAATGACCACAGCAGTTTAGTCCCATAGTGCTGAGAGCCATTTGAACCATTTTGAACAGAGTAGAAACATCTGAAGCAAAGGCGTTATCCATATTAGCACCATACAAAACTACATATTATAATATACCCTTATACATATACGGAAGTGAGAAATTTACACATAGTAAGCTGTTCATACCTGTCTGAGCACTACGTTCTTAGGTATTGTAAGCGCTAAAAAAGTACTCACGTGCTATAAAAGGCTTTCACCATCTACAAACTCATTATTTTGACAAAGATTTTATATAAGCTGGCCTTCCTCATGTAACGTTATATGCAAATGGTTTATAAATGTTAATCTACATACAGGTATATGGTACTATACTAATAGTAATGCATAGAGTGTAACTCATGTAAGACCTCCCTCGAACCTGTCATGTTATATCTTCACAGATCCGACGATGGCGTCTTTAGTGTGTTGAAACCGGTTATCCAGTAAACAGTATTTAAGCGATCTTAGCTTTTGAATTATTTCTACAACAGTGTGATCACCCCACTACGCACTATGTGTTCACTGGAAAATACCGATTCTTGACACTTACTTTCCATTTCCACCTACACTGAAAGCAAATACTTAACTCCACGTCAGTCACAAAGTTTATTTCACCCACTATGAGTACTAATGATTATCCAGTGCCACTGGATGGAAAGCATTGACGGTAAGCACTGGCGATATCGTGGAGCTGTATGTAACGTGGCCGAGAGGTTTGGTTGTGACTTGCACTGTTAATAATCAAGTGAATTAGCCACAGAATGTATAGATGTTACGTAGCAGATAGCTTAAAGGTATTAATGATACTTACAGTGCAAGAAATCTATAGCTGAAATTCGCATATGCTTCCCATTGTATGAGAGTCACTCAGTGTTACTGCGTGCAAGGAAGATAAATTTCTTCTCCAAAGAATTTAAAATCGAAGAGTATGCGCAACAGAATCATACCATACAGAAGATTGATGAAGACATGTACACTACTGGCCATTAAAATTGCTACACCAAGAAGAAATGCAGATGATAAATGGGTATTCATTGCACAAATATATTATACTAGAACTGACATGTGATTACATTTTCACGCAATTTCTGTGCATAGATCCTGAGACATCAGTACCCAGAACAACGACCTCTGGCCGTAATGACGGCCTTGATACGCCTGGGCATAGAGTCAAACAGAGCTTGGATGGCGTGTACAGGTACAGCTGCCCACGCAGCTTCAACACGATTCCACATTTCATCAAGAGTAGTGACTGGCTAATTGTGACGAGCCAGTTGGTCGGCCAACATTGACCAGACGTTTTCAGTTGGTGAGAGATCTGGACTATGTGCTGGCCAGGGCAGCAGTCGAAAATTTTCTGTATACAGAAAGGCCCGCACAGGACTTGCAACATGCGGTCGTGCATTATCCTGCTGAAATGTAGGGTTTAGCAGGGATAGAATGAAGGGTAGAGCCACGGGTCGTAACACATCTGAAATGTAACGTCCACTATTCAAAGTGCCGTCAATGCGAACAAGACGTGACCGAGACGTGTAACCAATGGCACCCCATACCATCACGCCAGGTGATACAACAGTATGGCGATGGCGAATACACGCTTCCAATGTGCGTTCACCGCGATGTCGCCAAACACGGATGCGACCATCATGATGCTGTAAACAGAACCTGGATTCATCCGAAAAAATGACGTTTTGCCATTCGCGCACCCAGGTTTGTCGTTGAGTACACCATCGCAGGCGCTCCTGTCTGTGATGCAGCGTCAAGCGTAACTGTAGCCATGGTCTCTGAGCTGATAGTCCATGCTGCTGCAAACGTCGTCGAACTGTTCGTGCAGATGGTTTTTGTCTTGCAAGCGTCCCCATCTGTTGACTCAGGGATCGAGACGTGGCTGCACGATCCGTTACAGCCATGCGGATAAGATACCTGTCATCTCGACTGCTAGTGATACGAGGACGTTGGAATGCAGCAAGGCGTTCCGTATTACCCTCCTGAACCCACCGATTCCATATGCTGCTAACAGTCATTGGATCTCGACCGACGTGAGCAGCAATGTCGCGATACGATAAACTGCAGTCGCGATAGGCTGCAATCCGACCTTTATCAAAGTCGGAAACGTGATGGTACGCATTCCTCCTCTTTACACGAGGCACCACAACAACGTTTCACCAGGCAACGCCGGTCAACTGCAATTTGTGTATGAGAAATCGGTTGGCAACTTTCCTCATGTCGGCACGTTGTAGGTGTCGTCACCGGCGCCAACCTTGTGTGAATGCTCTGTAAAGCTAATCATTTGCATGTCACAGCATCTTCTTCCTGTCGGTTATATTTCGCGTCTCTACCACGTCATCTTCGTGGTGCAATAATTTTAATGGCCAGTAGTGTATAGTCCTTCGATCCTGTTGTCTGATGCTTGCCATAGTGTCTATACGTATGTTCGTTGAATTCACGATTCCTGCCCCTTAAATTAAAAGAAATAATAATAATAAGTATAAAATAAAATAAAAAGGCGTCGACGTTTCAGAATGTCAGCCGTTTCCCTTGTAATGCTACCGATTGCCGACGATGGATGCTGCGTTCGCTGACGTTCACCCCCGTAATTTTGACGCTAACGCTTCTGTCTGTTAAATCCTGTATAACATACTGTAAAACATCAGAGATTGAATAGATGGTTCAGGGTGGCAACAGACTGGGCGTAGAAACCCGTGTCCGATACCATCAGCCACCACGGCGACAAAGCATCGCATTCGTGGTAGACAGGCAGGATTCCATGCAGCAGCTAGCTCCAGCCGCTCCACTGGCGATCGTGGCAATCACTCGCGATTATTGGATATCAAAAACCATAGGTCTCGACCTTCCCGCGATCTGTTGCTCCTGTTGCCGGAGGTGAGGCGTAGCGGCGCCTATAACTTCGACGCTCTGTACCGTCGTCGGATGACGTTTCCGAACCCGGGTTCCTATCCACGATTTGTTCCTCAAGACACCTACTACATCCTATCGAAGTTTGTCTGTGTAATTTTGAAACACCCTGTATAAATGTTATATGCGTGAGAACACGTGGCTGATTGGCAGTACAATCCCACACTACTCACATATGGCGACACAATATCATATATTAGCCCTACGATTTTCTGCCTTCATTAGACTGTTTCATGATATTAAACAACATACAAAAAAGGTTGTTACTAGTGTGATAAATATACTTACAACTTTGTGGTAATTACCTAGTTAGGTTAGTGTGTTTTTAACGTCCCGTCGACAACGAGGTCATTAGAGGCGGAGCACAAGCTCGGGTGAGGGAAGGATGGGAAAGGAAATCTGCTGTGCCCTTTCAAAGGAACCATCCCGGCATTTGCCTGAAACGATTTAGGGAAATCACGGAAAACCTAAATCAGGATGGCTGGAGACGGGATTGAACCGTCGTCCTCCCGAATGCGAGTCCAGTGTGCTAACCACTGCGCCACCTCGCTTGGTGGGTAATTATTTAAGAGAAGTAACGTTTCCTTCTTTTGATCAATTTCTATTTGTATCTGTAGCAGAAACAAGTCAGCACCATTGCTACTACCAATAAATAAACAGGGTAAATACTTAGAATACTGAAGTTTATGACATAGATTAATGAGTCGGAGAAAATGAGTTACAACTTGGGAAAAAAGCATTTCCAGACCCACATTCATGTAACATAATTTCTTCGTCTACGTGTGAGGAATATGCTCTGCAATTTGTGCTCTACATTTTTGTTACACCTGTGATACTGAATGATTTGTTAACTGGATTTAATGTATCTACCCCTACTGCCACACTTGCATACTTTCGTGGTAGTCCTGAAACGGTACTTGAGTATGACCATGGTCTGCACGCAGAGAAGACCGTTTTGAGGCCAAAAGTGCGTATTATCCTAGTAATTCGTGACAATCTGGGATACTACGTTTTGTTAAAAAGAATTTTTTCGTAACGTTTTCGTGATACGCTGTAATTTATCTGTATTAGTACAGTGCATAATAAATAGCGTTTCTTCGTTAGTTTATTGAACAGCGCAATCAACATAAAAGGTAAATAAATCAGCAGGAATATAATCTCCAGCATTAGCTAAAAGAGTCTGACAGTGTTGGAATAGTTTTTCGATTTCACGTCTGTAGACAATGTCTTGGAAGCCCTTCGTCTCCTTGCATATTAAACTGTGTTAACACACAGTAAAGCTGTGCAGTTGAGAACAATGCTGAGGTGAAGGGTCTCACAAATTCTGTCAGCGACTGTACATTGACTAGCGAGTGAAAAGTGCAATAATCGGTCGGCGGGTCGTTATTGCTAATTAGCTCGGATAAATAGGTCGTTTTGCGGCGACCTCGCTGTCTACGGAGTGTGTCATGGACCCTGCTAATAGACGTGACGCCCACGACTTTGCGATTTCTCGCAATTAGGAACTGCTTCATCCAGTCATCCTCAATGGCTTCTCTTTCTACTCCTTCACGCTGACCTATCAAAGGCTACAGTTGTTTACTTTGGACATCCTTGTCAGCTGTCTCTCTAGCGATATTTCTATCGGAAAGACCTTTAGAAATAACTGAACTAGGAAATGCTTTCGTTGCTTTAGTTCCTGTGGGACCATGCGGGACATGGAATCCAGCCAGTACACGGTTTACAGAATTCTGATTAGAAAATTCATAAACAAAAGAATTAAGTTATTAATAAAACACGGAAAATGTGAGAGAGTATACGAATAAATAACACGTTACTGCGTAACGTTCTAAACTAAGGAGTCGGATCATGTACAGAACAGGAGTGGGACAAAATGAATCTTTTCAATTTGGATTTGAACATTTGGGGTTTACCACTAACTTTTTCAGATCTTCAGGAAGCCTAGCCAAAATTAACCTAAGTAAATAGTTCTCACTTTTCTGTACGACGCTTAAAGAAGCGTTATACTAGAACAGAACGTTAGAATCATGGGGAGCATGCACTCTTGGTGACGTCAGCTTACGTTACGCACTGCCAGTCATCAACAAAGTCAGTGTCAGTGTCTGGGCCGGCGTTGTTGGTGACTGTTTAGTTCCAGCCGGGCTCAATGGACAAAGTTAGCATAATTTCGTAGAGAATGTTCTACCTGATCCGTTAGTAAGTGTGCCTGTAGCTGTGCGACAAAACATGTACGTCACGCACAAAGGAGCAGCTTCTCATTTTAGTGTTAATGTCCGTCGGCTCCTAAATAACAGATTCAGTGACAGTGGGTAGGCAGAGATGGACCAGATGCCTGCCCACCTGAATCCACTGCACTTTTATTTGTGGGAGCATTTCAAAGCTCTTGTGTATGGAACCCCAGCACAATATGATTACTTTCAGTGCCCGTATTATGGAAGGCTGCGAAACCGTACGCAGTACTCCAGGAATACATCAGGGCGTCCGAAATTCACTATGACTGTGGGTTAACGCGTGTACCAATGCCCACAGACCACATATTGAACATCTCGACAGAAAAAGTTGCATATGTTAAGCTGGTGCGTTCTGTTCGTGTGAATTTTCCATGATTAATTAGCTGGTGATAATTAGCTGTAACATGGAAACGAAGCGTTTCCATGCCCATTTTTATTTTATTTAATTTAGTCGTCTACGATTGAGTAATGTGTGCTGAAATGTTTGCCGTACATTTTTGTTACAACATGTATAATTGACAGAATCAGTAAAAGCAGGTACTAACAAGTGTGCAACTCAGGAAGTTTTTCACCATAGCTCTGCAGGGTACAGAATCAAGGACACGACCAAACTTATGAGAGAGAAGTTGTCTTGCGATTTTCTTACTGACTGTCAATCTACCTGCTAGTGGCTCTTCCACAGCGTCTCCAGCGTGATTAGAACCGAAAATAAACGCACTGTCTCGCTTGAAGGGCGACCAGTTTACCACTAAGCTACCATACAGCTGCGTGAAACACCGCCCCCTTATTGTCACAGTGATGGACAAGACAGAGAATTCACAAAGTAAATGGCGAAGTAAGCTGCAGTTTCTGTTGGAACGAGCTTCCTGGACTCAATAGAATAAATTAGCAAATTCTATGTCATCACTTACGTGAGAATAATTCAGAATATTTAATATAAGTGACAAGGAAAATCGAGTTAATTTACGAGGATAAACCTGAACCAAGACAGGAAGTAATTCGATGTCCACATAGCTACAAAAGGTATTCTACAATGCTGCCAATTCTCCTTTAGACAAGTGATAGGCAGAATATAGCAGTAGCGGGACAAGGACGTTTCAGGCACACGTTGTGGGTCGCATACACCAGGGCAAGTATACATTCAGAGACAAACCTGTTGTTCTCTTTTGATTTATAGGTTTTTAACCTGTTGCTCTCTAAGAGGATTATGACCCCTTAAGGATAACCCATTCCTTTAATTGACAGATCCTTAACCTATTGTTCAGTTAAGTGGTTTTCCAAGAAACGCCCATCCATCCCCTTCCCCCTCCTCGCCCCTCCAACACCTCCATCCCCAATCCTCTGGGAACTCCCCTCGCTGATACAAGCACACTTTTGATATCAATTTGATTGAATAATTAATTAAATCTGTCAATTAATTAAATGCTCCCCCTCTGGAATATCACCATGAAACACCCATTACATGTAATTACACTGGTAAAAATCTTTTGATCGTGAAGCACGCATGTCCACGGTCCCGCACCCAGTGTTGGCTCGCATCACCATACACACAGGTCGTTCGGGGTCTTGCAATGTGACGCGTCTGCCAGTGTCCATGCCATGTGCTGGTGTCCAAAAGTGTCCACTCAGGCCATGCGACTGACAGACCGGATATCACACTAATACCTGGACAAAAGTATCAGGTGGTGGCAACCTTTTGATACTTGACAACCTAGAAATTCCTGTTGAAACACCTGCTCTCTCTCTCCTCCTGTGGCGTACCACTGCCGGGCCTGCATGCACCATCAGTTGTGGTCGAACTGAACTGCAAACAAAGCTGTGTTTACTTGGCAAACACCTGCAGAATATCAACGCATGTGAGATGCTTTCCTCCCGAGGCAGATAAAACAAATGATTCAAATGGCTCTGAGCACTATGGGACTTAACTTCTGAGGTCATCAGTCCCCTAGACCTTAGAACTACTTAAACCTAATTAACCTAAGGACATCACACACATCCATGCGCCTAGAACCGCTCGGTCACCCCAGCCGGCCAAGTCAGATACCTGACTGAGAATAGATTTAGAAATACTGCCGAAGTTAATAAATAGTTAATTTCTGGTCACGTGACTGTGATGTACGGAATATAAGGTGTATGCGATAGCTATCTCACAAACACGAAGTGACGATGTCACAAAACTAGTTGCTGGCAGACCCGAAATACACTTTAAAAAAATGATCATTGCATACAAAGAAAGACATAGTTGTAGTTTGTTTTGAAGACGACATAGGAGCTAGCATGAGATATCTCATTTCGCCGTGGACTCTAAACTGCCTCAACCTTCCTGTGCACTTTTCTTGAAGTACACATCACGAACTGCTTCAGAATTTATTATATCTCGTGCAGAATATCTCACCTTGAAGATGTCACAAATGGTGCTTCAGAAGAGTGCCACAGAAATATTAATTAAATGGTTAATGTAGCGATTAAACAATTTGCTTCACACAGTTTAGAACTACTCAAAACAAAACAAAAAAAGATCGACACGGCATAGTATTTTGCGTACATAAAAACAATGCTATGTTTTTGACAAGAAATTTCGTTAAGTAATCCAAACCTATTATTATTTGACATCGCAATTGGAACTGGTGATGTATGAAATGATAGTTGGAATTTCTGATTTCGACGTGAATTTATACTGTCCCTGTTATAGAGTCCTCAATCACTACAGGTCTGCTAAGTGCATTTTCTTTTCTAAAATTATTATAGAATTCCTAAAGTGACTTATTCTCTCAGCTGCACCAGGACAAAGAAAGAGGGAAGAAAGGGTATACCGCATAATAGGATAGTAACAACAACAAATACTGCCATGTTGTTTTGAGAAACAGGATCCATTCAGGACTAGATGACTGAGATCATTGAAAACACTGTTATGTCCCATGTACTCACCTTCCAGACACCCACACACACCGTGCGCCAGTACAGTACCAGGACTCAGACACCGGGTGAAACTACCACTGTAAACATGGCCCCTGATTGCAGCAGTATGTGTCAGCCAGAGAGAGGCCCATCAGCTGTGGAGGGCTCCTACCCCAAGAGGACCTGAGTCGTAGGAATTCAACTGATTTACCAGAGTTAATTGATCGATTTAATTAATCAGTCAACCAAATTGATATCTAAAGTGTGCTTGTATCAGCGAGGGAGTTTCCAAAGGGTCGGAGGGGGAGGAGGGGCACGGGAATAGATGGGGTTTCTTTGAAAACCAAATAAACAAACAATAGGTTAAGCACCTGTCAATCAAAAGGAAGGGTTATCCACATGGGGTCATAATCTTCTTTTCAGAACAATAGGTTAAGAAACTGTCTATCAAAAGAGACAGGTTTTCCTCTGAATATATACGTGCCCCTGATGTAGGAAACCCGCAATGTGCTCTGACAACGGCCTCGTCGCCCTACTTGTGGCTGCTCAACCGATGTGAATCTTGTCCTAGCTAGGAACGAGAAAACTGACGTTTCGAAGACGCAGAGCCACCGGCTGCCAGTCCATTGACTGGAAGCAGTAATACCAAGCAGGCCAATGAGTTTTATTTACGTTATTGTAACTATGATTTGGGACTAAATCGTAGTTACGAATAATATCTAGACACATACACCGCAACTCGAAAATTGTAAATAAAGAGCAGGAAAAATTATTTCGCAGGTATTAGTATTTTTCAGCCTTAAGCCAACTGCAAATTAAAATTAGGATCACCAGGCGCTATTATCATTATCAATAAATAACATTCATTTTAATATTATATACTTTAAAACTGTTTTCCGTAAAGAAAACTGTGGTTCATTCGATAAAAGCCAGCGAGACAAAAAGTATTGGCTACTCGTAATGATTACTATCACAACAATCATTTGTGAATTATCGAGGTACAATTGTTAAACTTGACTGCTGTGTTTAAAGATCACTTCTGTTTTACTCGATGACTTTCTGTCAAACACTGTGAACTGCGACCTCTCTGGCAGGAACTCACGAATCCAGTCACATAACTGAGACGATATTCTATAAGCACGCAGTTTGATTACAGACGGGTTATGAGGTATGGTGTCAAAAGCCTTCTGGAAATCTAGAAATACGGAATAAATTTGAAATTCCTTCTCGATAGCATTTAAAACGTCGTGTGAGTAAGGATCTTCTTGCGTTTCTCACGAACGATGTTTTCTAAATCCGTGTTGACTGTATGTTAATAGACCGTTCTCTTAATTAAAAGCCTCTAATGCAGTACTTACAGTTTATTACTTAATTGTATAAAATTTTGTTTTTCAATTACGTGATTTAACGATTTGATGAGATCTTAAAAATGAAAATAATTGAAATAATTACGGCATCCGATACGATTCATTATCATCTTTACGAACAACCATATTTTATACAAACGAAGGCTCTAAAAGCTGAGATTCACGTCGATGCAAAAAAAAAAAGAGTGCACAATTATTACGATAAAAATGTTTTATATATTTGTGATTTTAAAAAATGTTTTGTTTACACGACTTTTGAATATCACGCTAAAACGCTTAAGGTGGTCGAATGGCCTTTGGCTGACGTCAGAACCCTGTAAGCTTGGCAGAAGCTATGGATGTTGTAAGTTGCCCGCAGCATCTCGTACACGAATTAATGTCTCTGAGAATTGTTTTCCCTGACTTAGAGAGCTCTCGCGAAAGGAAAGAAAAAATTATATGAGTCTTAATTTGGATGAAATGAGGTAAGAGATTTAAATCACTTTAAACGGTCAACATTCCGTTTGGCAACGCGTTTGACTGGCTGCCATTGGGAATCTGACACGAAGTAGCGTGCGTCCACAAACAGACTGTAGGTTACGATAGCTTTCATTCTCAATAGAAACGAGTCACTGTCTCCTTCTACACTTGCAAACAGCGATTAACACTGCGCAGTCTTACCAGAGTAACGGCTCCAATAGTCCAATAACCAGTTGTCAAGCTGAACTTAACTGTAGATCACTGTCTCTTTATCTCAGTTACTTCTTCTGCAATGCTACGCCACAAACCATTTGTCTAATTATCAAGAGAGTATGTTCCGCTGAAGCTAATATCTAAGGATATTGTAGGTGGAAACACCTCTTGTCTACTGTACAGCTCTTTACAATAGTGCTCGCAGTCTGTACAGCATAAATATGTCCACACTCACACAGCATTTGGTATATTCCTGGCCTAAACCATCTTTCACTGGTCTCAAAAATAGTAATTTCAAACAGAAAAGTGTTACATAACGATTTAGCATCCCTGACTAGAAATTTCACAGATACAAAAGCTTTTAAAATCTCAGACTCGTTGGTGCTATTTTTGCAGTAAGATAACTGCTGGTCTGTGTTTTTAAACGTGGCTCATCAGTAAACATGACTTTCTGTACGAAATACTGTAAGTACCAAACTGGAGAACCCGCTGAAACTCGATAGGGATCTCGCTTTAACTTCAAAGAGCGACTGATGTGTTTGGCCCCATTACACAACGTAAACACCGCCACTGTCAGAACAACAATTTAGATACACAACAGGTTATATTCTTTATTTATGGATCGCCTAATCATAGAACAGTTGTAGGACAATTAAGGCACCTTGAAACCTAAGTGAAGTCTGAGTGTAGCAGATTTTTATTTGCTATTTATGATGCACAACATTCACATAAAACTGACTGAAAGCAAAGTTCTCTAAAGGTCAATAGAAACTACACAAAATTACACTAAAATTGTAGGGCGTAGCAAATTATATGGACGATTCTATGCAGAAAACATACCAAGATTTCCTCATCTGTGCAGTTCGCGAATCCGAAGTTAATGAGACAAAAGACACCAAAAATAATAACCAAATAACCAACACAATCTGAGTGACAGAACAAGTAAGTTGCAAGCTGCTCAGAATATGGACTGCGCTACCACAATTGCGACACTTACATTTCCCAAAAGTCAGTTAGAGTGTGGCAATCAACACTAGACGGCGGCCGGGGGTTAAACAACTCAGAAACTTCTTTCTCCACTCTCAACTCTGAACTTAAAAGAAAAAAATCCACACAGAGCGGTCGGTTCAGTGCTGTTGCCAATGTGGCGAACCAAAATGTCACTCGTCCCTCTTACAAAAAGAACAAAAATGTCCCAAAATTGCAATTTTCGCTCATCACCTCGTTTAGGCATCTCAGAAATTAACTATCTCAAACAACCACTGAAACTGGAAAAGGTCTCCTAATAGTCTTCCATGAGAATATAGAAAATGGCAAGGCGTCATATTGCCTGCTTGATTTATAATACTAATCATGATGTGAAGACAAATCTCATCTACAGCTCGTACGTCTATAAAATGTGTTGTCAACAGCAAAACATAATACCAGGAGCATAATCTTGATCGACTTAATTAAAAAATTATTTGTGTTACATTGCACAAAGCCTGTCTGAAATATACACCTTGCATATTTCGACCGTTCGCTATATAATTATCACAACAACCCTTTTCTTATATATGACGATTAAATATGTTTTTCTATATGCAAGCGGAATTCAACTTAGAACACTTTTTCTTTTCAAAAATGATCAGATGGCATAAAATAATGTTATCCCACATCAGGATGTCATGATTGCTGTAATAATGTTGCTTGTTTGCCTATTTGTAACACAAGGAAGATTTATCTCTAGTAAATTTGCGTCCGAAGAACATGGTGTGAACTTGATGATTCATGAGGGCATATCATTTAATATTCTCTAATATAATATCTAATGTTCCTTACCCTAGAAAGGTCTGTTAATTTGGTTTCGCTATTTATAAATTACGTATTAATCTGAGTGCAGAATGAAAAAATATAAGTTACCTCATAAATGATATCTAGTGACACCTCAATATGTCAGATACAGTTCTTATCTAGTAATTATGACCTAGTGAGACGTAGATATGACCACATGTTGCATCACCCAATGGTTACATCTTCCGTGGTTCTCCATCTCAAAATTAATATGTGTGATTTTTATTACCATTCAGCGATCTGCATAGAACCAGAAAAATGTTAGCCACAAAATCCAATTGTAATTAAAGATTTATTGTACTTTGTAAATTCAGCATTATTGTAAAAAGTTATATTTCCTCAATGATAACTGTTTTGTTTCGGCATATGTTTTACTCTGAAGGTGATTATAACGATTTATAAATCCAAATTCTGTAACCTTTACTGTAAAATGTTCAACTTTTAATTATAAACGTCTAAATTACTGCTTTAAACACTGTAAATTCACGCCCCCATCATTGAAAGGTATAGAAGGGATGGCGCCAATAGCCAAGGAGGCTAAGTTTCTTTACAGGTTTTGTAAGTGTCAGTGTTGGGTTAGCATTTAGACGTGAAACCTGTGAAACATTGTGATGCAAATGAATATCTTGTGGGGCAGCTTAACTGTATTGGCCAGATCAGTTCGCTTGAACTAATGAACAAAGCAACGGTTGCCTGACAATACGGCGAACCTGTTACCAATTTTCGGCTGGAGCGGGCTGCAGCGAGTAGATGCTCCCGATCATAAATACTAAGAGTCTAAGTTGAGTATTGACTCAAGTAGCCCAACAAAGTGATTACATTATAACGCCATTATCTAAAACATTCTGTAAAACACGCATGCGCACATGCAACACGGAATTAGCTCACCATGAGACGCATCTTGTTCTCACATACCCCTGCTGTTGACCTTGTTTTACATGTTACTATCCCTCACTGATGACCGCAGGAGTCCTCTATTGCCGGCCGGGGTGGCCGAGCGGTTCTAGGCGCTACAGTCTGGAACCACGCGACCGCTACGGTCGCAGGTTCGAATCCTGCCACGAGCATGGCTGTGTGTGATGTCCTTAGGTTAGTTAGGTTTAAGTAGTTCTAACTTCAAGGGGACTGATGACCTCAGATGTTAAGTCCCATAGTGCTCAGAGCCATTTTTGTAGTCCTCTATTAAAAACACAATTGACTCCAAAAAAGGACATATATATACAATCTTTTTGAATCACAAATATCAAAAGTAAAATCACACAAAATCGTACTGCTAAACACAAAGAAGAATTTTAATATCTGAAGCAGGACACGTTGCTTCTTCAGTGTTACCCACTTCGGCCAACAGGTCATCTCTGACTTCGTCAAACTTTAGCTTAGAGTGTAGGCTTGTCCTCCTCCACCTGTACTCATTTTCTGCTCATTCTTTAGTCAGGCTTGTTGGCTACGGTCTGGATCTGGATATTGATTTCGACTATTTCCACTGCTCCATTTTCCAGCTCCTTTGGCTGATTTAGCGTACCATTTCCCGGACGGGATCTCTCATCGTAATATCTGGGTCACTGATTTCGCCAATTAGGCTTCTGAATTGAGACTTGCTGCCGTTACTACTTTCAGCTACATTTCCATTCGCGTATTTGTTTTTCTGTCTGTTGCAACACCCATTCTCCTATCTTCCAACAAGTAGCCATCGAAATCTGTCATAATTCATCTGAATACCTCCAGATCAGTCTTTTCAACATAGAGCAAGGATTTCTTGTGTTTTGTTGGCGTCATGTTATAAGGTATCTGTACGATTATGAAAGGTACAGGGTCGCCATATGAAAGCTATCGGTATAGATTACGAAGTGTGTCTGTGGAAATCATGAACTGTATCTATTAAATTTCAGCGAACAATAAATGATTTTAATTTACCACGCGGATGCTAAAGCTCTCTCACCAAATGGGAGTGTGTGTGCTGTTCTCAGTCAGCCAATCAGTGTGCTCATAGGGAATGCCCTTCATAAAATTGAAATTTAACTTAACAAGCAATTAAATAAATAGGCTCATATGAGTTTCACAAAGCACAAACACTGCAGAATGTATGTTATGAAAACAGAGATTGGGGGGTGTGTGATAAAACATTAACAGTGAAATTTAATTTAAACTGGTTTAACATTCATACTAAGTAATCGCCCGGGTTCGATTCCCGTCGGGGTCAGGGATTTTTCCTGCCTCGAGATGACTGGGTCTTGTTATGTCGTTTGCATCATCATCATTTATCCCCATTATGGTCGGAGGAAGGCAATGGCAAACCACCTCCACAAGGACCTTGCCTAGTACGGCGGTGCGGGTCTTACGCATCGTCCCCTACGCTCCTCAGAGTATGGGACCTCACTCACTCACTCACTCACTAAGTAATCAAATTAGAAAAGCACTATACATTTATACAAAAACATAACAGTTCCTGGTGCCTGTTTTAAATAACCGTGTGAGTGCAACAGCCGGCCGGTATGGCCGTGCGGTTCTAGGCGCTTCAGTCTGGAACCGCGCGACCGCTACGGTAGCAGGTTCGAATCCTGCCTCGGGCATGGATGTGTGTGATGTCCTTAGGTTAGTTAGGTTTAAGTAGTTCTAAGGTCTAGGGGACTGATGACCTCAAATGTTAAGTCCCATAGTGCTCAGAGCCATTTGAACCATTTTTTGAGTGCAACAAATAATCCGATTCCTTGCCTGATGGGCTTGTAAATCATTAGTTACTCATAATATAGGAATCACTTAATGGTGACGAATCACACACGCACTTCAGATTCATACTAACACCGCACAGTAGATAGAAATGGAACCAGGAGAACTACGACATGTACCACAAACACATACAATGGAATGGTTCAAATGGTTCTGAGCACTATGCGACTTAACTTCTGAGGTCATCAGTCGCCTAGAACTTAGAACTACTCAAACCTAACTAACCTAAGGACATCACACACATCCATGCCCGAGGCAGGATTCGAACCTTCGACCGTAGCGGTCGCTCGGATCCAGACTGTAGCGCCTAGAACCGCACGGCCACTCCGGCCCGCCACATACAGTCGGCAAAAGGTTTGCAACACGGGCCTAATGCAAAGTATGGAAAACTCGAACCGTGAAATTGTACGAGAATTACGATCCAAAATGCAAATCAGATCGGGAATGCCTGTAAGACGCAGTACACATGTGAAGGCAATGTAATTTACGCCGTACAAGTGTAGAAAGAGAACGGCAAACAGACTAGCTGAACGCATGTTCGTTTTTCAAACACGTGACCCAAGCCACACAGAGTCAGACCAAGAAAAAACATAAAAATTCCGAAAAGTCGGTTAATCCATGGGAGGAACTACCCATATAAGTAAATTATCGCCGACGAATAGCAATACGAAACAGATTCCTAGAATTGAAGGTTCTCCAAAACAGCTCCGAACACGTGGGATCTAGCAAAGAAAGGCACAGGCATTAACGGATGGAAATTACGAACTACCGACGAAACTAACGAAACAGAAGAAGGAATAATACAAGAAACATAAACACTCGCACATTCATACTGGGAAATACGAATTTCAACTGAGACTAAGCACAGTTCGCACACCAAGCTCCCACATTTATTATAAGTTCTGTTTGGACAAAGTAATTACTAGTAAAATCGAACAATTACAAAAAGCCTTACCGCTTCTGCTTCCGATTGAAATATTTTACATGAGTCTAAGGGTTTCAAGCTAGAAAAGAAATGGATTAAAACTTCGACTAGTCTGAAACTTACGCAGATTTAGTTACCAGACTCACTACTGCAAAAGAGATGCCACAAGCAACCTCTCTTCAAAATCCCAGAACCGAGTGTCCAGCACCCTGACCTAATCGGGTTCAAACACGGTTCAAGTGGCTCTGAGCACTATGGGACTTAACTTCTGAGGTCGTCAGTCCCCTAGAACTTAGAACTACTTAAACCTAACTAACCTAAGGACAACACACACATTCATTCCCGAGGCAGGATTCGAACCAGACTGTAGCGCCTAGAACCGCTCGGCCACTTCGGCCGTCACCTAATCTGGGTCCCCACACGCAGGTAGAGGAAATGGTGACAGAACACCTTTACCGCACCTTGCCAGCTTAAACATAACAGCGCTTCCACTAGAAGGGAACGAAACCTCATTGCCACTCTCTTATCTTGCATCAAAGCTGGCTAAACTGTCACAGTAGCAATCAAGAAATATACCCGCCACCAGACATTATGAAAACCCAATATACGTACGCATTCACTCGCTCTGTCATTCTAAGAAGGTAGGAATGGAAAAGAAGGAAAGCGGTACAATATAAGTACCTTGTAATTAATTGTGATGAAGGTATAGGAAGTACAGATGCGTAATAAATCAATGAGTGGACTCACCTCACGTAACTCAGCGCAAGAGTAGACAAAGACACAGGCCATAAAAACCAAAAATATTTACAACATTATCAATAGAAGCTAATGTGACACAATAAGGAATTTAAAAAAATGATCATCTAAAGTAAAGCATAACACAACGTAATAGAATCATCAATAAATAAAACAAGACAATAATGGTCCACTGAACCTTAAATGATATGACTCTTACTCGAAGTGTCGTTTTAAAAGCGTCTTTTCTTTCGAACACTCACAATTCAAGAATATAGATTTTGAAGTAAAAATAATCAAAAAATCCATCTAAATTGTCAATAAACAAAAATAAGTAAACAGTATTACATCAAATACACAAACATTATTATAAATGGCATATATCAATAATATGAATAAGTAAAATGAAAAACAGTCGCACGTTAGATATGCAAAGTCAAAGATTTAATCAAAAACGTGTCAACAAGAAAAAGCTGATACAGAAATGTTGCATGAATATCATACAGACGATACAGCATGAGAATATAAGCAAAACATTACTTGTGGGACTAATTTACTGAATTTAATATTGACCTCATTCGGTAGGCAAATGGAACAATCAATTGTCTCAGTAGTACTAAAATGATACTTTTAACAGAATATAAATTAAGCCATCTCTATACATAATTTTCAATCCACAAGGCTAAATCAGACTGATAGGTAATGCAAGAATATCGTAACAAAACACATGTAAGTGAGAAATAATTCATAGAGAAATAATGGATAATTCTGTAAGTTGGCCCATGTCATTTTAGTGTGAATTCTATGGATCAGAGTTCCAAGTCCATAAAATCATTCGAAAATATTACCCTCCACTACACTGCAAAAAGAGAAATACAATCAGAAAAGTAGTATGTCCATTGTATGATTTGTCCATAGCACGAATGCACAACACAATTGGTAAATACATAGAAAGTTAGTCAGCAGACCATCTGTCACCATATTTCTTTGAAAATTGTTACATGCCACACTGTAGATCGCACTACGCAATCAGACAGTACTTAGTTTTGCCACATTTCAAATTTTCATTTGCACTGTTTACAAGGCAGGGAAACAACTTGACGACGCAGCTCTCAGTGGAGTACCCAGCTGCCCATTACCGTGACGATCGTATTCTCCTCCGCACCCAGAAACACTATCCACCCGCCGCCACCTTAATGATGCGGCGGAGCCCATTCCATCCATCTCTTCCACCCTCCTAACTCGGTACTTTCCTAGTCATAAGGATGCTCTTGCGCGAGGGCAACACTGAATGGTGCGTCACCCTCCGCAGCAAAGAGTATCGACCAATGTCTGCCGCCAGCAGGACAGACCACCAATATTAGGCACGCCCCCTCGGCCCGCTGATGCCGTCTGTTTATTACTCAGTTTCGTAGTTGTGTAGCTACGTGTGGTTGGCAGGATGTCCCCGCTCTAGGATCGCACAAAAAGGCACCTCTGCGCACGATCCTAAGCCAGCAGGGGACATCGACCATCCGACCGCTCCGATGTATAGCGTGGCCGCAGACCTGTCAATAGTTCGGATACGTTCCCCCAGATTACGCGCCAGCGCTCTGCAAAAGTCAGCGCAGGCGCACCGGTGCATGTTAGTACTCGACAGATATCCGACCGCGACTGCTGAAGGGACACCTCTCACTGGCTGATGGGCGGGCGTTCGGGCGATGACCCGGCGCCGTTTATGCCATTAGCACGACGTGGGGGCTTGGCGACTCGTCGTCTCGTGCGGCAGACGAACCCCTCCCCTCCCCCCCCCCCTCTCCCGGGCAGAGAAAGGTGGGAGGGGGAAGGTAGAACCCCAGACTCTCTCACTGCGTGGCCGCGCGCCAGCAGCCGGCCACGGCAGGAATGTCCTACTGTAAGTGGGAGTTACCGCTATACATCGCGCGGGCATCTCTGCACCCACAGATCATTTACGGGTTAAATTTTCATGCAACACTTTCTGATGCAAGTCCACACACTCATATTCATCTTTTAAAAGGTGAAATGAATAAATGCTGCTTAAAACCATACTTAAAGAGGAGAAACAACCTAAACAGGCTCAGTAAGACATTCCAAGGGGCACTGACTTAAAAAATAATTAAACTAATGAACTAATACTCACAAAATGAATACAAGCAAATAACCTTTGCAAGGTGAACTGCCCAACATGGCTTTTGAGTTAGGTTTTAATTTCCAAATAAAAAATATGAATTTAATTATACTACTAGGCATTAAAATTGCTACACCACGAACATGACGTGCTACAGACGCGAAATGTAACCGACAGGAAGAAGATGCTGTGATATACAAATGATTAGCTTTTCAGAGAATTCACACAAGGATGGCGCCGGTGGCGACACCTACAACGTGCTGACATGAGGAAAGTTTCCAACCGATTTCTCATACACAAACAGCAGTTGACCGGCGTTGCCTGGTGAAACGTTGTTGTGATGCCTCGTGTAAAGAGGAGAAATGCGTACCATCACGTTTTCCACTTTGATAAAGGTCGGATTGTAGCCTATAGCGACTGCAGTTTATCGTATCGCGACATTGCTGCTCGCGTTGGTCGAGATCCAATGACTGTTAGCAGAATATGGAATCGGTAGGTTCAGGAGGGTAATAAGGAACGCCGTGCTGGATCCCAACGGCCTCGTATCACTAGAGATGACAGGCATCTTATCCGCATGGCTGTATTGGATCGTGCAGCCACGTCTCGATCCCTGAGTCAACAGATGGCGACATTTGCCAGACAACAACTATCTGCACCTACAGTTCGACGACGTTTGCAGCAGCATGGGCTATCAGCTCGGAGAGCATGGCTGCGGTTACCGTTGACGCTGCATCACAGACAGGAGCGCCTGCGATGGTGAGTTAGCGGGTCTAATTTGCACCGTGTTTGGTGGCCTCTCCGCCACATTTCTATTCTCCTCACGTTCCTCTTGTGACCGAGCTCTGTTTTCTCCGTTTCTATCCCTACCATTTTCATGGTTCCCGCGGTTGCCTTCATGCGCCCTTTCATTCTCGTAGTGATTCCTCCTACCTTTTTCATTTCCCGTTTTGCCTAGGACGTTGCCAGCCGTTATTACTACCACTCCGTTGATATCGGCCCTGTGACCGGTTTCGTTATTCTCACTTTTACGACGGTCACGTCCCTTCGATCTTTCTCGTCGGGATTTTCGGCCGTGCCCACGGCTGAAATCGCGTGTTTGTGCATCGTATGGCTCGGTCGTGCAATTAGACACGTACTCCGCCGAATCGTACTCCAACTCTCTGAGCATTGCTTTAAATGCTTCCAAATCATCTTTGCATCTTACAGCTAGGATGATGTGACGCATGTGGGTTGGCAATTTGGTCAGGAAAATACAGATAAGCTCTGCTGGTCCGAATGCATCATGTGAAATGTGATTAGCCTATACCATGTGTTTGGATGAATATTTCAAGAAGGGTATTTTGAGAATAAAACTTAAACACCATTCTGAGCAGCCTCAGACCAGGACTCGAAAGTAACGCCTACCGTCGCACAGGGTCGCGGCATGGTCCTCACCCACACAATAGGTTCCCCTGCTAAGAAACCACACGTGATTTCAATGCGGTTTATCCTGGGCCATGGTGCGGGGAGCCCTGATGCAAACTGTTCCGATAGGGCGAATTCCGTTAGTCGAGTCCTGGAGCACCTCAAACTTCCTCAGCTAAAGGAAATGCTTACAGTCGCAGCTTTGCATTTCCTTTCATGAAGATCGCTCACGGGACTCTTTACTCTGCCGCCGCATGCTTTCAGCAGCATAGTTTTCCCTGTAATCGCACTCATCTTCGTGTCCAGAGTCCGTCTCTGCACTTGCGTCTCTAGGCCCTTTTTTCCTGCGGCTCCATCTCCATTACACCCCACACATGTTTCGAGGTGAGCCACACGCTCCCTCAAGTCATAGGTTAAAATGGTTCAAATGGCTCTGAGCACTATGGGACTTAACATCTGAGGTCATAAGTCCCCTAGAACTTAGAACTACTTAAACCTAACTAACCTAAAGACATCACATACATCCATGCCCGAGGCAGGATTCGAACCTGCGACCGTATCGGTCGCGCGGTTCCAGACTAAGGCGCCTAGAACCGCTCGGCCACACCTGCCGGCGCAAGACATAGGTTGCGCCCGTTTGCATGCAACTGATTTCATATTGTCCCAACTGAAATTTCAGCAGCGTCGTGACTTCTTCTATATAGCCCACTACAGCGGTTAGTATGTTATCGCTACCGCTTGTGGCCGAAGTACCCCTTTTTTGCTTGGTTCGCTCGAGTTTCTGCTCCAGACAACTTATCGCGCTACTGTTCTGGCCTACATGGCAGTTACTTGCCTCCAGACACATTGCAGCCGCTTTGTCAACTTGGGACAACAGTCCTGCGCGTTCACACTGGAACTGAGCTGCCAATTCGTGGAATTTACCAATAATTCTGCTCTCTTGTTGGATGAAATTTGCTCTGCAGCAGAATGTGCGCTGATATGAAACTTCGTGGCAAATTGAAACTGTGTCCTGGACCGAGATTCAAAATCGGGGTCTGAGGCGCCTTTCCACGGTTCGCGAGTCCCCATCCCGTCGGAGGTTAGAGTCCTCCCTCGGCCATGTGTGTGTGTGTGTGTGTGTGTGTGTGTGTGTGTGTGTGTGTGTGTGTGTGTGTGTTTTGTCCTTAGCGTAAGTTAGTTTAAATTAGATTAAGTAGTGTGTAAGCCGAGGGACAGATGACCTCAGTAGTTTGGTCCCATAGGAACCTAAGACAAATTTCCAAAGAAATTCTTCATTCCAATAGTGTTAGTACCGTTCCGTAAAGACGAGATACGAGCCTGTGCATTTGAGAGTGTTGTGGTGATATAACATACGGTCGAGAAGAAGAAGAAACATATGAATTATGCATAATGTAGCTCCAGATGGAAGGAGTTTGACACATTTTACGCACATCAGTTGTGCTATCAATTCTGGAGTAGGCTAATGGTCTAGTGTTTGGTGTCCATACGAAGAAGGTATTGGAAAGAGAGAAATGATTGTAGAACATAACCACACATTCCTAAGGCGGCACGATCATGCACTTAAACATGTTATAATGTCAAAACAGTGTTGAGTGCTCCCCAAAGGAAGAAATCAAGAGAAGTCAAATCGGGGAACCTCGCAGGTCATTTGAGAACAGAATTTCGTTCTCTCCAGCGTCCAGAAAGTTATCATTCTGTATTTGTGTTGTAACACGGGACGAGCGAGTTGAGCAACCGTCGTATTGCAGCCACATAAACTGTCGAATGTCCAGTCGCACCTCTTCTAGAAGAACCGGCAGAACGTTCGTCACGAAATGTGTGTACGAATGTCCATTGAGAACGCCTGAGATGAAGTAAGGTACGTTGATGTTGTACCTGACGAAGCCTGTGCGGATTTTCGGCTGCCCAGCAGCGCATGTTATTCAAATTTATATTAGCGTGGTTAGTAAACGTTGGCTCATCGGTGAAGACTACCCGTTGGAAAAACGTAGCGTCGTCTCTCAGTTACTGAAGAGCAAACCGACAAAATTCTGTACGACGTTCGAAATGATGGTCGTGGAATGCCTGATGTGGTGACAGACGGTAGGGATGGAAATACTGTCGATGCAGGATGCGAATGGCACTCGTCTGACTGGTTCCACATTCCTTGGCTATTTGTCTCGCACTACTGTGCGGATTCAAATTCAAATATGTGTGAAATCTTATGGGACTTAACTACTAAGGTCATCAGTCCCTAAGCTTACACACTACTGAACCTAAATTATCCTAAGGACAAACACACACACACCCATGCACACAACCTCCGCCGGGACCAGCCGCACAGTCCATGACTGCACCGCCTTAGACCGTGTGCGGATTCATTAGCATCGTAGCCAGAACAGCTTCCTCGTGTTCTCTGTCAGTTGCAGTCTTCTTTCTTTTGTTCTTTTTCACGTTCAAGCCTTTCCGCATTAGCGACTTAACCATTCGTGCAACTAACGCAACCCACACTGTCGATTCGGGTAGATAGCCCTATACCGCTGTACTGTTTATACGGCGTTTCTTTTACATTCACCATATAAAAGTACTATATCCAACTTCTCCTCATTAGTGTACATGTCTGCACGCAATGTCGAAGCAGAAATGAGCGCCTTGCAGTGGAGACAAGTAAACAGGCAAATATGTTGGCATTCTCTGACACAGCGTCGCACGAGATCTCTGATTGGCGGTGTTTGCATCACTAATACCTATTCCGGCCACCGTGCTCTCAAATTTTAGGACATCTGTCAAATTTTTTTAACGACAGGTTTCAACTTCAACAGTAACAAACGCTGTATCACTGTCATTGTCTTCTCAAGAGCTAGCGAATGCAGTTATAAGAAGTATACGATTCCATTTTTATGAAAAACGTACTTGCTTCAATATCTCCGATACCAGCCCTTAAAACATTAAACAAACAAAAAAATACCTTCCCCTCGATGCTCAAACACCTGCCACCGTTTCGGTATGTGTAACCTTTCGCAAAATAAAAGGGGGATTACGTCTTACGTGGCTCACACTGTGTGTGTGTGTGTGTGTCCATATAATACCGAAGTCATCTCCCTGGCTCCAGTTGCATGTGCAATATAATCTCAGGAACTGCTGCAGGGATCTCGATCCAATGTTTGACTGATAGATACATAGACTCACGAGGAAGGCTTCTGTACATAATTTATAAATATTTTGTAAAAAATGTGTGGTATATGATGAATAACTTGTTAGGGATATGCAAATCACGTAAGTGATATCAGATTGTTCCGGACCAACGGAATATCGAAAAAATCATGCGAATCCAAAACCAGTGGTTTTCAATTGTTTACGCGGAGATTAAAACGCAACTTGTGAATCAGCTTTGCTTCGTTTATGTAAAGAAACTTTGCAGCAGTGCAGCAGACGACTCGACTTTCTGCTTTCCTTGAGTCAAACATAGATGCGAATGCGACTATCTGCGTGGAGGGTCGAAACATTCGTTTTTACACTTTCAAATTGTACAGAAGGCTGGTAAATGAATCTTCACCGGCGAGAAAGAGATTTAGGCTTTTTAAAGATCATAAAGATATGTACACAATGTTCTCGAAAGGGATTGAAAAAATTCCTGCTTGTGAATGCACAAGATTTCGAAATATTTCTACTGATAGTTGAAGGACACATTTCGAAGTACGACAACAATATCAGACTGCCAGTTTCTGTTTTCCTCACATTATTAAGCGAAATACGCACTATTAATTCACTGCATATTCTTCGAACAAGGGGCAGCGAGCTACTCAGCTGTGACGTATTCTAATGAATATGACCAATAACGAAAAGATAACTACCTCATTATAAGATGTCAGACATACAATTTGAAATAGAAATCTTTTTAGCCGTTAGTTGCCCCGCAATCGTTTGAGAACAATAGTATAGCGAAAAATCATTAGAAGCCAAAAAATACCGCCCTTTATTTTTTTATGTTTCAAGTAAACCCTTTTCCAAAAATGTAATTTAGTAACTTCGGCAACTTCCCTTCGTTTATACAACAGTATTTTCTTTCAGCAGCGCAGCAGATACTCAAGTTTCAGCTTTCTGTTTTTCTTGAGTCAAACCCATATGTGGGCACGATTCTTTGCGTGGCACGGCGAAAAAGTCTCCCATGAAGAATCCACGACAAAGGATTGCTTATTGCGACTCAACAACGCATTGCAGTGCATACTAAGCTTTACAAGAAGTGTGCTGTAACACGACCTAAACACGTATTGCGAGCAAGGCTTTTAATTTTTTTATTTTTATTTGTACCACCTCAGACAGCCTCCGACACATATTAAATCACTGACATATACATACACCCTTGATTCGAATACAATATTTACATTTGTTGTAAACATATGACTTACATCACGATGTGTTCTCATCACCGCATGCGATGTCACTCCAAACGCCAATTCTGTACGGAACACATAACATTCATGCCTCCAGACAAATTTCCTGCCATGCGCTCTTTACATCGCGTAAGTTATATAAAGTGACACTGTTGAAAGTTAACGTTGCACTCTGAATAATTTTATTCGTGCTGTGCCAGTAAGGTTGTCTGGCCATAGACACTTCAGCGATTATTTACCATTGTCCCTCTTTTGGGACCCAAAAATTTTATTTCTTTCTACATAACCACGGAAACTTCTAGCTTTCATTGTTGTATCTAAAGGTTGAGATGACTACTATAATGCCCGCAAATTGAAAAGAAATATTTTGTCTCTAAGTAGCTTATTTTAAGAATGGAATTAATTTGCCTATTTTCTCTCTTCACACTTGACTGCACTATATACTTGCTGGTGCCTTCTGTACGACAATGAAGTGTGATTTAGTGGTCTGAGTGTATCTGTTATGAGCATACTGATGTCCGTACAACATTCAGTATATTTCGGATTTCCCGAAGCACATTCAGTGTCAGTTTATTTTATGCGTTCCAATAATGGGACATTGGCATGTGTTATTATCACTATTGTGCTGAAGTGCCGTATTATTGCATGCACGTCTTATATACTAAATTTATTATTATATTGTTGAGATCTATTTTCTTTCCACTGTTAGGTAGTAGAGGAAAATAATCCCTTTCACGTTTCCGATTCCAATATGATAAAACATGACACGTGGACTTATACTTCAAGAAGTTCTAGCAGAGCTGGAGAGCTACGAAGTGAGTAAAGACGAAGCTGGTAACGTAGAATTGGTTATTTTTTCTCCAATGCAGATGAAATATTATGAAGACAATGCACTGAAAGATGACTACATTGTGCGAGTTTCAGCAGGTACTTTAGAACTTATAAGCAGCAGGAATGAGGATTCTGTGACTACATATTTGATAAAGAGAGTGAAGTTCAACAAATTAGTACGTGTAGCCACAAATTACAGTAGTATTACTCCTTTGAGTTGTGCTAAAAGATAATCACGAGGAAAGAAAAAGGAAATATCTATTACAATGTCACACCTCATTGAAGAATACAGCTCCCATATAGGTGGCGTTGATCTACTGGACAAGCAGATATCACTTTATAGGACCAAAGAAGCGGTGGTGGCCATGGTACACCCAGGTAGCTGATATCTTCAGGGTAAGCACATGGCACACATACCAAACTGATAACCCAAATCAGAAGCTCTCACTTTTGGATGTCCGTAGGAGAATAGTAATGATGTACCTTTCAGAGAAAACAGGATCACACCAAAACGCAGAGGGCCACAAGGAAGCAAACTGATGGGAGATCACAGATGTATCACTATATACGGGAAACCACTTTATTGTGCCAAGAAAACAGAAGAGATGTGAATACTGCAAGAAAAAAGAATGTACGAGAGGTCCAATATTGATGTACATTACAAGTGTCTTGTTTCATTTCATAGTGAAAAGACACACAATAATATTACAAACGATGCTTTTACTTTTTTCACGATGTTTCTTATAATTTTCTATAATAATGTCACGTAGAAGAAGGTGTAATTAGATGACTGACGAACACTAACTTCACTTAACGAAGGTTTATTCAGCACTTGCACATACAAGGGTGCAGAGCGAACTGTCTCCCGCCAGAACACACACAGTATATATACGGCTACAGAACATTCCGGTACAATGATTCTTGACATTTGTGGATACTTCTAGAATGTACTCGAACCGAATATAGAAATTTAAATTGTATAGTCGAGGTGAGTTTTGAAATTACGACCCTCCATGCACTAGTTTAGTATCATAACCACCACACCACGGTGATACTCAGTTTCTTCTGCGACAATATCGTGCATTTTCATAGTTAATTTGCCAATGTCCCAAAAATGACACAGTCTGTAGGTTTTGTACAAACGCAATGAAATTTTTCAGAATAGCTCTTCGTTTCATTTGTCACACATAGTATCACATTAATGTAAAAAAAGGTTGAAAAAATAAACTAATAAAGGTTTGGCAAGCTTCCCGTGCGAAATCTTGCTGGGTCGCTAGTGGCCGCGGGGTTAGAGGTGCCATGTCACGGATTGCGCGGCCCTGCCGCCGAAGGTTCGAGTCCACCCTCGGCATGCGTGTGTTGTGTGTTGTTCTTAGCATAAGTTAATTTAAGTAGTGTGTAAGTCTAGGGACCGATGACCTCAGCAGTTTGGTCCGTCATGAATTCACACACACATTGGAACATTTTTTTTGGTCGCTAGTGTATTATACGAGTAAACGACCACATGCTCTATGGTAGGAATGTTGCCAGATCTGCCTCCAGTTGAGCAAATGTGGAACATCATCGGACGACAACTGCAGTGTCATCCACAAACAGTGTCCCTGTATCGACCGACCATGTGCAACAGGCATGGAACCACATCCCACATCCGGCACCTGTATCACACAATGTATGCACGTTTGCATTAAACAGTCTGGTGGATACACCAGTTATTAACGTATCAGCGTTTCACATTTGGAGTGGCTTATCTGGCGCTTACTATTAACTTCTGACCCTGAAATGTTAATCACTTAAACATACTACCTAGACAAATGTTTTCCCGCAACTTCATTACTGTGCATTAATTATTGTTTGGTATTGCGATTTTTTCCGGTCAGTGTATTTATCTGTCGACACCGGGTAAGCGACTCCTCAATTAAAATGTTTCCCCTGTACGGGAATATACACATAGGATGCGAGTGTAGGTTGTAGTCACATGGCTGACGACATACGGAAGTTTGGCTCTGGCTGTGAAGCGGGAAATCTGGGTTCTAGTTCTGGTCGGGCACAAAATTTCTTTGTCGTCATTCTTTTATACCACAGACGGTTGTCCATATTTGCAGCTGCGAATATATTTAATGTATTTTATGTCATATAAAGAGATTCTCGTCGTATGTGAAGTACGTCACCGGCAAGACGCAGTCAATACTTTCACTGCGCGATAGCAGTGGAAGTATTATTGATGACAGTGCCACTAGGGTGAATTACTAAAATCGGTTTTTCAAAATTCCTTCACCAAAGAAAACGATGTAAATATTCCATAATTAGAAACATGAACAACTGCCAGCATGAGTAACTTAGACGTAGATAACCTTGGCGTAGCGAAGTAGCTTAAATCACTTAAAAAAGCCGAGGCCTCTAGTCCAGATTGTATACTAGTTAAGCCGGTATTACACTATCATATTTCTTTGACAAAAAAATATGATCAAATATTCGTCAAATTTCTTTGATGAAGATCTTTCACGTGGCACTAAAAATGGGTATTACACTGTCATCAGTCGGCCGCGGTGGTCTCGCGGTTAAGGCGCTCAGTCCGGAACCGCGTGACTGCTACGGTCGCAGGTTCGAATCCTGCCCCGGGCATGGATGTGTGTGATGTCCTTAGGTTAGTTAGGTTTATGTAGTTCTAAGTTCTAGGGGACTGATGACCACAGATGTTAAGTTCCATAGTGCTCAGAGCTATTTGAACCATTTTTGAACCACTGGCATCATATTTTTCGTCAAAGTTTAAAACGGCGGACAACAACAATTTGTTACTATGCGCTGCACCTGCTTGTACCACAATTGATTTGGGTGTGCATTTGGAACACAAGGGGCGGAAGAAAAGGAAACGTACTTGGGTGAAGCCGTGGGTTTACGTCAAGTTAATAAAAACATTCAGCATTTTTTTTTTTTACAAGAGATGCAAGTGGGATACGCCAAGTCTTATATAAATTATTTACGAATGGATGAGAGTGCATTTCGAATTTGCTCAGTAAAGTGACTCCTCAAAAAAAAAATGGTTCAAATGGCTCTGAGCACTATGGGACTTAACTTCTGAGGTCATCAGTCCCCTAGAACTTAGAACTACTTAAACCTAACTAACCTAAGGACATCACACACATCCATGCCCGAGGCAGGATTCGAACCTGCGACCGTAGCGGTCGCGCCGTTGCAGACTGTAGCGCCTAGAACCGCTCGTCCACACCCGCCAGCGTGGCTCCTCATATTAGAAAACAAAATACTCCGTCCAGCAAGGCTATCTGTGAACAAGACAGGCTCACCATAACATTGCGATTTCAAGCTACAGGAGAGAGCTATTCTAGCTTACAATACAGCACTCCAATACCACAGAGCACATTAACCAAAATAATTCAAGAAACGTGTGAAGCGATTTATAAAGCGATGAAGGAGGAATATTTTCAAGGTAAACAAATGTTTAGCACACACAATGTGGGCAATAAGAAATATTTTTACTTTTTAGTAATTTAATTGATAGAATTAGTGTTACAACAACTACAAGCTTCATAAAAAGTAGGAAATAGATGAAGCACTTTTTAACTTGTAGCATCCAGGGTTCAAAAACAGACAAAGTAGAATGAAGAGCTAAGAATTATTTTTATTTTAGTGTGTTTCCTTCTCCTCTGCTCCGGCTTGCTGAAAAGCTGCCTAGATGTTTCCAGATGTAGTGGTGCATGGTTGTAGCTGTGATCATGGATTTGAAGTCGCCTGCAGCATATTCCACCTGCCCAACAGCACACGATTAATAGTGCCATTCAGCACACGAATAATTGCGTGCGTGGTGCCCCTTGTTCACCCCCCCCCCCCCCACCTGAGTCAAAGCAAGACTATTAAAAAGAGTACGAACATATCAACTAAACGTTGCCGTCATGTTTACAAACACACAACAGACGTCTAACAGCTGTAGCGATGCCAGTGCTCCAAACGGTCACATTTTACACTGCGGTGAACAGAAGACGAACGACTTTTATGATCAAATCTACAGCGATGCCCTAGATTTGATAATATGAAAGGTGTGATTTGACAAAGTTCCCTATTAGACCATCAAATTTCTTTGACATAAATATTTGGCATATTAGCTTTGACGAGGAAATATGATAGTGTAACACCGACCATAGATTCGTTTCACAGTATGCTCATAAGTAATCCTCGTCGAGCAGATGTGCAAAACTATAGGCCTATATCTCTGACATCGATCTGTTGTAGAATTTTACAACATGTTTGTGCTCGCGTATCATGTCATTTCTGGAAACCCACAAACTGCTCTGTAGGAATCAACATGGATTCCGGAAACAGCGATCGTGTGAGACCCAACTCGCTTTATTTGTTCATGATACCCAGAAAAAAATTAGATACAGGCTCCCAGGTAGATGTCATTTTCCTTGACGTCCGGAAGGCGTCCGATACAGTTTCGCACTGTCGCCTGATAAACAAAGTAAGAGCCTACGAAATATCAGATCAGCTGTGTGGCTGTATTGAAGAATTTTGAGCAAACAGAACACAGCGTGTTGTTCTAAATGGAGAGACGTCTACGAACGTTCAAGTAACCTCTGGTGAGCCACAGGGGTGTGTTATGGGACCATTGCTTTTCACAATATATATAAATGATCTAGTAGAAAGTGTCGGAAGTTCCATGCGGCTTTTAGATAATAATGTATTGCGAATACACAGAAAGAAGGATCCTTTATTGTATGTTTATATGACAGCGGAACAAACACTGGTAGCAGTTACTTCTGTAAAATATCTGGGAGTATGCGTACGGAACGATTTGAAATGGAATGATCATAAAAAATTAATTGTTGGTAAGACGGGTGCCAAGTTGAGATTCATTGGGAGAGTCCTTAGAAAATGTAGTTCATCAACAAATGAGGTGGCTTACAAAATACTTGTTCGTACCTATACTTGAGTATTGCTCATTAGTGTGGGATCCGTACCAGGTCGGGTTGACAGAGGAGATAGAGAAGATCCAAAGAAGAGCGGCACGTTTCGTCACAGAGTTATTTGGTAAGTGTGATAGCGTTACGGAGATGTTTAGCAAACTCAGATGGCAGACTCTGCAAAAGAGGCTCTCTGCATCGCGGTGTAGCTTGCTGTCCAGGTTTCGAGAGGGTGCTTTTCTGGATGAGGTATCGAATATATTGCTTCCCCCTACTGATACCTCCCGAAGAGATCACGACTGTAAAATTAGAGAGATTCGAGCGCGCACGGAGGCTTTCAGACAGTCGTTCTTCCCGCTAGCCATACGCAACTGGAACAGGAAAGGGAGGTAATGACAGTGGAACGTAAATTGCCCTCCGCTACACACCGTTGCGTGGCTTGCGGAATATAAATGTAGATGTAGGTGAAAGATCCGTACCTAAGGACTGGAAAGCTGCACAGGTCAAACCAATGCTCGTGTTCTGGAAATTCGCGTTACAAGCTTCTAGGGCTGGTAGAGGGGAGTGAGTACAGAGTATTTTGAATAGGAAGCCACGTTTGTTTCAAGTCAATAAGTGCTCTCATTCTGAAATACTGGAAAAATAACGCCTGAGTATTAGCGCACAGTAGGCTACACTCTTTTTTCCTACCCTCACCCCTGTGGTAGGTAGGTTGTTCTCAGCCCCACCGCGATTCTTTCCAGACAGTAAGTGATACGTATACCAAGTTTTCTGGAATCGGTCCAGTGGTTTAGGCGGAAATGCGGAGCATACATACATTCATACACACACACATGTGGTATTGTGGTCTTCAGCCCAAAGACTGGTTTGATGCAGCTCTCCATACTGCTCCATCCTGCGCAAGCCTCTTCATCTTCGAGTAACTACTGCAGCCTACTTCCTTCTGAGTTTGCTTAGTGTATTTATCTCTTGGTCTCCCTCTACAATTTTTACCGCCTGTACTTCCCTCCAGTACTAAACTGGTGACCCTTTGATGCCTCAGAACGTGTCCTATCAACCGATTCCTTCTTCATTAGTTACATGGTCGACCAATACAATCTTCAGCATTTCAAAAGCGTCTATTCTCTTCTTGTCTAAACTGTTTAACGTCCATGTTTCGCTTCCAGACATGGCTACACTCCATAAAAATACTTTCAGAAAAGACTTTCTGATGCTTAAATTGGTCCTCGATGTTAACAAACTTCTTTTCATTAGAAACACAATTTCTTTGCCATCGCCAGTCTGCATTTTATATCCTCTCTACTTCGACCATCATCAGTTATTTTGCTACACAAATATCAAATCCCATCTACTACTTTAAGACATTTCCTAATCTAATTGCCTCAGCATCACCTGATTTAATTCGACTTCATTCCATATTCCTCGTTTTGCTTTTGTTGATGTTCATCTTATATGCTCCTTTAAAGACACTGTCCATTCCGTTCAACTGCTCCTCCAAGTCCTTTGCTGTCTCTGACAGAATTACAATGTCATCAGCAAACCTCAAAAATTTTGATGAAGGTTTCTCGGGTCTCCAGCCGGGTGGTAGCGTTGATATCTCGCGACGTTTCGGGTAGTATGACACTTCTCGAAACGTCGCGAGATATCAACCCTACTTCGCCAGAAGATGGGTAGTATGACACTTCCCGAAACGTCGCGAGATATCAACGCTACCACCCGGCTGGAGACCCGAGAAACCTCCATCAATAGTTTACGCCGGGAAAGCCTACAGTCACATATACTCAAAATTTTTATTTCTTCTCCCTGGACTTTAATTCCTTCTCCAAAATTTTCTTTTATTTCCTTTACTATTTGCTCAATATACTTATTGAATAACGTCGGGGATAGGCTACAACCACTGTCTCACTCCCTCCTCAACCACTGCTTTCCTTTCCTGCCCCTCGGCTGTTATAATTTTCATCTGGTTTCTGTACAAATTGTAAATAGCCTTTCGCTCCCTGTATTTTACCCCTGCGACCTTTAGAATTTGAAGGAAAGTATTCCAGTCAATATTGTGAAAAGTCTTCTCTAAGTCTACAAATGCTAGAAACGTTGGTTTGCCTTTCCTTAACCTATCTTCTATGAAAAGTCGTAGGGTTAGTATTGCCTCGCGTGTTCCTACATTTCTCCGAAATCCAATCTGATCTTCCCCGAGGTCGGAGTCTACCAGTTTTTCCATTCGTCTGTAAAGAATTCGTATTTTGTAACCGTGACTTATTAAACTGATAGTTCGGTAATTTTTACACCAGCCAGCATCTGCTTTCTTTGGAATGCGAATTATTGTATTCTTCTTGAGTTCTGAGGGTATTTTGCTTGTCTCATACATCTTGCTCACCAGATGCAAGAGTTTTTTCATGGCTGGATGTCCCAAGGCTATCAGTAGTTCTAACGGAATGTTATATATTCCCGAAGCCTTGTTTCGACTTAGGTCTTTCAGCTCTCTGTCAGATTCTTCAAAAATGGTTCAAATGGCTCTGAGCACTATGCGACTTAACTTCTGAGGTCATCAGTCGCCTAGAACTTTGAACTAATTAAACCTAACTAACCGAAGGACATCACACACATCCATGCCCGAGGCAGGATTCGAACCTGCGACCGGAGCGATCGCTCGGCTCCAGACTGTAGCGCATAGAACCGCACGGCCACTCCGGCCGGCTTCAGATTCTTCGCGCAATATCATTTCTCCCATCTACATCCTCTTCCATTTCCATAATATGGCCTCCAAGTACATCTCCCTTGCATAGACCCTCTATATACTCCTTCCACCTTTCTGCTTTCCCTTCTTTGCTTAGAACTGATTTTCCATCAGAGCTCCTGATCTTCATACACATAGTCCTCTTTTCTCCAAATGTCTCTTTAATTTTCCTGTAGGTATCCCCTGTTGCATGCTTATCTACTGCATTTTTATATTTTCTCATTTCACTAATTAGATTCAGCATCTCTTGTGTTACCCAAGGATTTCTACTAGCCCTCGTCTTTTTACCTACTTGATCCTCAGCTGCCGTCACTATTTCATCTCTCAGAGCTACCTGTTCTTCTTCTACTGTGTTCCTCTCCCCTGTTCTTGTCAATCGTTCCCTAATGCTCCCTCTGAAACTCTCTAAAACCTCTGACTCTTTCAGTTTATGCAGGTCCCATCTCCTACAATTTCTATCTTTTTTAGTTTCTTGAGTTTTAACAGTTCATAACCAACAAATTGTGGTCAGAGTCCACATCAACCCCTGGAAATGTCTTACAATTTAACCTGGTCCCTAAATCTCTGTCTAACGATTATATGATCAATCTGAAACCTTCCGGTGTCTCTAAATCTCTTCCACGTATACACCCTTCTTTCATGAGTCTTAAACCAAGTGTTAGTTATGATTAAATAATGCTCTGTGCAAAATTCTACCAGGTAGCTTCCTCTTTCATTCCTTTCCCCCAGTCCATATTCACCTACAACTTTTCCATCTCTTCCTTTTCCTACTATGGAATTCCAGTCCCTCATGACTTTAAATTTTCGTCTGCTTTAGCTATCTGAGTAAGTTTTTTATCTCATCATACATTGCTTCAGTTCCTTCATCAGCTACAGAACTAGTTGGTATATAAAGTTATAGTACTGTGGTGGGCTTCGTGTCTATCTTGGATACAACAATGAGTTCATTACTCTGTTCGTAGTAGTTTCTCCACGTTCGTATTTTGTGTTCATTATTAAACCTACTGCTGCGTTACCCATATTTGATTTTGTATTTATAACTCTGTATTCACCTGACCAGAAGGCCTGTTCCTCCTGCCATCAAACTTCACTAACTCCCACTATATCTAACTTTAACCTATCCATTTCCCTTTTTGAATTTTCTAGCCTGCCCGATTACATTCCACGCTCCGATCCGTAGAATACCAGTTTTGCTCCTCCTGATAATGGCATACATACATGCATACGAACATTTCTATAATATGTATTGATTAAACAGTGTCGGTCCTAGAAGAAAACATTGCTTTGTGCTTCCTCTGGAACAAAACTGACTGCGAAGATGAACAACGTCATCGCCTGTGAATGATTCTACATGTCCATGCAAAATGGTGTAGTATGGCTACTGACGAAACAAAGACTTTTTATTTCATTGACGAGTCCAAGCAGCAGTCCATGCAGGGAAGGCATTCGAATCCAGCAAAGTCTGAAAAATTCAGATTAACAGACACTGAGGTGACAAAAGTTATGGATACCTCCTAATATCGTATTGGACCTCATTTTGCCCGGCGTAGTGTAGCAACTAGAAGTGCATCGATTTAAAAAGTCACTGGAAGTCCCTTGCAGAAACACTGAGCCCTACTGCCTCTATAGCCGTTGCCGGTACTGGATTTTGTGCACGAACTGAGCTCTCGATTCCGTCCCATAAATGTGCGATAGGATTTCATGTCGGGAGATCTGGGTGGCCAGATGATTCACATCAACTGTCCAGAATGTTCTCCAAACCAATGGAAAATAACTGCGGGCCGGCGACATGGGGCATTGTCATCCACAAAAATTCCATTATTGTTTGGGAACCTGAAGTCTATGACTGGCTTCAAATGGTCGCCATGTAGCTGAATATAACCATTTCCAGTCAATGATCGATTCAGTGGGACCAGAGGACCCAGTCCATTCCATGTAAACACAGCCCACACTATTATAGAGCCACAACTAGCTTGCACAGTGCCTTGTTGACAACTTGGTTCCATGGCTTTGTGGGATCTGTGCCACACTCGAACCCTACCATCAACTCTTACCAACTGAAATCATCTGATCAGGCCACAATCTAGGGTCCAACCGACATGGTCAATATGGTCACGAGCTCAGGCGACGTTGTGCTGTTAGCAAAGGCACTCGCTTCGGACGTCTGCTGCCACAGCCCATTACCGCCAAATTTCACCGCACTGTACTAACAGATGCGTTCGTCGTACGTCCCACATTGATTTCTGCGGTTATTTTACTCGTGTTGCTTGTCTGTTAGCACCGACAACTCAACGCAAACGCCGGTGCTCTCGGTCGTTAAGTAAAGGCCGACGGCCATGGCGTTGTCTGTGCTGAGAAGTATTGCCTGAAATCAGGTATTCTCGGCACACTCATGAATCTGTGGATCTTGGAATATTGTATCCCCTAACGATATTCAAAATTGAGTGTCACATGCATCTAGCTCCAACTACCATTCCGTGTTTAAATTCTGTTAATTCCCGTCGAGCGACCATAATCACGTTGCAAATCTTTTCACCTGAATCACATGAGTACAAATTACAGCTCCGCCAACGCACTGTCCTTTTGTACCTTGTGTATGCGATACTACCGCCACCTATATATGTGCATATCACTATCCCATGACCTTTGTCACCTCTGTGTAATATCCACAGATAATCGTGGCATCTGCGTTCTGGTATGCTACTCATGGGTCCTGTCATACACTCTATACACCTAGGCATAAGATTCACAACCGGCGATGAGCAATGCCTGTTCCTAATGCCGCGCACTTTGTGCAGAAGACTTGAAACATGTAGGGTGGAAATTCTTTTTTTCTTCCAACATGTTTGTTACACATCCTGAAACCATAGACACTTCTTACAACACATTGCTGTTCTCAACCTGCCACATAGCGATACGTGGACAACTTTGATTCACGACTGTCTTCAATCCTAGGTGCAAAATTATAAGCAGAGGGTTTCAAAAAAGAATGTCTTACAGTACCAAAAGAGGTTCAAGAATAATCGTGCGTATATAGAAAAAATCAGACATTGTATGTCTATGGATCCTATAATTAAATCTCGCTTTACATTGTTTATGGTTTTTCTATGAACCGTCTCATGGATTGGAAACTACTTTTACGTATACTAACATGATTACACCTGACCAGACATTCCCCATATTTTACTTGACACTCACTACGAAGAGCACGTTTCAAGATCCCCTTGGGGCTACCTTACTTCGAAACGGTCATAGTTTTGAGAGCATCTGGGAACTTCCTGGTTTTTTTTTTAATACAATTGGCCAGGGTAAACACGGATTTTTTCTTCTTGTCTGGAGAAACTAGACTGATCGGGAGTAAACAGATTTTAATAAATCATAGCTAAAAGTCACTTAACAAAGACTGGCCCGTAAGTAGTTTCTTTCGTTTTATATTAAATAACTAACTCATTGTCGACAGAATGTATGTGTCCAGGAAAATAATGTCGGGGTTCTGCAAGTATTTGTCCGGTATCGCCAATTTAAGTGACTGCAGGTCTATTTACACCTAATATAGACTACAACACTTGAAATTTTTATGACACAAATAATGCATACTAATACCTCTAACAGAAAAAACAGTCTATGTTCGTTTATGATGTTCTGCATGCATTGATAGTTGTTTCGGAACAGCCACACTTCCTTGTTTGGTTTATTTATCTTTCGCTCTTGCTCCTAGCTTCGGATCGTGCACCATTTTCAAGTTATCATTCCTGGCATCATCCCAGATATAAACTATTGGCGCTAGCGAGAGTGAAAGAGAGACCAAGAGACGAACGAGATAAAACAGAAGTGATGAAGATGCGGGAAAGGAAAACGGCATGACTCATCTACAAAAGAAAAGACAAAGAAGTGTAACTAATGGAAGATGTACTGCTTAACCGGGGAAACTGAGCATATACGTTAACTTTTAGGGGGCAAGGGCGGAGAATGACAGAACCAAGTGGTTCAGCTTTTTCTTAAACGCAGCAGGGCACTTAGTTGTGCACGGGGTGCAGAACAACTCGACGGCAGCAACACATTGCCGATGCTTTTGTTTTGCGAATGGGCACAGTTAGGATTCTAGATAAATGAATGTCGTGTTGCAAATATGAAATGGCCCAGCGAGTACTCTTAACATTGTAGGTGGGTGGCTGATTTCTGAGTGCTATATATATTTTAACACGTCAAGTTCCGTAGGACCAAATTGAGGAGCAAATCTCCAAGGTCATGGAACGTGTCAGTACATGAACTTACGACATAAAAGTAATAACAAATAAAAATAAATGTTCATGAAGCTGAAAAAAAAGTCCATAAGTTTAAGTAAACGCTATCAGCAATACAATAAGAATCAGCTTAATTTTTCAAGGAACTCCTTGACAGAATAGAAGGAGAGGCCCATGAGGATTTCGATTTGAAAGCGCGTGGATTACTGCTAATATTTTTGAATTGTAGTGGCAGCTTATTGAAAATGGATGCAGCAGTATACTGCACACCTTTTTGCACAAGAGTTAAGGAAGTCCGATCCAAATGGAGGTTTGATTTTTGCCGAGTATTAACCGAGTGAGAGCTGCTTATTCTTGGAAATAAACTAATATTGGTAACAAGAAACGACAATAAGGAGTATACATATTGAGAGGCCAATGTCAAAATACCCAGACTCGTGAACAGATGTCGACAAGAGGTTAGTGAACTCACACCACTTATTGCCCGAACCACCCGTTTCTGACCCAAAAATATCCTTCTAGACTGGGAAGAGTTACCCCAAAACATAATACCATACGACGTAAGTGAATGAAAATAAGCAAAGTAGACTAATTTACGTGTCGAAGTATCACTCACTTTTGATAGCGTTCGAATAGTGAAAGTGGCAGTGTTAAGTCTTTGAACGAGATCCTGAACGTGGGCTTTCCATGACAGCTTACTATCTATCTGAACACCTAGATATTTGAACTGTTCAGTTTCACTAATCATATGCCCGTTCTGTGAGATTAAAACGTCAGGTTTTGTTGAATTGTGTGTTAGAAACTGTAAAAACTGAGTCTTACTGTGATTTAACGTTGGTTTATTTTCTACAAACCAAGAACTGAGGTTATGTACTGCACTACTTGAAACCGAGTCAATGTTGCACACAACATCCTTTACTACCAAGCTAGTGTCATCAGCAAACAAAAATATTTTAGAGTTACCCATAATACTAGAGGGCATATCATTTATATAAATAAGGAACAGGAGCGGCCCCAATACTGATCCCTGGGGAACCCCCTACTTGGCAGTACCCCACTCAGATCCCACATCACAGCCGTTATCAACATTATGAATAATGGCCTTTTGCTGCCTGTTGCTAAAGTAAGAGGTGAACCAATTGTGAGCTACTCCCCTTATTCCGTAATGGTCCAACTTCTGGAGCAATATTGTGAGATCAACACAGTCAAATGCCTTTGTTAAAACAAAAAATACGCCAAGCGTTGGAAACTTTTTGTTTAGCCCATTCAGTACCTCACAGAGAAAGGGAATATAGCATTTTCAGTTGTCAAACGACTTCTAAAGCCGAACTGTACATTTGATAGCAAATTGTGTGATATAAAATGATCAATTAACCTTACATACACAGCCTTTTCGATAACTTTCGCAAACCCTAATGGCATAGAAATAGGTCTAAAATCATCTACATTATCCCTTTATCCCTTTTTATAAAGCGGCTTTACTACTGAGTACTTTAATCGCTCAGGAAACTGACCATTCCTAGAGGAAAAATTAATCAGTCACTCGGTGTAGAGCATAGAGGGGAGGGGGCTCCATGTCGAAAGTTGTCTACCCTTGCTTAGCGCAAGGGCAGGGTTGCAACGGTAACCGCGAGGTTCAGGCGGGCCATGCAAACAAATAAAGAAAGAGAAATAAAAAGAAGAAAGTGGAGGCGGCGCACATGCGCTGAGCTCGGCACACGAGCGAGTGACCAGTGACCCGTGCACCCTAGATTGTTGCAATGAGTGCATCGGGCACAATATGCGGACCTAGTTTACGGAGTCAATAGAGGTCAGTATCGTTTGTCGCAGGTCAGGGCGAATCTACGCTACGTGGACACGTGGCGCCCTGCACAGCTGTTGCCACTGAGTTCCCCCAGTCACTAATTTGAAGAGCAACAACTGGCATCTACCACTTTTTTAGACGTGTCATTACAGCGTGTAGCTCATGCCGTACGCCACGTGTTGTGCTATATTACGGGCATTGTTCTCATGTGTATACAAGTTGCGTTTACAGCGAAAACGTAGCGTATTTCCTTGGGATATTCCTGAAATGACCTTTCCTCTTCCCAGGTACAAACTGATTTCCTTTATGTCCATCTCTTGTAATGTTTTTACCCCATTTATTACAGTTGCCGTATTATCACAACTAAAAAACAAGTGTTGAGAAGCATATGTTTTATGAAACACTTGTTTACAACTTAGAAAGTTTACTCCAAAAACTTAGTTTTTGTAGTCGCGTGTGACAGCATTCTTCATAAGCCTTCCGACTTTCTGTGAAAACTTGGTCCTTTAAAAATACATAGACTCTCTATGCAGGATATACTGGTATAATAGTGAAACCCCGACACGATGAAAAAAACAAAAACATGGGTCTGAATTGCAAATACATGAATGTGTTTACAAGCCACCAAATAGTATTCTACTTAGTTCTTACGTATTCAAAAATAAACTTTTCGATAAATCTCGTATCTAATTGGGCTCATATTTCAACTACGTCACTTGCGCAACGTTGGGGAATGTGGTAAATGATAGATGAGATCTCAATATGGTCCAGGATAGACAGGTCTGTGCGATCTCCCCTAGTTAGCTCTGAGCACTATGGCACTAAATTCCTGAGGTCATCAGTCCCCTAGAACTTAGAATTACTTAAACCTAATTAACTTAAGGTCTTCACACACATCCATGCCCGAGGCAGGATTGGAACCTGCGACCGTAGCGGTCGCGCGGTTCCAGACTGTAGCGCCTAGAACCGGTCGGCCACTACGGCCGGCTTCCCCTAAGTCCTTTCAGTTTTCTCTGTGCGGTCTTCTCAAGAGTCAGGTTTACAGCACTCTTATTTAGAAGGTTGAAGAATTGGAGCAGCGAATAGTACAGTCTTGGCAAAATTTAAGAGATGATCCTTTTTTTTAAGGGATTCGTAATTGGCTGCAGAGACGAGTGCAGTGTTGCATAAAAATGCGATGACATGTCGAATATCATTCATAGGTTCAAGCGTACAGTAAATTTTAACATGTAACGCACTCAAGTAGTACTGTATTTATTGTTAAGGTACGTCAACGGTGGAAAACACGTTTGTACTAACTAGGACAATACTTCAGTGGTGGTTTGTAACCACACATTCTCAGTTATCTCGCAGACTGCTGGTTTGCAGGCCCTTTTCGATTCGTACTATTACATTATTTCATACATGTTATTATACAAGCTACAGAAAGCGAAAGGCATGACAAATTGCGATACTTCTGAAACAGTAAAGTTGGTGAACCGCTCTGTAAAAAGAAGAAGGGTATGCCTTTGGGCTGTCGCCGTTGTTGACGATCGCTGTGGTCCACGTGTCACTGATATAAGACGACCTTCTGCCGTAGAACAGCCCAACACCAGAGGACAAACAGATTAACCTCTGCTACGGTGTTTCAGTGAGTCTCGATCCCTAACAGATGCTGGTCTTGCATTCGTGCTAATACAAGCTTGGCGACTGGATTGAAGACTACTAAGCACTATACCTACAGAAAAATGTTCTGTTTCATAGGACAGACGTATGATAGGGCACACACATTAAAGCTTTACAAGGCTCCCGGAGTGGCGGTTGTTTTACACTACTGGCCATTAAAATTGCTACACCACGAAGATGACGAGCTACAGACGCGAAATTTAACCGACAGGAAGAAGATGCTGTGATTTGCAAATAATAAGCTTTCCAGGGGGGAGCATTCACACAAAGTTGGCGCCGGTGCCGACACCTACAACGTGCTGACACGAGAAAAGTTCCCAACCGATTTCTCATACACAAGCAGCAGTTGACCGGCGTTGCCTGGAGAAACGTTGTTATGATGCCTCGTGTAAGGAAGAGAAATGCGTACCATCATGTTTCCGACTTTGATAAAGGTCGGAATGTAGGCTGTCGCGATTGCGGTTTATCGTATCGCGACATTGCTGCTCGCGCTGGTCGGGATCCAATGACTGTTACCAGAATATGGAATCGGTGGGTTCAGGAGGGTAATACGGAACGCCGTGTTGGATCCCAACGGCCTCGATCCTTGAGTCAACAGACGGGGACGTTTGCAAGACAACAACCATCTGCACCTACAGTTCGGCGATGTTAGCAGCAGCATGGACTATCAGCTCGGCGACCGTGACTGCGGTTACGCTTGACGCTGCATCACAGACAGGAGGGCCTAAGATGGTGTACTCAACGACGAATCTGGGTGCACGAATGGCAAAACATCATTTTTTCGGATGAATCCAAGGTCTGTTTACAGCATCATGATGGTCGTATCCGTGTTTGGTGACATCGCGGTGAACGCACATTGGAAGCGTGTATTCGTCATCGCCATACTGGCGTATCACACGGCGTAATGGTATGGGGTGCCATTGGTTACGCGTCTCGATCACCTCTTGTTCGCACTGACGGCACTTTGAACAGTTGACGTTACATTTCAGATGTGTTACGACCCGTGGCTCTATCCTTCATTCGATCCCTGCGAAACCCTACATTTCACCAGGATAATGCACGACCGCATGTTGCAGGTCCTGTACGGGCCTTTCTGGATACAGGAAATGCACGACTGCTGCCCTGGCCAGTACATTCTCCAGATCTTTCACAAATTGAAAACGTCTGGTCAATGGTGGCCGAGCAATTGGCTCGTCACAATACGCCAGTCACTACTCTTTATGAACTGTGGTATCGTGTTGAAGCTGCATGGGCAGCTGTACCTGTACACGCCATGCAAGCTGTGTTTGACTCAATGCCCAGGCGTATCAAGGCCGTTATTACGGCCAAAGGTGGTTGTTCTGGGTTCTGATTTCTCAGGATCTATGCACCCAAATTGCGTGAAAGTGTAGTCACATGTCAGTTCTAGTATAAAATATTCGTCTAATGAAGACCGTTTATCATCTGCATTTCTTCTTGGTGTAGCGCTTTTAATGGCCAGTAGCGTATTTTTTGGTGTTTCGATTTTTTTCCGTTTCTGTAGTTCCTCTGCCCGCCATTAAGTGAAAATTATACGCTGTAACAAATCAGAAAGTGGTTTAGATGCAGGAAAAGGAAAGGAACTATCAAACACATGATAAAGTTGCTTCTCTCACGTTAATTGGAATATGGTTAAAAGTTCCAACATGTGTTCAGTATGGTCTCCTGACTCATCAACATTCTGCACATGGAGAACTGCTCGCTGCATATTCAGTGTAATCAGAGTGATATATCGTTGTATACTATTCCTCAGATCAGGAAGTGTCTGGATACCTACCTGACAGACACGATCTTTCAGATATCCCCACAACCATAAGTCGCATGGATTTAGGTTCAGGGATTTGGAAGGCCACAAGTCTTGAAATTCCCTAGAGACGATGCAGTCATTACTGAAGGTTTATCAAAGTAAATCTTTCACCTGGCAAACGACATAGGTACATGTGGTGTCGCCTCATCTTGCATAGTGATGTGGATGTAGTTGGGTTCGCGCAGAGCTGGAATTTGATATCGGCACAGTCTTGACACTGTGGAGCTCGGCGTATTGAATTCCCTAACCATTTCCGAAATGGAATGTCCCATGCGTCTAGCTGCAACTACCATTCTGCGCTCAAAGCTTGTTAATTCCAGTCTTGCAGTCATAATCAGTCGGAAACCTTTTCACATGAGTCACCTAAGTACAAATGCCAGCTCCGCCTATGCACTGCTCTTTTATAGCTTATATACGCGATACTACAGCCATCTGTATATTTGCATGTCGCTACCCCATGAGTTTGGTCACCTCACTCTAAAACTACCACTATTGGCCCGGCTGCTCAATAAAAATTTGGAAATAAACTGAGTTTTAGATCATATCAAAAAACAAAAGTAATTTGAAACGTAGCGTATGTATATCAAACATGTGCAATAAACGAAACCATTGTCACCACTACAAACAACGGAAAACGAAACTAAATGTTCGAAAAGAGCTTCAGAACGTTTATTCACCCAGACAGAATGAATAGAAAAAAGAGCATCAACATTGTCCGGCTGTAAAAGTGATCGTCTAGCATTGAGAATGAAGTCAGCAGAACTAAAATTTCTTTCAGAATCAGAGCTACATGCTTGTATACACAATATTTTTCTGGCGATCTCGCGAAGAGTCAGAAAATTTTGCCCGTTTGTTTTCCAGTAAGAAGACACAATTTCTTCTATTTTGCAGTTCTGATTTTAATATCTCTCCTATTCATCTATTGGAGTAAGACTATCACAGACATCTGCCTACAAGGAGAACTCGTTTATTTTCTCTGGTAGTGGACTTTTTGTGGAATCGGTAAAAGTATTGCCTCTTCATCACCCTCGCATGCGTCTTTCATAAAAAGGAATTTTACCTGATGGGAAAAATACGAAACCTTCTTAATATATAGTTTTGCAAATTCGCGCCAATGTGAGCTCTACTCTGAATATGAGATTGTGTTGAAAATAAAAACAAATATACGGTTGTTGAGCCCGTTTGGAGTACTTCATTGAATTTTAGGGCTCCGCCAAGGCCGCTCACAATTTCGATCGGGCGATCTGACAAAGTGTTCTCGTATATTCGTCTGATCTTTAAGCGAAGTAACTTCGAATCCGAGCTTATGAGGCCTATACTCGATTCTGTGACCGACCTTCGTTTCGACTGTAACTGGCCCTTTGGAACGGGCCACTGGCGACCACTGGCATAGCAGTAAATGGATTTACGCGTCTCGCCTCTACCATCACTTCACGTCTCTCGTCTTCAGATATTTTTAAATGCCGCAATGATGATCAGAGAAAGGTTACTACTTGATGACACCTCTGGTCAGCTAACTTTTCCTCTGAGTATAACTTAAGCCGTTTACGTAAATCTCCTATTTCAAAGGCTTCTCCGTCCTGAGGCACCTGAGTCAAATACTGTCGTAGTGTCGTCTTCCGCGCCAGCAGAAGGTACCCTGTAAGGGATTTCTCCAGTTTTAACTCCTTGAACACCTCCTTCAAGGGCTACAAAACCGCTAACGTTTGAAAATGCTTGCTATAAATTGAACAATAACGTATAAGAATTACAATAATGGAATAACAAACATACCGTGATAAGAGGAATTAGTTCGTTCAGCAGCGTGATACCAATTCCTTCAATTCAAGCTGCTTCCTGAGACAGCTTTCCGTACAAAGCCGAATATTGACTTTCTACCCATTCTATGTCAGCCGCGTATTACCACGAGTATCGCTGGACTGTTCCAAAAATGGTTCAAAAAGCACTATTGGACTTAACATCTGAGGTCATCAGTCCCCTAGACTTAGAACTACGTAAACCTAGCTAACCTAAGGACATGACACACATCCATCACCGAGGCAGGATTCGAACCTGCGAACGTAGCAGCAGCGCGGTTCCGGACTGAAGCGCCTAGAACCGCTCGGCCACAGCGGTCGGCTGGACTGTTCCAGTGATCTACCAACAACATTGAGAAGGTTACTTTTCTTCGCGTAAGTGACAATCTCTTTCCCCGTAGTCAAAATACCATATCTTGTCGACAATTGACGCATATATACTCCACATTTCCTAGCACCTTATTTACAACATTGCAGGAACAACTGAATCGTGGATAATCAGGCAGGGCAGCGACAATGTTGGTGTCTTGATCAGTTGTAAAATACATGTCTCTCAAAGCAGTGTCGTGGATACCAAGAGATATAAACAATCATCTTCGAATATTATCACACGTTTTTGGTTCATTTCTCAATTGGTTGGTAAACAAAACAAAACATGAGAGGTCATCCAAAAAATACAAGACTACATGTCAGATAGTGATTTCTTCTCCTTCTACATCTCCACATGTGTGTACCTGGAGAGCATTCATCTTTTATTATATACGTTATTACTTCAGTTATATTAATTATATCTCTAAGGGCTTTAGCACTTTCTCCATGTGCCGCAAGACTGTTGTGCGATACTTTCCCGTAAGTCGCTGCAGGATCTACTAATGTCCAAAAACCCTTCACATCCCATAGTTCCGTACAACCTCAAATCTCGCGCACACATAGCGACGTATTTATCAATAATTATCTTCTGAGCAGGTTTTTGCATGCGTTTCTCAGTCACACAAGACCCTCATTTATTACGCATATACGGATCGTGAGAAATGTACGAAGTAACACTTAAACCTTTAGCATGAGAGTAAGTTTCACTGAACAGCACACAGTATATAAAGTTAACGTTTTTCCCAGCGCTATACACTATAGACTTAAATACTATCCAAACTGAACTTTAAAGTTTCGTTTCAGGCCGTGTACATCTACATTGGTAACTGATTGATTTGACTTTTACTTCCATTTTTCTCGACACGCTCTTCTTCCTTTGCAAATCACGCTTAGTTTCAGCGCTCATTTTCTGAGCTAAGAAAAAGTACAGAAGCTGCGCCATCCCACCAAGCACTAGCACTGCTCTACTGGGTTTTCGTAGATTACTGCCCAACACGGCGTTCACTGCTGCCACCGCCTGCAGCACACCAAGGTGCATAATACTGCTCGGTCCATAAACTGACGTCATCGCCTCCGTAGCGTAGCGGCGGCGTAACTACCTACCACGCAGGGGGCCCGGGTTCGATTCCCGGCAGAGAACTGGGTGTTGTGTGACCTTCATCATCTTTTACTCGCAATCCGCCGAACGGCGGCCGAACCCTCCAGAGTGGGGCCTCCCAGCCAACAATGCCATACGATTATTTCATTTTACGGGCTCGTTCAGTGCGGAGCAATGCAGCCACGGTCCGCATGCTGTGCTCTACGAGTGACTGCTAAAGTGGATGCGTGTTGCACACCGATGCTTGTGTGTCGCACCGTGAACTGCGCGCGCGACTGCTACGGTCGCCGGTTCGTATCCTGCCTCGGGCATCAATGTGTGTGATGTCCTTAGGTTAGTTAGGTTTAAGTAGTTCTAAGTTCTAGGGGACTGATGACCACAGATGTTAAGTCCCATAGTGCTCACAGCCATATGAACCATTTTTTTGAACTCGCGCGCTCGCTGCGTCCGAGACCTCTACATCTACATCCATACTCCGCAAGCCACCTGACGGTGTGTGGTGGAGGGTACCCTGAGTACCTCTATCGGTTCTCCCTTCTATTCCAGTCTCGTATTGTTCGTGGAAAGAAGGATTGTCGGTATGCTTCTGTGTGGGCTCTAATCTCTCTCATTTTATCCTCATGGTCTCTTCGCGAGATATACGTAGGAGGGAGCAATATGCTGCTTGACTCTTCGGTGAAGGTATGTTCCCGAAACTTTAACAAAAGCCCGTACCGAGCTACTGAGCGTCTCTCCTGCAGAGTCTTCCACTAGAGTTTATCTATCATCTCCGTAACGCTTTCGCGATTACTAAATGATCCTGTAACAAAGCGCGCTGCTCTCCGTTGGATCTTCTCTATATCTTCTATCAACCCTATCTGGTACGGATCCCACACTGTTGAGCAGTATTCAAGCAGTGGGCGAACAAGCGTACTGTAACCTACCTCCTTTGTTTTCGGATTGCATTTCCTTAGGATTCTTCCAATGAATCTCAATCTGGCATCTGCTTTACCGACGATCAACTTTATATGATCATTCCATTGTAGTCCAGTCCAGCTGCAGCCCGCGGGCAGAGCCTCTGTGCCCGATTCTAAAAGGTGAGAACAATTACCTGCCCTCGTGTACGATGTGTTCTCTGTCTAGTAACTTTAAAGCATCCCAGTGCCATGAACCTGCACTGCAATATGGATTACTATGGACAGACTCAGTCCTTGGCAGACATATATTGTGTCAAGTAGGTGTTCGAGCATAAATTTCCCTCACCGCTGGTTGCTGTTCGATACAGTTCCAAGATGCCACCACATGAGCAAATTACGGAATATTGTGCCGGATTTACACTGAAGCGCTAAAGAAACTGGTACAGCCATGCGTATTCAAATGCACGGATATATAAACAGGCAAAATACGGCGCTGCGGTCGGCAACGTCTATATAAGACAACAAGTGTCTGACGCAGTTGTTAGATCGGTTACTGCTGCTACAATGGCAGCTTATCAGGATTTAAGTGAGTTTGAACGTGATGTTACAGTCGGCGCACAAGCAATGGGCCAAGCATCTCCGAGATAGCGATGAAGTGGAGATTTTTCCGTACTACTATTTCAGTAATGTACCGTGAATATCAGGAAATCGGCAAAACATCGAATATCCGACATCGCCGCAGCTGGAAAAAGATCCTGCAAGAATGGGATCAACGACGACTGAAGAAAAACGTTCAACGTGACAGAAATGCAACCCTTCCTTGCTGCTGATTTCAATGCTGCACCGTCAGCATGTGTCAGCGTGCGAACCATTCAACGAAACGTCATTCACATGGGCTTTTGTACCTGAAGACCCACTCTTGTAGCCTTGATGAGTGCTCGATACAAAGCTTTACGCCTCGCCTGGGCCCGTTAACGCCGACATTGGACTGTTGATGACAGGAAAAGTGTTGCCTGGTCGGACCAGTCTCGTTTCTAATTGTATCGAGCAGATGGGCGTATACGGATATGGAGACAACGTCATGAATCCATGTACCCTGCATGTCAGCAAGGGACTGTTCAAGCCGATGGAGGTTCTGCAGTTGGAGTGGTAGATCTAGATTCGACTCTGACAGGTCACACGTATGTAAGCATCCTGTCGCATCACCTGCAACCATTCATATCTATTGTGCATTCCGACGGACTTGGGCAATTCCAGCAGGACAATGCGACAACCCACAAATCCAGCGTAGCTACAGAGTAGCTCCAGGAACACTCTTCAGAGTTTAAACACTTCCGCTGGCCATCAGACTCCCCAGACATGAACAAAATTGAGCATATCTGGGATGGCTGGCAACGTGCTGTTCAGAAGAGATCTCCAACCCCTCGTACTCCTAGGGATTTATGGACAGCCCTGCAAGATTCATGTTGTCAGTTCCCTCCAGCACTACTTCGGACATAGTCGAGTCCATGCCACGTCATGTTGCGGCACTTCTGCATGCTCGCGGGGGCACTATCCGACATCAGGCAGGCGTACCAGTTTCTTTGGCTTTTCAGTGTATGATTGGGTTGAAGATTTCCTAACAAATAGCGTGTTGTCTTTAAAGATTATTACTCATTTCATTTCTTTCGGTACTATATTCGTTGTTTTCAATGCAAAATACGTTACAATATTACTTTTAAAGGCGTAAGACTACACCTGGAGATGGACTTTACACTTCTTTAGGTGATAATCTCATTGATTTCCAAACATTATTCGTTGATTTCGCCTTATATTTGACACGAAAATTCAGTGATTTCCCGTACGTATGTTGGCTGTCTACATTTCAAAATCCTACAGAGATGTCTAATGTTGCGTGTGCAGTGTAAGACATGTTGTAAAACAGGTCTCCCTACATGTAAAAGTTCTGTGACATCGTTGCTGCCGAACTTGCAGTAAATCTCGTGTTCTCGGATTTCAGCACAAAGGCTAAACAACGGCGTCTCAGTACCCGTGTCCGTGTGGAGTAGATCTCTACTGCAATAGTGGTGCATGACATACACCATGTGATCAAAAGTATCCGGACACCCCCAAAAAACATACATTTTTCATATTGAGTGCATTGTGCTGTCACCTACTGCCAGGTATTCCATATCAGCGACCTCAGTAGTCATTAGAGATCGTGAGAGAGCAGAATGGGGCGCTCCGCGGAACTCACGGACTTCGAACTTGGTCAGGTGATGGATTGGTTGTCACTTGTGTCATGAGTCTAGTTCCAACTACCACTTCGCATTCATTTCTCCTCTTTAAACGAGGCATCAGAACAACGTTTCACCAGGTAACGCCGGTCAACTGCTGTTTGTGTATGAGAAATCGGTCGGAAACTTACCCCATGTCAGCATGTTGTAGGTACTGCCACCGGCGCCAACATTGTGTGAATGCTTTGAAAAGCGAATCATTTGCATATCACAGCATCATCTTCCTGTATGTTAAATTTCGCGTCTGTAGCCCGCCATCTTCGTGGTGTAGTAATTTTAATGTCCAGTAGTGTATTAAGATCCACTTTTACAGTTTTGTAATGCCCATGGGGACATCATAAATTGCGGTGACTTCAGCGTGATTACTGTGTTTGAATTCAAGCGTCATTTCTGTTAGCCTCACTGTGCATTTCTGTTAGTTTCGTCCTTACGTTTTGCATATCAGTGTAATTTTTATGACAAGTATTAAGCGCAACCGCAGGTATTCGCACAAAGTTTTTTAGTGTAGTGACTTGTAGAAAGTTGGGAACATCTTGCCACAGATGTATGAACAAGTGTTACTTAGTGCACTGTTTTTATTGTATTTTTGTTTTATTTATCAGTTGCCGTGCTAGTACTTGGTCGTGGAACAGTATAGTACATGGTTTACAAAACGTTGATTAGAAAATTTATAAAGAAAATAACTTTAAGAATTAAGAAAAACAAAAAAACGTGAAAGAGTGTATCAGTAAATAACACATTACGGAGAAACGTTGTCAACCTGTCCGAGAAACGTAAGGAGTGTGGCACAAGGAAACATGAAATCTTAGATATGAAGACTTGGGAATCGTTAATCTTATTTTTTTCCAGTTTTGTTGGAAATTTATTACAACTGAAACCTGATGAATAGTGCACACCTTTCTAAACGTTATTCAAACGCAAATCGTTTTTCCGCCTAGTGTTAACTAGATGAATGGTGTAGTTTCTTCTGAATGAGTGAGTATCGTCAACAACAAATTCCATGTACAGTGCTGGCAGCGTTAGAATTCCGACGCACCTCAGCAACGGCCTATATGAAGTTCGCGAAATGACGCCGCAGATGTGCCTGGCCTCCCATTTCTGGGCGAAGAACTTTCTTGGTCAGTCACAGAGATACCACAGAATACGGTAACATTGGAAATAATAGATTTAAAGTAAATGTCTTGTGGACAGTGGATGTTATTCTTAAAGTGCAATAGTTGCACAATATCTTGAACATGGCATTTCATCTTGCCTATTCGCCTACCCTCTCTGCTAAGGATTTAAAATTGTCGACTTCAGTGGTTGTTTGACCACCGTGTGGCGGTAAAAATTTTTCTTTTACACGAGTTAGTTTATTTCAATAGACTAACGAGGGCAGTTAGATCGCGCTCATGTACTTAAAACGTGTTGAATATCTGGTACAAGGGATAGAGGAGATGAGTACTAATCGCTCTGCTAGAGAGATGGAGCGGTGGTTAACGGACTGCAGTAGAGGGAAAACCCTTTTGATTCAGGTTTCCAGTGCTTTAAAATCATTTGATCGAACACAGGGGGGAGACTAACAACACACCTATTCCTTTCCCACAAATGTGTAATTTAAAGCAATTCTCTGCCTCTATTAGTAACACTGACGCTGACGAGATGCTCAGCTAGAGCCTTGAGTGATCAGCGGCGTTCCTCTCTGAAGTGTACATTCTAAATAAAATAAAAGTGGCAATCGTGAGACTGAAACCGGCGCCCTGTGACGTCGACGTATTTAACCATTACATCATCGTCATTCTTATCGCAGTCGTCCGAATTTCCTAATATAATTCCCTGATAATCACTTGATTTAATTCAGCTACGTCCCATTAGCCATGTTTTACCTTCGTTGGCGTTCATCTTATAACCTCACTATCCATTCCATTCAGTTGCTCTTCCAAGGTCGTCCCTCACCTGAGAGACTTAAAATTTCCGTGATTTCCCTAAATCGCTTCAGGCAAATGTCGGGATGGTCCCTTTTAAAGGGCACGGCCGATATCCTTCCCAATCCTTCCCTAACCCGAGCTTGCGCTCCGTCTCTAATGACCTCGTTGTCGACGGGACGTTAAACACTAACCACCACCACCACCACTTAAAATTTCATCTGCAAACATCAAGTTTTTCATTTCCTCTCCTTGAACTTTAACTCACTTTCCAAATTTCTTCTCGGTTTCCTTCACTGCAACCTCACTGTACAGATTTAGTTCCATTGGACACACGCTACATCACCGGTCACTCCCTTCTCACCTGCTCTTTACCTTTCATGTTCTCCGACTTTTATAACTGTAGTCTGACTTGTGTGCTGCAAATAATCTTTCGCTCTCTGTACTTCGCCCCTGCCACCCTCATATTTTCAAAGAGATTCAGATCGGTGTTCTTCCAGAAAAGACATGTATGCTATTTCATGATAAAATGTCGTAATTAATCTAATCACTACAGTTTTGTGCACTGTTGTGTTGGTAGTATTGCTGTTAAGTGACTTTGAAGAGTGGGGAAGCGGTCAGATGTCGACGTCAATTGGTATCTGCTGTTGTTATTAGTAGTTGTTATTTTCATGTGGAGCTTAGCAACATGTATTTTGTGGTGTATTGCGTTGGGAAATACAGCACGAAACTGAAGGTATAGAATTTCTGTGTTAATTTATACTAATTAAGATATTTTATCATTAAATACGGTATACGTCTTTATTAATAAACGTGTGAAGATGTTCAAACCATTCTCGAAACGCGTAGCGTTATATCTAGTAAATACAAATGTGACTGACAGCAGTACAACCCAAATTAACCTGTCAACTGACTGACTTCATTTTTCAGTACATTGTTAAGAAACTCTTTCGGTGTGCGTGTGGCAGAAAAAGATTGTTGTCGCTAGTTTCAGGAACTTAATCGACCAGAAGAGAGGCAAACCTGTACTGGTATAGGTATACTGGTATCAACAAAGCCTCATGGGAAAGAGTTTGGCTGAAAGTAATCAGTTGAATTATAACAATGTACGATGAGATTGCTTGATTCATTGTCTATGGCAAGAACTGCTTTTGTTGCTGTGTGAGTAATTATGAGGTACCGGTATAAGACTACTTGCAAAAAACAGAAAGCACGCTAATGTCACAGTAATTTAATGTGAAAGGGTTATTGTAGATCGTGTTCAGAACACAATGACCATAAGTGTGTAGAACTGGCGCAAAGGTTGTAATACACCGTGGAAGGGGCTTCTGGCTTGACTGTAACCGCGGCACTAAGTGAGAGAGGGTGGTGAGCGCATCGTCTTCGTTTTGATAGAAAGCTGACTGCACCTAGGGCGATGTAGGGACTGGAGCGAAGAAAATGGAGCGCTCTAGCCACTAGGCTATCACGACCATTCCAACACACAAGGATATAATAACGCTTTTATAAGGTGTGATCAAAAAGATTTCGTTCGAAGGCCACAAAACCTTTTGCCTGCATGTCGGTGCTTATATACGCGTATCGGAGCCGCGGTGAGTTGCACAAACGCTGCAGTAATACCCACAGCCGGAAACTTTTCAATCGCCCTTTTTACACTGCGTTTATTTGTGACATATAGGAAACTTGCATAAACGGTAGGAGGACAGGATACAGAACAGTTTAGGCTGTACACGATGCTCACTCCACAATACGGTCGGAGGAAGGTGTCACAAAGACTCTCCTCAAGTCTAGGGTGAAGTTCATTTTCCCCTCTGTTAGTTATAGAGGAAAGGCAGCTAGGTATCCTCCTCTATATACTGATTGGTTGTTCGAGAGCAACAGATCGTTCCACGGAACTCGAGTACATGGTTTAACACAGAGTCACTTCCGTTAACATGTTGGCCGGCCGGAGTGGCCGTGCGGTTCTAGGCGCTACAGTCTGGAACCGGGCGACCGGTACGGTCGCAGGTTCGAATCCTGCCTCGGGCATGGATGTGTGTGATGTCCTTGGGTTAGTTAGGTTTAATTAGTTCTAAGTTCTAGGCGACTGATGACCTGAGAAGTTAAATCACATAGTGCCCAGAGCCATTTGAACCATTTGTTAAAATGTTGTTGTTCTCGGATGCGTTTAGTTCCACAAAAATGGACTAACTACACAGATGTATCCACAGACGAAGGAATAAAGCAAAAATAGGGGTAAGTTATAGCTTTAAGAGTCGAATGTCTTAAGACCAAACCGACACGTAGAACGCGTGACTCGTCGTAAACAATACATTGAGATACAAATACAGAGAAGCGTTTAATAAAAGTAGAAGATGTATGGAAATACAAAACCGATTTGTCAATTTGAAATAGCACGTGTAACGTCAATACGTAGTTTCCGATGAGCAAAACAGCCCATACAGCGATATGTAAGGCTGACAGGCAGCTGCACGGAAAGTCATTACCATTATTTCTGCAAATTTGCTCTCGTGTTGTAGTGGTGTGAGGACAGGATTTGCAGGCACTGCACATACCACTGGATGGAAGGGTGATAGCGTTGCGGTCCAGTTCATTCGAGTGGATTATAGTAAATATCGCAGTCGCTCTCGGGTGCCATTATCCAAGTATGCGCAACACCGGTCCTCTAAATTTACCCAAAAATTTTGCAGCATTCCCACTTAGGTTTCCAAAGAATTTCTGTTATTCTTCCGTGTGAGCTATATCGACTTTTTATGAACATACAGTACTCTGTAATAGGTCATACTAGCATCTAGCGAGCGGTTCCCTTTACAGATAACACCGACAGGTCCAATCAATGTTTCGCCTTACGCAGAAGTAAAACGTCGAAGATAAACGGTTCAGACAAGAACAGAGCAGAAGCTTTTTGGAATGTGATGCTACATGAGAACATTAAGGGTTACAAAGATAGATCGTATAATTAATGGGGAGGCACCAAATCGAATTGGGGACAAAAGAAATTTATGTAAATTGGAAATTCGTGGTAATGTCTTATGGGACCAAACTGCTGAGGTCATCGGTCCCTAAGCTTACATAATATTCAAGCTAACGTAAACTAACTTACGCTAAGGATGACACTCACACCCATATCCGAGGGAGGACTCGAACCTCCGACTGGGGTAGCCGCACGGACCGTGACAAGACGCCTCAGACCACGCGGCTACGCCGCGCGGCAGAACTATATGGCACAACCACACTACAAGGAGTGATACGTTGATAGGTCACATCCTGAGGTAACAATAAAAGTCAATTTGACGATGGAGGAGAAATGTGTGAGTGTATGGGGGTTGGTTTGTTTGGGGGAGAGGAGCGAATTATCGGTCCCATCAGATGAGGGAAGAATGGGGAAGAAAATGGACCATACCATTTCACATGAACCATCCCGGCATTTGCCTCAAGCGATATAGGAAAATCACGGAAAACCCAAAACAGCATTGCCGGACACGGGTTTGAACCGTCGTCCTCCAAAATGCGAGTCCAGTGTGCTAACACCTCTCTCGGTTATGTGTGTGTGTGTTTGTGTTTGTGTGTGTGTGTGTGTGTGTGTGTGTGTGTGTGTGTGTGTGTGTGTGTGCGTGTGTGCGTGTGTAGGTGGGGCGGAGGGGGAGGCGAGTGAGGGGGGAGGGGTGAGAATGTATAGAGGGAGCCAATGGCTTTACTACAGTAAACAGGGTCAAATGGATGCATGCCGGCCGCGGTGGCCGAGCGGTTCTAGGAGCTTCAGTCCGGAACCGCGCTGCTGCTACGGTCGCAGGTTCGAATCCTGCCTCGGACATGGATGTGTGTGATGTCCTTAGGTTAGTTAGGTTTAAGTACTTCTGATGACCTCAGATGTTAAGCCACATAGTGCTTAGAGCCATTTGAACGATTTGAAATTGATGCACGTTGCTGCACTTATGCAGAAATGAACAGCCTTATCTTGAACTGCATAGACTAGCACGGAAAGCTGCTTCGAAAAAGTCTTCGAATTGCATACCACAACAGCAACAATGACAACAACACAGCACACTTTACGATGAAACATACCTGGCCACTCACACGTAATGCAGAGTTGTGACAAGAGGCTGGTCCCTCAGTATAAATGGAGACAGACCTTATGTACTGATGGAAAGGGGCTGTAGAGCATTGCGACGGGCGGTTGTAAAAAGTCGCATGAAATTAGCGAAGGAATCACTCGTAAGATCTAAACTGCTACCAGCGGTCCAGTTACCACAATGATTGCGAGTTGGAAGTTAAAAAGAACAGTACAATGGTCGAGCAACTCCTCATACGCCACACATATCACATTTCTGTAATGAACGTTAAGTGACGGTTGAGTGGGTATAAACAGCAACAACAGCGGACAGTGGATGACTGGTAACGCGTGATTTGGAGTCATGAATCACGCTATACCCTGTGGTAATCCGGTAGAAGGGTCTGGGTTGGGCGAATGCTTGGTGAACGTTACCTGCTGTCATGTGAAGCGCCAACAGTAAAGCACATTGAAGCGCCAAAGAGACTGGTATAGGCATCCGTATTCAAATACAGAGATACGTAAACAGGCAGAATAAGCCGCTGGGGATCGGTTACTGCTGCTACAACGGCAGGATATTCAGATTTTAAGTGAGTTTGAACGTGGTGTTATAGTCGGCGCACGAGCGATGTGACACAGCATCTCCGAAGTAGCGATGAAGTGGGAATTTTTCCGTACAACCATTTCAAGAGTGTACAGTGACTATCAAGAATCCGGTAAAACATCAAATCTCCGATATCGCTGTGGTCGGAAAAAGATCCTGCAAGAACGGGACCAACCACGACGGAAGAGAATCGTTCAACGTGACACAAGTGCAGCCCTTCGGCAAACTGCTGCAGATTTCAGTGCTGGGCCATCAACAAGTGTCAACGTGCAGACCATTCAATGAAACATAATCGGTATGTACTTTCGGTGCCGAAGGCCCACTCATGTACCCTTGATGACTGGACGACACAAAGCTTTAAGCCTCGGCTGTGCCCGTCAATACCGACATTGAACTGTTGACGACTGGAAACAAGTTGCCTGGTCGGACGAGTCTCGTTTCAAACTGTATCGAGAGGATCGACGTTTACGGGTGTGGAGACAACCTCATGAACCCATGGGCCCTGAATGTCAGCAGGGGACTGTTCAAGCTGGTGGAGGGTCTATAATGGCGTGGGGCGTATGTAATTGGAGTGATATGGGACCCCTGAAACGTCTAGATACGACTCCGACAGGTGACACGTACGTAAGCATCCTGTCCGATCACCTGCATCTATTCATGTCTATTGTGCATTACCACAGACTTGGGCGATTCCAGCAGAACAATGCCACACCCTAAAAGTCCTGAATTGTCACAGAGTGGTTTCAGGAACACTCTTCTGAGTTTAAACAGTTCCGCTGGCCACCAAACTCCCCAGACATGAACATTATTGAGCATATCCGGATGCCTTGCAACGTGCTGTTCAGAAGAGGTCGCATTTCCGTCGTACTCTTACGGATTTATGAACAGCCCTGCAGGATTCATGGCGTCAGTTCCCTTCAGCACTACTTCAGACATTAGTCGAGTCCATACAGCGTAGTGTTGCGGTACTTCTGCGTGCTCGCGGGGGTCCTACACGTTATTAGACAGGTGTACCAGTTTCTTTGGTTCTTCAGTGTATCGAGGAGTTGGTGTTATTGTTGCAGGTGTTTTTCGTGGTTATTTCGCGTAAGGAAACGCTAAATGCGGAAAGACTAGAACAAATTTTACGGTCTTGTGTAATGTGTACGGTAGAGGAACAGTTCAGACTTGATGACTGTATATACTTGCACGATAATGCACCGTATCACATGCGTCTGTGAAACAGTGGTTTGTGGACAATAACATTCCTGAAATTGACTGGCCTGCCCAGAGTACCGACCTGAAAGCAGTAGAACACTTCGTTCCAGTCCGCGGCGCTTAATCTGGCTTCAGGTCTAGGCGATGAACGGGCTGTCATTCCTCAGCAGACATTCAGACACTTAACTGAAAGCGTCCCAGCAGAATACAAGCCGCCATAAGGACGAAGGGTTGACACAGTCCATACTAATGTCCTGTAATAGAAGTCTGGATACTTTTTATTGGATAGTGTATCTACATGTACATTTATACTCCGCAAGCCACCCAACGGTGTGTGGCGGAGGGCACTTTACGTGCCACTGTCATTACCTCCCTTTTCTGTTCCAGTTGCATATGGTTTGCGGGAAGAACGACTGTCTGAAAGCCTCCGTGCGCGCTCGAATCTCTCTAATTTTACAGTCGTGATCTCCTCGGGAGGTATAAGTAGGGGGAAGCAATATATTCGATACCTCATCCAGAAACGCACCCTCTCGAAACCTGGCGAGCAAGATACACCGCGATGCAGAGCGCCTCTCTTGCAGAGTCTGCCACTTGAGTTTGCTAAACATCTCCGTAACGCTATCACGGTTACCAAATAACCCTGTGACGAAACGCGCCCCTCTTCTTTGGATCTTCTCTATTTCCTCCGTCAACCCGATCTGGTACGGATCCCACACTGATGAGCAATACTCAAGTATAGGTCGAACGAGTGTTTTGTAAGCCACCTCCTTTGTTGATGGACTACATTTTCTAAGGACTCTCCGAATGAATCTCAACCTGGTACACGCCTTACCAACAATTAATTTTATATGATCGTTCCACTTCAAATCGTTCCGCACGCATACTCCCAGATATTTTACAGAAGTAACTGTTACCAGTGTTTGTTCCGCTATCATATAATCATACAATAAAGGACCCTTCTTTCTATGTATTCGCAATATATTACATTTGTCTATGTTAAAGGTCAGTTGCCACTCCCTGCACCAAGTGCCTATCCGCTGCAGATTTTCCTGCATTTCGCATGGAACTTCCGACACTATCTACTAGGTCATTTATATATATTGTGAAAAGCAATTGTCCCATAACACTCCTCTGTGGCACGCCAGATGTTACTTTAACGTCTGTAGACGCCTCTCCATTGGTAATAACATGCTGTGCTCTGTTTGCTAAAAACTCTTCAATCCAGCCACACAGCTGGTCTAATATTCCGTAGGCTCTTACTTTGTTTATCAGGCGACAGTGCGGAACTGTATCGAACGCCTTCCGGAAGTCAAGGAAAAAAGCATCTACATCTAAGGTGTGATACGCCAGATGTCCATCACTAATGTTAGTATCAGATACAGTCAGATTATTTCTCTTTGTTTCGACCATTATATTGCATTCATCCACATTTCAAAAGAGTCGAAATTTTGTTCTAGTCTCTCTCCTCATATGCAGGGTGTTACAAAAAGGTACGGCCGAACTTTCAGGAAACATTCCTCACACACAAAGAAAGAAAATATTTTATGTGGACATGTGTCCGGAAACGCTTACTTTCCATGTTACAGCTCATTTTATTACATCTCTTCAAATCACATTAATCATGGAATGGAAACACACAGCAACAGAACGTACCAGCGTGACTTCAAACACTTTGTTACAGGAAATGTTCAAAATGTCCTCCGTTAGCGAGGATACATGCATCCACCCTCCGTCGCATCGAATCCCTGATGCGCTGATGCAGCTCTGTAGAATGGCGTATTGTATCACAGCCGTCCACAATACGAGCACGAAGAGTCTCTACATTTGGTACCAGGGTTGCTTAGACAAGAGCTTTCAAATACCCCATAAATGAAAGTCAAGAGGGTTGACGTTAGGATAGCGTGGAGGCCATGGAATTGGTCCGCCTCTACCAATCCATCGGCCACCGAATCTGTTGTTGAGAAGCGTACGAACACTTCGACTGAAATGTGCAGGAGCTCCATCGTGCATGAACCACATGTTGTATCGTACTGGTAAAGGCACATGTTCTAGCAGCACAGGTAGAGTATCCCGTATGAAATCATGATAACGTGCTCTATTGAGCGTAGGTGGAAGAACATGGGGCCAAATCAAGGCATCACCAACAATGCCTGCCCAAACGTTCACAAAACATCTGTGTTGATGACGTGATTGCACAATTGCGTGCGGATTCTCGTCAACTGGCGGTGAATCGAGGAAGTACAGTACATACTGACGAAACTGAAATGAGCTCTAACATGGAAATTGAGCGTTTCCGGACACGTGTCCACATAACATCTTTTCTTTATTTGTGTCTGAGTAATGTTTCCTGAAAGTTTGGCCGTACCTTTTTGTAACACCCTGTATTATCCAACAACGATACATCTGCGCAGAAAACAACTATCTGGTTGTGCCGCAGACACTTGTTTATTTATGTCGAGAACATGATCGGTAACGCTATGATTGCTCGTTAATTTCGTTCCTGCTGAGCGTTCACTCTCCGGTATAACACACTAGGCTCCATTAGCAAATCGCAGATCCGTGGGGATACTGTGTGTGAATAGTTTCAAGTTTCCCAGACTGGCTTTTTAGTGACTTTCCCCCAAATCGTGGGACCACAGAAGTTTGTCTAGTGAGCGTGATTTATCAGCGGCGCTCATTAAGAGCCCGTATCGCCCGCGGCTGCACACAAAAAGCCTGGACCCGAGCCCCAGCCCGCCCTCGCTTCCCCACCCCGGGCCTATCGCTCTGCGAAATTTCTTCTGCATTCAACACGCCCCCTCTCCTTGGGCGCGACCTCGCTGCCTCCGTCTTTCTGTAAAACACTACACATAGCGAACGGTTCACTGCCTTTGACCATCATCGGCAAGATTGCAGCACACACGTAGATGTAACATATGCTCCACTAGTATGATGTACTCGTACTTCTCGAGTGTTTCCGAGAAATCGAGGTTAAGAGTTTTAAGAGCCAGTTGAATGCCATACGAGAGCGATAACTTACGAGACAAATGTACACATCCACATCGATACTCTGCAAATCACATTTAAGTGCCTGACAGAGGGTTCATCGAACCACCTTCACAATTTTCTATTATTCCAGTCTTGTATAGCGTGCGGAAAGGACGAACACCTATATCTTTCCGTACGAGCTCTGATTTCCCTTATTTTATCGTGGTGATCGTTCCGCCCTATGTAGGTCGGTGTCAACAAAATACTTTCGCATTCGGAGGAGAAAGTTGGTGATTGGAATTTCGTGAGACGATTCCGTCGCAACGAAAAACGCCTTTCTTTTAATCATTTCCAGCCCAAATCCTGTATCATTTCTGTGACACTCTCTCCCATATTTCGCGATAATACAAAACGTGCCGCCTTTCTTTGAACTTTTTCGATGTACTCCGTCACTCCTATCTGGCAAGGATCCCACACCGCGCAGCAGTATTCTAAAAGAGGACGGACAAGCGTAGTGTAGGGAGTCTCCTTAGTAGGTCTGTTACATTTTCTAAATGTCCTGCCAATAAAACGCAGCCTATGGTTAGCCTTCCCCATATCATTTTCTATGTGTTCTTTCCAACTTAAGTTGTTTGCAGTTGTAATACCTAGGTGTTAAGTTGAATTTACGGCTTTTAGATTAGACTGATTTATCGTGTAACCGAAGTTTGAGTTCCTTTTCGTTATTTAGGGTCAACTGCCACTTTTCGCACCATTGAGATATTGTTTTCTAAAACGTTTTGAAGTTTGTTTTGATCTTCTGCTCACTTTATTAGTCGATAAACGACAGCGTCATCTGCAAACACCCGAAGACGGCTGCTCAGATTGTCTCCTAAATCATTTATGTAGATAAGGAATAGCAAAGGGCCTATAACACTACCTTGGGGAACGCCTGAAATCAGTTCTGTTTTACTCGATGACTTTCCGGCAGTTACTACGAATTGTGACCTCTCTGACAGGAAATCGCAAATCCAGTCACATAACTGAGACGATATTCCATAAGCACGCAATTTTACTAAGAGCCGTTTGTGTGGTACAGTGTGAAAAGCCTTCCGGAAGTCCAGGAATGCTGAATTGATCTGAAACCCCTTGTCAATAGCACTCTGCACGTACTGCATTCCACTCACGCCATTTTCTTATTTTCCTAATATTCCTGCAAACACCGGTATCCATACAACGAATCGTATTTCTTCAAAAAGAAACAACAACAGCAACAACAGTAACAATAATAATCATGGTATAATAATGTTATTTTTATCCATGTTGAATTTTGTGAACTCCACTGCCGTTAATGATACTCCGTGAATGACGCAACCTGTCCCAAATACTTTTAAAATGTTTTATTTTAGAGACATTACCAGTTTCAGGCTACCATACCCATCTTCCGATGGCTAATATTTTTCGTTACGTAGATGTTTTCATTAAAAGCATGTCGTCTGCTCCACACAGCACAAAAATATTTCAGCACTTAGTGTCACTTTATAAGTTGTTTCATTAAAAGACGATAAAGTGCTTGTATATGATGCAAAACAATTGTGCTCACTTACACATTTTCCAGTAGATGGTTTGTTGTGGTCCATGTGGTTCTCTACCTCGATGTATATATTCTTGAATTCGACACATCACGCATGTGTTAAATAAATTTCACACTTCATAATAATCTTAAAATGAGTGTTGAGCATCACATGTGTGCTATTCATTACATTTTGTTTTGTTTACAATGCAACGATTATCATTAAGCAAAGATATCATATTGACCAAGGATGTAACCAGAGCAAAGATGATATATGGGATGTGCAAAACGCATCATGTTAGTAACAGAAAAATGTTTTCACCTTAAGCGTAAACATATTATTAAAAGAAAGTAGCATAAACTGCTTTTAGTAGGATTTTTTAATTTTTGTTTTACTGTTAGTGGAAATTATTGCCGAAAAACTTCAAAGGCAACCACTGCATATTATAAAATAGATATGTATATATATTTGATTATCATTACAGTTCATAAGTTAATCGCAAGAAATACAAGTTGGGGGGGGGGGGCAGATAAGAGCAACACATATGTTCATCATGGTAGTTTAAACTTATACAATTATATACTGCTGTCTTAAACTGTGATTGTGTGACTATTATGATTGCAATTTATGTTTGATTTCTGCGAACAGCCTACGGAAATTATTCAGAAAATGTTCATTGGCTAGCTCCAGCTGCTCATTTAGAATGTGTTGGGGTGAGCTGGGGGTGTGAATATATATTTCTAGTTCCCCTATGAGGTGCATTTTTTTCCTTTTTTAGTGGTATGTAGTATCTGTAATAATTAATGTTAGGAACAGAGTGACCATATTGATTAATGTGAGTGGCTATTGCAGATTTATCTAAATTTTTCAGTCTTAAGGCATCCATATGTTCACAATATAAGCTTCTGCTGGTCTGTCCGAGACAGAAGCTGGGACAATTGTCATAAATAATCTATAATTGAAAATAATTGATGTCATCTTCTTCAGACATAACTAGTGCAGCGTAACTTTTATCTGCCTTAACAGTGAGTTACTGCTGCCTAGTAGTCACAGGGTCCGCCATGGGCCCTGATAACTAGTTATGTGCGTGATGGCATCGACACGCCTAAGATCCTGTGGTATAGCCATCCATGCTGCATTCGCCTGGATTCAAAGTTCATCTGTGGTGGTTGGGCACTGGGTCACAGTGCTGCACCTGTCGTTTTACCATATCCCACATATTTTCGATTGGTGACAAGCCTTGTGATCTGGCGGGCAATGGCAAAAGGATGACATCCTGTGACACCAAGAAGGCACGTGTTCGTGCACAAACATGTGGTTGTGCATTGCCTTGTTGAAAAATGAAGTCTGGGGTATGGTGGTGCAGAAAGGGCATGGATACAGGTCGCAGGATGTCATTCACGTAGGTCACACCGGTCACATACCTTTGGACACGTACCACCTGCGTTTTGTGGCTGTACCCAATAGCACTTTACACCATAAGGCGTTCAGTTGGCGCTATATGTCTTGTGCGAATGCAGTCACTGTGATGCCCCTACCCCTGTCTGCAGCGTACCAAAATGCAGCCATAATTTTCGAACAAACAGAACCTGGATTCGTCTGAAAACACTATCTGAGACCATTCCTGTCCCCAGTGACGTTGTTACATACACCATTGCGGTCTAGCATGTTTCTGCACATTCATCAAAGGTAGGCGGAGAAGAGGATGACGCGCACGTAACCCAAGCCGTAATAAATGGCGACGGACTGTCACCCCTGACAGTGTACAGTGTGTTCCACTGTTGTGTCAGAGCCGACGAGGACACAGATCTGTCCTTCAATACCGTTCGGATGAGGTGTCGATATTTTCGGGGGGTGGTCTGGGTGGTGTGGCCTGACCCATCTCGTCGTGTTCTACGGTCTTTCGTGAACCGTTCTGCACACATCCGTTGCACTGCTGAAACTCATTGTCCCACGAGCAGCAATTTCCCGGATAGATGCATCACATTCTCTACAGAAATAATGCTCCCTCTTTCAAACTCACTCGTCCGCAGCTCGTGGTCGTGTGGTAGCGTTCTCGCTTCCCACGCCCGCGTTTCCGGGTTCGATTCCCGGCGGGGTCAGGGATTTTCTCTGCCTCGTGATGACTGGGTGTTGTGTGCTGTCCTTAGGTTAGTTAGGTTTAACTAGTTCTAAGTTCTAGGGGACTGATGACCATAGCTGTTAAGTCCCATAGTGCTCAGAGCCATTTGAACCATTTTTTTTTTTTCAAACTCACTCATTTGAAGGTACGGTTCGCGCATGTGTCTGCGAGGCATCCTGCACGTCTGCTCACGTCACACTGATCCATTACCTTCGATTTATAGGGACAGTGAGAGCCGCAGGGACATTTTACCGGTAGGTGATGTTGCGCCGCGATATCGATGTTGACTTTGAAGCCGCGGGCTGACATAATAAAAATGCTAATCATTTCTGCAGAACACACTAACGCACATGTCCTTTGATGAATTCTTCTCGGGTTATCAGCCCAGTGGTGACGTCGTTTTGTCGCAACGTTTAAGTGAGTTTCGTATCCATCATATTCTTCGCCAGAAGATGATGGGTACGAAACTCATTGAAACGTTGCGAGAAGACGACGCCACCACTCGGCTGATAACCCGAAAAGAATTCGTCAGTGGAATACACCGAGAAAGACTGAAATCACATACACGTGTCCTATGAATATGAAGGTCCTATCTCTCGTCGTTCAAGGTGTCAGGGGAGTGGGTGTTTATATGTCTCTGTGCCAAGTATTATACATCGTGACTAATGAAAACGGAATTCGAAACCGGTATTCCTTCTTACTGCAATAAGTTGCCGTGACTATTAGTCAATTGGTTCGTTCCACATCATAAAGTTAACGAACTAATAAGTCTACCTGATCATTTTGAATGTCAGCGTTTACACTCGAGATGTGAGAATACTTTTCTTTTTCAGATAAGCCTTTGTAGCGGCTGTCAGACTAAATGTAATGTCTTCGATACCTCGGCTATCGTCAGCTATTTTGCTGCGCGAAAAATTATTCAAATGGCTCTGAGCACTATGTGACTTAACTTCTGAGGTCATCAGTCCCCTAGAACTTAGAACTAATCGAAACCTAACTTACCTAAGGACCTCACACACATCCATGCCTGAGGCAGGATTCGAACCTGCGGCCGTAGCCGCCGCGAGGTTCCAAACTGTAGCGCCTAGAACCGCTCGGCCACCCCGGCCGGCTGCTGAGCAAATAACGGAACTTATCAACCTATTGTCTCATTTCCAGACGATGGTTAACGTTAATAGTGTCAGGTGTATCTTTGCAACAAAATAAGACATCTAAGAGTTTGTGGTTCTTCTCACTGATTTTCGAAGCATGCTCAGTGGTCTGTAACACTTGGTTGGTATTTAACAGATAGGGTGACGAACATATAATTTTCATCTTACATATCTATTGATAAGGTAAATGTCTTAACAATATATCTGCGCTTTGTCCAGTAGTTTCAAGAGGCTCACAAAATAAAGCCCTGCCGGACCGGTCATAACGTCTTTACGCTAGTCCCCGGGAGACATAACTCGACTTCCTTTTAGTGGAACTACACAGAAAAATAATTATCAGTAAAGGAAATTCACTTGCATCACTACGTGTAACTATAACTGGAAATAGCGGAGCAAAAATTTGCTTTAACTTTTGTATTTTCTGTCGTTACAAAGTGCGAAAGACGAGCCATCCGGAATCTATGCTACTCTCAAATGCAACATACTTCGCTGAGACAGGAGATTCTTAGTCAGTTGTCGACAGTTTTCTTTCAACTTGGATCAACAGTTGCTAAGAACTTTTGTTTTCTTTTTCTACTATCGTACAAGTCCAGCCTTAGGCCATTTTCAATTATATTGTTGACAAGTCTTTTGTAAAGACAGTACTGTTTCTTCAGTTACATCTATAATTAATTAAAATTAAAGGTAATGATTGAACAGAACACAGAGTACGCTGTTTCTGAGAACTTGCTGCAGGATGGTCCAAATTCTGCGATGGCTAATATTGTGATACTGCTCTCTTGCCATTGTAGTATACAACGCATGTCATTGCCGTTGAGAGACTGGACGGAATAGATGATATTACTGACCGACGTTTCGAGCTTTCGTTTGTATTTTTGTTGGGTGGTTGAGAGCTGAATGAAGCAAGGATGAACGGATAGCCGCAAGCGACGGCATCAGTGAGTGATGGAGAGAGAGAGAGAGAGAGAGAGAGAGAGAGAGAACGTGTACATGGATAGCAGTCTCCCAAGACGAACGGTTGATTTATCTGGTTTGTAATATTTGAGAAATTGTGGAATAAGAGTTGGACAATCGAATTCCACAATTTTACAAGTATTACTGTGCAAATATATCAACCCTTCCTCTTGAGAGTTTGATTTGAAATCTAATTTCACACGCCATTAACCTGGAGGAAAACACATGCTTTCCGCTGTCGGCAGACGTGTTGGCCGCCACATTTTCAGATGTGTTTTTTTTATTTTTCCATTTTTTGCTGTTCCTTAGAGCCGTCCTCCTTTTTTTGTCTTCCCCGCTGCTTATCAAACCTGAGGCAGCGTTTAGACCTCGATGCTGACCGTCCTCGGAAGAACGGAAAGAAAAAACGCCCCTCCGAGCAGTACCGACGGCAGCGAAGCTCGTTCATTATTTTAGATACTATATTTAGAACGATCTAGCGGCGATAACGTTATAAACGTGGCCCTGCGACGTGGCAGGATCGCCTTTCCTTTCCAGCGAGCCCTAGAGCGCCCGCAATGAAGATTCAGGGTCGGTCTTGATCTGAACTCCGCTGCGGGACTGCTCTTAATGCTACTCTTAAAATTCAAACGAGCTGAAAATGGCGAACAGATGAAATGCCATTGCACAATGAGTCTAAAAAAAATTTCTCAAAAAATTTTTATGGTAGGAGATGGTGGTGTGGGGGGGGGGGGGGGGAGGGAATGCTCGAATGGCCGTTTACAAATTTTGGAAACCTCTTTCTTACAAGTATCTCAACAGTTGCAAAGTGCCCTTAGTAAGTCTATTCGAAAGTAGAAGTAAATGACGTAATTGTGACGCCACATCGACAGCCCTTAGCACTAGAAATGTCCAATTGCGACTGCGAGCTCCTGCCAATTAGTTCTCCATTTAAAATTAATTTAGTTTCCTGTTAGATATTTCGAGTGTATAACTCATCAAAGATTTTATGGCCCCATTATTAGCTACGTTCTACTCCACTATAATGCTACGTAATGGGTAGTATAATTCTTTTTTCCCTCTAGTATTACATTTCTGAACACTACTGTCGTATATGAGAGGTGAACAAGTTTAATAAGAGAATAAGCGTACATGTACCAGCCGTCTGCAAAAGTTCCCGGAACAGACGCTGCATATCTTCGGGCCCGTAGATAAATGATAAATGCAGTCTTCTTCAATTAAAAGTTGCCGAAAACTACCACACCGTCTAGGGTGAAAATTGACATATGAATTAGTTATTAGGTTATTTCATCTTTGAAGTCTGCCATTACACGTAACGCTGAGCTCCTAGACGCTTGGTAATTGACTAGTTGAAGTTCTTACTGTAGTATTGCGAACATCTTAATCTATGCAACATTACTTTTGTTTTCTGTGTTGTATTCTTTGTTTTTCGGCCTTTTTTTTCCACAGTTGCACATATACAAGTTGCTTAGGTTACTGGCCACCTTTTGCCACTGTAATTCCGGCCGCTGTGACCGAGCGGTTCTAGGCACTCCAGTCCGGAACCGCGCTGCTGCTACAGTCACAGTTTCGAATCCTGCCTCGGGCATGGCGGTGTGTGATGTCCTTACGTTAGTTAGTTTTAAGTAGTTCCAATTCTAGGGGACTGATGACCTCAGATGTTAAGTCCCATGGTGCTTAGAGTCATTTGAGCAACTGTAATAAAAGTTTATTAAGACCAGACGTGTTTCGCTTTATTCTAAAGCCACTGCAGTAGTCATGTTTTCTTGTTGTTTGCTGCATTCTTCTTCGTCTTCCACGTGCATGTGTTGAGTTTTTGCTCACAGCACTTTCATATTCACATTTCTGTGTTGGGAAATATCACTGTCCTCTCGCCATCCCCGAAAGCACCACCTGTAAGCATTTTACGATTGGAATTCCTGCCCATTCACTGTTTTGGAATCTTGGGAATGGGTGAAATTTTATTCGAAGCTTTTGCGAAATTTTCTCCAGATGGTCCTGGAAGGTTTAATTCAGTTTCAATTAAAGTAGGCTTCCTCCTTTTTAACTTGCCTCAGACAATGCCTGCTTCCAGGGTGCGCAACCTCTTGTGAAGTTTCTTTTGCATTATCACTATGCGTTTGGATGCTGTGCTGCTGTAAATCCGTTCTCGTTAAACTTCTCTGGATTCAGTGGATGTATACCCGTGGTCTTAAATTCAGAAACACCCTGCTCAATGGCAGAAATACTCATGTGGGATTTATTAAATATGCAGGACATATTATAAGGCATGATTTTATTATACATGTTTGCTCTAATAAATTTGTCACATTCATTGTTAATTACTTTCTACAGTGGTCCACAGAAAGATACATCCAAAGATTGAATTTCAAGAGAGATATGGGGAGGTGTGGACACTACCTGGACATGACTCATGGCGACAAAACTGATAAGTATTCAGCGAAATGTGACTGCCATGGTTTTCCAGCAACAAGAGAACAAGAGCATCATGGGTGGGTTTACCGACTTTGTTGAAATGCTCCAAGCACTCTTCATGTAACCTACCATTGTGGAGCAAATATGAAGGGCACCGCCTCTCCGCAGCAGAGATATCATACTCTTCCTGGGACAAATTATCATAGACCGATGCTCAGAAGCAGCAAATCACAGTTACGTTTCTTTCTCTTTCTCAGCTGATTGCACCCCGAATTTGTTTTTGGCCCTCCAAACCTAGGTCTGCCATGTTTCTGAACAGTTGAGATGCCTGTCTCACTCACGTTGCAAACGTTTTAGCTGTAAACTTAAACTTGTTCATTTCAGAAGTTAAATTAGAAAAAAATATATCCACCTCGTCCTTGTTGAACCCTACAATTCTACCAGTACTTGTTGGTGAGGGATTTTTCAAGGTAATGCTGTTTCTTTTACGGAAAGCAGCGGTGCGTAAAATATACACTATATCTCCATGGTGTGTCTCATGGTATATATATTATTTAATAATTGTATCTTGTGTGAGGACCCATTATAGTATTAGGTCCCTAATGATAATGCAAGACACATATTAAAAGTAGCTAAAAGTGTCTGCACGTACGGTACAGATATTAAATAATGTATATACCATGGGATCGGCCATGAGACATAGAGCATATTTTACTCACATCTGTCCCTCCCCATTTTGTTACGTAGGAATATTATTTGGATATAATAACAGATGTGTACATATATTCTGATAGTTAAATTTACTGTTAGATTTTTCATACTGGTGCTGTTGGATAATATAAGGTGTACTGGGCATATGCCAGGTTCAGATTACTGATAAATAAGTTTAATAAAATTGGTTAGTGATGGACAGTAGGGTCACACAGTTAAATTCACTGTTAGATTTTCAATATTGATGCTGTTGGATAATATAAGGTATGTTGGTCATATACCAGGTTCAGATTGCTGGTAAATCAGTTTAATAAAATTGGTTAATGACAGACTGCAGGGTCACACACGTTGTAATAATATAAATAATTACAATTTCTAAATGACGTCATTAGAAGTGATTTTAGACTTGGTATCTCTGTCGGTTACACTATATTTATGCCGGAATTATGATATGGACTGGACATCGGAATTGTTTTAGTTGTTATTTGGTTTTTATGCTCTCTGTTGTTAGTGGTATTGCATTTTATAATATTTTAACATTACACGTCTATGTACATTTTTTGTGATGTTGCATGGTTTGTTATGTGACATTTTAATATCACAGATTTTTTTCAATAATGTCATGTGATTATTACATTATATAATACTCTATGCAGTTCCTCATTTGGTTACACTATTTGTATCCTCTAACCTCTGATATGAATCTGACATTCAAGTTGTTTTGCTGCCGTCAAATCCAAACATATTTTTATGCACTGATTTTATTTTAATGTTATTTTTCGTGATATTTGCCGCTTCGCTACCTTGTGAAATACTGAAATATTGCAACTCCAAAGTTCTTCCAGTCTGCACATAACGACTCCATTGCTAACATAAAACAGTTATAGATAGGTAATTACGCTATTTAAGTAGTGCATACATATTTTTAACTTACCAAAGCTAGCGAACGAATCAAAATCGCTTTTCCTCTTCTTTCTTGTTACAAACTTATCCATAATTAGAAACTATCACAACAGTATACAGCACATAAACAATAAACGGTAGCACTTAACATTAAATTCAAATGCAAGTAAGAAGTGAACTGATTAAAAAAAAACAACAACTGAGCTCAAGTAATACCAACAATTGGTCTTGGGTGAAATAGGGATGGTCGATAGCCGATAGTGATATGAATGTATAGTTAGTTTAAACCTATCGTCATATGAAGAACAAATCTATCATGGTGCTTGAAAGGCCTGCAGGCTAAGGTCCTTGAAATAAATCCTCACCCTCCACCCCACCCCGCTCGGTATTCCTGCTTTCTTCCGCCGGCCTTACAAACACACGAAATTCTCGACAGTATTGTTGGTAAACATGTTCCTTCGAATAGCGAAACGAGATGGAACTGTAACGCCATAATAATGGCCGCCATTCACAGAAAACGTCCGGTACTGCTCGAGGTTTTAAATGGAATAAGTGAGAATCCAGACTATAGTTGAACGACTACAAGAGAAGCCTGTGGTTTCAAAACTAGCCTCCTACGCTTTCACTGTGTTTTCCTTCTCCCTGTTTTTCACAGAATGTTTTTAAAGACTTGACTGCTTTTCAACATTCTTTAGGAAAAACCAGTGATACACAGGTTTGTAACAATGCTGTCTCATATTGTTAGCTTACATGATAAACTTAATAAATGAAGATAAACTGATGAACTTTTTAAATTCTACAAAAAACTAACTAATTCGCAAGCTGCAGTTTCCGTGAACAGAGATTAAGTGATCGATTAATACACTGGCAACCCACTGATGTCAAAATACAAACAGGAATACTTCGAGATGTTGGATAATATTGTAACATAACTGGAAACAAGATTTTCATGTTGCGATATAGTGCTCTTCCTTAAATTAGGCGATACTACTTAGTTCGCCAATTATAGCTATGATTTCCCTGTAGACGGTACAAATGTATGGTGGGTCCTTCAATCGCTCACAGTTGCGTGTAGAACTGAAGACTGTATTTTCTTCTCTGCATAAAGAAACATACTCTGTCAGTTTGGGAGACGTTATTAAAAGAATGATTGATAATGAAGCGGACCAAATTCTTCCAGAAGCTTTCAAACTATTTTGTCTAATTGGTAGCTTTCCTCGAACACGTTTTTCTAGTCTTAAACGAATGAAAACATATTTGAGGAACAGTATGCCCCGGATCGCTTATCACCTCTTGCTTGTACATCAACTGAAGAACCAGTATTGCCCCAATACTTTAAATCCGAGACTCATGGTATGACGACGTCATGGAAAGATTCGCAAAGAGGAAGGATCACAGAGTTTACTTGTTAACAAGTAACAATGGTCAAACGCCCACTCTACAGTTCGTGTCTAAATAAAAGTGATTGTCATTATGATTATTATTAGCAGTAGTAGTAGTAATATGAGAGATAATTAGGAATGTTAGGTATACATACTGGGTGATCAAAAAGTCAGTATAAATCTGAAAACTTAATAAACCATGGAATAATGTAGATAGAGAGGTAAAAATTGACACACATGCTTGGAATGACATGGGGTTTTATTAGAACAAAAAAAAAACAAATTTCACCAAATGTCCGACAGATGGCGCTGGACAGCAAAACGTCAGTGACTGCGCATGACAATCGTGTATAAAAGGAGCTGTAATGAGAGAGAGAATCAGATGCGCCAGCAGTCGCAACATACTGACGTTACCTGAAAAGGCGCTTTTAGTGAAGCTGTATTATCAGAATGGGGAATGTGCTAGTTCAGCGTTACGATCCTATCGCCATAGACAAGGGATTCGAACGGGTAAAGGTCCGTTGAAAAATGCAGCTGTGGCGAGAATGATTTCGAAGTTAGAAGCTACGGGTTGTTTAGACGATAGACCCCGTAGTGGCCGACCGAGCACAAGGCGTAATGCTGCTGAGACAGTTCAGGAATAAATGGAGACTGTAGCGGGTTCGTCTATACGCGGAGAAGTCAGCGCTCGTGCAGTCGCACGTCGCACCGACATTCCATACACTACTGTTTGGTTGGCACTGAGGCGTACCCCCCGATGCTATCCGTACAAAATCCATCGGCATCGTGATCTGTTACCTGGTGATTTAGTGAAGCGGAGGGCATTTGCGGTGTGGGCGTTTCAAAAGATGGCGGAAGATGACGATTGGTTGAGTAACGTGTTGTAGACCGACGAAGCTCATTTCACGCTCCGAGTGTCTGTCAACGCCCACAACTGCAGAACTTGGGCTACCGAAAATCCTAGAACTGCCGTGGAAACTCCAATGCACGACGAGCAAGTCACGGTATGTGTTGGATTTACTACATCTACCGTTATCGGGCCTTTTTTCCTCGAGGAAATGCGTGATTCTGGTTTTGTAACTGCTACCGTGACGGGTGAGAGATACGCCGATATGTTATAGAATCGCATCATCCGCAGACTGGCTGATAAACACCTGCTGGAACGTACGATATTTATGCAGGATAGCGCTCCACCCCATATTGCTACACGCGTGAAAGATCTTTTGCGCGCGTCGTTTGGTGATGATCGTGTGCTCAGCCGCCACTTTCGTCATGCTTGGCCTCCCAGGTCCCCAAACCTCAGTCCGTGCGATTATTGGCTTTGGGGTTACCAGAAGTTGCAAGTGTATCGTGATCGACCGACATCTCTAGGGATGCTGAAAGACAACAGCCGACGCCAATGCCTCACCATAGCTCCGGACATGCTTTACAGTGCTGTTCACAACATTATTCCTCGACTACAGCTGTTGTTGAGAAATGATGGTGGACACATTGAACATTTCCTGTAAAGAACATCATCTTTGCTTTGTCTTACTTTGTTATACTAATTCGTGCTATTCTGATCAGATGAGGCGCCATCTGTCGGACATTTTTTGAACTATTGTATTTTTTTGGTTCTAATAAAACCCCATGTCATTCCAAGCATGTGTGTCAATTTGTACCGCTCTATCTACATTATACCCTGATTTATTCAGTTTTCAAATTTGTACTGACTTTTTGATCAGCCGGTACATTAAAAGCGAAGGAAAGAGGATGTTTCCTGACCTCACCAGAATTTAGGACCATGATTCGCCACTGATTAAACACCTAACAACAAACACCCACGACAACCATAGCAATTAGTTCCACGGTGAGCCAGGGGGGTTCAATGCGGTCAAGCGTACTCATAATGCCACCTTTTACAACGTGACTTCATTTGCACACCGTAGTGCACCATAGTTGATTCCTCATCGTGAAAGACGACAACAGTCTCTTGCCCAGCTTTTAAAAAATGCACTTCCAGTTACAACTTGCTGAGAGATTACGAGAATTTTAATGACCGAACTGGTCTAGAATTAACCGCATTTTTCCTATCAATACGAACACAAGCTCTATGAAAGCCTATGTAAGGTAAAAAATGTTGCAAGACTAACTCGGTGAGTGTTGAGAGTTTGTGAGCATTCTGTATTACAATAACCTCGCACAAGTCTATAATCAATACAGTAGAATGAGATTTTCACTCTGCAGCGGAGTGTGCGCTGATAGGAAACTTCCTGGCAGATTAAAACTGTGTTCGGGACCGAGACTCGAACTCGGGACCTTTGCCTTTCGCGGGTAAGTGCTCTACCAACTTTGGAAAGGTAGGAGACGATGTACTGGCCGAAGTAAGGCTGTGAGGACGGGGCGTGAGTCGTGCTTGGGTAGATCAGTTGATGGAGCACCTACCCGCGAAAGGCAAAGGTCCCGGGTAAAGCACTTGCCCGCGAAAGGCAAAGGTCCCGAGTTCGAGTCTCGTTCCGGCACACAGTTTTAATCTGCCAGGAAGTACCACATAAAATGTTCGTCAAGGCCAGCAGACATGTCACAGCAGAATATAGCAACCGAACTGAAGCACGACTTTCATTAGAATGTTTGACTTTGGACGATTATACTCACCATATGCAACAGTTCGTATTGTTTTGTGCGGTATTTCTATTTACATGTGGAAAATTGCGAAGGCGCACCTTGAGCACCATTGCTGTGTGATACCACTTTCCGTCATGCTTTGGTCTGATACTGTACAGTAAACACGAAATAACTGTCTCTCCGTATTATGTAATACTATTCACATTGCTGAGATTCTTCTGTCAGCTCACTTTAACTCAGTGTTTATTCTCAGCTTCTACAGTTGTAACCGTAGCTGGTTGTGTGCTAGATGTTGCCTAAAGCCTAAGAAAAGGAGATCAGACTTCCTCAGGTGTCACCTCGCTGAGTCTCGGAATGTTAACTCTGCCATCTGCCTTACTGACTCTATGATGAACAGTATGCAGTCATTCAAAAGGGGCTGCAGCAATAATTCCTTAAACAGTAGATAGCAGTTCTGACACTGCATAAACGTGGACACTATTCCGCTGGTTTCATTTCCACTATGCTTGCAAAACAGCCGAAAAATGTTTGCGATAAACGTAATCTTTTCAAATTCAAATGGAATAGTGCAGTTAAACGGTAGCTCTATGTACAGTTGCAACTCAGGTGCTAAATGACCCAACGATTTTGTCGGATTTTCGGCCTTCTCGTTATATATTTCCGCGGAATGCTGCAAAAAGCGCACATTTAATAAAATAAATGTTCGTTTAGTGTGATTACTTCGGTTAATCGTCGCATAGAACCAAATATATTTAATGAAGACCTATAATTCTAGATGGGCGATATTTTAAGTACCTATTAAAGTAAAACTACCTATTAAGCAAATACGGGCTGAACAGTATTGCCGCGCGGAGTGACCGCACTGTTTGAGGCGCTAATGTCACGGATTGCGCGGCCCCTCCCGCCGGAGGTTCGAGTCCTCCCTCGGGCATGGGTGTGTGCGTTCCTCTTAACATGAGTTAGTTTAAGTAGAGTGTAAGTTTAGGGACCGATGACCTCAGCAGTTTGATCCCTTAGGAATTCCCACACATATTTTTTGAACCGTATTAAATTTTTAATAGGATAGGTTTCCTCAAGAGAGAAGAAAGTAGTTATCTTCCATCTCGTTTGTGGTTAGCAAATTACTATTTCTTTACTATGTTTTTCCCTTTACTGTCAAAATTTTCGTATTTTTAAAGAAATCCTTAAAATTAGTACCTTATCAGCCTGTTACGTACAGGTAGCTCCGGCTGTTATTCCCCTACCGTGAACATATGTCGTTCCATGAGAGACGCTAGAGCTGGCTGACTCTCGCGCATTTGGCGATACGTTCTATCTCATTAAAAGATCCATGGGGGCAGGTGTAACTCACTCATGAAACCAATAGTTAACAGGGGAAACTGCCGTTAATACGTTTAGTTCTAAAATCTTATTCAAGCCTCTTGCGCGCAATCAGGATTCGGATCAAAATTTGTTCTCTCTTCCTCCCGCCCCAAATATAACTTGCTGTTATCCTCACTTTTAACAGGCCATAAGTTCCTACGATTTTAACGATTATAAAAATAAAATATGTAAGTCGGTTTAATGTATTAATAACAATTTGTTTAGGCCAGTGCTTAGTACATCACTGCAACATAAGTTGCAATTGATAGTATTGAATAGTTCGAAAAGCATTCGTCCGAAAATTTCACAAGTACATGTGTCATGCAGTTTACTTAAGAAGTGTTACAGCAAAAAATTCTTAAAGGTCCGCAGTCTAAAGCTAGGCGGGCCTGTAATGACAGGAACACGCTTCCTTCCAATCGTTTCCGACTACGTTCGGGAAATCAGTCTGTCTTCGTGCAGAATGTTCTTCTTTCTTTGTGAATCCTGTTGGTAGCAGGTGTGTGCATGTGCGTCTTTTCCCGGTTGGAAGCCCATCCACGTGATCAGCCTTTCACGCCACCAACATAAATCACAGCTTGTAATTTCTAGAATTCGTCGCTGTCTTCAAGAATTTTAGTTTTCATTCTCTTGTATTCTCCTGAAACTAGCACAGAAATTTGTAAAAATACAAACAAATATATTTGCAAAAATATAATTTTTGTTACTAAACGCATTTTTTTTGGGGGAGAGGGGAGGAGGGGGGGGGGGGATGAATACTCAGCTGCATGACAATGCGATACACTACAGGAAAGTGGGAAATAGAAATTTTATCAGACAGTGGAAACTCATTTATCCGGCTCTCATTAATCTTAATCTCCGGTTCATATGGGTTGTTTTTTAAAGTACAGTCACTGTACAGTATTTGATACTCCGGAAGCAATAGCAGCAACAGTGAGGCCGTTAAATTGAGCCAACAGGCATACTGAATGGCAGTTCACTAGTTAACATTGAGTCTTACAGTACTGCATTTCCACCGTTTGTTGCAAGTTTCAAATGAGAAAGAGAAAGAAATTACGTATATGCACTGTGTGGGATGAGTAAATGAGAATTACTGAAAACAATTTTGCCAGTTTTGGTATCGCAGCTACCACAGTGTCAGTTTCGAAGAATAATCGGAAGGAAATTGAAGACTTGTTTCAAATTGACGAATTCTGATGAAATCATCGCCGTTTGCTCATCTGCAGACAATGGCCATAGCGCTGACGGATTATCTGAACGAGATGACACTCGCTATAAATACATTATGATACATACAGAGGCATCTGGACAAAATATTTTTCCATTTGGAACACCAGGCGGAAACTGCAAGCGCCAACCTAATGCTAGGGTGATCGACTGGTTGATTGATTTTGGGGTATGGGACCAAAGAGCGATGTCGTCCGTCCCATCGGATTAGGGAAGGAAGTCGGCTGTGCCCTGTCAAAGGAACCATCCCGGCATTTGGCTCAAGCGGTTTAGGTAAATGACGGGAAACCTAAATCAGGATTACCGGGCGGGAATTTGAACCGTCGTCCTCCCGAACGCGAGTCCAGTGTGCTAACCACTGCGCCACCTCGCTCGGTCTAGTGTGATCGTCTCGTACATACATGACATATCATTCTGGTTCAAAAGAACATGCTCATAACTTCAGCGTTTACAACTCACCGTGTTTTCCAATAGCTCATCAAAATTGACGATAAAATAATGTATAATTTTTGTGTCACGTGGAAATAAATTGAGCACGATGACATGTCATTCCATAAATCCGAGCGCTCAATCTGTTGCTAACCGATGAAGTGTTTCAGAGGCCACGGATGTACATGTTTGTTCTGGAAAGGCTTTTATGGCAAGAGTGCAGATAATTTAAATAAGCAGCATGCGGCGGAAGCAGTTGTTTCTAAAATCTTTAATCGAGCGACTGGCGAAAGAGAGAATACTGTGGAAGTCGAAATCTTTGAGGATGAAGGGCAGGAGCATGGCATGTTGCGAGTGTACGAGTTTAACACTCGTATAGCAGTGAAGACGGATTAGGATTAGAAAATAAGTGAGAAGTTGACGGAATTGTAATAGGAAGTGAGGTGAAAGATGAAATGAAATGTCGTGTGACGAGGGCTTCCCGTCGGGTAGACCGTTCGCCTCGTGCAAGTCTTTCTATTTGGCAGCTTTCGGCGACTTGCGCGTCGATGGGGATTAAATGATGATAATTAGGACAACACAACACCCAGTCCCTGAGTGCAGAAAATCTCCGACCCAGCCGGGAATCGAACCCGGGCCCTTTAGATTGACAGTCTGTCGCGCTGACCACTTTTTTTTTTTTTTTTTTTTTTTTTTTTTGCCGGACCTAGATTCGAACTCAAGTCCTTTGCCTTTCGTGGGCAAGTGCGCTACCGACTTTTTTTTTCCTAAATAAAAAAAAATGTCTAGTGACTAGGGCATCCCGTTGGGTATACCGTTCGCCGGGTGCAAGTTTTTCGATCTGACGCCACTTCGGCGACTTGCGCGTCGATGGGGATGAGATGATGATGATTAGGACAACACAACACCCAGTCCCTGAGCGGAAAAAATATCCGACCCAGCCGGGAATCGAACCGGGGCCCTTAGGATTGACATTCTGCCGCGCTGATCACTTTTTTATTTTTTTTATTATTTATTTTTTTTATATTTTTTTTGCAATAACAAACATAAACTGCTTCTAGCATTTTTTTTAATATAGAAGACGATGACTTCATAACATAAATTTTTCCTGGGAAACGTAAATAAGTGGACTTTCCACCTTTTTTTTTACATAACTGTGAAAAAAAAATCCTGCTTCCGTCAGGACAAAACAACAACGGTCTACGTTCCTCTTTCAGGCGCGTACCTCGCTAATCCCGTCATACCTCGCGTTGGTGTCGGATACGTCTTCATGTGTGTTTGTGGATCCTCTCCACTGTCCTGGTCCTTTCTTGTTCTAATACTTATAGGTAATAATTACATTCTCCTACCCGGGACACCCCAACTGGGTGGGGGATCAAGCAAGGCACTCCCTAAAAAATTTGCGTAATATGTTCTATATCTCGGATGTCTCATAAGCTGTGAGTGATGTTCCTGTAATAAGGCCCAGAAGTCAAGCACATTCTTACTGCCGTCTCGGAAAAGATAACGCACAGTCAAACCTCGAATCCAAGTCACTGCGTTTGTCTTTGTTCGGGGATAATATGTCCTATCTGGGAGAAGTATGTGCGTGGTTCTACTGTTTGCGGCCCCACCCGAAGGAGGAAGGCGATCATTTTTTTAACCTAACACCATACGTCCGCCGAAGGACCGCATATCAGGCGATGCTCCTCTGTGTCTATAACATTGCACTGCGGACACAGTGGCTCGTCCGCCATATGAATTGTATGCAACCTGGAACGAGTCACGTATTTCCCATTTACCACCTGATACCACAGTGCGCGCGTTCCCGTATCAAGGTGTGGATGGTGCACTGTACGCCATACCACTGACCACGTAACTGTTGGTTGGCGGCGCTCCACGGCATTGTTCGGCCGTCGTCGAGTTAAGATGTGATATATATCACGTGCCGTTGCCGTCCTGGTAGTCGGTAGTTCCATATGTACATAACTGTGTTCCACAAAAAAGGTTCGCATATGGGTAAGCGATGGTGAGATGTGAGCCACCGCTACTGGAGCCGAACGCGAAGGTGGGGCGAGTTCGTCTATCAAGGTGCCCGTCAGACATGTCTGGTGTCGTGTCCACATCTTTATCATTGTGGTTACATAAATAGCCACTGCTCGGTCGCGTACGTGGACTAGTCCAAGACCTCCACGACTACGAGGAAGGGTGAGGGTTTCGTATCCTACCTTAAAAAGCAGACCCGTGCTCACAAAATATCCTAGTGCCGCCAGGATTCGGCGGGCCAGCACCACCGGCATAGGAAGAACTTGTGCCAGGTGGGGGATGAGAGAGGCTAGATAAGTGTTGGCAAAGGTGACCCGTTGTATCATATCCAGTGCCCTTAACCTGTGACTTCGGACACTCGCACGAATTGTTTGCAGAAGATGTCTGTAACTCAGTGCCGCCGTGCGTCGAACGTCTGTAGTGAAGATAATTCCTAGGCATTTCATCTTGTTGATCGGCTGTAATGGTGCTACACTTCCTGTCGGGAGTCCTCTCCCGATGTTCATCGCTCCCGACTTTGCCATGTTCAGGTGACTTCCCGTAGCCATACAATACAAATTAATCCAATGCAAGGAGGCTCTTGCCTCGTCTCCTGACCGTGCTAAAAACACTAGGTCATCTGCGTATGTTCGGCATATAAACTTGTTGTGCCTTATCGTCATTCCTTGGAGTCGATTCCGGAGCCCGCAGAGCAGGGGCTCGACAGCGATGGCATACAATATCGTTGACAGTGGGCACCCTTGTCTGACCGATCGTGAGATGGTGATGGGCCCCACCAAGCGTCCATTGATGAGCACTTTGGATGCGGCTCCGTGGAGTAGTCTCATAACGACGGTGACAAAACTTTCCGGAAACTTCATTTTTGTCATAACGTCCGTGAGATAAGCATGACTCAGCCTGTCAAATGCGCGATCGAAATCTATCGATACCAATACACCCCGGAGACGACATGTTGATGCCAGTGCGATAACATCGCGGTAGTCACTGAGTGCCGTTTGTATATTGCTGTCTCCTCCTAGCTGGGTTTGGTCGAGTGAAATCACTTGGCGTATTACGCGTTTAAAACGTGCTGCAAGTATCCTGGCGTAGATCTTGTAGTCGCAATTAAGAAGGGTCAGTGGCCGGTAGGCCTGTATCCCTGTGCCGCCAGATGGTTTGTGGATGGGGATGATCATTCCTTCCACGAAGGCGGGTGGAAGAGGCACGTTGGGAGACATCAATTCGCAGTACATGGCAGTCCATCGTGGAATCATGAGATCTTTAAATGTACGATAGAACTCTAACGGAAACCCGTCGGGCCCCGGGGATTTGTGCGACGCTCCCTTATCAATCGCTTCCATTACGTCGTCAACTATGATTTCACCTGTTAACTCCAGGTTGGCCGGCTCGTCGAGACACGCGGAGAGCGTTCGTCGGACCTCCTGAAAGGCTGGCTGATCGTGTTCCGCTTCTTCATAGAGATGACCGTAGTGTTCCACGAAAGCGTTGGCAATATCTTTTTGCGTTGTCATGCGGCGACCATCTGGCAGTACGACCGTCTGTATTAAGGTTCTGCGGCTACGTTGTTTTTCTCTGATAACGTGATACATCGACGGTGATTCTCCACGGACTCGTTCAAAGGCTCTTGCACGGATTGCGACTCCCTCCAGACGGCGGCGCGTTATGGAAATTATTTGGGCCTGTGCTCGTTTTATACCGGCTCGACGCTCCTGTGAAGGTGCTTGTACAGAAAGTTCGCGGAGCATCGTGAAATAAAATTCCGTCGTGTGTCGCCTCCACATCATCTGCTCTCTTCCGTATGCAATTAACGCTCGGCGCAATGCAGGCTTAACGCATTCCAGCCACCACTGCAACGTCGTCGGATATGTCGGGAGGCGTCGTTCACACACGTACCAAGCATCTTCGAATATGCGTCTGCACTCAGGTTCCCTGAGGTGTGCTGTATTCAGTTTCCAAACACTGCGACTCCTCCAAACTTGTTGACGACTCAGGGATACCGTGCAAATATATGCTATGTGATCTGAAAAGGCGTCAGGCCACAATTCCGCATCGAGGATCGCAGGTTCGAGACGACGTGTTACGTAAATGCGATCGAGCCGACTTGCAGAGTGACTCGTGACGTAGGTGTATCCACGTCTGTCGCCATGTATCTTCTCCCATGTATCAATGAGATTCATGTCCTGTATGAGTTGTCGCAGCTCCGGGCATGAAGTATAACGTGGGTGTTGATCCTTTAGTGCGAGCACGCAGTTGAAGTCGCCTCCAAATAAGACATTTTCATATCGACCTAAGAATAGTGTTGCAATCTCCTCTGCGTAAAATCGGGATCGGTCGCGCTGTCTGTCGGACCCCGACGGTGCGTAAATGTTAACGACCCGTACTCCCAGCACTGTGAGAGCCAGTCCCCGCGCTGACGGCAGGTACACCACGTCCTCGGCTACTATGCCACTACGTAGAAGTATCGCTGTTCCGCTGCCGCCGTCGGTAGTAGGTGTAATGTACGTATCGTACTCATAGAGGTCGGGGAAGCTCTCAACACATACTTCCTGCAGCAGAACGATGTCGACGTCTGACGCATGCAACATGTCTCGTAATAACTGCAATTTTACAGGCGTTCTGATCGTATTAATATTAATAGAGGCTGTTCGATATGCCTGCCGCTGTTCCTCAGTGCGTAAAGCGCACATGAACGCTTATGTTAATTTGTGTGCTGCTGCCCGGTGACCTGCTGTCTGTGCGTCAATCTGCATCTTCTGCGCGGTTAACATCCGGTGGACGCAGCACTCTCCATTGCGGGTGCGTCGTCAGTGTGTGGGTCAGCATCGGATTCGTCGGCCCAGTTACTGTGCTGGAGGTCCAGCTCCCGTCGCGTCTCTCCGGCCGGGCTGACCGAAGGCGGTGGCGTTGCTGCGGTGGGTGGAGGGTCTCCTTTCCGTCCGGTGTGTCTGTATTCAACCCCTGTCTAGCGTCATTCGCGTCGTACTGCTGTGTGGGGGGTAGAACCTCCCGTTGCGCCTCCGGATGCTCTGTATCGACGTTACACCCAAGATCGTCTGACATGGACTGCAGTAAGCAGGTATCCGACGGCGCTAGCCGTCGTTTCTTGTGGCGCTTCGGCGACCGTTGTTTGCGCGTTTGCGCCTCCGTATCCGAGTGCGGAAGTGACTCCCGGTGCTCAGGGACGAAAGCAGCTGTCGGCACAACCGCAGGATCAATTTCCATATCTCCTACCGATCCTTTCCGCTCGGTTAAGGGCGTCGTCGGCGCCGGAGCGGCAGAAGTGTGCGTCGTTTCGTCACTGGAGGCGGTCTCTGCTGCAGTCGGTTGCCGTAAACTGTCAGGATTCTGTACCTGGTCATTCTTCGGGATGGGATCTGTTCGGAATGCGTCCGCATACATTAGTGGCAGCGGCGTCAACGTGGACGTAGGTACAGGTTCGCCATTTGGAACTTGCACTATCCTCCGCTGCATACATTCGGAACGCACGTGGCCCTCTTTCCCGCATCCTGAGCATGTTTTGGGTTGTCCATCGTAGATGACTATAGCTCTGCATCCGCCGATGAACAAGTACGAGGGTACATGTTGTGTCAGTTCTATTCTGATTTGACGCACCCCATTGAGAACGGGGTAAGTCGTGAAGTTGGACCATTTTTCCTGAACGTGGCTGAGCACTCTTCCATACGGGCGTAAGGCGTCAATGACCAAGTCAGACGGAACCTCGAAGGGAAGTTCGAAAATGCGTATGTTTCGTAAGCCCAGTCCTGCATGATCAATAGTTACTTCTCCAACATGTCCATCAGAGTGACGAAATTTGAGTCCATGTTTAGTATCTCGGATGATTCTGTCACATACTGCATCGTTAATCAGCTTGACGTAAACGACACTGCTCACTATGGAGAGGTGGATTCCGATAAGTTCGTTGTAGTCAAGTTTAACTTCGTCTCGTAGGAACCTTTCTATTTCGTAGGCTTTCGGTCTCGCATATACATTCGAAAAACTAATCTTGAGAGTCGACTTTCGGTATGCATGTGCCATTCTGTATCGAGTCGTCTAAACGCGCGAGTACTCCGAAGAGGTAAACAACTGCGCGAGCGCGAACTACTCCGGCAGGGACGTAAACAGACGTCCGTGCCGTAGCACCGCCGAAGGCAGACTGACCACTCAGCTACCGGGGCGGACAGGTGAAAGATGTAACTGAGGAACAGAAAATAATGTATATTCATGTGAGGAAGGAGGAGGGGGAGTCAATGGAGGAAGATGAAAAGCATCATGAATCTGCAGTGAAGTGCTGGTCGGTCAACTTCGACAAGTTTTGAAAACTGCCGAGGAGGTGATACAGACACTTATGACAAAGAAAATGTAGTTTGTGTTCCAAATTTCCGGATTTTCGATAATACGCCCCTTTTAGTTCGGTTACGTGAGGTTCCACTGTACTTACACAAATGTCCATTAAAACGGCTACATCACGAACATGAGGTACTACAGACGGGAAATTTAACCGACAGGACGAAGGTGCTGTGATATGCAAATGATTAGCTTTTCACAGCATTCACACAAGGTTGGCGCCGGTGGCGACACCTACAACGTGCTGACATGAGGAAAGCTTCCAACCGATTTCTCATACACAAACAGCAGTTGACCAGCGTTGCCTGGTGAAGCGTTGTTGTGATGCCTCGTGTAAGGAGGAGAAATGCGTACCATCACGTTTCCGACTTCGATAAAGGTCGGATTGTAGACTATCGCGACACTGCTGCTCGCGTTGGTCGAGATCCAATGACTGTTAGCACAATATGGAATCGGTGGGTCCAGGAGGGTAATACGGAACGCTGTACTGGATCCCAACGACCTCGTATCACAAGCAGTCGAGATGACAGGCATCTTATCCGCATGGCTGTAAGGAATCGGTTGGAAACTTTCCTCGTGTCAGCACGTAGTAGGTGTCGCCACGTCTCAATCCCTGAGTCAACAGATGGGGACGTTTGCAAGACAACAACCATCTGCACGAACAGTTCGACGACGTTTGCAACAGCATGGACTGTCAGATCGGAGACCATGGCTGCGGTTGCCCGTGACGCTGCATCACAGACAGGAGCGCCCGCGATGGTGTACTCAACGACGAACCTGGTTGCACGAATGGCAAAACGTCATTTCTTTCGGACGAACTAAGTTCTGTTTACAGCATCATGATGATCGCATCCGTGTTTGGCAACATCGCGGTGAACGCACATTGGAAGCGTGTATTCGTCATCGCCACCCTGGCGTATCACCTGGCGTGAGGTTACGGGGTGCCATTGGTTACACGTCTCGGTAACCTCTTCTTCGCATTGACGGCACTTTGAACAGTGGACTTTACATTTCAGATGTGTTACGACCCGTCGCTCTACCCTCAATTCGATCCCTGCGAGATCCTACATTTCACCAGGATAATGCACGACCTCATGTTGCAGGTACTGTGCGGGCCTTTCTGGATACATTCGACCGAGCGAGGTGGCGCAGTGGTTAGCACACTGGACTCGCATTCGGGAGGACGACGGTTCAATCCCGCGTCCAGCCATCCTGATTTATGTTTTCCATGATTTCCCAAAATCGCTCCAGTTAAATGCCGGGATGGTTCATTTGAAAGGGCACGGCCGAGTTCCTTCCGTATCCTTACCTAATCCGATGTGACCGATGACCTCGCTGTCTGGTGTCCTATCCCAAACAGTCCAGTCTGGATACAGAAAATGTTCGACTGTTGCCCTGGCCAGCACATTCTCCAGATCTCTCACCAAGTGAAAACGTCTGGTCAACTGGCTCGTCACAATACGCCGATCACTACTCTTGATGAACTGTGGTATGGTGTTGAAGCTGCGTGGGCAGCTGTATCTGTACACGCCATCAAAGCTCTGTTTGGCTCATTGCCCAGGCGTATCGAGCCCGTTATTACGGCCAGAGGTGGTTGTTCTGGGTACCGATTTCTCGGGATCTATGCACCCAAATTGCGTGAAAATGTAATCACATGTCAGTTCTAGTATAATATATTTGTCCAATGAATACCTGTTTATCATCTGCATTTGTTCTTGGTGTAGCAATTTTAATGGCCAGTAGTATAGAAAATACTGCAAACTGTCTAGCTGACTGGGTGTTGTGTGATGTCCTTAGGTTAGTAAGGTTTAAGTAGTTCTAAGTTCCAGGGGACTAATGACCACGGATGGTCCCATAGTGCTCAGAGCCATTTGAACTGTGTAGCTGCTTTCAGTGTACTCGACGACCTACGTGGTATGTACGAGTAGGTTTAGTTTAGAGTAGCTCTGGCTATAATGGCGACGCTGCTGTTGCAGACACGAAGCTGCCGTACGGCCGGCGCAGCCACGACGTGCAGATGTTCCGCTTCTCGGAGAAGGTGATGCGCAACGTGGTGACGAACGCGACGCTGTACCTGTACCTGCGCGACGCCGGCGGCGGCCGCAGCAGCAGCAGCGTCAACGTGACCGTGATGCGCGTGCTGAGCAACCCGCAGCAGCAGGAGTCGCCCATGCTCGAGGTGGTGTACGTCAAGAACCACGTGTCGCTGCAGCTGCCGCACTGGTACGCCATCGAGATGCAGAAGGTGGTGGCCCACTGGTTCCGCTTCCCGCGCGAGAACCACGGCATCGTCGTGCAGGCCGTGGACAGCTCCGGCAGGCAGCTCGTCGTCACCACCGCCGACCAGGACGAAGGCTCGAGGGTCAGTTTCTACTGCTCTACACCGGCGTTCGGTGCATCGTACCAGTACTACCGGTTTCCTTTCCTATTCCATTCCTTTGTCCACAAGGTCTTTTTGGACCAGATGGTAGTATAGCTAATTCGGATGACATATTCCCTAAAACGTGTATCCAGTTTTTATTGAATAAAGACACCCAGTCACACGTCATCTTGCATTGATGCATGCCTGTATACAGCGGTTCTAGGCGCTACAGTCTGGAACCGCGTGGCCGCCACGGTCGCAGGTTCGAATCCTGCCTCGGGCATGGATTTGTGTGATATCCTTAGGTTAGTTAGGTTTAAGTGGTTCTAAGTTCTAGGGGTCTGATGACCTTAGAAGTTAAGTACTATAGTGCTCAGAGCCTTTTTTTTTAGTGCAACCCAAATCAATACGCACATCAAAAAAAGTTTTGCCTCACCTCGGTTCCGAGAGTTCCGGAACCTGTTCGGAAAAATGGAACCGAGATCAACGCAAACATCATTTCCGTCCTTTTATCCATCATTTTGATATGCAGCTCCTTGTATTTGTCGTGTTTGCAGTACTTGTGGATAGTACGCCACGACGAATACAGGTATGCATCAATGCAAGAAGACGTGGGCTGGGTATTAGAGGTACCGGTGTGTACAGCAATCTGGACCGCCACCTCTGAAGATCTCGCTGTATGGTGGTACAACGTGCAATGCGTGGTTTTCATGAGCAATAAAAAGGACGGAAATTGTTGGATGTGAGGTCCGCCAGTTATGCAAAACACCGTTTTTCTCAGTACCCAAACATGTTTCGACACCACTGTACAATCATCAGTGGGTTTTCCTTATTATTCATTCTGCAATGTGAACATTTTTGTTAAATGATTATAAAATTATGAGCTATTATTGTCCAAACAGCAGATCTTTTTGTAAATACCTTTACATTTGGTGTGCATGAATTTTCTGGATCACTTGTGTGTTGAAACTTCCTGGCAGATTAAAACTGTGTGCCGGACCGAGACTCGAACTCGGGACCTTTGCCTTTCGCGGGCAAGTGCTCTACCAACTGAGCTACCCAAGCACGACTCACGCCCCGTCCTCACAGCTCTACTTCTCCAAGTACCTCGTCTCCCACCTTCCAAACTTTACAGAAACTCTCCTTTCTTTCAGGAGTGCTAGTTCTGCAAGGTCCGCAGGAGAGTTTCTGTACAGTTTGGAAGGGAGGAGACGAGGTACTGGCGGAAGTAGAGCTGTGAGGACGGGGCGTGAGTCGTGCTTGGGTAGCTCAGTTGGTAGAGCACTTGCCCGCGAAAGGCAAAGGTCCCGAGTTCGAGTCTCGATCCGGCACACAGCTTTAATCTGCCAGGAAGTTTCATATCAGCGCACACTCTGCTGCAGAGTGAAAATCTCGTTGCACTTGTGTATTAATTGCTACAGGTAGCTTGCCATCTGCAACCAAACGATGTTGATGAGAATTTTTTTATGGAAGTTTTTCGCGATGTTTTCGCGCACATATTCGTTTTTACTTACGTTTTCGTGTGGCAAGCACTTCCATTCTCCGTGATGCACACGTAACTACAACAAATATTTTCCACAAATAACGTAGTAAAACACTTTTCACTTCACCAGAACACAGTGTGATTGTGGTTTGTTATGTGTCCCAGCTCAGTCAGTGTTAATTTGTTCACCAGAATATTGACTGGGCTGGGACACATAACAAACCACAATCACACTGTGTTCTGGTGAAGTGAAAAGTGTTTTACTACGTTATTTGTGAAAAAAACTTGTTATAGTTAGGTGTGCATCGCAGCACCTCAGTATTATGCGGAGAATTGAAGTACTTGTCACACTAAAACGTAAGTAAAAACGAATATATTCGCAAAAAACATCGCGAAAAACTGAATTACATTCTAGAAGATAGGTTACGTCCAAGCAAAAAAGAAAAAAAAAAGGTATATCATCTGCATCGTTTGGTTGCAGATGACAACCTACCTGTAGTAGTAATTAACACACAAGTGATCCAGAAAATTCATGCACACCAAATGTAAAGGTATTTACAAAAAGAAACGATCTGTTGTTTGAACTAAAAATGCACATAATTTTATAATCATTTAACAAAAATGTTCACATTGCAGAATAAATAAAAACGAAAACTTACTGATGATGGCACAGTGGTGCCGAAACATGTTTGGATACTGAGAAAAACGGTGTTTTGCATAACTGGCGGACCTCACATCCAACAATTTCCGACCTTTTTATTGCTCATACGTAGGTGGTCCAGATTGTTGTACACGCCGGTACCTCTAACACCCAGTCACACGTCATCGTGCATTGATGCATGCTTGTATTCGTCGTGACGTACTATCCACAAGTTAATCAAGGCACTGTTGGTCCAGATTGTTCCATTCCACAACGGCAAAGATTACAAGGAGGAACATTACCACATACTATAAAGTGCCGGAAAAAGAGCTGCTTATCACAGTAGGAGTACTTCATTAATGTCTACACGGAGCAGTCTTCCGAGCCACACTGCGTTTAAGCACCAGAAATATACGTTTGGGTAGTGTTTGTGGCCTCTCTGGTTTGAAGTCGCCACATCCGACTACAGTCGAGGAATATGGAACAAGGCTACAAAGACGGTTAAGGGGTCATTGGTTTTCTTGCTGTTATGTGTAACGTCTGTCTGGCTCCGACAAGTGTCGCATCGGACACACCGTCAGTTGACTTGCTGTACGGCAGAGCGCGTTTCGACCATAATGTAAATTGCAGGTAACTACATTAGCGAGAAGAACACTGTATAGGATGACTACAATTACTAAAGTCACGATACTAGGTTAGGCACGATCCAAAGTGAGCGCAATATAGCATCTGTGTAGCTTACACTATAACTGACGATAGCACTTAGTTTATAGATTTTTGTGATCAGCGTCTCAAACATATTCATTCAAATACAATTCAGCTGCACTTCCGATCACAACTTGCACTAACTCCCTGATACCAAATACCAAAAGTATATGTCACTGAGTTTTCCTGATATTTCTGTAACCAACTTTAGTGACTAGAGCGTAGTTACTTGTAATAATTAGGTGCACCCATTGCAAATTAAAGACAATAAATCCATAACTGTAATAATTATTTCTGTTTATCCGTCTGAAGACATTTTTGGAGCGTTCCAGTGGTTTTACTATAAACATTATGAGTAGACAACACATCTTTTTACCATTGTATACTTTGAAAATATTTTCTTAAGAACGCTGTCATTGGCACTATCCCCAAAACAAAGGAACACAAATGAAAAGATAACAACATAGCAAAATTTCAAAACGTGAACATACACAAAGGGACTTCATAAACTATGAATAACATAAAGTTCCAAATAACTAGTCTACCGTGCACAGAAACCAAAAAGTGGATTTCCAAACGAGTGGAGAAAATTAAACCAGCTAACATGACAGGAGGATCAGTTGTTACCAAAACGTGGAACAAGGAACTCAGAGCGCTGACACTGATGTGTAGAGTAAGTCATCCGTAAGCAAAACTGTCTTTCAGCCTATAAATACAGTAAGAACGAGAAACATTTTCTACTTGTAATCACTACAATATTACCACTTCTAATGCTTTGTCAACAAAAGCGAAAAGCGTCTACATTGAAGAGCTTTTCAACTTGCAGAACGCTTAAGACAGAGAGAACCCGAACTTTAAGTAACAACTGGTTCATCAAGCTAAGCGAAGTGCTGAGATTTTCGCATGAATAACGCCTCTAGGCTAACATATTATTTAGACGAACATTATCGAGTTGTAATGCGACGGCATAGATGGGCAGACGGTTGTAGAATTTGCCGGGACTATCCATACGCTGCTGATTCATAACACCAAACTACCACTACATCTACATCTACATGACTGCTCTGCAATTCACATTTAAGTGCTTGGCAGAGGGTTCATCGAACCACAATCATACTATCTCTCTACTATTCCACTCCCGAACAGCGAGCGGGAAAAACGAACACCTAAACCTTTCTGTTCGAGCTCTGATTTCTCTTATTTTATTTTGATGATCATTCCTACCTATGTAGGTTGGGCTCAACAAAATATTTTCGCATTCGGAAGAGAAAGTTGGTGACTGAAATTTCGTAAAAAATTCTCGCCGCGACGAAAAACGTCTATGCTGTAATGACTTCCATCCCAACTCGTGTATCATATCTGCCACACTCTCTCCCCTATAACGCGATAATACAAAACGAGCTGCCCTTTTTTGCACCCTTTCGATGTCCTCCGTCAATCCCACCTGGTAAGGATCCCACACCGCGCAGCAATATTCTAACAGAGGACGAACGAGTGTAGTGTAAGCTGTCTCTTTAGTGGACTTGTTGCATCTTCTAAGTGTCCTGCCAATGAAACGCAACCTTTGGCTCGCCTTCCCGACAATATTATCTATGTGGTCCTTCCAACTGAAGTTGTTCGTAATTTTAACACCCAGGTACTTAGTTGAATTGACAGCCTTGAGAATTGTACTATTTATCGAGTAATCGAATTCCAACGGATTTCTTTTGGAACTCATGTGGATCATCTCACACTTTTCGTTATTTAGCGTCAACTGCCACCTAACACACCATACAGCAATCTTTTCTAAATCGCTTTGCAGCTGATACTACGTAAGATTATTGCGCAGACTAGCACTGAACAGCCAAAGAAACTGGTACTCCTGCCTAATGTGTAGGGCCCCGCGAGCACGCACAAGTGTCGCAACACAACGTAGCATGGACTCAACTAATGTCTGAAGTAGTGTTGCAATGAACTGACACCATGAATCCTCCAGGACCGTCCATAAATCCGCAAGAGTACGAGGGATTGGAGATCTCTTCTGAACTGCACGTTGCAAGGCATCCAGATATGCCCAATAATGTTCATGTCTGGGGAGTTTGGTGGCCAGCGGAAGTGTTTACTCAGAAGTATGTTCCTGGAGCCACTCTGTAGCAATTCTGGACGTGAGGGGTGTCGCATTGTCCTGCTGGAATTGCCCAAGTCCCTCAGAATGCACAATTGATATGAATAGATGCACGTGATCAGACAGGATACTTACGTACTTGTCACCTGTCAGAGTCGTAACATTATTTAAGAGGGTCCATCAGGCTGGTAATTTTAACAGTAAGCCAAAAATGCGATTTAAAAATATAAGGAATGGAGTCAAGACTTTATATCTACATTGCACTACACTTACCACTTTTTCTTCATTTTATTCGTCATTGTTGTTATCATTTGGCCAGGGTGGACGCCACATAATACCCCTTCAAGGCAATCGTTGAATACTTCAGACATTTTTTTAAATTACTGAACATGCTGAGCTACGGTGCTGGCGCCACTAGACCACGAACAGATACTGCACTGTTAACAGCTCATCAAGAGCAACAGCGTTTCCTCCATACTCTTCTACATCCTACAGTGTTACCAGATTGTGCATATGGCTGAATTTACCAACGACGATACTTTCGTGTTCAAAACGTACTTGCCAGTCATATATTTGCGAAGATACTCCGTATGTTGGTTGGTAGTCGACAATGTTATGCAGTGACGAATTCCTTACGGAATCTACCTGTTCACGGCATCTATTGTCGTCTATCAATAAAGCAATACGTCTTTCATACGAGTGTTTTTTTCTGAATTCGTGCCGATTAATTAAGAATATGTATCTTCTCAACTTATCTCTTCTTTTATTCAAGATCTGGGAATTTTTTTAAATTTTTGCTTGCATCTATTCCGTATTACCTCTTCGGCTTGCCGATCTATCCATTTGATTTTGAGTATATTTGTAACTCTACGTTTCTCTTTTTGTCTGTACCATGTAGCAACCATATAAGGACAAGACAAATACACTGCTGGTCATTAAAACAGCAACACCACGAAAACAACAAAGGGCGAAATTATACTCACAGTATAACAGAAGAATACACGACTGAATCTGTAGGTAATTTGGGGGAATACAGCATGAGACTGTTGTCACCTCTATGGCTCTTACCTGACGGGGCATCGACCGATAGGGGTACGTCATTCCATACTGCTTCAACTCTGTGTCAGAGTTCATAAACCCAAGTGGCTGGTGAGAAGAGACCCCGTGGCAGGCTGTTTGCTGTCTTGAGGGATCTCACCAGAGCGGCCTCCGTACAGAGGTAGAACAGGACAGCACGCGGAACGTGCAGTCTTCTGTTATCTTGTTGAAAGATTACGTCATTGATGTCACGTATACGGGACAGAAATGTAACGGCTGCTGTCAGAATTATCGGATATGGGAAGCACAGTGACGATCACGCCACGCATCATGACGACCGATGCAATATAGCATCTTTCGTTCTCCTCGGAACCTGCACACACGGATTTGTCCATCATCGTACCGTGCGCAGAGTCGAAACTTATCGGAAAAGACGATGTAGCGCCAAGCCCGTGTTCAGTGTTGTCGCTGGGCTCACCAGTAACGGCGTGCCTCTGTCTGCAGTGCTGCCAACCCGTGACTACGTATTTCTCCAGGCGACGCCGCACTATTCGTGTCTTGCTACAAAGTCCATTTCATTACTGCACGATGCTGTGCAGCCGACGAACAAAATATCTGGCCTATTGGACTCTATAGTTATGGGCGAACGTTCATATCCTAAATGGGGTTGATTATGACACACCTGAACCCATTCTTATTTTACACATCTAGTTCCTTAGAACCAAACTGAGCAGCAAATCTCCACGGTCATGGAAAGAGTCAGTAAATGAAGTTAATATCAAAAATGTCAAAAGTAGATAAAAAAATTTACACGAATCTTATGCAGTCGACAGGCTACTGAGTACATATTAACACAATCAATAATATAAAATGCGAATTTGAATAATTTTTTCCAGGAACTCTCCGACAAACTGGAAGGAGTAAGCCAAAGGAAATTCTTCAGTTTGGGCTTGAAAGTACAACTATTAATTCTGAGATTTTTAAAATTCTTGTGGCAGCTAATTTAAAATGGCTGCAGTAGAATACTGCATGCCTTTCTGCAGAAGAGTCAAGGAGATGCGATCCAAATGCAGACTGGGTTTCTGTCTAGTATTAACTGGGTGAAAGCCACTAATTCTTAGGAATAAGCTCATAATATTAAAAACGAACACTGTTAAAGAAAATATACATTGAGAAGCCAATGGCTGAATTCTCATATTCCTGAACATGGGTCGACAAGAGGCTTATGGACTTACACCACACACTGCTCGGACTGCCTGTTTATGAGCCAAAAATACCGTTTACGAATGGGGAGAGTTGCGCCACAATATAATGTCGTACGTCATAGGCGAATGAAGATAAACAAAGCGGTCTAATTTTTGTGTAGAACCATCACTTATTGCAGATAGTGCTCTGATGTTAAATATAGTATCATTCAGTTTTTGAACAACATCCTGAACATGGGCATTCCATGACAGCTTACTATCTATCTGAAGACACAGGAATCTGGATTCTTCAGAATCGTTAATTATATGCCCCTTCTATGTAAATAAATGTCAGTTTTAGTTGAATATTGTGTTGGAAACTGTAAAAATAGAGCACGTTGCACCTTCTCCTTCAGTATGACAATGGCAAACCAGACACGACCGCTGCGAGATCTGCAAGAATCCGACTCCTTGGATTCACTGTCACCGATCATCCTCCATACAGTCCCACCTTGGCTCCATCAGATTTTCATCTCTTTCCAGAATTTAAAGACTTCCTTCGAGGACTTCACTTTGATAGTGATGCAGCGATGCAGGCAGAGATGAGATTGTGACTCCGGCAACAAAGGCAAACACTTTACAATGACAGTATAAACAAACTGGTGTCTCGTTGGGAGAAACATGTTCGTCGCCAGGGTGACTATGTTGAGAAATAAATATGTAGATATGAAGAATAAAAACGTAAAAAGTTAAAAAACGTTTGTCTTACTTAAAACGCTTTAAGAGGTTTCACATAAAAAATTTCGAAGATATTACTTCCCTGTACGCCCTTATATTTCGATATTTGGACTGTAAACAGAGCTGACATCATTGAGTGTGCTAATGGACTGATACCGGCAAGCTTTATTTATCGATTATATTTTTGCACTTTCCATCCCCCGTCCCGCCTCTCCCCCCTCCCCGTTCTTCAACTCCATCACTAGTAATTCATTTTCAGACAGATTCTTCCGTTTTGATGCCATTTATTTGTCGAGTGGGAGGCTATAGCGGTCTCTCATCATATCCTTTTATGTCAACAACTGCAACGCAGTCCAGGCGTTTTGTCATTGGAGCAGCAATACAGGGTGTCTGTTCAACTGTGTGTGAATTCCTAAGAGACTAAACTGACGAGGTCATCGGTCATCTTATGCTAAGAACAACACACATACACATGCGCAAGGGAGGACTCGAACCTACATCTACATCCACATCCATACTCCGCAAGCCACCTGACGGTGTATGGGGGAGGGTACCTTGAGTACCTCTATAGGTTCTCCCTTCTGTTCCACTCTCGTATTGTTCGTGGAAAGAAAGATTGTCGGTATGCCTCTGTGTGGGCTCTAATCTCTCTGATTTTATCCTCATGGTCTCTTCGCGAAATATACGTAGGAGGGAGCAATACACTGCTTGACTCCTCGGTGAAGGTATGTTCTCGAAACTTCAACAAAAGCCCGTACCGAGCTACTGAGCGTCTCTCTTGCAGAGTCTTCCACTGGAGTTTATCTATCATCTCCGTAACGCTTTCGCGATTACTAAATTATACTGTAACGAAGAGCGCTGCCCTCCGTTGGTTCTTCTCTATCTCTTCTACCAACCCTATCTGGTACGGATCCCACAATGGTGAGCATTATTCAAGCAATGGGCGAACAAGTGTACTCTAACCTACTTCCTTTGTTTTCGGACTGCATTTCTTTAGGATTCTTCCAATGAATCTCAGTCTGGCATCTGCTTTACCGACGATTAATTTTATATGGTCATTCCATTTTAAATCACTCCTAATACCTCCTCTCAGATAATTTGTGGAATTAACTGCTTCCAGTTGCTGACCTGCTGTATTGTAGCTAAATGACAGAGGATCTTTCTTTACATGTATTCGCAGCACATTACACTTGTCTACATTGAGATTCAATTGCCATTCCCTGCACCATGCGTCAATTCCTTGCAGATCCTCCTGCATTTCAGTACAATTTTCCACTGTTACAACCTCTCGATATACTACAGCATCATCCGCAAGAAGCCTCCGGCGGCAGAGGCCGCGTTATCTGTGACATGGCGCCTCAAACAGCACGGCTGTTTCAACTGATATTTGCAATTTTGTTTTCGCATTGTATAGCTAGGATCAGCCCAAACAAATAGTGCTGATCATATCTTTCGTTTAGCGCTCAGGACCAACGGAAAGCGTCAGTTTGTTTCCAGTTACAAACTAAATTATCTTTAAAGAAGGATTTTACATGTCCATTCGATAGAGCGGCCCCAGATTAGTTTATTGCGATATTTGTTTTATCGACATGTATTAACAGGGACAGCAGAACTAGAAGAATAACTACTACTCCAGCAGTGGCAGCACTGAAATGGGCCACGCTGACTGCTACCAACATGCATGCAGCGCAACTAAGTCGCTGTGGGATTCCTGGTTATTCTTTGTGTTTTACTATTCCTGTTAATACATATAAATGAAACAAACATCGCACTAGATTAGTCTGGGACTTGTCTATCGAGTGGGCACGTAAAATTCCGCTTTAAACATCATTAATTTGTAACGCGAAACAAACCGACGCTTCCGGTCTACACTGGGCATCGCATGAAAGACCTTATGAGCGCTATTTGTTTGCGCATACTCCAGCTATACAATGCGAAAACAACATTACAAATACCTGCTGAGACACTAGGTATAATGCTCCTTACGACTCTTAGGAGAGACACGCTGTATACTACACAGACGGAAAAATCGCAACATCAAAAAATTATTAATGTATAGTAATGAAACTTAGGGAATACGTTTGTCTGGGTACCATATTTAAGCGATTAACAATGCAAGCTCACACGTTAATTAATTAATTTATTTTTTGAGTCCAGGACATTAAATAATTACAAAAACTAATAAGTATTGATTCACATAACAAATTTGCAAAATTAAATATGTGCAGTAGTATTTATGACACCGATTCAATAATATATACAGACGAGCAGCAGATAAACAAGCAGCAAGATGACGGTCCCAGTATTCGGCGGTTATGACAGCAGTTTCGCTGGCTGCAGCAAGATCACAGATAGTGCATGCAGCCGGTAGCTTCCTGCAGACTAGCAGATGTTCTTCGTCCTGTACGTCACCACACTGACAAGTTACCTCCTCGTTACTGAAGCCCCACTTCCTGAGGTTGGCTTTGCACCTCGACACCCCAACTCGCAGTCTGTTCTAAGTCTTCCCGGTCACGTATGACAGGTGTGAACTTTCGGCTATTTCCTCCTTGACCGTTATGTGATTTTCTTCAGCTAGGAAGTCTCGCCAAAGCTCCTCTCTGCGAGTTCTGGGAGATGAACGAATTTCCATAGTTTTCTGTAGGAAGCTTTTTCTTGACCTCAGTCTTGGCTGTTAACGGTCATGTCCGAACAAAGGATGTCTAGCGTCGATTTCTTGTTTTTTCTTCTACACTTCTGTTGCAGCTTGCCTTCGAATGCGTGGCCATTAAAATTGCTACACCACGAAAATGACGTGCTACAGACTCGAAATTTAACCGACAGGAAGAACATTCTGTGATATGCAAATGATTAGCTTTTCAGAGCATTCACACATGGTTGGCGCCGGTGGCAACACCTACAACGTGCTGACACGAGGAAAGTTTTCAACCGATTTCTCATACACAAACAGCAGTTGACCAGCGTTGCGTGGTGAAACCTTGTTGTGATGCCACGTGTAAGGAGGAGAAATGCGTACCATCACGTTTTCGGGTTTATCGTGTCGCGACATTGCTGCTCGCGTTGGTCGAGATCCAATGACTGTTAGCAGAATATGGAATCGGTGGGTTCAGGAGGGTATATGGAACGCCATGCTGGATCCCGACTGCCTCGTATCACTAGCAGTCGAGATGACAGGCATCTTATCCGCATGGCTGTAACAGATCGTGCAGCCACGTCTCGATCCCTGAATCAACAGATGGGGACGTTTGCAAGACAACAACCATTTGCACCTACAGTTCGGCGTCGTTCGCAGCAGCATGGACTATCAGCTCGGAGACCATGGCTGCGGTTACCCTTGACGCTGCATCACAGACAGGACCACCTGCGATGGTGTACTCAACGACGAACCTGGGTGCACGAATGGCAAAACGTCATTTTTTTAGATGAATCCAGTTCCTGATTACAGCATCATGATGGTCGCATCCGTGTTTTGCGACATCGCGGTGAACGCACATTGGAAGCGAGTATTCGTCATCGCCATACTGGCGTATCACTCGGCGTGATGGTATGGCGTGCCATTGGTTACACGTCTCGGTCACCTCTTGTTCGCATTCACGGCACTTTGAACAGTGGACTTTACATTTCAGATGTGTTACGACCCGTGGCTCTACCCTTCATTCGATCCCTGCGAAAACCTACATTTCAGCAGGATAATGCACGACCGCATGTTGCAGGTCCTGTACGGGCCTTTGTGGATACAGAAAATGTTCAACTGCTGCCCTGGGCAGCACATTCTCCAGATCTCTCACCAATTGAAAACGTCTGGTCAATGGTGGCCGAGCAACTGGCTCGTCACAATACGCCAGTCACTACTCTGGATGAATTGTGGTATCGTGTTGAGGCTGCATGGGCAGCTGTACCTGTACACGCCATCCAAGCTCTGTTTGACTCAATGCCCAGACGTATCAAGGCCGTTATTACGACCAGCAGTGGTTGTTCTGGGTACTGATTTCTCGGGATTTATGCACCCAAATTGCGTGAAAATGTAATCACATGTCAGTTCTAGTATAATATATTTGTCTAATGAATACCTGTTTATTATCTGCATTTCTTCTTGGTTTAGCAATTTTAATGGCCAATAGTATATGTCAAATAACAAGTAAAATGTTGCATGACAATACATATACTCTGCTCAGCACAATTAAAGGGTCACTTTTTTGAGAACTGGTAATTGTCTCCCATTACGACGCGGAAGTTTGAAATTTGTGCGAAACTGTGAGGCCATGCGGCGTCACGCTCTAGCACAGTGATGTTTCAAACAACAAGATGTCGACACATGCGATAAAACCGCCAGGGCTCAGAAGTTTATACCTGCATATGCCCGAGGTTTAAATCAGATAAAATTCTAGGGCAAGATTCTGATGGGTGCAGTACATTGGCCGTAAATGTTAATGAAGTATGGAGTACAGAAGATAATTTCTGTGAAATATTTCATGAAAATGCACATCGTGCTTACGACGCTACCAACAGAAACTAATGTAAATTGTGGAAAATAGTAAAAACGGGAAATGTAGAAACAGGTTTCACTGTAATTATATTGTCAACTTGTTTATGTTTATAAGATTGACCAGTTGCTAAAAGTGCACTGTAGAAACTAAAAGGAGAAAATGATGGGAAGATAGCATCGTTTTAAATATCTAAATCACATATTTGGGGAAAATGTATTTCCCCACTGACACGAAAATAAGCGGGTGCCCCTGCCCGCCGCTAATCAAGTGAATGAATTAAAGCGGTCATTTGCGTTGACTTTGGTTTGACACAACAGTTCTTTACTAGGCATACAACTCGTGAAGCATTTACAGATGGTCGAAGGCAGAAAAAATTTGTAGTGTTGGAGTACCACGTTACAGATTCATAGGTCTTGGGTTCAATCAACAGTCTGTCACTGTGTACTACTTTCACCTCTAGCAATGTTCACATTATTGAAAAATGCCGAATTTCACGATGAACTGTATGTCTCCCCATAACTGGGTCAGAGAAAGGCAACAACGTAGCAGCTGAAATAGGAAAATAGCTTCTAAAAGCACTGTGCTGTTCAAACCAACCTGACAGCTGAACCGTAAATAAGCAAAGAAAATCCAAAAGAAAACTGAAATCTATCAAAATAAGTCATATTCCTGCATAGATTGTTCTTTTATTTTGAAATAAACACTTTATTTCATTATCAGGAATCAGTTAATTCCACACCTTTGGGCATTACAAAGTTACATGTTAACAAAAATTGTTAAGCATATAATATCTTATATTGCACACATCAATGCGGGGAAATACAAGTATGTGGTGTCGTCCCTAACAACAGGTTTGCACAACCATAGTAGTAATAGACAAATCTGTATATATAAAATGGAAAAATGATAACCTTATGCTGTTTTATCATTGTGATAGCACACATAATACAATTGAAAACATTGATTACTGCCTTGTAGTATGTTGTTGTCTCTGCCTAACGTCAACCTGCATGTCAAATACCTTATGCTTGAAAATGGTACAAATGCCGAAATCGCAACAGTAATCCTAAAAGCAAATACAATGTCATTTTAAGTAGGTACATTGGAATACATTAACTAACTAATTAACATAACTATAGATGTAGTTCTGTGACTTGCATTAGTGTTGCTTCCCTCACAATGTATCAAACTATAAACATACAGATTTTTACTGTGCTGTAGCTTTGTAATGCCCAAGAGGGCAGAATCAGCTAACTGCTAAATAATGCAATAAAGTGTTTATTTCAAAACGAAACAACAGCCTAAGCACAAATTTCCTGCAGCTGTAGACCCATGCATAGAAAAAATTATAAAAAAAACTGAAATCATATTTTATGTGATTTACTTGATCCAGGTCTGAAAACACTTGTTATAGTAGCTTGACAATCAATAAGTCTTGTAGATAATTGCAGCTCTTTTTTCCAACTATGAGTGTGAGCTGTAAATATTAAGCCTCTAATAATATATCTCTAAAAACTACTTGTTGTTACTGAAAGCCGGCTGCTGTGACCGTGCGGTTCTAGGCGCTTCAATCTGAACCGCGTGACCGCTACTGTCGCAAGTTCGAATCCTGCCTAGGGCATGGATGTGTGTGCTGTTCTTAGGTTAGTTAGGTTTAAGTACTTCTAAGTTCTAGGGGACTGATGACCTCAGGTTTTAAGTCCCATAGTGCTCAGAGCCATTTGAACCATTTGTTACTGAAAGAGCAGAAACTCTTCGAAGTAACGGGTTTTCTGCTAATAATATGATGTTGATCCTGTCTAAGCACAAATGCTGTAAACCAACTTAATGATAGCTAAATGTTAATACACCTTCCAGTATTAGTTTTACTTCACTCATGTAAGTTGGTTATTCATTTACTGGTTCCTCGTCCCTGATGCAATCTGCAGACACGATGAAAGAATGAAAAAGTTATCAAACCGTATTGCAAATTTGTTTCAGGTGCCTTTCATTGAAGTGCTGACAGCGGACGGGAGGAAGCACCGCTCAAAGCGCACCGTTGGCTTGAACTGCGACGAGCGCTCAGAAGAAACGCGCTGTTGCAGATATCCTCTCACCGTCGACTTTGAAGAGTTCGGCTGGGATTGGATTATCGCGCCAAAGAAGTACGAAGCCAACTACTGTGCTGGTGAATGCCCGTACGTCTTCCTGCAGAAGTTCCCCCACACGCACATTGTCCACCTAGCGAATCCAGCCGGAAGTATAGGACCCTGCTGCGCCCCGCGGAAACTCTCGGCCATATCTATGCTCTACTTCGACAATGAATACAACATCATTTACGGTTTATTGCCTGGAATGGTCGTCGATCGTTGTGGATGTTCTTAAATGCCACAGTTTAATTACGAACTGTTTCCTGTGCAAGTCGAAAATTGATGAGCCCGAATATTAGCCGTCTCAAAATTCATAACGGTACTGTTTACGATGGCATGTGAAGTGTGAAAATCCATAACTTGCGGCTCATTTCGAAATGAATATTTTGAAGGAAAAAAAGATATAATTTATTTCTTAGCGTTGGTGACACATTCCAAAGGGTATTTTCAATGTTATTTCCAACTTACTTTATTATTTTGTATTATCTGTGAAAAATCGAGCGTTCAAATTTTAATCGTGCAACTACGTGTACACAAATGCCAATACAACTGTGTAACGAAAGGGACAGTTTTTTCTTTCTGTCCAGAGATGGTCCTTACGCACGTAATTTGGAAGCTTCTCTAGGGCAAACATTATTATTAAACTTAAATAAAACAGTAGCGTAAGCAATATTCACACTATTTGGTGATCATATCAGCTTTGTTATTGCACTTTACTGTTGTGGTTACACCTTAATGTGCAAAATGAAGAGTCATAACGAATTTATCAGTTCTATAATGGGGACTAGAGGCAGAGGCTGCGTTATCCTACTTAATGTAGAGAATGTCCCCGAAATAAATGAAAGAAAGGTTTAAAATTGCAATAATAGTGTAACTTATGATAAGCGTGAACCATGTCGTATTGACAATACTTGCGTGCTACTGTTACACAGTTCCGAGAAAAATCTGTATTCCGTAAGTTGTTATCAAATTTTGGTTACAAGTCTATATTAATACCGATGTGATAGAAGAAACACTGTAAATGACCATTTATTTGTGTACTCGTGACTTCATATTGCCACAATTATAAGTATTGTTTTTGTATACATGGTTGCATTTGTGTTTGATGGCATTTCCAAAAAGAAACCAATTAATTCTTGTCATAATAAATGCATTTTTATTGAGAATGTGATCTGTCAGACTAATTACATTAATTTATTTGTAATCGGGAATTAAATGAATGAATATTAATTCAGAATAGGCGACAGACCTGTGTTGATCTAATCGGAGATCTTTCTTAGTAATGTGTATTTAGTGACTGTCATTCTAGTACTTATACATTGATATTTCTTCACTGGGGGATGTATTTGATAGTTAATTATCTTTTATGTACCTCAAAGCTGAGAAATTGGTGTACCCAATCTCATAGTGTGTCAATGACAAATCAAAATCACTGCAAAAAAAATTATTTCGTGTAATTAGGTCAGCTCATTTACTGGCTTACCAAAAAAAGAGAAAAATAAAATAAAATACTGTGGTGTTCTCTGAACTCAAACTAATGTAATTACACAGTGCAAAAGTGGCTGAAGCAATGTGAAATACCAATCAAGGCTGTGTTCTCCTGTACAGCATACTGATAGTTATATTATGCTGCTTAGGTTATAAATTAAGCCAGTAACACCTTAAGGCTACAACATGATGTGTTACATACTTATTAACCTCCTGATTACCCTTTTGTTTCCTTTATGCTCTTTTAGCACGTAGGAAAGCAGTAAATTAGTTATTATACATTTATAGATTAAGTTCATTTAAAATGTGTTGTTTGAAGTACCAAAGTCAAATTGCAGTTATATTCAGAATTCTGAAAATTAAGTTTCGTGAACTACATATGAAAAAAGTTACATTTAGTGAATTGCGTTTTATTAGGAACTGACTGTGTTTCTAGGTGGATATTTCTGTGTGTTGTCGTGTGTCTGTGAAAAATTAAATGTATTGTTATGTGTACTGCTAACTTTGCATCATTGTGTCTGTAGTATAGCCTATATTAAACAGATGAATGACTTTCATCCCATCAGTCACTATCATTAATGAGTGTCTTCGTATAAACTATTCAGACTCAGATATATTTTATAACACATTTCTGGCATGGTGTGTGGGACTGTACATCAGAATAAAACTACAAGCTGCATTTAGGTTTTAATATGTTTTTCAAACCAAACTTTCTGAACCACAATTGGCCCATAAACAATTTCAGAAATAGTTGTACCACAATTCTCAACTGTGATAAATAAAATATTGCTTTCACTTAACCAGGCATAAAATTTTAGAAGTCTGGCACTGGGAAAACAAAAATGTGATGGAACGAGTGTTACTGACTCCTAATAATTTTACCACAGTTTCCATTTCTGAATATTTGCAGTCTCACTAAAATATTCCAAAATAGTTGACCTTCAATGTACAATTTCAAATATCCATACAATTTATTTTGTGGTGAAGTCAAAATATCAAGAAATCAGGAGATAGGGAAATAAATGATGTGTGTGAAATTCTATTTTCATGAGGATCAACAGCTTAATAAAATGATCTCCCACTGTTATTCAAAAGGAATGTTCTTGGCACACCAGTAGTACACAGAACAATATACAACAAATTTTCCTCTGATGATTCTTTTTATAAATTTTGCAAATACAAAATACTGTAACTGCACGTACTGTCATGAATGTTAAGAGACAATGTAAATTCACGTGTGGCATTGAAATATTTTTCCAATATACTTTCACACTATTCCAAACACAGTGAAAAGAATGAGCAACAAAAATGAAGACGTTAATGTAGCGGAAGTGCAAAAGGTAACATTTTCAAAGCATATTGTGCCTGACATCTTACTGGAAGGAGTAGGATAAGAATATCCCCAACATAACAGCATTTTGAGGGAAAGATACAGTATTACCTGAAGAAGTACAAGATTTGTAGAAAGTATACAACTTCACAGGAGAAAATATACTGCCTATAGCTAAATGCTTATGGTAATTATTTATCCAGTGTTGTTTCACCTTTCTTTGTAGTAAGGTTGTGTTTCTCCTGTGATGGAAGATAAATCATTAGTACAATTAAGTTATCTGTACATGGATTGTGAAATTGGATTTTAATACATATGACAAAGAGTCAGAATTTTATCAGAGTGCTGTTGTGCTGCTTACCTACAGAATGGTGTCAATATCTTGTACTGATATAGCACAGATCACTCTAGTACTTTAGTTGACAGTTAATTACAACTCCTTTTTGAATATAATTTCTTTTTCAAAACTGATGACATACATTACCCTTCTCTTACTCACTGATTTCACACATTGTCACTGCAGTAATATTAGAATCTATCAGAATAATTCTAGACATTACAATGACTTAACAAAACCAACACTCAAATTCCATGAGGGAAATGAGGTAGATACCACTCACTGGCCTTTAGAAGAACTTTCATAGTGTACTGTAATTCTACAAAGGAGCGGTTTCTTTCGTACATGTAACAATGTTATATATATTCTATTCATTTGTGGAATGTATGAGAACACCAAATGCAGGCTGCAGTAAGGTACGTAGCTATAGAGAATTCAGAGTAATAAGTATGAAAATGTTCTCCCGGAGAAAATTAATGGACTTTGAAGAACAATAAATATTTGATATAAAATACAATGAAAATGAATATAAAAATGAAACTGAATTTTTGCGACAATAGAAATTCCAGATTAGAAACAACAAATACAAATTATGAAGGGCATTCAATCACCTGAAGATAACTGAGGGATATACACTATTGATAAAAAAAAATCTCTCTCTCTCTCTCTCTCTCTCTCTCTCTCTCTCTCTCTCTCTCTCTCTCTCTCTCTCCCCCCCCCCCCTCCCTCCCTCTCCTTCCCTCCTCCTCCCTCAACGCACATTTTCAGATTTTTATATGTATATATTCACCATGCATCAAAGAAGTTGTAGCTGAGTAGTAGCTATTTCTCAGAAGTTATCCTTGTTTTCCAAACTGGATTTTGTACAAACACAATTATTCAGCCATGTCTCTCAATCATATCCATATGTTCAAGTTGAAGAAAGTCTACTTTTTCATCCATACATGTAAGTTGATCTTTGGCACAAATCTACAAGATTATCACATCTGTTAGTCCTTACAGAGCAGATATGTACACAGATTCAATAAATGTCTTAACCACGAAAGTCAAACAAAGAATTGAAACTCGCTACAGTCTGAAACAATTTAATGATTTAGGATGTAGTATGCATTATCATTTTTGTTTATTCGTAACTATATAGCATCCTATGAATACATTTTCTGTGATACTTTTCTTAATTAACTTATTAGTAACTGCTAGTAAGTAATGAATCTGTGTTGTAAAGCAGTGCTCTTCAACTAAAAGTTACTGTTCTTGAATAGGATTCTTCTATAATAAGCCTCACATCTGTGACACCGTTTACCAATTATCAGTCGAATTGTGCCATTGGCAGAAGTTTATTTGAAAGCATTTCAGATCTAGCCCCTTTAGAACTTTTAATGGCACAGCTTGCTAAGCTAGTCCAAGAAAAGCATCCAGTACTGGTAACACAAAGAAAACTGTTGTACTTTTTATTGTATTCTACACTAAAACAATGACCTAGACGAAATTTAATTCATGAATAAACGAAATATGTGAAACACCGAGTTCGGAATGTATTGATGTAATGCACAGAAACAGCGTGCAAGGGCAAAGGCTTCAGCAAGGATTAACAGCTCAATGAAGCTGATGTACGTGCATACTTCATTTACTTGCACATGCTATGTTTTTCCATTGTACATGTAGCCAAGAATGAAGTTTTCCTGCTTTAAGTAAATCTGTCCAAGATACCTCTATGAGAGGATATGATTACTCTCACATTTCTGTGCCTTGTTTTGGATGTGGGCAAATTTCTATGGCAATAGAAAAGGATTACCAGATTACCAACGCAATTTCTGAATTCACAGTGGTACTTCCCACATAACTACCACAAACTCATCAAACATCAACAGAGATTATAAGAGTGCAGGTTAAAAGTAATTTGCATTTTTAACACAGTAATCATAGCATAGAGCTTAAATAGTGTCTGTTGGCAGCAACAGTAGCCATAAAATCTCTAATTAAGCAAAATGGCATGAAGTGGCTTAGGATGAATGCTTCAGAGCCTTGGACTGGAAGGTGTTGGTCTCAATTTGAGTAGTAGTAGACACTTCCTTTTAGCTCAGTTTTACCCAAATTGCCACAGGACAGTTACTGGGAACCTGATAACCTTCTCAGAGTTTGGTGCATGATGTACTGACTCACTTCAAAACTCAACATGCAGCTCTGACTTCTCTTATTCCAGGCACTGTCATGTTAGTGATAATTAAGAAAACCTGAAGGATAGTATGATCACAAAAAGGTATACACCTCTTTTGTAGATAAGAAACTAATCTAGATAGCAGGAAATAATCTAGGCAGGGCCTGCATGGTGAACTTTAGTTTTCCCATTCAAGCAATGAATGCAAAATACTGAAATCATAGATGAGACAATATTCGCTATTTTTAAATTTCTTGCATCACTGAAACTGCACTAATTCATAAGAACATCAGAAAATAAATTAGCATCTGCTAGTGCACAGAGCTCCACATCTGAAATGTACAGTTGATGCATATTTTTGCGCTTGAGCACCCAATTAGCATTTAATAACTACCATGTATACATTTAAATTTTAAGATCAACACATGTTTACATTTTTAGTACATGTCAGGGACATATTAAGATCCAAGAAAATTCAGGAGGAGGTAATCTAATAAAAAATACCACAAGACATGTTAAATAAAGCTCATTGTATTACAAATGCTTTGCTATCTATAACAGTGAGATAGAGAATGAAATTGTAGTGAAATGTGCAGAAACAGCAGAGAAATAGGTTTCCTGACTTTTATCTTCTACAGAAATAAGTATTCTTTTTTTTTATTTCCTGAAGCATTTTTTAAACAATTTATAGCACAAAATGTACTGCATATTGCACTGAAAGGAGCAGGCATTTTCACTAACTATGTGGTTCCATTAAATTTGGGTTGTACAGAATGTATGTGTCACAATTAACAAACAGAAAAAGAGTAAACAGTTTTCAAAATGAGCAGCTCAGACAAAAGTGCTGACTGCACAGTAGTGAAAATTGCCAATGTTATGGCTGAACAATGAAAAATCCAGATTGGAATATCTATAATTATGGAAAGGATAGATTGCTACTCACGATAAACATGGAATATTGAGTTGCAGACAGGCACAATGAAAAGACTGTTACACACTTATACTTTTGCCAAAAGCCTTCATCAGAAAAGACAAAAAAAAAAAAAAAAAAAAAAATGCGCGATTGCTATCGCTGGTTGCACAGTTTTTTTTTTTTTTTTTTTTTTTTTAGGGGGGGGGGGGGGCAAAGAGTGCTTGCTTGTGTGAATGCATGTGTGTTTTGCTTTCCTGATGAACGCTTTGGCTGAAAGTGGAATGTGCAACAGTCTTTTTGTTGTGCCTGTCTGCAGCTCAACATGTCATCCTTACAGTGAGTAGCAATCTATGCTTTCCATAATTGTTAATATGGTGATTAGTCATATTACATTTCAGATGGGCTGAGCTTTAATGTGTTGAAAACTATACTGTCTCATTAGTGTTGTTTTTATGGCTTTCTGTTTATTCTGTACACAGCCTCATTAGTTCTCAGGTTTTCAGTTTAATAAATTCTATCGATTAAACTCACACTGACATGTTGTTTACACCTGATCATGCTACTAAAGGACATTTAATATTTCAAGCTACAAAACAAAAGAAAATGAAACAAAATATTTTTGATACTGATATATGTGTATCTAATTTTGAGTACTGACAACAGCGCAGTGTGAGAGCAAACAAACTTTGCCATTTATTAAGTAGTTCGTTATTTTCAATAGGTATTGTCTGAAAGCAATCATGTAACCATTGTGAAAGATAAGATTGATTTGTTAAATGTAAAATCGTAGTAATATTCAAAGAAAACCAAAAAACAAGTTACTAGTAAAAATATTAACATAATTAGCTATATATATGTTGTGATTAACTGTTGTATTTCTTAGTCTTTCAACAGAAGTGATCTCTGTAGATAGACTATGTACTAAAGAATTTATGTCTTTCCCTATTAATTCAGTTCTCAAAGCTTCACAAATATATCATTAGTAGTCTTTATTGAATTAAATATTTTGTGATATTCATTCTAGATTCCACAATACTGTACTGGAATATTCCACACCAATGTAGATACTTTTGGTGATGGGTTACTCTGCATAAACAAGGGCATATGAAAATAGTTTCTGTTATTTGTAATGCAAAATAAATAGAAGATTTGAAAAAGAACTCTTGTTTCATGTTTACATTGAAGCATCATTCCTGAGAAATACACTAGACACACAATAAAAATTGAAAGCCAGATTTGTTAATAGTTTACTATGAAAATATTTGCAAGAACCACATAAGAGTATTATTCCTTGCATCAAACTGGTTTTGTTGTTGAGTATTATGTTAGTGGCCATTACTCTTAAGTAAAACTTCATTTAGAAGGCAATTATTTCAATAAATTAATGTGAAACATTCTTAAATAAGCATATCAGAAGTGCAACGGAATTTTTACACAGTTATTCCCAAAAGGAAATAATATGTATTCTTCATAAGTCAGAGAGCAAAAAATAAATAGGCAAAAGTGAATAAATGCTGGGTCAGGAAAATCAACTTAAAGAAAGAAATGATGAAGTTAGTCCCTTGGTCTATTATCTCTCCTTGTCTAATGTGGAGTTTCCTTTCCCCTGTAAGTTTCGGAAAAGCCATCTGTCTCTCCACAGAAAAACACACTGAATTTATGTCTATCACTTGTCTCTGTATTCAAATTTTTGTGTAACACAGTTATATTCAGAAGTCTGAATCACATTTCTGACCCAATCATCTATATGTCAGATGATGTGAGTAAGGTGAGATTTGGCTTGAGAAGATTTCTCATAGACCACATAAACAGAAAATTGTGTGTACCATCCCAATGCTAAGTTAGAAACTATACTGTAAGGCAGAACTGTAAAATGCAATACTTGTATTATATATTGCGTACTAACTAAAAATGCAATGACCTGCCAGGGTAGCCAAGCATGCTAATGCGCTGCTTCGTGGACTTGGGTAGGTGCACCAGCCCCGGATTGAATCTGCCCGGCAGATTAACCATGAGGGCCGGTGTGTTGGCCAGCCTGGATGTGGTTTTTAGGCAGTTTTCCACATCCCGCTAGGTGAATACTGGGCTGGTCCCCACGTTCCGCCTCAGTTAAATGCATCGCAGACATTTGCAACACGTCCACACTATTTACGATTTACACTAGACGCAGACAGTTGGGGTACACTGATTCCGTCCTGGGGGGTACGGGGTGATGGCAAGAAGGGCATCCGGCCATCCCTAACACTAAAATTGCCAAATCCGTTGTAACCACACCGACCCTGCGATCAATGCGGGACTATGGCATACACGAAAGAAAGAACTAATAATACAATATTTCTCATAAAATAAGTAGTTTATGCACCTATGTATTTTTAAATCTATCAGAAGAAAATACTGTTAGAGAGGAGTAAGTAGATATTTAACATTCAGTTTCAGCACATAATAAAAAAAAAAGATATAATATCTACAGGAAGAGAGAGTATTACCCTGTTCTTTAGTCTGTTTGATTCTACAGTTGTAGATTAGAGTATGTGTATGAGAAAATCTGTTCAGCTGAACGATTTTTCCACCTCACTCACTTGGTAAAGCTTCCACACCCAAACCCACATTTCCAGATAATGGCTGGCAATAACTTTGACGTACTAGTAAATAATGAAGTATCTAAATTCAATTAGAGACTCGATAATTTATATGAGAAACACACTCCTCTAAAAACAGTAAGAGTAAGAAGAAAACCTGCACCACATCTTACAGACCATGTCAAGCACCTTATGAGTGCAGAGATACAGGTCACAGGACATACAGGTATCACCCAACCTCTGATAATTATCTCAGCTTTAAGCAGCTACACAGCTGAGCTAGTCAACCTGTCAGGAATGGAAAACTCAAGTATGCCCCTTTGCTAACAGGACTGTAACAGACATGCTGTACTGAGGAAAAATCTGACATTTACGAATAGGCAAACTCAAACTGCAGCTGAAGCTCTAGTTCCTACTGAGGATCTAAACAAGTATTTCACCATACCAATATCTTTACCTGACTAATGCATAGGGGTACAAATTATCAATTTGATTAAAGTATCAGTGGCTGATAAAAAAAAAAAAAATATTCTGCTGCTGGTAATTCCTAACATGGTCAGGAACTCAACTGCATGAATTCATTTGGCAGCTGCATGGTGTGATACTATAACAATGCAAATGATCAGTTTTCTTGCAATCTGTGCTACCTTAAATATGGACATTTTAACCATTCTGTGACCAGCATATTATCAACAGTTTAGAAGCAGGGACTTGTAAAACCATTACCCAAGAAGGAAAATGCCTTACAGCCTTCCAACTATAGGCCTATTTTCATTCTAACAGTGTTACCCAAGGATTTAGATTATGTAGTTCACAAACAGCTTACTAATTATTTAACATCAAACAACCTACTTCAGCCATCAGCTCAGCCTATCATCTCACTGGCAAAGACCAGAGACAACATGGAAGACCTAAATTACGGAGGCTAGACATTATAAATGCAAATCTAAATCCACAGCAAGTGTTAGACCGTAAGAAATGGCATGCATTGACCCAAAAAGCAGACTATGCTCCAACAGGGTGGTGGTAAGAAGAAGAAGAACAACAACAACAAGAAGAACCTTTTATATTAATACCAGTCTGGTTTCCACCAAAATTGCAGCACAGTAACTGCTCTTATAAAGGTGGTGAGCTGAAGCAAGGTATGGACAAACAACAGGCAATTATTATGTGCATTTTGGTTTGCAGCAAAGTTTTCAACACTGTTGACTTTGACATTCTACTTGCTAAAATAACAAGTCAATTTTTTTCTCCAAGTGCTATACATATGTCTAACAAACCTAGTACTGACTTCCAGAAAATGTTGATTTACTTGCCCCATCACAGTGGATGCAGAGCATAGGTTTGAAGCTTAACCCATCTAAAATGCAAGCAATCTTAGTCATTCACAAAAGACTTATTACCCTCAATTCAGGGAATCTCTTCCACCATTAATCCTAAACATCACAGAAATAACCCCTTTTTTTCTTCTGTAAAGTACTTGGGAATGGTTCTAAACCATCAGACTAAACTGAATACACACCTGAAGTCTGCAAGAAGGTGACAGGGTCACTTCACTCATTACAGAAATGTAAAAAGGCATTTTCTTTCAAGCTTAAAAATAGCTTATAGAGGCACTAGTAATCCCCATACTTGACTTTGGTGGCCCATTCTGCAAGACTGTCGTACGAACGCTCATGCAGGCTGGAACTGCTGATGATTGCTTGTGTACAATACCTTTATTATTATTATTATTATTATTATTATTATTATACAATTATCATGGCTACATGCCAATAAGCATACTCCATACTTTTTTTTTTTTTTTTTTTTTTTTTTTTTTTTTTTTTTTTTTTGCTCTTCTAAATCACTGCACTCCCTCTTATTTGTCTTCAATTCCTACTCTACTAGCTGAACAGTGCAGCAGAAATATTCATTCTTAACAAAGCAAAATTCCCTCTTTACCACCACATAACATTGCTATGTTCTCTAAATAACTTTTTGCATCCGGTACCTATCATTGGAACTGTCTGCCTCAAATTACCAGAGAAATTAAATTCCTTCCAAAGTGCAAAATACAGCTAATGGTCCACCTTATATCACAATAGCCATGTGTCTCACATTATGTGCAGTTCTTCACTCTCAGTCCCGCACACAACTTTTCCCTATGCCTTGTTGGCAGAGTTCTCTATTTATATTCTGTTCTTTACTAATAGCTACTGTCACTGTCATTTCAATCTTTTCCTTTATCCATTCCAGTTCTGATAATACTAAACATGTTTTCAAATGTGATAAGCTAATCTACATAATTGCAAAAGCCCTTTACTATTATTACACTGCCTGAAAAAAAAAAAAAAAACATTAGCACACCTGGAAAGACAACACCAGTTTTGATCTGATGATGATATATGCCACCTGGAGGTAGTAGATGTACTGACAACGGTTTCAGCATTGTCTGCCATCAGATACAGCTCCATCTACATAGTACTGTATGGTGCATGCCAGAGTGTACTTTGTACCACTACTAGTCGTTTCCTTTCCTGTTCCATTTGTAAATAGTGCAAGGGAAAAATGACCATCTATATGCCTCCGTATGAGCCCTAATTTCTTGTATCCTATTTTTGTGCCTTATGCGCAATGTATGTTGGTGGTAGTAGAATCGTTCGGTATTCAGCTTCAGAGGCCGATTCTCTAAATTTTCTCAGTAGTGTTTCTCGAAATGAGCATCGCCTTCCCTCAAGGGAGTCCCATTTGAGATCCCGAAGCATCCCCGTAACACCTATCTGTTATTTCTATAAAACTGATAACAAATATAGGAGCCCACCGCTGAATTGCTTCGATTTCTTCCTTCAGTTTCACCTAGTATGATCCCAAACACTCAAACAGTACTGAAGAATAGGTCACACCAGCCTCCTATATGCAGTCTCCTTTATAGGTGAACCACTCTTTCTTAAAATTCTCCCAATAAACCAAAGTCGACCATTCGCCTTCCCTATCAAGTTTGTCGAGGAGATTTTCTGTATGTAAACAAAAATGACAGTAAAAGTGTTTCTTGCTGTTGCTGCTGTTTTGTACTGATTTCGAGGTATAATAACAGAAGAATGAATTACTAATCTGTTTTTAGAGAATTTACATTACCAATATTGTTTGGTTAGGTTTGTAAACATTTATAACTTGGAAAATTTAGGCCTAGATTGCTTCTACATAACTAGTAAACAATATAAAATGTGGTGAGAAATATGATTTACAAACTTTTGATTAGGTACTCTTTTACGACAAGAGTAGATACTACTGAAGCTAGCAGCTGCCTTCTTTAATGTCAGTGAGTTAAAGTGTATCTCCTCAAAGAAAAATTCAAAAATTCATTTATAAAAGTGAATATAATTAAATTACTCTAATTAGGGCCCATTTCACTGCTTCCTAATTTCCCATAATTTTTTGAGAATGTAGCTTACCACAGAGTATTGAACCACCTCTCTGAAAATACCTGGTAATGATGGTTCATTCCAGCTTTCATAAAGGAATTTGAGGCTCAGCTTTAGATAAAGCAAATGATAGGCTTCAATTTATTGATAGCATAATGGAAAATCATAATTTTTGTATTAAAAGGACTGCTTACAAAATGCTTGTAGGGCTTACAGCCTGCTGTGATTGCTAAAGTGTACAGCATCCATACTGGGTAGGAATATTGTAGTACTTTGACTTCATAAAGAGAGTAGTAACACAACTCCGAGAGAGCATGTGCCAAAAAATTTAAGTTAGAAATGACTAAAAGAAAGATCCTTAATTTCTATTCAGAAAATTCTAATAAGCGGTTTTTAGTGTGGAATCTCTGAAAATTCTTTAGTCCCTTACTTATTGCCATATTAGGGACAGACTTATAATGCAAACAAAATCATTTCCGAATAATTGCTCCATCTGCCATACGCTTCATAGTGATACTCATAACACAGATGTAAATGTAGAATCACAATGCAGGGCTCATTTAGGTATTAGCAGACTTAGAAATATTACACAATAAGCCACAAGGAAAACTTACACTTATTTGTACAAATGTAGCAACTGTAGGTCATATTCTCATGAAAATACACAACATAAAATCTAGGGTAAGCTAGAATTTGTAAATGCCTCAACTTTCCCATGGTAAAATTTCCTTGCTTGAAGTAGTGGAAACTCCAGGTTGGAATATCAACAAATTAGTAAAACATAGATTGTTACTCACTGTAAAGATGACTATTTGAGTTGCAGACAGGCACAATGAAAAGGCACTTACACATAGCTTTCGGCCAAAGCCTTCTTCAGTAAAAGGAACTCACAGACACTCATTCACACAAGCAAGCACACCTCATGGACACACGACCGCCATCTCTGGTAGCTCAGAATGCATTCTGGTCCTAGCTGCTGGACATGGTGGTAATGTGTACAGGAGGTGCGCTTGCTTGTGTGAATGAATGTCTGTGTGTTCCCTTTATTGCAGAAGGCTTTGGCTGAAAGCTACGTGCAAGTGTCTTTTTGTTCTGCCTGTCTGCAAATCCACATGTCACCTTTACAGTGAGTAACAATCTATGTTTTCCTTATATTCTTGCTTTAAGTAGGAAATTGTGTAAGTCAGTTATTTTAAATAATAATCTTGAGTATTGAGAACTCAGTGCAAATGTTCTCTAATTACAAGCTTTGTAAGAATGCTTGGCTACAATTGCAAATTTTTAAGTGATATGTTATCTGATCATAACTGTCTGGACACTTACTAGTGGATATTAATATGGGGTGTACAATCCCCTTTTCACCTTTATGATGGCACAAGCATTGCTGGGCACACTTCAGGTGAGGTGTCTGAATGTGCAGGAATGTCAGCCAATTCTTCCCCATGATATGAAACCAGCGGAAGTAGTGATGTTGGATGCTGGCCTCTGGAGTAAAGTTGGTGCTCTACCTCATCTCAAAGGTGTTCCATTGGGTTAAGGTCAGGATCCGGGCAGGTCAGTCCATCTCAGGAATGCTGTTATCCACAAGCTGTTGTCTCGCAGATGCTGCTTTATGACAGGGTGCATTATCGTGTTTCTGCAAACATCATCATCCCTGAACTGAACAACTGCTGTATGCACTGCACAATGGTGTAAAAAGTGTTCATATCCTTCCACATTTACCATTTTCTTGAGCACCATAAGAAGACCACACACTAACCAGAAGAAACATCCCAATACCATAAGACCACCACATTTTACTACTACACTGTTGGCACTACACATAATTCCAGGTAATGTTCTCCAGGCAGTCCCTAAACCCAAACCCTCCTATCAGATTGCCACAGGGCATAGCATGATTCATCACTCATTTTGAGTCATACATTGTGCAGTTGTGTCACTCCTTACATCACATCACGTGTCACTTAGCACTGACTACAGAAATTAGTGGCTTGTGAAGATCTGTTCTTTTTAACTCGCTATGCACAGTTATGGTGCTATCTGGACTGCTGATAGCACTTTGCAGCTCACAAGTCATACTTTCCATTGTTTTTTTGCAAATTTTTACATCCACTGTCTCCAGTGCTCAATGGTCTCTCTCTGTCAGTACATTAGGTCTGCCTGGGCTTTGTTAACTGTTGTTACTTTGCTTTCCACTTCACAATCACATCACCAAGAGTCAACTCACCCAGCTGTAGAAGGGCTGAAATGTCCCTGAAGGATTTGTTACTCAGGTAATGTCCAAGGCATCCAAAGGCAGAGGTGATTGTCACAACAGTGGCAGTGGATAATAGCTGACAGAGTATTAGTGATCATATACAAAACAGATGGGAAGCTAGAGAAGTTATCGACATCTAGAAATCACTTTGCTTTGAGAAATGGTTGGCAAAATCAACACACTCTTCAGCATGAGAAGAGTTCATGGTGGTGCTAGGGGTTAAATTGCTACAATGTGGGTAACTGGATGTGGACACAGAACTGGCAATTCTATACCATATGCTTAATGATTTCATCAACACAGGCCCCGTGAATGTGATGGCACACTAGTGCCTTTATACTCTACATACCCCAATGCTCTGTGTGCGGAAGTTTGAATATACAACAATGTATATGGGAGGATCACAACCTGAAATTCAGAGTCATCTGTGTATAATATGATGATATCATCAGTTGTGTCACAGTGCATAAGTGTCCACGATGCTGGGTCTCTGACATTAAGTAAGTGCTGCAATAAACCTCACTGCAAAGCAAACAACATGCTGAAAAATGGCATTTCACCTACTGTTTCTGATGTGTGACTGGTTGGTGTCTGAGGAAAATCTAGTGTCTGTTGAATGCTGTGGCTTAGAGTGGGGACAAAATTATGAGAACAGGGGCTTTTGATTAATGATCAAATGAAATATTGTCCTGAAAAGATAAACTTGAAATTTCTGGTTGCTGCATATGATTGCCAATGCCCCTTCTCAATTTGTGAGAAATTGCATGGGGCAGCAGTTAACATTTTGGATGCAAATATAATAGGTTGTTCCATATCATCAGCATATTTGTATGGCAATATTGTGCTGATGATGCACTCTGATGCATTTGTAGCCTGTGGATGATGTTAGTCTAGGGTGAATGTCAATAGACAGTGATCTATTGTTATACTCTTTTTAATCTGAATCCCTTTGAGTGCATGAGAGATTTGGGTAGCCTGTTGGAAACCCTATTTTGAACCCTAGTCAGGGATGCATAGTCCACACAGAAATTGTTTTTACTTCTAGTGTTGTGGTTATGATTGCTCAAATCATCCTAAATTCATTCTTATTGTTAACTGCAACCACCGTGAAAAATTAAATGTATTGGTACGTAAGTGCAAGATTGTCAAGATCCCTGAAAAAGCTTCTGCAAAATTTTAGGTTATCAATGTTACATATTAATGCCACATACAATCCAGAATCAATTGCCAGTTATGAAAGAAGAATCATCAACAAGAATTACCACTATGCACTGAAAATACTTTTAATAAGCACACACAAATGTGCATATGAAACTGAACTTCCTCTCAGCAGATAACATTTCTACTTACACATACATAAAATGTTCTCAGAAATATTCCATGAAAGACTAACCCAAAATTCACCAAGATTAAATAATGAATAATTTCAGGAGGCAGGAATCAAACAAATGACCCACACAGGATTGGTCAGCAACAAAAAAGAGTGCCCATTGATCTGGAGCCAGTCAGTAGTTCTTCGTATGGTGACAATAGTGAATCCTCAAGATCTGCTCATGTTGTGACATCCTCTTGCTCACTGCAAAATTCAAATGGAAGTACTTCCATCATGTCATCATGGTCATAGGACAGTTCTTCATGTTCCTCATATCAGATGCTGTTATCATCAGTCTGTGCCTTCGGACTATGATAAGGCTTCATCTGAATGACATTGGTGATGTGTCTGCACAATTGTCTCCTCAGTGAAGGATTATTGTCCTCAACTGTGTAGGTGACAAAAGGCTAGCGATGTAGAATTCAGTACTTGCCAAAGTAGCACTTCAATAATTTCTCTGATAGCTTGACGCCACAAGGTCACCTCGGTTGTAGCTCACAGGACAGTGTCTGCCATTACAATATTTATGATTCTTACCCCAGGTCTGTATGCATGCCAAATGTCTTACTTCATTGGTACTGTTGATGAGCTGTTTGATGTTTTCATCATGAGCATCATCACATTCAAACAGAAACAAAGTATCAGTTGTTGTATTGTCCTTTTGTTTGTTGATAAGCGAAAAAAATTTTATTTCTATTTTACACGTCTAGGTCTGTAGGACCAAACTCAGGAGCAATTCTCCAAGGTCATCGAATGTGTCAGTACATTAAATTACAACATAAAAGTAATAACAGATAAAATAAAATGTGTATCAACCCAAAAAAGTCAAGCCATAAGTTTAAGTAAACACAGCTAACAATATAACCTAGGAATCAGCTTACTTTTCAAGGAACTCCTTGACCCACGAGGAAATTCTTCAGTTTTGATTAGAAAGCACATAGATTACTGCAAAGATTTTTGAATTCTTGTGGTAGCTTACTGAAAATGGATGCAGCTGTATACTGCACACATTTCTGCACAAGAATCAGGGAAGTATGTTCCAAATGCAATGAAACGAAGCAAAGCAGACTAATTTTTGTGTCAAATGATCACTTACTTCAGATACCTTTCGAATAGTAAAAATAGCAGCATTAAGTCCTTGTAAAAGATCCTGAATGTGGTCTTTCCGTGACAGTTTACTATCTGAACACCTAGAAATTTGAACTGTTCAGTTTCACTAATCATATGCTCTCTGTGAAATTAAAATGTCGGGTTTTGTTGAATTGTGGGTTAGAAACTGTAAAAACTGAATCTTACTGTGATTTAGCATTAGTTTATTTTATACAAGCCATTAACTTATATCTTGAACTGCACTATTTGAAACAGAGCCCATGCTGCACACAATATCGTTTCCTACTAAGCTAGTGTCAAACAGAAATATTTTAGAATTACTACCTGTAATTCTGTAATACTAGAGGGCATATCATTTATATAAATAAGGAACAGGATCGGCTCCAATACTGATCCCTGCCTCCCCACCCCCCACCACCACCATTTGACCATACTCCACTCAGACCCCACATCACAGACATTCTCAACACCATTAATAGTGACCTTTTGCTGTCTGTCATTAAAGTAAGAGTGGAACCAATCATGAGCTACTCCCTGCACTCCATAATGATCCAACTTCTGGAACAATATTTTGTGATCAACACAATGAAATGGCTTAGCTGAATAAAAAAAATATGCTTATCGTTTGAAACCTTTTGTTTGATCCATCCAGTATCTCACAGAGAAAAAAGGATATAACATTTTCAGTTGTTAAACCACTTCTAAAGCCAAACTGTACATGCGATAACAAATTATGTGCTTTAAAATGATCAATTATCCTTACATACACAGCCTTTTCAGTAACTTTAGCAAACACTGATGCCATTGAAATGGGTCAAAAATTGTCTGCGTTATCCCTTTCTCCCTTTTTATAAAGCAGCTTTACTACTGAGTACTTGAATCATTCAGGAAACTGACCATTCTGAAAGGAAAAATTACAAATATGGCTAAGTACAGGGCTACTATGTGCAACACTGTACTTCAATATTCTGATAGGCACTCCAGCATCTCCATGAGAGTCCTTAGTCTTCAGTGATTTAATTATTGACTCAATCTCCCTCTTGTCAGTATCGCAGAGAAGTATTTCAGAGATCAGTCTTGGGAAGGCATTTTCCAAGAGAGTGATATGATTCCCTGTAGAAACTACATTTTTATTTAATTCACCAGCAATGCAATTATATGTTAGTCTCTCCATTTGTCATCAATGTAGATTGAGTGCATATCCACCAATGTCTCATTCATTTAGACCATTGAAAATATTATGAAAAGGATATATTGCTACTCACCATATAGTCTAGATGATAAGTTGCACACGGTCATAACAAAAAGACTACTAAACACTAAATCATTCTTCTTTCGAAACAGACAACATACACACACCCATTCATGTAAATACAGCTCACACAGCCTTCAACCAGAAGGTCTTCTTTCGAAACAGACAACATACACACACACATTCATATAAATACAGCTCACACACACAGAAATTGTTCATGTGCTACTTTGGTAAGTACTGAATCCCACATAACATGTGTGCCTGTCTGCAACTCGACATCTCCACTATAAGGTAAATAGCAATCTGTCCTTTTGATAATACTGGCATGATTCCATCCTGGACTTTTCATTGTTTCATTTAGTCCGTCCATTTACAGGTGGTAGGCAGTTGTCATAATGTGGATGATGTTAGATCTTTAAATTATTTTTGACACAAGGCTTGACTGAAACATTTTTTCATGAGCAGAGATCATTACATGTTGTGCTCCATGCTTCAGAATTAAGTCTTTGATAAGAAACCTTGCAATTTCTGGAGCTGTGGCAGGTATTACAGCCTTGGTGGCAATGTAGCAAGCCAGGCAGCCATTTGCTCCCATTTATCTACTTGGGATACTTCTCCATGAAGCCAATTTCAGACTAATGTAATGGAGCCACTGCACAAGGAATTGATATCAGTTGTCCTGGGTGTAACTAAGGCACATGCTTCCATCATTGGCATTCCCTACAGTGGCTTACATAAAGTATTGGAGATTGATAGAGCCCTAGTGAATGTCTCCTGCTTCTGATCCTACCAACACTCTTCAACAGTTTCTCTGATAGCTTGACCTTTCATACAGGTGTAATACTCCATACAAGGTCACCTGGGTTCTAACTTACAGATCAGTGCTGAACTGCAAAACTGAGATGACCTTATGTTGGAATATCATGAAAATACTTCAGTATGGCTGGCCGTAAATCAGATGGGATTATGAACAACCACTTTCATCTCATTAGATCATAATTCCTTTTATACAATGTTCCATTGATTATCCTGAATTTTGCTTTGAAGCTTCTTCCTTCTCTAAGGTCTCTATGGTCTACAACAATGCTGGGTCTTCCTTTTGTTCAACGGCAATCAGTCAACATCCTTGTGTTTGTGTCCATTTTTCTATATTACTGTTATGTCATATTCCTGAATCTTCAGTGTCCATCTTGCCAATCATCCTGATGGATCCTTCAGTTTGTCAACCAGCATAAAAAATTGGTGGTCAGTCATAACAGTGAATGCCATATAAATAGGGTTGGTTTACCCAATCAACTGCAAGGCACTCACTCTCATTCACAGGGTAGCTCTTCTTGTACTTGGTGAGCATTTTGGATGAGTAAGTAACCACTCTTTCAGCACTTTCATGGATTTACAGTATAACTGCACCACTATCATCAGTGTGTAGTTCTGCCCCTCCATTCTTTTGAAAAATCACCAGGACTGGTGAAGATGTTAACATCTCCTCAAGGACACAAAAAGAAATTTTTTGTTCCTCAATCCAAGTAAATCAGAGGTTCCCCTGTTGCAGTTCTTGTAGTGGCCATGCCATGCAACTGAAATCCTTTATGAATTGTCTATAGTTGGAGCACATTCTGAGGAAACCTCTCTCATCACAAATGTGTAGGGCAGTTTGAAAATTAATTATGGGTCTTAGTTTTTCTGGATCAGGATATACATTTCCATTAACAGTGTACCCCAAGTTTTTTATTTTCTGGATGACAAAAAGGCATTTTCTCAGACTCAGTTGACCTGCATCACAGACACAGTACAGCTGCTATAGATACATTGTCCATTACATTGTCGAAGCAGGCTGCCATTGTGCTCTCAAAGGTGGTTGGAGCATTGCACAGAACAGGCAGCATATCTTTGAATTATATTATGAGATGAAAAGTTGCTACTTACCATATAGCAGAGATGCTGAGTCACAGATAGGCACAACAAAAAGATTTTCATAATTAAAGCTTCTGGCCATTGGCCTTTGTCAGCAACACACACACACACACACACACACACACACACACACACACACACACACACACACACACACACACATGACTGCAGTCTCAGGCAACTGAAACCTCATGCGAGCAGCAGCACCAGTGCATGGTGGGAGTGGTGACTGGGTTGGAGTAAGAAGGAAACTGGGTTGGGGAGGGGGTGGGATAGTATGGTGGGGGTGGTGGACAGTGAAGTGCTGCAGGTTGGGTGGAGGGCAGGGGAGAGGTGGGGAGGGGGGGGGGGGGTTGTAGCAGGAAAGGAGATATGTAAAAAGACTGGGTGTGGTGGTTGAATGACAGCTGTGTAGTGCTGGAATGGGAACAGGAAGAGATTGGATGGGAGAGGACAGTGGCTAACGAAGGTTGAGGCCATGAGGGTTACAGGAACATACGATGTATTGCTGGGAAAGTTCCCACTTGCACGATTCGGAAAAGCTGGTGTTGGTGAGAAGGACCCATATGGCACAGGCTGTGAAGCAGTCATTGAAATGAAAAATATCATGTTTGGCAGCATGTTTAGCAACAGGGTGGTCCACTTGTTTCTTGGCCACAGTTTGTCGGTGGCCATTCATGTGGACAAACAGCTTGTTGGTTGTCATGCCTACATAGAATGCAACACAGCGGTTGCAGCTTAGTTTATAGACCACATGACTGGTTTCACATGTAGCCCTGCCCTGATGGGATAGGTGATGTTAGTGACTGGACTAGAGTAGGTGGCAGTAGGAGGCTGTATTGGACAGGTCTTGCATCTAGATCTATTACAGGAGTATGAGCCATGAGGTAATGGATTGGAAGCAGGGGCTATGTAAGGAGGGATGAGTATATTGTGTAGGTTCAGTGGGCAGCAGAATAGCACTGTGGCAGGGGTGGGAAGGATAGTGGTCAGGACATTTCTCATTTCAGAGCGTGACAAGAGGCAACCGAAACCCTGGCAGAGAATGTACTTCAGTTGCTCCAGTCCTGGGTGGTACTGAGTTATGAGGAGAATGCTCCTCCGTGGCCGGATGGTGGGACTTTGGAAGGTGGTGGGAGACTGGAAAGATAAGGCATGGGAGATTAATTTCTGCTGCTTCCCCCTCACCCCTCTCCCCAACTCTCCCCTGCCCACCGTCTAACCTGCATCACTTCACTGTCTGTCACCCACACCATACTATCCCACCCCCTCACCGCCCCAGACTTCTCCTTTCCCCTACCCAGTCAACACACCCATCATGCACTGATGCTGATGCTCGCAGTGTGGTTTCAGTTGCTTGAGACTGCAGCCTGGTGTGTGAGTTGCATTTGCATGTGTTGTGTGTGTGTGTGTGTGTGTGTGTGTGTGTGTGTGTGTGTGTGAATAGCAACTTTCCTTCTCATAATATTGTTACATTCCATTGTTCGATACCTTTGAATTCATAGAGACCTGCAGATTCTACAAAAATAGTCTTCTTCCAGTGAACCACACCACCCCTGATCTCCCTGTAGCCTGTCTGTACGTTATTAGTGAAGAAATATTTCACTCCCTTTAATTTGTGGCAGTGGGTACACATATGTTTTGGTTATTTTATGCAGCTCTTTGTAATGGACCTTTCTTCTTCATGAGGACCGAGAACTCTCCAACAGATGATGGCACTTTGCAGCATTTTCTCCACTTCGTTCAGAATTACCCATTGTTCAGTTGAAGACAACTTATATGAACGCTGACTGATCTGTGGATAATTTCTAGTGTTGATATGGTGTTTCAGATTGACTCATCTGATGTGCCTTGCCTACTGTGCCTATTTCAATGTGCTTCCTTAATGAAGCTGGAATCTATTGGTGGCTAGATACTAGATTTCTCCAGTGGGTAGAGGATAAAGCTAGAGTAGGATGATTCTTTATTGTTAATGCTGAGCTGACATTTCTGCACTGATTTGGCTGCACCTACATATAGGGTGTTGCAAAAAGGTATGGCCAAACTTTCAGGAAACATTCCTCACACACAAATAAAGGAAAGATGTTATGTGGACATGTGTCTGGAAACGCTTAATTTCCATGTTAGAGCTCATTTTAGTTTCGTCCACCTACACTCAATGGAGCACGTTATCATGATTTCATACGGGATACTCTACCTGTGCTGCTAGAACATGTGTTTTACAAGTACAACACAACATGTGGTTCATGCACGATGGAGCTCCTGCACATTTCAGTCGAAGTGTTTGTACGCTTTTCAACAACAGATTCGGTGACCAATGGATTGGTAGAGGTGGACCAGTTCCGTGGCCTCCATGCTCTCCTGACCTCAACCCTCTTAACTTTCATTTATGGGGGCATTTGAAAGCTCTTATCTTCGCAACCCCGATACCAAATGTAGACACTCTTCGTGCTCGTATTGTGGACGGGTGTGATACAATATGCCATTCTCCAGGGCTGCATCAGCGCATCAGGGATTCCATGTGATGGAGGGTTGATGCATGTATCCTCGCTAACGGAGGACATTTTGAACATTTCCTGTAACAAAGTGTTTGAAGTCACGCTGGTACATTCTGTTGCTGTGTGTTTCCATTCCATGATTAATGTGATTTGAAGAGAAGTAATAAAATGAGCGCTAACATGGAAAGTAAGCATTTTCGGACACATGTCCACGTAACATGTTTTCTTTCTTTGTGTGTGAGGAATGTTTCCTGAATGTTTGGCCTTACCTTTTTGTGATACCCTGTATATATCCTTGGAGGTGAGCTGTGAGTGTTAATTGAAATTTGTAACCAAGAATTCTCCTTGTTCACTTATGATAGACATACAGATTTGTTTTGTGTGACCAGGTAACTTTTTGCACTTGACTAGAGCTTCACAATTAAACTAAGTGTGTCTTTTATTATTGTAACTCTTGCTTTATGGTCAGCAAGAATTTATTAAACACAATTTAGCGTTCTGCAAAAACAAATTATATTGTTCATTGGTCCACAAAAACAGACAATAATAGTTCCTAATTGAAATTAATATCCAACTAAAGCCTACAATGGTGGAAATCACACACACATCACATCATTATGCAGAAATGCTATACCAGCTCGTGGAATGCAGATAACAGGTCTATCACCTGAGTCACCCAGTGAATCAGAAAGCCCTGCCATGGACAAAGACAAGTCAAATCTAGTCCAGTTAAACAGCAGTGGCAGTAGAGGAAGAGTCAGATAATAGCAGCTTGTAATGGAGAAACTGAAAACAAGCCAGCCACAGGGCAGCCTTGTATTGACCAGTTACTGAATTTTATGTGGCATGCCTGCAACAACAGCATTTTTCCTGCCAGAGGCACCATTTTTCAAACGTGGGCAATGTTACATATATAAATATAATCATATCTTCCATTTGCATGTCTATCAGATTTACTAAATCAGTGGTTGATCACTCGTCCAGAGTAATTGTTGTGTGGAGTTTTTGGAAGGGCTTCATCAATCTAGAGCTCCAATCTTCCACAGGCTCTGACTAATTGTAATGGCTGCAGGTAATCCCACTCAAGAATGATGTTATGGCTGGATTCTGCTAAATGAACATATTTGAAAGTTGTGTACTGTCATTGATAGTTAATTCTCAAAAAACAGGACCTCTCACATGGATTTATTTTTTATTTGCAGTTTTCAACACAATGACCTACGAGTCCTGGTAAATAATTTGCTTCAGCTGGCAGCAATAAGATCCTCTATCACTGAAAATAATGCCCCAAAATAACTAGTGCCTATACAGGTTGGTCTTAATGATATATTGAGTATCTAGGCTTAATATTGTAAACCTATATGAAATGGATCAAGCACATAAAGTCAGTTGTAAGGAAGGAAAATCGTTGAATTCAGTTTAATGTGAGAACCAACAAAGGTATAGCTCATCTATAAAGGAGAGCTCATATAGAGCACATGTGCCACCAATTCTTGTGCACTGTTTGAGTGTTGAGACCCCCAACCAAGTCAGATTAAAGGAAGACATTGAAGAAATCCAGAGGCTTGCTAGATTTGTTACTGTTAGGTTTTATTAACACATAAGTATTACATAAATGTTCCAGAACTCAAATGGCATCCCTGGAGGGAAGACAATGTTCTGTTCATGAAACATTATTGAGAAAATTTAGAGAACTGGCATTTGTGACAGATCTCAGAACAATTCTACTCCTACCAATGTAAACCTCATGTAAAGACTGCAAAAAATGATAAGACAAAATTGGGGCTCGTACAGAGCTGTATAGGCAGTTGTTTTTCCATCACTCCACTTGTAAGTGAAATGGTAAAGGAAATGAATAGCAGTGGTGCAAGGTACACAGCATCAAGCACCACACAGTGCCTTGCAGAGTACATATGCAGATGTAGATGTCGACACGATTTCCTGACATTCTGGCAACTGACATCCGTGTCGGAGTTCCCTCTGCAGCAGCCTCATCTCCATAGATAGTTGTCTCATTTAGTTTTCCTGATTTTGGCCACCTGGAAGCTCAGCACAGTGACAGTGGTGCATCGGGCAGTGACCTTGACCAGGGTATGATGAAGGATTTCATTGAACAGGTCATCTATAGTCATCTGCAGTTTGCCTTACATGTATTGAGCAGTCCTGTTGTTTGATGTCTTGCACTGTAATAGTCCAGAACATCTTAGTACATTCTTTACTGTAGCATGCTACATGGTCAGGTTGCCCACAATGGAAACATACTGGTGTGTTGCCCTCTGTTCTCCTAATGTCCATTTGTTTGTACTGTTACTGAACAGGCGAGACAGTCAGTTGTAATTATGTCACTGTGAACACTGTATGTTTTCTGAAAGCTGCAACGTCAGTATGGTGTTTCTAACTCCATTCCACAATGTCAGTCTGCCTTGCAGAGAAAGATGTCAAAGATGGACAAATCTGATCTTGAATTAGCGATGCCACCTCCTTCTGGTTGGGTTTGAATTCAGTGATGCTGCTTCCAGCCATCTGTGTTCAACATTAAGTCAGCATAAACCCTCATATCCCATCTCTTGCTACTTTCCATATTAATGATGTGATGTCCTGACATGGTCTTTCATGACTGCTATCAGTATGACATACGGAACTGTGCTAAATATTTTTGTGTAGTATTTTCTGGTGCACTGCCTAAATATGCTGGTAGTATTAGATGAAGTCCTCTGCTGTGGTAATGTCCTTCAAAAGCTGTTTTTCATAGATGTCTCCTGTCGTTGCCTTGGATGTGAAATTTTGTTCGCTGGGCAGTTTGGAGAAGAGGAGTAGAAAGAGTGAAGTATGTGTGTGTGTGGGGAGGGGGTGGGAGGGGGAGGGGGAGTGTAGAGTCTAGCAGAGTTTGAGGCCTGAAGGATTGTGAGGCCAAAGGATGTGTTGTGAGGACAATCCCCACCTCTATTTATTCTTTATTCTGTCTGCCCCTTTTATGTATATTGTTCCCATAGCTATTTCACATTATGTATAAGAGGAGCCAATATCACATACAAAACAGTGGTTTTTCCACATGTAAATAGATATTCCCATACCGAAGAATCATCCCGCAGCCTACAGTGTAAATTCCTTTTGCATTTTCATTTCCCAAGCTCTCAAATTGTTCTCCACAAACCCCTTTACAGCTGTCTTGTGTGTTTATTTTTCTATTTCCTGCAGTTACCATGCATTTTCTTCATATTTTTTCTTTTTGCTTCCAGTGTATACCCCACAGTTTTACAACCAGTATTCCCTTATAGCTGTCATCCATACTTATCACTACCCCAGCACCATTTACATTCTTTTTCCTCTCCATATAGTGATATTCCATGTCAAAGAGATACCAGTTCTTTCAGGCAAAGATTCAAGGCCATTTCTTGGAGAGGGATCAGAATTTATTACTGTCTTCTTCCTCTCCTCTTTCCAAAATAATCTAGCTACCTGACTTCACATTTCTAATGTGCCACAGATGCCTATATTTTTAATAATAATAACCATAAAATGTACAACATGTTTTAGTATTATAATTATAGATTGTTTAACTACAATAAATACATAAAATGTTTTAATATAATAATAATTTCCGTTGGTCAGAACAGGAAAATAGGTCTATTATAGATTACACTATAACAAATGAGAAAATTTGGCCATATTTCTGGTATACAAGAGTATTTCTGGGAGCTGAAGCTGATACTGATCATTTGTTACTGAAATTCAAGATTAAACTTACTGTCAGGTTTCTGTGGGAAAAACCAAGTCAGGAAAATAAAAAGCCAGTTTTTAAATTTCAGCTATTATAAAAACCAGGAATCAGTCATCTATATCAGGTGAGAGTGCAGGACTAAATCAGAGGTAGAACAAGAGATACAGAATAAGACTAGAATAAGTTAAAGGAAATTATAATTAAGACTGCTAAGAAAATGATTCCAATATAAAAACGATGAAAATGAAATCATTTCAAATTATGGAATAATGAACTCAAGCAAGCTGTAATGGAAAAAAGGAACTATATCTGATTTAGATTAAATGGGATAAAGTGGAAGATGTAATAGAGCATAAAAAACAAAGAATGGTAGTTGGCAAACTTGCTAGACAAGTAAGCAGACAAAACTGGGAAAGAACTGTTACACAATTAGAATATGATTTAACTCCAGTCTGTAAGTTTAGTTTCAAAATATTCAAAAATTTGCATAATGAAATAAATGACAAAGTAAATATCGATACAGTACCAGGAAAGGAATGGTTGCAGTATTATAAGCACCAGTTAGTGAAGGTTGATGAGCCCTTCTATAGCAACGTTTTGAATGTTGGAGGTTCAAATGGTCTGAGCACTATGGGACTTAACTTCTGAATTCATCAGTCCCCTAGAACTTAGAACTACTTAAACCTAACTAACCTAAGGACATCACACACACCAATGCCCGATGCAGGATTCGAACCTGCGACCGTAGCAGTCGCGCGTTTCCAGACGAATGTTGGAGAATACAATGTAATCACAGTGGCAGACTTAGTAAGTAGTACAAAGGACTCCAGGAACAGAAAGGCTACAGGTGCAGATGAAATAAATCTGGACCTTATAAAATATTCTAGTGTTAACTGGAAAAAGTTATTTGTGCAGTTGCTGAATGGTATTTGGTGCTTCAGAAAAATTCTAGAGGGATGGAAGGTAGCAAGAATTGTAAACATATACAAGAAAGGAGGTAAAAAATAATACTCAAATTATAGGAGAATAGACATTTTAAATGCTGCTTATAAAAACTATTCATCTGTCTTTAGAAGGAAACTCCAGCCAATAGCAGAAACATCTTTATGAGAGAAGCAATGCAGCTTTTGTAAAAGCAGATCCTGTGCACATGCAGCATTTGTTATGAAACAACTGACTGAATTATACTTGCATACAGCTATTAGTGATTTCCTGCTTGACACAGTCACTTCATTTAAATATCTGGGCCTAATGTTGCATTGCAATATGAAATGGAATGAGAATGTGAGGGTTGTGGTAGAGAAGGTGAATGGTCAACTTCAATTTATTGGAAGAATTTTGGAAAAGTGAGGTTCATCTGTAAAGGACACCAGTGTAACTGATTCTTGAGTTCTGCTCAAGTGTTTGGGATCTGCAAAAGGCCACATTAAAGGAAATCATCAAAGCAATTCAGAGAGAGACTGCTAGATTTGTTATCAGTAGGTTTGAACAACACACAAGTATTACAGAGATGCTTCTGGGTCTCAAATAGGAATCCCTAGAGGGAAGGCAATATTCTTTTCGAGGAACACTGTTGAGGAAATTTAGAGAACCAACATTTGATGTAGAATGCATAATGATTCTACTGCCATCAACATACATTTCACATAAGGACAATGAAGGTAAGATATGAGAAATTAGGACTCATACAGAGGCATATAGACAGTTATTTTTCCTTTGCTCTGTCTGCAAGTGGAACAGGAACGGAACTGACTAAAAGTAGTACAAGGTACCCTCTGCCATGCACCATGTGGTGGCTTGTGGACTATGCATGTAGCTGTAGGGAGAGATACAGAAAAGACAAGAGAGTTCAATAAACCACTGCGTCTGCTCTTCCTAGACTGTAAGAAGGTTTATGATAAGGCAGGAGGGATGAAATTGTGGGACATATTCACTGACTACAATGTACCCCTAAATTTGTTGAATGTCATCAAATCACTTAACAATAACTCTATAATTAGTGTAAATGAAGAGTTATTGACAGTAAACATGGGACTAAAACATGAGTGTGGTCTGTCAGCTTTTTGATACATGTATCAATAAAGTTATCTAAGAATGGAATTCTAAAAACCCCAGGAAGCTGGACCTTGGAAGGAACAAATTTATCCATGCTTTTTTTTCAGTCAACCAACTTCTCCTAGCAAAAACAAAGAAAATGTCTTTAAACTGAATAATGCTTTATAAATTTATCAAATGGCTATTTATATAAATAAAGCAGCAAAATGTAAAATGTGATATCAACGGAGGGAAAACATATAATAAAAGCAAAAATAGTGATAAACAACAAAATAACAGAACAGGTAAACTTGTTTAAATATCTTGGGGCAGAGATGTTGATATACAAATCTAATTCAGATATGGTTCTAAACATACAGAAATATAATACTATAAATACTTGTATAAAGAGGTAATTGGTCAAACTATGAGAAAAGACTACACAACATGGTTGCTAAACGTAGTCTTATGTAGACTCGTGAAAACTGGTTCCTAAGAAAATGAGCTGAACAAAGAATTGAAGCAAAGAAGTACAGAGTGAATATGTAAGACAACAACTAAACATAAAAACAACAATGACTGAAGGTATTAGACACTACCAAAAATATGGTATGACCACATCAAAAGGATTCCATGAGAGCATCTGCCATGGTAAGCATTACATTTCAACCAAACTGAAAAATGAGATATAGGATGAGCAAACCAGTGTCGTTAAGTTCCTTTGGTTTTGAAATGGACCAGCAGCCACTTCAGGAAATGGAATAGAAAGGAGAAGAAAAGAGAAGAAGAAAATATAATAACAATCATTTATTTACATCACTGCCTAGTATATGGGCATATAAATTAGGGCAAATGCTGTTTCTTACAATCATTTCTGCCTATGTTCAGAATTCAATCTTTTTTTTTCACCCTTAGTGGAAGGTCATTGCTGTTTTCATTTTCTTTACTGAATCTTCTGTGGCATGTTTGCCAGTCGACTGATGAACTGTGCACAGATTTGTTGTCGATGGAAGGTGCCTCACTAAAGTCGGCAGCACCCGTTGATAGCACTGACCTTAGTGAAGTCTCGCTCCAATCTGCAGTGGCAAATGGGAGAGCCTCAAGAAGACACACCCTCTGTCTCAGCACAGCAGTACCCTGCGTGGAGGTCAATATAGGGCTGAGCATGAAAGTGCTCTGCCCTAGTTTGTGAACTAATATTTCATATATTATAATTCGGATGAGCCATCTTCTGGAGCAGCCGGAGAACCCTCTGTTATGGCCAGATGATTGTGGTTTCATCTGGCCATAACAGAACATATGGTCAGCTTGTGAATGTGTGCGTTTTCCTGGCTGGAATTTTACCCTAAAGGCTGCAAGACTATCCACTATGTTTGTGAATACAGGTCTGCAGACTATGTCTACATGAGCATGTAAATGAGGGGAAATGCAGTTTCTTTGAATTGTTTCTGTCGACTCTCAGAAATTCAGCCTTTGTTATTTATCATTTCTTTGATGGAAAGTGTTTACTGTACTTCATTTCTTGTGGTTTTCCATTTCTGTCAGTAGACTCACAGACTGTCCGCAGATTTGTCATCAGTGGAAGGTATAGTCAGCATATGAATTGTGCCTTTACCAGGCTGCAATGTTACCAGTCTGGCTGCAAGCCTATCCACTATGATTGTGAACAAAGGTCTGCAGACTATGTCTATATGAGCATATAAATGAGGGGGGAATGTAGTTTCTTCCACTCATTTGTGCCTACACTCAGAAATTCTGTGCCTCCCTTAGTGCAGTGTGTTTCCTGTTTCCATCTTCCTTTACTACATACCATGAGGTTTACCAGTTCTGCCAGTGGACTTGCAAACTATTCATAGATTTGCCATTCATAGAAGGTATTGTTGGATGCCAAACTTGTACACTCAACAGCACAGAAAGTGGGCCACCCCTGAATTGCAATGTGTAGACCACACATGACTGTATGCAACCAACATCACAAGTCCTCTACACCCTCTGCAGTATAGTTATTTGAATATACACAGTGGGTACCACAAGAGACTAGAACATTGCTCTTTATGGCAGTCAGTCCAGATGCAAACCAATACCATTACACAATAAATATTAGAAAACATGTTATAAGATATGAGACAGTCTTTAACACTTGTAAATTAAACTTCATTGCAGTAAGTGACACAGTAGAGGTCTTACCACACTTATTAAATGACATAATGAGTTGTTTTTGATCTGAATTTGAGCCCACTGTTAATCAAACAAAGTTTGCATGTCTGATCAAGGCTCAACCATGCATAAAGAGACGTAAAATATTGAAGTGTTAAACAGTATCAGTTTACAAGACTGAATGTCTGAACCTGGAAATAAATGACAATACATTTAGCACTGCACTGGGAACCCCACAAAGCCCACATTGCCCCAGAGAAGCAATCACAAAAGGTATGTAATAAAGTGCAATGTACAAGTTTGAAATGCCATGAAGGAAAGTTGTGTGTGGTATTGGCTGGGGAGCAGAAACTAGTACGTATATGAATTTTTTACTAAGCATAATCAGATGTCAGATATTAAATACATACACCAAAAGTGTGATACTGGAACCTAAAACAATGATAGAAATGATTTTTTCATGGCAGGGATTTGAACCTGGCACCTTTTGCTGTTGTATTATAGTTACAAATAGACATGAAATGTATATCATTCCTTAAGTGAAACCATTGTATAAAAAGGACAATATACATGAAGTGGGAAACTATAGACTAATAGCTTTATTATCGGTATTTTCAAAAGTAATAGAGACAGTCATGAAAAACAGAATTACAAATTACCTCAAGAAATTCAATCTATTGTCTGTAAACCAACACGACTTTCGCAAAGGAATGAGTACAGAGTCAGCCATCACCCAATTCATTGAAAATATTGTAACGGGGCTAGATAAGAACAACAGTACAACAGGAATAAATTTGGACCTCTCAAAGGCATTTGATATTGTCCAACATGATATCCTGCTAGACAAATTATAATATGTCGGTATACAAGGAGTAGCTAAAAAGTGGTTTCAGTCAGTTCAAACCAGCATGCACCCAAGTAATCGTAGCACAATGGGCATATACCGGATTTTCTTGTGCTCAAATTAGCAGGTATAACATTATGTAACATTGTGTATGATATAATATTATGCTTCAGCATACTCCATGGCGATTTTCTACGGCATACTGCTATAAGCGTATTTAACTATGGTCTTATTTTGTTCAAGTTTGTAGTATAGCTTACGTCATGTCAACTTGAACATTTTTCATTTTTTATGTTATGAGGAGCATCATTTATGCATTAGAAAATGGAGCCTTAGACAAAGTAAATTCTAACTTTTGTGAAATTGTGTTCTGTTTGTGTTTAATGAAAGGTTGAAAACAGTGGAGGCAATTCAAAACACCTAAGCCCTGTGTGGAGTGAAAGCTATTGAAAAACTCAAGTTGTACCATTTCAACTACAATCACTTTCAGGTAAATTAATCACAACATCCAGGAAGATAAACAGATGTTGCTGAAGAACATTTTTGCAATTTATTACCACGGTTAATGGCAGTGTATCCAATAACTGGCAAGTGTGATGACCAATAAACTTTTGTGTGATACTTGCATTAAGTAGTCATATTGAGGTTAAAAGTAAAGAAGGATGATTATGGTACACCATCTCACCAAAAATGAGATTAGATATGAAGCAGTATCTTAAACTGGGAACGATGGGGAAGGAGGTTGTTTGTACCCATTCAAAGGATTTATCCTGGCACTTGCCACAATAGATTTAAATAAGTCACCATAAACCTAAATCAGTATGGCCTGATGGCAGGTTGAAGAACTGTATGGTAACTTCATAAGGAAAAAATAGTGGGTACAACACAACAAGCATTATCTGAAATGTTTGCCTGTATACATCCACAAAATGTATTGTTATTGATATATTCAGGTGCACAAAGAAAGTGTTTTGTGTTACAAAGTGCTTCACAGGGATGTGTTCTTCACAGTTGACATTTGTTGTCAACAAATGAGGTGTCTCATCATAATACCACACAATAAATGTGTATCTTAATTAAATTTATTTATTTATTTATTTATTTAGTACCCAATTATCACAATCATTATATTGGACTTGTCAAAGTGCAGAACAGTATAAAATATTACATATTTACATAATGTAGAAAATCTTATCATTGGTATCAACACATTTTTGGAACAAAAACATTATTCTGCCTAATTTTATTGTAAAATTATATACATACATACAGATAGAATAAAAGCTAGCAAAACCCCTTGGATGATTTTACTAAAACTATTAAATACCAGTACTTTAGTTAGCTGGACATAGTACAGAACAAAAGCTACGTGCATAATTAGATACGAAAGAAGTTTGGTTTTATCTAGGAATGACTGATAATTATGAATTTTTGTTTAGTGAGTTATGAAGCAGACCTACACATTTGAGCAAAATTCCAGGTATTCATTAATGCTGTAGAAACTGTTATTTGTTAGTAGATTTTTAGTTCGTTTTTTAATGTATTGTTTTTTTTTTTCATGCTATCCGGCAATGCACTGTACAGAATTTTTGGTTTGTAAACAGCGCTTTCCTGATTTTCTGTGCACATCCCTATGATAGTCATCCCTGTTCCTTGTTTGATAATTGTGGATCGCACTATTCAAAAGCTGAAACTTGTTGGCTTTTAATGAAGAAGATGCTTTCCAATATAAATGTAGATGGTGAAGCCTTGATTTTTAATTCCTTAAAGATAGCTCTACATGGTGCTCTGTAAGCAACATCACTTATCAAACTTACAGCTTTCTTTTGGAGCTTAAAAGACTGCTTTGCAAAAGAGGTATTTCCCCAGAACAGTATACCATACTTCAGAAGACTATGCATGTATTCATAATAAGTACTTAACACTCGTTTGGTACTGCAGCAGTCTTTGAGCACTCTTAATATGTAACAGTATTTGCTTAATTTTTTGTTAAGCATTTCTACATGTTTTTCCCATCTTGGATGCTCATCCACCCTTAATCCTAAAAATGTTATGAATCTCTTTTGCTTAATTTGGCTGTTTGATAATAAGAATTTTAAAATTCGTGCTGTTTTTGTCCCTTATATGGTTAAAGTTCATCCATACAGTTTTGTTGTCATTGAAAAATAGACAATTATCTTTAAACCATTTTTCTGCCACTTCTGCTGTTTTGTCAGTTTTTTACTGCATCTCATAATCATTCTTCCCTTTTATAACGAAGCTGGTAACATCAGCTAATAATATGGTATCAGCTGCTGAAAACTGTTGTGGTAGGTCATCAATAAAAATCAAGAACAACAATGGTCCCAATACCAAGCCTTGGGGCACCCCATAATTAACTCTTTTGTATTCAGAATAGTACACATTTCTATCCTGGGAAATTTATACCTATAAGTCAAATATGACTTGAACCACTCATAGGAAATACCACAGACACCATAATTATACTGTTTTAACACCAGCAGATTATGATTTATAAGATCAAAGTCCAAAAACTACCCACAGATCAGTTCCTTGTCCTCAATACCTTTGTAAATAAGTTTTAGGAAGCCAGAGAGAGCCATTTGTGTAGATTTGCCTTTTCTGAAACAATTCTCTGCATTTACAAGAATTTTATTTTTGTTTAGGAAGTCTAGCAATCTGTCATACATTATTCTTTCAATTATTTTCGAAAATGCAGATAATAATGATAGTGGTCTGAAATTTTTAATGTCAAACTTGTCACCACTTTCATAAACTGGTATTACTTGAAGTCTTTTGTTATAGTCAAGCAGTTTTTATAAACTGGTATTACTTGAAGTCTTTTGTCATAGTCAAGCAGCTTTGCAGTACTACAACATAAACATGACAACTGTGGCTGTGAGAGTAGTTGCTGAATGAAATGCATTTAACAGAGTGTTCACTGATATGATTTCATTAACAGATTTGTGAATTTTCAGTAGAAGTATCCACAGTATTGTATGTTTCTTACCACTAGATCTACTGGTTACTGAATATAGTGAGACGTCTTATGATGACAAATTTCTAGCGATGTCATTCTGAGTTCAGTATAGCTGTTTGCCGCAGCCCTGTTATGTTACTCTCGCAGTTGTTTGTAAATGAGAGCTACTGCCTATTACACTTCAGAGTGAGTCAACATTTTTATGGAGCAAGCAACCAGCTGCAGCATTCATTGCTCCTAATTGCCTTGTGATGCTGATACAGATAATTCGCAATGTACCCAATGTTAGCTGCAGTTGCTGTGTGAAAGTAATTTCCCCTGTCTATAAACATATATTTGATAAGTTGATGACACACCAAAGAGGGATTCATTCAGAATCTTCGATTGTTATGAATCTCACAAGATAATTCTGTGTCTCTGGTACTGCGAGCCGCGGAATTTGAATCTGCGCCAGACGTCATGGGCGTCGAAGACCCATAGAGGTCTCTGCACCATCGCGCCGTAAGCTGTGGCGGCGCGCGCCTCCTGGCCTGCTTTTAGTGTGAGGGCGCCACAGTGGAACACCTGGTCCCAGCGACCAATAGCGGCGCCTCCGATAGCATACTTAAACTCCTGCCTCCCTCTCAGCCAGCCTCCTTCCCGTTACCCAGTGTGGCTTTCGGCCATCCTTTGCTTCCGACGACCTTCTCCTTCACCTCAATCATCTCCTTTCCGAACAGCTTAATTCCCGTCGCTCCACAATCTTCCTCTCCCTGGACCTCGTACGTGCTTATGACCGCATAGGCATTCCGGTCTCCTCTTCAAGCCCCAAACCTTCGCCCTTCCCATTACTTACGTCCGTCTGATCGGCTCCTTTCTCTCCCACCGTCCTTCCTACGTCACCATCCATACAACGGATTCCTACACCTTTTTTCCCTCCACCGGTGTGCCCCAAGGCTCCGTCCTCTCTCCCCTTCTGTACCTTTTATATACGGCCGTCACACCCCGTCCACCTTCTCCAGTTTGCCGATGACACCGCCTTTCTTGCCCTTGCCCCCACCCTGCAGCGCTCACAACACCTTCTCCAATCCCATCTTGACTGGTTCACCACTTGGTGCAACCAGTGGTTGCTCAAGATCAATCCCTCCAAAACCCAGGCGATCATTGTAGGCAAAACCACCCCTTCCTTCCGCCTCCTTGATTTCTATCACACCATCTATGGCCGTCCTATCGCCCTCACCCCCACCTTTAAGTACCTTGGCGTCACCCTCGACCGTCGACTCTCCTGGACCCCCCATCTCCGGACAATTCAAGCCAAGGCACACTCCCAACTCCGTCTCCTCAAGCTCCTTTCCGGCCGTACATGGGGTCTGGACCCCTCCACCATACTCCACACCTATAAACCGCCCTATCCTTTGTTACGCCCATCCGGCCTGGATCTCCACCCCCCTCCCCCTAATTTTTATAACTCCCTTCAAATCCTTGAACGCAATGCTCTCCGCTTTGCCTATCGCATCCGTCTCCCCTCCCCCACGCGGGTCCTGTACGATCTCATTCCATTCCCCCACCTCCTCCTTTTCCTTGAAAGGATACGGATCCTGTACACCTCCCGCAAACTCGATTCTCCTCACCCGCTTGTCTCGCCCATCCTCTCCCGCCCCCACCAGCTGCCGCCCCTGTATTCCCACTTCCCACCCGGTTTCCATCTCTCCACCCTCCTTACCCTCTTCCAAGGTGGCTTCTGCCAGCTCCCCCTCCCTGATGATCTCCTCCTCCCCTCCATATACACCTCCTACCAACTTTGATCCTCCCTCCCTCTTCCTGTGTCTGTTCCTTTGGGCACCCTCCCTCCCTCCTCCCTTTCTCCCTACTCCTCCCCTGGGCTTCCCCTCCCCTGTCCCTCTACTCCTCCTCCCATCTCCTCAGCCATTGGCATCTTTGTTCTCCCCTCTCCACCCCCCTCCTCACCCTTCTTCCCCTCTTGGCAGGTCCGCGGACTCGCACACGCTACGTGGGCTTTCGCGTGCCGGAGATCATCGCCATCAGTGTCTCGTGTGTGTGGCGTCGTTTTGTGTTTTTAGTGTCCTCCGCCACGTTTCTACATTCACTTGTGCCGTCGGATTCATCAGTGATATGTGTGCCGTGTCAACGTGTTTTCAGTGTCGCTATCGTCGAGTGTGAACGGCTCCGTGTTTTTTGTGTAACTGTGACCATTATTTTTTGCCCGTCACTATGTTCATTCTGATTCTCCATTCTGTGTTCTGTTATTGTCAACACTATGGCTGAAGAGCGGCGTAGCATGCCGCTTTGTGTTGTTGTTCGCGGGCTGCTCCACAAGTCCCACCACGTTCCCATCACTACTACCCTGCGACCATTCCGGCGCCGATACAACACTGTCATTCCAGAAAGTAACTAAAATTTCACTAGACATTTTTCACTACGTTGTCATGACCATAATATAGTTGTAGCAGGACAATTATGTTTCTACAGGCAATGTCTTTCTTGAGTGGGCATCAATGATGCGCAGCTTAATTACATTTCCTGTGATGTCATGAGGAGTATTCTAGTACACTCCTGGAAATTGAAATAAGAACACCGTGAATTCATTGTCCCAGGAAGGGGAAACTTTATTGACACATTCCTGGGGTCAGATACATCACATGATCACACTGACAGAACCACAGGCACATAGACACAGTACAGTGTATATACACCTTTCGCAACAATGCAGGCTGCTATTCTCCCATGGAGACGATCGTAGAGATGCTGGATGTAGTCCTGTGGAACGGCTTGCCATGCCATTTCCACCTGGCGCCTCAGTGGGACCAGCGTTCGTGCTGGACGTGCAGACCGCGTCAGACGACGCTTCATCCAGTCCCAAACATGCTCAATGGGGGACAGATCCGGAGATCTTGCTGGCCAGGGTAGTTGACTTACACCTTCTAGAGCACGTTGGGTGGCACGGGATACATGCGGACGTGCATTGTCCTGTTGGAACAGCAAGTTCCCTTGCCGGTCTAGGAATGGTAGAACGATGGGTTCGATGACGGTTTGGATGTACCGTTGACTATTCAGTGTCCCCTCGACGATCACCAGAGGTGTACGGCCAGTGTAGGAGATCGCTCCCCACACCATGATGCCGGGTGTTGGCCCTGTGTGCCTCTGTCGTATGCAGTCCTGATTGTGGCGCTCACCTAGACGGCGCCAAACACGCATACGACCATCATTGGCACCAAGACAGAAGCGACTCTCATCGCTGAAGACGACACGTCTCCATTCGTCCCTCCATTCACGCCTGTCGCGACACCACTGGAGGCGGGCTGCACGATGTTGGGGCGTGAGTGGAAGACGGCCTAACGGTGTGCGGGACCGTAGCCCAGCTTCATGGAGACGGTTGCGAATGGTCCTCGCCGATACCCCAGGAGCAACAGTGTCCCTAATTTGCTGGGAAGTGGCGGTGCGGTCCCCTACGGCACTGCGTAGGATCCTACGGTCTTGGCGTGCATCCGTGCGTCGCTGCGGTCCGGTCCCAGGTCGACGGGCACGTGCACCTTCCGCCGACCACTGGCGACAACATCGATGTACTGTGGAGACCTCACGCCCCACGCGTTGAGCAATTCGGCGGTACGTCCACCTGGCCTCCTTCATGCCCACTACACGCCCTCGCTCAAAGTCCGTCAACTGCACATACGGTTCACGTCCACGCTGTCGCGGCATGCTACCAGTGTTAAAGACTGCGATGGAGCTCCGTATGCCACGGCAAACTGTTGACACTGACGGCGGCGGTGCACAAATGCTGCGCAGCTAGCGCCATTCGACGGCCAACACCGCGGTTCCTGGTGTGTCCGCTGTGCCGTGCGTGTGATCATTGCTTGTACAGCCCTCTCGCAGTGTCCGGAGCAAGTATGGTGGGTCTGACACACCGGTGCCATTGTGTTCTTTTTTCCATATCCAGGAGTGTATTTAGGTGAGGGAGATGCATGGAAAGTTGCACAGACAACACAATACATGCAAAAGAAGATAAATGTAACCCACTGAGTTACCGATCCATTTCATATACATTGTCATGTAGCAGGACGTTTGAACAGTTACTTTGCTCCAACGCTATGAACTGCCTTTTTACATCAAACCAGCATTGATTTGGAAAGCATCACTATTGTGAGACACAGGTGGCACTTTATTCACATGACGTTCTGTGTGCAGGGCCTCTCAGATTGATTCTTCATTTTTAGAGTTCCAAAAAGGCTTCTGATATTCCACATAAGTAGCTTCCAACCACATTGCTTTCCCATAGACTATCAACTCAGCTGTGCAACTAGATTCATCATTTCCTGTCTGAAAGGTCACAGATTGGAGTAACTGACAGAACATCACCTAGTGAAATGCAAGTGATGAGTGTGATCCTGCAAGTAAAGTGATGTAGATATTCTCCAATTTCCACACATATCAAAAAAAGTTTTGCATCACCCAGTTCCCAGAACTCCTGAAGATAGATGTTGACTGTGGATATTGTATCACAGACACAGTCCCTTCGACTGTTCAGAGATGTCGCTAATCCTGCCCAAAGATGTAAACAACTATGCATGAGCAGCGCCTGTTGGACAGAGGGGGTATGACAGCCTATCAGTTCCAGTAATTCTACCAGAAAGGATGCACACAGCTCGTGTTGTCTGTAGTTCAACCATACCTAGACGGTCAATACCGTGGTTCGATCACGTCCGCTTTGTTACTTTGTGCCAGGAGGGGCTCTCAACAAGGGAAGTGTCCAGGTATCTCAGAGTGAACCAAAGCGATGTTGTTCGGACGTGGAAGAGATACAGAGGGACAGGAACTGTCGATGACATGCCTCGCTCAGGCCACTCAAGGGCTACTACTGCAGTGAATGACCACTACCTAAAGATTATGGCTCGGAGGAATCCTGATAGCAACACCACCATGTTGAATAATGCTTTTCATGCAGCCACAGGACGTCGTGTTACGACTCAAACTGTGCGCAATACGCTGCATGATGCTCCTGACGTCCATGGCAAGGTCCATCTTCACAACCACGACACCATGCAGCGCAGTACAGATGGATCCAACAACATTCCGAGTGGACCGCTCAGGACTGGCATCACGTTCTCTTCCCCCCCCCCCCCGCCCCCCCCCCCCACGTCCATGTGTCAATACTTGGTGCATACGTAAAAATTACAACAGTCCACGGGTGTGGTGAGCATGTTTGAGTTCGACGAAAAAAGAACACAAGGTACAAGAACTGACGAAGATGACGTATCTGACGTTCTACCTTAGCTGGCGACGAAGGAAACAATTCAGAATGACGTAACCACCTGTGAAGATTGATCGCCTGCGCAGCAATAGCTATTTCGCATGGTCAATTCGTGTTCGTCCACTGATACAGTGTTGTGAGGCATGGAATCCCCTAGAACCCGGATTTGGAATACATTAAAATCAGTTGGACGGTGAGAAAAAGAGGAGAAATGAGAGGACCTTGTGTATCATTCTAATGCTGGTTGAAGAGCGCGACCTAAAAACGATTAGCATTCTAAAACTAGCGAAGGAAACGTGGGCAAACTGAAAAGAAAGCATTGCAACAACAGCCTACTTAACAGTACATCCAAGATGAGGGACTTAATAAATATGAAGAAAGAATACAATATGACTATGGACGACTGTGTAACGAAGATACCGGCTGCTAATAGATTAGTGAAATCTATGACAAAACAGTTGCAGGCTTCATGCTTCTAGGACTGCCTCTAGAGAAGGTCGGAGGCCTCATTAGAAGTTTAGAAAAGAGACGAAGACAGACCTTGTCATCAATGGACTGGAATACGAGAGAAGCGCCCGGAACCAGGTTCGAAGTCCACTAAGGTCCGAGAATAAGCCAAAGCATATGTAACATAAGGTGGAGGTCATAAACAACACAAATTTGGCCGGAGTCACTATAAAAATCACAAACAAAACCAAGAAAGATGAGAAGAATGCAGCCAGCAGAAACAGACTATGTTTCCCCTGTGGTGAAGCAGATCAGATTACCAAGGAGTGCCCATATTTCCATGTAAAACAAGGAGTGGGTGCACCAAGCAAGCAGAATGCTCCCACGAAATCAGCATATGGGTCAAAGTGCTAAGAATTACCCAAACAGTGAAGACTCAAGTGTAAGTGCAAAGGAAGACGATGAAATAGTGACAGTAACCAAAAGTGGAAGATGTGCTGATGAAACAATTTGGGGTCTGGTTTAAGGAGCATCACATCATATGACTTGTCGCCAGGAGATGCTACAGGACTCAGAGATCGGCAACTTTGAAGAAGTGAAACTGGCTATGTGGAAAGTTACTGGCAAGGGATGTTTTGTCATGAACGCAGAAAAGTTATGTGGGAGTAAATTAATCCAACTAACAGAAGTGCTTCTGGTGAAGAAACTGGATGGGAACTTGTTGTCTGTTAAACAAATAGACAAGAAAAGAATGTGCATTAGATTCAAAAACTGTTATGTTAATGTGTCTATTGGTGAGAAGAAAGTGTTGAGAGGAAGGTCATCAGGCAGTGCTGTCTATTTAGTGCACTGTGAATATTACAAAGTGAATAACAATACAGTGACGTCCCACAACGACAAAACACATCAAGCAGTGGAAAATAAAGGAACAGCCAGATGGGCAAGAATTTTGTGGCACTAAAGACTTCGAGACAGAGAAGCCTTACCCAAAGTATGTGGAGTCACAAAGTATAAAGAAAAATGTGAAGTGTGAGTGCAAGGAAAACTGAGAAGTGCAAGGAAAACTGAGAAGACAGCCTTTCAAACCAAGCCAAACTACTACTGAAAACGTTCTAGAACTAGTACATAGTGTGTGGGTTGTATTAAATAGGCATCGTTACGTGGAGCACATTACTCTGCTACTTACTTGGATGATCACTCAAGATATTCGGTGGTGAAAGTGCTAAAGCAGAAATCTGATGTGTTTGACTCATTTGTGGAGTTTTTGCAGAGTGTGAGACAGGGAGGAAACTGCAAAGTGCTATTTTGTCAAAAACTGACATATTGAGCCCGTGGCTGTCTTCAAAATATAGGTTGACTCTTACACAGAAGATTACAGCAACCAGCCACTTTTTACAATGCTATTTATTTATTTAAACAGCCCCGTTACCGGTTTTGAACCGATAGGTTCATCTTCAGATGGCTAGTTCACGCTTTACATTACATTTCGTGTTTTGTTTCCCCACCTGACGAAACTTCCTTGGGGTCGTGATGCCCTACAACCAAACCAAGATGTGAGACAATGTCTTTTTAATTGTAATTGTGCCTCAAGACGATTTTAAGTAATGTAAACAAATTATTATTAAATGGAACATGTTTCGGTTACTTACAATGAAGAATCAGCGCCACTACGTTCCATTGCAGGTTGCTTATAATCGTGCAACACTGATAACTGTACAACGCAAAATTTGGAAATTTGTGGTAAGGGCTTATGGGACCGACTGTTAACGTCATTGGTCCATCAGCTTACGCACTGCTTATTCTAACTCAAACTAACGGCTGTACAATGCACTTTTGTATATATGTATGCACATAATAACATACACAAATAATACACAAAAAAGTGCATTATTCAGTTTTCGATGTTGCAAGATGATAAGCAACCTGCACGGGAACGCAATGGCACGGATTCTTCATTCAAATGGTTCAAATGGCTCTGAGCACTATGGGACTTAACATCTTAGGTCATCAGTCCCCTAGAACTTATAACTACTTAAAACCTAACTAACCTAAGGACATCACGCACATCCATGCCCGAGGCAGGATTCGAACCTGCGACCGTAGCAGTACCGCGGTTCCGGACTGCAGTGCCTAGAACCGCACGGCCACCGCGGCCGGCGATTCTTCATTGTAAGTAACCGAAACATCTTCCATTTAATAATAATAATAATAATAATAATAATAATAATAATTCGTTTACATCACTTAAAATCGTCGTGAGGCACAATTACAATTAAAAAGACGTTGTCTCACATCTTGTTTTGGTTGTAGGGCATCACCACCCCAAGGAAGTTTCGTCAGGTGGGAAAACAAAACACGAAATGTGATGTAAAACGTGAACTAGCCGTCTGAAGGTGACCCTATCGGTTCGAAACCGGTGACAGCTCTGTTTAAATAAATACATAGCATTGTGAAAAATGGCTGGTTGCTGTAATCTTCTGTGTAAGGGTCAACCCATAAACTGCAATGGAACTGAGTACATCAATACCAAATTTGAACAGTTCGAAAATGGTTCAAATGGCTCTGAGAACTATGGGACTTAACTTCTGAGGTCATCAGTCCCCTAGAACTTAGAACTACTTAAACCGAACTAACCTAAGGACATCACAAACATCCATGTACGAGGCAGGATTCAAACCTGCGACCGTAGCCGTCGTGCGGTTCCAGACTGTAGAGCCTAGACCCGCTTTGCCACACCGGCCGGCCTATGAAAAGTTGTTCAAGAAAAAGTGTATATTACACCGGGAAAGCACAGTTTACTCTTCCCCATCTAATAGTTTTGGGGAGAAGTTCTGATGTTAGCGTGCTACATCCGAAACGAGGTAATTCCCTGGAGTGTCTGCCTATCGAAGTCACGTGCCTCAAACGATAGATATTGAACGTGCAATTCTAAATCGACCACATGGCTGCGGTAGTGGGAGTTATGAGCAGTGTTTACAGTGATCACTAGAACGACGATAAAAGAACGTTGACTAAAGTACTTTTAATTACAAAGGAAATGACTTACCTCACTCGTCATCACGTTGTCATAAAAAAATCCATTTTATGTGTATGCCATGGGACATTCTGTTTTTGCTGTAACCTGGGTAGACTGCCTATGTCATGTAAAAATATCTGTAGAGTGTCACGTGTGTCGACATTTCCTTGCAAACCGCGCGTTATGGAAACAAAAATATTGAAGCAAGTGGAGTTGGCTCTCTTTCTCCAGAATGCCCTTCTCAATTAATGGAAGATTTCACTGATTTCCACAGCCACTCGATGTTCTGCATGTGCACACTGAGATCATCCATAGACACGAATTCTATGCAATGAATCCCGAACTCGTGGTTGAATCCTTCTGCTTTTAATGTCTTGTAGGATTGAAAGACGTCTGTAACCACTTTGCTACCAGGCAGTATAAAGTGCTTTATCAAGCTGACTGAAGTTACCTTAACTCTGGAGAACCACGTACCACAGAGCATTTCCTGGACTCTCGTTCTATGCCACTGAAAAACCAAAGGTGTTCGATTTCATTCTTTAAAAGTCGTTGCCTTTTGTTTTTCCTTCTTTCTACTTGCGAATCTTCCACTTCAACAACTTTATTTGGTCCACTGATCAGTACACTGTCGCTCGTGACTATACATAACAGACTTCTCTGCAAAACCCGAAATAGTGGCACGCGGTATTGGTAAGATAAGTTAGTTTCTGATATTGTCACTTGCAGGGTGTACTCTCCAATCCAGGAGTATACAAGAATTATGCTGGTCTGGATCAATAACGTCGAATAGTCAAATCATGTTTCTTTTCTTGTTATGAGCATTCTTTTACCACAGTTTCCACAAGGAAATTCAGAACTCTTCTTACAAACCTTCATAGACTTTGCCCCACCGCAGTCTACACAATCTCCTTTTCGTTACCGAGCGAGGTGGTTCAGTGGTTAGCACACTGGTCTCGCATTCGGGAGGACGACGGTTCAATCCCGCGTCCGGCCATCCTGATTTAGGTTTTCCCTGATTTCCCAAAATCGCTTCATGCAAATTCCGGGATGGTTTCTTTGACAGGGCACGGCCAGCTTCCTTCTCCATCCTTCCCTAATCCAATGAGACCGATGACCTTGCTGTTTGGTCTCTTCCTCTCAACAATCTCTGGTTCTTGCAACTTATCCAGGGTTTCCTATCGTCATCCAGTATTAATCCACATTTCCGACAAAAATTCAAATGATTCTCTAAGAATTTTCTGCATCTGGCCGACAGCCGAAGAAACATCTAAGGCACTAGACATCCCAACTCATTACTGATAAAATCCTATAGGTTTCCATAGCAATTCACAAATAATTTATCATAGCTCCGCCACCACAGTCTCGTGATCGATTTACAATAGCAATTTCGTTACCTATCATTTGGGGCCCACTGCTTCAAAAGACAAACATTCTTGGGAATTACCGAAATAGATGCTGAACAAGATCCCTTGGTGGAAATATCCAATAGGAAGTCTGGAAGCAGAAAGAACTTATTAAAGAAGACTTGAAAACGCTGAAGGTGTTTGGTTCCAGTGCCTGGACAAGCACATTGACACCTGACAAATTTGGGAAACAGGCAGAAGAATGTGTTTATCTTGGAGCAGAAATAGGATCAAAAGGATATCGTCTGTGGAGTCTTGGACAACGAAAACTCCTTTTGAGAAGAGAAGTCGTCTTTGATGAGAGAGTATTCCCTCTGAAGGCTATAATAAATGAAGAACTGTGTCTTCCAGGGGAAGTAATCATGAAGCAGATGGCAATAGCTGTTCCACACAGCAATGAGGTTACAGCAGACAATGTCAAGACAGTGTGGTTGATCTTTCCTGACTTATCAACAAATGGTGACAACACACCACCAAGGAGTGCAGACCCAGTAGCAGCGAAGCAGTTTAGTCAACAGCTGTTCGAGGAGATGGGAGCCAATCCAGGGTTGGACAAGAATATAGATATGATACTGAAGGCAGTATAGTTACCAGCAGTGGAGATAAAGACGTATGTGAGGGGCGTGATACCGTGTTGGACTGAAATTTCTAGTGCAAATAGTGAACTAAGTGTTGTAACCGCGACCAGAACTTGTCGCGGGGTTGCCGAGAACGAAGCGCAGTGGGACCAAACGAGAGCGGCCACTGAACAAACAAACGAATGGGAAAGGACAGACACGAATAATGACGGACGACCGAGCAAGACCTTACGAACAAGAACACGCAAGAAGCAATGGGGTCACAAGAGATAACTGAACTAATCCACAACGTCCTCTCGTACACGGAAACAATGTACACACGCTGTCTGTAGCAGAGACGTCAATAGACTCACGCGAATATCAGACTGCGTACCTGAGCTTCTTTTTCTTTATTGATTTTCAGTTCCCCCCGAAGGGGGCGGGCTGGCAGCAGCATAGTACGCTGCTCTACAGCCTACAGACTTTTTTAAAAACGGAAGAAGAAAGAAACAAGAAAAGCAGCCGATAAAACGGTGACTTGAAGTGCAAAATGCGGAAAGTTAAAACAGAAAGCAAAAGGGGTTGGCAATGTTAATAAAATACACAGGAATCAGACAAGTAACATAGTAGACACACAATTAAAAAACATGGTGACAGTCTGGTTTCTGTTCGCAAGAGATAAAAAATCACACCCAGCAACAGTATGATGGCCATTTGCAACACTTCCCAAAAGACACAACACGGAACACTCACTGTAAAAACACTCACTGTAAAACTCCGCACGAAAATGGCGGCACAAAGATGACACTCCCGAGCCAAAGGCAGATGGGGGGGGGGGGAGAGGAGGGGGGAAAACAAGGAGAGGAAAAAACGAAAAGGGAGGAACCAAGGAGGGAGAGAACTAATAAGGGGAGAGAGGGGCAGGGCAGACACGAAAGGGAATGAGAAAAGGCAGAGGTGGGAAATGCAAAATGACTCAGAGGAGATAAGGGGGCAGAGAGAGGGGAGGTGGGGAAAAAAGAGGATGGAAGGGGGGGAGAGGGAGCCCAGGAAAAGGACAGAGGAAAGGAGGGGGAGTGAGGATCAGAGTTGATAGGAGGGACAAATGGAGGGAGAGAGAGTGTCATCCGGGAGGGGGAGTTGATGGAAGCCACCTTGGGAAAGGAGATGAGGGGTGTAGAGATGGAGGGTAGGGGGGCGTACCTGAGCGAGAGGCAGGCGGTTAAATACAGGATAGGGTACGTCGCTATTGGCTGCTGGGACCACGTGTTCCACTGTGGCGCCCTCTCGTTATACGCGGGCCAGGAACACACTCAACCACAGCTTACTGCGTGTGAAGAGCCTGTATAGGGAGAGAGTGGCCAATCAGACGATACGGCGGCCATTTTTCTGCCAAACTGCGCGTAGGACTTTTGAATGGCCAGTAGTAGAGTAGTGCAGTACACACTCACCGAATCAAAAGCACAAGACAATATGGCGAAATCATTCGTTAAATGCCTTTGTTTATAAGAATAATGTGTTATAATAATTTTCACACAGCCAATTTTCAAGTCTGTTTTCAAATTTAGCTATGTATATTGCAAGTTGTTTTATATATAGTAAAAAGCGACTTACTTCGCATAGATAAGAGTACTTGGTTGGTTTCCACAAGGCTCCTGTTTGATTTATGTCAGCCCTGTTGACAGCGACTGCCCACTGCTTTTGTCTTTCTTCACTGCGTGGAAATGCTAACATGCGAAATCCACCTTCGCCTCTATTGGAACAACCAAATGCAGCACAATTTGGCATCGTTTACGAACGTCTGCAGAACGAATTACAGATGTCAAAATCAATATTATACAATTACTGACGTGTTTACTTCAAACATTTAGGCCTACCGAGTTCATCACAAAACGCGCATTATTTCAACTCGTATTTAAGATCGTAAACGCTAATTACGTACTAAAAACGATATACAACTAAATCGAACATGCTTGCACAACGCATAACAAGTCTCTCAAGAATTCAAATACCTTTTAATCGTTTCCAAAAGTCCTCTGAACTTCAATTCAACTCAAAAGCACGGCGAACATAGGATGCGCGAGAGACGTATGGCGCCATTTTTCTGCCAAAGCTAATCAACCAATCACGGGCAACTTCACCTATGGGCACTCTCTCCCTATACAGGCTCTCAAACTGCGCGACGGCTGTAGAGACCTCTAGTGGTAATAATGCCGTCTGGCGCGGATTCGAAACCCGCTGCGCTCGGTACCAGACTAAGCTTATGACGGTCTTCACGTCTGGAGAAGCCGAAGATGTGTGGTTTGTGTCTCTTTGCGTGCTTTTTACTACCATGGGTCAAGTGAATCCATCTGACCCAACATCAGTAGAGGCTTTAGGGTCAGTTCACAAGGGCAAGTGGCATACAGCCATGGAGTCGGAGATGAGTAGCCGAAAATGCGACAATACATGGCAACTAGTCGACAGATCAAAAGCTGATCGTGTTATAGTAACTAAGTAGGTGTTTACTACAAAGAGAACCAGAGAAGGTGAGATTACTAAATTTAAAGCAAAGTTAGTAGCTTTGAGTTATAGCCAAATATTTGGAGTAGATTACAGCCCAGTAATGAGAGGAAGTAGCTTGAGGGTTCTGATAGTAAATGTGGTATTTAGGGGATGGACAATCAAACACATTGCTGTAGAATCTGCAATCTTAATAGCCCCATAAGTGGCACCATTTTCGTGGAGCAACCAAAATTGTTTGGTGTGGGGAATAAAGTGTGTTTTTTGAATTAGAGTTTATATGGGCTTTACCAAGTATTTAAGGATTGGAATGATTGTTTTCTGCTGTGCAATGAAAAAGTTAGGTTTGGAACAATGAGAAAAAGATTCTTGTGCATTCATCTCTAAATAATTTGATCACTGGGTTTCATGTTAATGATTTTTATGCAATAAGTGAGGAAGAGAGTTTTTAAACATTCAAGAATGTTTTGAAATTTCACTTTAACGTTAAAGAAATGACGAGATGATGTTTATTTTAAGTCTCAAGGGTAAGTGAATTAAACCAAACTAGTTACATTCAGTAGACACTGCGAGAGTTTAAAACGCATGACTACAAGGGCATAGCTACACCATGTCATGGCAACCATTTTGGTGAAGATGAGAATGATAAGCCATTTGATAAAAAATTGTACAGTAAGGCAGTATGTTGTTTGTTGTATATATCCATATGTACTCTATGTGATATTGCCTTCATTGCAGGATGTTTCTCATGGGGCCAGAGTAAAAAGTGTTGTGTTATATGCCGCAAACTAAAGATTTGAGATTATGTTCAAATGTCAGTTGTTCTGATCATAGCGCATTCAGTGATGCTGACTCAGTAAACGACCCACCTGATGGTAACAGGACACACAGTTTTGTTAGCTGGAGCAACAATAAACTGGAAGAGTAAAAGACAATCTGTTGTAGCCACCTCCACAGTAGAAGCTGAATACATTGCAATGTTCAAGACATGTAAAGAGTTAGAATCATCTGTAGATTTCTTACATGAGATCAAGTGTTCTGAATGTCTTAGACTATCTCTACAGGTAAATGCTGCCAACACAGGTGCCATTGATATTACCAAAAAAAGGGTGTATCAGAAAGAACCAAACATTTCAGTGTGCTCCGTCTAAAAGTCAGGCAGACTGTTTTGGATGGTTTTCTAAAGTTTAAGTATGTCAACTGATGATAATGCTGCATACATATTGACTAAAGATCTTAGCGATGTTAAAATTGAGAGATTCAGAGACATGTTAGGAATATGTTTAATGTTGAACTGCCTTCCTGTTAAATTTTGTCTCATTTCTCTTCTTATGTTAAATAGTGTATTTTTGCAATGTGACACGCTTAAGTTATTCTCTTATGATGCCCACCGAAGGGAAGTGTTGTAATTAGATTTACTTAATGTGGTGACTATCACTGGAATTCAACGCCATTTACAGAGCACTTGTAAGCCAAGTGTTTCTAGTGTATGCTTCTCTTCTCTTTATGTGCTTCTTTGATGTACTTCAAATAGGGTGCGAAAAAATACCTCTGTGAGAAGAATGTAGTGTGACGGTAGCGCCATTCTGTATATTGTATGTGTGTTTTCTGTAATATATTTATCAGCAGTGATGATGTATGCATTTTAATTCAACCGCCCACTCAAGTCCACGTGTCAGTACTCACTGCATACTTAAAAATTACAACAGTTGCTCTGTGACTGCAAGGCATCTCATTTGTTGGCGACAAATGTTAACTGTGAAGGGACACACCTCTGTGAAGCAGTTCATACCACATAACACCTTCTTTACGCCACCAGATGTATAGATTTTGTGGACGTATACCGGCTATTGTTTAACGTTATGTTTAGTATGGCGTAGGGGAAGATGGGGCTAGTGTGGACTTTTTCATGTTTCATACTTTATCCTGAAATCATTTGAGGCAAATTTTTTAAATTCAGTATCTTTGGATTCACCAGTTTTCACACTACCAGAATCATTAAAGCAACTTTTTGTATCTTCAACAGTTTGACCACCTGCTGCAGTCTGTGCACATTGACTGAAATTGCATGGGGTAAAAGTGCACAGTATGTTTTTGATATAAATAAAGCCAAGTTTCCCCCCCAAAATTTATTTATTCCTTGATAAATGTGAAACATCAATATTAACCTAAATATTTTTTTTATTTTTTAAAACAAATATTGTACTTTTCAAAATTAACGTTACACTGCAGCATCCTCCCGTGCCTCTGCGTCCCGGTTGTTGTTGCAGACGGCAGGAGACAAATTAATACCAGACCTCTCCGCTATTGACTCATCTGATACAAAAGGGAACACAAATCCAGATCCTTTTTTCCACAGATAGGAAACATACACGCCGTCTTTCCCAACGATATGCACAACTTGCCCAACATAATATTTAAAAGTCTTCTTGGTGGCAAAAGGAACCAAAGCAAAATCACCAGACCTCACTTCTTCATCATCTGTCAATATTTGTAAGGTTTGGACTTCATTGTCGTCTCTTCCACAACATCCCTCATCCTCAGGTTCCAGCATAGTGGACGAAAGGGTTTCCAATTCACAGACTGTATCAACACTTATTTTATTTTTTGCAGAGATCTTCAGATCCTTCTTTCTCTGGAACAAAGTCTTCTTTAAAGCTGATCCCATTTCACCCACCATTGCTGCTTCACATTCGTCTTTGATTGGAATACTAGTGTAAAGGCCGGCCTGTGTGGCCGAGCGGTCCTAGGCGCTTCGGTCTGGAACCACGCGACCTCTATGGTCGCAGGTTCGAATCCTGCCTCGGGTATGGATGTGTGTGATGTCCTGAGGTTAGTTAGGTTTAAGTAGTTCTAAGCTATAGGGGACTGATGACCTCAGATGTTAAGTCCCATAGTGCTCCGAGCCATTAACTAGTGTAAACTGTTGATTTCTTTTCCCTCGATTTTCCTTCTCGCCTTGCAGTTTTTGGGAAAGGTCGACAGACTTCAGGAGATGGAATTTCAGTTAAGACTGCACCTGACGTGGAAGGTGAAGCATCGCACAAAATTACAGGTTCCACAAGAGAAGGTGTGTCACAACTTGACATAGAGGCTGCTGGCTGCTCGGTTACTTCCAATGGCCTAAAATCGTCTTCAGCGAATTCCAGCCTATTAAGTGGCCACAATCCAGGCACCTCGAAGCCAGATGCGATTTTTGGGGGGGGGGGGGGGGGGGGGGGAAATGAAAGTGGAAAAGCTACCCACAAAATATAGTGATCTCTGAAATAGTGACTGGGTGACCGGGATGCATTCTCATCCAGTCAGCCATTGCTATTCTTAGATTTCCCTTAAATGGCCCAAACACAGTGATATCTAGTGGCTGCATCCTGTGAGTACAATGTGGTGGGAATGTCAGCAGAGTGATTCCAGCATTTCTGGCCATATTGATAACATCAATGCTGATGTGACTTGAACAGAAGTATGAGTAGGCGATTGTTTTTCGAACAGCTCATCTGCTTAGCTACATGCTTCAAACTTCAAGGAACAGTTCGGTTGTCATGTTTCCAGATTTGTTGGAGAATCCAATACTACCATTTGGCATACCATTCAGAAATTTGTCTTGCATATGGACACGCGGAAAAATGAGCACTGACAATATGGCCATCCCTGAGACTGAACAGAAAGCACACACGGTAACATTTTTCCCCTCTCTCTTGTGATGCTACCATTCCCACTTGCTTCTTACCACGTTCTGCAATAACTTTAGGAGGCTGTCCTCAGAGGGAGCAGCTTGCTTCATCTTACTATAATTAGCTTGTTCCATTGCATTATACAGAATACTATAGATGTTTGAGATACTTTCATCATTTTTCCAAATTTAAGACATGTTATGACTCGAGTGAAGAAATGGAGTACCTGTTTATTTAATTCATAATTACATAAATGCACTTACTTTCCTTAATCCCTCTACTTTCCCATGGGTTAGTTAACTTTCAGTTTGTATTAATAGTTCGTCTGCCCCATTAAAACTGCTACACCAAGAAGAAATGTAGATGATAAACGGGTATTCATTTGACAAATATATTATACTAGAACTGACATGTGATTACATTTTCACGAAATTTGGGTGCATAGGTCCTGAGAAATCAGTATCCAAAACAACCACCTCTGGCCGTAATAACGGCCTTGATACGCCTGAGCATTGAGTCAAACAGAGCTTGGATGGCGTGTACAGGTGCATCTGCCCATGCAGATTCAACACAATACCACAGTTCATCAAGAGTATTGACTGGCATATTGTGACGAGCCAGCTGCTCGACCACCATTGACCAAACGTTTCCAATTGCTGAGAGATCTGGAAAATGTGCTGGCCAGGGCAGCAGTCGAACATTCTGTATCCAAAAAGGCCCGTACAGGATCTGCAACATGCGGTCGTGGATTATCCTGCTGAAATGTAGGGTTTCGCAGGGATCGAATGAAGGGTAGAGCCACGGGTCGTAACATATCTTAAATGTAACGTCCACTGTTCAAAGTGCCGTCAGTGCGAACGAGACGTGACCGAGACGTGTAACCAATGGCACCCCATACCACCACGCTGGGTGATACCCAAGTATGGCGATGACGAATACACGCTTCCAATGTGCGTTCGTCGCGATGTCGCCAAATACGGATGCGACCATCATGATGCTGTAAACAGAACCTGGATTCATCCGAAAAAATGACGTTTTGCCATTCGTGCACCCAGGTTCGTCGTTGAATACACCATCGCAGGCGCTCCTGTCTGTGATGCAGCGTCAAGGTTAACCGCAGCCATGGTCTGCGAGCTGATAGTCCATGCTGCTGCAAACGTCGTCGAACTGTTTGTGCAGATGGCTGTTGTCTTGCATACGTCCCCATCTGTTGACTCAGGGTTCGAGACGTGGCTGCACGATCCGTTACAGCCATGCAGATAAGATGCCTGTCATGTCGACTGCTAGTGATACGATGCCGTTGGTATCCAGCACGGCGTTCCGTATTACCTTCCTGAACCCACAGATTCCATATTCTACTAAAAGTCATTGGATCTCGACCAACGCGAGCAGCAATGTCGCGTAAGATAAACCGCGATCGCGATAGGCTACAATCCGACCTTTATCAAAGTCGGAAATGGGATGGTACACATTTCTCCTCCTTACACGAGGCATCACAACCACGTTTCACCAGGCAACGCCGGTCAACTGCTTTTTGTGTATGAGAAATCGGTTGGAAACGTTCGTCTTGTCAGCACGTTGTAGGTGTCGCCACCGGCGCCAACCTTGTGTGAATGCTCTGAAAAGCTAATCATTTGCATAGCACAGCATTTTCTTCCTGTCTCTTCCGGGGCGGAGGAGAACGACCAGTGAGGACCGCATTGAGAAGGACACTCTGGGGGAAGCTGTTGAACTGAGCGGACGGATTCGAGGGCGATCTCCGTATTTGCCGCCAAATTATTTGTGGGATGAGGGATAATTTATTATATTGTTATTAATCCGCTCTTTTTCAGGATGGAAGTAGTTAGCATGTCTTTACGAACATTCATTTTTTCGAGAAATTTTGCCTGTAAAATTAAAATTTTCAGTTAGAATTTCTTTTACAGAAGTGAGCATGGTGGCTCACATTATCCATTTGTAGTAATGCAATCAGTTCGTGCCTTCAGCAGACGCGAGCAGCAAAAGTATCAAAAATCATATAGTTCCACTTTTAGCAGTAGCGTTTTGCAATTTTAAATTTCTTGCTGGTATTGCTAAAGTAATATGGGGCCTCACCCAGCCTAGTTAGCTTAACACGTGGTCGTAGCCGCTGATGAGAAATTTAGACGATGATTCCATGTGAAACCTGCTAGGATATGCGTGTGTTTTGTGCGTGTTACTTAAGGCTCCAAGTGCGTGACAGAATTTTTTGGCTAATTTATAAATTTTGTGCACAGGTCTTTTGGTTCATGACTTCCCCCATTTGCAATCAGCAACCTAGACGAGGCTCCATGTCCCAACTAATTGGTAAATAATAGGTTGTGCATTGAATAATTGTATAGATTGAAAATAAGAATGAACAGTGGGGTGAGTATAAGAAAAATTAGCCGGTGGTGTCGATAACCCACGTGGTGTCGAATTGCACCGCCGACGAGCTACCAGTTCATTCTTCAAAACAGTTAAGGTGAGGTTGCTTGCGTGTGCCGCAAATTGTTGATTTGCGTGTGCCAAATTTTATAGAATGTTTTATTTTTAAAGAAATTGTTTTTTATGTATACGAGAGATGTTTGTGTCTGTTTTGTTTTCCCCCATTTTCCTGCTAAGAATCGTTGCTGTAATTTTGACTGAGGGAACGGTGCTGAGAAGTAATGAAGAGAGAGACCATTGAGGAACCGAAGCATGGTTCATTAATTTATAACGATTCGGTCCAAGTAACAACATGAGGTGCAAATTTCAATCACTGTCCAAGCAGACGTAGATCACTCCCCTTTACCAACGAACAATATTACAAACGAGACCAGATTTCTGTGAGTATAAGCACCTTCATTGCGAGAGAGTGTTGATTAGATTTCTCATAATATTGGCACTTTCACTGCTAGATAAGGTAGAAGTTATTCGTCTTTTCTTTGTCAATTGCAATTATGAGATCGCTCAAGTAGCGAAAAAAATGATTATAACGTTTGTAAAGTTTGTGGGTAAATAATAAAAATGTCATATGAATTTAATTTCATGGATTCAGTGACTGATAATAACACCCCCATCCTGTGTAGAGAACAATGTTAGTAGTAAACTAAAGTCACGATAATCTGGCGTGAAAGAAAATTAACAAGGATAGAGAATATAAATCATGTTAGAGCGTGGTAATTATTTACTTGCCCACTTGGTTGCTTGAGCTCTCCCTCGCGTTATCCGTTGCGAAATCTTAATATGATAACCACCTAATCAATCAAACACTTACTTCGTGCCAGTCCCCTTTCAATAAATCCTTCCGAGCATTGAACCAAGTGGGTAAACAGTGTGTATATGAGATGCCTTGGCACACACGCAACTGGCAGAGAGAGATTGAGAGAGAGAGAAAAAAGATAACAACGGGGAAGGTAACCATTTATCTGGAGACCCTGTCTGGTTTATTTAGCGAATGCTAGGTATCTTTTATAGACAGGGACATTACTTTACTACGAGGGTAATCCCAAAAGTAAGGTCTTCTACTTTTTTTATAAGTACAGTTTATGTGGCAGTTGGTCACACTGTTATGAAGAGTGCTTCACGTGCTGTGTGTAAACATGCGTACGCCGCGCTGAGGCGCTCAGTCTTTGCTTGGCAGCCGTTGAGAATGGAGCTCCGGTTAGATGGTACCGCCAAGTGCGAATTGCGCGCAGTTATTCGGTTTTTGAACGCAAAGGGCACTTCGCCGAATGAAATTCATCGCCAATTGACGGAAGTGTATGGTGAGTCGAGAATGGAAGTAAAAAATGGTCGTAAGTGGCGTATTGAGATTGCAGCTAGTCGTACCGAAATTCACGACGAACAAAGGAGCGGGAGACCGTCAATTTCTGAGGAGACAGTGTTGGAGGTTGAGCAAAGCATGAGTGAAAATCGGCGGATCACCCTGGATGATCTCTGCACTTTGGTTCTGGAGGTTTCCCGAAGGACCGCTCACAGAATTTTAACGGAAGCGTTGAACAACCGGAAGGTGTGCGCAAGATGGGTGCCACTCGTGCTGACAGGACCACATGCGGCAACGAGTTGATGCGATCCGCACATTTTTTCACCGCCTTGCAGCCGAACAGGACAACTTTCTGGACTCAATTGTCACGGGTGGCGAAACCTGGGCATGCCACTTTACACCTGAGACCAAGCAACAATCTCGCCAGTGGCGGCATCCTTCGCCAAAGCCGCGGAAATTCAAACAAACACAATCTGCCAGTAAAGTCATGACAACCGTTTTTTGGTATCGGAAAGGGGTATTGTTAGTCAACTTTATGCCCACTGGGACCACAATTAACGCTAACAGGTACTGTGAGAGTCTGGAAAACTCAAACGGGCAATTCAGAACCGGATAAGAGTAATGTTGGGCAAGGACGTACACATTCTCCATGACAACGCTCGCCCACACATCGCTCGGCAAACCGTTGCTCTCCTGCAACAGTTTCAGTGGAACATAATCACCCACCCACCCTATGGTCCTGACTTGGTGCCCAGTTCTCCAGGTTAAAAGAACATCTGACCGGAAAGCGACTCAGCTATGACGACGAGGTGAAAGGAGAGGTTCATAACTTTCTGAACAGCATGGCGGCGAGCTGGTATGACATGGGCATACAAAAACTGCCACAGTGTCTACAAAAATGCATCGACAGAAATGGTGATTATGTCGAAAAATAGCTAAATGTTCAAGCTGTAAACCATTGTAGAAATAAACAGGTCTATGTACTTATAAAAAAAATAGGAGACCTTACCTTTGGGATTACCCTCATAATTGTTGCTCTTCACAGGAAATTATTTGTGTATTTATCTGTGTCCATGATCTTCGGCGTTGTTGTCTTTCTATACTCAGCGTTGTGTTGCTGTGAAATTTTGGAGGATAATTTTTTATTTTTGTATTCAATTAATAGTGAGGGATTAATTTTGGTTGTATTCTGCGGAGTGTTTTTACGGGTGTTTAAAACTGGTTAGTGGCATAAGTGTAATCACAGGGGCAAAAAGTTGTATAAACATGGTGGAAGAAAATTCGGGTGAGATGTGCGAAGTGTCTGAGCAAGCAGGAGTGAGCGAGTATAACCACAGTCTAACAGTCGCTACACTCACTGTTGCAAAAGTTGTTACCAACGACCTATATAAACAACATAGACTGGCTGTGGTATCGCCATCTTCGAAGCAACTTGGAAACTGAGCCGCCATGTCTTGTAGCGTCAAGGTACAGCCTACACGTCGTCTGCTAATACTGAATGTTGTTATTGTTTACTACGCATTGCGTAAAAAAAAGCCAATCTGCTCTGACAATCTGATTTTTCTACTGTAAAACATATAGTGACGAAGGCTAAATGAAATGAAACACACTTCTGACATCGATTAATTGAAAAGTTTATTTCGAAATGTTGCAGTTCATTTCGCTGCAACGCCATATAGATTAGGTCAAAAACAATTTTAAATAGTTCAGTAGGTCCAAAAACGATCAACTGACATTGATTAATAGTAAAATTCACACATAACCCACATAGCAAATAAATAACAGGAAAACTATTTTACCTGGTTTATTTGATAAGGAAGCTCATTCTTCACTGACAAGCCGTTTCCTTGGTTGTCTCTCTACTATAGTTGTTTTCTGCAGATGGTCAGGAAACGTAAATATTGTCGGTACTGCGTTTTCCAGTAGTCGCCTTTTCTCGTTTCTACTATACATGCATCTATCTTCAAAGTGAAACGAGCATATTGAGTTGGCTGCCACTTATCTCGCCTCATATTGGCTACCCACCGACTTAACAGCTCTTTCTTTTTTCAGAGGACCGGCCAGAGTGGCCGAGCGGTTCTAGGCGCTTCAGTCTGGAACCACGCGACCACGGTCGCAGGTTCGAATCCTGCCTCGGGCATGGATGTGTGTGATGTCCTTAGGTTAGTTAGATTTAAGTAGTTCTAAGTTCTAGCGGACTGATGACCTCAGATGTTAAGTCCCATAGTGCTCAGAGCCATTTTTCAGAGGAAATCTAAAAATAAAAAGACGTGTATACAGTAGCTTATTTACATTATGTATGCAGCTTAAACACGAAAATGATGCACAACACGCATTGAGATATTCACCTGAAATATGATATTCCAGTTGTTTTATCACTTCTATTAGTGCAATTGTACGTTGCACATACACTGGGCATGATTTGCGATCGGTCAATAAGACTTTTAAAACAAATTACAACCGGAAAACAGTGATTTTCTAACGCCAGTACTATACACCAAATGTAAATATACTGACATGTAGACTTTTCAAAAAGTGGCGCCCGGTGTTGCTTTTTGCTGCCGCTGGGAGCGCTGTTACCTCACAGATAGCCACTCTATGTGGTTTATATACCTCCTTGTTTGTTACCGTTTGACAGGTGGAACGACACTAGCGCTCCAAGTGGTGAGTAAGGTGAACGTCAGACGTGTCGTATGCATAATGTTTGTTTTGAATGAATTTCCTACGTAATTTACGAATTATATGAGTTATTTCCTTGCCTCCAAGGGCTTGTGTAGTATCAGAAGGCATATACGTTTCTAAAAATGATTCTAAAGTAAGTGCAAGTATGGACAAAAACCATTAAGCGAGTGGCAAGCTACCGCACATTTGTGAAGAACCACTTGCGGCGTTGAATAGAATTGTAGCTAACCACGTTGATATCAAAAAGAAAAACAGACATATACCTCTAAATGCAAAAGCGATCGACAGCTCATTTATCGTTCTGTAGGGCTACTGTATTTGTCATTGTCGTCTGTTGCCACAAGTACGACCTTCATCTTTATATTATTGTAAGTGGGACAAGCAACTGCCAAATAGTGAGAGAAATACATTGAAAGCATTATAATGAGCTGATTACAATACATTTCACGCAAAACCAAATATTTGAATAATTTTGAAACAATGTCAGTGAACAAGGTGCCAACAAAATAATGTCATCACACAAAGGTAGCAAGGAAAATTAAGTGACTAATAACAGAAGTGAATGAAATACGTGCCAAACATTATGCTTTTGTAAGACATGAGTACCTGCACTTAAACTAACCGCTTCATCGTCAAAGCAGGTCCGTGTTGACGATTCACACAAATCTGGCACTGATACATGTAGAGTTGAACTGGCTGCTTCTGTATCATAGGAGTGTTTCACAGCTTTAGATGGATTGTCGAATCTTTGTGGCAGTTTCCTCTTCATCGTCAGTTGAGGTGGATTATTTGGGATGTCAAACAGTGTAGCGAACAAAACTTAATATTATTATACAGGTAAACTGAGTCTTTTTTCATTACGTCTTCTCGTCTATCAACTAGCCATTTTCTGCTCCTAAAACAAAACATTAATCATCAATACACATGTAGTTTGCGAGTGAATCCTGACGATACAGTTTAGTAACATGATGTTATATACCTCTCAGGATCCTTAGGAAACCTAAAAAAGACAGCTTTGGTGTCTTCTTCCTGTTGTTGCTGCAATTTATTGCGCTACAAAAGCTTCCGCTTGTAATAATCATTGTAGAAATCAAAATAAACAATTGTTCGCTTTCACGATCGCTCCGAACTCACAGTTTAACTTACTGGCCGCTTGGAGTGCTGCTGCCGCGGTAGGCAACAAAATCGAGGAGAGGCGAAGTGTCGCGACTATTATGGTATAACCTTGAACCGGGCTCCGAGAGTCGTGTTTGCGAGGCAGTGGCGACGGTTATCCCGCCCGCGTCGCTGCACAATGAATGGGCCTCCACAGCCGGGACGGGCGATCCGTTATGTGGGGCCGCGCAAGGGCAAGCGGAGGCAAACGACCGCTGCTCGGCTGCAGCCAGGCTGGCTGCCACCGGAGAATAGGGCAAAAATCCCAGCAGTAAAACTCCAGATTGGCTTAGTCTAGCTCTAAGTAAACTAGCACAACTTAATAAACGTTCTGAAGAGCAAAGTACCGCGTTTAATACTGGTTTTGACGAGCAAAGTACTTCAGAAGTCTGATCACACTCATGAAGCGACATGACTAGTTTTTGTTCATCGGCACTGCGCAGCGAAGGTATTGACTGCGTCTTGCCGCTTGTGTACTTTACATACGACCAGAATTTCTTCGGATTTTCTACCAAATTTCGAGACAATGTTTCGTTGTGGAACCTATTAAAGGCATCTCGCATCGAAGTACGTGCCAAATTACAGACGCGCGAAATTTGGCACGTACTTCGATGCGAGATGCCTTTAATAGGTTCCACAACGAAACATTGTCTCGAAATTTGGTAGAAAATCCGAAGAAATTCTGGTCGTATGTAAAGTACACAAGCGGCAAGACGCAGTCAATACCTTCGCTGCGCAGTGCCGATGGTACTGTTATCGACGACTGTGCCGCTAAAGCGGAGTTATTGAACGCAGTTTTCCGAAATTCCTTCACCAGGGAAGACGAATGGAATATTCCAGAATTTGAAACACGAACATCTGCTAGCATGAGTTTCTTAGAAGTAGATACCTTAGGGGTTGCGAAGCAACTCAAATCGCTTGATACGGGCAAGTCTTCAGGTCCAGATTGTATACCGATTAGGTTCCTTTCAGATTACGCTGATACTATAGCTCCCTACTTAGCACTCATATACAACCGCTCGCTCACCGATAGATCTGTACCTACAGATTGGAAAATTGCGCAGGTCGCACCAGTGTTCAAGAAGGGTAGTAGGAGTAATCCATTTAACTACAGACCTATATCATTGACGTCGGTTTGCAGTAGGGTTTTGGAGCATATACTGTATTCAATAATTATGAATCACCTCGAAGGGAACGATCTATTGACACGTAATCAGCATGGCTTCAGAAAACATCGCTCTTGTGCAACGCAGCTAGCTCTTTATTCGCACGAAGTAATGGCCGCTATCGACAGGGGATCTCAAGTTGATTCCGTATTTCTAGATTTCCGGAGAGCTTTTGACACCGTTCCTCACAAGCGACTTCTAATCAAGCTGCGGAGCTATGGGGTATCGTCTCAGTTGTGCGACTGGATTCGTGATTTCCTGTCAGGAAGGTCGCAGTTCGTAGTAATAGACGGCAAAACATCGAGTAAAACTGAAGTGATATCAGGTGTTCCCCAGGGAAGCGTCCTGGGACCTTTACTGTTCCTGATCTATATAAATGACCTTGGTGACAATCTGAGCAGTTCTCTTAGACTGTTCGCAGATGATGCTGTAATTTACCGTCTAGTAAGGTCATCCGAAGACCAATATCAGCTGCAAAGCGATTTAGAAAAGATTGCTGTATGGTGTGTCAGGTGGCAGTTGACGCTAAATAACGAAAAGTGTGAGATGATCCACATGAGTTCCAAAAGAAATCCGTTGGAATTCGATTACTCGATAAATAGTACAATTCTCAAGGCTGTCAATTCAACTAAGTACCTGGGTGTTAAAATTACGAACAACTTCAGTTGGAAGGACCACATACATAATATTGTCAGGAAGGCGAGCCAAAGGTTGCGTTTCATTGGCAGGACACTTAGAAGATGCAACAAGTCCACTAACGAGACAGCTTACACTACACTCGTTCGTCCTCTGTTAGAATATTGCTGCGCGGTGTGGGATCCTTACCAGGTGGGATTGACGGAGGACATCGAAAGGGTGCAAAAAAGGGCAGCTCGTTTTGTATTATCGCGTTATAGGGGAGAGAGTGTGGCAGATATGATACACGAGTTGGGATGGAAGTCATTACAGCATAGACGTTTTTCGTCGCGGAGAGACCTTTTTACGAAATTTCAGTCACCAACTTTCTCTTCCGAATGCGAAAATATTTTGTTGAGCTCAACCTACATAGGTAGGAATGATCATCAAAATAAAATAAGAGAAATCAGAGCTCGAACAGAAAGGTTTAGGTGTTCGTTTTTCCCGCTCGCTGTTCGGGAGTGGAATAGTAGAGAGATAGTATGATTGTGGTTCGATGAACCCTCTGCCAAGCACTTAAATTTGAATTGCAGAGTAGTCATGTAGATGTAGATGTAGATCTGAATCTGAACTCACTGTTAAACAAACGAAGCTTGCGTGTCTGATCAACACTCAACCAGGGATAAAGACACGTAAAATATCGAAGTTTTCATCAGTATCAGTTTAAAAGGCCGAATATCTGAACCTGTAAATAAATGTTGATACATTTAGCGCTGTACCGGGAACCCCATGAAACTTGTATTGCCTCTGAGAAGTAACCATGAAAGGTATGCAATTAAGTGCAATGCACAAGTGTGAAACGCCATGAAGTAAAGTTGTAGTGATGGACAGGGAGTAGAACCCAGTACCTGTGTGAATTGTTAACTAAGCACAATCAGACATCAGATATTAAATATGATCACCAGTAGCATGTTCCTGAAACCTGAAATGATGATACAAATCATTTTAGCCTGCCATGGATTCGAACCTACTTCACTGTCGCTTCTCGAAGTGGCCACACTGTTTCCTTGCACATTATCCTGTTTCATTAGTACTGTAAACTTATCCCGATTCCTATGATTAACGTCTTCCTGAGCTTGCTTAAATTGTAGTAGCGTTTGTACCTCTTGGCTGTCCCTAATCGCTATTGGCTGTGTCCGATCGGATTCTGCATCTACTCGCAATATGGTTCCCTAGTCTGCTCTGGCTAATTCGTCTATCCTACCTAAAGCTTTGTCAGTCTGATTCTCTTACTGCGCCACCTGCTCACAAACTTTTTCCAGCAGTTCAGACTGTTCACCATACGAGGGTCACTCCAAAAGAAATGCACACTATTTTTGTAAAAATACAGTTTTCATTCTGCATGTATGAAAGTTTTACAGTGTGTAGATACATCCTTCCCACTTGTTTTCAAACTTAGTTCAACCTGTTTCCGTGAGCGGCGCCGGCATAGCATGTCTTCAAGATGGCTGCTACAGTTGACATTCGTCAGAAGCAACGTGCTGTCATAGAATTACTGTGCTGTGAAAATGAGACAATGGGAAACATCCACAAGAGGTTGAAAAAGGTGTATGGAGATGCTGCTCTCGATCGCAGTACAATTAGTCAGTGGGCAAGCAGCTTACGTGATGAAAGCGGGCACAGCAATATTGAGGATTATCCCCGCAGTGGCAGGTCTCATACCACGCACACTCTAGACAATGTGCAGAGAGTTAACGACTTGGTGACTGCTGACAGATGCAGCACAGTGAACAAATTGTCACGCTACGTTGGGATAGGGGACGGAAGTGTTTACAGAATACTGAAAGTGTTGGCGTTAAAAAAGGTTTGTGCCAGGTGGGTTCCCAGTGGCTCACAAAGAAACAAGAAAAACAGTATGCAGCGAACTTTTGGAACAGTACGAGAATGGTGAAGATGAATTTCTTGGAAGAATTGTGACAGGTGATGAAACATGGCTCCATCATTTTTCACGGGAGACGAAGAGACAATCAGTGGAGTGGCATCATGCAAAGTCACCCAAGAAAAAAAAATTAAAACCACACCTTCTGCTGGAAGTACTCTTGCTTGTGGACATCGTGCCAAATGGAACCACCATAAATCCTGATGCATATGTGACGAGACTGAAGAACCTTCAAGCTCGACTGAGTCGTGTTCGACCACATCGGCAAAAATAGGATGTTTTGCTGTTGCACGACAATGCACGGCCACATGTCAGTCAAGAAACCATGGAAGCGATCACAAAACTCGGATGGACAACACTGAAACACCCGCCTTACAGTCCTGACCTGGCTCCATGTGACTATCATCTCTTTGGGAAACTGAAAGACTCTCTCCATGGAACAAGGTTTGAAGATGATGACTCCCATGTGCACGCTGCCAAACAGTGGCTCCAACAGGTTGGTCCATAATTTTACAGGCGCTGGTTCCAAAATGGCGTAAGGCAAACATAACGTTCACACTTGATTCCCTGATTACAGTAAAGTGACATCTGGCATACATCTGTTGTAGACTTCCTGCATGGTACTGGAGAAGATGGCTGCATCACCATAATCACCAATCGCAGAGTCCATCGCAGCCTGCCACTGTCACAGATGGGTGGACCCAGGAGTCTTCCCTATCATCCTACATAAGGACATTAGCATTCCTGATACGTTGGCAGACTGACCAGGGCTTACCTGAATGACAGGCCAGGATCATTATACTACACAGCTACATGACAACCGTCCTCATGGTTTAACAGATGAAGAAGAACAGAGGTGAACGGGAGGGGACAGAGCACCTCCCAAATCAATTTATGTAAGCGCAACACAAGCGCCGACTTCGCTTACAGACACAGCACAGCAATATGGCATACATAACGTTCACAATTGATTCCCTGATTACAGTAAAGTGACATCTGGCATACGTCTGTTGGAGACTTCCTGCATGGTACTGGAAAAGATGGCTGCATCACCATAATCACCAATCGCAGAATTCATCACAGCCTCCCATTGTCACAGATGGGTGGACCCAGGAGTCTTCCCTATCATCCTACATAAGGACATTAGCATTCCTGATACGTTCGCAGACTGACCAGGGCTTACCTGAATGGCAGGCCAGGATCATCATTCTTCACAACTACATGACAACCGTCGTCATGGTTTAACAGATGAAGAAGAACAGAGGTGAACGGGAGGGGACAGAGCACCTCACAAATCAATTTATGTAAGCGCAACACAAGCGCCGACTTCGCTTGCAGACACAGCACAGCAATATGGCATACATAATGTTCACAATTGATTCCCTGATTACAGTAAGTGACATCTGGCATACATCTGTTGGAGACTTCCTGCATGGTACTGGAAAAGATGGCTGCATCACCATAATCACCAATCGCAGAATTCATCACAGCCTGCCACTGTCACAGATGGGTGGACCCAGGAGTCTTCCCTATCATCCTACATAAGGACATTAGCATTCCTGATACTTTGGCAGACTGACCAGGGCTTGCCTGAATGTCAGGCCAGGATCATCATACTTCACAGCTACAAGACAACCGTCGTCATGGTTCAACAGATGAAGAAGAACAGAGGTGAACAGGAGGGGACAGAGCACCTTCTAAATCGATTTGTGTAAGTGTAACACATGCGCCATCTTCACTTGCAGTCACAGCACCGCAATTTGGCCAGTGGCAGATCCTCCGCGGGCAGCAAACTCCCATACCAGAAGCCAACCAAGAATGCAAAATGCGGCATCAGCTACCTCGAGTGTGGTGAAGGCCGTGTATGACGAGAATCCTCAACAGGCGTCGACAGCCGATGTCAACAGCGAGTCAAGACACTGATTATAACTAATTCTGAATCTTCTTTCGCTGTGCCTGCCAGTGAGAACAGGTTACCACCATACTTCTGAGAAAAACTGGCCAGGAGTGAGCTAGGGAGTGCCTCCTGACACAGAACCATCTCTAGTTATGCCCTCCCAACAGTCGGACACTTTCACAACTGATGTCAGGAAAAGGTCCTGCGGCGTCTGATGCTTGCAACAGCAGGATTAGAAGTCTGTATGAAGTGCTTCACAGCATAGCCACACCAACAGCTACAACAATTGTTGTGTGAGTCGCTGACATACTTTGTTGCTCACACAAATATGTTTTGGTTGTGATCAAGTCCAGAATAGGTTTGCAGTGACTTAAGGGTCACTTTTGCAAAGCCTAATCAGCCCATCGATGTATCTGAATTTAATAGGAATTATAGTGAAGTGTATTTAGTACCAGTAGATTGTAAAATTTGTAATTTGTCTTGCCACAGTGTGCCTTGTGATAAGTTTATCCCTTTAATATATTCTACTTGTGGAAAGTATGATCATGCAAAAGAGGACTGTGTTAAGTGTCATTGGATGTCGATGAGATGAAGTAATAAGTAATTTCTGGTATTCGTGATAGTGTACGAGGGTGAGTGAAATGAAAACCTTAAATTTATAATAACAAATCGAAATTTCACGCCGTTATCCTGTAAGTTGGTAAGCGTGCTACAAACAGAGGGCAGAATGGCCTGTAGGTGGCAGCATAGTGCAGATGCTCACGTACCGTCGCAGTATCGCTATAAAGATGGCCACCCCACTTGCGACTTGCACCAGGGAAGAACAGCGTTATGTTATTCGGTTTTTGCGTAGTGAAGGTGTGAAACCTATTGAAATTCATCGGCGAATGAAGGTTCAGTACGGTGATGCATGTTTGTCACAGCAGCAAGTCTACGAATGGAGTAGGAAGTTCGCAAATGGTGTGACTTCAGTGGAAGATGCTCCTCGTCCAGGTCAGGCACAACGAGTTGTGACTCCACAGAACATTGCAGCAGTTGAAGCCATAGAGTGAAGACAAACCGCCGAGTGACAGTGAATGACATTGCAGCATGTTTACAGATTAGTTATGGATCAGCACACCACATTGTGTATGATGTGCTCCAGTTTCACAAAGTGTGTGCAAGATGGGTACCACGGTAGCTGACCCCTGAAATGGTAGAACGACGTGTTGATGCTTGTGAAGAACTTCTTCGGCGCTTTGAACGAGAAGGTGATGGATTCCTTGCAAGAATAGTTACTGGGGACGAACCTTGGTTCACTTCCACCAACCGGAAACGAAGAGAGCGAGCAAGGAATGGCGCCATTCCTCACTACTAAAACCAAAGAAGTTTCGAATAGAACCATCAGCAGGGAAGGTCATGCTCACTCTCTTTTGGGACGAAAAAGACCTCATTTTGGAGCATTACATGACTAGAGGGACCACTGTCACCAGTGCATCATACACAGATCTCCTAAAAAATCATCTGCAATCAAATCAAACCGACGTGGATTGCTGTCAGCAGGTGTCCTTTTGCAACGTGACAATGCAAGGCCCCACACTGCCTGTACAACAGTTGCAACAACCACAGACCTGCATTTTGAGTGTCTTCCTCATCCACCATACTCACCAGACCTTGCCCCAAGTGATTTCCATATGTTTGGCCCACTCAAAGACGCAATGGGAGGAAAGAAGTTCCGTTCTGATAAAGAGTTACGCCACGCAGTGCATGAGTGGTTACGCGGACTACCAAAAGATTTTTTTTTTCTAAAAGAATTTATGCACTTTGTAAGCGCTGGAAGACTTGAATTGTGCGTGAGGGAGATTATGTTGAAAAGTGATGCACCTTTGTACCACTTCTGCACAATACGTAATATTTTTAAAAAATATTTAAGTTTTTCCTTTGGATCACCCTCGTATATTGTGTGTAGTGTAATACTATCATAGAAAAGGGACTTGCAACAATATGGCACCAACATGAGCATTTACTACAGGGGACATGGTATCAGCTCTGATTGAGCAGGTTAACAGATTGAGCAAATGGCTCAGCAGTTTCGTAGTCAGTTGGAAGATCCTTCACAATCAGGTCATTGTGAAGTTAAATCAATATGGCAGAACCTTCCTCTTCCATGAATCCTGTAGCCGCTTGTCTTATTTCCCTTTTCGTGGCAAAAGGCTAGAAAAGTTACTACTTTTATTCACTACAGGTTATCTGCAGCCATACTGTGCAACTGGTCTGAACAAACATCACTGCAGATGGCCAAACTGCCTTGTTGGGTGAGGCTAAGATGTCTGTCATGAATCATGAGGTTCGGAATAAGATAATCACATTTACAGAGTAGGCAAATGGCTTAAAGCAACAGTACGCAAAACAAAATAGTACAAAATAGTACACATTTCTTTCGAGAAAAGTTACACAATTTGAGACAAATGCCAAATGAGACTGTAGAAGCAGTTTCAGACAGGATACGCAAATTGAACGACAAAACTTATGAGTTGACTAAAAAAATGGATACCGATGCTGTTTTACCGAGAGATGCTGAGGATAGGGTTCTAGATGAGTTCCCAAGGGGGATCTGTGCAGAATATTCTCACAGAGTCAGAATGGGAAATCCACAAGATGTAGCAGCAATGCTGTATGTAGTGACTTATCTGCAAAAAATAGATAGTGCTACTAACAAGGGGACCTTCCAGTCTCGGAAATTCAGTTCAGGATGAGACTTCACAACTTAGTAGTATACGTCAAGGGTATCCGCTCGTAGAAGACATAAAGCACTCTATCCAGAAAATTTTTAAAAAAAGGGGCTCTAAAGCTTTAACCGAATCTCACACACAGATTATATATACACAACTGGCCATTACAATTGCTACACCAAGAAAAAATGCAGACGACAAACGAGTATTCATTGGACAAATATATTATACTAGAAATGACATGTGTTTACATTTTAACGCAATTTCGGTGCATAGATCCTGAGAAATTAGTACCCTGAGCAACCACCTCTGACCGTAATAGCGGCCTTCATACTCCTGGGCACTGAGTCAAACAGGGCTTGGATGGCGTGTACAGGTACAGCTCCCCATGCAGCTTCAATACGATACCACAGTTCATCCAGAGTAGTGACTCGTGTATTGTGACGAGCCAGTTGCTCGGCCACCATTGACCAGACGTTTTCAATCGGTGAGAGATCTGGAGAATGTGCTGGCCAGGGAAGCAGTCGAATGTTTTCTGTAGCCAGAAAGACCCGTACAGGACCTGCAACATGCAGTCGTGCATTATCCTGCTGAAATGTACGGTTTTGCAGGGATCGAATGAAGGATAGAGATACGGGTCGTAACACATCTGACATGTAACGTCCACTGTTCAAAGTGCCATCAATGCGAACAAGAGATGACCGAGACGTTTAATCAATGGCACCCCATTCCATCACACCAGATGATACGCCAGTATGGCGATGACAAATACACGCTTCCAGTGTGTGTTCACCGCGACATCGCCAAACGCGGATGCGACCATCATGCTGCTGTAAACGGAACCTGGATTCATCGGAAAACATGACGTTTGCCATTCGTGCAGCCAGGTTCGTCGTTGAGTACACCACCGCAAGCGCTCCTGTCTGTGATGCAGCGTCAAGGGGTAACCGCATCCATGGTCTTCGAGTTGATAGTCCATGCTGCCGCAAACATCGTCCAACTGTTCGTGCAAATGGTTATTGTTTTGCAAACGTCCCCGTCTGTTGATTCAGGGATCGAGACGTGACTGCACGATCCGTTACAGCCATGCGGATAAGATACCTGTCATCTCGACTGCTAGTGATACGAGGCCGTTGGGATCCAGCACGGCGTTCCGTATTACCTTCCTGAACCCACCGATTCCATATTCTGCTAACAGTCATTGGATCTAGACCATCGCGAGCAGCAATGTCGCGATATGATAAACCGCAATCGCGATAGGCTACAATCCGACATTTATCAAAGTCGGAAACGTGATGGTACGCATTTATTCTCCTTACACGAGGCATCACAACAACGTTTCACCAGGTAACGCCGGTCAACTGCTTTTTGTGTATGAGAAATGGGTTGGAAACTTTCCTCATGTGAGCACGTTGTAGGTGTCGCCTCCGGCGCCAATCTTGTGTGAATGCTCTAAAAAGCTAATCATTTGCATATCACAGCATCTTCTTCCTGTCGGTCAAATTTCGCGTCTGTAGCACGTCATCTTCGTGGTGTAGCAATTTTAATGGCAGGTAGTGTAGGTCGTAAGTAGCCAGGCAGCAGATAAGTGAAGTAGTTCAGTCAGTAGAGTGCTAGAATGTCTGTCAACCAATCTGGCTATGATTCTACCTGCATGCCGGTTGGTTTCATTTTGTTTTCTTAATTGCTTTAAAAATTATAGCAACTGTTAAATAAAGTTAGTAACTAAAGTATCATCAATTAAGTCACAAACAAATTTATTTTTTTATGGAATGGCTGAAACAGATACTTAAAATATGAGTTACAATCATGAGTATTATCATTTTAAAAAGTTAAATAATTTCAAATGCATTTTTAATTGAGTGAATTAGTTACCATGGTCACTACGTTCTTGGTGGAGTTTCAGATACATAATTTTGTTTTTACAATATCATATTCATTTGTCAATTTTGTATTTTATGTGCCAGCACCAGAATAATGAGTCATAAAAATACTGAAAACAAAAATTATTTAGGGATCTTGCACAATTTATGAAGGACGATTGTTTACAGGAACAACGTTTTTTAAAAGACGTACTTTGTTGACACTCCTGAAAGCTTCTCTCTCATCAGATAGTCTGTAAGTATACCAGGAATATCGGAATATTTCCTTAAAAGTTGGCGATGTGAGCTGATTGTGGACTATTGATTGTATTTTTATACAGTGTTCACGAGAATTTATTTCTGTGTTATTTTCAGTAAGATTAGCGCAATTTTATATGCGCTCTATCAAATTTTTGTACTTGTCTATAAAAACAGACGTCACGTGGTTCAACAAGTGAAGTACATTTCGGAGGAATCACTTTAATTGTACACGTTGGTGATTTCTCATCATACTAAAAAATTTCATTGTATAATTCATGTATTGCTTGTTCACTCCAAGAGCAAATAATTAACAGAAACCGTTCTCGACCCACATAAGACTTCAAACACCACTCGAGAAGGTGAGTGTACAGTTCTTTTGTTAGCTTCCCAGACATTATTACAACATTTTTATGATTTTGCTCATTTTCTTTTACTGTTTTTTGAAATCTGCCACAAAAGTTACCGGTTGCCTCTTGTAAACAAACACACATTTGAACTAGGATGTTTCCAGACAAGAGTGAGAGCATATCGAGCAGTATATGTATGCATCACTTTATTCATGTCAGTATGTCTACTACTGCTGTCACAGCCGCTAATAATAATAATAATTATTATTGTTATTATTATATTGATCATTATAATGACGATAATAATAATGATAGGTGCACGAAGTATATACAGAGGGGTCCAAAAAAATGTATCCACTGTTTAAAGTCCACAACTTGCAAACTAATTAACGAAGTTGTCTCATTTTTGGTGAAAGTGTAGCTTAAAGTCCACCTTAAAGGCATCACTGTAGGTGTTCGAAATAGTCACCATTAACATCCACACACAAACGATGCCGCCGAACTGCAGCACGAACTACTCACTGCAACGTGTTCAGTTGGATATTTGCACATGAATGTACGATGGATTCTCGAAGTTCATCCAATGTGCGTAGCTTTTGTCGATAAACGACGTCCTTTAGTGTTCCCCACAGGTAAAAGTCCAGAGGAGTTAGGTCTGGGGAACGTGGTGAATACTCCACAGCACCTTTACGGCCTATCCATCTTCCTGGTAGATTTTCTTAGAGATACGCCCTATACGATTTTGCTAGTGGGCTGGGGAACCATCTTGTTGAAAGTAAACTCTTCCGTCTCCATACAAGTCTCGGATGGCGGGTAAAATGGATGTCTGAAGCTTCTGAAGATACACCTCACCGGTAACTGTGCCGTCAAAGAAGAACGGCCCAATCAAGCCCCGGTAAGACAACCCACACCATACATTTACTACTGGCAAATTCACGGCTTTGTCTACATGGACGTTCGGATTTTCGGCGGGCCAGTAGATGCAATTGTGGCGATTTACTGTACCATTGCGTTTGAACTGTGCCTCATCAGACCACACAGTCATCTCTGCAAACTCTTTATCGTTGCGCACCATGTTAGCAAACTCCATTCTACGATCTGGGTCGTCCTCGTTCATTGCGTGTAGCAATCGTGGGATGTAGCACTTCCACTTTGCTGTCTTCAAAATTCGCCGAACACTTGAGCGACTCACTCCAGTTTCACGGGCACACTGTCTCACAGACTTCTGTGGTGAGCGAGTGAATTGTTGTAACACACGATGGGAGTTAACTGGACTTGTTACTGTTACAGGTCGTCCAGATCGTTGTTTGTGTACATCTTTAAAACAGTCTTCGGCTTCAAATTTGTCTCGAATGCGACGAATCGTTAAACGTTTCGCTGACTCTGTTTGATACTCATTTCGCTATTGCCGTTGAACCTCGTACTTAAAATACCATTTCAAAACTATCTTCCTTTCATCGAATGTAAGCCTTGCGCCAGCCATGTTTACTAGAGTAACTAGGTGCAACTAAGAACAAAACACTGACTATCTGGCGACTGTCATTTGACAAAACAAAACAACGCAACACAACGCTTGTGTGGCGATTGCCGGAACTGCAAACTATTACACTACCAAAGATGAGACAACTCCATCAATTGGTTTGCCAGTTATGGACTTTTAAACAGTGGATACATTATTTTGGGCCCCTCTGTATTTTCTCATTTAGAATGTTCCGGGTAAAGGAAATTTAAGGTGACTGCACAACTTAAGAATAGCGGTAAATGAGGAAGATCTGGTTGGAAAGAAGGATGTACAGGAGTAACGAGTGTGTACAGGGACAATGTCCACCGGATCACTTATGTACATAGAAAATAAAAGCGGTTCTGTCTCGCTTCCCTGGGGCACGCCTTACGATACTTTGCTCATCGAAGACAAGGGTATCGTTAGACCTTTTTTTTATCCTATGGGACTTAACTGCTAAGGTAATCAGTCCCTAAGCGTACACCCTAGTTAACCTAAATCATCCTAAGGACAAACACACACAACCATGCCCAAGGGAGGACTCGAACCTCCGCCGGGACCAGCCGCACACGGTAGGACCATTGTTGTTCTCCATACACATAAACGATTTGAGAGACAGGATGGGCAGAAGTCTGCGGTTTTTTTGCTGGTGATGCTGCGGTGTAGGGGAAGATGTCAAAGTTGCGTGACTGTGGGAGAATACAGAATTACTTAGACAATATTTCTAGTTGTTGTGACGAATGACTGCTAACTTAAATGTAGTGAAAGTGAGTTAAGTAGGAAAAACAAACCTGTAATATTCGGATTCAACATTACAAGTATCCTACTTGACACAGTCACGTCACTTAAATATCTGTGCAGAACATTGCATAGCCATGCGAAATAAACGAGCCTGTGAGTGTTATGGTAGGAAAGGCAAATGGTCGACTTCTGTTTCTTGCAAATAATGATAGGGAAGTGTGGTTCACCTGTAATGAAGACTGCATATAGGATACTAGTGCGAGCATTTCTTGAGTACTCCTAACATGTGTGGGATTCTTGCCTGTTCGGACTAAAGGAAGGAATCGCTGCAATTCAGATGTGGACTGCTAGATTTGTCACCAGTACGTTTGAACAACATGCAGATATTATAGAGATGCTTCAGGAATTCAAATGGCAAGCCCTGAAGAGAAGACGACGTTCTTTTCGAAGAACACTGACTGCAGAACGATTCTACTGCCGTTAACATACATTTCGTGTTAGGACCATGAAGATAAGATACGAGAAATTAGAGCTCATACAGAGGCAGGGGAGGGAACGTAACATTGAGTATAAGAAGAGCAATTGCCTCAGCTGTAATGTGACACAGGATGCTGACATCGGAAAAGGTGCTGACATTAGCGATTTTTGAGGTCAAAGAGGTCAAGGTCGTCAGGAACAGCAGTGCTACTCTACTAACATTAATGGCTGTGGGGCACACCTTACCCAGCTACCGGGACTTTTTCCCCTACTTGCAGCTGCATGGCTGGATGCCATACTGGTTTCATCGTCTTTCGCTGGTTTCGTATTATAACTTCAGCAATGACATTAGTGTTCTTGCTTGTCACAAACATTTGGTCGTTTTCTCACTAATATATCGCGGTTCACGAAGGTGTGGCTAGGCAGGAACCTAAGAGGACAGCTGCTGCTTAGCTATTGGCTCTGCGATTTCCAAAGATCCACTCACTTACAAGAGCAGCTGGTGTCACTGACACACTCGGCTCTCTCAAAATGTGCTATTGAACATGTAGGAATCATTTTGAGATCCATTCCCGAGAAAGCCGAACGCGTGAATACTATTTCCCACTCAACTAACCCCATTGTACCCTCTGTAGCCGCACAGGATGTCTGTGTTCACATGAGCTCGTTCACCACGTGCTGAACGGGGCCTCCCTATTTCTGGATCAGTTGAAGCCTGTAGAAGTCAGGCTTCGGACCGTGAATTGTTATTGTCTGGATGCTGTCAATATACACTACTGGCCATTAAAATTGCTACACCACGAAGATGACGTGCTACGGACGCGAAAGTTAACTGACAGGCAAAAGATGCTGTGATATGTAAATGATCAGCTTTTTAGAGCATTAACACAAGATTGGCGGCGGTGGCGACACCTACAACATGCTGACATGAGAAAAGTTTCCAACCGATTTCTCATACACAAACAGCAGTTGACTGGCGTTGCCTGGTGAAACGTTGTTGTGATCCCTCGTGTAAGGAGGAGAAATGCGTACCATCACGTTTCCGACTTTGATAAAGGTCGGATTGTAGCCTATCGCGATTGCGGTTTATCGTATCGCGACATTGCTGCTCGCGTTGGTCGAGATCCAATGACTGTTAGCAGAATATGGAATCGGTGGGTTCAAAAATGGTTGAATTGGCACTCAGCACTATGGGGCTAAACTTCTGAGGTCATCAGTCCCATAGAACTCAGAACTACTTAAAACTACCTAACCTAAGGACATCACACACATCCATGCCCGAGGCAGCATTCCACCCTCTGACCGCCGCGGTCGCGCGGTTCCAGACTGTAGCGCCTAGAACCGGGTATCTGTGGGTTCAGGAGGGTAATACAGAACGCCGTGCTGGATCCCAAGGGCCTCGTATCACTAGCAGTCGATATGACAGGCATCTTATCCGCATGGCTGTAACAGATCGTGCAGCCACGTCTCGATCCCTGAGTCAACAGATGGGGACGTTTGCAAGACAACAGCCATCTGCACGAACAGTTCGACGACGTTTGCAGCAGCATGGACTATCAGCTCGGAGACCATGGCTGCGGTTACCACTGACGCTGCATCACAGACAGGAGCGCCTGCGATGGTGTACTCAACGACGAACCTGGGTGCACGAATGGCAAAACGTCATTTTTTCGGATGAATCCAGGTTCTGTTTACAGCATCATGATGGTCGCATCCGTGTTTGGTGACATCGCGGTGAACGCACATTGGAAGCGTGTATTCGTCATCGCCATACTTGCTTGTCACTCGGCGTGATGATATGGAGTGCCATTGGTTACGCGTCTCGGTCACATCTTGTTCACATTGACGGCACTTTGAACAGTGGACGTTACATTTCAGATGTGTTACGACCCGTGGCTCTACTCTTCATTCGATCCCTACGAAACCCTACATTTCAGCAGGATAGTGCATGACAGCATGTTGCAGGTCCTGTACGGACCTTTCTGGATACAGAAAATGTTCGACTGCTGCTCTGGCCAGTACATTCTCCAGATCTCTCACCAATTGAAAACGTCTGGCCAATGGTGGCTGAGCAACTGACTCGTCACAATCCGCCAGTCACTACTCTTGATGAACAGTGGTATTGTGTTGAAGCTGAATGGGCAGCTGTACGTGTACACGCCATCCAAGCTCTGTTTGACTCAATGCCCAGGCGTATGAAGGCCGCTGTTACGGCCAGAGGTGGTTGTTCTGGGTACTAATTTCTCAGGATCTTTGCACCCAAATTGCGTGAAAATGTAACCACATGTCAGTTCTAGTATAATATATTTGTCCAATGAGTACCCGTTTATCGTTTGCATTTCTTCTTGGTGTAGCAATTGCAATGGCCAGTAGTGTATTATACCTGTGTTTACTGCAAGTGTTACGAAGTAATTGCCATGACAAAGCACTAAGCACACGAGTAGCGACAGCACTACATGAGGAAAGCGCAGCTTGTTACCCGTGGCGCTGTAGACGCGTTGCGTCTTGGTAGACACAGCTCACTTCCTCTGGTATCCGCGACCATCTAAAAACTCAGTCATGATGGGAACAAACTATGGTAATAGCTCACATTCCAGTCTTCTTCCAAGTGGCGTACTGCCACACCTACACATCTATAGGTGAATGCTCTGCATAGCACAACAGTGAAACATTGCCAGACACTTTTGTTTGACAATATTCTTTGCACACTGTCACTCCGACAACGGCTCTTGGCCACGCATGTGTCAATTCACATTTCGTCTGAATAAATTACCGACTCCTTTAATTAGAACGCTTCATATATTCCCAAAAATATAACGTGATATCGTTTCACCTTATTTGCAACTACATCAACTCGATCAGAAGTGATTATTCTGGCACCTTGCGAAAACAAAACCTGCGTAGAAGACAATTTTTTTCCAAATTTCGTCGCTAATGTTGAAGTCCAGTTCTGTGCAGCAAAAGCGGTATTGTTCGTAATAATGCAGAACTAAACTAAACTCTGCCCAAACAGGCCATGAAGGCCCAACGGTACCGACCGGCCGCCGTGTCGTGCTCACCCCACAGGCGTCACTGGATGCAGATATGGAGGGGCATGTGGTCAGCACACCGCTCTCCCGACCGTATGTCAGTTTACGAGACCGGAGCCGCTACTTCTCAATCTAGCAGCTCCTCAGTTTGCCTCAGAATGGGTGAGTGCACCCCATGACAGCAGTGTGCGGCATACGGGATGGTCACTCATCCAGGTGCTAGCCCAGCTTGACAGCGCTTAACTTTGGTGATCTGATGGGAATCCGTGTTACTACTGCGGCAAGGCCGTTCCAATGGTGCAGAAATGACTACCTAATAACATCTTCGCCCATACTGTCACTGGAATAGTTACTGATGAGCACTCCACAAGGTGACAGTGAGTGAAAGTATGTCAAAACAGTAGTATATATATATATATATATATATATATATATATATATATATATATATATATATATGTTTGCAGACCAGCACGTTTAGGGATAGTCACATGTATAAGTAAGCGAAACTGAGTTTGTTGATCAGTTTCTCTATATGTTGACTATGTTTCAGTTCACTATTCATCTAAATACCAAAGGATCTTATGGGAATATGCCAAAATGAGTCTGTTGATCAGCTTCTCTATAAGTTGATTATGTTTCAGTCCATTACTCACCTAGGCACCAAAGGACTTTGTGTAAGGAATTTCTTGTTTTGTGTGGTCATTACTGTTTCTGGGAATTGTAACTAATTGATTTTACATGTGTGAGGTAATGGCTGAAGAGTTGTCACTTTCAGTGAATTTTCCTGTTTGTATTTTTTTATAAGATTTTTTACACGTAAGTTGCTCTTGTTTGTCTCAGGCCATGATTGGCTAATAGTCTAGTAAGTTTGATGACAGTTTCCGTTTTTATAAATTATGTGTAACTGTTTTATTACGTGTTCGCCAAGTGGACATAACACAAGGCTGAGCTAACTCACAACACAGAAGCAGAAAGCTCACATGGTTGTCTTTTATTTCCAACGTTTGTAATGTTTGGTGTGTTCTAGTTATGACTGTTGTCAAATCTTCTTAGCTGTATCAAGAATGTTTCATTTGATCACAATCGCCTTGCCACTTGCAAACCTATACCGTTTTTGAAGGGTCCATTCATACTTCTGGAGTGATACTAGAATCTTCAGATTTTTCATATTTTACGTACCATCAATCTCAGCTAAGTTTTGATTCTGTTAAGTGGCCATTAATGTGACCTTTCTTATAATGGAGACTTTTCTACTAAGGAACCATCAACACAATACATTTTACTTTTACCTAAGACAGATTTATTATCTACACAATCAAAGACCTTGTCAACAACATGTAAATTTGGTAATTTGGGGTTTACACAAATTGAAAAATTACATACTTCTAAAACACTGCTAGATGTAATGTAAGTTATGTATTATAAGAAATTAGTGTCTTTTGCGTAATACAGATACCGCTGATAATGAACAATGTTCCGAACTTGTCTGGTAAAATAAACTATTAACAGGAAGCAACTTCTATCAAACAACTGATTATTAAAATGACTTATTTTCAGCACATACAATACCAGTTAGCTACGTAGTTCATTTTATGAATAATAAGCTATATGTACAAACTTTTGTCATAAACACTGAAGAGACCATTGCTGACTGAGGTTAAGCCAAATATTTAAAATCGGTAACATGGTTGGAAAATAGACATAAGAGAGAAGTCTCACCTGTTGGCCTGAAAGAAGCAAGGGCATCCTGAACACCATGTGGAATTGTGATGGTTTACGTGGTTCTGCATGACTAATGCCGCATCAGAAAAGGGGTTCATAAATAAAGTCGCATATATTTACAGTAGGGCATGTTGTCAAGAAAAATTTATTAACACTACACTGAGATGACAGTGAGATTCAAATTACATTGCTGCTTTGTTTCTGTATACAGTTTGGAGAACATGCCCCATTAATGGCGAGTGTGTTGACATGAATGTGTCTCATGCCTTATGTATCATTCCTGTCCTATAATGTCTTGAGTACAACATATTCAGAACAACTGTATAGTTGCAGAAGGCGCAAATACAAGAAAAGTTTCAAGGAAAAAAAAGAAAAAAAAACATAGGAGCTGTAAACAATTATTAAATGTCACTGAACAAAAAATGTTGTGAGGTCTTTACCTACAAGGTTGCTAAGTTCTGTGAAGTTAGTGGCAGTTCTGTACAGTATTTGGTTAGCTAACACATAGTTTTTGACCTATCAGTGTACTCATACTCAGAGCACTTCCGTGCATTTTGAGTAGCCAACTGAGGATATGGACATTAGCTTCTCACTTTTATACAAGCTAAAATTATTGGAAAGACTCAAGTTAAATTAAAGATGCTGAAAACATTAAGTACTGACACAGTTTGAAAATTATTTGATGATAATGACAAACTTCTGTGTACATGAGGGAGACATGTTGTCTTTTGAGAAAGTGATGAATATTCAGGCCTTTTCCAATATCTAATACGTATATTTTTCAAAGTTCTCTCCTCCAACTACATCTACATCTACATTTATACTCCGCAAGCCACCCAACGGTGTGTGGCGGAGGGCACTTTACGTGCCACTGTCATTACCTCCCTTTTCTGTTCCAGTCGCGTATGGTTCACGGGAAGAACGACTGTCTGAAAGCCTCCGTGCGCGCTCGAATCTCTCTAATTTTACATTCGTGATCTCTACGGGAGGTATAAGTAGGGGGAAGCAATATATTCGATACCTCATCCAGAAACGCACCCTCTCGAAACCTGGCGAGCAAGCTACACCGCGATGCAGAGCGCCTCTCTTGGAGAGTCTGCCACTTGAGTTTGCTAAACATCTCCGTAACGCTATCATGGTTACCAAATAACCCTGTGGCGAAACGCGCCGCTCTTCTTTGGATCTTCTCTATCTCCTCCGTCAACCTGATCTGGTACAGATCCCACACTGATGAGCAATACTCAAGTATAGGTCGAACAAGTGTTTTGTAAGCCACCGCCTTTGTTGATGGACTACATTTTCTAAGGACTCTCCCAATGAATCTCAACCTGGTACCCGCCTTACCAACAATTAATTTTATATGATCATTCCACTTCAAATCGTTCCGCACGCATACTCCCAGATATTTTACAGAAGTAACTGCCACCAGTGTATGTTCCGCTATCATATAATCACACAATAAAGGATCCTTCTTTCTATGTATTCGCAATACATTACATTTGTCTATGTTAAGGGTCAGTTGCCACTCCCTGCACCAAGTGCCTATCCGCTGCAGATCTTACTGCATTTCGCTACAATTTTCTAATGCTGCAACTTCTCTGTATACTACAGCATCATCCGCGAAAAGCCGCATGGAACTTCCGACACTATCTACTAGGTCATTTATATACACTCCTGGAAATGGAAAAAAGAACACATTGACACCGGTGTGTCAGACCCACCATACTTGCTCCGGACACTGCGAGAGTGCTGTACAAGCAATGATCACACGCACGGCACAGCGGACACACCAGGAACCGCGGTGTTGGCCGTCGAATGGCGCTAGCTGCGCAGCATTTGTGCACCGCCGCCGTCAGTGTCAGCCAGTTTGCCGTGGCATACGGAGCTCCATCGCAGTCTTTAACACTGGTAGCATGCCGCGACAGCTCCTGGGGTATCGGCGAGGACCATTCGCAACCGTCTCCATGAAGCTGGGCTACGGTCCCGCACACCGTTAGGCCGTCTTCCGCTCACGCCCCAACATCGTGCAGCCCGCCTCCAGTGGTGTCGCGACAGGCGTGAATGGAGGGACGAATGGAGACGTGTCGTCTTCAGCGATGAGAGTCGCTTCTGCCTTGGTGCCACTGATGGTCGTATGCGTGTTTGGCGCCGTGCAGGTGAGCGCCACAATCAGGACTGCATACGACCGAGGCACACAGGGCCAACACCCGGCATCATGGTGTGGGGAGCAATCTCCTACACTGGCCGTACACCTCTGGTGATCGTCGAGGGGACACTGAATAGTGCACGGTACATCCAAACCGTCATCGAACCCATCGTTCTACCATTCCTAGACCGGCAAGGGAACTTGCTGTTCCAACAGGACAATGCACGTCCGCATGTATCCCGTGCCATCCAACGTGCTCTAGAAGGTGTAAGTCAACTACCCTGGCCAGCAAGATCTCCGGATCTGTCCCCCATTGAGCATGTTTGGGACTGGATGAAGCGTCGTCTCACGCGGACTGCACGTCCAGCACGAACGCTGGTCCAACTGAGGCGCCAGGTGGAAATGGCATGGCAAAACGTTCCACAGGACTACATCCAGCATCTCTACGATCGTCTCCATGGGAGAAAAGCAGCCTGCATTGCTGCGAAAGGTGGATATACACTGTACTAGTGCCGACATTGTGCATGCTCTGTTGCCTGTGTCTATGTGCCTGTGGTTCTGTCAGTGTGATGTGATGTATCTGACCCCAGGAATGTGTCAATAAAGTTTCCCCTTCCTGGGACAATGAATTCACGGTGTTCTTATTTCAATTACCAGGAGTGTATATAGTGAAAAGCAATGGTCCCATAACACTCCCCTGTGGCACGCCAGAGGTTACTTTAACGTCTGTAGACGTCTCTCCATTGATAACAACATGCTGTGTTATGTTTGCTAAAAACTCTTCAATCCAGCCAGACAGCTGGTCTGATATTCTGTAGGCTCTTACTTTGTTTATCAGGCGACAGTGCGGAACTGTATCGAACGCCTTCCGGAAGTCAAGGAAAATAGCATCTACCTGGGAGCCTGTATCTAATATTTTCTGGGTCTCATGAACAAAATAACGATCGCTGTTTCTGGAATCCATGTTGATTCCTACAGAGTAGATTCTGGGTTTACAAAAACGACATGATACTCGAGCAAAAAACATGTTCTAAAATTCTACAGCAGATCGACTTCAGAGATATAGGTCTATAGTTTTGCGCGTCTGCTCGACGACCCTTCTTGAAGAGTGGGACTACCTGTGCTCTTTTCCAATCATTTGGAACCTTCCGTTCCTCTAGAGACTTGTGGTACACGGCTGTTAGAAGGGGGGCAAGTTCTTTCGCGTACTCTGTGTAGAATCGAATTGGTATTCCGTCAGGTCCAGTGGACTTTCCTCTGTTGAGTGATTCCAGTTGCTTTTCTATTCCTTGGACACTTATTTCGATGTCAGCCATTTTTTCGTTTGTGGGAATATTTAGAGAAGGAACTGCAGTGCGGTCTTCCTCTGTGAAACAGCTTTGGTAAAAGGTGTTTAGTATTTCAGCTTTACGCGTGTCATCCTCTGTTTCAATGCCATCATCATCCCGGAGTGTCTCGATATGCTGTTTCGAGCCAATTACTGATTTAACGTAACACCAGAACTTCCTAGGATTTTCTGTCAAGTCGGTACAGAGAATTTTACTTTCGAATTCACTGAACGCTTCACCCATAGCCCTCCTTACGCTAACTTTGACATTGTTTAGGTGCTGTTTGTCTGAGAGGTTTTGGCTGCGTTTAAACTTGGAGTGAAGCTCTCTTTGCTTCCGCAGTAGTTTCCTAACTTTGTTGTTGAACCACGGTGGGTTTTTCCCGTCCCTCACAGTTTTACTCGGCACGTACCTGCCTAAAACGCATTTTACAATTGCCTTAAACTTTTTCCATAAACACTCAACATTGTCAGTGTCGGAACAGAAATTTTTGTTTTGATCTGTTAGGTAGTCTGAAATCTGCCTTCTATAACTCTTGCTAAACAGATAAACCTTCTTCCCTTTTTTTATATTCCTATTAACTTCCGTATTCAGAAATGCTGCAATGGCCTTATGATCACTGATTCCCTGTTCTGCACTTACAAAGTCGAAAAGTTCGGGTCTGTTTGTTATCAGTTGGTCCAAGATGTTATCTCCACGAGTCGGTTCTCTGTTTAATTGATCGAGGTAATTTTCGGATAGTGCACTCAGTATAATGTCACTCGATGCTCTGTCCCTACCACCCGTCCTAAACATCTGAGTGTCCCAGTCTATATCTGGTAAACTGAAATCTCCACCTAAGACTATAATATGCTGAGAAAATTTATGTGAAATGTATTCCCAATTTTGTCTCAGTTGTTCTGCCACTAATGCTGCTGAGTCGGGAGGTCGGTAAAGGAGCCAATTATTAACTTAGCTCGGTTGTTGAGTGTAACCTCCACCCATAATATTTCATAGGAACTATCCACTTCTACTTCACTACAGGATAATCTACTACTAACAGCGACAAACACGCCACCACCGGTTGCATGCAATCTATCATTTCTAAACACCGTCTGTGCCTTTGTAAAAATTTCGGCTGAATTTATCTCTGGCTTCAGCCAGCTTTCTGTACCTATAACGATTTCTATCAGCGCTTGAACTCCCGGTACTTTACCAATGCAGCTTCGACAGTTTACAATTACTATACCGATTGCTGCTTGGTCCCCGCATGTCCTGACTTTACCCCGCACCCTTTGAGGCTGTTGCCCTTTCTGTACTTGCCCGAGGCCATCTAACCTAAAAAGAACCGCCCAGTCCACGCCACACGACCCCTGCTACCCGTGTAGCCGCTTCTATGAAAACACTTAACTAAAAATACACAATATTACTGCGTAGGAAGGACCACAAGAACGCTTAACTGGCAAATAGTTGCGTCTGCAGACACATAATGATGCCCACAGATAGATTCTTTCACTTTAAGTAAGTGACACTAATCACATAGGTTGTATGGCGAATGTAGAAATGTTTCGTCTCAGACCCCTAAATAAATGATCAGGTACTGGCCACCCAGAAAGTAGGGGTTTCTAACGTGCATCACTGGTAGAAAAGTACTTCGAAATTGCTTGTGACTGCTTCTTCTGGAATTATTCGTTAGTAACCCACCAGATGTGCACATGGAAGATACGGACGTAATGTCGCCAGGGATCTTGCAGCGGGACCACTGCTTATGTTGCCGGCGGGTCAAGTAAATTTCCGTAATACCGTAATAGACCACCCACTGGTGATTATTATTATTCGATTACCCTCTACCTGTGGGCTTTGACTGTTCGATGATTTAGAACGTAACCGCTGAGAAGGCTGTGAGACGACGTTAGCCAATAGCCCGCTGACAAGGACCGCAGCAAAACAGGAGTGACCTCTACAAGATAAGAATATAAGCGCCGGTCCTGCCATCGTTGGCCGCACAGTACTAGACGGCACAGTTTAAGTACAGTACTAGACTGTCACTAGGAGAGCACTACGATAGCATTTACTAGTGATCCATATCTATGGCTTGTATGGACATAGAACATTGAGAAAGACACTATTATCATGCTACCCAACACTCGTGCTTGTACAAGGGTCACTCCAAAAGAAATGCACACTATTTTTGTAAAACTACATTTTTAATTCTGCATGTGTGAAAGTTATACAGTGTGTAATTACATCTTTCCCGCTTGTTTTCAAACTTAGTTCAACCTGTTCCCGTGAGTGGCGCTGTCACAGCGTGTCTTCAAGATGGCTGCTACACTTGACGTTCGTCAGAAGCAACGTGCTGTTATAGAATTCTTGTGTTGTGAAAACGAGACAGTGGGAAACATCCACAAGAAGTTGAAAAAGGTGTACGGAGATGCTGCTGTCGATCGCAGTACAGTTGGTCGGTGGGCAAGCTGGTTGCATGATGAAAGCACACGGTAATATTGAGGATTGTCCTCGCAGCGGCAGGCCTCTCACTGCACACACTCCAGACAATGTGTAGAGAGTTAACGAACTGGTGAGTTCTGACAGTCGCATCACATTGAACGAATTGTCACGCTATGTTGGGATAGGGGAAGGAAGTGTTTGCAGAATACTGAAAGTGTTGGCGTTAAAAAAGGTTTGTGCCAGGTGGGTTCCCAGAATGTTGACAGTGGCTCACAAAGAAACAAGAAAAATGGCATGCAGCCAACTTTTGGAACAGTACGAGAATGGTGAAGATAAATTTCTTGGAAGAATTGTGACAGGTGATGAAACATGGCTCCATCATTTTTCACCAGAGACGAAGAGGCAATCAGTAGAGTGGCATCATGCAAATTCACCCAAGAAAAAAAATTTAACACCACACCTTGTGCTACGGTGTTTTTCAAATTCCAAAGGACACTTGCTTGTGAACATCATGCCAAGTGGAACCATTATAAATTCTGATGCATATGTGACAACACTGAAGAACCTTCAAGCTCAACTGAGTCGCGTTCGACCACATTGGCAAAAGCAGGAAGTTTTTCTGTTGCACGATAATTCACGGCCACATGTCAGTAAAAAAACCATGGAAGCGATCACAAAACTCGGATGGTCAACACTGAAACACCTGCCTTACATTCCTGACCTGGCTCCATGTGACTATCTTCTCTTTGGGAAACTGGAAGGCCCTCTTCGTAGAACAAGGTTTGAGGATGATGACTCCCTTGTGCACGCTGCCAAACAGTGGCTCCAACAGGTTGGTCCAGAATTTTACCGTGCGGGTATACAGGCGCTGGTTCACAAAATGGCGTAAGGCAGTTGAGAGGGATGGAAATTATGTGGAGAAGAAAAATTATTGTTCCTAAAGGATGTATCTACACACAGTAAAACTTTCAAACATGTAGAATAAAAGATGGATTTAAAAAATAGTGTGCATTTCTTTTGGAGTGGCCCTCATAAATCCAAAGTTAAGTATTGTGAATCTTCATATTTGTGATAAAACTATTAATGTGATTTGCTTGAATTTTTGAATAGCATTCCGAGAACACAGCATCGTTTAGGCACCCCATAAGCAACGAGTGGGCAGGACTTCACATTGGTGATGAGGAGTTACAACCAAACCCCACGCCTGATGGCCACGGAATTTTCTGTTTTTTTTCTGACACTTTAATTCTCTCTTGTCTCTACTTTGCAGGCGTGCTTGTTGTTTTAACAGTTTCATGTCGTTTTTGTTAATTAGCGTTTTTAGGTGGGAGTTGCAGAAATTTTCTTTGCTTGTGTACATATTTTGCTTGCTTGCCTTGTCTATTTGTTGCATTTGTCACTTCCAACATGCCTACCCAACCTATCCCTCCCCCTGCTCAGGCGCCACAGCCGTAAGCGTTAGATGCCACACAGCTAATGCAGATGTTTCAGTCCCAGATGCAGCAAATCTCTACATTATTCAACACGGGGCAGCAGCTACTGGCCAGCACTGCGGACCTGACGGAACAAGCACAACCTACAGCAACACCTACTGCTACACTGCCTTCTCGACAGTTTTGTGAACAAGACGAGAAATGGCTCCAGTAGTTGTACCATTTCGATGCACACTCTGACGATGGCGCTGATTTCGCGCTGTACAAAAGGATTCATGTAAAACTTGTACCACGAGAGACATGACGACGAGACACTACCTGATTTGTGGAGACGTTTGCACAGGGAGATTGATACAAGTATCATTTCGAAAGCTTTGTCGTTACACGTTAGGCAATAACAACCGCTACCACGAGAGATGCTAACCTTAATTGCTCACAAACGGCAGCCACTATGCAAGTTGCTTCAAGTTGCCGGTAGAGTGCACACGTTCGCGACTCGCGCGTCGAAGCGGACACCACAACAACTTCTGTTCACTCCGAAAACAGTTGAATCATGCCGCACCAGCCGGACGCGCCACTGCTTCGCTGCAACGTTGCCTCCTCCCGAAGACCACCGTGCATTCCCGAGGGCTTAATGAACTCTCCACGCTACTGTCTAGAGGCTGGCTTCACAGGTGGAAACATTTCACCTACAGACCGCAGCAGCTGAGAGCGCATATGCTCCTGAACCTCCCTACCACAGTCCAGTAATCAAGAGACCACTTAGCAAATGTATGCAAATTCCACAGCCATTTTGGTCACCTGTTGGCGAAGTACAAGGAGACATGTTCGCATCCAAACTCCAAAACGTGATCTGAGTCAGGCGCAACACAAAATGAGAGCCACCTACAGCGCCTAACACTTAAGAACAGTAAGCAGACTACGTCAAAGTGGTGCCGTACCACTTATTGCAGCATGACTCTGGTCTTGCCAATCACTAAACGCTAAATTACACCCGACCTCTTCTCACGTCTATTGTTTTAATCAACACAGAATCAGACCTCTGTACACTGCCGCCACGTTCTACCCGGAGGCAAAGCAACAGAATATGGCCTCTTTAATGGCTGGTAATGATAGTGCCGTAAGAACATACGGTCACAAGACTGTGGAGTTTGATGCGGTCTCGCTGAGAACTGCATAAACCAACATTGCTCAGTCTACTTTTGGCGCCGGTTTCTTCACACAGGTCACTTTGACTGTGCACTTACTAAATGACCCACTGATACACACTGAAGACAGTCGTACTATTACTGGAGAAAAAACAGCATAACTTAATGACCACTTTCGCTACTGGAGAATTTATTATGGGGCTTTATATATTTTGATTGAGTGTTTCGAGCATGGATTTTCTAAATTCACTATGTCTCAATTTCAAAGAAATACACACATCAAGAAAAGTTTTGTATCACCACGGTTCCCAGAACTCCTGAGGATGCACGTTGATTGTGGATATTGTATCACAGCCACAGTCCATTTGACTGTTCAGAGATGTCACTAAACCCGCCCAAGGATGTAAACAACCATGCATGAAAAATAGGAAATTTGTAGTAGGTTCCTATGGGACCAAACTGCTGAGGTCGTCGGTCTCTCGGCTTACACACTTCTTAGTCTAACTTAAACTAACTTACGCTAAGGACAGCACACACACACCCATGCCCGAGGGAGGACTCGTTCCTCCGATGGGGGCAGCCACCCGTACCGAACCATCCATGAGCAGCGCCTATTAGACGGAGGGGGTCCGACAGCCGATCAGTTCCAGTCATTCCACCAGGAAGGGGGTACACGGGTCGTGTTGTCTGTAGTTCGCCGGCCGAGTTGGCCGAAAGGTTCTAGGCGCTACAGTCTGGAACCGCTACGGTCGCAGGTTCGAATCCTGACTTGGGCATGGATGTGTGTGGTGTCCTTAGGTTAGTTAGGTTTAAGTAATTCTAAGTTATAGGGGACTGATGACCTCAGCAGTTAAGTCCCATAGTGCGCAGAGCCATTTGAACCAATTTGTCTGTAGTTCGACCATCCCTAGACGCTCAATACCACAGTTCGATCGCGTCCACATTGTTACTTTGTGCCAGGAAGAGCTCTCAACATGGGATGTGTCCTGGCACCTCGGAGTGAACCAAAGCAATGTTACAAAATTGTTAAGGCTTTCGTGGCCACTTGCTGACAAACTGCCTATTGGCTTCTGTCTCGGGTTCTTCGGCCGACGTTCATCTAATGATTTTTCTCAGAAGCCAATAGGCAGTTTGTCAGCAAGTGGCCACGAAAGCCTTAACAATTTTGTATTACGCCTCTACGGGGAGGAGATTTGCAGATTGTACCGACGCTTTGACATGGTAATTGGATGTCTCTATAGGCCCCCGGGCTCAGCAGCTGTTGTGGCTCAGCACCTGAAGAATAATTTGGAAAATATTTCGAGTAGATTTTCCCACCATGTTATAGTTCTGGGTGGAGATTTTAATTTGCCGGATATAGACTGGGAGACTCAAACGTTCATAACGGGTGGCAGGGACAAAGAATCCAGTGAAATATTTTTAAATGCTTTATCTGAAAACTACCTTGAGCAGTTAAACAGAAAACCGACTCGTGGCGATAATATATTAGACCTTCTGGTGACAAACAGACCCGAACTATTTGAATCAGTTAATGCAGAACAGGGAATCAGCGATCATAAAGCGGTTACTGCATCGATGATTTCAGCCGTAAATAGAAATATTAAAAAAGGTAGGAAAATTTTTCTGTTTAGCAAAAGTGACAAAAAGCAGATTACAGAGTACCTGACGGCTCAACACAAAAGTTTTGTCTCAAGTGCAGATAGTGTTGAGGATCAGTGGACAAAGTTCAAAACCATGGTAAAATATGCGTTAGATGAGTATGTGCCAAGCAAGATCGTAAGAGATGGGAAAGAGCCACCGTGGTACAACAACCGAGTTAGAAAACTGCTGCGGAAGCAAAGGGAACTTCACAGCAAACATAAACATAGCCAAAGCCTTGCAGACAAACAAAAATTACGCGAAGCGAAATGTAGTGTGAGGAGGGCTATGCGAGAGGCTTTCAATGAATTCGAAAGTAAAGTTCTATGTACTGACTTGGCAGAAAATCCTAAGAAATTTTGGTCCTATGTCAAAGCGGTAGGTGGATCAAAACAAAATGTCCAGACACTCTGTGACCAAAATGGTACTGAAACAGAGGATGACAGACTAAAGGCCGAAATACTAAATGTCTTCTTCCAAAGCTGTTTCACAGAGGAAGACTGCACTGTCCTTCCTTCTCTAGATTGTCGCACAGTTGACAAAATGGTAGATATCGAAGTAGACGACAGAGGGATAGAGAAACAATTAAAATCGTTCAAAAGAGGAAAGGCCGCTGGTCCTGATGGGATACCGGTTCGATTTTACACAGAGTACGCGAAGGAACTTGCCCCCCTTCTTGCAGCGGTGTACCGTAGGTCTCTAGAAGAGCGAAGCGTTCCAAAGGATTGGAAAAGGGCACAGGTCATCCCCGTTTTCAAGAAGGGACGTCGAACAGATGTGCAGAACTATAGACCTATATCTCTAACGTCGATCAGTTGTAGAATTTTGGAACACGTATTATGTTCGAGTATAATGTCTTTTCTGGAGACTAGAAATCTACTCTGTAGGAATCAGCATGGGTTTCGAAAAAGACGATCGTGTGAAACCCAGCTCGCGCTATTCGTCCACGAGACTCAGAGGGCCTTAGACACGGGTTCACAGGTAGATGCCGTGTTTCTTGACTTCCGCAAGGCGTTTGACACAGTTCCCCACAGTCGTTTAATGAACAAAGTAAGAGCATACGGACTATCAGATCAATTGTGTGATTGGATTGAGGAGTTCCTAGATAACAGAACGCAGCATGTCATTCTCATTGGAGAGAAGTCTTCCGAAGTAAGAGTGATTTCAGGTGTGCCGCAGGGGAGTGTCATAGGACCGTTGCTGTTCACAATATACATAAATGACCTGGTGGATGACATCGGAAGTTCACTGAGGCTTTTTGCAGATGATGCTGTGGTGTATCGAGAGGTTGCAACAATGGAAAATTGTACTGAAATGCAGGAGGATCTGTAGCGAATTGACGCATGGTGCACGGAATGGCAATTGAATCTCAATGTAGCGAAGTGTAATGTGATGCGAATACATAGAAAGATAGGTCCCTTATCATTTAGCTACAAAATAGCAGGTCAGCAACTGGAAGCAGTTAATTCCATAAATTATCAGGGAGTACGCATTAGGAGTGATTTAAAATGGAATGATCATATAAAGTTGATCGTCGGTAAAGCAGATGCCAGACTGAGATTCATTGGAAGAATCCTAAGGAAATGCAATCCGACAACAAAGGAAGTAGGTTACAGTACGCTTGTTCGCCCAATGCTTGAATACTGCTCAGCAGTGTGGGATCCGCACCAGGTAGGGTTGATAGAAGAGATAGAGAAGATCCAACGGAGAGCAGCGCGCTTCGTTACAGGATCATTAAGTAATTGCGAAAGCGTTACGGAGATGATAGATAAACTCCAGTGGAAGACTCTGCAGGAGAGACGCTCAGTAGCTCGGTACGGGCTTTTGTTAAAGTTTCGAGAACATACCTTCACCGAAGAGTCAAGCAGTATATTGCTCCCTCCTACGTATATCTCGCGAAGAGACCATGAGGATAAAATCAGAGAGATTAGAGCCCACACAGAAGCATACCGACAATCCTTCTTTCCACGTACAATACGAGACTGGAATAGAAGGGAGAACCGATAGAGGTGCTCAGGGTACCCTCCGCCACACACCGTCAGGTGGCTTGCGGAGTACGGATGTAGATGTAGATGTAGACGGAAGAAGAAAGCGCGACTGATGTCCTCTCTCGCCTCTCTGTCACGGTGCCGAGATGAATGTGCTACACCGAAGTTCTTGAGATGTAAGCGCCTATTCACCACCGCCCAAGCACATCGTATCTACGACAGAATTGAACGAGCTTTTCTTCGTGAGCGAATACATACACACGGAGAGACTTGGCAGGAACGGGTCAGGAACTTCTGGACATTTTCTATCAACTAAGTAGCAGAATGCATCGAGACGACTGGGACAAGATAGACAGCATCACTCACAGGAGCCTGCAGAACGAACTCGAGCGCTGCACCGAGTGACAGAAGAAAAGGTTTGAAAGATGTCGGAAGCAGACCGACAAGGCGATTCCCGACATGTCACACAAAGTGGTCAACCTCACTGAACGACAATTGACCGAAGAGGAAGTGTCTGTTCTTCAAAAAGGAGGGAATTTCGCTATCATCCCGAGAACTATACCTATGGAGGACATCATTGCCAGCACCGAAGCAGCCATTCGGACCCTTCCTTGTGAAAGGGCAGAGGAAATTCGCACGGAAACAGCCAGGATACTGCGCCGAGCAAAACCACCAGCTTGCAACCTGAAGAAAGAAGAGGTACAGGCCATTAAGAATCTCAACGCCGACAAGAGTATATTGGTACTGCCTGCCGATAAGGGGAATGCGACCGTCTTAATGAAGACCGAAGATTATGAGCAAAAGATCCGAGACCTATTAGATCCGACGACGTACCGAAAGCTAAGCGCAGATCCGACGCAGCGTATCACACGGAATACGAATCGATTAATCAAAGCGTCTTCTCTGCCGGCGGACATACAGAGAAACCTGCGCAACACAGAAGCCCTACCACCTCGGCTGTATGGATTACCCAAGATCCATAAGAACAACGTTCCACTGAGTCCGATCGTTAGCGCTCCTGGATCACCGACACATAAACTGACAAAACACTTGGCCTCTCTGCTCCAGCCACACGTGGAGAGGACCGACGCATACATTAAGGACTCAGGACATTTCATTGAGAAGCTGAAGAAACTGAAACTTGCACCAAACGACATCCTGGTCAGCTTTGATGTTGTTTCGTTATTTACGAAAGTGCCACTCAGTGACGCTCTGGAGCACATCGGTTCCATTTTCCCGCAAGACATCAGAAAGCTCTTCCATGCATGTCTCACCACGAGCTATTTCACGTGGAATGGCGATTTCTACGAACAGCTGGAAGGCGTCGCCATGGGTAGTGCTCTCAGTCCAGTGGTGGCCAACTTCTTCATGGAACAATTCGAAGCACAGGCACTGGACTCGGCGACTTGCAAACCTAAGGTGTGGTATAGGTACGTCGATGATACTTTCGTGGTGTAGAGCCATGATGAAGAACAGCTCGGTGACTTCCTAAGACACTTGAACAGCCTCCATCCCAACATAACATTTACCATGGAAGTAGAAAAGGACAAGAAACTGCCATTTCTAGATGTGCTGGTCACAAGGGACGGCGAAAACCTGGGACCCAGCGTGTATCGAAAACCGACACACACGGACCGATACCTGCACAAACTGTCAAACCACCACCCAAGCCAGAAAAGACGCATGATTAGTACGCTCGTAACGAGAGCAGGACGAATATGTGAGACGCAACACCTCAAACAAGAAATGCAACACCTGGAAACTGTCCTGAGAAGCAATGGGTACTCCACAAATTATATTAGAAGTGTAACAGAGCCAAACACTCGGCGAAGTAAGGAACCAGAAAAAGAAATGTCGGGTACGGCCTTTCTGCCATACATTCCCAGAGTGACGGACAGAATCGGCCGTATATTGCGCAAACATGGCGTAAAGACGATTTTCAAACCGACAAGGAAGATCAAAGAGTGTCTTAGGTCGGCAAAGGAGAAAAGAGACCCACTTGCAATGTCGGGAATATACCGTATACCATGCACATGCGGAAAAGTTGATGTCGGAATGACTGGACGATCCATTAACACCAGGATCAAAGAGCATAAGCGACATTGCAGGTTGGGGCAGGTGGAGAAATCGGCCGTGGCAGAGCACGCACTGAATGAGACCGACCACGTGATAAAATTCGCCGACACGGAAGTTCTGGCCGTAGAGAAGCACTATCACGCGCGCTTGTTCAGAGAAGCCGTAGAAATACAAAAATACGCGAACAGTTTGAACAAGAAAGAGGAAAGCCTTAAGGTAAACGGCTCCTAGCTTCCCGTACTGCAGCGAACGACCGTCGCAGGTAGCAAGTAGAGAACCGCACCGGAAATGACCGCGGAGAAGCCCTCGGACGTTGGCGCGCCAGGTACATATAGTTCGGCTCCAGTTTACCACCGGCAATGGAGGGTGAAGCTTTGACAATGCCAGCCACTCGTGCTGGCGAAACGTCAGAAAAATCATTAGATGAACGTCGGCCGAAGAACCCGAGACAGAAGCCAATAGGCAGTTTGTTCAAAGCAATGTTGTTCGTGCATGGAGGAGATACAGAGAGACAGAACTGTCGATGACATGCCCCGCTCAGCCCGCCAAGGGCTACTACTGCAGTGGATGACCACTACCTACGGATTATGGCTCGGAGGAACCGTAACGGCAACGCCACCATGTTGAATAATTCTTTTCGTACAGCCACAGGATGTCGTTTTACGACTCAAACTGCGCGCAACAGGCTGCATGATGCGCAACTTCACGCCTGACATCCATGGCGAGGTCCATCTTCGCAACCACGACACCATGCAGCACGGTACAGATGGGCCCAACAACATGCCGAATGGACCGCTCAGGATTGGCATGATGTTCTCTTCACCAATGAGTGTCTCAAATGCCTTCAACCAGATCTTCGACGGAGACGTGTTTGCAGGCAACCCAGTCAGGCTGAACACCTTAAACACACTGTACAGCGAGTGCAGCAATGTGGAGGTTCCCTGCTGTTTTGGGGTGGCATTATGTGGGGCCGACGTACGCCGCTGGTGGTCATGGAAGGCGCCGTAATGGCTGTATGATACATGAATGCCATCCTCCGGCCGATAGTGCAACCCTATCGGCAGCATATGGGCGAGGCATTCATCTTCATGGACGACAGTTCACGCCCCAATGGTGCACATCTTGTGAATGACTTCCTTCAGGATAACGACATTGCTCGACTTAAAGTGGCCAGCAGATTCTCCAGACATGAACCCTATCGAACATGCCTGGAGTATATTGAAAAGAGCTGTTTATGGACGACGTGACCCACCAACCACTCTGACTGATCTATGCCGAATCGCCGTTGAGGAGTGGGATAATATGGACCAACAGTGCCTTTATGAACTTGTGGGTAGTATGCCATGACGAATAGAGGCATGCATCAATGGAAGAGGACGTGCTACTGGGTATTAGAGGTGCTGGTGTGTACAGCAATCTGGATCACCACCTCTGAAGGTCTCGCTGTATGGTGGTACAAAATGCAATGTGTGGTTTTCATGAGCAATAAAAAGGGCGGAAATGATGTTTGTGTTGATCTCTATTCCAGTTTTCTATACAGGTTCCGGAACAATCGGAACCGAAGTGATGCAAAACTTTTTTGATGTGTGTATAAAAATTATTTCGTTGGAAGTACAGAATATTCAGCTCGCACCTGTTCCTCAAATATGCACGTCGGCGAATTGGTTCCAGATGTGAAAATTCATAAAGATCGCTTTAACCATCTCAGTTTCTACATTACCGCAGAAAATTCCTTCTTCAGTCTTCGAAGATTAAAAACTTACCTAGGCAACATGGTGACGCAACTGAAAACGAACGACAAAGTTGTCATGCATCTTCATAAACAAGATGAAAAAAACTTGAAGCTGTTGTGAACATTTCCATCGAACGATCCCCATTCATAGGAACACATTCTTTATGGGTGAGAATCAGAAATTACATACAGATTTAAAAAAAAAAAACATTCTATGTAGATCGTGGATTACATTTTGTATTAATTAATTAGTATGGAAGAAGAGTACTATAAATAATAATCTGTTTACCTTTATCAAGTGATACTCATTCGAAAAGACCTGAAATTGGATTTTCAGAAGGGATAGTCATCCCTCCCCCCATGAACCATGGACCTTGCCGTTGGTGGGGAGGCTTGCGTGCCTCAGCGATACAGATGGCCGTACCGTAGGTGCAACCACAACGGAGGGGTATCTGTTGAGAGGCCAGACAAACGTGTGGTTCCTGAAGAGGGGCAGCAGCCTTTTCAGTAGTTGCAGGGGCAACAGTCTGGATGATTGACTGATCTGGCCTTGCAACATTAACCAAAACGGCCTTGCTGTGCTGGTACTGCGAACGGCTGAAAGCAAGGGGAAACTACAGCCGTAATTTTTCCCGAGGACATGCAGCTTTACTGTATGATTAAATGATGATGGCATCCTCTTGGGTAAAATATTCCGGAGGTAAAATAGTCCCCCATTCGGATCTCCGGGCGGGGACTACTCAGGAGGATGTCGTTATCAGGAGAAAGAAAACTGGCATTCTACGGATCGGAGCGTGGAATGTCAGATCCCTTAATCGGGCAGGTAGGTTAGAAAATTTAAAAAGGGAAATGGATAGGTTAAAGTTAGATATAGTGGGAATTAGTAAGGTTCGGTGGCAGGAGGAGCAAGACTTCTGGTCAGGTGACTACAGGGTTATAAACACAAAATCAAATAGGGGTAATGCAGGAGTAGGTTTAATAATGAATAGGAAAATAGGAATGCGGGTAAGCTACTACAAACAGCATAGTGAACGCATTATTGTGGCCAAGATAGATACGAAGCCCACACCTACTATAGTAGTACAAGTTTATATGCCAACTAGCTCTGCAGATGATGAAGAAATTGAAGAAATGTACGATGAAATAAAAGAAATTATTCAGATAGTGAAGGGAGACGAAAATTTAATAGTAATGGGTGACTGGAATTCGAGTGTAGGAAAAGGGAGAGAAGGAAACATAGTAGGTGAATATGGATTGGGGCTAAGAAACGAAAGAGGAAGCCGCCTAGTAGAATTTTGCACAGAGCACAACTTAATCATAGCTAACACTTGGTTTAAGAATCATAAAAGAAGGTTGTATACGTGGAAGAACCCTGGAGATACTAAAAGGTATCAGATAGATTATATAATGGTAAGACAGAGATTTAGGAACCAGGTTTTAAGTTGTAAGACATTTCCAGGGGCAGATGTGGACTCTGACCACAATCTATTGGTTATGACCTGTAGATTAAAACTGAAGAAACTGCAAAAATGTGAGAAATTAAGGAGATGGGACCTGGATAAACTGAAAGAACCAGAGGTTGTACAGAGTTTCAGAGAGAGCATAAGGGAACAATTGACAGGAATAGGGGAAAGAAATACAGTAGAAGAAGAATGGGTAGCTCTGAGAGATGTAGTAGTGAAGGCAGCAGAGGATAAAGTAGGTACAAAGACGAGGGCTGCTAGAAATCCTTGGGTAACAGAAGAAATATTGAATTTAATTGATGAAAGGAGAAAATATAAAAATGCAGTAAATGAAGCAGGCAAAAAGGAATACAAACGTCTCAAAAATGAGATCGACAGGAAGTGCAAAATGGCTAAACAGGGATGGCTAGAGGACAAATGTAAGGATGTAGAAGCTTATCTCACTAGGGGTAAGATAGATACTGCCTACAGGAAAATTAAAGAGACCTTTGGAGAGAAGAGAACCACGTGTATGAATATCAAGAGCTCAGATGGCAGCCCAGTTCTAAGCAAAGAAGGGAAGGCAGAAAGGTGGAAGGAGTATATAGAAGGCTTATACAAGGGCGATGTACTTGAGGACAATATTATGGAAATGGAAGAGGATGTAGATGAAGACGAAATGAGAGATACGATACTGCGTGAAGAGTTTGACAGAGCACTGAAAGACCTGATTCGAAACAAGGCCCCCGGAGTAGACAACATTCCATTAGAACTTCTGACGGCCTTGGGAGAGCCAGTCATGACAAAACTCTACCAGCTGGTGAGCAAGATGTATGAGACAGGCGAAATAGCCTCAGACTTCAAGAAGAATATAATAATTCCAATCCCAAAGAAAGCAGGTGCTGACAGATGTGAAAATTACCGAACTATCAGTTTAATAAGCCACGGCGGCAAAATACTAACGCGAATTCTTTACAGACGAATGGAAAAACTGGTAGATGCAGACCTCGGGGAGGATCAGTTTGGATTCCGTCGAAATGTTGGAACACGTGAGGCAATACTGACCTTACGACTTATCTTAGAAGAAAGATTAAGAAAAGGCAAACCTACGTTTCTAGCATTTGTAGACTTAGAGAAAGCTTTTGACAATGTTGACTGGAATACTCTTTTTCAAATTCTAAAGGTAGCAGGGGTAAAATACAGGGAGCGAAAGGCTATTTATAATTTGTACAGAAACCAGATGGCAGTAATAAGAGTCGAGGGGCATGAAAGGGATCCAGTGGTTGGGAAAGGAGTGAGACAGGGTTGTAGCCTCTCCCCGATGTTATTCAATCTGTATATTGAGCAAGCAGTAAAGGAAACAAAAGAAAAATTTGGAGTAGGTATTAAAATTCATGGAGACGAAGTAAAAACTTTGAGGTTCGCCGATGACATTGTAATTCTGTCAGAGACGGCAAAGGACTTGGAAGAGCAGTTGAACGGAATGGACAGTGTCTTGAAAGGAGGATATAAGATGAACATTAACAAAAGCAAAACGAGGATAATGGAATGTAGTCAAATTAAATCGGGTGATGCTGAGGGAATTAGATTAGGAAATGAGACACTTAAAGTAGTAAAGGAGTTTTGCTATTTAGGAAGTAAAATAACTGATGATGGTCGAAGTAGAGAGGATATAAAATGTAGACTGGCAATGGCAAGGAAAGCGTTTCTGAAGAAGAGAAATTTGTTAACATCGAATATAGATTTATGTATCAGGAAGTCGTTTCTGAAAGTATTTGTTTGGAGTGTAGCCATGTATGGAAGTGAAACATGGACGATAACTAGTTTGGACAAGAAGAGAATAGAAGCTTTCGAAATGTGGTGCTACAGAAGAATACTGAAGATAAGGTGGATAGATCACGTAACTAATGAGGAGGTATTGAATAGGATTGGGGAGAAGAGAAGTTTGTGGCTAAACTTGACTAGAAGAAGGGATCGGTTGGTAGGACATGTTTTGAGGCATCAAGGGATCACAAATTTAGCATTGGAGGGCAGCGTGGAGGGTAAAAATCGTAGAGGGAGACCGAGAGATGAGTACACTAAGCAGATTCAGAAGGATGTAGGTTGCAGTAGGTACTGGGAGATGAAGCAGTTTGCACAGGATAGAGTAGCATGGAGAGCTGCATCAAACCAGTCTCAGGACTGAAGACAATACAACAACAACAGTTTTCATCATTGGTGAACTGTGGTTTTAAGCATCCACACTGATTTTCGAAAGTCAGAACTCAGCTCTCGAATTGCGCCCGCCAGATGTTAGTTGGGTTTGCCGATCTGCCACAGCAGTGCAGTCACCGTGTCACCCTTACGACATTAATTGCTTTGGCACCATTATTGACACTACTATTACTGTTAGTATGCACGCCCACAATTCGGTAGCGTATCCAAATAGTTCGTCTTGAAAGTGTCGAGGTTTTCAGTTTTATTGGTCATGATAGCAGTTTCAGAAATATCATCTTTCTCCTCTGAAAAACATAATACATGTAAGTGGCTTCTTACGTGTTATGTGAACCAGCGTTTCTTGTTCCTGTGTTACTTAATTTAGAAATTTAGTAACGTTATTTGGGATTACTTACCAATTTTTACAAGTTCTCGTTCATAGATGACTGCAGCTGTAAAGGTACTTTATAAATTAGAAAGTATTATTGCATTAATTGTTTCAACTGATGAGCACAAAGTTTTAGTTCGCCATCCATCATCTTCAGGTGGTAAATGAATTAAAGAAACTTATCAAAATACATTAATTTTATTTGCTTAGGCAGCGATAACAAAGCTCTCACGGATGGACGTACTTTTTGATGTAATGAGTCCTCTTGACCAAATTGTAGCCTATCTTTCCTTGCATTTTTCCAAACATCTATATGACCGTGCACCGTTTAATACAAGGTGCGTAACACCGGCCAAAAACTGGCCACAGCGTGCACACCCGGATCCAGTGATGCTGTGGTCAGGCTGACTGCAAGCGGAATTCCAGGGGTATCATGGTGGCTGTCCAGAGGCTGCACCTCCTATATGTCTATAAACTGTGGAGCGAATGGAGCACGCCTACGCCGAAATCTTTCATTACCAACTTTGACATGGGGCTTTGTTCTTTGGAAGACACCACACACCTTCCCGTGAAACTTCTGCACCATCATAGACAGTGCAAACTTAAGCAGCCTATATTCATCCTGTGTCTCATAATGAGAGCACTGCGCGCATTCCAACACACTTTAAGCATATTTTCAAAACCTTTTCTAAATTTTTTCCCGTTTACATGCTTAACATCAAATATTTATCACATTAACTCATTTTTAAAGTAATCAGACAGTTGATATTGATACAGGCAAGTTCAGTTCATGAAACAATCGGGGGTTTACTGGTAGAATACTGGTGTGAATGTAAAAGGAGATTTGCTCTGTCAGGCCTGTACAGTGACATGAGCATAATATATCTAGACGTCACATGTAAATACAGTTAGCCAGACGCAGGTGTGCCAAAAAATTTCCACGCAGATATGGAAGAAAAGGAATTTCTCAGAAAAAGGGAAACGTTCAATGAAGATACATCTGTTTTACATAAGTAAGTGAAGCTGTGTTTATGACGGATATGCAAAGAAAATCAATATGCAGTAAGTCGGTAAGTGTTACTGGTCACTCACAAGGGGGATACTGGGGCGCGGATGGTGCGGAAGATCCAGGGGAAAGTGTGTGTTATCTTCCAAAGAACAAAGCCCCATGTCAAAGTTGGTAACGAAAGATGTCGGCGTAGGCGTGCTCTCAAGAGGTTCTGTATGTCGTTGCTGCTGGAAGGATACTTTTGTCAGTGCAAACTGCTGCTCAGTCCAGCCTGCAATCATTTTCTGCCACATCTTACTTAAGATACAGCAGCGTGAGTTGTTCTAGAAGCCAGAACTGTATGTCAAAGTGTACAGTAAATTGTACAGTGAACTCAGACTATCATTCCGTATTGTATCATGTGATAAGATATAGTGTTCAGTGACAGTAACAAATACAAAGACATTCCTGTGGACATGGATTGTTTCCAAGTTAAGTGTTTTAGATCGTTCAAGTTTTAATACAGTGATCTACTATTCCGTGTGTATTGCAGTACTACCCTCTTGACCTCCTTCAGAAGTTAATCCAGGCTTACTCAGACGTATTGCAGTGCTACACCAATGTCTCATATGGTTTTCTTGTCCAACACTACAGTAAGCTATGGCGTTAAAAAAAATATTTTCTTCTGTTAATATGCATTTTGAGTAACACTATGCATACCAAAAAAATCACATCCACTCTGCCCCTGGCCTTGGGGCTATCCATGTTGCAGCACAAGTGCGAACACACACACACACACACACACACACACACACACACACACACACACGCACACGCACAGGTTTTTGCAGCAGATATGGGTAATCGACTAAATTGTGTTTGACTTGTGGGAGCCTTATGCACTATATTCTACATCAGAGTCTAATTTTGGATATTTAACGTGAAAATCGATTACACAAATTTATCCTCATATAAAATACTACAGAACTATTTATAAACACGCTTCACAGAGTGCTACTCGTAGAAAAATTGAAGTTTTCTTCATATTTTTCTAAAACACATGTCAGGAGTTGGTAATGGATTGATACAGTCATGTGTCTCCAGATAGCACCAGTAGGGTCGTAGGCGGGCTCTGCACAATTAGCAGCCGCCTAATGTCTATGGATGGCCTGTAAGGATCTAATGAGCCCTTACTTGCGTAGTAAGAAATTATTCTCACTAGCATCCATTATAATTATCATTATTATTATTATTGTGGATGTTGTTCATGATGTGAGAGCTATCGAACTCTGAGCGATACTTGATGCTTACATCAATGGCTTCCAGACTGGCAAATGCCTGGAAAATGCCTGCGTTATTAAAATATGTTTGGTATTCCTTGAGACTGACATCTGATGTGTGGATAATGGGCTGTAGATAATAGTCATGGCATGCAACGAGACTCAAAAGCGTTAGTAAATTCTTCTCCTTTAACAGCGGAAGCGACATATGGTGATGGACCAGTGAATGGACATGCAGTTAAATATAATCCATTAGATAAGAAGTGGTGTTAATAGCGGCGCCTACATACAGCTGTGAGCAGATGCCATATTGCCTAAAACCACGTTACTACAGATTAGAGTACACATTTCCTGTTGAGAAGAAATATTTGTTCCAGATATAAATAATCGTTTTCGTGCGAGAAGTCATTCCAGTCTGAGACTTGATAGCAGCAACATCAAGAGCGCCGATGGAATCACCAGATATGAAAGGCCACAGTGGAAATAGTGTTTCATCAGGGGCTAAAAATGACAGTGATTTGTCTACAGTGATCCTACAGGTATGTATCGACGACGATTTTTTTCATGTTTGTGTGTGCTCATTCTGATTATTCATACACTACTGGCCATTAAAATTCCTGCAACACGAAGATGATGTGCTACAGACGCGAAATTTAACCGACAGGAATAAAATGCTGTGATATGCAACTAATTAGCTTTTCAGAGCATTCACACAAGGTTGGCGCCGGTGGTGACACCTACAACGTGCTGACATGAGGAAAGTTTCCAACCTATTTCTCATACACAAACAGCAGTTGACCGGCGTTGCCTGGTGAAACGTCGTTGTGATGCCTCGTGTAAGGTGGAAAATGCGTACCATCACGTTTCCGACTTTGATAAAGGTCAGATTCTAGCCTATCGCGATTTGCGGTATAACGTATCGCGACACTGCTGCTCGCGTTGGTCAAGATCCAATGACTGTTAGCAGAATATGGAACCGGTGGGTTCAGGAGGGTAATACGGAACCCCGTGTTGGATCCCAACGGCCTCGTATCACTAGCAGTCGAGATGACAGGCATCTTATCCGCGTGGCTGTAACGTATCGTGCAGCCACGTCTCGATGCCTGAGTCAACAGATGGGGACGTTTGCAAGACAGCAACCATCTGCACCAACAGTTCGATGACGTTTTGCAGCAGCATGGACTATCAGCTCGGAGACCATGGCTGTGGTTACCCTTGACGCTGCATCACAGGCAGGAGTGCCTGCGATGGTGTACTGAACGACGAATGACAAAGCGTCATATTTTCGGATGAACCCAGGTTCTGTTTACAGCATCATGATGGTCGCATTCGTGTTTGGCGATATCGCGGTGAACGAACATTGGAAGCCATACTGGCGTATCACCTGGGGTGATGGTATGGGCTGCCATTGGTTACACGTCTCGGTCACCTCTTGTTCGCATTGACGGCACCTTGAACAGTGGACGTCACATTTCAGATGTGTTACGGCCTGTGGCTCTACCCTTCATTCGATCCCTGCGAAACCCTACATTTCAACAGGATAATGCACGACCGCATGTTGCAGGTCCTGTATGGGCCTTTCTGGATACAGAAAATGTTCGACTGCTCCTCCGGCCAGCACATTCTCCAGACCTCTCACTAATTGAAAACGTCTGGTCAATGGTGGCTGAGCAACTGGCTCATCACAATACACCAGCCACTACTCTTGATGAACTGTGGTATCGTGTTGAAGCTGCATGAGCAGCTGTACCTGTAAACACCATGCAAGCTCTGTTTGACTCAATGCCCAGTCGTATCAAGGCTGTTATTACGGCTGGGCCCTTATTTCTCAGGATCTATGCTCCCAAATTGCGTGAAAATGTAATCACATGTCAGTTCTAGTATAATATATTTGTACAATCAATAGCCATTTATCATCTGCATTTCTTCTTGGTGTAGCAATTTTAATGACCAGCAGTGTATCTTCTTCTGTTGTTAGAAATGTGATGGATGTGTGTGGACTTGGCAATGCATCTAACAACTACTCCACGACCTGCCAAAATGGTGTCTACGATGTATTCACTGCCTCTGCAGACACCATCACCACAGCATGGCCCATCACCATCGTGGTGTTGGTTGATGGCATCAGATCTTTTGCCAGTGCAGCTGTGCCCTGGACCTTCATTTCTAGAATTACTCAATGATAATGTTGCAATGTACCAGCAGAATATGATGTTACAACACATCACTGCAAAAAACAAAGTGAAGAGGTGTTCTTGGACTAATTTAGAAGTTGAGTTAACTACTGTATACATCTGAATATATCATTCTTTTTAATTACTCATACTTTTTTTATTTCTTTGCAAATGAGATGGAGACCATATACAGATGTGGGCTTGCACCTTCAGCTACTCCACCACCTGATGCAGCTACGATACATTCATCACCCTAGACCAATTTGTAGGCAATGTATTCACTGCGCCCACAAACATCACTGCCCTCTTAATCTGGCATCATCATCATCATCATTACCACCACCATTGTCACCATGGTATGGGCTGATGGCACAACCTCATTTGCCAATTCAGCCACACTCTGGACCATATTGCAATCTCCATGACCCTTCACAGCATAGGACATCTCTTCAACTTCACTCTGGTCCTAGCAGCTGGAGCAGTACACCTTCTCATTCAGTTATGGATCATCAAGTAAGTTCAGCACGTGCATTGGACTACTCTGTGGATACTAACGCTTTTGAGGAGAGGATAACACAAGTCTGCTTGATATCTCGAATGTGGCCTACTCAGATTCTGCCAGTTTGCTGAAAGCCTGCCAAGCCGTTTTAGAAAGTATGCTCCCTGAAATTGTTAAGGACTCATGGTATCCTGTCATTAAGTGTAACAAAGCTCTATACTGTGAGATCACACATCTTCCAAAAGAGAGCAGTGATGGTGGTGAGGAAACGAGCATCATCCAGATTTGGAGAAGGAGGTATGTTATATCAGAGAGCTATTCAGTGCAAAGTTGTAGAGAACTTTTGTCAAGAGTTTAGTACTTGGTCATTTTTCTGACATGTAGGAAAGAGGGTCAGGTAAGGCACTCAGCCATGTACTCCATTTCGATGTATCCTCACAGGTCTACAATCCACTTAATGAGGGCTCCAGTTTCATCCCTTTTTCTTCACATGGTCGCTTCTGGCTTATGATAGAAATTACCTGAGAGATGAACAGCTTGTAAGTAAATATGAAACATTACAATTTCGAAGAAATATCATTCCCCATAAGACTCCAGGACCTACCAAAGTTCAAGAAGCAGAACCTGAGTATTCAGTTCACATACACACCCTGGATGTTGGTGATAGCACGCCAGAAGACGACCGTGAACATACTGTGCACAACAATGAAGACAAGTATAAAGCAGTTGGACCCCCTCTACTTTTCAAAATTAGATAGTCGTGCCTCATATATGTAGATTTGTTGCTAGTCTCCAAGGGTGATCAGCAACACTACACGTGGATCAAAATCATGTCCCACCTACTTTACACTCAAAAGCCAAAAAATAAAGGGTCAATGATTTTCGCCATATATGCCTCAACTCTTTTACCGAAAGTGGAATCTAGCAAAGCACCTCATTGATTGCTTGAGTCGGGAACTGATGCATGTGGAAATGCCTACTAAGGATAAACAATTCTTCGAGTTTAAGAACGCTCACCACGAGGAGTGATGCGGCTTAATTCTTTATGCTAACTTCGATTGCTTCCTAGCTTCCGTGGCACATTGTGAAGGTGACTTCTCTTCCTCCTATAGGCGAACTCGGGGCAGAACGGGATAGTGGGGCACAATAGGAAATTGCTCTTTTGTAGACTACACAGAGCTGCAGCCCGCTGTATGGGCATGTAATTATTTCTCCGAATGGATGGGAAGTTAGGGCTGCCATTTTTATTTACTTTGAAGTGCGAGATCTAAGTGAATTGTCGTCCGTCACGTTACCGCTTGCGTTGTTCTAACGTTTGGTGAATTTCAACGCCAAGTAAGCTGTTAATTGTTAATTGAATACCCTAAAATGACACATTCCCTTAAGGTGCATGGCATTTGTTATACTTTCGTTATTTAATGCGTTAAAATACGTCAGTTATTACACTCCATAAAAGTTGCTAACCTCAAAAGTGCTGTTGGGGCAGAACGGGACACTTTCTACTTGCATCAAAATATGACGGGGCAGAACGGGACACTATCCTTTTCTGCCCCGTCATATTTTGATGCAAGTAGAAAGCAAACTGTATTCTTTTTTCTTTCCCCCTTGCTGTTCCAGATGGTGCTAACGTACATGAAAAATACTGATAGACAGCAATGGGACGTAAAAGCGATGGAAATGGCAGTTTCATCCGTTTCATCTTTCCAAATGGGATTTTTAGAAGCATCTAAGCAGTCCAGCGTACACAATCAACATTGGAAAGATATGTGCCTAAAGCTACGAATAATCCCGACTACATAATTGACAAATCAGATGGGAAATTTAAAAAGGTGTTCACTGCATAACAAAAACATGAGCTGGTAACATATCTCAAGTCAATGGAAAGCAGACTTTTTGGTCTAACAATGAAAGATCTCAGATCACTAGCCTATCAACCAGCTGAAAGAAATGGCTTACCACACAGATTTGACAAACAAAATTGCTAGCTGGACAAGACTGGGTTAAAGGATTTATTACGAGGCATCCTACACTGTCTATTAGCAAGCCAGAAAATACTTCTGGTTCTCGAGCAATGGGATTCAACAAAGTAGCAGTTTCGCAGTTTAACTCTCCCAACCATCTACGTTCGCCGAACAACTCAGCTTTCCAGATATCGCACGAGGCTGTCATTCCAATCCCAGTAATATGTCAAAATACTGCGGACTACAAGACAAAAAGCAAAAACAGTCGTATTAACAGATTCTCGTTATAAGAAGGAACTGCAGAATGCTGTCTCACGTAAAGTAGACCTACAGAAAGAAGGAGGGTGCACAAATATGAACAATGTCAGGACAGAGGCGTCAGGTGCAATGCAGCTTAACGCAAAAATATCAAACTAACTGTACACCCTAAAAAAAACCAAAACAGAGGACATCAAAGACCTTAAAAAATGAAGAAGATGATGGAGAAGAGAGAATCAGGAAGAGAGAGAGAGGGTGCTGAGTGTCTCTACTGTGGGGACTTCTACTCCGTTTCTAATGAAGATTGGGTCGCATGCCAAAGGTGTTTCAAGCGGCCACACAATTCATGTGCTGGCATAGACAGTGAAGATGAAGAGGAAACACTGATTTGTGACTATCGTCGAAAAGACTAGTGGTTTGGTGTTTATTAAGCATTGTACATTTTTCAGAATGACATTAAAATATTTCCTTATTTTGAAGAATGACTTTTTAATTGTTTAAATTACACATTCCTTAGTCTGAATTGCCTTTTATACAATATTCTGTCATAGTTTAATACGATATTCGTAATTCAAATTCAATATGCAATAATTTAACAAAAAATAGCCTTATCCTATTCTGCCCTGTGGGTGGGGCGAAACGGGAAATGTGCACGACTTTCTTTGAAAAATTGTATAAAATGCAAAATGTATTGTTTTAATTGATTTTAAAATAAGGTACATTAGGTTACACTACAAGGTGTTTTTTTATAACTTTAAGAAGTGTTTCCTTGTGTTCCCTTAATTTATACACATTGTTAAACATTAAGTATCCTGTTCCACCCTGAGTTCCCCTACTACATTCATAGAATGAAACGTACCATATGTGGTATTGTATCAAGTTGCATGCTCATATGGCTCTAGTCGCAACACATCTGAATCTTATAATCCTGTGAGATGGTTGCTCTCTTAGATCAAAAAACTTAGATGGGAAGTTGATGGGATTAATTGCAAAGAAATTCCAGTGAGCAACTCGCAGGCGAATGATGCTGTGTACGAGCAGGCAGGTGAGCGTTATATTTGTGCTCTGCTGCTGGATACCAAAGCTGAAAGCCTCATATAGAGATCATTGTCAGCTAATGGGAAAGTTCCGTGGTGGAGGTCATAACGAATGCTACTTCTTTCACAATTTGAGTGGGTATGATGCCCACATTCTCGTTCAGCTGTTGGATGATTCTGGGTAGAATATAACTCCTGGATTCGCTTCAATTCAGAAACTTACTGAGACAATGTGTTGGGAGGACATGCATATCACCACAGCCGCATATCCCAATGATGCAAAGTTTAAGCTCGTGACGATGAAGGGGGTCTACCATACAAATACCTGGATACAGTGGAGAGACTCTAAGAAACCACACTACCCGACACGACAGCATTCCCCAGAGAACTAACAGGCATTGTCATAATGGGTGCAGAGTATGAGCATGAAATGAATTTCTGGCAGGAGTTGCCATCCCTGCTTTAGGATAATATGCAAGATTATACATAAACACAGATGTACACCTGCTCGCAAACATTTCTGAGAATGTCTAGGCATATACTGTCTGGATCCTATCTTCTGTTTCACTATATCAGGGCTTTCACAATTTTGAGGAGGATACATGTCAGAATCGAACTGTTGCCTGATGTTGACATACCGTTCTTTGAACGTGAGGTCCATCGTGGTCTTTGCTAGTGTGTGTACAAGTATGACACGGTGAATAACCCGTGAGTGACTGAAGAGTACAGGCAATCTGATGATTTAAGTGATATCGTTGGTGTGGTTGTAATCAACCTTTACAAGTACACCATGCAACCAAGTCTAGTTGAAGCTGTTGAGGTATATATTATGGAGGTAGAACTGACATGCCCCACAAATACGCATGACAAGCGCATATACTTGTTGCTATGTGTGGAGTACCCAGTCCCACGAAATGGTTAAATCCTGAGGCTGTTCACAACGCTGGAGAACAAGCAGTGTTCTATTATTCATTACACAAATCTCCAGCAATATCTCAGGTTGGAGATGGCACTTCTTAGTATCAACCATGGAATCTCCTTCAAGCCACATTGCTGGTTGAAAGAGTACATTAATGTCAACACCAAATAGAGGACTCTCACAGTGTGTAATTTTGAATAAGATTTTTACAAGTTAATGAAAAATTCAGTTTTGAAAAAATATCACAGGAAATATTAGAGAATACAGTTAAATTCATTTAGTTTATCAGTAGTATGAGCATCCCGTCACTAGGTATTACATCACCAGGCGAAATTTTAAACAGGCCATCGTCTTCAATAAAGGACTAGTCACTGTGAGGATTGGCAAAGTTTCATTACAGTTCATGAAGCCTGTCTATATTGATGTGTGTAGTCTGGACCTATCCAGTTTCCACAGGTACCACATATGAGTTTAAATATAAGTTTGCAAAGCCAAATTTCTCTGATCCCATGTAACGTTATATTGATACAGGCAGTTTCATGCACTGGGTGAAAGGCTGTGATCCATATGAAGTAGTTAACTGCAATCCCACAACATTTGACATGTCTGGATACATGACCGTTAGTGACATGACTGTACATGTGTGCTTGTAAGGTGTGTGTGTGTGTGTGTGTGTGTGTGTGTGTGTGTGTGTGTTTTTCATCACCTCCTTCTGCTAGTCCTCGTTTCCCATATACAGGGTGATCAAAAAGTCAGTATAAATTTGAAACTTGAATAAATCACGGAATAATGTAGATAGAGAGGTACAAATTGACACACATGCTTGGAATGACATGGGGTTTTATTAGAAGAAAAAAATACAAACGTTAAAAAAATGGCCAACAGATGGCGCTTCATCTGATCAGAATAGCAATAATTAGCATAACAAAGTAAGACAAAGTAAAGATGACGTTCTTTACAGGAAATGCTCAATATGTCCACCATCATACGTCAACAATAGCTGTAGTAGAGGAATAATGTTGTGAACAGCACTGTAAAGCATGTACGGAGTTATGGTGAGGCATTGGCGTCGGATGTTGTCTTTCAGCATCCCAAGAGATGTCGGTCGATCACGATACACTTGCGACTTCGCACGGACTGAGGTCTGGGGACCTTAGAGGCCGAGCATGACGAAAGTAACGGCTGAGCAGACGATCATCACCAAACGACGAGCGCAAGAGATCTTTCACGCGTCTAGCAATATGGGGTGGAGTGCCATCCGGTATAAACATCGTACGTTCCAGCAGGTGTTTACCAGCCAGGCTGCTGGGGATGATGCGATTCTGTAACATATCGGCGTACCTCTCACCCGTCACGGTAGCAGGTTTGCTGGCCAACGCCATCTTTCGGATATTTTGTGAACTTTGTTTTCTTTTTGTTATAAAAAAAACCATGTCCAGGCGTATCAAGGTCGTTATGACGGCCAGAGGTGGTTGGTCTGGTACTGATTTCTCAGGATCTACGCACCCAAATTGCGTGAAAACGTAATCACATGTCAGTTCTAGTGTAATATATTTATCCAATAAATATCAATTTATCATCTGCTTTTCTTCTTGGTGTAGCAATTTTAATGGCCAGTAGTGTATTTGCAGTTGTCTGTTTCTTTAGAAGTTTCTTTACAATGACACTACACTAAGGGCTTGGAGGGTCTCTCCCATTATTAACTGTTCTACTGGGTACAAATCTACTGTATCCATTGCATGGTCAAGTATTATTTTTGAAACCTGATCCACATTTCCTCTACATGCTCCTGTCCTGCCCTGTGTAAAAAGTTTCTAAATCTTAATTGGGATATGACACTACTCTTTTATTACATAGGTTATTGATTACTAGCTGAATACCCAGCATTGCTTGGGTATGTATCTGCTCCAATGCTACGAGGTGTGTGAGAAAAGTAATGAGGTTGACAACACTGCTGCTAGCGATATGGCGGAGCTGTGTAGTTCTGCTTGTACAGATCAGTGTTGTGATCCCTTCCAGGTTTTCAGTCCGAGTTGCAACTCCGTATAGCCATCACGCTATTCCTGAGAGCGCCATCAGTGAAGTCGTGTTTTTGTTGTGTGCAACGAAAATAGAACATCGGAATTTAGAGCAACCATACGTCATCATGTTTTGCGTTAAACTTGGTAAATCCTCGTGTATGGACTTTGAAAAGTTGAAACGGGCGTATGGGGAACATTCCTTATCAAGAGCACAATTTTTTCGTTAACGTAAATCATGTTTGGAAATGCCGAGAACACGTTGAAGATGAACCTCGCTCTGGGATACTTTTACAACTTCAACAAGCGGCGACAAGTTGAACGTGTGCGTGCACTTGTGCGATCAGACCGACGTTTAACAAGGATGACGGGTAACCTGTTAAAACACGTTCACCGTACATCAGACTTTGACCATAGTTTTGCATGTGCTAAAATTTTGTGCCAACGAGGTGTCAAAAAACCTCACAACTGAACAGAAAGGCAGTTGAAGAAATGAGTGCATTGAACTTCTTTAGAGGGTTGACAATTACCACGAATGGTTCAGTTGTGTGATTACAGGTGATGAATCATGGAGTTTTGAGTAGTACAATCCTGATACAAAGCGGCGAAGTGAGGAGCAGCATATTAAGACATCTCCTCGACCGATAAAAGGTCGAATGAGCAAATCAAAACAATGCTGATTCGCTTTTTTGACAGTAGGGGTAATGCGCATAAAGAATTTATTCCTCCACGACAAACTGTCAACCAAGCGTTTTATAAACATATCCTTGTAAGTCTCAGGACGAGGGTGAATCGAAAAAGACTGGACATTGCAGACAAGTGGATGTTGCATCATGACAACGCTCTGTGTCATATGACCACTTCCATCAGGGAATTTCTGACTTCAAAAGGCATTCTTGTTGTTCCACAGCCCCCTATTCACATACGCTGAGTCCTTGTGACTTTTTTCTTTACCTGAAATTGAGAAATGCCTTAAAATGACGTAATTTTGAGACTCTGGAGAATACTGTAAGGAATGTGACCGACATGTTAAAGGCCATAACAGTTGAAGCCTTTCACCGCAGCTAACAAAACTGGGAACGGCTCTACCGGTATTATGGCTGCCGAAGGGAACTACATTGGTGTCCAAAATTAAAGCAGCAAACGGAAATTTTTCAAGGTTACGTTTATTTTGCCACAAAACAGTGTAAACAGGTGATGGTAAAGTAGAAACATAGTAAAGAACACAGAACATAAACAACAGCAACTTGCAAAACGGTAGACAAAAACGTTCTTTGGTTTTTACAACTTAACCGATTTGCACACTCATTCTGGCAACTGGTTAATGTGCTCAGTATGGGTCGTGATCACCTCTGGCAGCAATACAGGCCTGACAAAGATGGGGCTTGAGGTGAGTGGTGTCATCAGTCTCGTGCTGAGGCAATAACGCCCATTCTTCCTGAATAGCTGCTCGAAAGTCATGGAGAGTGGTTCATGGACGCTGTCGTGATGCAACCAGTCTCTCTAGTGCATCCCACACATGCTCTCTGGGGTTGTCCGCGGCTCGTGGTCTTGCGGTAGCATTCTCGTTTCCCGCGCACGGGGGTCCCGGGTTCGATTCCCAGCGGTGTTAGGGATTTTCTCTGCCTCGAGATGACTGGGGGTTTGTGACTTTCATCCTCATTCACCCTCAAGTCGCCGTAGAGGCGTTAAAGAACTTGTGGAGCGGCGGCCGAACCGCCCCGCGAGGGGTCTCCCGGCCACCGATGCCATACGCTCATTTTTTTTTTTCTATGGAATTCAAATCGGCAGAACGGGTAGGCCACACAATGCATGCAGGACCTTCCCTTTCCAAGAAAACATCAACCACCCATGCTCTATAAGGCCGAAAATTATCGTCCATCAATACGAAATCTGGGCCCACACCACCTCGCACACGAGGTCCCAAGATGTCGCCGCGATAACTGACAGCAGTTAAGCCTTGCCGATTAACCTGTACAATTTCATGAAGAGGTTTTCGTCTGGTCAACATAATCCCTGCCCGCACCATTAAGGATCCTCCTTGATATCCATCTCTTTCCACAATGTTTGGTTACCAAAATCGTGTTACATGTTCCTTTCGGATCCAAATGCGTCAAGAATCACTCTCCAGACCACATCGGGACGCATCTGCGAAAAGGACATTGGCCCACTGGTCGACCGTCTAGGTGGCATGTGGATGACTCACTAGACATTCCCTTCTCTGAAGATGCATCAGAGGTACACATACAGAAGGTCTCTGACAATAAAGGCTACTCTGCCGAAAGCTTCTGTACACTGTTTGTCTCGATACAACACGTCCAGTAGATGCTGCGAGGTCAGATCCCAGTAGCTGGGCAGTACTGAGGCGGTACCGTCGTGCCCTTACGGCCCAATAACGGTCCTCTCTTTTCGATACCACACGTGGGTGGCCCTGCCCTGGTCTCCGGAATACTGTTTCGGTCTCTATAAATTGTCGCCACATCCGAGAAACAACAGAACGATTCACATTAAGCCACTGGGCTACATAAGTTTGCGACTGTCTTGCTTCCATTCTTCTTATGGCCCTCCACCGCAGAGTGTCTGGTAGGCGTCTTCTTTGTGCCACACTGCACCGTCTGTGACTATACGCCCGCATCTCGTGGTCGTGCGGTAGTGTTCTCGCTCCCCGCGCCCGGGTTTCCCGGGTTCGATTCCCGGCGGGGTCAGGGATTTTCTCTGCCTCGTGATGGCTGGGTGTTGTGTGTTATCCTTAGGTTAGTTAGGTTTAAGTAGTTCTAAGTTCTAGGGGACTGATGACCACAGATGTTAAGTCCCATAGTGTTCAGAGTCATTTGAATCATTTTTTTGTGACTTTACAGGGTGGTCCATTGATAGTGACCGGGCCAAATATCTCACGAAATAAGGATCAAACGAAAAAACTACAAAGAACGAAAGTCGTCTAGCTTGAAGGGTGAAACCAGATGGCGCAATGGTTGGCCCGCTAGATGGCGCTGCCATAGGTCAAACGGATATCAACAGCGTTTTTTTTTTTTTAAATAGGAACCCCCATTTTTACTACATATTCGTGTAGTACGTAAAGAAATATGAATGTTTCAGTTGGGCCACTTTTTTCGCTTTGTGAGAGATGGTGCTGTAATAGTCACAAACGTATAAGTACGTAGAATCACGTAACATTCCGCCAGTGCGCACAGTATTTGCTTCGTGATACATTACCCGTACTAAAATGGACCGTTTACCAATCGCGGAAAAGGTCAATATCGTGATGATGTATGGCTATTGTGATCAAAATGCCCAACGAGCGTGTGCTATGTATGCTGCTCGGTATCCTGGACGACATCATTCAAGTGTCCGGACCGTTCGCAGGATAGTTACGTTATTTACGGAAACAAGAAGTGTTCAGCCACATGTGAAACGTCAACCACGACCTGCAACAAATGAAGATGCCCAAGTAGGTGTTTTAGCTGCTGACGCGGCTAATCTGCACATCAGTAGCAGACAAATTTCGCGGGAATCCGTAATCTCAAAAACGTCGGTGTTGAGAATGCTACATCAACATCGATTGCACCCGTACCATATTTCTATGCACCAGGAATTGCATGGCGACGACTTTGAACGTCGTGTACAGTTCTGCCACTGGGCACAAGGGAAATTACGGGACGATGACAGATTTTTTGCACGCGTCCTATTTAGCGACGAAGCGTCATTCACCAACAGTGGTAACGTAAACCGGCATAATATGCACTATTGGGCAACGGAAAATCCACGATGGCTGCAACAAGTGGAACATCAGCGACCTTGGCGGGTTAATGTATGGCGCGGCATTATGGGAGGAAGGATAATTGGCCCCCATTTTATCTATGGCAATCTAAATGGGGCAATGTATGCTGATTTTCTACGTAATGTTCTACCGATGTTACTACGAGATGTACATAGCTCGCGTGCAGTTGAAGCGGTATTGAATAGCATATTTCATGACAGGTGGCTCAAAATGTTTCAAATGGCTCTGAGCACTATGGGACTTAACATCTATGGTCATCAGTCCCCCTAGAACTTAGAACTACTTAAACCTAACTAACCTAAGGACATCACACAACACCCAGTTATCACGAGGCAGAGAAAATCCCTGACCCCCGCCGGGAATCGAACCCGGGAACCCAGGCGCCATGACAGGTGGATTGGTCGTCGAAGCACCATACCATGGCCCGTACGTTCACCGGATCTGACGTCCCCGGATTTCTTTCTTTGGGAAAGTTGAAGGATATTTGCTATCGTGATCCACCGACAACGCCTGACAACATGCGTCAACGCATTGTCAATGCATGTGCGAACATTACGAAAGACGAACTACTCGCTGTTGAGAGGAATGTCGTTACACGTATTGCCAAATGCATTGAGGTTGACGGACATCATTTTGAGCATTTATTGCATTAATGTGGTATTTACAGGTAATCACGCTGTAACAGCATGCGTTCTCAGAAATGATAAGTTCACAAAGGTACATGTGTCACATTGAAACAACCGAAATAAAATGTTCAAACGTACTGTATTTTAATTTAAAAAACCTACCTGTTACCATCTGTTCGTCTAAAATTGTGAGCCATATGTTTGTGACTATTACAGCGCCATCTATCACAAAGCGAAAAAAGTGGTCCATCTAAAACATTCATATTTCTTTACGTACTACACGAATATGTAGTAAAAAATGGGGGTTCCTATTTCTAAAAAAAAACAAAAACAACGTAGCTGATATCCGGTTGGCCTACGGCAGCACCACCTAGAGGGCCAACCATAGCGCCATCTAGTTTTCTCCTTCAAGCTAGACAAGTTTCGTTCTTTGTAGTTTTTTCGTTTGACGCTTATTTCGTGAGATATTTGGCCCGGTCACGATCAATGGACCACCCTGTATACACAGCGGTTGTTGATGTGGGCCTACCCAGCAAACACTACCCATTTGATAGGTGCCCTGACGTCATCGATGACGTGGTTGTCCATTAACCTGAATGCCATCTTCAGTGCCGAACACGATTGTTCAGATATCTGTTGATATTTTGTACGACTATATCTTGAATTAGACACAAAAGGGGGAAATAGAGGTTTATAGGTTTAATTTTTGTACACGAGTGTACTTTGAAAGGGACAATAACGTCGCTTGAAAAAGATGAAAACCTTGGTAGATAAAAAATCAGTCTCATTACTTCTCTCACACACATCGTATTAATGCATCTCCTCTCTTTCCATCGCATGCACCTCCCTCTGCTGTTCACCCCATCCACCTACCACTCTCTCCATCTCCTCCTGTCCCTTTCTCTGTCCATCTGCTTCTCCCCATCTATCTCCTCCTCACCTTCTCTATCTCTTCCTCCTTGCTGTGTCCATCCCCTCCTTCCCTTTCCCTCTCTCCAACTCATCCTCTTCCCTACCTCAGGTCATTCCCCCTCCTCCCTCATATCTGTGTCAGTCTCCTAATACAAGGTTGCTGATTCTTAATCCCCAGTATTTATTTCCATATAGTAAGTAGAGTGTGTACAAAGTTTGACTGAAGTCGATGAAGATGTTTTTATCCTCCACTTTGTCTGTATATGAACGTCACATGCATATCACATATACTCCACACATATTTGTTCACATATTTCACTTGTATCTCTTGCGAATTTTGCCCAACATTGTCGTTTCCATGCAGCTCAGTGTCTATGACGTTGTCTCTCCTGAAATGTGTCGTACACAGATATAATTTTGTAGATACTTTCAGCGGCTTATGTGGATACTGTCTGTGAAATGTGTGTCGAATAGAGGCAGTAACAGAGAAGTAATACATTTGAAATTCATGCATAAGATGACAGTTTTTCACATACGTCTGTGTTTATGACCACATGCCTCTTGAACTATGAGTCATCCAGTGATATAATTTTGAAGGTATATTCATTGGTATATGTGAATACCGTCAGCAAAATGTGTTGTGCATGTAGCTAGTAGGTAGTAAGCGATGAACTTTTTACCCTTCATCCTTTTGTGGGAGTTGTCCGCGAGAAAAAGTTTCACAAAGATTTGAAATTATGTGTAAAGTTTGTTGCTAGTCACTAAGTGCTCTTAGTCTCAAATAGAGGATGATTAAAGTCTGGGAATCCGCACGTCATGAGCTACACTCCTTTTCCTCCCCCACTCCACCCATTTGATAGATACGTTTTTATTACCCCTACAGTAGATTAGATTAGATTAGTAAGTGTTCCATAGATCATGAATACGACACTTCGTAATGATGTGGAACGTGTCAGGTTAATAAAAGGTGTCTATACAAGATATTATATTACACAAAATACACTCCTGGAAATTGAAATAAGAACACCGTGAATTCATTGTTCCAGGAAGGGGAAACTTTATTGACACATTCCTGGGGTCAGATACATCACATGATCACACTGACAGAACCACAGGCACATAGACACAGGCAACATAGCATGCACAATGTCGGCACTAGTACAGTGTATATCCACCTTTCGCAGCAATGCAGGCTGCTATTCTCCCATGGAGACGATCGTAGAGATGCTGGATGTAGTCCTGTGGAACGGCTTGTCATGCCATTTCCACCTGACGCCTCAGTTGGACCAGCGTTCGTGCTGGACGTGCAGGCCGCGTGAGACGACGCTTCATCCAGTCTCAAACATGCTCAATGGGGGACAGATCCGGAGATCTTGCTGGCCAGGGTAGTTGACTTACACCTTCTAGAGCACGTTGGGTGGCACGGGACACATGCGGACGTGCATTGTCCTGTTGGAACAGCAAGTTTCCTTGCCGGTCTAGGAATGGTAGAACGATAGGTTCAATGGCGGTTTGGATGTACCGTGCACTATTCAGTGTCCCCTCGACGATCACCAGAGGTGTGGGCCAGTGTAGGAGATCGCTCCCCACACCATGATGGCCCTGTGTGCCTCGGTCGTATGCAGTCCTGATTGTGGCGCTCACCTGCACGGCGCCAAACACGTACGACCATCATTGGCACCAAGGCAGAAGCGACTCTCATCGCTGAAGACGACACGTCTCCATTCGTCCCTCCATTCACGCCTGTCGCGACACCACTGGAGGCGGGATGCACGATGTTGGGGCGTGAGCGGAAGGCGGCCTAACGGTGTGCGGGACCGTAGCCCAGCTTCATGGAGACGGTTGCGAATGGTCCTCGCCGATACCCCAGGAGCAACAGTGTCCCTAATTTGCTGGGAAGTGGCGGTGCGGTCCCCTACGGCACTGCGTAGTTTCCTACGGTCTTGGCGTGCATCCGTGCGTCGCTGCGGTCCGGTCCCAGGTCGACGGGCACGTGCACCTTCCGCCGACCACTGGCGACAACATCGATGTACTGTGGAGACCTCACGCCCCACGTGTTGAGCAATTCGGCGGTACGTCCACCCGGCCTCCCGCATGCCCACTATACGCCCTCGCTCAAAGTCCGTCAACTGCACATACGGTTCACGTCCACGCTGTCGCGGCATGCTACCAGTGTTAAAGACTGCGATGGAGCTCCGTATGCCACGGCAAACTGGCTGACACTGACGGCGGCGGTGCACAAATGCTGCGCAGCTAGCGCCATCCGACGGCCAACACCGCGGTTCCTGGTGTGTCCGCTGTGCCGTGCGTGTGGTCATTGCTTGTACAGCCCTCTCGCAGTGTCCGGAGCAAGTATGGTGGGTCTGACACACCGGTGTCAATGTGTTCTTTTTTCCATTTCCAGGAGTGTATTACATGACACTTAATATTAAATATTTTTAATTTTTTGTGGGGGTTGCGGAAATTGCCAACTTACTATATCGAAAAATGCATATAATGAGTAGAATGAGTTGCCGTTAAGAAATTCTTTTAATTTCCTTTTAAATGCTATATGGCTATGTGTCAGACTTTTGATGCTATTGGGTAAGTGACCAAAGACTTTCGTGGCAGCATAATTTACCCCCTTCTGAGACGAAGTTAGATTTAACCTTGAGTAGTGAAGATCATCCTTTCTCCTAGTGTTGTAGCCATGTAAACTGCAATTACTTTTGAATTCGTTCAGATTGTTAATGACGAATTTCATAAGTGAATATATATATATATATATATATATATATATATATATATATATAGTGAGGCTACAGTGAAGATCCCTAGCTCTTTAAATAAGTGTCTGCAGGATGATCGTGGATGAGCTCTAGCAATTATTCTGATTACACGCTTTTGCGCAATGAACACTCTTTTACTCAATGATGAGTTACCCCAGAATATGATGCCATACGAAAGCAGAGAATGAAAATAGGTGTGGTAAGCTAATTTACCGAAATGTATATCGCCAAAATCTGCAATGACGCTAATAGCATAAGTAGCTGAACTCAAACGTTTCAGCAGATCTTCAGTGTGTTTTTTCCAGTTCAACCGCTCATCAATGCATACAAATTTTGAATATTCTACCTTAGCTACCGATTTCTGATCGAAGTCTATATTTATTAATGGTGTCATTCCATTAACTGTGTGGAACTGTATGTACTGTGTTTTGTCAAAGTTTAATGAGAGCCCATTTGCAGAGAACCACTTACTGATTTTCTGAAAAACATCGTTAAATTTTTACCAGTTAATTCTTGTCTGTTGGGTGTGACAGCTATACTTGTATCATCGGCAAATAGTACCAGCTTTGCATCTTCGTGAATATACGTAGAATGGCAAGTCATTAATATGTATTAAGAACAGCAGAGGACACAAGACCGAACCTTGCGACACTCTATTCTTGATTGTTCCCCCGTTTGAGAAATCACCAGTTTTTTGCATATTATGTGAACTACTTATTTCAACTTTCTGCGCTCTTCCAGTTAGGTATGATTTAAACCATTTGAGTGCTGTCCCATTCATACCACAGTACTTGAGCTTATCTAGAAGTATTCCATGATTTACACAATCAAAAGCCTTTGAGAGATCACAAAATATCCCAATGGGTGACTTCCAGTTACTCAGAGCATTTAATATTTCATTAGTGAAAGTATACAGGGTGTTACAAAAAGGTACGGCCAAACTTTCAGGAAACATTCCTCACACACAAAGAAAGAAAATATGTTATGTGGACATGTGTCCGGAAACGCTTACTTTCCATGACAGAGCTCATTTTATTACTTCTCTTCAAATCACATTAATCATCGAATGAAAACACACAGCAACAGAACGTACCAGCGTGACTTCAAACACTTTGGAAATGTTTTAAATGTCCTCCGTTAGCGAGGATACATGCATCCATCGTCCGTCGCATGGAATCCCTGATGCGTTGATGCAGCCCTGGAGAATGGCGTATTGTATCATAGCCGTCCACAATACGAGCACGAAGAGTCTCTACATTTGGTACCGGGGTTGCGTAGACAAAAGCTTTCAAATGCCCCCATAAATGAAAGTCAAGAGGGTTGAGGTGAGGAGAGCGTGGAGGCCATGGAATTGGTCCGCCTCTACCAATCCATCGGTCACCGAATCTGTTGTTGAGAAGCGTACGAACACTTCGACTGAAATGTGCAGGAGGTCCATCGTGCATGAACCACATGTTGTGTCGTACTTGTAAAGGCACATGTTCTAGCAGCACAGGTAGAGTATCCCGTATGAAATCATGATAACGTGCTCGAATTGAGCGTAGGTGGAAGAACATGGGGCCCAATCAAGACATCGCCAACAACGCCTGCCCAAACGTTCACAGAAAATATGTGTTGATGACGTGATTTCACGATTGCGTGCGGATTCTCGTCAGCCCACACATGTTGATTGTGAATATTTACAATTTGATCACGTTGGAATGAAGCCTCATCCGTAAAGAGAACATTTGCCCTGAATGAGGATTAATACATTGTTAGATGAACCATTCGCAGAAGTGTACCCATGGAGGCCAATCAGCTGCTGATAGTGCCTGCACACGCTGTATATGGTACGGAAACAACTGGTTCTCCAGTAGCACTCTCCATATAGTGACGTGGTCAGTGTTACCTTGTACAGCAGCAACTTCTCTGACGCTGACATTAGGGTTATCGTCAACTGCACGAAGAATTGCCTCGTCTATTGCAGGTGTCCTCGTCGTTCTAGGTCTTCCCCAGTCGCGAGTCATAGGCTGGAATGTTCCGTGCTCCCTAAGACGCCGATCAATTGCTTCTTACGTCTTCCTGTCGGGACACCTTCGTTTTGGAAATCTGTCTCGATACAAACGTACCGCGCCACGGCTATTGTCCCGTGCTAATCCATACATCAAATGGGCATCTGCCAACTCCGCATTTGTAAACACTGCACTGACTGCAAAACTACGTTCGTGATGAACACTAACCTGTTGATGCTACGTACTGATGTGCTTGATGCTAGTACTGTAGAGCAATGAGTCGCATGTCAACACAGGCACCGAAGTCAACATAACCTTCCTTCAATTGGGCCAACTGGCGGTGAATCGAGGAAGTACAGTACATACTGACGAAACTAAAATGAGCTCTTAACATGGAAATTAAGCGTTTCCGGACACATGTCCACATAAAGTCTTTCCTTTATTTGTGTGTGAGGAATGTTTCCTGAAAGTTTGGCCGTACCTTTTTGTAACACACTGTATATATATATGATTTTCCGTTGAAAAACCTTTCTGGAAACCAAACTTTCATTTTGTTAAAACTGTATTTTTACAAAGGTGTGAAGCTACTCTACGATACATTAATTTTTCAAGAATTTTGGATAAGGCAGTCGGAAGGGAGATTGGGCGATAGTTGTTGGCATCAGACGTATCCCCTTTTTTATGCAGTTGTTTAACAATGGCATACTTCAGTCTATCTGGGAAAATACCCTGCTTCAGAGAGCTATTACATATGTGGCTAAGAATCCCACTTATCTCTTGGGAATAAGCCTTTATTATCCTGCTTCTTTCCAGACAGTAACTGAAATTGCCCCCCCCACCCCCCCGCCCAGTCCCATGAACTATGGACCTTGCCGTTGGTAGGGAGGCTTGCGTGCCTCAGCGATACACATGGCCGTACCGTAGGTGCAACCACAACGAAGGGGTATCTGTTGAGAGGCCAGACAAACATGTGGTTCCTGAAGAGGGGCAGCAGCCTTTTCAGTAGTTGCAGGGGCAACAGTCTGAATGATTGACTGATCTGGCCTTGCAACATTTACCAAAACGGCCTTGCTGTGCTGGTACTGCGAACGGCTGAAAGCAAGGGGAAACTACAGCCGTAATTTTTCCCGAGGACATGCAGCTTTACTGCATGATTAAATGATGATGGCGTCCTCTTGGGTAAAATATTCCGGAGGTAAAATAGTCCCCCATTCGGATCTCCGGGCGGGGACTACTCAGGAGGACGTCGTTACCAGGAGAAAGAAAACTGGCGTTCTACGGATCGGAGTGTGGAATGTCAGATCCCTTAATCGGGCAGGTAGGTTAGAAAATTTAAAAAGGGAAATGGATAGGTTAAAGTTAGATATAGTGGGAATTAGTGAAGTTCGGTGGCAGGAGGAGCAAGACTTTTGGTCAGGTGAATACAGGGTTATAAATACAAGATCAAATAGGGGTAATGCAGGAGTAGGTTTAATAATGAATAAAAAAATAGGAGTGCGGGTAAGCTACTACAAACAGCATAGTGAACGCATTATTGTGGCCAAGATAGACACGAAGCCCACACCTACTACAGTAGTACAAGTTTATATGCCAACTAGCTCTGCAGATGATGAAGTAATTGATGAAATGTATGATGAGATAAAAGAAATTATTCAGGTAGTGAAGGGAGACGAAAATTTAATAGTCATGGGTGACTGGAATTCGTCAGTAGGAAAAGGGAGAGAAGGAAACATAGTAGGTGATTATGGATTGGGGCTAAGAAATGAAAGAGGAAGCCGTCTGGTAAAATTTTGCACAGAGCACAACTTAATCATAGCTAACACTTGGTTCAAGAATCATAAAAGAAGGTTGTATACGTGGAAGAATCCTGGAGATACTAAAAGGTATCAGATAGATTATATAATGGTAAGACAGAGATTTAGGAATCAGGTTTTAAATTGTAGGGCATTTCCAGGGGCAGATGTGGACTCTGACCACAATCTATTGGTTATGACCAGTAGGTTAAAACTGAAGAGACTGCAAAAAGGTGGGAATTTAAGGACATGGGATCTGGATAAGCTGAAAGAACCAGAGATTGTTCAGAGTTTCAAGGAGAGCATAAGGGAACAATTGACAGGAATGGGGGAAAGAAACACAGTAGAAGAAGAATGGGTAGCTCTGAGGGATGAAGTAGTGAAGGCAGCAGAGGATAAAGTAGGTAAAAAGACGAGGGCTGCTAGAAATCCTTGGGTAACAGAAGAAATATTGAATTTAATTGATGAAAGGAGAAAATATAAAAATGCAGTAAATGAAGCAGGCAAAAAGGAATACAAACGTCTCAAAAATGAGATCGACAGGAAGTGCAAAATGGCTAAGCAGAGATGGCTAGAGGACAAATGTAAGGATGTAGAAGCTTATCTCACTAGGGGTAAGATAGATACTGCCTACAGGAAAGTTAAAGAGACCTTTGGAGAGAAGAGAACCACGTGTATGAATATCAAGAGCTCAGATGGCAACCCAGTTCTAAGCAAAGAAGGGAAGGCAGAAAGGTGGAAGGAGTATATAGAAGGTTTATACAAGGCCGATGTACTTGAGGACAATATTATGGAAATGGAAGAGGATGTAGATGAAGACGAAATGGGAGACAAGATACTGCGTGAAGAGTTTGACAGAGCACTGAAAGACCTGAGTCGAAACAAGGCGCCCGGAGTAGACAACATTCCATTAGAACTACTGACGGCCTTGGGAGAGCCAGTCATGACAAAACTCTACCAGCTGGTGAGCAAGATGTATGAGACAGGCGAAATAGCCTCAGACTTCAAGAAGAATATAATAATTCCAATCCCAAAGAAAGCAGGTGCTGACAGATATGAAAGTTACCGAACTATCAGTTAATAAGTCACAGCTGCAAAATACTAACACGAATTCTTTACAGACGAATGGAAAAACTGGTAGATGCGGACCTCGGGGAGGATCAGTTTGGATTCCGTAGAAATGTTGGAACACGTGAGGCAATACTGACCTTACGACTTATCTTAGAAGAAAGATTAAGAAAAGGCAAACCTACGTTTCTAGCATTTGTAGACTTAGAGAAAGCTTTTGACAATGTTGACTGGAATACTCTTTTTCAAATTCTAAAGGTAGCAGGGGTAAAATACAGGGAGCGAAAGGCTATTTATAATTTGTACAGAAACCAGATGGCAGTTATAAGAGTCGAGGGGTATGAAAGGGAAGCCGTGGTTGGGAAGGGAGTGAGACAGGGTTGTAGCCTCTCCCCGATGTTATTCAATCTGTATATTGAGCAAGCAATAAAGGAAACAAAAGAAAAGTTCGGAGTAGGTATTAAAATCCATGGAGAAGAAATAAAAACTTTGAGGTTCGCCGATGACATTGTAATTCTGTCAGAGACAGCAAAGGACTTGGAAGAGCAGTTGAACGGAATGGACAGTGTCTTGAAAGGAGGATATAAGATGAACATCAACAAAAGCAAAACGAGGATAATGGAATGTAGTCAAATTAAATCGGTTGATGCTGAGGGAATTAGATTAGGAAATGAGACACTTAAAGTAGTAAAGGAGTTTTGCTATTTGGGAAGTAAAATAACTGATGATGGTCGAAGTAGAGAGGATATAAAATGTAGACTGGCAATGGCCAGGAAAGCGTTTCTGAAGAAGAGAAATTTGTTAACATCGAATATAGATTTATGTATCAGGAAGTCGTTTCTGAAAGTATTTGTTTGGAGTGTAGCCATGTATGGAAGTGAAACATGGACGATAACTAGTTTGGACAAGAAGAGAATAGAAGCTTTCGAAATGTGGTGCTACAGAAGAATGCTGAAGATAAGGTGGATAGATCATGTAACTAATGAGGAGGTATTGAATAGGATTGGGGAGAAGAGAAATTTGTGGCACAACTTGACTAGAAGAAAGGATCGGTTAGTAGGACATGTTTTGAGGCATCAAGGGATCACAAATTTAGCATTGGAGGGCAGCGTGGAGGGTAAAAATCGTAGAGGGAGACCAAGAGATAAATATACTAAGCAGATTCAGAAGGATGTAGGTTGCAGTAGGTACTGGGAGATGAAGAAGCTTGCACAGGATAGAGTAGCATGGAGAGCTGCATCAAACCTGTCTCAGGACTGAAGACAACAACAATAACAACAACTGAAATTGGTCTACTGGTCTAGGAGGAGATGTGCAACATACGCCAGTGTCCAAAATTAAAGCAACAAACCGCTATTTCCCCGTGTTGCGTTTAATTCACGGTTAACCATGCACAATGTCAACAGATATCTGTACAATCGTGTTCTGCACGGTCCGGTCTTGCGAGCAGCTGTGCAGGAAGAATGGCCGTTATTGCCTCAACATGAGACTGATGACGTCATACGCAGCATGCCCCGTTGTTGTCAGACCGGTACTGCTCCCAGATGTGGTAACGCCCCTTGCTGAAAACATTAACCAGTTATCGGAATGTGTGTGCAAATCCGTTAAGATGCAAAAAACGAATAACGTTTTTGTCTACCGTTATGCATTGAAGTTGTTTACGTTATGTGTTCCTTACATTCTTTCTGCTTTACTGTCACCTGTTTGCACTGTTTTGTGGCAAAAGAAACGCAGCCTTACAAAATTTCCGTTTCTTGCTTTAATTTTGGACACCAATGTACAAAATGGTTCAAATAGCTCTGAGCACCATGGGACTTAACTGCTGAGGTCATTAGTCCGCTAGAACTCAGAACTACTTAAACCTAACTACGTCAACACATCCATGCCCGAGGCAGGATTCGAACCTACGACCATAGCGGTCGCGCGGTTCCAGACTGAAGCGCCTAGAACCGCTCGGCCACCCCGAGCGGCCACCAGTGTACATACATTCAAATATACATACATACATTTTTATAATATGTATGAATATATGGATATACAGCGTGGTCAGAAACTGAATAATATGTTCTCGGGTCTCCAACCGCGTCAATTGCTTAAAACTACACGAGCTTTCGGCCAAGCACTCCTTAGCCATTGTCAAGTTTTATGACTGTCAGTGGGCTATTGGTGCGCCCTTATATACGCTAGATGCTGGCTATGACGTCACTGGAGCCCATGACATTGCCATTTATGGGCATGTTATGAGTCGGCGTTCGATGTGCCCTCTTCAACCGCGCGATCGCTGGATCCCACGCAGCGCTGAGCTGCAAGCCACCGTATCTATTCAGGGTGTTTGCGGTAAGTTTTATTTCAATAACTTCCTTTATTAAACTGTCCCAGAAGCCACGACAGAGGTATCGTCAAATTTTATGTGGTGACCGTTTTCTAACGCATGCTCAGCTAACGCAGATTTTTCTGGATAGCGTAGGCGATAATACCTCTCATGTTCTTTCCTGCGTTGTTCCACAGTGCGCACTGCTTGTCCGATGTACTTCCGGCCACACTCACAACGTATTTCGTAGACTCCAAGTGTTCTGAGACCTGCTGCGTCTTCAACTGGTCTCAGTAACTGACGGAGATTCGTTGGAGGCCTGAAGATTGATTTGCTCTTGTGTCTTTCAACAGGCGTCTTGCCTTGCCCGACACAGGGCCACAGAATGGCAGCAAAGCAAGTTTCTTTTCCTGCTCTTCGTCGGTGGTCTTAGTCTGATATTTCGCAGAAATCATTTCTTTCACTTGATGGCCACTATAGCCGTTATCCCTGGTGGCTCAGTTCGTGGGGCAGGTTATCGTCGTCAGATTTAACTCTTGCACGATGGACCAATGTTTCTATTACTGTGCGCTTCAGTGGTGGATGATGATGGCTGGTAGAGTGCAGGTAGAGGTCTGTGTGGGTGGGTTTTCTGTAGACGCTGTGGCCGAAGCACCCATTTCATTTGCGGTGGACAAGGACGTCGAGGAAGTACAATGCATTATCTTTTTCCACCTCCATGCAGATGATAAAGGGGCATTCATTGGACAAATATATCATACTAGAACTGACATGTGATTACATTTTCACGCAATTTGGGTGCATAGATCCTGAGAAATCAGTACCCAGAACAACCACCTCTGGCCGTAATAACGGCCTTGATACGCCTGGGCATTAAGTCAAACAGAGATTGGATGGCGTGTACAGGTACAGTTGCCCATGCAACTTCAACACGATACCACAGTTCATCAAGAGTAGTGACTGCCATATTGTGACGAGCCAGTTGCTCGGCCACCATTGACCTGACGTTTTCAATTGGTGAGAGATCTGGAGAATGTGCTGGCCAGGGCAGAAGTCGAACATTTTCTGTATCCAGAAAGGCCCGTACAGGACCTGGAACATGCGGTCGTGCATTATCCTGCTGAAATATAGGATTACTCAGGGATCGAATGAAGGGTAGAGCCACAGGTCGTAACACATCTGAAATGTAACGTCAACTGTTCAAAGTGCCGTCAATGCGATCAAGAGCTGACCAAGACATGTAATCAATGGCACCCCATACCATCACGCCGGAGGATACGCCAGTATGGCGATGACAAATACACGCTTCTAGTGTGTGTTCACCGCGACGTCGCCAAACGCGGATGCGACCATCATGATGCTGTAAACAGAACCTGGATTCGTCCGAAAAAATGATGTTATGCCATACGTGCACCCAGGTTTGTCGTTGAGTACACTATCGCAGGCACTCCTGTCTGTGATGCGGCGTCAAGGGTAACCGCAGCCATGGTCTCCGAGCTCATAGTCCATGCTGCTGCAAACGTCATCGAACTGTTCGTGCAGATGGTTGTTTTCTTGCAAACGTCCCCATCTGTTGACTCAGGCATCGAGACGTGGCTGCACGATCCGTTACAGCCATGCGGATAAGATGCCTGTCATTTCGACTGATAGTGATTCGAGGCCTTTGGGGTCCAACACAGCGTTGCGTATTACCCTCCTGAACCCACCGATTCCATATTCTGCTAACCGTCATTGGATCTCAACCAACGCAAGCAGCAGTGTCGCGATACGATAAACCACAATCGTGATAGGCTACAATCCGACCTTTATCAAAGTCGGAAACGTGATGGTACGCACTTCTCCTCCTTACACGAGGCATCACAACAACGTTTCACCAGGCAACAACCTTCAACTGCTGTTTGTGTATGAGAAATCGGTTGGAAACATTCATTTCAGCACGTTGTAGGTGTGGCCACCGGCGCCAACCTTGTGTGCATGCTCTGAAAGGTAATTATTAGCATATCACAGCATCTTCTTCCTGTCGCTTAAATTTCGCGTCTGTAGCACGTCATCTTCGTGGTGTACTGTTTCTGATCACCCTGCATGCTATTCTGTTTGATTTAGTTATCCTTTGTACATCATGACCATGGTAATCTGGCCTGCTCGGGTCTATCAATGCCAGATTATCAAATTGTGCCAGATTACCACGGTCATTTTTCAAAACCTTCTTTAGGAAAAGGAATATAAGCGGGACCTACAGTTGTAACTTTCAAAGAGAAATAGGGTGGGTGTGGGTAAAATTACTCATGGGGCAAAATTGCACATCAAGCTTTCTGGCCCATAAAGCAGAAGGTCACCATTCTCCTACAAGGCAACACATATGTCATCATCTCCTCAGTTGTGTTTCGCAACCTCTTGGTAGTGGGGCGTCTACAGCTGGAGAAAATGTTTTAAGTCAGTTTTCAACGATTTCTTTGCAAAATTTGTATAATTTTGATTCAGGTTTTGGTGGACCTCAATCTATTTAAGAATTAGATAAACTCCATACTGGAACTGGCGGCGATAAACCTCCAGTATCCTCCTTAATCTCCATGACCTTAGTTGTAGGTATGTGTTGTTCATAGTTTGCTGAAAAAGAAAATGGAGAAATGCGCTAAAAGTAGGCAGGTTTAATTGGGTAGAAGTTCGCAGTGCGTACTTTTACACTATTAAAAAGCTATGTGCGGACTTATACCCCATAACCTGTACTTTCTCTTGTGTAATTCCTTCTATCGTATTCAAGAATTTTTCGTTCGTGATTATGTACCTTAGATGCCTCACTATTCACCTTGGAGGTAGTAAATTGTCTTTGTTGTAGGAATGTTCTTGTAAAAGGTAAATACTTCAGGATTACACAAGACCATTCACTGTAAAGCAGAAGCACTGAGTTCTCAATAGGAACACACAAAAGAAAGAAAACTTGCTAGAAGATGACGTGCTACAGCCGCGAAATTTAACCGACAGGAAGAAGATGCTGTGATATGCAAATTTTTAGCTTTTCAGAGCATTTACACAAGGTTGGCGCCGGTGGCGACACCAACAACGTGCTGACATGAGGAAATTTTCCAACCTATTTCTCATACACAAACAGCAATTGACCGGCGTCGCCTGGTGAAACGTTGTTGTGATGCCTCGTAGAAGGAGGAGAAATGGGTACCATCACGTTTCCGACTTTGATAAAGGTCGGATTGTAGCCTATCGCGATTGCGGTTTATCGTATTGCGACATTGTTGCTCGCGTTGGTCGAGATCCAATGACTGTTAGCAGAATATGGAATCGGTGGGTTCAGGAGGGTAATACGGAACGCCGTGCTGGATCCCAACGGCCTCGTATCACTAGCAGTCGAGAAGACAGGCATCTTATCCGCATGACTGTAACGGATCGTGCAGCCACGTCTCGATCCCCGAGTCAGCAGATGGGGACTTTGCAAGACATCAACCATCTGCACTAACAGTTCGAAGACGTTAGCAGCAGCACGGACTATCAGCTCGGAGACCATGGCTGCAGTTACCCTTGATGCTGCATCACAGACAGGAGTGCCTGCGATGGTGTACTCACTCATGAACCTGGGTGCAAAAACATCACTTCATTTTTTCAGATGAATCCAGGTTCTGTTTACAGCATCATGATGGTCGCATGCGTGTTTGGCGTCATCGCGGTGAACAAGCATTGGAAGTGTGCATTCTTCATCGCCATACTGGTGTATCACCCGGCGTTATGGTATGGGGTGCCACTGGTTACATATCTCAGTCACCTCTTGTTCGCATTGACGGCACTTTGAACAGTGGACGTTACATGTCAGTTGTGTTACGACCTGTGGCTCTACCCTTCATTCAATCCCTGCGAAACCCTACATTTCAGCAGGATAATGCAAGATTGCATGTTGCAGGTCCTGTACGATGAACTGTGGTATCGTGTTGAAGCTGCATGGGCCGCTCTACCTGTACATGCCATCCAAGCTCTGTTTGACTCAATGCCCAGGTGTATCAAGGTCGTTATTACGGCCAGAGGTGGTTGTTCTGGGTACTGATTTCTCAGGATATCTGCATCCAAGTTGCGTGAAAATGTTATCACATGTCAGTTCTAGTATAATATAATTGTCCAATGAATACCCGTTTATCATCTGAATTTCTTCTCGGTGTAGCAATTTTAATGGCCAGTAGTGTATGTCCCTGCATGGTGCTGGCGAGTCTAACAGTGCCACTGCTATTTTGCAGTAGGTGGAATGGTTGGGATGGGGGTAGTATCGGAGGGGACAGGAGGCGAGGGAGAGAGAGAGGGTGGCAGGAAGAAGGGAGAGGGGCTGGGGTTGGGTGGTTAGCGGCTTCAAGGAAGGCAGTCGCTTTGCCAGCTAAGAATGCATGAGACAGGGATGGCAGGTATATGGGCTGACACAATTGTAGTGACCAGTGGGAAATGGTACACGCTGAAGGGGATATGGGGACACGAATTGGGAGGGGATGACAGGACAGAGACAATGGAAACTGTTGGGTGAAAGGTGCGGGGACAGTGGGTTACCTGATATTGAGGCCAGGATGATTATGGGAGCGGAGGATCAGAATAGTTCAGAGAAGATGGTGGAGAACAGAAGGATGCTGATGGTTAGGGTTGTGATGCAGGCATTGAAACGGACCATGTTGTGCTCAGCTGCATATTGTACCACCAGTTGGTCAACTTTGTTCTTGAGGACAGTTTGGTGGAGGTCATTCGTCCTGATGGTCAGTTGGTTGGTAGTCATGCCAACATAAAAGGCTGTTAAGTTTTTGCAGCAGAGGTGGAATATGACATGGCTGTTTTCACAGGTGTTCCAGCCACTGATGGAATAGGATAAGCTTGTGACAGAGGACTGCAGTAGGAGGTGCCGAGTTCATGGATTGGGAAGGTCAGTAGACATTATCCCTGTGTCAAGGGGTTGGGAGTGGGCTGTGATGAGAGATGGACTAGGTTGTTGTGTAGGTTGGCTGGGCGACAAAACACCATTTTAGAAATGGTTGGAGGGATTTTGCATGCAATGTCCCCCATTTCAGGCCGGGGTCACAGATAATCAAATCCCTTGCAAAGTATCTGGCTCAGTTTCTTCAGACTACAGTGATATTGGGTGAGGCATGAGAAATATGTTTGTGGGCTAGGTTTTGGGGGTATTGCCTGTCTGTGAAGGCCTCAGTGATGTGTTCAGCATAGTGGATGAGGGAGTTCTATCACTGCAGATATGACATCCACAGATGGATAGGCTGTATGGCAGGGATTGTTTGGTGGGGGAAGGGAAGCAGCTGTCAAAATACAAGTGTTGTTGATGGCTGGAGCCATCTGAGAGGTGGAGGTCAACATCCAAGAAGGTACCACATTGGGTAGAGAAGGACCTGGAGAAGAGGATGGGAGAAAACATGTTGAGCTTGCGAAGGAGTATGGATAGGGTTTCTTGGCCCCGAGTCCACATCACGAAGATATCATCAATGAACCTGAACCAGACTAGAAATTGGGAGTTTTGGGAGACTAGGAAGGTTTCCTCTAGATGGCCCATAAACAGTTTTAGATGGGAAGGAGCCATGCTGGTGCCCATGGCTGCACTTCAGATTTGCCTGTAAACCTTTTCTTCAAAAGAAAAGTAGTTGTGGCTCAGGATAAAGTTGGTAAGGTGTATAAGGAATGAGGTGGTGGATCTGGAGTCTGAAAGATGTTGGGAGAAGTATTATTCACTAGTGACAACATGAGGATGTTGGTGTATAGGGAGGTGGCATCAACAGTGACAAGTAGGAACCCAAGAAGTAAAGGAGTGGGGATGGTGGAAAGTTGGCAAAGGAAGTAGTTAGTATCTCTGATGTGGGAAACTGGGATTCGGGCAATTGGTTGGAGGTGTTGGTCAACAAGGACGGAAATTGATTCAGTGGGAGCACAATAGCTAGTCAGAATGGGCATAGTGTATTGTTGGGGTTGATTCTGGGCAGCTTGTAGAAGTTGGGTATGAGGGGTCTTGTTGGGGTGAGGAGTGAGATGGGCTCAGGTGAGAGGTTTTGGCAAGGCACATGGATTTAAATAGGGGTTGGTGGATATGTTGGACTTTCTGGATGGGATCACTGTGGCACAGCTTGTAGATGGAGATGTGAGAGAGGTAGTGGAGGCCTTTGTCAGGTAGTCATTGTGACTCATCACAATTGTCTGCAGGAAGGACTACTAGATCTGAATCTGTTCTCAGGCTGTCTACAGCTGTCTTTTCTTCTTCCAGAAGGTTAGTGTTCTTGGGAAGTAGAGATGAGCCAAACAGTAATTTTGGAGTATTGGTTATCACAGTTACAGTTATTTTTTACATCCATTAGTTTTAACCATTATAAATAACTATCAGTTATTTTTCACTACCGGATTCTCTAGACAGAATTACAGTTCAATAACTAGGTGGAATCCATCAAGTTTGCTTGTCAGTGTAACTGTGAGTAGTGCAAAGTAGTGGGGCACGAATGCCCCGTGAATCGTGCTATAACCTTGGCATATTAACTGTCCAGTACATTTCAGTTTATGTTTGAATTGGTGTTGGAACTTCATATAATATGTGTATAGGTTATCGGTCGCTATTATACATATTATCCTTGCAGCTGCAACAATAATTACATGAAACTTTGATACAGCATTGTTAAATTGAAATGTTAAAAATGCACTTTGTCAAGTATGAACTAATATGTAAGCTAAACACTCTAGGTAAAATTCAAAGCTTAATTTCTGGTGATGTTCACTAAATGTAATAACTGTAGGGCCTTGTAACACACAACAAAAACAAACACAATGTGATAGATTTGTTTACTCCTGTACAAGATAATCTATTTGAGGGAAGTTTTATGAGAGGTTTGAGACACTGCTTGATATCTTCAGCTACCTCTTAGAGCATGTTAATTTTTTAGTGGTAAACTGGCTATTTACACTTATCAAAGTCTTCAATTTGTTGTGTATCTCTTACATTTGGTATTATCATACCCAGAATTCCAGTGGATTATTGGTTGTGTTAACCTCATAAAAGTAAGAGGTTTAAAACACTTACATGTCATTACTATACCTCTTTACTCTGTTGATCTAATTCTTCTTGGGTATTCACATTGTGAGATTCTGAATTAATAGTATTATTGTGGGGAATATGAATCTGCAGTCAGCTTTCAGAAATTTCTCAATAACAAAATTTCTTGTTCCGAGGAATACTTCACGTGGCAATTCCATGTTTTGCCTTTTTTAATTTAAATATGGTGAGATAGTGTACACGTTTTGTCAAATATGTGAGGCACCCTTTCCAACTACATCTGTCAATGTCACCTGCTTGCTTTGACTTTTTTCTTTCTTTTTACAGTTTAATATTATGCCAGTTGACTGTCTAAATATATAAGAGAGTACTTCATGAATGAGAGACATGGGCAGTCAGAACGAAGGGCTAAGTTTTGCATATAACAAAACCTCAACATGGTAATGAGTGCACCTGCAGAAGGTTTGTCAGTGTTACCTAACATAATAGAAAATTAACTAACTTCAGCTCTTTCAAAACAAAAAAGCATATATTATTCAAATATGTTCATATAGTATACACATGTACCAGTAGGTCCTAATGTAAGTAAATTTATACTTTTATTCAAATATGACTGACAAGTATCTGACCTGATTATTATTGTATTCATACCATGGAATGCTTAATTTGCCATACACACATCTAAAGTCTAAATATTACATTGTATAATTTTCCTGTATAAAACTGAAGTGCTTAATACTTTGTAGAAAATTGTTCCAGGTCAATGGTCAAAGACAAATTAAATTAAAAAATCCCTTTTTGTAATGGATATGTGCAAATTGAGAAAACTCATTTTCTGCTTACTAATGCCAGAAATCTAAGTATCACCAAATTACACAAGTTTTTTGTACTGAGATTGACCTGTGACAGAGCACTGGCACTCATCATGATGATGCCACTAAGCATTAGAGATATGGCATACTTTGTAAAGATAATCAACTATTTTCCATTTGAGATTACCTACAATACTCAAAATACTTTACTAAGTGTAAAATCTCTAAAAAATATTAACATTTTTTAAAATACTTAATAGTTTTCTGTACTACATGCCAGATAAAACACAGTGAGAGTTTTTCCTCACAGTAATGCCACAAATTATTACAAACATTTTTTGAGAAGATTGGAGATGCGCTGCATCTTGTATTATTGCTGCCATGAGTTTTCTATACTGCCCAAAATTAACACAATATATGATCAAAATTACTACACAGCTTTGTGATTTCTGGCCAGTGGCCATTTCTGTAGCAGTATGAAAATACTTGTTCACTTCAGTAACTACCCTCTCTGGAAATATCACTGGCTTCTACAACCTGTAACTGGAGTGGAGAACATAGCACCAACTTCTAGATTACCTGCAATGGTAGCCTGTTAATTCCCAGAGAACAAGAACTGTGAGCGAATATGATAATACACACGGAAAATTACTGATGTCCAACAGTTATTTCCAGTCATGCAAATTCCTTATGGTCACTCCATTTGTACCACCTGCTCAAACTAAGTGTAAGTAGACACATGGCATGGTGGCTGAGGGGTATGACTGTACATGTGAAATGCCTTTACAGTCACTCCCAACAACCACTGCGCCGCCACCAACTTAGTTTGTACGGACAGTAGTGGAGTGCATGAGAGAGTAGCACACGCTTATATTAACAGTTGCTTGCAGTCTCACAGTTATTTCCATGAGCTATAGAACACCTTCTAGATGACCCATTCCTCTCCTTTGTGGCCACATTTCACATAACAAGAAAGCATAGTATGATCTTTGGTCAACAGATTGTGTGATGCAATATTGGCAGTTATTAAAATAACTGGTGGTAGCAGATGGCCAGTTATTACAGAAATTCTTCTTCTCAGTAAATGGTTCTATCAGTTATCTTTTGCTGCCTCTACTAGGAAGGGATGCCAAATTTGGTGGTAACCAATTCCTGGAAGCTGACTAGCTAATGATTAATTGTGAGGGGGAAGGGTCACAAATGGATTGTGGTATGAACTGGGAGAGGCAAGGTTCAGTGTTGGGATTAGGTTGGCTTTGGCTGGAGAGATTGTTGGCAAAGAAGTGTTTCTTTGACAAGTCCACCATGGTTAAATTTGGGGGGTAGGGCTGAAGGTTAGGCCAGTGCTCAATGGGAGTGGCGACTGGGTGGGGATAACAAGGAGGCTGGGGTGGGAAGGGCAAAAAGGCTGAAAGCTTTAACTGTGGGAGTCTTTTTGTTGTGCCTATCTGCGACTCAGCATCTCTGCTATATGGTGAGAAGCAACTTTCTTTCTCGTAATATAGTTCCTAATTTGTTTCTCCACTCATTTATTTGTAACCTTTTTCATTGTCTTCAGTTTGTCCTTTGTTAGAATATTGCTGCGCGGTGTAGGCTCCTTACCAGGTGGGATTGACGGAGGACATCGAAAGGGTGCCAAAAAAAGGGCAGTTCGTTTTGTATTATTATGTGGGATTGATGGAGGACATCGAAAGGGTGCAAAAAAAAAAGGGCAGCTCGTTTTGTATTATTATGTAATAGGGGATCAGGAGAAAGAAAACTGGCGTTCTACGGATCGGAGCGTGGAATGTCAGATCCCTTAATCGGGCAGGTAGGTTAGAAAATTTAAAAAGGGAAATGGATAGGTTAAAGTTAGATATAGTGGGAATTAGTGAAGTTCGGTGGCAGGAGGAACAAGACTTCTGGTCAGGTGACTACAGGGTTATAAACACAAAATCAAATAGGGGTAATGCAGGAGTAGGTTTAATAATGAATAGGAAAATAGGAATGCGGGTAAGCTACTACAAACAGCATAGTGAACGCATTATTGTGGCCAAGATAGATACGAAGCCCACACCTACTACAGTAGTACAAGTTTATATGCCAACTAGCTCTGCAGATGATGAAGAAATTGAAGAAATGTACGATGAAATAAAAGAAATTATTCAGATAGTGAAGGGAGACGAAAATTTAATAGTAATAGGTGACTGGAATTCGAGTGTAGGAAAAGGGAGAGAAGGAAACATAGTAGGTGAATATGGATTGGGGCTAAGAAATGAAAGAGGAAGCCGCCTAGTAGAATTTTGCACAGAGCACAACTTAATCATAGCTAATACTTGGTTTAAGAATCATGAAAGAAGGTTGTATACGTGGAAGAACCCTGGAGATACTAAAAGGTATCAGATAGATTATATAATGGTAAGACAGAGATTTAGGAACCAGGTTTTAAGTTGTAAGACATTTCCAGGGGCAGATGTGGACTCTGACCACAATCTATTGGTTATGACCTGTAGATTAAAACTGAAGAAACTGCAAAAATGTGGGAAATTAAGGAGATGGGACCTGGATAAACTGAAAGAACCAGAGGTTGTACATAGTTTCAGGGAGAGGATAAGGGAACAATTGACAGGAATAGGGGAAAGAAATACAGTAGAAGAAGAATGGGTAGCTCTGAGGGATGAAGTAGTGAAGGCAGCAAAGGATAAAGTAGGTACAAAGACGAGGGCTGCTAGAAATCCTTGGGTAACAGAAGAAATATTGAATTTAATTGATGAAAGGAGAAAATATAAAAATGCAGTAAATGAAGCAGGCAAAAAGGAATACAAACGTCTCAAAAATGAGATCGACAGGAAGTGCAAAATGGCTAAACAGGGATGGCTAGAGGACAAATGTAAGGATGTAGAAGCTTATCTCACTAGGGGTAAGATAGATACAGCCTACAGGAAAATTAAAGAGACCTTTGGAGAGAAGAGAACCATGTGTATGAATATCAAGAGCTCAGATGGCAACCCACTTCTAAGCAAAGAAGGGAAGGCAGAAAGGTGGAAGGAGTATATAGAAGGTTTATACAAGGGCGATGTACTTGAGGACAATATTATGGAAATGGAAGAGGATGTAGATGAAGACGAAATGGGAGATACGATACTGCGTGAAGAGTTTGACAGAGCACTGAAAGACCTGAGTCGAAACAAGGCCCCCGGAGTAGACAACATTCCATTAGAACTACTGACGGCCTTGGGAGAACCAGTCCTGACAAAACTCTACCAGCTGGTGAGCAAGATGTATGAGACAGGCGAAATACCCTCAGACTTCAAGAAGAATATAATAATTCCAATCCCAAAGAAAGCAGGTGCTGACAGATGTGAAAATTACCGAACTATCAGTTTAATAAGCCACGGCTGCAAAATACTAACGCGAATTCTTTACAGACGAATGGAAAAACTGGTAGATGCAGACCTCGGGGAGGATCAGTTTGGATTCCGTCGAAATGTTGGAACACGTGAGGCAATACTGACCTTACGACTTATCTTAGAAGAAAGATTAAGAAAAGGCAAACCTACGTTTCTAGCATTTGTAGACTTAGAGAAAGCTTTTGACAATGTTGACTGGAATACTCTTTTTCAAATTCTAAAGGTGGCAGGGGTAAAATACAGGGAGCGAAAGGCTATTTATAATTTGTACAGAAACCAGATGGCAGTAATAAGAGTCGAGGGGCATGAAAGGGAAGCAGTGGTTGGGAAAGGAGTGAGACAGGGTTGTAGCCTCTCCCCGATGTTATTCAATCTGTATATTGAGCAAGCAGTAAAGGAAACAAAAGAAAAATTTGGAGTAGGTATTAAAATTCATGGAGACGAAGTAAAAACTTTGAGGTTCGCCGATGACATTGTAATTCTGTCAGAGACGGCAAAGGACTTGGAAGAGCAGTTGAACGGAATGGACAGTGTCTTGAAAGGAGGATATAAGATGAACATTAACAAAAGCAAAACGAGGATAATGGAATGTAGTCAAATTAAATCGGGTGATGCTGAGGGAATTAGATTAGGAAATGAGACACTTAAAGTAGTAAAGGAGTTTTGCTATTTAGGAAGTAAAATAACTGATGATGGTCGAAGTAGAGAGGATATAAAATGTAGACTGGCAATGGCAAGGAAAGCGTTTCTGAAGAAGAGAAATTTGTTAACATCGAATATAGATGTATGTATCAGGAAGTCGTTTCTGAAAGTATTTGTTTGGAGTGTAGCCGTGTATGGAAGTGAAACATGGACGATAACTAGTTTGGACAAGAAGAGAATAGAAGCTTTCGAAATGTGGTGCTACAGAAGAATACTGAAGATAAGGTGGATAGATCACGTAACTAATGCGGAGGTATTGAATAGGATTGGGGAGAAGAGAAGTTTGTGGCACAACTTGACTAGAAGAAGGGATCGGTTGGTAGGACATGTTTTGAGGCATCAAGGGATCACAAATTTAGCATTGGAGGGCAGCGTGGAGGGTAAAAATCGTAGAGGGAGACCGAGAGATCAGTACACTAAGCAGATTCAGAAGGATGTAGGTTGCAGTAGGTACTGGGAGATGAAGCAGCTTGCACAGGATAGAGTAGCATGGAGAGCTGCATCAAACCAGTCTCAGGACTGAAGACAACAACAACAACAAGGGGAGAGAGTGTGGCAGATATGATACGTGAGTTGGGATGGAAGTCATTAAAGCAAAGATGTTTTTTGTCGCAGTGAGATCTATTTACGAAATTTCAGTCACCAACTTTCTCTTCCAAATGCAAAAATATGTTGTTGAGCCCAACCTACATAGGTAGGAATGATCATCAAAATAAAATAAGAGAAATCAGAGCTCGAACAGAAAGGCTTAGGTGTTCGTTTTTCCTGCGCACTGTTCGGGAGTGGAATGGTAGAGAGATTGTATGATTGTTGTTCGATGAACCCTCTGCCAAGTACTTAAATGTGAATTGCAGAGTAATCATGTAGATGTAGAAAGTATGCACTGTGTACTCTTTCCCCGTGTCCATTACTAATACCTCACAGCATAGGCTAAGAGCATGCAAAGTTAAATTTTTAGGAACACTTTTATTACTCCTCTAATAATAATTAGATGACAGTGAAACTTTTACACAGTATACCAAGATTTCAAATTAGGTATTGAATGCATAACTGATATAAAATTGCTGCAAGTTTTTTTAATATCTAATAAAACCAAAAATGCATTTGTTGACCACCACCTATGCTGACTCTTATTCATTAAAGACAACAGAAGAGGTTACAGTATTAAAAACATTATAAGTATGTATTACTTTTCTGTAAAAAACAAAACTGAATTAAAACTTTTATAAAAGTTCAATACACATAAATAATTTTTGTAAGCCAGTTGTGAAATAAAATAAGCTTCACTTATGTGGAAAGATCAAGTAAGAGAATACTCAAAATTTAGGTCTAGTGAAAGAAGAGTCATTGATACTACCACATAGCTAACAAAGAAATTGACTATCTTGGTGAGAATATAATTGCTGAGTCATGTAGATAATTGTTACTGATAAGGTGATGCACTGAATAGTTCAGATATTTGTAGAAGACAACCTCCTGTATTGCCAACTGTGCTGAGCTAAAAATATGGGAAAATTTCTTACGCATGCCAGAGTATCGGGTGTGCTGGATTATTGAGTGATGGATTATGGTGGTCTTACTGTACTTTGTTAAACATTGTATCCACAACCACTTCATGATCCTTTAAGGGGCCAGGTCTATTTGTTGCTATTAGATCTAATATCAGGGGGGTTCCAAATAAACTGTTATAAGTAGTTTTCAGAGAAGGCATTTAGAGATGTTTCACAGGATGTCTTGTCACACCCACCACTGTCAAAACTGTAATTTTCCCAATTGATTGTTGGATGATTAAAGTCACCACCAATGATTGCAGTGTGATTGGGAAACTTAACGTACAAGCAAACTGCGGTTTTCTCTGAAGTTTTCTGTTACACCAGAAGGTAAGTGAACTGGCTGATGAAAGGATCCAAATAAAATATTATGCCCACTGCTGATACTGAGCCTTTCCCAAACAGTCTCAAATGCAGATTCAGCTTCTATCTCAGTGTATTTAAGTTTCTTGGCTACTGTGACAAATACACCACCTCAGCTTCCCATCATCCTGTCTTTTCGGTGTAGCTTAAATTTCTGTAAAAATCTCACTGCTATCAACTTAGATTTTAACCAACTTTCTGTGTCTAGTCTGATGAGAGCTGCTGTGCTTTTTAGGAGTTCTTCAACAAATTCTTGCACTTTGTTGTGAATGCTTTGACAGTTAACTACTAACATTTTAATACTCTCACCTATGGTGGATGGCGGATTGTGTGTGTGTGTGTGTGGGGGGGGGGGGGGGGGGGTGTGGAGGGGGATCATTTGGATGTGGCTCTTCTTTCAGCCAGTGTTTACTTATTTTAGTCATATCCTCAGTGAAGAAGGGGTCTGGCCCACCACAGGATATGTAGAGGCTATTCAGAGTAAGCCTGCGTCTACATACATTGTGGACCTCCAACTATCTCAAGAAAAAATTAATTACTATGCGTGATTTATTCTCATGAGACCTCTGTACCCCCTCCCTTCAACTGACTCCATAAAACTGGAGTCACTTTCCAATGCTTAAAAGAATACCATCAAGCCTTTAAGAAGTTAAAATTGGCCTTCCAGTCAGCATCCTGCCTTGTGAGATGCCAGCCCCACTTACCACTAGTGTTGGCAACATATGAATCCCCACAAGGCACCAGGGCTGGTCTCTCTCAAAAGTTGGAGGTTGGTGAGGAGAGACCAATCATGTCAATGTCAAAGCTCCAGCTCAGGAACAGTACACACAGATCAAAAAGGAAATGTTGGCCATCATTACTGATGTGCATAAATTCTGTATTTTTTGTAGGGCCAAATATTTCGTTTTATCACCAATCATTAACTGTTAAATTGCCACAGTGTACAGCTATTCACCACCATTGACGGGCTCTATATTGGACAAATTCCCAATATACCATTCACTATCACACTTCTGTTAAACATTATAATGTGGATGTTCTATCTCACCTTCCAATAGGTTCATATCCTGAATGTAACCACAAGGAAACAGTTTGTTTTCAGTTACAGAACCAACTGGAACAATTGCTGGAACATTGATACAGCATGATATCCTGAATATGACTACAAGGAAACAGTTTGTTTTCAGTTGGAGAACCAACTGGAATGATTCCTGGGACATTGCTACAGCATGAGCTGCTTCTTCAGTGGTCCTGCAATATGTCTGGTCAGACAGGCCTCCCAAGCTCTACAGTGCCCATCCACCTGCCTTTCACTATATTCTTCTTTTTCATCAATGGCACTGACTTCAGGTTTGGCAATGGGTGGTGCTCTTTACAGAAACTGACAAACTGTGCCAGGTGATGGTGCCATCCTCCCTGGGTTGTCTGGTGTTTTAGCTGATGCATCAACTAGGGGATTTCTAGGATGAAGCAACTTGCATGCCACTATATCTGCTGGCCTTGTATGGGTGACAAAGTTGCGCGGATGGTTTAACAGTGCACCATTTGTGAGGCCCACCAGCTAGTCCCACTGTAGTCATTTTTGCTGTGGCCAACACTGATGCAGACATGGGACTGAGTTGATACCAACTTCATGGACCCTTTCTTGAGGTCCATGTGGTTAATCATTGTGGACTTTTCCCACTTCCTGTATGTCGTCTTTCTTAGAGTGTCTCTTCACAATAAAGAGTGCTCCACACATGCTAGTAACTGACAACAGGCTCCAGTTCACAGCAACCAATTTTACCAGGTTTTGTACCCAAGCTGGCAGAAAGTTGTGTTCACAATTTCAAAGCCGAAATGCTGAAAACTTCACGGTTGCTGCTAAATTGGCTTCAGTGCTTAACATTTTCCTAGGTTCTTACAGATTCAAGCCCGTCATTGGTCACAGCCTGATGGAGCTCCTTCGTGGGCATCCTCGCAGGACACTCCTGGACCTACTCTGACCATGCCTGGAACACAAAGCAGATGTAGGTGAACTATTCAGTGTCAGTGCCCTAGTGTGCTCGTGTGCAGCTGGGCAGAATCTGAGGTGGACCTGGGGGACCATGACAGAACAGGAGTGCCACACTGTGTTTGCAGACACAATGTTTGAGATGCTGCACCAGCAGTGGAGCCAACTTCTTTTCCAGCACCTCGGTCAGCAGCCTCCCGCCACTGACACATTGTAGCTCTCTCCATTCCCACATCACAGAGGATGGCCACGTGGTCCTCCCTCTCACTAGCTGCAGGACATGGCTGTACAAGTCTCCAGCCATATGCAGGAAGCTCTGAAACCAGCTGCCTTGGACATCATCCAGGAGCCTTCCATCACCCGCCCTCCTAGCTGCTCCTGAGGCACTGGCCACCTCGACATCAATTGGGCAGTTTCCAGTCCTATGTACCAATATAGGAGGGGATGGATTTAGTAAACCTGCTAGATGTGCATTTTGAAGATACAGACATATCAAAACGTGTAATTTCACTTTATTTGGCAAGGGTGCTCACAGGGAAGCAGTACTTATATTGCCAGCCGATCGGGTGAATTTCCATAGTTGGGCATATATAGGGCTGCCCAGTACCAGTTTCTTCCTCAACTGCTGTTATCCAACTTGTGCGAACCTGCGGACTCTGACTGCTGCAACTGTTTACTGTATGCACAGTGCTACAAATTATGAACTTGTGGTTTCCACTACCTAAAGGCTTAATAGAACTTTCACTACTAAATATGCTTATCAGCTAAGTAGTGCTTGAACTAAATTAATCAGGGACTACTTCATATTGTGGTTCAGATGTATATTTTGTTCATGGTTTTACAGACAATTTTGATTTTTTGTTATAAGAGTTAACTGTGTTCAATAAATGTTGTTGATCCTAAGGGAGGGTTTCGGCATTTTCAAAAAGTTTAGGAGTCAATACTTGAGCATACCGTGCAGTTGCTGACATACCTCCTTCCTGTGTGCTTGTGTTGATGTGTCTAATTGCACCAATAAAAGTCCCTGATCAACAGTTGCTCTCTTCACTGTTGTAGAATAAGGAACACCAGGAAATATTCATTGGGTTCAGATCAAAGTTCACCTTCAAGAGAGGATTTTTCATGCCTAAATTTGTAGAAACAATAAGAGACTATGGTAGTGGAGGAAGAAGAATGGCCAAATGCTATTGCTCAAGGCACTGACTTACACAGACCTATTGAAAAGCATATCTTTTAACACTCACTCAGATATATTGGCATTCAAATACACTTTTAAATCATAGAAAATAATCAGAAAGAAAATGTTATGTATTAGCTTCATGGCTCTCTGTGACAGCACGGTGCACAGTATAATCATGGAGATCTTCTCAAATGTTGTAATACTGTTATGTTTTCCCAATTTGGAATAGCAGATTAGACTCAATACTGTTACCTTTCTGGAAGTGCAATAATAGACCACAACCCAGTCATATGTATTAAATATTTTACTTTACCAGTTGTTAAAAGCTTTGTGAATTTCATGTTGTTTAATAAGTTACATAGTTTTTGGGCCACTATTATCATCATCTAATGACATGAAGTGACTGAGTTTACAGGCTATTTAACATAATTCACCTTTAAATATAGCTGCATATTAGCAAAATTACATTGGAGTTGGCACAAAAGTAGCAAAAATTAACTTGATGTTAAAAGTATATCTGCAATTTCCTTTGTACAATGTAAGTTTAAAAAATCTTAAAACAAATAGAAGTTGGCCCACAGTAACATTTTCAGCTTTCTAATTAAAACACCTAACCCTTCAAACAGATGTTTACAATACAATCATTGATGAGCATTACATATTATTCGTACTGCATGATTCTGTGCAATGAAAAGTTTGCACCTTAAAGATGGGTTTCCCCAAGAATATAACTCTCTAGGTAATTATTGAATGAAAATAAGCAAAGTATGCTGAGTTAACAATTTTTTTTTCTCTTCAAGATTTGTAATGTAATCTTCTTCTTTTTTTCTTCTACTTGTGTATTTGTCATGCATCTGTCCATGGTCAGCATTGATATTAATGGATATGGCACAATTAGTTCAAGGGGAAACTCCATGCCCTTCCTATTGCCACAAGACTTGTAATGTCATATAGGACAGAATTTGATGAGCTGAATTGTTAAATAAAATTCAGAATTTGTTATTTCAAGTTTAGATACTCATCAACTGTACACAAAAAATGGAAGATTTTGACTTAGTAATTAACTCTTGTCCATGTACTAACTTTACATTGGTGTTTTAGTCTTTCATGTACAGAATTGTTTAGTAGCAATTTTAGGGCCATTTTGAAGATAGCAATAATTTTTCTCCGATGATGATATTTATCCTGCTGCAGTGTGGTAGTTCCACATTATCATACAAAAAACTCTTACAATTCAATGTGTGCATTTGAAATTTACATAATATATATAATAAATCTGAAAGGTGATCAGAACAATGAGTAGATAATTTGATATAGTGTAAATATGTCTTCAGGTATGAATATTCTGATGAAACGCTTCTCATATATACTAATGCACAGTTATTTGTATGTTGATACATTCAACAATTGTTATATGTTAAGGGTAAAAATGCCTCTCTTAGGTCTGTGTAAACTTATAATAAATTTGCCATAGACTACAAATTATTGACAAACTGCTGACCCTAAAAATGATTCATTAGACGGACTGCAGGTGTTCCAAGTTTATTTAAAATCAGTTACAGTGAACAGTCATTACTATTAATTATAATATGTCCATTAATTACAGCCGAAGAGAAACTATTTCAGACAAAATACTGGTGTTGTCAATAACATGCCATATCATAATCATCACTAGCAACAGCTATTTAGCATTCACTGCTCGATGTAGGCCTCTTCCAGACGTCTCCAACGTTATGACCTTCAGCTTTTAACTTTCAAGTTTATCCTGCTCTTTTATTTACATTGTTAAATCATTTTCTATTAGGTTATCATCTTCACCCCCTTCTCATCGTGAAGCATCCAACAAGCCCACCTCCACTTCAGTTTCATAACAGTCACCATCCCGTCCTCATTTCCTATATTTTCTCTTATCCATTTGTTCTTTTGTTTCTTTCTTAGTATACTCAAATTGAGTATTTTCACTGCTTACTGGGCAACCCTATTTTTAACTGTTTGCAGATTTAATGTCTATTTTATACTTCTATAAGTTAGTACTCACAGTGTAAACTGGTTATAGACCTTCTGTTATAGCACAATGGGAGTTTACTTCTGAACACAGCACTTAGTTTCCCAAATTAACTCCAAGTCATTTTTACTGTCCTGTTTATTTGTTTAAGTGTCCATCCAACTTTTTTTCACCTTAAGTGTACAACTTCATCAAATGTTACTATAACTTCATAGTTAATCTTTGATACATTCCTCTTGGCAAACCGTACATTGTTGTAATCTTACCATACTTAATCTTCAGGCCACTGTCATACCTGCTGTGTTCAGTTCGTCTATTCACTGCTGAGATTCTTCTGGATCCCAACCAAACAAAACAAAACAATACTACCTTCAAACTGAAAGTGATTTGCATAAATTTCATTTATGAGTATTCCTTCTTCATCTCAATTTAATGATTTTAAGACCTCTCCCAAGACAGCAAAAAATAGTTTTTGTGAAATGGAGTAACCTTACTTAAATCATTTCCCCCTTCCTGAACTTTTAATCCTATTGATGTAATGGAACAGAAGCTGTAGTCTTGTATACATTCTCCAACAATCTTATATTGTTGGACTCTATTCCTCAGTTCTCAGGTGCTGCCAGCACAAATGTTACCATGACTGAGTCCAACACTTCCTCATAATTTATGAACTGATATTTCTGGTTTCCTTATATGACTTTGTTGACAACCTTAAGATGGTCCATTTTATTATACACACTTCCAAAACCAGCTTGTTCTTTTCCCTCAGTAAAGATTAAAGCTTTTCTATATGGCCTGTTAAGATTTTTTAAAAATCTTTTATATCACTGATACATAATTAATAGGCTTGCAGTCCTGCTCCCTTTCTTGTGGTTTACAACAATTACATCATTGTTACAGGTATCTGGTATCACCTTATAATGCAAACATTCTATGAAAACCTGTACAAGTTTTGCTTCCACCACTACTCCCTCTACTCTTATCATTTCTACTGTTGTCCCATCATTCCATTTCCTCTTTCTATGCATCAAATTGCTTTTCTCATTTCTTCTGGTAGTACTATCAGAATGCACTTATTCTCACAGTATATCATCTGAGTATTTGGTTCCTTAGATGAACTGTACAAATTTTCAAAGAAATCTTCAAACAAATTTCATATGTGACTTTTCAGGCTCTCACAGTAGACCTGTTCCAAATACAGTTCTCTTATTTGCTGCTGAAAAACATTAAGTACGTCTGACAATATTTTTTCAAAGCAACCTTTAGACATTTTGATACAATTATGGCACTTACTAGCGTGAGACATGTCTGACGATATTCACATGGCAGCATCGAAACCTATCAGGGCCACTAGCACAAATCATGCACATATGGAAAAGCTCTTAAAGTTGGCCCAAACTGACACTTTTTGTGGTCTCTTGTCTGTTCAGCATAAATGTCTGTTTTGTTTTATTTATGCTTCCACAAATTTGTAAGCTTTGGGATTAAGTTTAAGCTTTGTGCTATTTTCAACCAATGATAATGTCTGAAGCACAGAACTGTATCAATACTAGTTTCACCCTGGTTTATCAGATAATATTTATTTGTAGTTCCTAGCATACCTATTGTAATCATCCTGTAACACATTTAGTATCTCTAAGGAGGTAAAGACAGAAACTATGACCTAAAACTTTATGCAGTTTATTAGAAGTATAGAATAGAATCATTTGTGTATATGGTGTGTGATCAAAAATTAGTGGGAATTTTTCTTTTTCTTACAGAATCTTTATTCATCCATCAACATCAATTTTATACCCTTCAGAGTAATCCACTTCAGATATCACACATTTGTGCCAGCACTTTTTCCAATCTTGGAAGCACTTCTGGAACTCATTTTTTAGTAAGGTGTCAGTTCCTTCAGCAATTCCATTTTTTCTCATCAGTGGTGGCAAAAACGACTTCCTTTCATGGTTCTCTTCAGCCTCAGGAATAGACAGAAGTCATGGAGGGCTATGTACGGCAAATACAGTGGCTGAGGCAACATAATGGTTTTGTTTGTTGCCAAAAAATCATTAAAAATCTCGGAGGTGTGAGTAGGAGCATTATTGTGACACAATTTCCATGAGTGGTTTTGCCACGATTACATGATTTTCTTTGGACTGCCTCATGCAAATGGTGCCTCACTTCCAGGCTATATTTCTTATTGAGCGTATGACCATAAGGCAGGAACTCATGACGCATGATCCCACTGGAATTGAAGAAAACAGTGACATGAACCTTCACATGTGATCAAACTTGTCAAAGTTTTTTCAATCTAGGCTCTTCAGGCAGTTCCCATTGGGTCAATTGGGCTTTAGTTTCGAAAAAATGGTTCAAATGGCTCTGAGCACTATGGGACTTAACATCTGACGTCATCAGTCCCCTAGAACTTAGAACTACTTAAACCTAACTAACCTAAGGACATCACACACATCCATGCCCCAGGCAGGATTCGAACCTGCAACCATAGCTGTTCCAGACTGAAGCACCTAGAACCACTCAGCCACACCGTCCGGCTTTGGTTTTGACATCACATCCATATACCCACGTTTTGTCACCTGTTATAACCTTCTTTAGAAGTTCTGGATTGTCACTGACTTCATTTAGCAATTCACACAATGTTGTTTCTGGAACAAACTTTTCTGCTAAATGTTTCATGCCCAAAATATCGATATATACATATATATAAAAAAAATTGCTTGGGATAAGACAAAGGATATGATGACATCATCAGAACCCTATCTGATAGTAATATGGCAATTTTTCATAACCATTTTCTTTACTTCTTACACATTGTCGTCAGTAATTAAAGTGCTATAGTGCCAAGGATGGTCATTGTCTTTAACATCTTCTTGGTCCTCTTTGAAATGTTAATACCCCTTGTTGACTCCTGTCTTACTCATAGTAGATTTGCCCAAAGCCACTGTCAACATTTCAAATGGAGTGCTGCACTTTGCTCCATTATTCAGGCAAAATTTAATGCAAATTCTTTGATCCATCTTTTTAAAAAGTAAAAATTCATGAAGTACTCATAAACACATACAACCCTTTTGATTGTCAACAATAAACTAAATTTAAAAACAACTGAAAATGCAAACATACATCAGGGACATGTGTATCAACAAGATAAAAAAAATTTGTAAATTGGATGTATATAGCCTGAAAAATTAAAAAATTCCCATTACTTTTTTTATCACACCTCACAACTGAAATATAAAAACTGTTAGATAATGCTGTCTGTATGCTTTATTCAAATATCTTGAACAAACAACAGTAACAATAATATATTATTTACATTTCAGAGGAAACTGTCACATAGTACGGGAAAGTTAAAACTAGTTGTCTAACTCCCACCATTAAATAACAACTCTGCATCACTGCACTATTTACTACATTTCACTGAAGCCATTAAATACCATCTTTTTTTTTTTCTGTTCACGAGTCCTTCCTTCTACTAGCTCATAGCACCTCTCTGTGAAAATTATACATACCACAGCCCTTTTATCACCAATATTTTCCATAGAAGATTCATAATTATAATCTTAATCTTTGCATCATAAAAATTGTCCCACTTTTAAGAACAAACATGTTCATGACACCCAAGTGAGTTGTTTCACAGCTTGCTAATATAATAATCTCTCCATTAAATTTCACTGAAATTTTATTCACACAGAAAAATCAAAGTCAAGCCTTCAATATCTGTCTTAATACTCACTTGATTACATACACACAGTCAAATGTTTTTGTCACTCTCTTTCCTTCTACTAACTGAGAGTGTTTATCCACAAAAATTATATGTCAGATACACACACAGCACTTTTATCACATATATGTTCCATACAACAATTATATATATAATCCTCATCTGCTTACTTAACCAGATTGTATCAAAATTGCTCTCTCTATCCCTCTCCCTCCCATAATATTACAACGATTCTGTGAGCATTAGATAAAATAATCACAAAGAACAAAGCATTTACACTTTGGCAGGTAGCATAATACATACAAGGCTTCCCCCCCCCCCCCCCCCCCCAAAAAAAAAAACAGCCTTACATAAATCATAAATACTTAAAATTAGCAAACCTCTGAATGGAGATTTCTTTCAGTAAGAGAGAGAGAGGAGGGGGAGGGGGGGTAAAGTGACATTAGGGTGAGAGGAAGAAAGAAGAACATGGAAGGAGGATGAAATGCCAGAGAAAGATAGAGCAGAAAGAAGGAGAGCAAGTGAAATGGGAGAAGAATTGAAGTGTGAGGGAAGAGGACAGAATGGAAGATTCACTTGCATTGTATTAAAGCAAAGACTAATAATTTTTTTAAAACACTTGCATTGTATTAGTAGCATAAGCAAGAAAAATTCATTCAGGTTCATGTACAAATTAAATGGTTGGTGACTTATATCTGGTAAAACAAAAGAGGACAGATGTTTAAACTTTGAGGAATAATCTTTAAAATTATGGTATATGATATGGAGGGAGGCCCCAAGTTGCATACTTGAATCAATTAACAGAAATTTCCTCACGAGAACTAAACCATATTTAGAGATGCACCATTGATTCAACAAATAAAGTAGTGGAAATGAGTATAACATAACTGTTTGGAACTGTTGTGCACAGTGTATATGCAATAGTATGATATACAGTATACTGACAAATGCAGTCAAATAGTATTGCATTTGATGTCAGTAATAAAGTATAAAACAAGAAATCAATGAGTCATGTGATAGAGGATGTCATCAGAGATGGAGCAAGGATGTTGACCATATGTTTTGAAAGAAACCGTACCAACATTCATGTTAATCGATTTAGGGAAATGACAAGAAACCTAATTCAGGATGGCCAGGCAAGGAGTTGAACCCTATTCCTATCCAAAATGAATGTTATGTGTTGAACACAGTTGTCACTGTGCTCAAAGGAGACTGAATGGGAGCAAAGGGAAGAGGGAGGAGGGAGAGAAGAGGGAGAAAGAAGTGGCTCTAAAAACCACCTTTCATGGATTGCTCTTTTACTTTGGGAGAATTCAGTAGCTATTTAACAAACATTATCTCCCACTGTCCCCCTCTATGAGACCTTTACAAATGAGATGCTGGTTATCCATCTCACATAGGTAATTATTCAAAATAATTGTGAAACATTTTTCACCATACACTCCTGGAGCTCACATAAAAATAAAGCAACTACATGAATCGTCAGTCTGTCAATGGTGCCACAGACAAAATTTGTAGAAACATTTTACTTCTAATAATTCTAGCTGAACTATCTCTTGTTAATAACACAATGTTCTTTACTTTCAGTTCCATGTTATAAAATAGAGCTAATCACTATAATTACAATTTCTATTAATGACAGAACACTGAATCAAAAGAGGAGCCTAAAAAAAATGAACATCAGCTTGCAAACACACTGTACTTGTATATATTATTGCACTATTTACATATCATCAATGAAATGAGCAAGAATTGCCAGTATCATTCCAGCCAATGGCAGACCTGAATGCATTGAAGGCACTAAGAAAACTAAGAAAACTTCATCCTGTCAGGTCTCAAGAACTGTATTTTGATTTTTTATTACTTTTACCATCACACATTATGTATACTTCCTGCTTAAATTCATGGAAGCATAAGAGTTTAATTCATGTATTATCAGTTAGGTTTCACAAAGTGAATATCTCACTCATATTCTTTGCATATCTAATGAAAACTGTGTCATCTAAACAACATCTTGTTTTTCACTTACATCTAAACTATCAGGAAGTGAATGCAACTGTTCACAGTTTGCAGCTGCTTGCTCCACAACAGCCTCGGATAAAGCTGGCTCTGACTTTATTTTCTCACTTGGTACCTCAATGGCTAAAGAAGAGTCCCACACATGAATGTTATTATCTGACTGGGATCTAGAACTGTCACCACAATCACTAGGCCAAACATACAGTCTGGAGTTTATGGAAAATGGAGATTTTTTCTCAGTGTTATGTTCTGGCACAGGCTCTCCCCCCGCCATAGCATCTGATTCTGCCGGATTACATGAAGCTCGTAGTGCATTGTCACCAAACACCTGAAAGATAGTTTTCCTTGCAGGTGAGGTGGAGGTCATAGATGATGTTATTGTCTTGTCTTCTTCATCTGTAACATCAATTTCAGCATCTACCATATTTTCAGCATCCGATGTATACTCCTCAGGTCCCTGCCTCTCACGAGCTTCTGAAACATCAGTGGTTTCAAGCCAAGATAAAAACTTGGCCCCATCAAGTCCTATACTTCTATCCTTCTTGCTCGCAATAGTGTCCTTAATAGTAAAGGTTCCGAGTGAATCTACTACTGACTTTGCAGAGAAACTCACTACAGCATTTTCCTGAGTTTCTTGTGCACTATCTTGTCTTACAGTGCTGGGTACATTCTCTATTACAGTAGAATCTGAAGTATCTAATTCAATATTAGAGAAGTACCCATCAAATTCAAATTCAGAACTTGCAGAGACAGAAACAGGAGTTACTTCACCACTGTCAGCACCATCTCGACTATCGAGGCCAGACAGGCATTCACTCCCACTGAAGGACCCCATATTTCGGCAACTGTAAATTCCACTCACATTAAAAGTGTCCCTCATTATGGCTCTGGAGGTATCTGGATTTCCATGGTCTGATATATTTATATCACACAAATCTTGATCAAATACTGTTGGAAAAATTTGTGCCATTGCAGCAGTGAAGTCATATCTGAAACCAAAAGCAATGGCTTAATAACATAAAAGGCATGTAAATGTGAATATCATTATACTACACATATTCAGAATACAGGGACAGTTCAGGTTTTTATTTAAAACACTCATTGCAGTATAAATGGCAATGTTTTAAAGGCTCTGCAATAGTTGATAACACAAGTTAAAAAAATAAAATCCAAAAACATCAAAGAGAAACAAAGTTGCCAAATTTGTCAAAATGGAGAGCACAATTAGTAAGAAATACCCAAATGTAATAAAAATGTATTTTATACTCAAATATTCCATGACGAGAGGTTGCAGGGACAAGATCAAATGCTGGACGGGATAGTTACGAGAAAGAAATTGGTATTCAGGTTACAGAGTTATGGGGTAGTTCAAGGCAGTACATGAGGTACTAATACTGAGAAGTTACTGTACAATGTGAGAGAAATCAGTGCTCATGTCAGTATGATTTCATCAAGATCACTGATTTAACTTGTCATTGGTTAGGTCTGAGAAATTATAAAATCTACTGCATACTCTAAGTGCACCTAAAGCAAAGAATAATTTTTAAAACACTTGCATTGTATTAGTAGCATAAGCAAGAAAGATTCATTCAGGTTCATGTACAAATTAAATGGTTGGTGACTTATATCTGGTAAAACAAAAGAGGACAGACGTTTAAACTTTGTGGAATATTCTTTAAAATTATGGTATATGATATGGAGCGAGGCCCTAAGTTGCATACTTGAATAAATTAACAGAAATTTCCTCATGAGAACTAAACAGTATTTAGAGATGCACCATTGATTCAACAAATAAAGTAGTGGGAATGAGTATATGGGCATGGATATTTGTAGGAAAATTAACATAACTGTTTGGAACTGTTGTGCACAGTGTATATGCAATAGTATGAGATACAGTATACTGACAAATGCAGTCAAATGGTATTGCATTTGATGTCAGTAATAAAGTATAAAACAAGAAATCAATGAGTCATGTGATAGAGGATGGAACTCAGCATGAAGGTAGTCAGCTCAGATCAGTGTTAGTGTGACCATATGTGCCTTTACCACATATAGGAAATGGGCACCATTAGTAAAAGTGCATGTTGTCAACATAAACCACAACTGTGACAATGCCACGCGGAAAACAGTTATCATGTGATGAAAAGTAAAAATGATTGCCGAGAAGGCCAGATGGATTTCAATATTATTGGCATGACCTGAGAACAGATCAGCAGGTAAGAATGATCAGAAATTTTGGTGGTGGAACTTTTATGATTTGGGCTGCCTTCAACACTGTAGGTATATCAAGCATTGCTTGCCTGAACACCAGAATAAACTCTAAACATGCACACTTAGATGCTACAGACTGAATTGATTAGAAAGTATGAGAACCTAGGGGATGAAGTTCTGATGTTTTGACATGATAGTGCATGTTTCTGCTACAACCAAAAAGTGGTTTGCATACAAAGATATCCCTGTCTTGTCCTAGCCTGGACGCAGCCCAGATTTGAACCCCAAAGAAAATCGATGGGGAATACTTTCAAGGCATATCACAGAGGAAAGGAGTTTTATCCATATGAGCATTGAAAAGAAAAATACAAGAAGTGTGACCTACAATTTCACTGCATGAACTACAAACCCTCAGAACATCAATGCCAAAGAGGATTATTACACAATTAGGAAGAATGGAAGTTGGACAAAGTACTAACATTGCAATAACACAACAGGACAATGACGGTCTTTACACCAATTTCCATCCAGGAAATGCAAATGCCTTATTTTATAACAATGAAAACAATCAATTATTGATAAAATTATTTACTTGGATAAATAAAAAATCTACTGACCAAGCAATGGCAGAACACACAAATAAAAGACTGTTGTAATTGGCAAGCTTTCGGAGCCAGTGGCTCCTTCTGCAGGCAGAAGGGTTGAAGGAGAAGGAAGAGGGGTGAAAGAAAAGGACTAGAGAGGTCTAGGAAAAGGGGTAGATTTCAGGAAAGTCACCCGGAACCATGGGTCACGGGAGACTTACCATATGGGATGAGAAGGAAAGACTGATTTTTGGGGACTGCATTGGACAAGATTTGAAAACCTGAGAGCTTAAATGTGGAAAATAGGGTAATTTGCAAGACGGAGATTACTTCTAAAACATCATGCATGAGTTAGTAAGAGGGAAAAGGTAAGTGTATTATGCATAACAGAGGTTGCAGGGGGGTGGTGAAAAATAGACAGGAAAGAAATGAAAGATGTAGAAAAATAAAGCAAAGTGAAGTAATGAGTAGTTGCTTCACTTCATTAAGTTTTCTACATCTTTCATTTCTTTCCCGTCTGTTTTTCACCCCCCCCCCCCTTCCCACCTCTGTTAGATACAATGTACTTACCCTTTCATTCTTACCAACTCATGTGCAATGTTTTCATAGTAATCTCTGACTTGCATATTACACTGTCTTCCACCTTTAAGCTCTCAGGTTTTCAAATCTTGTCCGATGCAGTCCCCAACAATCAGTCTTTCCTTCTCATCCCGTACAGTAAGTCTCCCCAGACCTGTGGTTATGGGTAACGTTCCCGAAATCTACCCCTTTTCCTAGGCCTCTCCAGTCCTTTTCCTTCACCCTTATTCCTTCCCCTTCAACCCTTCTGCCTTAAGAAGGAACCTCTGGCTCTGAAAGCTTGCCAATCACAACAGTCTTTTTTTGTGTGTGTTCTGCCGCTGCTTGGTAAGTGGATTTTTTATCTATCCAATTAAATGCCTTATTTTGTTACCCTTGTAATTCTGTCATGAGTGTTTATGTTGTACATGTATTAAATTTGATATATGTATGCTTCAAATATTGTACTATTAATATCATGGAAACCCTGCCTTTATACTGGTTTCCATTACTGTATGTAACTTCTTCAACAATATATCTTCATTTACCTCAATAAATAACAGCAAATCGCAAATGGTATATTCAATGTTTATTAAATTCTATTATGTGGTCAATGGAAGTGTAAATATCTGTATTAATAGCATATTCCTTCTGAAATTCAAAATTTAAACTGCTGAATATGTCAATGCAGCAGAAGAGGTGAATGGATCCTTAAATACATTACTTACGAATATTGACAATAATGTTAGAAGGAAGGCTGTGAAGCAGTAATTATACTTTGCTTAAAGTAACTTTCTGATTAATTTTTCAGTGAGTCAAAGAGTAGGGGCTAGCTATCAATAAATCACAGTACTTTCTTCAGCACCAGCAGCTCTTTATGGGGGGTTTTCAGATAAAAATGTGGCCAATGAGTACTTTTCATTTAGTATGGTTTAGTTAATTTTGTTGTTGTATATTTAATGTCAATAACAAATTAAAATTCTTTTGGGAGCTGTAGGAAGAGCCATTATCTCACCTCCATTTGGAGTAAATATATTTTATATAGTGGCAGTAAACCATGTCACATCATGTAGGAAGCTGTCCTCCGGCACTATTCTGAATTCAGTGTGTGTTTCGTACTTATCTTTCTCTACAGAATGTTTTTTAAACTCATGCTACACTCATTCAGTCATCAGTTAAGGTAAAAAGGAAGCCTATAGCTTATTCACAAAATTTTGTGTGAATTTTTGGATGTCAGTAACTTGTTGCCACAATATTTCATTGTAAGGAGCTTTGACATCTGCCAGTTTGTCCAAAATTTCATGAAACCATATACATGAAGGGAAAGTTTTAAATTTCACATGCCTATAGCAAAGTTTAGGACTGCCCTAGTGCCAGCAAATAAAATACAATGAACTACAACACAGTACACCACAACGGTACAGCACTGCGCCACACACCAGTGGATCTTCTCACTGTAGAAGGAACTTGCATGTTATGGGGCTGTGCCCAGTTCAGGGTAGAAGATAGAATGCTTGTCACATTTCTGTGGCCAGAAGGAAGAAAGCCAAACAATGGCTGCATACTATGTTTCACTCAACACTGTTGATTGTCCTTTACTTCCACACATTCTCCCCCCCACTGACACACAGTACCTTGCCTCAACAGGGAAGTCTCTGTCTGTAAGGTACCAGTAACTGTAACTGTGCTACTGTAGATATTGTTCAGTCTTCCTCTGCTATTCCATCCACTGCTCTGCCACATCAAATTCCGACATGTCCGGGTACATCACTTACATGTTGCAGAGAGTTATGAATGGCCTATACTTGCCTTTCTGCTGCATACATGCACTAGGTGACACATTTTGTATTCAGGGAGTTGGAGCTGATCTGAAATTGAATACATCTCATCTGTTTCACTGCCATAAAGACTGCATACACACTCGTATCATAGACAAGGAACTTGTACATGAAGTGGATCTGGAGGGTACAACTGGGGCACAGCACAGAGCAACCAATGCTATTCTCCTGCTTCAGCCCATCACTGTAGGTTAGGATACAACTTCAACGCTAATATAAAATAATATTTTAGAAATGCAACATTGGGTAAAGTAGCTTTTGTCCTCTGTTAAATTTAAAATAATTCTGGGTCTCCTTAGCAAGCAGGATGGGTGTCAGCTCCAACCCTGACTTAATAAAGATATTGGATTCACTTCACATGCTACTAGGCCTGATTGCACATATTCGAAATGTATTTGTTGTTAATGAGTAATCTGAGGATGCCCTTTCCACAGATGGTAACCAAACCTTAGGAAAGGCTGGCAACTGCAGGTTATACTAGCCCAACACATTAGAAGGAGCTGACAGCAGATGGTTAATGACAGCTCAGCAGCCTCAACAATGGGGCTGTGCAAAGAATTGGTTCTGTTAGCAGCTTTGGTCAGATTCATTGTGAACAACATCTCTGTGATCTTCAGATGCCCATCAGCCTAGCTAATCAATAAAGCCAGCACCCATAATTGGACCAGGATTACAAAAGAGCTTTCTAGTATTAAGATACTTCAAGTTTTTAGTGTAAGAAACCCAGTTCTTAAATCCCTCAGATGGGTTACCCATGTCAGTTTGTAATTTTGTAGGAGGCCTAGAAACCCAACTGACACATTCATGCTCAGAACAGAACAGGTGGAGTATTTACATCTCGTGACTGGTGAAAGCCCACACACCCCATTTTCCCTACTGAGAATATTAAGCCTCCATGTCGTCTACTCCTCCAACCTCCAAACCTTTGACTGCTGCATATGTAATTGCTACAGGCCATGTTGAGTAACAAGTTGTTGTGGCTTACAGTCTGATTAAAACAAGTTGTCACTTGACAGGCAGTGGGCTGAGGTGATGGGTTGCACACTCCTAGATCACTTGCACAGTAAATCACATGAGTTTGTGTGTTCCTAGAGGAAATACCTTGAGAGATAGAGCAATGCAGGAGCACCTCTCATTTCTTTGGGCAAATTGGTGGAGTGCACTGCAGCTGCTCTAAAAATCAGAGAACAATCAGTAATATGACTTGGAAAGTAGAAATATATAAAGATGAACTAGGCAAGTCATCTAAATCCGCAGTGCCTGGGAGGAAGAGGTGCCTGGAAGGTTACAAGTCTCAATTCCTTTCAAGAAGATGCAATTTGTTGTGAAATATGTGCATATTATTCAAAGACGGAGCACAGGAGTCTTAAAAAGAAACACACCAATGCCACCCTAGTAGCAGCGGACCTGTTTTGAGGTGATTTGAGTTGCAAAAAGAGTTAGGATCCTGCTATAAATCTATTTGTGGCTGTAAGTTATTACTGGAATACCAAAAAATTATGATCTGTAAACACTGTTTTCTGAGTGAATTAGTAGGGACAAATTCCAATCATATCAACTGACCTGATGGCTTAATGTGGGTTAATGCAGAACACATTTTACAAAAAGGCTGGACAGATGTTACTGTATTTCGAAACTTGACAAAAAAAAAAAAAAACTGGTACCAATAAAACTCCATATTATTGGGTTATAGGCTACAATATGAGGGCCCCACAACAAAGGCATTGAGGGGAGAGAGGAAAAAAAAAAGACACTGTAACATACCAGCTGACAGTATCTCAAAAAGGGCAGAATTATTAGTACTCAAGTCACAACACAGGCCAACGTATTCAGTTTATCTTGCAGATATTGTGGCTCACTGGCCTGGTGCAAAGCTGGAATCAGTCATTTTACATTCAAACAACAAATTAATTTGCAAATATGGCTACAGGCTGACCTATACATATGTGCATTAGTAATTCCTTTCCATCATCTTTTACACATTACAATAGTAGAAAACCTTCTACCGAATAGATGTCAAGGAGCAACATTTTCAATTTGCTTTCAAATTTTACTTTGCAGTCAGATATTTTATAACACTGAATAACTGATCAAAAATTGTAGTTGCAACATTGTGCTCCCCTTTTTGTGCTAAAGGCAACCTTAACGTGGAGTAATACATGTCATCTTTTCTTCTGGTATTGTAATTATGTAAATCATTGGTCCTACTGGACTGCAGTGGATTAGTGGCAACAAACTTCACGAGGAGATAAATATACTGTGAAGCAGTAGTCAAAATGCCCAACTCCTTAAACCAATGTCTACAAGATGAATGTGGATGAGCACCACATATTATTCTAACAGCAAGTTTTTGAGCAAAGATGTTCTTCTTTAAGGATGAGTTACTTCAGAATGTAGCATTATTCCATAAGAAATTATTGAATGCAAACACATAAAAATATGTCAACTCACTTATTTGTCTCTTCTCAAGATTTGCAATGATTCTAAGTGCAAATATGGCTAAACTAAGTTGTTTTAGGAGTTCAAAAATGTTTTTTTTTTCCAGTTTAAATCTTCACTAACATGGACACCATAAAATTTTGATGTTTCCACCCTATTTATTATTTCCTCACTATGTGTCAGATTTATCAGAGGCCATCCACAGAAAGCCTGTCAATGACACTGTTTACCACATCTTCTGTTGTGTTATGTATGCTTGGATTGATTACAGTATTACTGTTATCCATAAAAAATTAATTCTACTTGTTGTATATTAGACAGAAGATCGTTTAAATATATGAGGAATAATGGTGGATCTAAGAATGAGCTCTGGGGAGTCCCATGTAGGATTTCTCCCCAGTCAGTAGAATCTCCCCTGATTATATTGGTTGAATTACTGAGTATAATTTTCTGTACTCTTTTGTTTAGATGTGTATTAACCATTGGTTCGATATACAGTAAATTTAGTAAAACCTCAGTTCATCTAGGAGAGCACTGTGATTCACATGGTCCAATGCCTTAGATAGATCACAGAAAATGTCATCAGGTGCTATTTTGTTATTCAATGTTTGTAAAATTTGCTGAGTGAATCTGTAAATGACATTCTTAGTACAGCAAGTCTTTTGAAATGCAAACTGTTATTTATTGAGGATATTATTGTTGTGCAGGTGGGATTCTGTCCCAAAATACATCACTTTCTGAAAAATTTTGGAAAATGATGTCAGTAGCAAAAAAGATGGCTTGTTACTGGCATCTCTCCTATCACCTTTCTTATAGAGGGGTTTTAGCAGTTGCCTATTTCAATCTTCCTGGAAAAATGACAAAAGTTAGTGATTCATTACATATTTTATATAATACAGGACTTATTATATGGGGACAAATCTTTAGTAATTTGTTGGAAACACCATAATATCCAGATGAGATTTTTGAGACAATATACGAGGGTTGGGACTTATATAGTGTCAATTATTAATTCACAACTGATACAGAAAAGTTACATGTTTTCATCTGACCTTCAAAGTAGTCACCAGTGTAGAACCCATTGCCAGTGATGTGGAAGGTGTACTATACAGTTAGTAGAGCCTGTTCTGTTGATGGTGCGAATGGTTATGGTGATTCTCGTGTTCAACTGTGATGGTGTTATTGTAACACATTACATTCCTCCACGGCAGACTGTCAATGCACAGTGTTACTGTTCACTACTGGAGCATCACCAGCGACCAGCTTTGCGAAAGAAGTGGCGACAGTTTCTGCGCAACCCACCCTCCATTTTGCACAACAATGCATGGGTGTATACAGTGCAAGCTGTGGCTGCTCTGTTCGGTCTATGGGACTGGGAAGTACTGTACCATCCACCATACTCCCCAAACTTAAGTCCTTGTGACTTTAATTTGATTCCGAAGATGAAGGAACCATTTTGTGGCATTCACTTCAGAACTGTTCCAGAGATTCGACAGGCAGTAGATCACTCCATTCACACCATCAACAGAACAGGCTCTGCTTACAGTATACTACGCCTTCCACATCACTGGCAATGGGTTCTACACAATGCTGGTGGCTACTTTGAAGGACAGTAACAGATGCAAACATGTAACTCTTTTGTATCAGTTGTGAATAAATAGTTGCCACTATTTAAGTTCCAACCCTCATATATATTTTCTTAATTTTAAAGGGATAAGTTGGTGATGCTCTCATACAATTGAATGTTATGAGTTACTCAAACTAGTGGCACAAATATTCATTTCATGCACAGTGTTACAGCATCATGATTGGCCTCATCTTAATGCTGCCATTAGGTATATTAACATGGGGCTTGAGAAGGCAATGATGATGGAGGGCATGCCTCACACTGCAGTGGTGCTAGTTGAGTCTATAAATAGATCGAATTTCACTATGCATTGCTTGCACCTCAATAGGTATGGGAAGGGGAGATTGGCAAAGCTTATAGGTGACAGTGTAGTGGGCAGTGGTGGGATTGCTCATGGGAAAAATACTGTAGTAGATGGTGTTACAGCTGCACCTTTTTTTAGATGATGTCAGCTTATGGGTATCCCTGCTTAAAGGGAGTCTCTTTAACAAAGGAACCACCTTCGGAAAGGTGATCAGGTATCCATGTGTCAAAGTGTTAAGTATATTTCATCAACATATAAGATGTATAAGATATAAATTTAGCAATATATTTATAGATGTTGACTCTGACATTATTGGTATATCAGAACACCACTTAATTAATAAGACAATTCAGAGGCTTCCTTTATCAGGATACAGATTAGCTGGCTGTTTTTGAAGTAGTTCTGTGTGGAGTTGGGGAGTGGCCATGTATATAAAAAACAGTATTCCATTTGAGTCCATAGATGTAGCAAAATACTGCACTGAACAGGTATTAGACCATTGTGCAAGGGCAGTTGAATTATATTTATTTGTAGGTCCCCTAATTTTGTATGTTATTGTGCAAGGAGAAGGATGTTGGAAGATCTCCTAAATTCATATGATCTGATGCAGACTGTATTTTTCCTAGCAGGGTGTAGTGGAACAGTAGCACAAGCATAAACAAATTTTTTATTTATAATTCATTACTAGATGGGCATTCTCTTAGAAAAAGGGTGAATGGCCTTTCAGACTGTGATGCACAAATTTTAATCCTAAAAGGTTTCTGTACACAAACAAATATTACATATAATTACAAACTATGTAGAAAAGCTAATCCAATGGCAATAGTTAGTTTTTTAAACCTTGTTAAGGAACAACAGTGGGAGTAGGATGTTTATACTGCTGATAACATAGATGACAAACATAATGCATTCCTTAACAAGTTTTTCATCCTCTTCGAAAGCTGCTTTCCACTAGAACATCAAAAACAGAATACTAGCAGTAAAAGCCAGCCTTGGTGGCTAACTAGTGGGATAAGGATACCATGTAGAACAAAGTAGGAATTATATCGAAATGTTGGAAGTAGTCACAATCTAGCTACAGTAGCCCATTACAAACAGTACTGTAAGGTGCTTAAAATGTTATTAGAAGGCAAAGAATGTGTGGTATGCAAATAGAATGCCTAACTCACAGGATAAAATTAAAACCATAGGGTTAGTAATGAAGGAAGTATCTGGCCAGCAGCACATGGTCAACAATATGAAGTCTGTATATTGTAAGAATGTTTCTGTTACTGATAAATCAGATACATGTATGATATTTAACAATGACTTTCTGAACATAGCTGGTGAATTAACTAAAAACTTACTTTCTACAGAGAATCATATAACTCTCGTCTAAAATGGATTTCTGAGACTGATATCTGAAATACTCCTCCATGATTATCACAAGGAGCGTTTGGCCTGAGCTGTTGGAGTTGGTGGTCATGTGTGCATGAGGTGTGCTTGCTTGTGTATAAAAATGGTGTGTTTCTTTTTGCTGATGAAGGCTGTGGGCAAAAGCTCTATGCAAGTGTCTTTTAATTGTGCATGTCTGCAACTTAATGTGTCTTCTTTACGGTAAGTAGCTATCTCTTTTTCCTACATTGCTGACTAGGGGGAGAGTGAGTCAATAAATAATCACTGAAGGCTTAGGACTCTCATGGATATGATAGAGTACCTAGCAGAGTAATAAAGTACTGTGCACATGTTTGCCCTGTACGTACCCATATTTGTAATTTTTCCTTTAAGAATGGTCAATTTCCTGAACAATTAAAGCACTCAGTAGTAAAGTCACTTTATAAAAAGGGTGAAAAGGCTAATGTAGACAATTTTAGACCTGCTTCTATGATATCAGTGCTTACTAAAGTTACTGAAAGGACTATGTGTTTAGGGATCATTTCATGTCATGTAATTATGTAATTTGCTGTCAAATGTACAATTTGGTTTTGGAAGTGGTTTAACAACTGAGAATGCTACATTCTCTTTTCTCTGTGAGGTATTAGATGAATCAAAGAAAAGGTTTTGAATGCTAGGTATCTCTTTTGATTTAACTAAGCCATTCAATTATTTTGATCACAAAATATTGCTCCAGAAGCTAGGCTATAATGGAACATGGGGTGTAGCTCACAACTAGTTCACCTCTTACTTTAACAAACAGCAAAAGGTCATTCTCCACAGTAATGAGAGTGGCAATGATGTGGGGTCCAAGTGGGGCACGGTTGAGGAGGGGGTGGGGGGTGCCCCAAGGATCAGTGCTGGGGCCACTACTAGTCCTTATTTATATAAATGATATGCCTTCTAGTATTACAGGTGATTCTCAAATATTACTCCCCTTGTGAGTAACATGGAGGAGTCTTTCAGATATCAATCTCGGAAATCCATTTTCCAAGAGAGTTACTACTAGCTTGGTAGTAATGGATGTTGTGTGCAACATTGGTACTGTTTCAAACAGTGCAGTTGAAGGCCCAAGTTCATCACTTGTAGAAAATAAAGTAATGCTAAATCACAGTAAGACTCAGTTTTTACAGTTTCTAACACATAATTCAACAAAACCTGACATTCTAATTACACAGGATTTTCAGGATCTTGCTCAAAGACTTAATGCTGCAATTTTTACTATTAGGACAGTATCTGAAGTAAGTGATAGTCCAACACAAACAGTACTCTACTTTGCTTATTTTTAATCGCTTATGACATATGGTATTATATTTTGGGATAACTCTTCCCATTCTCAAAGGATATTTTTGGCTTGGTTCTGGCAATAACTGATGTAAGTTCACAAACCTCTTGTCGAGCCATGTTCAGTAGTCTGGGTATTCTGACATTGGCCTCTCAATATATTTATATATTCCTTATCATCAATTCTTGTTAACAGTATCAGCTAATTCCCAAGAATTAGTAGTTTTCACTCAGTTAATACTAGGCAGAAATCCAATCTGTACTTGGTTCACACCACCTTGACTCTTCTGCAGGAAGGAGTGTAATATTTTGCCGCATCCAATTTCAACAAGCTACCACAAGAATTCAAAAATGTTAGAAATAATCCATACACTTTCAAATCCGAAAGAAGTGTTTTCTCATGGGTCACTCTTATTCTGCCAATGATTTCCTTGAAAAATTAAGCTAATTCCTGTGTGATATTGTTGATTGGATTTCCTACCACTGTTTTTCTGTTTTAATTTCATGTACTGACACATTCCAAGACCATGGAGATTTGCTCCTCAATTTGGTCGTATGGAACACTGTAAAATAAATAAATAAATAAATAAAGTGCCTTGTTTTTTTTTCTCTCGAGTTGTTTGTGCCTATACTTTTTACTATATTTCAGAAATTATCATTACATATCTTTGTTACCCGCACCTCATCAATTACAGCCCTTCAATTCACTTCAATGATGTTGTTATCCTGTTATGTGGCAGGTTGTTCCGTCTCTCATTTCACTGCATTCCATGTTGCCTTAAGTCTGTAGTCAGAATTGCTGATTTCTGCATTATGTGCATGTTCCTTGTTTTTTTAACAAATTTTCTTAGTAATTTTTAATAGTTTTTGTAGTGAGCAACTGCTTAAGGATCTCTACTTGGTCTTGCCAATGGATACATTTTCCTTTTCCTTTCAGAAGGTACTTTAATCCCTCTAGGGATTTACTGTTTTTATGTGGCTAAACTTGTGTCCATTCTGATTAGTTTATGAGGAAACCTATTTTCAAACAATGATGTGAATTTATCATGAAATATATTGAATTTTATGTTAGCATTTGGTTCATTACAAATTTAATCCAGGTCAGCACCTGTAAACTATTCTTAAAAACATTTGGCCTGGAGTTATTAATTATTCCAACTGATTTCTACTGAGGAGTGTCTATACTGTAAGGCACTATGTTATTTATCCTGACAAATTGTGTATCACAATCAGATAGAGAACTTGTTACTGGGTAAACCGTTATTATTATCAGTTAGGGTACTCCTGTGTTTATCCATCCATGTTGGAAAGTTAATTGCTGAGATTAAGTTTTAGGATACAAATGTTTCCAGCTCTTTTTTCCTATCAGAAAATCTACATTGACATCACCATAATCTACTAATTGCTTGCTGCTGTCTGACAGATAACAGAGTAAACACTCCAGATTCTTCATAAACAGTTCAACATTTCCCATTGGGATAAATATACTGTTACAATTAAAAATGAACTTTTTTCAATATTAATTCACAAACACACACACTTCCAAGTGCCAATCACTACAAAATCTACTTGTCTCAATGATTCTGAACTTGGTTTCTGTCTTAATATATATAACAACTCTTTTTTCTAAATTAGTTCTAGATGAGTAAAATGCTAGAATGTAGTCATTTATATTTAACTTCTCTAACCTTGTTGCTATTAGTGCTCAGATAGGCAAAGGATGTCTATCTTTTTGGGACCGAGCGAGGTGGCGGAGTGGTTAGCACACTGGACTCGCATTCGGGAGGATGACGGTTCAATCCCGTCTCCGGCCATCCTGATTTAGGTTTTCCGTGATTTCCTTAAATCGCTTCAGGCAAATGCCGGGGATGGTTTCTTTGAAAGGGCACGGCCGATTTCCTTCCATATCCTTCCCTCACCCGAGCTTGCGCTCCTTCTCTAATGACCTCGTTGTTGACGGGACGTTAAACACTAATCTCCTCCTCCTCCTATCTTTTTGGAGCTCTCTAAATTTTCTAAACAGACAAGAAGCTCTTCTACCTTAATACTCAATCTTCTAATATTCTTATAAAACAATCTGGCCATACTTTCCACTCATTTTTAAGCCATTTGTAGACATCTTCTGTTAATTTAACTTCTTTCATAACAGGGTGTGTGAATGATGACTTACAAATGACACACTGCTACAGAGAATAAAAATTTACATTGACTTACGTCTGATGCCTGTTGAAGGCATTGACACCAAAAGACTTGAAAAAAGATGTGAAATCAGTGATGAAGGAAGCATGAAATAATGCAGATATATTACAACAGCGTGTAAAAGATATAATTATATTTGTTACTACAAGCAGTGCCACCGACAGTTCCACTCCAGAAACCAACTCTGAATTCAGCAGTGTTCCTCCATTGTCTGACTAGTGTATAGTGTGTACTGTTATTAAATGAACCTCTTACTTCCATTAAATCTTGTGCTTGTCAATTTGCATCTATATCTATACTCTACAAGCCACCTTATGGTGTGTGGTGGAGGGTATTTTGTGTACTACTGTCAGTTCCCACTTTTCATGTTCCAGTTAGGAATGGTTCATGGGATGAAAGATTGCTGGTAAGCCCCCACCTGAGCTTGAATCTCCCTAATTTTTACCTTCCTAGGTCTTTTTGCAAGCTATATTTAGGAGGATGCAATATATTTGTTGATTCTTCCAGGCACGTACATTGTCTGTCCAAATAGTTATGAGATTTATTTTATTTCTGACACATAAATGATGTCAGCACAATACCTATGGTGTCAACTTGAAGCAACTGTAAACAACAGATGTGTATTCAACCAGGCAGTTGTGTCTGTCATGTGTCAACATCATAGTGTCAAAAATTACAGTAGAGCAACATCTCTAAGTCAAATGTTCAAAGACATTCTCCAGAATTTTTCGAAGAAGAGAAAAGTGTGTGCAAAGTTTGCTCCAGACATCCTCCCTCCTAAACAAGAACAACCATGTGTACATCAGCTGCATCCTGATTGAAATGAAAACTGAATACAATTCCTTTCTGGAAAAAATTATCATGGGTGGCAAGAGTTAGTGTTATCAATACGAACCTATCACAAAATGACAGAGTGCAGAAATTCAGACAATGGGTCAATGCTTTGACAACATAACTCACATTTGTGACAATGTGACTTAACAGTAAAGCACACCATAATGCACAACATCTCTCTTGCAGAGTATGCCACTGTAGTTGGCTTAGCACCTCTGTACACTAATGCTTACTAAATTAACCTGTAAGGAAATGCCCTTCACTTCTTTGAATCTTCTCTATTTCCCCTTTCAGTCCTATCTGGTACAGATCCCAGACTGACAAACAACATTCAAGTATCATTCAAATGTTGTTGTTGTTGTGGTCTTCAGTCCTGAGACTGGTTTGATGCAGCTCTCCATGCTACTCTATCCTGTGCAAGCTTCTTCATCTTGCAGTACCTACTGCAACCTACATCCTTCTGAATCTGCTTAGAGTAGTCATCTCTTGGTCTCCCTCTACGATTTTTACCCTCCACACTGCCCTCCAATACTAAATTGGTGATCCCTTGATGCCTCAGAACATGTCCTACCAACCAATTCCTTCTTCTGGTCAAGTTGTGCCACAAACTTCTCTTCTCCCCAATCCTATTCAATACTTCCTCATTAGTTATGTGATCTACCCATCTAATCTTCAGCATTCTTCTGTAGCACCACATTTCGAAAGCTTCTATTCTCTTCTTGTCCAAACTATTTATCGTCCATGTTTCACTTCCATGCATGGCTACACTCCATACAAATACTTTCAGAAATGACTTCCTGACACTTAAATCTATACTCGATGTTAACAAATTTTTCTTCTTCAGAAATGCTTTCCTTCCCATTGCCAGTCTACATGTTGTATCCTCTCTACTTCGACCATCATCAGTTATTTTGCTCCCCAAATAGCAAAACTCCTTTACTACTTTAAGTGTCTCAATTTCCCAATCTAATTCCCTCAGCAGCACCCAACTTAATTCGACTACATTCCATTATCCTCGTTTTGCTTTTGTTGATGTTCATCTTATATCCTCCTTTCAAGACACTATCCATTCCATTCAACTGCTCTTCCAAGTCCTCTGCTGTCTCTGACAGAATTACGATGTCATCGGCTAACCTCGAAGTTCTTATTTCTTCTCCATGGATTTTAATACCTACCCCGAATTTTTCTTTTGTTTCCTTTACTGCTTGCTCAATATACAGATTGAACAACATCTGGGAGAGGCTACAACCCTGTCTTACTCCCTTCCCAACAACTGCTTCCCTTTCATGTCCCTCGACTCTTATAACTGCCATCTGGTTTCTGTACAAATTGTAAATAGCCTTTCACTCCCTGTATTTTACCCCTGCCACCTTTAAAATTTAAAAGAGAGTATTCCAGGCTACATTGTCAAAAGCTTTCTCTAAGTCTATGAATGCTAGAAACGTAGGTTTGCCTTTCCTTAATCTTTCTTCTAAGATAAGTTGTAAGGTCAGTATTGCCTCACGTGTTCAAACATTTCTACGGAATCCAAACTGATCCTCCCCGAGGTCAGCTTCTACTAGTTTTTCCATTCGTCTGTAAAGAATTCGTGTTAGTATTTTGCAGCTGTGGCTTATTAAACTGATTGTTCAGTAATTTTCACATCTGTCAACACCTGCTTTCTTTGGGATTGGAATTATTATATTCTTCTTGAAGTCTGCGGGTATTTCGCCTGTTTCATACATCTTGTTCACCAGATGGTAGAATTTTGTCAGGACTGGCTCTCCCAAGGCCGTCAGTAGTTCCAATGGAATGTTGTCTACTCTGGGGGCCTTGTTTCGACTCAGGTCTTTCAGTGCTCTGTCAAACTCTTCTCGCAGTATCATATCTCCCATTTCAACTTCATCTACATCATCTTCCATTTCCATAATATTGTCCTCAAGTACATCGCACTTGTATAGACCCTCTATGTACTCCTTCCACCTTTTTGCTTTCTCTACTTTGCTTAGAACTGGGTTTCCATCGGAGCTCTTGATATTCATACAAGTGGTTCTCTTATCACCAAAGGTCTCTTTAATTTTCCTGTAGGCAGTATCTATCTTACCCCTAGTGAGATAAGCCTCTACATCCTTACATTTGTCCTCTAGCCATCCCTGCTTAGCCATTTTGCACTTCCTGTCGATCTCATTTTTGAGACGTTTGTATTCCTTTTTGCCTGCTTCATTTACTGCATTTTTATGTTTTCTCCTTTTTATCAATTAAATTCAATATTTCTTCTGTTACCCAAGGATTTCTACTAGCTCTCGTCTTTTTACCTACTTGATTATCTGCTGCCTTCACTACTTCATCCCTCAAAGCTACCCATTTTTCTTCTACTGTATTTCTTTCCCCATTCCTGTCAATTGTTCCCTTACGCTCTCCCTGAAACTCTGTACAACCTCTGGTTCTTTCAGTTTATCCAGGTCATATCTCCTTAAGTTCCCTCCTTTATGCAGTTTCTTCAGTTTTAATCTACAGGTCATAACCAATAGATTGTGGTCAGAGTCCACATCTGCCCCTGGAAATGTCTTACAATTTAAAACCTAGTTCCTAAATCTCTGTCTTACCATTATATAATCTATCTGATACCTTTTAGTATCTCCAGGGTTCTTCCATGTATACAACCTTCTTTCATGATTCTTAAACCAAGTATTAGCTATGATTAAGTTGTGCTCTGTGCAAAATTCTACCAGGCTGGTTCCTCTTTCATTTCTTAGCCCTAATCCATATTCACCTACTACGTTTCCTTCTCTCCCTTTTCCTACTGCCGAATTCCAGTCACCCATGACTATTAAATTTTCATCACCCTTTACTATCTGAATAATTTCTTTTGTTTCATCATACATTTCTTCAATTTCTTCGTCATCTGCAGAGCTAGTTGGCATATAAACTTGTACTACTGTAGTAGGTGTGGGCTTCGTATCTATCTTGGCCACAATAATGCGTTCACTATGCTGTTTGTAGTAGCTTACCCACATTCGTATTTTCCTATTCATTATTAAACCTACTCCTGCATTACCCCTATTTGATTTAGTGTTTATAACCCTGTAGTCACCTGACCAGAAGTCTTGTTCCTCCTGCCACCGAACTTCACTAATTCCCATTATATCTAACTTTAACCTTTCCATTTCCCTTTTTAAATTTTCTAACCTTCCTGCCCGATTAAGGGATCTGACATTCCATGCTCTGATCCGTAGACAATTCTATAAGCTACCTCCTTTGTGGGTGGACCCCATTTCATGAGCATCGCCCTAATGACTTTCAGTCTGGCCTCTATCTTTCTGACAAATAGTTGTGTATGGTCATTCCATTTTAAATCACTTCATAAACATACTCCTAGATATTTTATGGCTGTGACTGCTTTCAGTGATAGCTCTGAAATTGTGTAATAACTGGTCTCTCTGCCTATTTACGTGTGATACATGTTTTTGCACTGAGGGTCAATTGTCAATTCCTTCACCAAGTGACAAAGGTCTTCCTGTATTTCACTACAATTTTGTAGCATTGTGACTTCTCTGTACACAACAGAATTATCTGCAAGAAGTTGCATGGAACTTACCATGTTTCTTTCCATTGAGAATAACATTCTGTGTTCTGTTTACTAGAAACTCTTCAATCCAGACATACAGCTGGTCTGATTTTCCTCACACTCATATTTTGTCCATTATGTGACACTGCAGAACTGTATCGAATACCTTCTGGAAGTAAGAAACACTGCAGTCAATCTGGGAACCAGTATCTACTGATTTATGGGGCTTATGGGCAAAGACAGCAAGCTTGATTTGACACTATAGCTGTTTTTGGAACCAATGTTGATTCCTACAGAGAAGACTTTCAGTCTTAGAAATGTCATAATAGATGGGCATAAAAAACACTGGTGAAAAAAAAAATCACAACATCAAGAAGGAGTTGTGCAACATAATCAAAAGTTGGTGGGCATGTTTCTACATCTGAAAGAAGTCTATTCAAATTTTGCAACCGTCATATAATAGTGGTGCTAGTAGCACCACTATGTGGATGAGGATCAGTTTTGCTTTAAATACACACTTTAATGGTCATGGGTGTTAGCTTAGAGATTGGACATTGTGCATTGGTGTTAGTCAAGAATGACTTTATGCCAACAACGATGCCATTATCAACACCCCAATGCATTTGAATGAGGTTGTGTAATAGGGCTAAGAAAGCTGGATGTCCCTTCCGCAATACTGCAGAAAGACGTGGCAGGAATGTAGCCACTGCACATGACTGCTGACAGCAGTGGTCATGAGAATGTACTGTCTCAAGAAGGCTGGGCTCCAGAGACCACGTGGCACTACCGAGAGGGAAGACCATCACGTTCAGCATATAGCTCTGGCACATCATACTGCATCTGCAGTAACAATTTGAGCACAATTGGCACCACAATGACACAACGAATTGTTAAACAGCAGTTACTTCAAGAACAGCTCCGAGGCAGACATCCTGTAGTGTGCATTCTACTGACTAAACCACAGTCATCTGCTACTTCAATGGTATCAAGCGAGAGCTCACTAGACGGCAGGGTGGAGGTCTGTTGTGTTTTCTGATCAAGGCTGGTTCTCCCTCAGCACCAGTGATGGGCATGTGGTGGACAGGAGGAGGTCAGTCGAGGGCTCACAACCAATGTGTCCGTGTGGAAGACACGTTGGACTTACATGTGGAGTTATGAACAGAGGTGCAATTTTGTATGACAACAGAAGCACTCTTGTGGTTATCCCACCCATACCGACTACAAATCTGTACATCAGTCTGGTGATTCAACCTGTCATGATGCCATTCATGAATGGTATTCCAGAGGGTGTTTTCTAACAAGATAGTGCTCACTCGCAAACCGTTTTTGTACCCCAACATGCTCTACAGAGTGTCGACATGTAGTCTTGGCCTGCCTGATAACCAGATTTGTCCCCAATTGAGCACAAATGGCACAACATCAGACAGCAATTCCAGCATCATCGAAAAACAGCATTAACCATCCCTGTATTGGCTGACCATCAACGGCCATGCCGAAGAGGTAACACTGATTCCAATCAGATCACTGAAGTTAAGTGTTGTTTTGTAGGGCTAGGCTAGCACTTGGATGGGTGACCATCCAGTCTGCCAATTGCTGTTGGCAAGCCGGGTGCACTCAGACCTTGAGAGGCAAACTGAGGAGCTACTTGATTGAGAAATAGCGGTTTCAGTCTCGGAAACTGACATTCGGCCGGGAGAGTGGTGTGCTGACCACATGCCCCTCAATATATGTAGTCAACATTCTGGCCATTACCCTGCCTATTAATGTACCAGTATTTCACATTGTTAATGGCTTGTCTTGCACTTACGTTAACCTGTGATCTTGCATTGTTAAATCACTTAAATATGGTACTTAGAAAACTGCATTCACCATATTTCATAATTTTACATTTATTATTTTTTTGGTTTTACCTTTTTTTCCATCAGTGTATTACAGTTTTTTTGAAAGATATTTATGAACATGTTAAAAGTTGGATGAAGTATTCATTAGACTATCAGCAACACGTCTTGTGCTGCATATTGAGAAATGCAGTTTTGCAGACTCAAGTCAAGTACTTAAGCAATGTTGTTAGTGAAGAGAATGTACAAACAGTTCCCATTTTGGTGTTAGCAGTTTCTGAATTTTCAACCCCTCAAAAATTGTCATTGAAATGTGAGTGTGCCTTTCAGGCATTGAAAAAAGTATTAACTGAAGACCTCGTACAAGTGTTTCCTGATTATGACAAAGACTTCAATAGTGCTCTTGGCTACATTTTCAGTCATAATACAGGTAGTAAAGAACATCCTGTAGCATACGCATCTCGAGAGCTAAAGAGAGCAGAACAAAATTACTCTACCACAGAGAATAATATGTTGACAGTCATCTATGGGATCATTTACTTTCGATGTTATCTGTATTGGCAGAACTTAAATGTTGTATCAGGCCATGCCTCACTGCAATGGCTGTTGGGTTTGAAGGCTCCCTCTATCAGGTTGACAAGATGGGCTCTTAAGTTGAGTGACTTCAACTACAAAACCATTTAGAAACCTGAGAAGAATACACAAAAGCAGATACTTCGAGCCACAAGGTGACAGTGCTACAAGCACTTGGGAAATGGGTGAGTGACTGGCAGAGACTGCAGACTGATGACACAGATCATCAGGAGTGTGGGTCACAACCACAGTTCACAATGCACGACGGCTTACTATGCAACTCAGCAAAATGCAGACCACATACAGTGATTCAGTTGTCACTGAGGCATAAAATATTGTAATGGAGGAGGAGGAGGAGGAGGAGGAGGAGGAGGAGATTAACGTTTAATGTTCAGTCGTCAGTGAGGTCATTAGAGGCGAAGTGCTAGCTTGGATTAGGGAAGGATGTGGAAGGAAATCGGCTGTGCCCTTCCAAAGGTACCATCCTGGCATTTGCCTGAAGCAATTTAGGGAAATCATGGAAAACCTAAATCAGAATGGCCACATGTGAATCTGAACTATCATCCTCCCAAATGCAAATTTAGAGCAGTGCGGCATGTCACTTATTGTTACTGCAACAGCATACAACTGTGTGTTGTCAGGTCACAGCAGTCAAAGAGTGATGGATAGAACAGCAGCTGAAATATTTTGGAGGAGGATGAGAAAACAGGACGTGGATCAGTATGTACGAAACTGCATACCATGTGTGCAATGGTCCGATATTAAACCCAAACAAATTCCTCTTCAAAAGTTGCTAGAGGCGTCAAAATCTTTTCAGACAAAATAGCTTGATATTTTGGGTCCATTTAACAAAACCCCAGCTGGTAATAAGTATATATTAATGATCAATGTTCATTTTTCACAATTTATATCTATGACAGCAATTCCTAACCAGCAGGCAGCTATAGGTGTGTTTATCATTAGTGAATAATTGGATTCTTAAGTTTGGCGTACCAGTAATGTTACTGACTGATAAAGGTACAAACTTCTTACCTGATTTGATGAAAAACTCATGCCATGTACTTCGCATTCGCAAATTATGTCCCAGTTCCTTTCAACCACAAGCATACAGGCAAAAGCAATGCATTGGTAGAATACTCTCTACTATGATGAGTCATTATATCAACAGCCACATACAGTTTGGGACACACATCTCCATAGTTGTACTGGTCTCTCACCATATGAAGTTGTCTACAGAAGGAAATGCCATCTCCCTTTGACGTGTGACAGCCTAAGTTATGTGTCAATGTTCAGTCATCAGAGGAATTTGCAAAAAGGGTACATGAAGTTTGGCGAAGTGTCACATGAACAAATATGAAAACTCTGGAGAGAAAATAATGAATGAGACAGCATGTAAATCAACTTCTACATTCCAACTGGTGTCAGTTACCAATCCTTATGCACCAAAAGGGAAAACCAAATAATATTTGATGAAATACAATGGTCCATATCAAGTCATAGAAATTAACTCCCCAGTCTATATTAAGATTCAGCTACCAATTAAAACTTCTGTTGTACCTATCAGTACAGTAACACTGCTTAATGGCACAGTCAATGTCTTATCACAAATTCTGGTACCAGTACCACACCAGAGCAGAAACCCAATGAAAATTAAGTGGAATGTGCTATCCATCACTTGTGCTGAGCACAAGTCACCATATACACTGAAGTCTTGAAACTAGTAGTTCATAATTACATATTGATGCAGTGTATTTTCCATATTGGATTAATTTTTCTTCCCTTTGTTGCATACTATTATACTTATACTGTGTGTTAGGGGCTAGCATGACATTCAGGAAAGTCATTTGCCCATTTATGTTACTGTCTGGGCACTCTTTTTGGAAGGAGGGAGGGAGGGAGGGAGGGAGGGAGGTGATGGGAGTTATTTTCCCTCAGGTAGGATAGCAGCATGGGTACCTCAAAGAATAATTGCTGTCCTGATGCTACCATGCATCATCAAAGAAGGAGTAGGAGGTGCAGTTCTGAACCACCTATTGAACTCCAGACTGCTGTTACCAAGCAACCTGATGTTCTGTTGATGTATCACCATTGGGGACTGGGAATGGCTTTCAAGATATGCAAAGTTAGGAACTAGATTTGTAGCTGCAAGACAGATTCACAGGGTTACATGAGGAGGTGCAGAAAGAGTCCATTTTCTCTGAAATTAGTGACAAATATCAAAAATTGAGATTGTCTTATGAAAAGCTAAGAGCATACCTGTTGCAGATAGCAGATGTAATGCTGCAATCAGTGATATGGAGTAAAAGGGGATGGATCCATGCAGGAGGGAGCTTGTTAAAAACTTGCTTGGGACAGAAAACAAAGAACACGTGCATGAACTGAAAACAATGTAGGTCTGGTGCAATACACAGTAGGAAGTACTAAAACTGCAGTACAGTGGCACACCACAAAATTCATGAATTTTGAGTGAAATGTGTTGAGCAATAGTAAAGTAATATGGGAGATGCCTATGGAACCCACAGAGTGTGCATGGAATATGGTAGCAACAGCAAATAATGAGCTGGCAATAATTCAGAAATGATAAAGTGCACTGGATAATATGATGACTGTCACTAGAATATTAAAGATACTGGCAGACAGCATTAACGATGCAAGACTTCAAGTAGGGACAACAAGCATTACATTATGTAATACATGGACAAATCAGCATTAATACCGCCATGGTAATTTAGAGAAGGGTTACACCAAGCACAGAACTTCCCAGCAGAGCTTCAGCATGTAGTTGGGTTAACAGAAGAGGATTTAGCTCTTTTCTATCATGTAGCGACTGTTGAAGTAAAGACAGTTAGAGCAAGTCCGCTTGTATCATTCCGACTCCCAGTAGTAGGTTGAATCACACATTATCAATATTACACTATCCACCTGTACCTGACAAAATGGAAAACCACGAATAAGAGGGTGCAACTACAGAGTAAGCAAGTGTTGGTGATTTCGGAATGAGAAGACACACATGCTCTTATGACAGAGGAACTGCAAGGGTGCAGAACAGGAAATGTTACCATTTGTCTGACAAGAATAGTCTGAACAGATGTGCATTCATGCAAAGTTCAGTTCTTAAGACATGAACCTGACGCAATAAAATAAAGCAGAGAAGTGCTGGAACTGCAATCACATTTTCAGAAAGTTTGTACCCATTGGATTTACCTTTTCTTTACACCACAGACTGTACAAAGATGGGAAGTGAGAGGCCTGGAAATGATGGACCTTCAGAATAGTGGTATCTTCTTAACAAACTGTGATATAGCTGGCACTAACTATCAGTAACCTGCAACCATTACCAATATGACCATGATAAGAATACTGACACCAATGTTGTACTGGCCAGAAAAGCATTTCAGTATTCTACCTATTCAAAATCTAATCTTTCATAGAGACACATTGAATCTGGAAATAGTACAACCAATAGATGATCTAACTACCTAAGAAAATGGGTGTATTACTACAGAACATATGTTCTAACACTGCCAATGCTTCCAGGAAAAACAGTGTCAGACGATCATTACTATAAGTGCTTCTACTGCTAGTGTAACTGTGTTTCTTATAACAACTTGTATAATCTATTTATGCTTGAGGTGTAAAGCTGCCATTCCTCCAGACCTACCTTTGCACCACATCCCCATAGAATGGCTTGACATCATAACTAAGTAGTAGGAACAGAAACAAATTGTATCAATACCTGTTACTAAATTATAGAAAAGTAAAATGAGAGAGAGTTTGACCATATTAAAGAATAAAACTTTGATATAAGTGGGAACACACAATGCAATTCACTATTATGAGACGTTAACTGCGACTGCATGGTATAAACTAGTGTCAATGTATTCTATGTAAATTGCAGTTGTTATGGGTAATCCAAAATGAAGTTTGGGATGCTGTTCTTGACGACAGAAGGATTCTTATGCAGCAAATATCCATTTCCACATATAAATTTTTGAAGTTATAATTTGGCACTGACGGAAGAGAATCAGATCCGGCTCACATTGTGTGACACAACCAGCATCTGGAGTGCACAAAGTGTGCAATGTTGCAGAAGGCAGGACACTGTTCACGATACATTTCCTTCTCAAGCTAAGCTGTGATCAAGATGCACGAATTGTGCAGTATGGCAGTATCTAATGCATCATTCTGTAAGCCTTGCAAGATGAAAGCATAATATGTAACCTCTTAGCTCAGCCAGTCCAGTGTCCTAGCACTGAAGCAAAGTGTGAAGGCAAGGGGAATTGACAATAATTGAGACAAAACAGTGGAGGCAAGTCTGACACCTCTGGATAATGAGAGCAAAAGATTGCATTGCTGACTTTGATGACATCGTGTCTAGTTTCAATACAACCTTTTCAAAGCCTCAATCTCAGTGTTTGGTCATCCCATCTGTCTCTCTGATGCTGGTGGAATGACAATTTATCTTGTTACGGGATAACTTGACTGGCGAATTGTGATGGGCTGCCTGCTGACGAAAGAAGAATGCGAACAAGAGGTGACCGAGACGTGTAAACAATAGCACCCCATACCATCACACCAGGTAATACATCAGTAAGGTGATGACGAAGACACATTTCCAATGTGCGCTCACCACGATGTCGCCAAACACAGATGCGACCATCATGATGCTGAAAAACAGAACCTGGATTCATCCGAAAAAATGACGTTTTGCCATTCGTGCACCCAGGTTCGTTGTTGGGTATGCCATCACAGGCGCTCCTGTCTGTGATGCAGCATCACGAGTAACCACAGCCAAGGTCTCCAAGCTGATAGTCCATGCTGCTGCAAATGTCATCAAATTGTTCGTACAGCTGGTTGTTGTCTTGCAAACGTCCCCATCTGTTGACTCAGGGGTCGAGACGTGGCTGCATGATATGTTACAGCTATGAGGATAAGATGCCTGTGATCTTGACTGCTAGTGATACGAGGTCATTGGGATCCAGCACGGCATTCCGTATTACCCTCTTGAACCCACCGATTCCATATTCTGCTAACAGTCATTGGATCTCGACCAACGCAAGCAGCAATGTCGCGATACGATAAACCACAATCGTGATAGGCAACAATCTGACCTTTATCATAGTCGGAAACGTGATGGTACCCATTTCCCCCCCATTACACGAGGCATCACAACAACGTTTCACCAGGCAACACCAGTCAATTGCTGTTTGTCTATGAGAAATCGATTGGAAACTTTCCTCATGTCAGCACGTTTTAGGTGTCGCCACCAGTGCCAACCTTGTGTGAATGCTCTGAAAAGCTAATCATTTGCATATCACAGCATCTTCTTCCAGTAGGTTAAACTTCGTGTCTGTAGCATGTCATCTTCGTGGTGTAGCAATTTTAATGGCCAGCAGTGTACAACACAAGTCACTAACTACCATTCCATCTCTCTCTTGATAAAATTTGCTAAAGTCCTTGAGAAAGTACTTCATTCCAGGATTACGAAGCACCTCTAAGACTTTGACATCATCAGTAATAGACAGTTGGTGTCTGAAAAGGTATGGCCTCAACTGAAGCCATGTTTTCATTTAGAAACACCGTATTGGAATCTCTAGATTTAAAAAAAATTAAGCCTATTAGGTTATTTTGTGATATTTTTAAGGCTTTCAAGTGTGTGCATAACAAAATTCTTTTCAACAAAACATGTCACCATGGCATCAGAGGGGCAGTGGGAAACTGGCTAAAATGCTACCTCAAACACAGTTCTTAATGAGAGCAGCAAAGCAATGGGGGTATGGGTGGAAGGAGGTGGAGTCTGACTGGGGCATAATATTCCATAGAGTTCATCAAGGATCTGTCGTCATCTGCTGCTGTATCTCATATACATAAATGACTTACCTTTGTCACACAAAACATGCAAGTTCAGTATGTTTGCTGACGATACTAGCATTGTGATAAACAACAAACAGCTCAGTGATAGAGAAGCTGATGCCAACAAATTACTTTCATAACTTTTAACCTGGTTCAGAGTAAACTCAATGTCTGAGCAAAATTAATTACATCTAGTTCAGCTTCGACCATAAATTCCCAGAGGAGATTCCTATTGAACATAACAGTCAGCAAATACAAAGTGTATACTGCACCAAATTCTTAGGCACCCACACAGACAGTTGTGTCGGCTGGGAGCATCATGACCTCCAGTACATTAAAAAGATTGTCCTCAGCTACTTTTGCCATTAGAACAATCTCACAATTTGCAGATATCAGTATCACAAAGTTTACTTACTTTGGGTACTTGCCTTCTATCATGTGCTATGGAATTATCTACTGGGGTTATTCACTCATATGAAAGAAAAGTTTCTTTCTGCACAAAACAGTCACTGGAATAATGTGCAGAGTACTCCCGAGAACCTCTTGCCACAATCTCTTTAAGAAAATTGGGATACTTTCTACAGCTTTCCAATATGTTTATTTGATTATGAGTTACATGGCTGACAAGCTTATCCACTATGAAACCAATGAAATTTTCCATGATCACAACACAAGAAGGAAGGTTGACCTCCACTGTGATCTCGAAAATCTAACTTGGCTACAGAGAGGTGTACAGTACTCCAGTGTTAATTCCCTGGCAAACTACATTGAAGGCCTAGGTAGTAATGGAGTATTATTTAAAAATAAAATAAAGACATATTTACTTGAAAAAGTCTTTTATTCATTACATGAATTTTTCAACAGAGAAGTATAGACTTTGTACGCATATATATTTCCTCCATGTTTACCATGTTTTGTACATGTATTAATGCTTGCATGATATCTTTATCACTTTGCTTCTGTTTAGTTCTGGTTTTGTATTTTGTGTTTTCCCTGCAACTGTTTTGTAAAATGACTACTATGTTCTATGTCATCTACATTTAAGTATAAATTCTGTAAGTTGTTCCAGATCCTAGAGTGTCACATATATAAAAGGCTCTAAAGAATCCATACATGCTGTATGCTAATATCTATCTATGTGCCACACCTCCTCCTAAAACAGTGGACTAATGTCAACCAAAATCATTACACATCACTTACTGCCTGCAAAGAATTGCTGTGGTGTAAGAACCTACCTGTGGAAGGGGTGTGGAGGATGGAAAAGGCGTGTAGCCCATGACACACAAGTACTCAGATTTTATTCACCCATTGTTTGAGAATGGGGATATGCATCAAAATTTTCATTTAATTACAATGCTTTATAAAACTTCCTCTCATCAACTACCCCACACAACGATGAAAAGGAAATGTTTATCGCTTACCACATTTTCACTGTTCATGCAGTAAAACTTCTGCACGCCACGTGACATTTTAATTTATTACTTCTTTACTAGGGACTGTATTTAAGACATATTTTGCAGACAGTATTAAAATACACCACTGAGTGTAACTGCACAATTATATCATTGTGTGACACACAGTTCAGAAGATGGGATGTTGTAAACATTGAACTACATGAAAACAAAACTGCAGTGTGAAATTCATTACAGATAAATGTGAACTGTGTGTACAAATATGTTAAATACCTATGGAATAGTTACGATCTGGAAAGACATACTGTATGGTTAAGAACAACCAGCCTCATATTAGCGTGGAAGTGATAATGTGGAGAAAGAAAAAGGGAGGAGGGCGGATGTAGGAGATGGAAGGACATAGAGCGAAAAGAAGAAGATGGACACTGATTGGGGGGAGAGGAGGAAATGGACAAAATGAGGGACGGTGAGAAATGCACAGAAAGGAAAAAGGAGGAGTAAGAAATTGACATAGAGGGAGGGCAGGCAGGGAGATGGACAAAGAGAGGGGGACGGAGAAGATGGACAGAGAGTGGGGTGGTGGGGGGAGGGAGGAGATGGGCTAATGGAAGTTTTGAATAAATCCATACTCAGGTATTTCTGGGTGGCCAGCTAGCATGTATATAAATAAATAAAAATAAATAAACTGTATTATCTCGCAGCTTTTACTGCTTGTTTTGTGTGTGTGTATTTGGCAGGGAGAGGACGGGCACATGTGTGTCAAATTTTCTACCCTTTTTTTACAATAACTTTTTTTGTGTGCTGCTTGGAGTGTAGTTTGCATTTCTATAACTGGGGCGTACCAACTGCCACCAGCTTTCTGAGACCTAAGCACACAGCTCACCCAGAGATTAAGCTTTTCTAGAATCATAAACAAAAAGTAAATATAGTGACCTAATATTTGCTGCAACATACACAGTAATTTCTCAATAACTTCTCAACATATTCACCATTTGAATTATAGCATGGAACCAACTTTTCTATACCTGTGTCATGAAACTAACAGCTGTTTTGACATCTCTATCCCACAGTTACTTTCATATTCAATGGATAATAAGAGAGACCTCTCACTATTATTTGCAACAAATCCATTTACACTTTTAACATATGGCCACGTGCTGTCATTTCTCCTTCTAATATTATATTTATGAATCCTACTGTTGTTTTCAAATTGCAGTTGTCAACAAAATACTTCATAAAAGAGTAAACACACTGTGAGCCTGTCACTATGCTTAACTGTTTCAAGAGCTGTCTACAAGAGTTTCTATGCAACAAACACTTTTTTCCCCCTTAAGTGAAGAGTACCCCAAAATATGATGTCATAAGCCATTAGTGAACAAAAATATGAAAAGTTTAACTCTGACATTTTTATCTCCACAATCAGTTATTACATACACCAAGGTGACAAAAGACATGGAATAGCAATATGCACATATACAGACAGTAGTATCATGTACACAAGCTATAAAAGGGCAGTGCATTGGCAGAGCTGTCATCTGTACTCAGGTGAGTCATGTGAACAGTTTCCGATGTGATTACAATTGCACGATGGGAATTGACAGACTCTGAACGCAAGATGGTAGTTGGAGCTGGACACGTGGGACATTCCATTTCAGAAATCGTTAAGGAACTGAGCAGTCTGTGATCTAAAGTGCCGAGAATAACAGATTCCAGGCATAACCTCTCACCACGGATAACACAGTGGCCGATTGCCTTCACTTAATGGATGGTAGCATAGAGTTGTCAGTGCTAACAGACAAGCAGCAACACATGAAATAAGGGCAGAAATCAATGTGGGATGTACGACGAACATATCCATCAGGACAGTGTGGTGAAATTTGGTGTCAATGGGCTATGAAAGCAGTCAAGTGATGCGATTGCCTTTGCTAACAGCATGACATCACCCTGCAGCATGTCTCCTGTGCTCATGAACATGTCATTTGGACCTTAGATGACTGGAAAACCATGGCCTGGTCAGATGAGTTATGATTTCAGTTGCTAAGAGCTGATGTTAGGGTGCAGACCTCACAAAGCCATGGACCCATGTCATCACTGGGGTGCTGTGAAAGCTGATGGTGGCTCCATAATGGTGGGGGTTGTGTTTACATAGAATGGACTGGTACTCTGGATGGTTCATTACTTAGAAGCCATTTGCAGCCATTCAACAATGATTGAATTTTTATGAATGACAATGCCACTTGTCACAGGGCCACAAATGTTCGCAGTTGGTTCAAATAACATTATGCACAACTTGAGCAAATGGTTTGGCCATCCAGATTGCCCAGTATGAATCCCATCGAACATTTATGGGACATAGTCGAGAGGTCAGTGCATGCCAAAATCCTGCACTGGCAACAGTTTAACAGTTATGGATGGCTATAGTAGCAGCATGGCTCAGTATGTCTGTAGTAGACTTCCAACGACTTGTTGAGTCCATGCCACATCCAGTGGCTGTACTACACCAGGAAAAAGGAACTCCAACATGATCTTAGGAGTTATCCCAGGACTTTTGTCACCTCAATGCATAATGCAAAAAGTCACAGACTTTTGACATTTCAGAAGTTTTGTAACACCTGATTTCCAGTTAATATTCCTGCCAATACAACCACAACAGAATTCAAAATATGGTATTCTGTTTCATTCAATTATCTATCCTAATCCACTACGTCTAATAGTGTGATCATGCCTTGTAGAGTACAGCACTGCATGTACTGTGTTATTTCCAGATTCAGTTAAACTCCATTAGCAGAAAACCCGTCATTAATTTTTAAGAAAATTATATTTAAATTTCCAGGTCTTTACTTTTATCCATTAGTCTTGATTACAATACTTGCATTGTCAGCAACAATATCCATTTCTGCTTTTCAGATATCTGACACATAATTTATATAAAGCAAAATCTTGTGCAGACACAAAATTGATCCCTGTGGTACACTTATAATGATTATTCCCCACTTTGAAGCTCAAGTTTCGTTATGTAGATTGTCTGAGTTACTTAATGTGACACTCTGCATCCTTTCAGTTAAGTAGAATAAAAATTAGTATGTTCTGTGGAGAGACCCTCACAGAATCCAAATGGAGACTAAATTGCTTATGCTCAGGTAGGTACGGCGGTGTTCTCATGTTCATAATTTTTTCAGGTATGATAATTACAGTACAGTTTGGAAAAAGTGAAACACCAAAACCAAGAGATGTGATCACAATGAAATTTATTCCACTGATTAGGGACATGACAGTACACAAATGATTAGCATTACAGACCTGTATATGTATTTTGACTGGAAATTCAGTACAGAGTAGTGCCACCATGTGCTGCAATCAGAGCCACTAACATCATGGCATGGAATCATAGAGCATCTGAACATGCTGTTGGAGAATACTCTGCCAGACAGTTTTTAGGTGTGTCCACAAAGCATAACTTGTGGCTCTAGAAGGACCTGAACGAACAAGTTGCCAACTGACCATATACAAGCCATGTTCAATGGCCAACATGTCAGGCAAATGGGCAAGCCTGGGGAGCCGTGGTATACATCATTCTTCAAAGATGGCTTGCACACTTCTTGCCACATGTGGCCAGGTGTTGCTCTGCTGAAATATAGCATGTGAAATGGCCTGCAGGAGGAGCAGCACCCCAGGCTGTAAAATCTCCCTGACATAGCAGTAGCTGTTTAGATGTAGGAGGCGAGATAGCGAGCAGATAATTATACTTCACATTTGTCCGCTACGCTGCCTAACAATACAGTCTGTCTGATTGCATTCACCATGGTGGCACTGAACGCATATGCGGCCATGACTGTAGGACAAGTTGAAGGGACTGACACTACATTTTACCACTCATCACACCAGTGTTGGCATTCACATGCCCACTGCAGATATGTCCACAATGCAGATATGTCCACACCTGTTGCAGCTATCCAATGTCGCACCAACATTATGGGTGAAGCTGTTTTACCCATTATGGCCAAGGGAATAATATGTCAGTCATCTTGTGCTGTGGTAACATTGTGTCATCAGCACTGTGTACAGCCCTCTTCTCTGCACTGGTTCCACATACGCTTCACTGTCGAAGAAGGGTGCCTTACACGAGCTGCACTGTCCTGGAGACCCATCCTTCTGCCCCATTTGATCACACTCACATGCTGATGTTCCACCTTGTGATGTCAGCAAGGCATAGTGGCACTTGGTTAGACATTTTCACATTGTATGATGGCTCCACATCAACTGAGCATGCATATTACTGACCTGTCCAGTCACGCAAAAGAGGGCGCTGTTAGGCCTACGTACACACCACCTTCCTGCCATTTAAATTACTTATTATGGTTCCACTGTTATAAAAGTCCTCTTATTGTTGCAGACCACTGCTTCTGAGTGTTTCACTTTTTACAAACAGTACTGTATTATTAGGCATGTGAGACAAAAAATTAAACTAAATGTTTCTTTAGATATACCGTGAACGATTAGCTACCCAACAGTGTATGTGATGACTGTTACATTTCACCCACTGTTCCAAATAGTCCCAGACATTTTCTATAGGGTAATGAGTGCATGATTTAGTAGGTCAGCCAATGTGCAATAAAGTGCCTGAGTATTTGTTCAACCCAGAACATATGCACAGAGCCCTATGAACACAACAATTGTCACCTCAGAAGACAGAAGTGTATGCAGTATACTCATTACAGAGGTGTAAAAGAAAGGGCAATCATCAGTCACTGGGAAAGTTTATTTTAACATCCAAATTCATGTTCATGATAACCTGAATGAGTCAGCCCCAGTCTGTATAATAAAAACATCACGAAACATTGCACAACCACCTGTCACCTCAATCACACTCTTTATACACAGCAGGTTAAATTATATATTGAGCTGTCTGTGCTATCAACACCTTGCATCACCCAAAAAGGGACAAAATCAGAAATCGTTAGAAAACTACACACCTCCTGTCAGCTGCTGTTTTGTTCAATCAATAGATGTACAGCTTTATGTAGCACAGTGAGCAATTGTCTTTGAAGAGGTACCCTGGCACCCCTACTATACAGCAGAATTCCTATCAGGTTGCCATTACCAAAATGGGGTTTGTCTTCAGTCATCCGACAGTATTGTTTTATGTGCACCAATTTTACGCATTGTTACATGGCTGGGAACAGTACACTACTCCTTTAAGACATGATAGGCAGTCTATTTTGATACACCAAGAAATCAGGCAACTTTATTCGGAGTGGGATCATCGAGACCAATGTGCTCTTTTCAAGGGATGACTAAATTGTTAGTGAGCTTATAGCACCCTATGATAGTAATGTGCTACACACATGACTGAATACATTGCGCATATGAGCTTGAAGCAAGGAATGAAGAGTAACTGGAGCTGCCTATTTGCTATCTGCAGTCAATAGTTACCTAGCTTGTAGAGAAGTGGGTCACTGAAAACTCTGCTGTTACAAGAATGATACTACAAGAGAACTCCTGACTTTTTGGTGTCATTCAGAGAAGGAATAAAAGCTACCACAGATGGAAAATGTCACACTACTCAGTTTGTTTTGTTATAGTTCTATGAGCTGAGTAGTTGTGCCTGACCAGACAGAGGTATGTTTGTTTGAATGGTTGTTGGTCCTGGTTTTTCTTTCATACCTATTGCGTGTCCGACAAATGCAAACAGTACTTTGTATCAAAACACTAGTCTCAATGTACGTGGCATTTGACAGTGTAGTACAACTTCTGAACTGACCTACCTCGGGAAATTCTGACTACCCTGAATCATATCGGAATGGGCAATGGAAGATGGGCAAACACTCTCCACAAGTGAGACAAATCTTCTTCTTTTATCTTCTAACTCAGTATCACCATGTGACAGTGGTCCAGAATGGCAGATAGTTTCTCGTGTTGTATCAACAAGTCTGCATGTGCCTGCAAGAGACCTTTCCAAGATTTTCTGACAGTGATGAGTGATGAGGTAAACTATATAAAAGATCTTGATATTAAGCTATAGCTATTGTGATATGTGTTACATTATGCCTGAGAGCTGCGTTGATATGTTGATATGTAGTAGTTGGTTGGTTGGTTGTAGAAGGGACCAAACTACATGGTCTTCAGTCCCTCCGACCTGAGATTAACTAAAACTGATAAAATCCCACATTAAAAGAGGGAACGACAACATCCATAAAATGATAAACTATTGACAGAGAAGGAAGGAAGAGGACAGAGGATGAGATGAGGGAAAGAAAGTGAATAATGACAGGGGCATAAAGGAAGAAGCACAGGAGACAAGAGAGATGCTCAGGACAAAACAGACCCCATGAGGAAAGGAGTGGGAAGGCAGAGGGCCGGGGTGAACCACCCCAGTTGAAGCCAATCCAGTCAGGGTGAAGGGGGAGAGCACAAAAGCCTGCCATCCCCTCCACTCACCGATAAGGTGGAAGGCCTCTCCCTTAAATACAGCAATAAAAACCCCCCATCACGAATAAAACAAAAAACGAGTTCCGCCGCTGAAGCATCGTCAGCCAACACAAGGGGTAGCTATTCTGGAAAGCGAAAAGTCCGTCTTAGGGTGGCTAAGTTGGGGCAGTCCAATACGATGTGAGCCACAGTCAACATTGATCCACAATGACAGAGAGGGGGGTCCTCACGATGGAGGAGGGAGGAGGTAACCATGAGTCAAAAAAGTATGGCTGATGCAGAGCCGGCAGAGGACGACAGAGGCCTTACGAGAGGTCCATAAGGAGGACTGCCATGGAGTTGTAGAATCCTTAATTGCCCTGAGCTTGTTCAGCAAAGAAATAGTGCTCCATTCTGCATCCCAAAGGCCCAAAACCTGATGACGTAATGCTGAGCAAAGGTCTATTTCTGGAATGCCAATAGTGAGAGATGACTTGGTAGTACCTAATTTAGCCAGTCAATTGGCAAATTCATTGCCACGAATCCCAACTTGGCCTGGGGTCCAAATAAAAACCACTGAGCATCCACGTTGAGCGAGGAAAGGGAGTCCTGGATAGCGATGACCAATGGGTGGCGAGGGAAGCACTCGCCGATAGTGTGCAAACTGCTCAATGAGTCACTACAGGTAGTGAAGGATAGTCCTGAGCAGGAGCGGATATGGTCCAGTGCGCGCAAGATTGCTACCAATTCTGCAGTAAAAACACTACAGCCATCTGGCAAGTTACGTGCATCACGCATAGGTTTAAGCAAAACCAGTGCGGCCAGCAACCATGGAGCTATCAGTATAGATCACTTCTGAACCCTGAAAGGAACTAAGGAGACAGGAGAGCTAGTGGTGAAGAGCCATTGGAGGGACAGAATCCGTTGAATCGATTGAGAGATCAAGACAGAGTTGTGGCCGAGAGGTGCATCATGGAGGGGTACGTGCATGAGCAGAGAAGACAGGTGGTAAAGGCAATTGCTGAAGCTCAGAAAAGAGCAACTGAATGTGGACAGCCATGGTAGGCCCACATTGTGGCCGCCGCTGTGGCAGGGTGATCTCCATGTCTGGATAAAGGAGACCATAATTAGGGTGCTTTGGGGTGCAGTGAATGTGGAGCGCATAAAATATCAGATGTTGCTGGCGCAAAACTCGCAGCGGCGGAATCCACGCCTCTGTGAGAAGGCTAAGTACGGGGCTAGTCCGGAAGGCACCAGTCACAAGTCGGACCCCACAGTGGTGGAGGGGGTCTAGTATCTGTAGTGTCAAAGATGATGCACAACCATAGACAGGACTTCCATAGTCTAAATGAAACCGGACCAACGCTTGATACAATCACAGGAGAACAGAGCGGTCTGCACCCCAGGTGGTATTGCACAGACACCTAAGAACATTGACATGGGACCGGCACGTCCTCTTCATCTGGTGCAGGTGAGGGAGCCATGTCAACCGGGCATCGAAGACCGGACATAAGAAGATATGTGGTAGTTCAGTAATCTTTCATTATGTACAGTTATTCTTACAATTCAAAAGCTCTTAATGTATGCCATACAATAAATAAATAAATAAATGTCATAACTACCCCCACTTTGCCCTTTCCTTTTACTTTTCTCCACATTCCTCTGCTCCACCTCAACTGTTCTAGTTCAGTATTTGAAGCCCCATTCTGTGCCTGAAGGGTACCAATCTTCACCTCTTATTCTGCCATCTTCCTGCTTTTTAAGCACACTCTAGATACCCAAGTGAGAACCTCACTGGGAACCCCTTCTTCTGCCCCACTGCACTTACTCCAGTGAAACCATACTGCCCTATAACCACACACCAATCACATGCTGTAGACTAATTTGTGGCGGTATGCACATTTGTCACACAAAGAGACACAATAAGGAATAATTACAAAGATGCATGTGATTGTACACATTAGTGTAAATGAAGAACATCCCACAACTGTTCCCACTTCTTCCAAAGTGGTATCCCAATGTCCATCTAATGTAAGAAATATCCTGTTCCCTCCTTATGCTACACCTACTTCCAATATTATCTTACATGATTCATACCCCAGTGGAAGACCCAGATGCAAGACCTGTCCCATGCACCTGTGTAACAGGTCTAGGTGAACTCAAGTTAATTATTGACCTTTTTATTGATACCTGACTCCACCATGACAATTTAAGAATCATTTAAAGGATCTCTATGACCACTAATGCAGAAAAATTCAGGTCATGCCAGATTAATTGAAGACAACTTTAACCTACCGAATATAAACTGGGACATCTCTGAATTGATTGCAGGTGGTACACACAGGCAGTCTCATGAAGCACCAGGTGATTATAATTAAAATGATGGTAACCTGAGTGCTGCACTGTGGGCTGTATACGTCAGAGGAAGCTGAAACATCACAGAGATGTTCATTAATTGATGTGCTTGTGGAGTATGCTGGAAAGATAATAGTTCCACATTCTGCCACCAGGTGAAAATATGGCAGTAGAAGCATCAGAATGTGAAATATTTCCTTTTTTGATCTCAGTATGCTGTTTTTTGCCTGACAATGCATGTTGATTTCTTTTGTGAAGTGACTGTTGGTGGATAGAGTCAACAAGGTTGAAGTTTCCTGTATGAATGCTATGGCTATTGAGAAACACATGGCTGGTAAAGATATTTTTTTATCAGAATGGCAACAACAGCAGCTCTGCAGTGTGGGAATATGGCTAACAAATATGAGAAAGAGATTTGAAAAAACAGAGAGGGAGGTGCCCCAGTCCCACAGCAGTTACTGATTAAGTTGCTCTAGCTATAGCCAAATTCTGCAGCCACTGCTCAAGCTGTGTCACAGGAATTGCCTCTCCCATTATCAACAGTTCATAAGATTTTTCAGTGTGTTTTACACTGGTATCCCTACAAGATTCAGAATGTGCACCAAATGGAGCCCCCAAGATAGGCTACAACTCTATGAATTTGGTCTTCATATTTTGTCTCACCTGGGAATGGATGACATGTGACCAAGAAGTATTCTGTGGATATAAGACACACATTTTACTCTGCACGGTGCCATGAATGCACAGAAATGTCGCACATGGGGCTCTACTCTGCCACATGTTGTGTAGGAACATCCACTGCAATCAGCTTACCCGATTGTGTGGTGTGGTTTCATGAGCTCTTTCATTCTCGGCCCGATTTTGTTGGAGAAGACAACACCTCATAGGCCTGTCAGCTGTATAGTGACACCTGCACATTATAAGGACCTCCTTGTGAAACACACGAACCCAGCTTTGCGAGAATGCAACTGTGTTCATATGACTACTTTCATGCAAGATGTGGCGACACCAAATGTCGCTTGCCAGGTGAAAGGTTTGCTTCGAGAAAACTTCAGTAACAGGAAATTTCAAGATGTGTGGCTTTCCAGATGCTCAACCTAAACCCACGAGACTTCTGGATGTGACAATATCTGAAAACATGTCTATCAGGGATGTATCTGGACTCTTCCTGATCTTAGGGATAGCATACAATGACTTATCACTCTGATTACATTCGATATGCTGTGAGAAATTTTCAATCATGCTGTGTTATGGATGGACCATGTTGCTGAACCATATTTAACACATGATGTAGCTTGTGTTCATTACCTAATAAACATGGCAGAATCTCCATTTATCAAGTGCTTGATCATTTCTCCCCTTTTCCTGTACCCACACCACATTCTGTCTGCTTACAACACCATACTTTTACCTCGTGGCAGAGACTGGAACTATATTTTTTTCAGCATGTTCCACGAGCGCTCCAATTAATGAACATACCTATGATGTTTCAGCATCCTGCAATGTATACAGCTTGTATTGCAGCACTCGGAACACTGTCAGTTTAATTATAACCACCCAGTACTTTTGAACACATTCTCCAAAAACATGTCCCAAGCAGCTAGTTCTAGAGCACAATGGAAATATAGCAGATCTTGTAGCTACAAACATGCCTGACCTTATTGATGGTGCCAGTATAGGGACAGGGACTAGTAATCACAATGGCATAAGCAATGATATTAAGTTAATAAATCCATCAAGTAGACTAGAAGAGTATGTAAGCAGTTGTTAGCATCCCACTTAGATGATGACTGGACATAATTTAGTACCAATATGATGGGCATACAGGAATTATGGGCAAGGTTTAAAAAGATTGTAAATTACACTCTGGAAATATGTGTCGAGTAAGTGGATTAAGGATGGGAAAGACATACTGTAGTTTAATAACAAATGTTGACAGGCAAGAGTCAGTAGAAATTCGTGCACATGTAAGAAGATAGAAGCATGAAATATACAACAACTACCACTGTCATACCTTGCCAAGAACCCGAGAAAATTCTGGTTTTGCATAAAATCGCTAAGTAGGTCAAAGACGTCTATTAAGTCACTCACTGAGAGTCTGTTGTGGCAATAGAGGACACGAAAAGGAAAGCTGAAGTTTTAAATTTCACATTTAAGCAATCATTCATCCAGAAGGATTATACAAATATACCATTGCTTGTTCATTGCACCGGCTCCTGTATGGAGGACATAATAGGCACCCCTGGTGAAGAGAAGCAACTGAAAGAGCTGAAAACAAAGAAGTCACCAGATCCAAATGGAGTTTCAATTCAGTGTTATAGAGAGTACTCTACAAAACTAGCCCCTTACTCAGATTGTATTTATCACAAGTCTCTCACCCAGTACAAGGTCCCAGGTGATTGGAAAAAAGCACAGGTGACTCCTGTACATAAGAAGTGTAAATGAAAAGACCCACAAAATTACTGACCAGTATCCATAACATCCATTTACAGCAGACTCTTTGAACACATACTCACTTTAAACATAAAAAAATTCCTCGAGATGCAGAAGCTTCTGCCCACAAAGCAGCACAAATTTAGAAAGCATCACTTGTGTGTAACTCAACTTGCTCTCTTTTTGCATGATATCTTGTGAACCAACAGGTAGATGAAAAGCAATAGGCAGACTTAGGGAAAGTGTTTGACATGGAGCCTAACTGTAGACTGTTAAAGAAGGTATGAGCCTTCACAAGTAACAGAACCCAGTGTGCTGTCCTCAATTTTGTGGGTTCATTAGAGACATGGGTATCAGGGAAGTGTGAAAAGACTGCTCTCATTCTCTGTATACATAAATTATCTGATGGACAAGGCCCAGCAAGAGATGGCTGTTTGCTGATGACACTATGGTGTACAGTGTGGTGTCATCACTGAGTGACTGTGGTAGGACAGAAGATGAATTAGACAGACTTTCTAGTTGGTGTGATGAATGGCAGCTTGCTTTAAATGTACAAAAATCTAAGTTAATGCAGATGTTTAGGAAAAACAATTCCATAATGTTCGAATAAAACATTAGTAGTGTGCTGCCTGACACAATCACATTGATTAAATATCTAGGTGTAATGTTGTGAAGAAACACAAAATGGAATGAGCGTTTATGGACAGTAATGGGGAAGGTGCATGGTCAAATTTGGTTTATAGGGAGAAATTAAGAAAAGTGTGATTCATCTGTAAAGGAGATCACATATAGAACACTAGTGTGTCCCATTCTTTAGTACTGCTCGAGTTTGGAATCACCACCAAGGTGGATTAGAGGAAGAAGGTGTTGGAGAAATTCAGGGTGGACTGCTATGTTCATTACTGGTAGGTTCAAGGAACACGCAAGTATTGAAGAGATGCTTTGTGAACGCAAATGCGAAATCCAGGAGGGAAGAATATGTTCTTTTCACAAAACACTATTGAGAAAGTTTAGAGAACCAGCACTTGAAGCGGGGTGCTGAACTATTCTACTGCCAACGACGTATATTTCGTGTAAGGACCATGAAGATAACAGACAAGAAATTGAGGCTCGTAAGGAGTGTGAGTGGAACAGGGAAGGAAATGACTAGCAGTGGTAAAAAATACCTGATACCATGTACCATATGGTAGCATGCAGAGTATGTATGTAGATGTAGATATTCCAGTCCATCGCAACTCAGGCATATCCTATCCTATTACAGGCATCTGTGAAGACACACATATACACACACACACACACACACACACACACACACACACACACAAATCATTTCAAGTCCTCTAAAAGTGGACCTCTTCTACTCCAGGTTCTTTGCTTTCCACATTTTGGTAGGAGTTAGTATGCATAAAACCAAGAAAAAATCTCTAGTAAACATAGGCTCTAAAATGCATTCCTTAAGACCTATGAACACTTGTTCAGGAGAAGAGATGTGTTTCCTGACAACAAAGATGAGCAAGTGCTCATACCTCTTAAGGTATGCACTTTAGAGTACATATTTCCCCAGACAATTTTTTTTTCTTATTTTGGCCCACACTATCTTTTCCCAAAACAGGAAAAACAAAGAGCTTGCACTAGAAGATTTTCACTTAAAGCTTTTGACTCTGTCATTTCTGGACCAGAGTGCCTTAGCTGAAATTTATCCATTTACCCTACACTTCTCTATCATCCCCAAAAGTTTGTAACATCAACATGGTCTCATCCTGTATGTAGCAGTTCAACTCCAAGTTCAACACAGCCTTATGTGTTGAAATGACCACGGACCAACAGTCCACAAGAATAAATGGCTACTGTCAAACTGATCAATGGCTGTTTCATAACCCCTACCACCTGAATCCCCATCCCCCCTGAATTATATAGATGGGAATTGTGCTTACAACACATCTTTCAATCCTCCTGTGCTCTATGTCTTCTACTCCCTGTGACACATTAGTCTCTACCATTCTCCTAATGACCCCAATTCACTCATTCTACATGCTACTCCCCCCCCCCCCCCCCCCCCCCCCGTAAATTCCATCTTCCACATCTCTGTATGCCAAATGCAAGTGCCTTTGCCTGTACCATGAACTGCTCATCAGTGCCATATCCCTATCGCGTCTACTTGCTGCCTCCCTATCCCAGGCATCAGCAGGCACCTTCCCTCCAATCTGTATCTATATCTACATCCAGTCTCTGCAAGTCACTATATAGCGCGTGGCAGAGGGTAGTCTGCACCAACATTAGTCATCACCTCTGGTGCCCTGATTCTCCCTTCGTCCAATCCACTTCACTCTATGCTCCCCTGCACCCAAGTCAAATTACAGCACCACTACAATCGAGTTTGTTGGGGCAATATAGCAGTGTGTGTGTGTGTGTGGGGGGGGGGGGGGGGGGGGGGGGGAGGGGGAGGGAAGGTGTGGCGCGTGTTCAGGTACTAGTTAGATCTGGAGGAATACATTGTACAAAAGCTTAGCAACATTTTCAGCTTGGTCTGTGTGTATTGACTGTTGAACATGCCTCAGCTACACAGTGAGCTGTTACCTTTAATCCTTCCATTAACGAATAGCCTTCTATAAACTAAACTGAACTCAAACCTACAGTAATTCCTGTAGATAAAGTAGATGAACACTAAGTATTCTCATATTTAGCCTTTTAAATAACATGTAAACCCACGCAAGTAAATTCAGAAGATGGTCTTCCCATGTTTATTGGAAACAAATTTTAGCGTCAGTGCATTTTCCATTGATGAAAACTTTTAACTTTTCAGAAATAACACAAATGGAAATATGGGACTTTGTTAATGTAAATAATTTAGGAATAAAAGAGAACACTCACCAAATATGAATAGTGGATTGTAAACACACCAGAGGAGTGGTAGCTGGCAGCTCAGACGGAAGCAGCAGGTGTAAGGGATAGGAATGGAACACAGACACTGGAGCTGGCGAGTTCATTCCGTGCACAATGACGATGACTGGAACATGACGATTGGGAGGTAGTGACATTTAGTGGTCATGTCCACATATGATGCTGCGTAGAAGTTTCAGCAGAGCTGATATATGATATGGCTGATGCTACAGCTGACATAGGAAGTGCTGGGTGGCTGAATCAGGCAGGTATTACACTTGAGTGTTCCACAGGGATATCACCACTGTGACAAAAGATTGGGAGTGGGAGTGACACAGGGATTGACCAGAATGTTGTGTATGTTGGGGGGGCTGCAAAATCCCACTTTAGGAGGGGTGAGAGGGAGCATGGGGATGATGCCCCTAATTTCCATGCACAATGATAGAGAGTCAAAGCCAGGAGGTAATGGGGTGAAGATGGTTGAAAGTGAAGGAAGTGGTTTGTATCATTCATATGAGAGACTAGGCTATAGACAGTTGGTTGGAGATTTTGGTTCACAAAAGTGGAGATTATTCCATTGGGAGTACAGTAACCAGCAACTATAGGGTATACAGGATTGTTGGGCTATAAATTTTGGGAAGCATGTAGAAGGTAGGTGTGTGTCTGTGTGTGTGTGTGTGTGTGTGTGTGTGTGTGTGTGTGTGTGTGTGTGTTTGTGTGTGTGCACTGGATTGGGGGGGAGGGGGAATCAGTTGTGTGATGACAGCAACAGGAAGAATTCACTGTTTCACCTGTACCTTGGGAGTCAATGAGCTGAACGACAAATGTCATACGACTACCATAATGCAAAATGGGCACTGTGTTAATCCACAACAATGTTAATACACTTGTGTCTCACATTAACACACACACACACACACACACACACACACACACACACACACACACACACACCGTGCAGGAATTACTACCTTTTTTCACATGTGAGGAAGTTCCTATCTGTTCAGCACGATCACAATGAGTAAGAGAGGTCAGCAGTTGTCACACATTAAATCCAATCCAAGACAGTACAACATTGTGACATAGAAACACTGAATTCTGTTAGTGCATGTTGCAAAGCAACTGAACAGAAATATATAAAATAGAAAGAAACATTCCACATGGGAAAAGTAAGAAGCAACCGTGGGTTGCGAAAACTGAAATTTGTGTAATTTGTGTGTGTGTTTCTTATTGTGTCGATCTATCAGCACTTTCTCGTTTGGTAAGTCACAGCATCAAGAAACATCCACATGGGAAAAATATATTAAAAACAAAGATTCCAAGACTTACCAAGCGGGAAAGCGCTGGTAGACAGGCACAATAAATACACAAACACACACACAGAATTTCTAGCTTTCGCAACCGACGGTTGCTTCTTCAGGAAAGAGGGAAGGAGAGGGAAAGACGAAAGGATGTGGGTTTTAAGGGAGAGGGTAAGGAGTCATTCCAATCCCGGGAGCGGAAAGACTTACCTTGGGGGGAAAAAAAAGGACAGGTGTACACTCGCGCACACACACACACATATCCATCCGCACATACTGTCTGCTTGTATCTGTGTATGTGCGGATGGATATGTGTGTGTGTGCATGAGTGTACACCTGTCCTTTTTTCCCCCAAGGTAAGTCTTTCCGCTCCCGGGATTGGAATGACTCCTTACCATCTCCCTTAAAACCCACATCCTTTCGTCTTTCCCTCTCCTTCCCTCTTTCCTGAAGAAGCAACCATCGGTTGCGAAAGCTAGAAATTCTGTGTGTGTGTGTGTGTGTGTGTGTGTGTGTGTGTGTGTGTGTGTGTGTGTGTTTGTGTATTTATTGTGCCTGTCTACCGGTGCTTTCCCGCTTGGTAAGTCTTGGAATCTTTGTTTTATATATATTTTTTTTTCTGTTGAGTTGCTTTGCAACATGTGTCCTAACAGAATTCACAAGGATGGAATCGACCGGCAAATGTCAAAATGGGATAAATGTGTCAACAGTTATGGTGACTTTTTTTTTGTATGTGTACTATGTATAACTACATTTTTGGGTTAATAAAATAGTTACCATTACTTTACACCAGTTAAGTTGTGTACACACACACACACACACACACACACACACACACACACACACACACACACCTGGTCCTATGGTGGCACCATCTATTGGTAGAGAGACTGACGCGTGTGCACCGTTTGATGTTGCGTAGTGCCAGGGTGGTTTCATGCTGAAGAGAAGGTGGTCACACAAGTTATCGTCCACTACTGAACATGCAGGTGAGTAAGCAGGGACAACAAGAAGTGATTTGATTTTTGGCAGTGAGGGAGTTGGAGGCCATGAAATGTATGGATGGATGAAGGTTGTGTATGGTGAGTACAGTCCGAGTCGTTCAAGTGTTGTGGAATGGCGCAAACAATTCCCTGAGGGGCACGAGTCACTGGAAGATGATGCTCGTACTGCACAGGCTCATTGTGTCATCATGCTGGAAATGGTTGCGGGAATGAATGCTTTAGTTTTGGACAACTGCAGAATCACCATGGACAAGATCCATTGCTTACTGGGTATTGGCATGGGTTCCATCCACACCATAATGCATCAACGCTTGAACTTTCGAAAAATGTGTGCGCAGTGTGTTCCCCACCAACTGACCGCCAAACAGCGCAATACTCACTCGAATGGCACTGTCTTTGAGCCATCTGCAACGTTATAATGAGGAGAAATACAGCTTTCTGTGGCGTATTGTCACAGGTGACGAGACACTGTGTCACTATTTTGAACCAGAGAACAAGTGTCAGAGCAAGCAGTGGAAATGTGTACCAGTTCTGGTAAGGTCATGATGTTCTCCTTTTTTGACCACAAGGGCCCACTGCTTGTCAAGTTCCTGGAACAGGAAACCACCATCAATGCCCAAGATTATCAAGCCACTTTACAGAATCGTAGACAAGTCATCAAGTCGAAATGCCAAGGCATGTTGTCCAGTGGCATTATCCTCCTGCATGATTATGTCTGCTCACACACTGCCAATGTGGTGAAGATGACATTGCAGCAGTTTCGGTGGAAAACGCTGGAACATCCAACATACAGTCCTGACCTTTCATCATGTGACTTCCATGTGTTTGGACCTGTAAAACAAGCTATTCGCGGACATCAATTCACAACGGACGATGAAGTGTGTGATTGGGTCCAGGCCTGGATCTGGCAACAATCAAACCTGTGGAAGGCTTCCAAGTTTGCCTCACCCAAGAAAGCTCATCAGGTGAAATCAAACATTAAAACAATGCTGATGGGTTTTCTTGATGTGAGAGGAGTTGTCCATTTAGAGTTCATCCTGAAAGATCAGGCAGCTAACCAGGCTCTCTACTTAGAAGTTTTGAAAAGATTACGCAACACAGTGTGTGGCGGAAGCAGATTGATTGGTAGCAATCAGGTTACTGGTTTTTCCATTATGACAATCCCCCTGCTAACATAGACCTATGACAATTCTTGAACAAAAATGGTACGACCCCCCCCCCCCCCCCCTCCCAGTATTCACCCAACCTTGCCCCTTACAAATTTTTTTTTGTTTCTTAGAATGAAAATGAAACATGAAAGGAAAGTGTTTTGCTGATGTTCCTGAGGTGAAGAAAAAAGATGGAGGGGCTGCCAAGCATCAATAAAGATTAATTCAAATGATATTTTGGAAAACCTAATGAAAGATTATACAAGTGTACTGGTGCAAGTGGAGATTACTTTGAAGGGGATTGTAGGATTGTGCTTGAAAAGTGAATAAATAAGTTACAAAAAATAAGTTCAGTTTCTGTTAGGTACCCCCTGACAAATAATTGAGACAAACCAGAAAAGCAGTCAGAGAGAGAGTGTAAGTCTAATCATGATTTAAATCAAATCAAGCTGACTCAAAGACAGTTGAAAGTAACACTGTAAAAGATGACTCATGCTAAGTTGTGCCTTGGTTCACATTTAAAGCAACTTTGGACTCATTTCAATAACATACATGTGACCCTACTGAGTCTGTATAAATAGTTTTGAATTTCAATTCGGTAATGTAAAGTCCTTGGTGGAATATAAATTAGTTAAGGAGTAAAGAAATTAACACTACCACATTGCTGAAATTTGAAATAATTTTTTCTGTCAGTAAGTTTAGGTTAATATCAGCAATGCAAGTAATGAGTGCATATAAAATTGCTTCCATAAAGAATGTTAGAGACGATACATAACTAATGCATGAAAATTTTGCATGGCAGAGTAGGAAAGGAAAATTTGAACTATTTGCTGTGAACAGTATGTATACGGAGACTGACAGCTGCCAATAATTATTGAACATCTCCCACAAGAATGTTCTCTAGGCTTGGATAGCAGCAACCACATAATCCATATTAAATTCTGGGAAAACTAGTGGTCACAGTAACATGATGCATTAACTATCTAATGCCTGCAAGTGCTGCAGTGATAACTGCAAACATGTGAAAACAACTAGTAAGCACATGTATGACAATTACTAAAGTCATGTTTATCAGCCAACAGTGAAATGAATTTGTGTCTTAGGGGCTCACTGTTTATGGAGAAGAATATAAATTCAAAGGTCTGGAGTTCAGTCCTAGGTAAATCCTATGACTTTCTTTTTAACATGGAATTTCTTTCTCCTGTGGCAGTATTTATGTTAATGTGCCAAATGCTGAGTTCCACCATGGTTTGGAGTCAACGTTAACCTGTAGGTCCCCATATATCTGGATGGGTAAGTCTATTCAAAGGTCTATGGAACATAGGGAGCATACCATCTCAAAAAGTGCCATTTCTAGTCATTCACTCTGGTAGTCAAATCAACAATGCAAGTGTGTACCTCTGTTGCTATCTGCTTTGTCAGAAACAATGGCTTTATACCTGTAAACTATTCAGATTTGCATTCACACAAAAAGTCACCAAAATCCATGGCTCATGAGTAATATTTGTGTTTTCACCATCCTCAGTTAATGGCTGAGACCAGATGCAGGGTGACATCACAGTCGTCTATAGTTTGTGTTCAAAGCTAAATTGATTGAACCACCAAACAGTCAATGCCAGGTGGGCATGAATTATCACCTGACAAATTATGTTTCCTCTAAGGCATTGGTTATAAAGAAAATAATGACTCCATTATGTTTTGAAACCATACCAGCTGTGTACTTGCTGTTTTCCTACTGTTCTGGGCCACTGCAATGGATAGAATTCTGTGTTCAAAAGACTTAACATCTGAGAATTATATGGTTTCTTTTCATTTTCTTTACAGTTATGTGACTATTTCAATGTTTTTTGGCTGCAGAGAAGTTTGTTGAAGAAGTTTAAGAACTTACTTTGAATTATTTTCTGCCAGATTTACAACATGAAACCTTCAATAATAAATACTTTTTATCTACAATGTACAATTAAAAAATACAGTCGTGTATGAAAATCATGCCAATAGCTAATTTAGTAGTCACCAAATGTTTCTCATGCTAATTTAGATCAACACTGATTCTTGTTCAGATGAGACAAGTTTAGTGCTATACAATATAGTAAATTAGTGAGCTGTGTTCAGTTTCTTAACTAAAGACAAAATTAACCTTCAGTCAGCAACATTTATACAATCGACCCTTTGAGTAATAAAGTTTTAGATGTCAAACAATAGAAACTCGGGATTGAAATACCAACAGTATTAGGAAAAGGATAGATTATTACACAACGTAAAGATGACTCATTGTGTTGCACACAGGTACAACAAAAAGACTGTTTTACATTATTTCTTCAGTGAAGAAAAACCTCTCTCTCTCTCTCTCTCTCTCTCTCTCTCTCTCTCTGTCTCTCTGCGCCTGTTTGCAACTCAACAGGTTATCTTTACGGTGAGTCGCAATCTATTCTTTTCCTAATATTGTTGAAGTGTCAGATACATTTTGCTACCTAGTACAGTCTCTCACAACCCTAAAGTAGTTCTGTGTTCCTAACTGTAAGGAACTTTTCCCTCTCCCCTTCACTAATTTAACATTGTGGGAACAGAACCCCCTGAGTATCACACCCATACAGAGCGTTTCCGAACTTGGAATCAAAAAAGCAAGTTAGACATAATATTAACAGCTAAAATATGATGCATGTAACACATACACCAATGCAGTCTTTTAAAATCCAATGGAGTAGCAAATAAAATGTATATAGCTTACACATTCTAACATATTAAGTTTTTTCATTACTGGCTCGCGATAATCGCAACATGAAATAGAAACATTTCGAAGTCTATTGTGAAGTAATGAAATCACCCTGTTTACTTGCACTGAAAAGTCTGGTTTGGAGCTGAAAATATCATTGTATTCAGGACTGATGAATATGGAGTTTAGTCCCATAAAACAACAAATCATCATCATCATCATAATAATAATCATAATCATAATCATAATCATCATCATAATCATCATTGTAATATAGCTCTGATTGCTGTAACTTCACACATTATTTATTTATTGTTAGTGCATGTGGATAGCACAAAAACAGTAAATAAGATACGATGGTTTCTAGGACATTATTACAATGGGCTTGGTGGTGAAATAGTGAGACATATTTCAGTTCACCACCAAAATAAATTAAAATATTGATAAACTTTGTGTCTTGGAGTTTTTTTCTGAACACAAAATATCAAAAGATGGATATCCAAAATCATAGTTTTTTTAGATTAAGTTAAGGTTGTATAAAAGTATAGCATTTTAATATAAAAATGACAGCTTATACAAAATAACTTCAGGAAATTATCCATTTTACACATATTACAACATTCATACAAAAATAATTTATTTCCAATTCAGTCAATCCTAATACTATAAAGGAAGTTGATCCTCACAATATATTGAATGGTGAAAAAAAAATGGAAATGAACATACAAATTATATTTCCAATATTCTAAATGGATCTCATCCAGTGTTTACTTTCTGTGAATCTGTGTAAAACCAAGTGCAGCTAAATACTATGTATATTAGTGTACATAGCTTAATAATGTACATTATAGGAAGAGATCTGATATGGATACCACAAGGCAGTGCACTCACCAGCATTGTATCTAGCTACACTTGGTCAACAACAATGTTCTTGTAACACCTCCATCTGATGATGAGCCTGGAGTGGCTCAAAAACATGTTCATGGTTGAATAAATCATAAAAAGACAACTGGTTGCATATTTATTACCAGATAAATTGCCAAGGATCTCATATTGCCAACCAACAGTTCACGTCAGCTGTTTTCATTCTTAAAACATTTCGATTTCCATATATTAGGCAGAAATTATTTGACTCTAGTGGGTAGTTCTGAAGAAGTGCAAATTCAACAATCTGTGTGTTGATTGTGACACATCTTACAGCACATTTGGCACAGGTATTTAAATAGCTATATTTTGAATTTGTAGTTCTAAACGATTAATGACCATAAATCTTTTGAGTGAGATGGTAAATATTGTCCCATGCCTAGCTCAATACAACAAGTTGTACAAATTTGAATAAAAATCAGTGGAAGCACTGAAACTGAAGCACTAAGATGAGGGCTCATTTGATAGAAATGTCTCTTCTAATACTCATTTTACTTCAAACCCATATAAGTGATGTGAGTGGGAGATAGGGAGTAAAAAGCTACATCCCATAAGATGAATACCACTAGAGTTCCACTGTTGGTTTCAGAAAACCTTTCTGTTTAAATTATTCATAAAAGGACAGAAAAATACAATTTACATTTATCAGATATAAGGGGAGGGAGGGTGAAAACAAATTACTGTAATTAGCAAAAAATAGTTCCAAATTATACAAAAAAATTTGTAGCATTACAGATAAAATATACAGTTTTATCTAAACAAACTTCAATACTGTTTGCACCATTTTAATTAAATGAAAAAAAAAATTAAAAGCACATACCTACAGTTACCATAGTTCTTTCTTTAAAAAAATCAGTAATAGCTAACAAATGATGCTTTTAAGAATTTATAAAAACACACTTGCTGTAACTTCTCAGAAAATTAAAAAATTAGCCTTTAAATAACTAGTTTCAAGCTGTCAGCTGAATGTATATCTTATTTTAAACAAAATTTTCTTTTGCACACTGCAGGATAAGATATCTTTTTGCACAGATATTATCAGAAATAACTGAGTCTATGCACACCAAAGTGTTATGAAAACTGCAAGATATACCAATCATAAATTTATGATCCCTGTGCTTCACATCACATCACATCACAATATCACTACTTCACATTCCAGATGTATGATGATTCACAGCTAAAAATTTTTTTGTTCTTTTTAACTGCCCCCACTTTGACACTTTACAATGGACTAACCTAGTTTGAATTTCTTGTTTGGTACAAAATTTGATCTGAAAAAGAGAACAATTAAATCACTGAAATAGGTGTGTCAAAAACTGCATCAAAGTAACCATAAGTTATGTTAAGAATTCCTCACTGTCCATGTGCATCAACCAGCTTCAAACAGGAATACCATCTTTGATGTAAAGACTGAATCGTATTGTGTTGATTAAATATGAAGCGTTGTGGATGGCAACTGTTACAGGATAAGTAATGCTCAAATATTTTTGATGTCATTTGCAAAACCATTCTCAGACAAGAAGACAGAACAAATGCAATTTTTTTGTAAAGACGAGAAACAATGTTATAGCAATGCTAATTATCTTATTCGTGCTTTCAAATTATTGATTTGTAGTACAATGAAAGACAATTATATGATTTCACCTACAGAAACAAAACTGAACGTAAGAAATATCTTTACAGTAAATACTGTACACGAGATATCATAGAGCAACCTCATTAAATTAGGATTATTGGGTCAACAACAAAGTAGCTCTAATGAAATTTCATATAGTGATGGAATGTGGACATATCTGAACACATTAACGACCTGTCAAAATTAATCCAAATGCACATGTAAAATTATGGTAAATAGGGTGTAACAAAACAAAAAGGAGCTGCTGTATTCAAAATCTTCCAGAAATGGTGTAAAATGGAGCGAGGCCCACTGAGTGGTGACCGAGTATCAAAATTTGCGTATAAAGAGTTGCATGTTTTGATAAGTGTTTCTAGCAATAATTATTTCTGAGAAAACACTGACTTATCTATCTCCAATTGAAGCATTCTGTATTTCATTGTAAGATATTTTAAACATTTAGTGTTTTTAACAGTGACAGATTATAATGATGGCATAGTGGTAACAGAAATAATTATATGTTTAATGCAAAGCAGACAAAAACTGTGATACAGTATTTGTACAAACTGGGCAAGAATCATGGAATGAACAGGTTTCCATTTTGTGTTTATGGAAGAAATTTAGTGAAATGACAGAAAACTCAAATCAGGGTTTCATACTGGATTTTGACAAAGATTCTTGCAAATGCAAGTCCAGTCTGTTCAACATAATACCATCTCACACTGTGTCTGGTGGTAATATACTATACTATACTATACTACACTACACTATACTATACTATACTATACTATACCACCAATACCACCACCACTATTATGTTTATTATATCTCATGCCTTATACAATGGATGTCACAAGATACCTACTTGTGTGTTTGTGTCCCTGTTCCAGCACAGACATTGGATTGGTTGGTTAAGCAACGGGAATAATAGCAAGGTCATCAGTCAATAGTTCTAGAGAGAGTTCATCTGGAGTCAGTGTCATCAGCCAGAAATTTGACTGAATTGTAATAGCATGTAGGAGTGGTAGAATCAAGGATGAAAACAGTATTAATGCCAGAGATGAAACAAGAGAGAGAGAGAAGTATATAGGTTGGATCAGTATGCAGACCAGAGCTCCCCCAGGACTCACCTGTGGTGAAACATACCTCACCCACATACCATTCCCCACAAACTTGCAGTAGGCCTAAGACAGTAACAGAATAAATAATTCCTTCTAGCTGGGAGGTTCGTGGTAGTACAGTGAGAAGCTAAAAGTGTAAACACAGAGTCTGGGATTATAACAGTTCATTCACATCACATCTGCAAGAATTTAGTGGAGGTAGCTTAAAATTTTGGACATGCCCCTTTGACTCATTCAAATGAACACCACCATCATTACCATGCTACACTCACTCTATCTACTCAGCACTGCCGGGCATTAGATTTGAGTGTGAACGTGAGTCCATCTCAAGCAGTTTCATTTTTCTTGGGTCATTCAATAGTAAACAAAGTTCCTGTACATCATGAGTGTTTAATTTAATAGTCACATTCTACTAAACACTACTAAAAATTATGCTATTTATACTACAAAATGTGACAAAATATTAGTGGGACGTATCTTCTTGACTTTGTGAGGAAAAGAAGCTCAGCAAGAATTAGTATCAAGTATTTTCTACAGGTCTTTATGTCACATCTGTAAGGTGAATAAATGATCTTGAAATACTTACCCTTTAGTAGTAATTACATTTTCAGGTCTATCACGGTTTTCCACAGTCATTGCATCTCGCATGGAAAACTCAGCTCCATTTGGTGAGGAAGCTCCACTGCTGGATACAAATGAAGGTGGACCACTCCACTGTAAACCTGTGGGATTCAAAACAATAAACAACCTACACACGTAAAATGTTAGCAATCACTACACAAAACAAGTTTTATCTCCAATTATTATCACTACCTGCTTCTACAGATAAATTAAATTTAATATCTTTAGTTGAATCTTATTCCACATCAATAAACAACAATTCAAAACATGCAAATTGTGTAAAACTTGAAAGGAGGGAATTGATCCAAATATTGTGATTATTCTGTTTACACAATCAACAGTGATCTCTACCTCTACATATATATTCTGCAAGCCACCATATGCTGCATGATGGAGGTTACCTAGTACCACTACTAGTAATTTACTTCCTGTTCCACTTGCAAACAGAGCGAGGGATAAATGACTCTCTCTTTCTTTACCTCCATACAAGCCTTAATTCCTCTTTTATTATCTCTGTGGCTCTCACACAATATGTATGTTAGCAGCAGTAGAATTGTTCTGCACTCATCTTCAAATGCCAGTTCTCTACATTTTCTCAATAGCATTCCCTGAAAAGAACATCACCTTTCCTCTGTAAGACTTGCATCTTAACTGAACCCAGTGCTAACAAATTTAGCAGCCATCTCTGAATTGCTTCAATGCCTTCCTTTAACCCAACCTGGCAGGCATACCAAACAGTCTAGCAGTATTTGAGAGAGGGGTTGCATTTTACAGACGAACAACACATTCTGAAAATTCTCCCAATATGCCAAAGTTGACCATTCACCTTCCCTACTTCTGTCCTTATGTGCTCATTCCCTTTCATGTCACATTGCAATGTTATGCCTAGATATTTAATTGTTATGACTCTGTCAAGCAGTACACAACTAATGCTGTATTCTAACATTACAGGATTGTTTTTCTTACTTGTCTGCATTAACTTACATCTTTCTACATTTAGCGCAAGCTGCCATACGTCACACTAGCTACAAATTTTATCCAAGTCATCTTCAATCCTCCTGCTGTCACTCAAATATGACACCTTCCATATAACACAGCATTATCAGCAAACAGACACATTGCTGCTCATCCTGTCTGTTGAATCACTTATGTACATAGAAAATAAGAGTAGTTTTATCACATTTTCCTGGGGCACTCCTGATGATAGTCTCATATCTGATGAATACCTGCCATTGAGGAAAATGTACTGAGTTCTATTACTTAATTCAGTTTTGAGCAATTCACTTATCTGACAAATGCTTGTAACTTTGTTAACAATATGCAGTGGGGCACCATGTCAAATGCTTTAAGGAAATCTAGGAATACAGAATATACCCCTTCTCCATGCTTTGGTGGATATCATGTGAGAAAAGTGGAAGTTGAGTTTTGCATGAACAATGCTTTCAAAAACCATGTTTATTTGTGGACAGAAGCTTTTCTGTCTAGCATAAATTTATTATATTCAGACTGAAAATATGTTGAAAGTCTCTGCAGCAAACCTATGTTATGGATATTGGTCTGTAATTTTGCGGGTCTGCTTTTTACCATTCTCATATACATAAGTCACCTGGCCTTTTTTTCTAGTCATTTGGGGTTTTGCACTCTGTGAGAGATTTACATTAATGCAAGCTAAGTATGAAAACCAAACTGGGGTTCTATCTGGACCTCATGATTTATTTGTTTTTCAACTCTTTCAGTTGCCTCTCTATGCCAGACCTCCATACGCAGTCTGAACTATAGTCATCAAATGATGGTATGTTTGTACATTCATACTTAAATGTGAGATTTAAAACTTCAGCTTTCCTTTGGCTGTCTTCTATTGCCACACCAGATTGAATAGAAGCCTCTGACTTGCTTAGTGATTTTTCATAGGACCATAATTTTCCTGAGCTGCGAAGGTATGAAAATGGAAGTTGTATGCTTCGTACATTTATCTTTTTACACATGCACAAACTTCTACCAACATTTGCCTTTCATCATTTGTGCATTATGTTTTGAACTGAGACTGCAACAGTCTCTGCTTTCTCAGTATTTTGTGGATTTTACTATTAAACACAATGGGTATTTTCCAACCTTAATCAATTTACTTGGCACATACTTCTCCAGGGCACAATCTACAATCTGTTTAAACTTTCCAGAATGAGATTTTCACTCTGCAGCGGAGTGTGCACTGATATCTGCCAGGAAGTGTTTAAACTTTACCCATTAATTTTCTATGTCCATCATACTGGAACTAAATTATGTCCATTCATTTTCTAAGTGGGATGCTATCAACTGCTTATCTGTTCTTTCTAGCAAAAATATAGTATTAGCCTTCTTGATGGATTTATTAACTTTAGTAACCATTGTAATTATGATGAGATCATGAACATGAATCACTGACAGTTATTGAACTAGCTGCTCAACACAGTTTTCAGAAAATGCACCCACAACTACTTCACAAGACTGCCTGTCCATACCACCTGCAATGAATCAATCGACATTCCCAGTTTATACTCTGTAGGTTAAAATCATCTCCAAATAATATTGTGCTATCTGGGTATTTCTTCATTACTGAGCACAGAATTTTCTTGAATGATTCTAAAACTGTCAAGGCAGAATTGGTTGACCCATAAAAAATCTATTAATTGAGTTCACCTAGATCTGTTACACACATCAAGTTAACTTCACAGCTGAACTCAGTTCCAAGCCTGATACAGACAATATTTTTGTCAACTGCAATGATCACTACCCCCTCCCATCCTGCATTATCTAATCTGTCTTTTATGATACATGTAACATGACTCGCTAAATATTTCAGAGCTTTCTATGTCACAGTTTGACCAACTCTTGGTTCCAAGAATAATTTGAATATAACATCTTTCCTTGTTACAAATACATCAACTATCTACACCTAACCAAAAAACAAAAATGCTCATATGCACTCCAGAAGTACTATGCTACCCGATTAGATACTTCCTTTGAGTAGCGTACCTGTGGTCTATCAAGGGGAGTCCTGACAGATCAGCAAATGATGGTATATACGTTTTGTCTGTGTTCTCCTGGTCCTTTCTGTATAACAGTTAGCATATTTGGAAGATTCATGAAGTATTTACCCTGTTCAGTTATCTATGTGGATCAGCAAACGAAGAAAAGCACATATTAATTAACTAACACTATATGAGATTTCAGATTTAGTCATTTTTACAAACAGATGGACAGATATACATACAAGCATTGTAGCCCATGAATGTGTGTGTGGTGCGCACGCGCGTGTAAATCTTTCTGAAGAGACATCTATTCTTTATATATTGTAAGTTCTGATTGGATGAGGATAGGGCAGGAAATTGGTATCTGATTTTTCAGAAGTAAACATCCCGAAATGTGTTCAATAATTTCAGAAAACTGCAGAAAACCTAAATCTGTGTGGCCTAGGGAAGTTTGAATTCAGCTTCTATCTACTGCAAGCCTAGTATGTTTATCAGTGCGCCACTGTATTCAGCATGACAGAGACGTGTGTATTTCATAATCACAATGGCAAATAAAAGCACTAATGTACACTATTTGAAGCATATACTGCAATTATGCACAGGAGCAGGTGTGTGTTGTGAATGACAGAGGGAAAGAAATGAAGTTCCAAGAAAGGAAACTATTGCAAAGTGCACACAGAATTTTTATACACATGCAAACTAGTGGACAATATTAATAACTTTAGTTATTTAACAGTGTTTCACCAGGAAAGTAAGTCAATACAAAACAAAGTACAACAACTATAAATTGAAGTAGATGTCACAGTAGCTTGGTTGTCTGTGTTACTGAACACTGGTACAAAGGAAATGGAATTGAATACATATTTTTACCTTCTTATGAATTGGCTTGTTACTACAGCAGAACATTAAAGATGGTTTGAGGCTCATGTATATATGTTAAAAGCGAACTTCAGTTTATAGTTAGAAGTGATATGATTTCTTTGAGTGAAGAAAAACATTCTGAACTCTCAGGAGTAGTGTTAAAAGAACAATTCCTAAGATAGTATATTATGTTGGGGAATCTAACAGAAAGAATTGGGTAACAAAAGGTAAGAAAATAATAGTGACCCAGCCTTCTTACAGTTTTTTCTCTGATACTAAAAGATAACAGAAATTACTGCAGAAAGCAAAAAGAATCTAAAATGATAGGACCATACAGAACTCAAATCAATAACAGCAAAGCCATTTGGAATACCATAAAAATAGTTTAACAGATAATCCCAAGGACCTGGTCAACTTAGCAAACAACTTCTTTAGAAATGTAGCAACGAAACTGCAAGAAAAGCTTCCAAAAATACAACATTTAGCTATAAAAAACTATATGCCTTACACAATGCTGCTGGTACCCACCATTGGGGAGGAAACCAGTATGATCCCTCACACATTTAAGAGTAAAATGACCACAGGTCTATATGAAGTCCCAATTGGTCTACAAAGGACTACATTAGCAGCATTAAAGCATCCCTAACAGACATTATAAATAAGCCATTCTCATCAAGCTGCTTTATGATTACCTAAGGCATGCAAAAGTTCTTCCCAATCACAAAATAGATGATACAGATAATATAGGGAATTACAGACCAGTTCGCTTACTGTCTTCCTATCCAAAAATAATAGAAATTATTCTGAAACACAGTCTTGTGGATTATTTGCATAAATGATAACATCTGTGCAAAGAACAGTTTGGTTTCAGGTCTAAAAAGGGAACAGAAGCTAATATAGCAAAATTTACTGAGCAGGTTTCAGAAGCCCTAGATAAAGGAGAAAAAGTAACAGGCATTTTCCTTGACCTCAGAAAAGCATTTGGCACAGTTAATAATGAAATAATTCTAGGTAAACCTGAAGCTCTAGGAATAAGGGGAGTTGTAAATAAATGGTTTACATCTTACCTAGAAGACAGAATGCGGGGGTCAAGATATCCCAAATTTCAAGTGGCTCAAATTATGTGGTGAAACATCTTTCAGTTCAAGTATATTTGAACTGTTTAGTCCCTCAAGTGAGCATGTTACATCCAATACTGTTTCTCATAAACACTAATGACTTCCAAAAATAAGTCACACAAGGAGGAACCCAAGTTATTTGGCGATGACAGCAATATAATAATTACAGATAAGACAGCAGAAATATTAGAAGTAAAAGCTGAAAAAGCACTTATGGTGGTCTACAACTGGTCAAATAACAATAGAGTAGCTCTTTATATAAAGAAGACTAATAACTTTTACATAAAAGACCTAGTATAATGAAACTTAACGTACATAATGAAACCACGGAATGTGTAGCCGGCACAAAAGTTTTAGGTGTATATGTTGACAAATAATTAAAATGAGATGAATGTATAAGAATACTTAGAAAAAGAATTAGCACAGCATGTTCTGCGTAAAAGATATATTCTGGGGTGCAAATGCACAGAATGTGGAAAGTGTGTTCAAACTACAAAAATGAGCCATCAGAAAAATGAGCAAGAGTCATAAAAGGGTTCACTGCATTGAGCTGTTCAAAAAAAGGGTACTCTGACAGTTCCAAGTGAACACATCAATATGCAGCAAACAGCTCCATACATGATCATCAAATCAGATGCTTGTACCTAGATAGAATGAACAGGGCACAGACCCAAACCACTATGTTTTACCAAGCAGTTAAGATGTATAATAAACTGTCAAGGGAGATTACAGACATGAAGGAACTCTACAAATTTAAAAAGCATCTTAAAAAATATTTATTAAAATAGTTTACTCCATTAAATAGTTTATGTTACATCAAGTTATTACAAATAAGTAATCAGGTTGACCAATTACAAAGTAGACAAAGAGGATGGAATAAGCTTTGCCCCACGTGACGCAGTGATGAATACCTCTGAGTGTGTGTGTGTGTGTGTGTGTGTGTGTGTGTGTGAGTGTGTGTGTGTGTGTGTGTGTGTGTGTGTGTGTGTGTGTGATGCACGCACATGCACCTGTGTGTTATAATTTTATGAATATCTTACACACATCCTGTTCCATTTTATGCATATATATCACAAATGATGCATACACACACATCAAAAAAAGTTTTACATCAGCTCAGTTCAGATAGTTCCACAACCTGGACAGAAAATTCGAATAGTGATCAACTTAAACATCATGTCTGCCCTTTTTATTGCTCATGAATACCTCACATTGCATGTTGTAACACCATACAGTGAGAACTTCAGAGTTGGTGGTCCAGATTGCTGTACACTCCAGTACCTCTAATACCAAGTAGCACATCCCCTTGCATTGTTGCACGCCTGTATTCGTCGTGGCATACTACCCTCAGTTCATCAAGGCACTGTTGGTCCAGATTGTACCACTCCTCAATGGTGATTCAGTATAGATCAGGCAGAGTGGTTGGTGGGTCACGTTGTCCATAAACAACCCTTTTCAATCTATCCCAGGCATGCTTGATAGGGTCCATGTCTGGAGATCATGCTGGCCACGCTGGTCAAGTGATGATGTTATCCTGAAAGAAGTCATTCACAAGATGTACATGATGGGGGCGTGAATTGTTGTCCAAGGAGACGGATTCCTCGTCAATATGCTGCTGATATGTTTGCACTATCGATCGGAGGATGGCATTCACGTATTGTACAGCTGTTTCAGTGCCTTCCATGACCACCAGTGGCATACATTGGCCCCACACAATGCCACCCGAAAACAGCAGGGAACCTCCACCTTGCTGCACTCACTGGACAGTGTCTCCACGGTGTTCAGCATGACTGGGTTGCCTCCAAACACGTCTCCGATGATTGTCTGGTTGAAGGCACATGCGACACTCGGCAGTGAAGAGTACGTGATGCCAATCCTGAGCAGTCCATTTGGCATATTGTTGGGCCCACGTGTAGCGCGCTTCATGGTGTCATGGTTGCAAAGAGGGACCTCGCCATGGACGTTGGGAGTGAAGTTGCGCATCATGCAGCGTATTGCACACAGTTTGAGTCTTAACATTGCGTCCTGTGTGTGCACGAAAAGCATTATTCAACATGGTGGCATTGCTGTCAGGGTTCCTCTGAGCCAGAATCTGCAGGTGGCAGTCATCCACTGCAGTGGTAGCCCTTGAGCGGCCTGAGTGAGGCATGTCATTAACACTTCCTGTCTCTCTGTATCTCCTCCATATCCGAACAACATTGCTTTGGTTCACTCCGAGATGCCTCGACACTTCCCTTGTTGAGAGCCTTTCTTGGCACAAAATAACTATTCGGGCACAATCTAACCATGGTATTGACTGTCTAGGCATGGTTGAACTACAGACAACATGAGCCGTGTACCTCCTTCCTGGTGGAATGACTGGAACTGATCAGCTGTCGGACCCCCTTCGTCTAATAGGCACTGCTGATGCATGGGTGTTTACATCTTTGGGCAGATTTAGTGACATCTCTGAAGAGTCAAAAGGACTGTGTCTGTGATACAGTATCCACAGTAAAAGTCTATCTTCAGGAGTTCTGGGAACCAGAGTGATGCAAAACTTTTTTTGTTGTGTGTGTGTGTGTGTGTGTGTGTGTGTGTGTGTGTGTGTGTGTGTGTGTGTAATGATGTCATCCACACAAAGAAATTTTTCTATAGGCGAATGAATGAATAAAATTTAAAAAATAATAATAAATAAAATCAATGTATCATTATGACTGTTAGGTTTTGTGAGTGACACTTGAGACATTTAAGGCTAAGCACAAACTGAGACATGTACAGCACATGTGAAGTGACACAACACTAGAGCAAGACTTGCACATTCCGCATGTGTCATGCAGGTCTTGCACATTTTGAGATGCTTAGACATTCCTTGCTCATACCAGGTGGCGATGCACTGCACTGAAAGAATCGAGGTGCATGTCCAAGTAATCTTTCTCAAAGAATTCAACAGAAACTATTCAGTAAAAAATTTAATTTTTACATTAGCTGTGTCAGCTTCCTGATGCAGAACACGTCATCTTGTTAATGGTCACAATAATTGTGACATTTGAATTTAAGTAAGACATTGTGAAAATTTCAAAAGTTTGCACTGAAAAATAGGGAGTCATTGTGATATTGCTTTTGGTGCTTATTACACCACATGTTGCTGCTTATAAAATTTAGGCAACATATTAAATTTCTCATAATTGGACAGATAAGTAATTTACTCACCCAGTAGTGTCAGGGGAACACACACATAGAAGAATTTACTTATGCACGCTTTCAGAGCTAGTGGCTCCTTCTTCTGGCAGAAGGGTCGAAGGGGAAGTAAAAGAGGTGAAGGAAAAGGAGTGGACAGGTTTAGGAAAAGGGGTAGATCTCAGAAAAGTCAACCAGAACTGCAGGTCAGGGGAGACTTACCAGACGGGATGAGAAGGAACAACTGATTGTTGGGGACTACACTGGACAAAATTTCCAAACCTCAGAGCTTCAAGGCAGAAGACAGAGATTACTGCTAAAACACTGTGCATGAGTTAGTAAGAGTGAAAAAGTTAAGTGCATTGTACATGACAGAGGTGGGAGGGGGACGACACAAAATAGACAGGTTGGAAAATGAAGGATGTAGAAAACTAAAACAGACTGAAGAAACGAGTAGTTACTGTGAAAAAATGCTGAGACATAAGAAATTAACATTAATTAAGGCCAGATGGGTGGCAAGAACCAATGACATGTTGTAGTGCTAGTTCCCACCCACTGAGTTCTTAGAAACTGGTGTCTGGGGGAAGAATCCAGGTGGCGTGTGTGGTGAAACAGGCATCCGAGTCACGACTAGCATGTTGCAAAGCATGCCTCTGCAACAGGATATTGCTTGTTGCCAGTATGCACCCTCTGCCTGTGCCCATTCATCCTAACTGATAACTCGGGCAGTAGTCATGCCGATGTAAAAGGCTGAACAGTGTTAACGTAACAGCTGGCATATGTTCTTCACTTTGTTTTAGTTTTCTACATCTTTCATTTTCTGAGCAGTCTATTTTTCTCCATTCCCCTCCCACCTGTGTTAAGTACAATGCACTTAGCTTTTCACTCTTATGAACTCATGCATGATGTTTTAGCAGTAACCTCTATCTTGTGTATTACCCTGCCTTCCACCTTTAAGCTCTCAGGTTTCAAATCTTGTCCAGTGCAGTCTCTGACAATCAGTCTTTCCTTCTCATCCCATCTGATAAGTGTCCCCTGACCTGAAGTTCTGAGTGACTTTTCTGAAATCTACCCCTTTTCCTATACCTTGCCAGTCCTCTTCCTTCACTCCTCTTCCTTCACTCCTCTTCCTTCCCCTTCAATTTTGCATAAATATAACCTTCTTTTAAGTTTGTGTTCCCCTGCCACCCCTTGATGAGCAGAATTTTATCTATCAAAATAAACTGGCAAAAACTGATTATTTCTGTTGTCATATTGAATTAGACTTGGGAGGAGGTCTCTCTCTGTCTCTAATCTTGAGAAAATGATATTTATGTAGCATGTGTGCTTCTGATCACTTGCATGTGAGAACGAAAAATTCATAACAGCCGTAATATCTCCAAAACTGATTGAGATGTTGAAATGAAATTAATGGCTCTGAACACTATGGGACTTAACATCTGTGGTGATCAGTCCCCTAGAACTTAGAACTACTTAAACCTAACTAACCTAAGGACATCACACACATCCATGCCCGAGGCACGAATCGAACCTGTAACTGTAGTGGTCGCACGGTTCCAGACTGAAGCGCCTAGAACCGATCGGCCACCGCGGCCGGCAAACCTTTTGGATTTTTTATTAGAGACCATTTGTCTTTTATTTTTATGTTTAACTTATTCATCATTCTGCTACCAATTTCCAGCTTTACAAACTTCCATACTTTTTTTTTCAGTAAGTATCAGTTTGGAATTATGAGACCACTTTGCTGTAAGCAACACTTTCCTGTATGTTTGCCTACCTATACTGTTTATAGAAGTTTGAGAAAGATGGATTAGACTGGCTGTCTTTTATGAAACTGAAATACTTCAGTGTCCCCTGTCATATACTGGAGAACTTAAATGCAAAATTTGTGACATGACACACCATTGTTTTGAGGGAGTTGAAGTTCCTCGCTTGCTCACTTTGTGGACTTCCGAGGGCTCTGTATGAACACGTCTCGCTTATGATTGACATTTTCATCAGATGTGCATGGCTGACCAGTGCTCTTCCATTTCCATATCCAATGAACTTCCACAAATTTTGTATGCCAGTATCAGTCTGATTGTGCAGAAGTATGTTGCACTTGAGCAATGGATTGACTTCACGCTAATTCCAACATGAAAACTGATTTCTCTTGTGGTGTAGTTGCCATGTTGCTACAAACAAACAGCAGTACAGGTGTGTCAAAACTTTGAACCTCCCTCTATCTAATGCCATGGGCAATGTGTTTACATCTTTTATAGTTAGTCTGTAATAAACAACTGAAATCTGTTTTCTCTTTTTGAATCACCCAGTACATTTCAACACATTAAATATATCAGGTCGCCACACTCTTTCATGATACTGACATTTTCAGAATAATACTAAGCACATCCTTATTAGTGTAGCCTGTTTTATGACAAGTATACTGTTGCTAATATCATGTATGCAAACACTGAAATGCTTTTTCTTGTCACTGTGTCAATCAAAACATTGTCATTCATAGGGGTTTCTCAACAGTTTCTAGCTTACAGTGAGAAGGTGATGTCCGGCTGCATGTAGGATAGTGTGTCCTCTTAAATCCATATCCAAGAAATCAAAGTGAAACTTACATACTTAATATCTTGGACACTTTTTAACAGGCATAGAGAGAAATTCTGACTTTTTGAACATTTGTATCAGATTTTTCAGATACACCAACATACTAGGCAGTATGTAGACAATCTTGTTTCACTGTATAATATTTAAAATTTCTTGCCTTGATTCTTGGTCACAATTTTATAATATTCCTTACTAATTTGCTACAATCACAATGAACCATATATCTCTTCCTGCAATTTCAAGACATTATGGAGGCAGGAAATATAAGCCAGTGGTGAATGGCTCACCAGTCAGCTTAAATGGTAGAAAATGGAACACTACTCCATGACCATAAAGTTCAGAAGTAATGAAATATTTTCTCAGGCAGCTAATACTACCACTGACCACATGCACATTGTCAAAGGAAACATGTGAAAAAAGATCATGAGCTCAAATGGCAAAAAAAGAAACACTATTCCAGTAGCAATATAACATTTTTTTCAGATGGCTAATACTACTGCTGCCCACATGTGCATTGCTAAAGGAAACATAGGGGGAGACTGCTTTCCCACTCCACACCTAACCTCTTCCACAGTGCTAGTGTGGTGTGTGACATGAGAAATTGTGCCACAAACAAAACACCATGTGATCCGCCAGGCATGCAACTCACCTCATTACCCAATTGGCATTCTCCAACTTGAACCTGTTAAGTTACAAAAATGCACATGCCCTGTGCTGCACCACATATGCTATGAATCTCTCAATTTGCACCTAGCCTTACAGATGAGGAATTGGTCATAGAAGTATGAAGCATGTAACAAATAAAACTACAAATGAGTCAGAATTCCGAAACATGATTTAACCAATGAAAGTACTGAGCAACATAAGACCAATGAGGATTCATCTTGTGGCACACAACTACTTGGACATATACTTTTACTTCAATATCAGCCACCAAAATTTAGGATAACAGCACATTCCAATACATGAATACAGTACACATGGTTCTGCCAAAAAATGAATAAATTGCTTCTAGATGGCAGTAAAATATACAGTTTTGTTGCAGTTTTTGAAATTTCTGATTTATGAGAGCACCAATGCAACATGAAACTTCGCGTGAAACTTGAGAAAACATTAAGAGAAACAATAGCACTTTTGAAGAAAGCAGTGTTATGAAAGTATCTCCTAACTCAAAATTTGTCATCAATCAACTGTAGATGACCCTTAACAAGGAAGCCTTCCCATCACAAATTATTGCTCTCACATTCATAAAATCGAGAAACATTAACAAACTGGCAAAGATCAAACACCAGTGCAAAGGATGATCATGGGGCACAAGGTTTTGGTTTACAACTATAACACTAAGACTGGTGTCCAGGCATCATAGTGGGTCAGAAAAGTATTTTTACATCCCAAAGTAGCACAAAGATAAAGCTAACAGCTATATTCCTGATGTAAATGGAGTTGTGGGTTTGGAATTTTTGCCTCCATGTTGAATAGTCAACATTTTTGCATACGTTGCAAGTGCCAATTTTAAAAAGAGAAAAAGAAAACTGCAATTAAGGCAATAAAGAAGTTCTGTCCCTTTTCACAACACTGATGAAATTATAATGGATTAATCACTGGCATGGATAGACACTCAAAAAGAAACTTCTGAGTACTGAATGGCAAAGTGGCAAGGCCATGAGACACTAGTGTGAATAGATGAGCTGGAGCACTTTGAAGCACGATAATGTAGGTTGGATAAAATATTATTCAAAAAGTTCAAAAATTTTTAACAATCTGTGTTTGACCTATGTCACACATGTTTAACAGCTAACAACTTAGAAACAAATTCTCGCTGACTCCAAGATATATAGTGTGGTATAAACCTGTTGTAAGATAGCTTCAATTTCTTAAATACAATCACTTTCTAGTTTTGTGTAAGGTTTACATGTTAAAATCAGTCCAAGCATTGGAACATATTGTGTTTGTGGCAAATGGAATTTGGTAGCAAGATATAAAATTATATGATGAAGACTTAGGGAACATGTTACTATTATATCGATAAGAAGTGGCACATTTATGGATGTGAATACTGTGAAGATGAACCATTTACATAAAGATTAATCAATAGTAATTAGTATTAAAAATCTTGTTTGCAAAAAATAATGAAAATTGAGAGGAGATCCAAAAGTAAAAAACATGCTGACACACAAAAATGGTAATTTGCCATTAGTTAACCATTCTGAACTTCATTATTGAGCCTGAAATTTTTTAACAAGGTAGAGATACGAGTTAAAAAAGAAAACAAATCAGGAAAATAGGTGGTATTGTGCTGATACACTTCCTGGAACAGCTTGCTAATCACAAATATTATGACACCCTTATTCAATAACTGATTTGAGTGAAACCACACCAGAATTTTTCACAGAACAATTTCTTCTCATGCAACTACCTCCACAGACAAAATTACTTTCCTACCTGACCCCCCCCCCCCCCCCCCCCAAAGCTTCCAAACTATATGAACTCCATTTTACTCTGTGAAAAAGAGAGAGAGAGAGAGAGAGAGAGAGAGAGAGAGAGAGAGAGAGAGAGAGAATTGTTCAAGTAATGAGATACTGAAGGGTCAGGGTCACTTTAGCCATATACCAGGCCAGCTGGTAAGGGAGGGTGGGAGGATTGCAAGTTCTGGCATTTGCCTTACAATGAATGGAAACCTCGCCAAAAACTCAGTTAGGACTGCAGGATGGGAACAATTACTTTCTGTGATGAGATATAACAGACAAAGACAGAAGTATATGAATGTGTATTAACCATGTACACACTCCATAATTCTGATGATTTACTCAACATGTCAAACGTATGCTCTTTGACATAAAACCTGTCCAGTTGCTGGTCGCCACAGAGTCCACATCCACATCAATCATGACAGCTGACAAATAACGTGGCCATGCTGATAATTATCTAAGTCTGGCTATCTGGATAAACTGGAAACACTGTAGGCTGTGGCAGTTTCTGAAGAAAGTCTTGTCTGCTGTTCAACCTGTTGTGTGACATCTACTCCTCCTGCAGTCTAGTGGTAATCCACATATTGCTTAAATGCAACATCTGGCAATCGAGAGTACTCGTAGCCTACATTTTTATAGAATCTTTCATTTGAATATGTACGTTATGAGTGTAATGGCTACACCATAGCCATAACATATTTCACTTTCTAACACATCTATAATAACACTTCTCTCGAATAACAATTTGCAATAGATTTTTTGACAGATTGACTGCCTCTGAATGCCGCATGTGCCTGAACTTTCTCAGACCCATTAGCATGGAAGTGATAGTTGCTACAGTGCTGCACTCCTCACCATCTGTCAAAAGACCTAGCTAACTCTGGATAGTATAAAATGCTTCACTGTTGCTGAAAAATGCTCCACAAAAATATCTATGACTTGCATTTCAGGCACAATAAAAATGGAGGCAGACAATCCATTTCAATACACTGAGTATTGTTTTCCATTAATATGCAATATACAAGTATGGCTTAAAATTAATTATATAGTCTGTGATCCAATCAGAATACCTCACTACACTGTTACATGTTATTATTAGTGGTTTATATCTCATTTTTTTCCTTTTAGAAGTGATTCTTCATGCAATTTTTTCATCAGGAATTTGTATGACATTGTCAAGCCACAGTGATTAAGTGTAGTGTAGTGTAGTGTAGTGTGTCTTACTGTCATTGTTTGAATCCTTACAGAAAATGTGTGCAATGAACTATGTGAATATCTTGCAGTGCATGCTCTATAGCAACACAGAACACTACACTGTGTGAGGTCCCTGTATGGATTCATAGAGAATTCAAGACTAATTGAAAGTGCTACCAGTATTTAAAGTATTCAATTAGATTTGAAATAACTGCCAATTTTTGAAATTACCCAGACTGGAAGAAAGGCTCTAATGCTAGTGTAGGTGAACATCTACAGGGGTGCTTAATTGTTATTACAGAGATTTAGCACAGAGGAACAATATTAATCAGTATTTTCACTTCATAAATAATGCCCTTTCATGTGGGACCTACATGACAATCAAAACTCAAGTTAGTCACATTGATGGTTGAGCCAGAGCTCTTCAGAGACTTTTGTACAGTGCTGCAGCAAGCTATTCATAAAGCAGACATCTGTGACCATTAACAGAGCTTACTGAGCTGAGCTTTTGCGAAGACTAAATATGAAAAAGTTTTCTTCAGATGCCGTTAAGGATTTTTTCCTAGCAATTTGCAACTCCATTATATGAAATGGAAAATATGAACTTTGGGTGCATTTGTCTGCACTGCAATGACCTGACATTTTATATTTCCCATGCACTGCAAGATATGTGCAGAACCACTGACTGAACGAGACACTGCTGTGAGTAGGTACTTCTAATTGCAATATTGGTCATTGAACCTCATAAAACTGTATTAAAGACAAGAACAGTTCTTACATATGTGAGATATGGCATTCCTGGAGCCCAAAAATTAAATTTTATGTCTCAGTGATTCATCTTACTTGACGTGTATGTAGCATAAGTAGCCAAAGTGGAAGTAAATGCACTATCAAGGGGCTGCCAAAGATTTGCAACGATACTGCAAAGTCTCAGCTGAGCTTGAGCTAGAGGCAGCTATGTAGTGAAATGCTTGTCATGTTCATTGAATATGGGTTCTCCGAAGGGAGGTATGAGCGCTTTTGGTTTTTAAGCAGTTTTATCTCCTGATACTTTGTAATGTCACTTTTCAGGCTATCTATATTTAAGGCATTTAATTATATTTAATCTAGAATTCTTCATTTTTTAAGCTTATCAGTGTGTAAGGAGAATGTTAATGTCGGTATTAAATAATTTCAGGACAGGTATAACACAGCTAGTGAGATTCGTTTCTACCCATGCAGCAAATGGTATGTCAAATACTAATGTATACATTTTTCCATCCCGGTTATAGTGTTCCCAAAAACACGAACAAATAGAACACTTTGTGTCTATGTGCAGTCTTGTGGCACATACAAATACGTTCACGATGTCATGAGAATACAGAAGTATGTTGGTTTGTATGGAAGCATGAAGAAATACAGTTAACTAAAAGAATCTATATCTATGTCATTTGTGATGAAGCAAGTTGGGATAATTTTAATTCCCCTCTTGTTTTGCCATCTGCCTCCTTAGATTAGTTTTGTTACTTTTAACTATTTACCATTAGCAAACGTGAATATAATCTGCATTTCCACAAAAGAGAAAGATTGGCCCTCCGTTTTAAGGAATATAACACCAGATGCAATTTTGTGCTTCGTTTTATGTATGTAATTGATGTTCTAATTTATTTTGACTATTCGTAGTTAGTATCTTTTGTTATAGGGTGAAATCAGTAATTGTTTCATAATATAAATTCTATTTTTGACATATAAACAAATATAAATTCTGTACTAATTATAGATATTTGGAATACAAAATTCTAGCAATCTTTAAGTATCTACTTGGCTCTAGTCAGAAACATGTTACCAAATCCAGCCATTCATTAATTCCAAAGTAATTAACAGTTTTGTCAAAAGTATTGTTTATATGATGATGATTATTTTTATGATGATGATGATGAAGTCCCATACTCCGTGACGGAGCTTAGGGGAACGACGCAGGATGATGGGTGGATGGATATGGTGTTATGGGCACTCAACAGTGTAGTCTTTAGCATCCGAATGGAAACAACAATGGACGAGTGACACTAAAACGCAGCAAGTGCAAAAGTAGGACTAAAGTTAAAGATGACAGTCTACATAGGCAGTGTGCACGTCAACAGTAGCCAAGTAGAAAGCAGCACATAAAGAGGAGAACTGCAAGAGAACGTGAGGGAAGGAGTTAAAATGAAACACATAGCACACGTTTGGAACTGGCCTGTTACAAGAAGAAAAAGGAGTGGTCAGCCATTCGGCACCACACTAAAAATTCCAACCTAAAATTTTAGGCTGAAGCCCAGAAACATCACAGTACCTTAAAACTTTCTCGGCACTCGCCTCATCATCGGCTTAAATCGAGGGCAGATCCCCACTAATATTAACTTTCGCCCTGACAGAATGATATAAATCACACTCAACTAAAATGTGGCGTACAGTGATTCGTACGCCACAGGCATCGCACAGCGCGGGTTCCTCTCGCCGTATTCAGAAGGCATGTGTAAGTGGACAATGCCCTATGCGAAGACGTGTCAGGGTCACTTCGTCACGCCTAGGTGACCGGCAGGAGGAACACCATGGCTGGATGGTGGGTTTCACCAACCACAGCTTATTTTCCCTCACCGCCAGCCATTCCTCCTGCCACAATTGTATATACTTCCGCCACAGCACAAAAATGACACCTTGCAAAGGAATAGACAACACAGGAGACCCGGACCGCCATGCTAGGCAAGATCCTAGTGGTGGTGGTTTGCCATTGCCTTCCTCCGACCATAATGGGGATGAATGATGATGATGCAGACAACACAACAACACCCAGTCATCTCGAGGCAGGAAAAATCGCTGACCTCGCCGGGAATCGAACCCAGGACCCCGTGTTCAGGAAGTGAGAATGCTACCGCGAGACCACGAACAGTGGATAATTGTTTATATAACTATGTTTATTAATTTCATGATTTAAACAAATAATTTGGCATAACCCTCATAGTAGAAGAAACTGCTAAAAAATAACCAATTTTTCGATGTACTCAGTTAATTTAATAAGTTAACTTTTAATTGTAATTTCTGTAAATTTAACTTCAAACAATGTGTAGTTTCAGTACCGATTACTGTGATGATATATAAGGGCCCGATTCTTGGTCGTGAGACAGTCAGTCCACGGCCGAGTAACTAGTGCTGGTTAGAACAACAACAATGCTTCAATTTAACTGTGAAATAAGTGTTAAACAATTAGGTCGTGTGTAAAAACAGTGACAGTGTGCTCCATACGTACCTGATTATTCTTCAAGAACTGTGAACTATGTGGTTAGGTTTTACTGCTCGTAGCTATTCAACAGTAAACTATCATAGCAGTCTGTGGAGTTTTGCCTGCAAACTATTAATAAGACTTATGGAAAGTTTAAACAATAGTGCACTGGCCATATAACTAAGTAGTATTGGGGGGGGTTTGTGAACAGTGAAATTAAAGTACTGTGACACACAGCTGTGCACCTGTTGGCTACATGATTTACAGTAGTCTCTGTAGGAATCCACAACCTGTTAAAATGTGAATTCTGCCTCAAAACATGAGACTATTTGATAGACCCTATTTCATAGAAAACTGTATCCACAGGAATTATTTTACCTGAGGTAGTGTGAAATAGCTTTATTTTCTGCATATAAATATCGAAAATGTAACCAATTTTCAGTTATTAGTATTGTACCTCATGTGCAGGCCCAATTTGGAAAGATAATGTGTGTAAGAACATTTCTGCAAAGTAAAAAGTGTACAAACGCATGATGTATCAATATGCTCAATGATTTTGGGATATGCCAACTATGTAAGGTTGAATGATCTATTTAAAATACATGCCGCATAATGCTATGCAGCAGTAATCAGCTGTGAAAATAAATATTTTACAGGAAAGAAATGAGTACATCTGTTTGTTTCCTAAAGCTAAAAAGATAGTATAATGTGGACACTTTTAACATGGCAAATTATGTGGTGGATGTTTTGATCTATGGTCACAGCGAATACCACTAGAGTTTGAGCCTGAACTATACTGTTAACAATACTCTACTAAACTGAAGAAACAGCTGCACAGCAGCCATCCCCAAATGCCTTGTGTTGTGTGTTGCTCATTGCTTTCTTTCTTACTTTTGAAACAAGTGAAACGACTAATCCTGGTCTATCATGGATTTCAATTACCACCCTTAAAGCACCAAAAGAGATTGGCAATACCTGTAACAATGTGTCAGTTCTGCTGTAGGCCGTGCCCTGCTAAAAGGATGCACGGCATACGTTCGATTTTACTTCCATCCTAAGTACCTTGTCAGTTCAATCTGTAGTGTTGTCGAGCATCAGTCACATGGCTATGAAAGCCCACAAAAGGTTGAAATTAATAATCTGCAAATTTTTTTTAATCATCAAATTGGGAAGAAAAAGACAAGTAATATACAGAAACACCTTGATTTGGGGACACATTCGCTTCACTGGCAGGACAATGCTGCTGCTTTTCAACACAAAAATATGAAGAAAATACAATCAATTTCTGAACAAAAAAGTGTCAAAGACATTACAAAATCAAACAGTTAAGTCAGAAAGTTTCCAATCAGCACATTTTTTAAAAGTCTGTTTCAAAGGACTAAGGGTTTGTTCATCTTCACTCATGTAGTGGGACAAACTTTTATATATTACTGCATCTGATCAAAACACAGCAGAAGCGAATGTTCCCAAAAATAGATGCTACATTTTCTGGTCCCTAGTTATGAGACTCAGTGACCAGTATTGCAATAATAGGTACCTGCTCCCGGCAGTGAGTCATCTGGTCATTGGTTCTGCACATGTCTTCTTTAACAACATATGAAGAAAATTTTTACAATTTAGTCTTCTTGTAAGCATGACTCATTAAGCCCTCTTAATTACCACAGATGTCTGCTTTATGAATACCATGATGCATCACTGTACAAGAGTCTCTGAAGACCTGTAACTCTACCAACGATGTGACTAGTTTGAGTTTTGATTGGCATGTAGGACCCACATATCAAAGGATTAGTCATGAAGTGAACATACTGATTAATATTGTCCTCCTGTGCTAAATCTCAATAATAGTAATTAAGCACCCCTACAGATGTTCGCCTACATCAGCATTGGCACCTTTCTTCCTGGATAGCTTCAAAAATGGGCAATGATATCATTTTAACTCTAACTGAACACTTTAAATACCAGTATCACTTTCAGTGTTAAGTTCTCTATGAATCCATACATGGACCTCAAACTGTGTAGTGTGCCTGTCTTGCTCTAGAGCATGCACTGAAAGGTATTCAAACAGGTTATCACACATATTTAGCATAAGGAATCAAATAATGAAAGTAAAACACACTACAGCTCAGTTACTCAATGTGGCTTCATGAAATCATGCTGTACTGCTGTGACCCAGTCTTTGGTTGTAAAAGTATTAGACTTCAACAAAAGTACCAAAAAGTAGTAGGGAAGTGCCTTAGAGCGTTGCTTTAAGAGCCGCAGGTTGGTAGGTGCAAGTGTAGTGACATGTGGGTAACAATAACAGATGTGCCAGAGAATTGTACAGTGAGGATAGCCGAGCTCTGTGGTAAGTGGAGTTACACAGCCGTAACTGTGTAGCAAATGGGGTGGTATCACCACACCAGAGCATGTCTCTTGTTTTCACAAAGGTGACAAGGTGCCTGGTTTCAGTGAAACAACATCAGTGCTACCTAACTACTGTCCGAGGATAGTGAGTTGTACCCAGCATACAACTTTCTTCACATTCCGTTGCCGTGACACCAGTAGGGTGAGGGGCCACAAGGCCTACATGATGCCGAGGGAAGCATTGTATATCAGTATCCTCATGCCGCAAGCTCAGTTGCGTGTGGGGGCAAAGGGCCATACCATAACCTACACAGGCTGCTGGTTTCAGAAATGCAAGGTCTCAGGCAGAAGCTGCCAACCGTTCATTGTCCCCAGCCAAGATCAACCAGCAGGGGCTTGCCTGCCTCACTGTGCTATGTACTGAGATCAATAAGTTCTTCATAACTGTTAACAGCGTTTGCTCCACGTGCTACAGTCTCTCACCATCATTCACTCATCCTCCAGTGTGCCCAGCATGCTACAATGAATTCCTGATGAAAATATTGCACGAAGAATCACTCCTAAATAGAAAAGAAATTAGATATAAATAGCTGACAATAACATTAAACTATATAATGAGGTATTCTGATTGAATCACAAACTATATAATTGATTTTGAGTCATACCTACACCTTGCACTTTAAATATAATACAATACTCAATGTATTTGGCCCTTTTGTCAGGTGACGAAATGCTGGGCTCTGACTGCAGCCACTACCGCTTCCCAGCCAATGGGCCCCAAAGGGTTCTCGTGCATCCATTGTTAAAAGGTAGTCACTTTGCCAACAACTGTGTCACAAAAATGTTATTGGATGGAACTGGTGTTATCAATGTGTCAGAAAGTGAAGTATGTTCTGGCTGTGCAACCCTTACACTCCAGACCTCCATGTTCAGACAAAAGGCAATATAAAAATTTATGCAATTAGTGGTCTCACTCGTCAGATGCATTTAGACAACACATGGATTAGCACTACACCACAGGTCTAAACGTCGCATAGAAGCTCAAACAAAAGACAAAACTTCCTTTGGAAACTGCCACAGCCAATAGTGTTGCCAGTCTGTGCAGACAGCCAGACTTAGATAATTATCAGTGTGCCCATGTTATTTGTCCCAGAGTCACAGACTCTGTGGTAGTCAGTCACTGGGAAGGTTTTCTGTCAAAGAATGCATCTTTCCTGAGAGAGACCTATATTTTTCCTTCAGAAAAGGAAGTAGGTTATCATTCTTTTGCTGTTAACTGCTGAAGGCAGAGTTTTGTCTTCCTCATGTCATTTTCTACATTTCTGTTACTCATAGTTTGGTCATTAATTCCTAGCTTTTCCACTGTCTCTCATCCACGATTTTATTTGCGATTTGATGCAGATAATGCTTAAATGTATCCGATTTCATTTTGTGAGGAAGTACAAGTCTTTCACATTTTCTCTCTTATCCCAAAATATAAAAAAATACTTTAGTACACTTATTTGTGAAGTCTTTGACCCACCCATACAGATGGCTACTTAGTACACTAGTTCACAACCCAGACCTAGATCAAATCCACATAGCAGCTTAATGATCATTAGTTTGGTTTGTTTGTTTTCTGCACTAACATCAAAAACAATTTACATTGTATGGATTTGGTCATTGAAAACACTGAAAAAATCAATAGCTTAAAATTAATTTCTTACATAACAGCTGACAATGAATTTTCTTTTAATCTAATTACATTTGTTTTTTAGTCTTAAATGCTTCTGATTTCTATATATATTATAATAAAGCATTTCTTATATTATTAACTTGTTTTAATTCATGTATTACATCACCATATAAAAAAGTTTTATTTTGTAAATAATCTTTTAGTTTTATATGTTATGGAAGTTTAGTATATAATTCTATGGCACTGTACAATAAATTCTGCTGAGTTTTAACATTATTTTTTTCTGTCCAGATGAAAATTACAGCTGTTTAATAATCATGCACTAAACAATATTTAACATAGTAGTCAATATATCTTTACATACATAACACCAAAAAATATATTCACAAGGAACAGTTAAGATTTCCAGCAAGTTTGATACAGTGAGCCATACTACCACTGTGGGTCATTATACACATTGCTCTTTTCTGCAGCGTTAATATAGCTTGAATGTTTTTCCTATTCACTCCCCCAAAGAATATGCCATGACTAATAACAGAATGAATACAAGCAAAACATACTGATATGTTACATGAAATATTGCATACTGATAAAAGAATTTGGAGGGGAAGTATGCTGTAGAGATTCTGTTACTAAGTATTTTTACATACTCTACCCACTTTAATTGACAGTCAAACATGCATTCCAAGAAATTTTGTGCTTTCTATACATTGTGAATGTCCATTATTTATTTTCAGGTTATTGTGATCTGGTTTTTTGTTTAAGTAGAAATTAACAGTACTTGTTTTCTTTACATGAAATGTGACTTTACTGTTTGTTGTCCACTTACATATACTGCTAAGCATTTCTTCAGCTTTCTCTCTTACTACATTTGATGACTTGATAGTGATCAGTATGTTAGAGGCATCTGCAAACAACGCTATTTGCCCATGCTTGATACTTTGTGGGAAATCATCAGTGTATATTAGGAGCAGTACTGGACCAAGCAGATTACCCTACACTATGCCTCTGTTTATATATTTAGGGTCAGAAGTATGTTGTGTATGGTCCACTGTGTCAAACACTTCAGTTAGATTGAGAGATATATCTTTTGTACAGTTTCCTTTATCCAATGATTCTAGGACTTGTTTTGCGAGATACGCTGTTGCTGATCCAGTGCCTTTCCTTGACTGAAAATCAAACTGGTGATTGGAAGGAGTTTATGTTTATTTAAATAGTTCATAAGTCTATCTTTCACAACAGTTTCTATTATTATTGCAAAATAACAGAATGATGAGGGTGATATATAATTTTTTGTATTTTCAGTGTCATCCTTTGTGAAGAGAGGCAGTAATTTAGCATATTTTAAGTAGTCAGGAAAGCAACCCTGACTAACGGTGATATTGGGCTCTCAATACAGTCCTTAATCAGATAACTTGGTACTTCATCCAAACCTGCTGAAATTTTTGGTTTACAAACTGTTTTGTAGACTTCATCCTTTGTTGTAGGCACTAATGGCACACAATGTAGTATGCATTTATTTATGTTTTTGACATAAGGGGTTGTTTGAAATACACTCCTAGAAATGGAAAAAAGAACACATTGACACCGGTGTGTCAGACCCACCATACTTGCTCCGGACACTGCGAGAGGGCTGTACAAGCAATGATCACACGCACGGCACAGCGGACACACCAGGAACCGCGGTGTTGGCTGTCGAATGGCGCTAGCTGCGCAGCATTTGTGCACCGCCGCCGTCAGTGTCAGCCAGTTTGCCGTGGCATACGGAGCTCCATCGCAGTCTTTAACACTGGTAGCATGCCGCGACAGCGTGGACGTGAACCATATGTGCAGTTGACGGACTTTGAGCGAGGGCGTATAGTGGGCATGCGGGAGGCCGGGTGGACGTACCGCCGAATTGCTCAACACGTGGGGCGTGATGTCTCCACAGTACACCGATGTTGTCGCCAGTTGTCGGCGGAAGGTGCACGCGCCCGTCGACCTGGGACCGGACCGCAGCGACGCACGGGTGCACGCCAAGACCGTAGGATCCTACGCAGTGCCGTAGGGGACCGCACCGCCACTTCCCAGCAAATTAGGGACACTGTTGCTCCTGGGGTATCGGCGAGGACCATTCGCAACCGTCTCCACGAAGCTGGGCTACGGCCCCGCACACCGTTAGGCCGTCTTCCGCTCACGCCCCAACATCGTGCAGCCCGCCTCCAGTGGTGTCGCGACAGGCGTGAATGGAGGGACGAATGGAGACGTGTCGTCTTCAGCGATGAGAGTCGCTTCTGCCTTGGTGCCAATGATGGTTGTATGCGTGTTTGGCGCCGTGCAGGTGAGCGCCACAATCAGGACTGCATACGACCGAGGCACACAGGGCCAACACCCGGCATCATGGTGTGGGGAGAGATCTCCTACACCGGCCGTACACCTCTGGTGTGATCGTCGAGGGGACACTGAATAGTGCACGGTACATCCAATCCATCATCGAACCCATCGTTCTACCATTCCTAGACCGGCAAGGGAACTTGCTGTTCCAACACGACAATGCATGTCCGCATGTATTCCGTGCCACCCAACGTGCTCTAGAAGGTGTAAGTCAACTACCCTGGCCAGCAAGATCTCCGGATCTGTCCCCCATTGAGCATGTTTGGGACTGGATGAAGCGTCGTCTCACGCGGTCTGCACGTCCAGCACGAACGCTGGTCCAACTGAGGCGCCAGGTGGAAATGGCATGGCAAGCCGTTCCACAGGACTACATCCAGCATCTCTACAATCGTCTCCATCGGAGTAGCAGCAGCCTGCATTGCTGCGAAAGGTGGATATACACTGTACTAGTGCCGACATTGTGCATGCTCTGTTGCCTGTGTCTATGTGCCTGTGGTTCTGTCAGTGTGATCATGTGATGTATCTGACCCCAGGAATGTGTCAATAAAGTTTCCCCTTCCTGGGACAATGAATTCACGGTGTTCTTATTTCAATTTCCAGGAGTGTATTTACAGAAATTTTGTTTTCATGATGCCAAAGTAGTTGTTTATATAGTTTGCCAAACCTTTTGGTTCAAATGGCTCTGAGCACTATGGGACTTAACATCTGAGGTCATCAGTCCCCTAGAACTTAGAACTACTTGAACCTAACTAACCTAAGGACATCACACACATCCATGCCCGAGGCACGAATCGAACCTGCAACTGTAGTGGTCGCACAGTTCCAGACTGAAGCGCCTAGAACCGATCGGCCACCGCGGCCGGCAAACCTTTTGGATTTTTTATTAGAGACCATTTGTCTTTTATTTTTATGTTTAACTTATTCATCATTCTGCTACCAATTTCCAGCTTTACAAACTTCCATACTTTTTTTTTCAGTAAGTATCAGTTTGGAATTATGAGACCACTTTGCTGTAAGCAACACTTTCCTGTATGTTTGCCTACCTATACTGTTTATAGAAGTTTGAGAAAGATGGATTAGACTGGCTGTCTTTTATGAAACTGAGATACTTCAGTGTTTGGGACAATTTTTTTAAATACCTACGTCACCTATACGTTTTGTTCCACTTTGATTATGGACGTAATACTTTACAAAAAGTATCTTCAAATTGTAGTTTGAACAGTCATTTATTTTTTTGGATTTTTCATTTGTATCTACCTCTGTGTATACTACTCCCCATGCTTGATGTACTCTTGACAAACATGTGCTGTTTTGGTTTAGAAAATATTCATCTGCAGATATGCATTTGCTTTGTTTTCACTGTAGCCACTTTTATATTTACAATTTGACTGAAGTGGTCAGATAATCCTACATTTGCTATACCCACACTACAGTTTTCTTTGTCTAAATCTATTAATACATAGTCAACACTTATAATTGACTGGTTTGTTATTTTTGTTGCACTGTTAACTATTGACACTAAATTGAAACTAAGCAATGCTTCTTAATAATAAGTCATAGGTAGCATTAGAATTCACTTTATTTATATTTAGGTCTCCACATACGAGGATGTTGCCCTTTGGTGTTTCTCTCATGTCAAGAACATTATTTAGTTTAGATAAAAACCATATTTGTATCTCCACTACGAGATCTATATAAACATATAATAGTAAGTTTTCTACACTCATATTGGCCCCTTAATTGTACTGCTGCCAACCCAAAATGTTTCTCTTCACTGACTGCACACAGATTATTTTCGAGATTAAATGGGTAATTTTGTTTCTCAAACAATGGAAACTCCAGGCAGGAGTATCAACAGTGCAGGGGAAGACAGATTGCTATTTACCACAAAAAAGACATGTCAAATTGCAGACAGCCACAATTAAAAGACACTTACATTCTTTATGGTAAGTAGCAATCTATCTTTTCCTACACTGTTAATTTTGTTTCTTATAATTGTTAACTTTGCTTCTCATAAATACAACCACCTTCACACCTTTTAGATGTTCTGCTGTATGCACATGCTAAATTGTGATACTTTAAGAGCACATGATTAATTTGCGACTCTCTTCACCAATGTTATGTGATACAAAAACACAGCTATCTATAAGCTCTGGATCAATGTCTAGCTGTTGCACTTTATTTGTTAAACACTGAATATTTTGGTGAACAACTGTTAATTTACTACTACTAAATTTCGTGTTTCCCCCGAAAGACTTTTTGAGTTATCAACCCCTTCGGACCATATGAGTTTCCCTTATTTTTCATTATTTTACATATTTCCAGAAGAATTTCACTAAAAGTCATTGTATCTAGTCTATGTAAGTGCACACCATCTCTTCCCTGATATTTGTAACTTAGAAATTTATTAGGGTCTATGAATACTGCTCCAAGTTTGTGGCACTGTTCCCAAATGCTATTGTTTATTTCATCTGAGTAAGCATTACTCAATGATCTTGTGTGTAATATTCCACTGATTACCAAACACGACCTTCTGTACACACTTTTGGCTGAGCAAATTATATTTTGTATTTTGTTTATTATTTCTATCTGGCTGCTGCTTCGGATAGAGTTTGTACCAGCATAAATTATAACCCTATGAAATTTTTCTTAGAGTAATTATTATTACGGGGGCTATCCACAAAATACATTATGTTTTGGAATTAAAAATAAATAAAGTATTGGAAATTTTTTTATTATATACAGATGAAAGCCACACTTAAATACAACTTTTCTACATAGTATCCATTTAAATTAAGGCACTTATCGTAGCGATGGACGAGCTTGGAAATTCCTTCGTCGTAAAATTCGGCCGCCTGCGCCTTCAACCACGTGGTTACCTCTTCTTGAAGCTGTGCATTGTCATCAAAATGCTGCATAGCCAACCACTTCTTCATTGCTGGGAATAAGTGGAAGTCACTTGGTGCCAGGTCGGGACTATATGACGGATGAGGAAACAACTCCCACTTAAGAGATTCGAGAACTTCATGAGTGGCATTTGCCGTGCGGGCCCGGGCATTGTCGTGAATCAGCAAGATCTTTGAGCCCAACTTTACCCTGCGCTTGTTTTGTATTGCTCTTCTGAGGTTGTGCAGAGTTTGGCAATACCTTTGAGAGTTTATTATAGTGCCTCTTTCCAGGAAATCCACAAAAATCCCACCTTTTCTGTCGCTAAAGACAGCCATTACGTGGCTGAAGGCGCAGGCGGCTGAATTTTACGATGAAGGAATTTCCAAGCTCGTCCATTGCTACGATAAGTGCCTTAATTTAAATGGCAACTATGTAGAAAAGTGTATTTAAGTGTGGCTTTCATCTGTATATAATAAAAAAATTTCCAATACTTTATTTATTTTTAATTCCAAAATGTAATGTACTTTGTGGATAGCCCTCATATTTTTGAGGTTGGTTAATTTTGTGTTAATAATATACTTAAAATTTTTGCTCACTTGCCGAGATAGGATGCTAGGGTGAACATCAATATCACAATTCAGAGTTGCTACATTGCTCAACATGGAGACATGAATAACAAGAAATTAGGCCTGCTTCATTAAATCACTTTCACATTTGTGCTTTTCCTTGTATGTCAACGTTTTCCAACTATATTTATTTACAGACTAGCTGAGGTACCCTGTTTCACTCAGGTGATTGTGTGCTAGTTGTAATAAAAGTATACACTCTTTATAAAGTATAATAGGTAAAATTTTTTATTGAAAACATAATCTAAACATTTATAATACTTGTTACGTGAAATGCTTCATTTGTTAGGTCTGCACTTCCTGTAGGGTGATCGTTTCAAGGTGTTTCTTGTAAGGTGATATTTGCGTGGCTTATTTGAGTTCGCAGTCTTTTATTATAAGATAGTGTCACAATTCTTGAGTCTTTAATTTGTTCATTTCATTGTTCTTCAATTTCTCTGCTTCTAATGGTGTTCATTCTCATTTCTTGGGAACTTAAATGTGCTTCGGGCTATTTGTCTATTTCATTTTTCACTATTCTTTTTGTTTTCATCATTTTGCTTCAGAATTGGTAAGGTCTCCTCCTCTTTTATGTTTGGGCACTGTCTAAAATATAAATCAAATTACCTTTTTATTAATAAACACACTAAGTACACTTTACACACTTTCCATGGTTTATTTTTTATTTATATTCAGTCACTTTATCACTTTGACTACTCACACTTCACTGTTTGTCTTTATTCACTCAATGCACTACTTTTTTCGTTCCTCCCTTTGCCACTGATAGGAAACTGATGTTTGAACCCACAACAGGTATTGCTTTATATACCCCTATCAATGGGGAGCCCCACCAGTGGAGAATTCCAGAAAGGCTTCAAATGGTCTTTAATGTTCCAGCACATTCCACAACATCTGAGTGTGTTCTGGAATGTTCCACAATGATTTAGAATGTTTCTGAACATTTTCTACTCTTCCAGAATGTTCAGGATTATTCCCAAACATCCCAGAACATTCTGGAATGTTATGGAATGCTCTCGAATGATGTGGAATGTTTTTGAATACTCTCAAATGTTCTAGAAATTTCTAGACAGTGAAACATCCCAGCCTTTATATCTTCAAAAGCACACCCTCCGGGTAACAACATGAACCTTAATGGGTTGGGGATAGAGAACCACCACACCATATAACTCCCTTGATCGTACCACGATTCACTTCTGAGTTTTAGTGGCATGCACATTGTACACTTACTTTTATAATATAAATACTGATTTTCTGTGTCTTTTTTTGCTGAAATATGCACATGAGAATTTTCACTGGCCTGTGTGAATTAAGAGATTTACTGAGCTTGATCCAAATCTCCAACTCAGAAAATATGATAAAAGAGTACACCAACCTGTGGCTCTACTTCTAGCAGTTTCAGTGAACCAATTTTAATAAAAATCTACACAATTATGTTAAATAGCAACAACAGTTTACCATTTCAAATTCGGTTTGATACCTTTGATAGTTTATGAGCTACAGGAAAGTACTAAAATTCAAAATTTTTCATAGTCAATAATGATATGCAGTTTGTATGCTATTAGAATGTGAGGGAGTGAATGAAAAGCACACGTGAAGAGTGGTTACAAATGTCTGAGTGTAAGTGCATGTGTGGGTGCATACATGCAAAATGTAATTATTCCTTTCTTTTAAGACAAGTAAAGATATTATTGACTGCAGTTCCTTTGGCAGTTCTGAAAATGTATTTTGGCAGTAGATGTAATTTTTCGTTTTTTTTAATAGGGGATCTACCTAGTCATATGAGAGCACGTACATAGCATGGACCAGCCAATCAGAGGAGAATGTGTTTCTATATTCTGGAGCTATGAGATGCACTGTGCTGGCTAAACAATTAGGAAATCTAAACCCAGTCATCAGAGAGTTTAAGAATGTGTTTGTGGCAACTCTGACAATTTTATTATGTTAGAAAAATGAGTCAGTGAGGGTCCATCTGCATGTTATGCTCAGGGTGTTAGCATCAGTTTGTAACAACCAATGATGCATGGTGACACAGTATTCCAGTGGACACTCAGTTCTTAGCTATGGGATTCTTTACTGGGGATTGAAGGCACTAAGACATGGACACAGTTTCTAAACTGCAGAAAAAGGTCATAAGAATAACAAGTACAAGAAGAAGTGGGCCTCATTATAATGAGTTACTTTTTTTTAAAAAAAATGGCATCCTTACTGCACCAGATGAATGCATCTACCAATCTGTGGTGCATATGAGGGAAAGATTACTAAATACTTCATTAGTAATTCTATACATAATGATAGTAGAAGAGCGAATCTGGAGTTACATTTCCCTAGGAAAAACAAATAAAAGCTCAAAACAGCATTTTATATTGGCACACAATTGTATAACAAATTGCCCAAGGAAATTAAGAACATTTAATCTGTTTAAAAAATCAGGTAAAATGTTCTTCTTAAGTAATGCATACTACACAATTAGAGATTACTTGGAGGACTTAAAGAGTAGTGGGTAGTAATGAAAGGAAAAAACACCACCACATTGTAGCATTTCATGGAAAGTTCATGGTTTACTGCTTTCACATGGAAATCATGTGTCAAGATGTAAAATGCATGACAGTAATGTCTGCTGACTCAGTTTTTCAGGTGAGCTGAGGAGCATAGTCGAATGTGGCATTTGTCTGGAGTTGATGCAAGAAGCACAGCAGCATCATCACAGTCCAAGAGTCACCAGTAGGTGGCTTTAGGGTGTGCTGCAGTGAAGAACAAAACTATGCTCTATGCTCATATTACATGTTACCTGAAATACATTATGTGTAAACTGAGGAACATTATAAAATAGGGACTTACCAATGAGGCAGTGCAGCTGTTAAGACACTGACCTCATATTTAGGAGGGCGGGGATACTCTTTCCAGCCATCCCAATTTAGGTTTTCTTTGGTTTTCCTAGATCACTAAGACAAATGCTGGAACAAGTAGCAGTTGTATGCATTACTGGGGTGCCAAAGCACAGAATGAACTTCCCGCAAAATTAATAGTAAACACGATGCAGTCTTGGGACACATGCAACATAGTTAGTTAGTTAGCTCTCTCTCTCTCTCTCTCTCTCTCTCTCTCTCTCTCTCTCTCTCTCTCTCTTTCACTGAGGTACAGAGTGTGTGGCTGTAGAACAGGAAGAGGAGCTTTCTGAGGTACCTTAACTTTACAACAAGATTCTTCCCCCACATAGTTTTTTCTACTTTTCCAAACATCACTGTTGCGTTTCCTTTGGTTACTGCCCACATGAAGTTATTCAATCTGTGTTATGTTCCTTGAAACACACTGATACAAATGTATGCACTAGTTATAGCTTAAGGACTATTGCAGGTATAGTAAACATTATTATCCATCACACAGTCAGTCTTTGTATTTTTTCACAGCCACCAAATCTTCTTACCATTATTAAACTATGCTTCAGACAAAAAATTCTTGGCTAGAACACAAACACATCAGAGTTTTATTGTGTGCAACTGTAAGGTGTGAAAATTCTTATTTAAATGTAAAATAGTGTTAACTGATCTATTCTGATTTCCTTTGTGTCACAAACTTTATGAGCTTATTTCTGCCTCTCGCACAAGCAATTTCAGGAGTCAAACAGTGACATGTTAGACCAATATTATCCACTTCTTTAAAGTTTGCAAAGGCTTCAGTAAGGAGAGTAGTGCAAGAGGCAGTCAGATTTTTTTTATTATCACATAAAAAAGTTACATAGTAAATTTTTTTGTTCAATTTCAATTGCAAGTCAGCCCCAAGTCACATGTAACTTTTTCTTTATACTGACAGGCTCCACTCGACTAATACGAGCAGCTTCAGAAATTATGTAGCCAAAGACCACAAATTACAAATACCAGTCCATGTACAGTGCCACCATCATACAATAATACACAGTATTATTTTTGTAACATGTGGTTCTCAGGTACTTGATTTTTAAAGATGTTTAGGTCTGTTGAGTGAAACATGCCAAAATAAATAAAAAGTTACATGTGATTTGTAGTTGCTCTGCAATTTTCATTTCTAATGGTCATTGTTCCCCCACAGACAATGACCGCACACACTAAATTTTTCGTATATGTCTGAAGTCGTGGTACACACTGAAACCCACATGCCACAATACCATAACACGCTGCTAGAGGAGCTAAAAGCAAATGGTGGAGACCATTGATAAAGTGGGGTATTGTGTGGTAATTTTTTTTCTACATTTGAAAGGCAACAACACTGCAATAATCAATACTGAGATGATGGAAGTGTATGGCAATAATGTATCGTCCCACAGTACAAAAGATATATGGTGCAGATGCTTCCAGTGTGGTCAAATGAGTCTGACTAACCAAGGAAGTGGCACAACATCTCTGTGTGAAGAAACACGAACTGCAAGAGAGCTGGACTCAAATAGTAGTATAAAAAATTGTAAAAATGCAGAGTACTGCATTCTGGTCCTAGATGGGCCAATCTGATCTGACCTACCACCGGGCAGCACACTACTCTCCCAGTCACCATCAGGTTTCTGAAACTCAGAACTGTTGTTAATCGGTCAAATAGCTTCTCAGTTGGCCTCACGAGGGTACGTGCACTGTATGAGTCTGCTCACCGAGGAAAGAGCCCTGGCAGAACTGGGAATTGAACCCAGGTACCCTGCACAGCAGTCAAATGCACTGACCACTTAGCTATGAAGAAATACTAGTGAAACACATTAAAGGTGATAATGGAAAAATTGGAAATCAGTCAGAGACCAACTTCCACATATTGCATGACTTTTGAACATTAAACAGGTTGCCACAGACGGATTCCACGAACAGCTCACACGCAATTCAAGAAGCCTACCCACCAAACAGTGCTGCAGCTAGCACACCAATCATGATGTTTTTTTAACTGCTGAATCACAATGGACAAGTACTGAATGTACCTTTACAACTACAATAGACAGGAGCAAAGCAAGCAGTAGAAGCTTGTGGATAACACTCTGAGAAAGGACAGAGACCCAACCATTGTTACACAAGGTGATGCAAAGTGTTTCTTGGGACTGATACAGTGCGGCACTAATGGATTATGCTCATAAGGGATAAACAGTCACAGGAGCATATTACTAAATATTCCTGACAAGGCTGTTGGAGGTAGAGACGGGACAATCAACTGTTTTTAACAACCGATTGGCCAGTCACTTGTTTTTTCATTTAGTTGGTGTTTTCAGTCAAATGAAACAAACTGAATGAAACTAGTCTCTGTGGCTACATCAGCTATATGACTGTTTTCACTCACCTACTGTGTTTGAGAGGTTTCATTCAATAGGAGACAAATGACTGACTCAGACCTCTGTTGGTTATGGCAGTTATATGAATGTTTCACTCAATCTCCAGTTTTGAGTGATTTTATTTACATACTTCTTCAGCCCTTTCAGTTATACATGAACCATGACAAGGACTAACAATTTTTTTATAAACAAATAAAGTTTTGTATCACAAGGAGATGTGAATAAAAAGTATATTTCTAAAAATATTTTCAAAATATTTGTATTTACTTACTTAAATAGGAATTTTTGTTTGGTTTCAGAAGTTTAATATCTGGTGCTGAACTGTAAATTTATGTATACATAAATGAACAATCACTTTTTAAGGCTTTTTGTTATGTCAGTTTCTTGCCTGTTTGTTCGGTACAAATTTTGCAGTTGATTTTAAACTAACTTCTCAATAAGCCAGACACTTGAAACTTTCAACATAGCTCAGAACTGGATGACACTGAGACCTGGAGTGTGTCGGTGGGTACTTTGTTTTTAGGTCTGTCTGTTCAGTATGAATTTTGCAACTGGTTTTAAACTTCCCAATAAGGTAAAGACTTGAAACAATGCAATATTAACTCACTTTCTTTTCTGGTGTGTAGTGGAGAATACTTTGTGTAGCACTGCTATTTCCCCGTTTTCTTATTCCAGTTGTGAATGTTTGGTAGTTAAGAAAAATTACTTCTAACCTTCCGTGTCAGCTGGATTTTCACTAATTTTTACATTCATAGTCTTTTTGTAAGATATATGGAGGAGGAAGTGATTTATTGGATGACTCAGCTGAAGAAAAACTGATATAAACCTGAAAATTACAACATATCTCTGTTGTAAACTCATCATAATTTTTGAAATAAATTGAAGTACTTTGCAAACACAAGACTAAAAAACAGAAAATAACTACTTAAATAAAAAACTTTTTAACATAACATGTCTTTAAAACTGACAAAAAAGTATCAAATAATGTCTCCTAACCCCATACAGATTCCTGATGCCATACAGATAGTCCTGAAAATTTGTGCTTGTGAATTTTTTATAGCTATAATAATACTTGAAAATTGAAAATGAAAAATGTGGAGTGCATACATAAGATAATAGTAAGGAATGTAGAGAGTAAATGTCATTGAGTAAAATTATAGACAAATTCTTAAAGTGCAATAAAATTGTTAGCAATTTATGTGAACTATTCATATATCAATTACCTATTGCACATGTCCCACATTTTCCATTTAAATTATACAAGTATTCTCATAACTATTAAAAATTCACAAGTACCATTTTCAGGACTATCTGTATGGTGTTAGGAATATGTATGGTACTAGAAGAAATTATTTAATGCATTTTAGTTCATTTTAAAATTGTGTTGTATTAAAAAGTTTTCACTTAAATAATTATTTTTAATTTAAACTTACTAAAGCTCTATCTCTCTCTTCTCACTGGCTGGCACCCAACACTGATAATTCTTTTTCGATAAATGCTGAGGTGACTTGAACACAAACCAGACAAGATACAATTTTTTTTATTGGTGACTTGATCAGATGCATTTGAAGCATATGCTGCCACTTGTGGAAGTCCTTTTTCACAAAAAAACATTTGTCATCATTTGTTAATTTCCTCTGAATTTCATTGCTTATTATAGTTCCATAAAATTGTATATAGCATTGAATTTATCTTGAGGTTCATGTCTTACTCAGTCATATGATTTTTCCCACTCATATATATTACTCTGATTCATATATACATATGTTTACATAATAGCTAAAGCATCTTTGTTTTCATCAGGCTTTTGGTACATCAGAATCATCTGCAGTATTATCTGTTTCTATTTAAGAGGTACAAATGAACAAGGTACATTTATAAATTTCGAACTTTGCAACTTCTTAAAACTATCAAATCAGAATAATCTTGAAGATCCAACCCAAGGTTACGTCTAGAGGTAGCATCATGCGTTGTAATGTGTCTGCACAACCAGCTTAGTGTTGACCTAGATGAGTGTGAAGATATTGTGTTAAAAACCACACTTAGGCTGGCTGGCAAAAGCAATTTTAAGCAACGGGGAATCGAACCAAGATGGTTCATACCTTCCCAAATCTGACACACCGACACATTTTTAAAATAATACCTCAAAACTGCTCAGCTGAATGAGATTATAACTTCCTGTATCCATTTTCAAATAGGCTGAGCGTATATTCACTCAATGTTACTATGAGCACAAATATATTCCAGTTAAATAGCTTAGGGAAAGTTATAATTGTGTAACATTGGGTTTCCCCAGATTGATTCAGATTTTGAGGGTGTCCAGAGATGTACTAGATTTTTATTCAACTGTCCTTGGTAATCCTGGACTTTTTTTAATGTCTGGGGAAATTAAGCTGATTAGAGGACCAGAAGATTCTTCAATTTAGTCTATTAAAAATCCAGAGGCAAGAACACTTGGACCCCTTCTATACACTTAAAAGTCATTACAAACGATCTTCACTACTTTGATCACATATATTTCAGAACTGCTGTTTGTGGCAGAATGTTCACAAACATGTAAAGCTGTTCCACCCCCCCCCCTTCTCCCACCACTTTAGTTAGTGACTGGCCACCCCTCAGCAGTTGGCACAGTGTGTGAAATGGTTAATAAAGACCAGGTCTGACACCCAGGTGCTGCAAAACCACATTACACTTTTTTCTTTGGGCAGGATCTCCACGAACTCCAAGCTCCAACCACTGCAGCAACGAGGACACACTAGTTCGGACATGGCACTGGAATATCCCTTAGATATCTTGTGAAATGCTGGAGAAAATTTACAGCACTGATAAATACTGTATTTCTGCCTACACTCCTTCATCTAATACAAATAAAGTTTAAATTAATGTACTTTTTTTAACAAATTAAAGTGATAGTTTGCCTTTACTACATTTGATTAAGACTTTCTTGCAGTATCAAAATTTTTTAATGTATCCCAAATTTGGGCCTATAAAATATGGTCACCTTAACACTACGAACTCTGTTAATAGGCTTCTAGCACCTTAGGTGTGTGCGAACACTATACCACAACCTGCACATTTCTACCTCTCCCCATTTCTGAAATATATATGATCAAATTTGTAAAGATTATTTTGGAATGCCCTACATTTCCAATTCTGTTTATGGAGACAACGAAAAGCTGCCAACAATTGGCAATCGCATGCACTGCAATGCCATCAGACGACTGAATGTTTTAAACGTCACTTAACTTTTACTAATGAGCTGCACTGAAACTGACTTAATTTGCATTCTTACTCTTTACTGCAAATGACTTCTATGTTTGAACATGAACATATCTATAATGCTCTCACAAATCCTTGTAAATCTTATGTGTAATTTATCTCTACTGATTGGCAGGAGGCACTCTGGTGTTTTCAGTGCTGAAATGCAATGAGGAAACATTCCCCCTCTCAAATTACCCCTACTCCATGGGGTGCGTGTGTGAATAATTAGATTTGTCCCAGTAGTTACATGTTAATGGCACATAGAACAACTAGACCCACACCAATATATGAATAAGTTTTAAATGGTGAAAATAAAAATTACTCCATTCAGCACATAATTAAATGAATGAGTATAATGCTTATCTTATCTTAACTTTGGCATACCCCATGAGATATGTTTGCACTTACTCCTGGGAGTAGGGCTATCCTCTGGCTGAGTAATGTGGACTGCTTTAGTTCAACTAATGAAAGTACTGCAGACTGGTTTCACTTAGAAGAATGAATGAATAGTTTAATGAGCTAAAATACTAATGAGTGGTTTCTCTTGAAAGAATGAATACACGGTTCAATTGACAGAAAAAAAACTGACTGTTTTCATTTGAAAAGAAAGAATAAACAATCCAAACAATATTCAAAGCTACAAAGATGTCAAACGTTTCAATTTGGTTGCATCCACAGAGTGCTTTCACTCAAAAAAAGCAAATGATTAATAATCCAACTGAAACGTTAATCTACAAACAACTGACTCGACTGTTTTCATTCGGTTGCTCCCACAGACTGGTTTCACTAGAAAGAATGTATGAGTAGTCGAGCCAACGACATTGATTGAATCCATTCAGTTGTTCCCATTGACTGGTTTCACTGAAAAGAATCGGTAAATAGTACAACCAATAGGTAAAAACTATAACTGAATGACATGACAGTATTGCAACATCTGAGTGAATTGATTGTTTTCATTAGATTGTTCCCACCACGAGTTGGAGGCCACTAAAGTGAAGCATTGTGGGGAAGTGACATGCTTCATTCTCTGTGACGATGCCCAAACTCATTCTTCAAAGAACAGACAGCTTATTTGTGCTGTCAAATTCTGTATTCCCCCTCCCTCTAATTCTCATGCCATGGCACCCAGTGACTTGTTCCTCTTTCCTCAACTGAAGAAACCACAGTGTGAGATTCATTTCCAGAATGACACAGACAATTTTTAAGCGAGAACATTTTCTGAACAGTCAAAAAACACACTTTGAGAACTAAGGTCTCCACCAAGTCATTTATCATTGGAAACAGTGTCACCTAGAATGGTGAATATGTAGAGAGGAACTAACCTGATCAACAAGTTTCACTGTTGAGTTCAATTTGTTGAAGTAATAGTTATAACTTTATTACTACCCCTCATTACTGCTAGGTTCAGTCAGTGTGATAATACTTCAGAATCAGCCTGTTCATATTTGAAAGTGGTTTCTGCTGTTTGTATAGAAGATGTATTGAAAAGGCAGTCTAGTTCATTTGGATATCCCCCCCCCCCCCCCCACACTCCCACCCCCATTTCTCTTTAGTTAAAAACTCCTAATCCAGAGATGGGCTAAAATTACTGAAATAGATGACATTATATGGCTGCCTAACTTTTGTAGTCCCCCCGCCCCCCACAAGCGGCTGTGTACCATTAGAATATATGTGCTTCTGTATAAAGCTTACTTTCTGTTCAGATATAATCTGTTGTTTTCTATTCTTTGTCTCATATGTTTTAGTAATTGAGCCATCCAAATTCATTGAACTGCAGACAATCAAGAAATACAGTTATGAAACTCAGTTAGTTGAATGAACACACAGTGTTTAAAATTATAGTGGATATTCAGAATAAAACAGATAGGAATCATTCTGAACAATGCCAGAAGAAATCTTTACATTACACTTCCTGAATAGTATTCTTATAAATATTACTCAGAAATTCCTGAACAATTAGCACACCAACTAGGTTTTCGAAGAGATTTTCCCGTGCCATCTGGCTTACCTGTAACAAAATTCTCACCTAAAATATCGAACAGTACTACTTTCATTTAAAAAAACAATCCATGCTGCGAAACTATACATTAACTGAATGTCTGAAAGTTCCTGTAATGTGTAATTCTCTGTCTCTGATAACCAGTCAGAACTGTTAACAGTGATAAACTCCATTGTGGACTCACCACAGACACATGTGTATTGTTTTTCAAGGTAGCTCTAAGAACATCAATGAAGCAGGCTGTTGTTTATTATAAAACTATTTATGTTTCCAAGCACATGCCTCACAAACACTGCTCATTTGAGATCTCATGCCAGATGGTATACTTATTCTCAATCATCAATTCCTTATCTCAAAATACTTGGTTTAGAATTCTCTGCCATCCATTTAATATTGTGCCAAAATATTATGATAACCTATGTCAGACATATAAAGGCATTTCAGCCATGGCTATTTGTAAGACACTCTCCTGGAAAAACTAAATCAATGGGTACATTTTTATGCAATGTAACTAACCCGTAACAAACCAATTCCAAAGGAGAATTAATTTAATGACTCAATATCTTTATTTCAATTCTACTCACTGATATTTATACCATAGCCAAGATTCTACATATTGCCATGAAATGTTAAAATTATGAGCACTCAACTCACCAATTTCAATGAACTATGCACCACAAATTATTTGTTTAAAATCTGTGGACTATATACTAGCTACATGTCTTAAATGGAAGCATTACTTACTACTGCTTGGAGACTGCAATGGCAAGTGATGAAGAACCAGTGACGAATGTGGTGTAGATGGAAAATTTGGAGGCGAAGATGACGGTGAGCGAAACAGAGGTGCAGATGTAACAGTCTCTAGGAAACAATCCAGTTGTTTCAGTGACAGAGCATTGTGTAAAGTCTCTAGAGGCCGTATGGGGGGCACTCCACCACACCCTTCAATTGCTGAAAATAAATAAATAAAAATAATAATAATAATAGCAAATACTGTCTTACATAATTTATTTCCTGAAAATCAATACTGCACAACCAATAGTTACCAACAATAACATGTGGACTGTCATTAACGTTCTCATAATACTGATTTTGTGAATTTCATATCAAATTACGTTTTATTTGAAAATCTACCTTATTTCATTTCTCAGTAATCAGATTTGCAATTAATTTCCAACCAATGAATAAATGCAAACACACCTCTCTGGTTTGCCTCAGGATAACATCGTGCACATTTAACAATATTTCATTGATATAACTATTTGTCAATTTCAGCTGTTGGTATGGTCAGTTGCCTCTTACAGCAGTGTCAACAACAACAACAACAACCACCAGTTGAAGATGCCAAACAGTTATATCAATGAAATATTATGGGACTTGCACGTTACCTGGCTGCAAACCTGAGAAGTGAATTTGAAGCAGATCCATAGGGAAAGCCTGAAAAGTAACATTGAATAAGTAAATAAAAGAAATATTTCTGCACCAAGTGCTTGCGAACAGTTAAAATAATCATTATTTTACAGTGTTTACTCTTCACACTTCTCATTATGCAAGAGTCAGATCGTGTGTTCTCACATTACTCTCATTAATAAGACCATGCAGTGACTGCTCCTCTTCAGTGATCAGTCTTCTACCTCCCCATACAAAAATTGTAACTCTCCATACTCTCACTTTAATTCCTATCATATCACAACCAAAACTGTAGCTCCCACTGTTTTCTATTCTTATGACACCTGTGTCCCAGAAGATTGTCTTTTTTTTTTTTTACAAAGTTCATATATAGAAAATAATAACTGTAAACAGCATTCCACTTTGTTGTGTTTCTTCGGGCCTATAATAATGTACTTTTCCTCAGTGCAAAAGAAAAATGATTTTTGTTTGATTCTCATTAATGTAACCTTAGTTAGACCATTGCATATCTACCTATAAATTACTGCTCATCTTTCCTTTTTATGAAGAGTGCTAAATGTTCAATATTGAAGATACAATAAACAATCATTAAGTGAAAAAATAAATTATGAGATTGATTTGCATTTAAGCCATTAAGTTACATTTAATTAAGTACTTTTAGGATGTGATAACTTTGTGACTCCACCAAAACAGGCAGGTACATTAAAACAAAAGTATCATTCAAAAATTAATAAAAATAGACAAACACTGACAGAACTGGTCATCAGAGAAATGTGCAACATATATTTACAAACTTCCTTTCATAGTTTCACTTTTGCATTTGTTGAAGTACATGATTAACTAACCTCTCCTAGCACACTCCATTTATCATCTTGAGATGTATGTACGCAGTATGCAAAAATTAAAAAGATCTATCACTTTTGGTCACATTCAATGGAATAAATTTGTAGATACATAGCAACACTACTGTCTATGTGATCTTTCCAATATTCAATTTATTCTTCCTTCTTTACATAGCTGTTACCATCTTTAAAATGTGCAATATTTGCACAAATTTACCTATGAACCAGAAAAACACAGTAGTTTGATCACATTTTTTTGTTAGTAGAACTGAGTTCTTATACTGGATGGCAAATGTTTGTAACATCAAAGTGTGCCCAAGTAAAGTGCAGCCCAATCAGATTGTTCAGTACAGGAAGGTACTGCCACTGAACAGTTGTAGAGAAACTATGATTGCCTGACAATGAAACTCCACTTGGTAAAATGAATGACAGTTATGCTTAAATGTGGATAAATGCAACATAATGCATATAACAAAGATAAATAACCCCACAGTGTCCAAATATGAGAGTAGTACTTAACTTACAGAGCCAGTAACATTGTTTAAATATTTATGGGTAATACTTAGAGACAATATGAAATGGAATGTAAATATAAAATAAGTAATAGAGAAGTGCATGAAAGATTTCTTTGATGGATAATTTTGAGAAAATGTGGTACATCAGCAAAGAAAACTGCATAGAAGATTCAAACACGCCCAATTATGCACCACTGTTTAGTTTTCTTGTCTAGCAAGTATGGTAGCACACACTACATTAATTCAGATGTGGGGTGTGCTAGGATCACAGCAGTTCAGCATAGCACACAGAAAACTTTTAACATGGATGTTCAAGGAACTTACATGGGCATCTTTGGAAGAAAGGAGGCATTATTCTCACTGAAAGTAACTTTATTTGAGGAAAACTGCTGCGTACATTGTACACACCACATAGGGGCCATGAGAATAAGGTAAGGAGGGATTTAGGTACATTTTTTAGGAATATAGTGAGTCATCCCCCCCCCCCCCCCCAATCAGTATACAACTGGAATAGAACAGAAAACCGTCTCAACCGTTAACAGTCCAGTGCTTCTAGAGTGTTTGTAGGACAACACTGATGTGCTCATGATTCTGCAACATTACACTGCACAGCAAGAATACCAGAATTCTTTGTCACATTATAACATGCAACCACAAACATCACAATGTTACACTAATGAACAGTATTATGGATGGCTTCATATACAGCTCTCCAGGTGTTTCAAAGGAAAATATAATCCAGTTCTCATTGCTAGGCAAAAGTAAGAATTCAACATACAGCCTTAACACTATTATTATAACATCTTTTAATGATTGTCTAAACCAGGAATAAAATGTTCTTTAGGTCTTTGATGATTCACAAAAATGAAATTTTGTTGTTCTAATGAAGTTTTTAACTGAAGGGTACATGACTGACTACAAACTTTAACTGTCAGACTGAGAAGCAAATTGTCTTTCTGTCTATTGCACGTTATGGAAAGTAACCTTTAATGACGTCTGCAGACTGTTACAGCTGTTTATAGCTTCATGATACACTAAATAAAATGAACATACGGGGCATTATACAAATTATTGTAGCATATTATGCCACACTGTGCACCCGAAATTGATCAAGTGCTGTATCCTTCAAGTAATGACTTTCTCTCAGGTACAAAATGGTTTCAGAATTGTAAACAAAGCAACAGACAGACAATCTTTAAAAAAACTCATACATTGATTAAATGTTTCACAATTACATATTTTTTCAATAACATGAACACAATAGTTTATCATTTTTTTCAATCTGCTGCTATAACAAATGCGACCAATACAACATCAGACAATGCTAAAATACAAAATCATCAATAAAATTGACACCTGCTAAAACACCAGCCAAGAATAATGTTTGGAAGCGAAACAAGTCTTTCGACAACCCCTGAACTTGCACATATGTACTTGCGCTTAACAAATTTTATTCATTTGCCCATAACACAGACAAAATTTTTAATGAACTATTCAGCAGTGAAGCAGTGACTCACCAGAAACATTAGAAACTGTTGAAACTCGTAAATTGGGAGCACTAGATGACCCACTAATGACTGCAGTGCTGAAAAGACTCCTTGTAGAAGCACCCACTTTCCTCTGCAGTTTAAATCCAGAACCTTCAACAGGGAATCCCAGCATCCTAAGATAACAGGTCTCTTTCTGTGCGTTGTGCCGCCATGATGCAATACGATCTGAAAAAGATGGTGTAGGGATTGTTTCTACAACAGGTGCGGGTTTAGGCATAAGGCTTGGGGAAGACTTTGAACGCGATAAAGGCGATGGAAGTGTTAAGTAACAATGTTTTCCAAAATTTGTTAATTTTGCAGATGCTCTTTTGACTTACATGTTTAACAAAAAAGTAAGAGTTCCAGAAAAGAGTAGAGATGAAAACATAACAAAATGAGAGAGAATGGGATTTAAGACATAGAGGTACATGAGAAAATTGCACATTATAAGTTTTATTTGAGTTAGAAACAAAAAATTATGAGAATGGGAATAAAGCAGAGTGAGACCATTAGTAATCAAAGGGTGTTAATTTTTTTTTATGAGGTCCAAAAATGTAAATCAACATAAATAAGGAAAATTAGTAGGGATGAAGACATTAATAGGGGAAAGGGAAACACATATGTTATGTTTAGAATTATATGAAAATTTGAAACAAAATCAGATTAAAAATACAAAGACTTCTGCACTTAATTCATGAAAGTCAAAAGAAGATAAAAACATTACTGAATCAATCACAGAGATATCTGAAATTTAGACCATAGAAAGATGACTTACTTAAATGATAAATGGCTATTGCTGCACAGAAACAATGGTAATACAAACAGTGACATACCACAAAACCCAGATTTTTACACCTCTTATTGAGGAATTGGAGTCTATTGAAAAAGGAAAATGGAAGCTGATACTCACCAAATTCATAAGCTGATTTGAACACAAATAACAGGCTTGAGAGTCAACAATTCACCAACAAATACTTGTTTGAAACATGAAGAGAGGAAACGTGAAAGGGGACACTTTTGGAAATGAGGGAGGTTCTTAAACAACACCCATGACAGACTCAGGATGATACCCACTGAATAAAGGTCACTGGAATGGAATCCAATGCAATGGAGGAGACTATACAAAATAGGGAAATTTAAGACTGTCATCTTGGGCTACATTTCCTTAGTTAATTCTTTTCTATTTACTCTTATGAAATATATCATCATCTGTGCAATCTACTGTTGTCACGAGAGCCAGTTTCCCAGATACCCAGCTTTCACAGTATTTAAATCAATACCTAAAAGTTGTTGCAACTGAATAGGAAGATACGGAATTTTCAACAGGTGGCTTTTGTAGTCTCTGGGTAGTGTCTCTTGTTTGAATCCCACATATCAGATGAGGCATCTTTTTCTTTTATATCCTTTTTACTTCAGTTTTTTGTTTTCTCCCAATTGAGTCACATATCTTCAATGTATCAAAAAGTATCTAAGCTATTTTTACTTTGACAAATAGTCACTGCAGTCTCATACAGAGTGAAAAATATGTGCTCTTAACCATATTAACCACTGAGATGCAGATAACCTCCCTTTTCTTTTTAATTAAGGTCTGTGTTTCTTTGATTCCAGTAGTTCTACATGTTTTGTGCTGCTCTTTATACATTCTCCATAAGTTATTACATTTTCAGTTAGTTCTTTGCTACTCAAAATCATTGTATACCTAAAAAAAATTAACTATTTAACAAATATCAAAAACTGAAGAACTTCGGCATATGTCCCATTGTGCCTGGCCGATGAAGACTGATTCTTATTCACCTGTAATTCATTTAAATACTCAGAACTAGATGTGAAATAAGGGAAATGCAACCACTCACCTATAGCAGGTTGGTGCATGGAGCACAGAAACACACAACATAAAACATCGTTCATGTTGTCTTTCGAGTTCTAGCTCTTTTTCAAGCACAAGTACACAAATTTGAACACATAACCACACAAACACCCACATGCCTACTCCAGGGGCTACTCGCCATGGCCAGGGGAGTGTGTGTTTGGATGTCCATGTAGTTGTGTGTGTGAATGTGTGTACTATTGCCTGAAAAATAGCTTTTGCTTGAAAGCTAGTATGAATGCTGTTTTCTGTTGTGTTTCTGTGCTCCACACATCAATCTCCTATAGGTGAGTGGTTGCCATTCCCTTATTTTGCATATTGCTCAATCTGGGAATTTCCATTACTGTTAGAAATTCAGAACTGCAATCTACAAGTAATTATCTCATATTTCAGCAAACTACTGTAGTTCAACACCCAAAAACCCTATTAAATATATATATATATATATATATATATATATATATATATATATATATATATATATATATATATATATATATATATATATATATAGACATTTTGCACGTATGACATACTACAACCCACATAAGTGAAATACAACTCATTTTTGGTATTCCATTCTTTCAGAAACACACTACATATCCAATCTCTGTTTTGAAATAAAAATAAATAAATAGATAAATAAATAAATCCAATTACAAATGAAGTAATATTCTCAGACAGAGCACTACTGCAAGAATAATTTATGGATCTATCTAAACTTCAACATGCCTGCTTCTCTGTATGATACAAAGTTATCAGAACACATAGTGTCAATGTATGTCCACCGCATTTTGTGAAATGACCACCCCTCATGCTTCCTCACTGCTTCCAATGATAACACTGTAGATAAATACACTAGTGGGAAGCTTCAATTTACTCATTGATTACTTTTTGGATCCACTAACTAGCTACACTCCACTCACATGAGTGCCCCCGCCATTTGCTCTGGTTGAACTACTTTTGTTCATCAGTTCCTACAGGGTTACCAGTGATAATCAGAGGAAATGCACTACACATTGTTCCAACTTACTCAGTGGTTAACCAGACCCACTGAATTGCTCTAGTACAAATGCTTCTCTACAGACTGTACTAGCACAATAAACACAATACTCGACATAAATGAATGGCCCAGAACTATAGTAGTACACAGCAGTATGATACAGGACATATGATGTAACAGAGATGAGATTATCCTACTTTTTCTTATGTCACTCCTTACACCAATATTACTTTTTTCTTTTCTGACATCTTTTCACTGGTAGTCCAAATATGATAGTTACAATAAATTACTGCATTCTTGTACAAGCATTAATTCATTAAACTTTAGTACTGGACTTAATAATTCAACAACTGTCAATGAAAACAGTAGGTTTCATACAAAAACATTATTTGCAAAAATATTCATGATTTACTATACATGCAAACCATGGGGATGTAAAAATTCAATGATGCTAAAACCTGTTTATTTTGAGATAAACATAGCTCATTAAAAATACCTATTTTCCACTTTTCAATAAACATTTCACTTTTTCCAGATACATAATTTTTCAAAAGTTATTCATATTCAAAATTTTCCCATTCTAGTATGTTCAAACCTTAAAACATACTTCTTTCCTACACGTAGGTGTACGATTTTGTAGCCCCTCATTTTTCAGTTTCCTAACAAGTATACTTTCACTTAAACAACTTTCTAGTTTGTTAACTATTCAAATTATAAGATGTCACTTTTTCAAACTTCTTGGTGGATTTTGGGAGTCCCTGTGCATCTTAAACTGCTCCCCCATTAAAGAGCAGTTTTGCCATTTTCTATACATACAAGTCAGCATTTCAAACTTTCTTCATTGCCCATTGTACCCTTCTCTCTTTTAATTTGTCTGTCTTTTATCTAACATGGAACTGCGTAGCATTTTATCAATTTGTAATTTTACAAAATACACACATCTACAAAAAGGCATCATGCACAAAGCCTGAATCAGTTGTGGGCTAGCATTCAACCATTTCCGACACTACATTATATGTTTGATTCAGTCAGTCAGTAGCTAGCATTCATTATTCAAACAGCCTATGATTCATGATGTAGATTTCAGTCAGTCTGCATTTATGTAGTCAAAATGTCAACACCTATGTGACACTATGTTATTCAGTGTCCAGAAAGAAGATTGGTGAAGATGAGCATCCACAAGACATGAGGTGAAGTAACAGGTTGGTAATGTTACAATATGGCACCTGTTTCACAACTTGTATAATCATTATGCCTATTTAGCACATAACTACAAGCATGAGCACCCTGTAAATTCCAATTCTGGTTCAAACCTATATTAGAGTAGACGATATTTCAGCACAAACATCCATTATGTGTAAATCAGAATTAAGGAATACAAACATCCTTGAGGTTTCTGAACCCAGAATGATAGTTCTCTGCACCCAAAACCCACCACAGTATAGCACCCATCACACTAATGTTTAACCTGGGTTTAGATTATAGAAAGTAAACTAGAGTTTGATAGACACTAAAGTGACTCCCAACCTAAAGATTCCATCATTGCAACAATGAGCAAGACAAATTCTTCACCACCACCACCACCACCACCACCACCACCACCACAAGTATTGCAGATCAATTCCTTGCATTGAGGGACATACTTGTCACACATCTATACATGCTTAAGTGTCTTTACACTTTCCATCTATTAAAACTCTCCCATTTTATCTAAGATACCCACAGTTTTTTATTAAAATATGATGGCAGGCAGAGAGAAGCAACATTTCCTTTTTCTTTTTATTGTGACACCTGGTTGATGAATTTCCCAAAACTTCACTCTCATTCTTGTTTGTTATTACTCAAAGAAAGAACCTGCTAGTTGAAACTAAACATGCTATCAGTTATTCTGTTTCTCATATATGGTTTAAAACATGTGTTAAGCGTTTCTTCAACTTCTCCCAGTATAATCTATGGTGTAATAGTTCATGAGTGAATGGCCAGATGTCAGTATCCAACAGGTAGAATATTTCAGCAAGTGACCACATTGCCATCATCAGATGCAATGACAAATTATTTACCTAGGAGCTGGAGCATGCTTTGTATCTCCTCCCAGCCTTCTCAGGATGTGGACATGATCCCAACTGATCAGCAGTTCCCTAACCTCAATCTCAACAGATTCTTTAATGACATAATGTCTTGACATATTCTTTAATGACATAGTGACACAGTCCCACAAGTTAGATGTCTGTGTTGGAACCTGAGCATGGGTGTAATGCACTTCATGTAATTTCAGTAGGCAATGTTCTGTGACTGCCAACTTGTTCCACTGTTGCAGTCTGGCATGCTGTTGGTGTACATGGAAACAATCTTCAACAGCATGCAGTGTTTAACCTATGTATGTTTGCCACATTGGCAGGGGACCTAATAGACCTCAGATTTTTATAGTTCATGGTAGTCATTGGCACTACTAAGCAGTGCCTGTGTTTTATTTGGCAGATGGCAGACAGTTTCACTTGATGTTTCCGAAGAATTCGATCTAGCTTTGCACATAAGGTGCCACAAAATGGAATATATTCAATGGCCACATCCTTCTGAGGTTACTTTTTTGTTTCTATTGGTTGTACTGTTTGTGTAGGAGGTAGAGTTCTCTGAATTTGCCACTCCGTGTAGCAGTTGTTGTGGAACACCATCCTCAGATGTTTAAGGATTTTAGTGAGGCTGTGAGTGCCATGTACCAATGCCTTGAGCATGCCATTCCTCTGCACCAGTTGGTGCCAGCTGATCACATGTAAGTATAGATCAGTGTGCATCTTCTTGCGGTACATACAGCCACCCAATGTGCTGTCCACTGTTCTTTTTACCAGGACATCCAGAACGGGGATCACTACATCCACTTTGACTACCATGGTAAAATGGATATTCTGGTGTAGGGAATTGAGATGCACGAGGAAATAATTCATGCTTGTCTCTTCCATGTGGCCACATAATGAAAGTGTCATCAATATATCTGACAGAACAGATAGTTTCCAACGGGTTGATTTCGCACCCTTCCTCCTCAAAATGTTCCGTATAAATGATGGCGACGACTGGTGAAAGTGGGAGCTCACTTTTTTGGACTCTTTTTCCTATTGGTTCGAAACTGATGCACTACCTATTAATGGGTATGAGGGGTTAGTCATTGCAGACTGTTTCAAAGAGCTTGACTCTTGAGTGGAGTGAGTGATCGGTAACTCAGATAAGAAAGGAGCAGTAGCTCTTTGGATCTGAAATGCCTCTCCAGTGCTGTCAGTGAGAGGAAGAAAGATTCTAGAACAGGATGTTGCAAGAGCATCCCTTGCAACATTCTAAGTCACTATGACGCAGACCTTGCTGTACAAAAATATGTTATCAGTGATGTGTAAGTCTATGTTTATATACCTTACTCTTCTGAGTAGCTTTTGTCAGTCTTGAAAAGTACAGAAAGCAAAGAAATATCAGACCTTTAGACCCCAGCACTAACACAGAGAAGACTTCCTCACCTCATATTTCTTCCCTCGATTTGAAAAGACAGCTTGCAAGAAGTTGCCGTGTCAGCCCATTCAACACTTTACTGTGAGAGATGATGCTCTGTAGGGACTAAGCAAGATACAATAAACTGATTTACCACTCCTGACACAGGAGTTGCCCTACTCTTTGCTCTCTCACCTCAGTCACCAATTCTGTTCCTGGCAGCTGTTCACCATTCTCTGTTATGTTAGCAGAATTAAATGATTCGTCTCTCATTTCAACTTGCTTCTTTCTTGACTCGGCACTCTCTACTGGAGTTCACATTGCCCCAGATGTTGTTAACTACAATAATAATACGCAAGGTCTGTCCAAAAAATTCCAGCGTTTTGTCCGCAAAATTTTTCCACACTTACCCTTGTATTGTGCATGGTCTCCTTCAAAATACTCACCTACACAACTGATACGCTGCTCCCAATGCTGTTTCCCTTTCCAGAAGCAGTCTTGGTATGCCTCTTGCTGGACTACACCAAGCACCAGCTGCAAATTTTCTTTTATCTCATTTCTTGTTGCAAATTTTCAGCCTTTCAAGAGGATTTTCAACTTTCAAAATAAAAAAAATTGGCAGGGGTCAGGCATGGAGGATGAGGCAGCACAGTGATTTCAGTTCTGTGCAATAGTGGTGGTAGTGGTTAGTGTTTAACGTCCCGTCGACAACGAGGTCATTAGAGACGGAGCGCAAGCTCAGGTTAGGGAAGAATTGGGAAGGAAATCAGCCATGCCATTTCAAAGGAACCATCCTGGCATTTGCCTGAAACGATTTAGGGAAATCACGGAAAACCTAAATCAGGATGGCTCGAGACGGGATTGAACCGTCGTCCTCCCGAATGCGAGTCCAGTGTGCTAACCACTGCGTCACCAGGAACGAATGTGCAGGTGCATTATCATGGTGCAAGAGCCATGAATTTTCTCACAATGTTTCAGGCCTTTTATTTCTCACATTTTCTTACAAGCATCACAACTCATCCCAATAGTACCACCGATTAACAGTTTGGCCCTGTGGCACAAATTCATGATGAACTAATCCTTCAAAGTCAAAGAAAACTATCAGCATGGCTTTGACATTTGATCTGATCTGATGAGCTTTCTTTTGTCTTGGAGATCCTTACCCCAACCCATTGTGAAGATTGAATCTTAGTCTCAACATCATAACCATAGACCGACATTTCATCTTCAGTTAAGATTCTCTTCAGGAACATCTCTGGCTCATATAAAAGGTATTCATAGACTGCAAGGTGAAGGTCTTTCTGGTCTTGACTCATGAGCTGTGGAATGAACTTGGTGGCAATACAATGCATTCCAAGATGCTGTGTCAGGATTTCATGACATGATCCAACTGAAATGTTAGATTCTTCTATAATCTCTCAGACAGTCAATCTTGGATTGGTACACACAATTTCATTGATGTTCCTGACACAAGCATCACTGGTAGAAGTCAAAGGGTGTCGTGAATGAGGGTCATCTTCAACTTCTGTCTAGCCATTTTTAAACTGTGTGAACCATTCGTAACACTGAGTATGGCTTAAGCACTCATCGCTATAGGTTTCCTGCATCATTTGGTGTGCTTCTGTAAAGGTTTTCTCAAGTTTCACACAAAACGTAATGCAGACGCATTGTTCCTCTAACTCTGCCATCGCAAAATTCGCAAACTGTGCAAGCACGTTTTACTCAATACAGCACTGAACAATAAGAGATATACAACAATGAAACTTCTGGCGGGAACAACAACTTCATTTCACTCCAACACACCATTGGCGCAAAATTACAAATGTTCTGGAATTTTTTGAAGAGGCCTCATATGTGTGGTATCATGTGCTATGGATACCACACCACACCAGCCAAAGTCTAGAAGTTGGTAGTGATCCATGCGACTGCACTGTCCAAGAGACATTCTCTGCGGCCAGCTCCAGCTCCAAGAGACCTCAGCCTGCACAGCCAGTGTAAAGGACCCCGCACTGACCATTCCTCGTCCAGTCTAGTCTCACAACTCTGTCAGTCAAGTCTGAGAACTGTTATTCAGCCTCTGCAGCTATTACAGATAGCTGACTTGGCCTTTCTTGAGGACTCACATTGGACATTGATCTGCACTTGCTTTTATTCAAGTAGTAGTAGTTTATCAAACATTGTATGGATCTCATTCTTTTGATTTTCTGTCACAGAACCCACTGAATCCTCGGCATCTATCAGCTGAACGACCACACATATGATGACAAGGGAAAAACTACATTTGGTTCCTACTCATTTCTACTCTCACCATACAAACAATTGTTGATGATATTTATTGTGTATTTCTTGCAGAACTGCATTCATTTGCTGTGCGCGCCTGCTACACTGCTTCTTTATCAGTGTGCATGTGTGTTACAGACCATTAGCTCTGCAACTGACTGTGTTTCTTGTGCTTTGCGGAGGCTGTTCTTTCCAGTGACTTTCATTCATACTTCCTTTCAGCACTATTTAGTGGTTGTGCTACGTTTCTTGTTCCTGTGGAATGAACTCTGTGGCAATACAATGCATTCCAAGATGCTGTGTCAGGATTTCATGACATGATCCATCTGAAATGTTAGATACTTCACTAGAAGATTTCATTATCCTGATTCTAGCTTGCAACAGGATTTGGAATTAGTGGAATGTCAGGATTTGTACAATGGAAGAGCAGGTGACTTTGATTCTGCTCCTATTTCCACAGTTCAGAGTAATGGTAAACAGTTTGCACCTTTTGTTTGCATGCTGTGGCATGCAGTGTGTCAGCCAGGGCAGCAATGTAAAAAGAACAAGTCAAATACTTTCTGGAAATCTAGAAATACGGAATCCACCTGTCTGCCTTCATCCATGGTTCTCAGTATATCATGCGAGAAGAATGCAACCTGAGTTTTGCATGAGTGGTGCCTTCTAAAAGCATGCTGATTCATTGACATAAGCTACTCAGTTTCAAGAAAGTTTATTACATTTAAACTGAGAATATGTTCAAGCAAACAAAAGTTAGGATATTGGTCTGTAAATTTGAGTGTGTGTCCTTTTACCCTTCTTATATATTGGAGTGACCTGCACCTTTTTCCGGAGGCTTCGACTTAGTGTTGGGTGAGAGATTCACGATAAATGCAATCTAGGTAAGGGGCCAATGCTGTAGAGTGCTCTTTATAAATTTAAACTGGGATTCCATCCAGATCTGGTGATTTATTTGCTTTCAAATGTTTCAGTTGCTTCTCTATACCAGGGATGCTTATTACTATGTTGTCCATCCGATAGTCTGCCTGACGGTCAAATAACAGTATGTTTGTATAATTGCCTTGAGTGAATGATTTATTGAATGTGAAATTGAAAACTTCGGCTTTCATTTTGCTATCTTCAACTGACACAACAGACCGGTCAACTAGGGAATGAATGAAAGCCTTAGATCTGCTTAGTGGTTTCATGTAAGACAAGAATCTCCACAGGTTCTCTGTCACATCTTTTGCTAAGGTGTGACAGTGGTAGTAGTTGCATGCGTGATGCATATATCTTTTCACAGATGCACGAATCTCTACTAACCTGCGCTTGTCATCATTTGTGCGTTCCCTTTTGAACTGGGAGTGTAACAGCCTCTGCTTCCTCAGCATCCTCAAAATTTCGTTAGGAAACCATGGAGGGTCTTTTCCACCTTTGATCCACTTACTAGGAACATACCTCTCCAGACCACGATTTACAATCTGCTTAAACTTTGCCCATACGTCCTGTACATCCCCATAATAAATAACAAAATTTTTAAAACTTAAAAGCTAATTCCATATTCAATGTTTAAGTAAATTCTCTGAACAGACAGGAGGATATCTGTGCACAACTTACAGAAATACATGCACATTACGTCTATGAAACACAGTGTTGCTAATAATATTTATGAGAGGAATGTTCTAAGAGATAACCATGGCACTAATGTCCACACACACACACACACACACACACACACACACACACACACACACACACACACACAAACCACGAAACCAGGCGTATATGAAATACTACCTGCACTTCTCTCTCTCCTCCTATTTTCATAGCTCTTTGAGCGGAATTCACCATCAGGACTCGGTGGTTCATCACCCCCATATGATGAGCTCCTGTTGCTCTGTTGGCCATAAACTTCACATGCCAGACGTAACGCCAACTCTGAAGCCTCAGTACTGCTGATTCCTTTTGCCAATGGTGACCTGCATCATTTATTAATTTTGAAAATACGTAATTGCAGTCAACAGCAACCAGCAATTATTATTACCACTTTACACAGTGAAAATTCATCATAATAAATCATCTTTGACAGACTGAAGACACAATGTAAATAACCTCAATGGATAGTTTGTGGATGCATATTCAAGTTCTTAGTCAGGTAACAACAGTGCAACAACAAGTGCACGAGAAAATTGTATAACAAACATAGGCATAGTTATTAACAAAAATGCATTTAACAGAGTAGGTTACTATGAGCTGTGCAGTGAGTTAATTACTACTCTCTCAAATGAAACAGAGCTAATACCAACTACTAGTGTACACATTTGAACATCTAAGCCACAAACTGATTATTGCAAAAGAGGATACATGAGGGAAATCTTAAATTAATAAAATATGTAACAGGAGATGAAAACTTTAACTCTTCACTCTTATACTATCAAGAGCAAAGAATCAGTCAAGACAAAGGCAGGGTGAGAAAGTACGTGTCAGTGTAGAAAAACATCAAGAGTTCTATGTGAGGTTTCAACTGGTTTTACTGAATACTCTCATTAAAAATAACAAGGTAAGTAGGTATAGAAAAGCTAAGTCTCTCTCTCTCTCTCTCTCTCTCTCTCTCTCTCTCTCTCTCTCTCTCACCTCACACCTCACACCTCACACACACACACACACACAAGGACAATATAGTAGTAAGATAAAATTAAGAAATCAAGCATTACACTCAAAACATAACCAGATACTTTGTATGGACATGGATCATAATCTTAACCTAGATAAATAGCGGCGACCCCTGGGAAAGCTAGAAGTGATGTGGGTATTTAACTAGCATGACAGTGCTAGATAACAGAAAGAAGTAACTGAGACAGCAAAAGACATGACTGGTAACAAAAGCTGAGGGAGACGATACAGTTTTTTATAATGGGTATCCTTAACACTTTGTGAACTACACCGGATTAGTGATGATGTGAAAGAAGTACAGAAGAATTAAAAGGATGAAATTTGATGGAAGTAATATATTTCTATCTGAAATTAAGTCTATAATAAATACCAAGAAGCAAAATCAAAGTGCACAAGAGTCTCATTTACGAAATCCATTCAATGTCAGATATACCAGATAAACCTGACATTTGGGTACAGTGAGGTAAACAGGCAATTTTACATGAAAAATATGTAAACACCCACTCCTGTCAGAGTAAAACCCTTGCTGTCCCACTCCACCATTTAGCCACTTTCTCGAAGTCCTTCTTGTGAGCAGAAACCTGATTCTGGAATAACCTCCCGCACTATATTAGAGAACTAAATAATGTCTCTTGCTTCAGAAGGGAGTTAATGACATTTCTACTGTAGCAACAATAGTGATTACCACTGTCTTTGTATGCACTTGTTACCCTTGTACATTCTTCTTTCCAACCATACCTTTCTCACTTCCGAGTATTCTTAGCTGGTGCAGTCTCCTTAAATTTCCTTTCCCCAGAACTCGCTATATCAAAAAGCATCTATCTCGAAAACCTATAAATACATTTTATAGCTGCCACTATCATCATCATCATCATCATCATCATCATCATCATCTGTTAGTGAGAGCAGCAGCAGCAGCAACAACAACAACACAAGTATTGCCAGTATTAACTGTATTCGTTCACAGTCAATATTAATTACTCACACTGTGACAATAGACACCCAAAACATTTGAATACCATTTTGTCATACTGAAATTGTTATTGCTTAGGTAACAACGATGGAAAACAGTATTGTGTGTGTGAAACCCAGTTCCGATGTATGAGAGGGCTTGATACTTCTAATCAGATCAGGTTAAATAAATATATAATAAACAAAATGTTAATCCACTATGTGATGAAGGAAAGCCTCACTGAATTTGGGGGCTATGCAGGTAGAAAGAAGGAAAATGGACACGACGTCTCATCAAGTAATGGGAAGATTCATGCACAATAAATGTGCAAGCCAGTGAGGTAATTACAGTTCCATAGAGCATTACATTATTGAATAATTGAAGCCAGATTTGACAAGATGCTTTTAGAGTTTCTGCAATCAGTTGAAACTATAGTAACTAGCAAATTCTATGAACTGATGTCCAAAAATCTATTCTATAGAATTTGTAAGAATTTCAGAAAATGTCTCATACAAATGAAGAGAACACAAGTGGATAAATGTGAGAACTTTGGACAGTCAGCCCTGCCCCTCAGCTAGTAAGCTGCCAGATGGAGTAATGTACGGAACTGAAATGAAGGTCAGTTTCAATTTGAGGAAGGTAAAATGATACCAGGGAAACAATTATAAATGGAAAAATAAAGAAAAACGAAGATATCTTCATGGAATTAGTGAACCTGTGTAAAGTCTAAATCCTAGGAGGGATAAATACAAAAATACAGTGAGTTGTGTTAAGAAAGAGGGCAAAGCACAGCTGCAGCTTATTGATACTATAACTACTGTTCACCTTTTGTGTTCCAGAAGATTGTATTGAAAGAAAACATGAGGACTGGAGTAAAACTCAAAGAGCAACAGATAACAGTGTGGAGGTTCACAAACTACACCATTATTGCAAGTAGGGACAATTTCAAACTGATGAAAGGGTGATCAGACTACTAAACACAGAATTCAGATTAAGAACAAACAAACAAAGATGAAAGTAACTTTATGGTAGAAATAAGATAATGACCTACTAGGCATCAGAATTAGGGAAGATACAGTAGCTAAACAGGTATTCTGTTTGGGAAGCAAGATTACACAAGATGGTTGAAGCAGATAAAATATCAAAAACATGATGACACAGGTAACATAAACAATATTCTTGGAAATGCCCCTACTGGTATCATACATCGGCATAAAACTGAAGATGTTTCTGGATTTACTCCTCTGGAGCATGGCACTGAACTTGAGTTAAAACCAATGAGGAAGAGAAAAATCATGAATAGTATAACACAAATATATTACAAATTAACTGGGCATAAGTTATGAAATTGAAGGGTAGGAGAAATTATGAATATTAGAGATTTAATTCACCAAATTTTCTGAGCAGCCAACATGCACATAGGAAAGACAATAAATGTTTAAGCTGTTTGCGAGCCAGCTCTCACTTATGTGTCTGTACATATGCATATGCATAAGTGTGCATGCATGTCTCAGAAGCTTTTGACCATAGTGCACAGTGTTGTATTATACTTTCTACATCTGAGATCCATACAAGCTGGGTTTTCCAAAGGTGTAAACATACTTGATATACAGATGAAGTCTGTAGTAAATTACAGCTCAAGAAGGGAAGGGGCAATGGAACATTTGCTAATACATCAATTAAGCACTACTCAAACTGGTTCTGGGAGACACAACTAAACCTGGAGGTAGTAGTTTGAATCTTTATGAGGGAATACATTTAGGACTCTAAAGGTAGGAAAGGTAGAAACCTACAGTTCTGTATCCCCATATTGTCTGACAGTGTTACATCCCAAAACTCTTCTTGGGTCTCATTGCAGAAGATTGGAACTGGGGAGCAGAAAAAAATTATCAAAAACAGGATGACACAGGTCACATAAACAGAATTTAACATCCCACCAATGTTTAGGTCTTTGATCTGGAGCATTTGCTCATTTGCTCAGTTATATGAGAACAGGGAAGGAAATTTGCCACGGGCTGTCAAAGTAGGTCATCCTGCAAATTGCATGAAGTGATTTGAGGACCCCATGGAATACCTAAACCTGATAGGTGGAATAGGTTTTACAACTTCACTACTCCTACATGAGAATCCATGCTATATCTCTGAAGAATGCAGAGTCTCATGGTGGCGATATTGAATTAAAACTTCTCTAGTTTCTAGCCACATCAAGCCATTAAAACTCCACACGCTTTCAGTCAAGCCCTCCTTTGCCATTGTGAAATGGTTTGACTGCCAGTGCATTCTATTTCAAAAAGCCTCTGCCACAAACAAAATGGATGCTTTGGCCACAGCATCTATACAAAACCCAGTCACATCATTCTGTACTTGCATGCCAAAAGCCATCATAACCTGACCCAGAACCACACTGTGTTACAAATATTGATGAATCATGCAACAATGATACCAGATACTGATAACCTGCTCCACAAGCTGAGCCTTCTATGCAAGGTACTTAGGAATGTGGCTACAATGTTCATAAAATAAATGAAGGGATTTCAAGCAAAAATCTCAATAAGACCACTGATGAGGTGCAGAAAGGAAACCTGCTTTCTTGCCATTCTGTAGCTCTGTGTCAGCCAAGACAAGCTGCCTCCTAGAAATACACAGTATCAAATTGATCTTCGTGCCTTCAATAAAAATACAATTACTGAGACCAGTTAAAGATGCAGCATGTCTTTAAACACATGGGGTCAACAGAATACCTTACAAGTGTGGCCACTCTTATGTCAGACAAACAGTATGCATCATAGAACAATGCAGGAAGCAGCACAAGAGTTTCTATCACCAGTGCTACTCTGAAAAAACTCCTTTAAGTTGAGGTTACTTTAGAAAACAATAATCAGATAAAATTCGACAAAACTTGTATCATGCCTTGCACTAATGGCTTCTGGGACTGTGTAATTAAAGAAGCCACTGAGATAAAAATCACCAACAAGACCCTTAATAGAGACAGTGGCCTGCAGATCAGCGCAACGTGTGTGGGGATCCAGTGACTGTGAAGATAAGGCAGATGCACTGAATGCAGAGTCAAGATATGCCTATATATGTTGATGCTGTGAACACCAATGATGTCACAGCCAGCAGTTAGCATATATAAGGGCACACCAGCAGTCCAATGGCAATCATACTACTTGACTATGGCAAAGGGGTGCTTGACCAACAGCTCATGAAATTTTAGTCAGTTGACACTGCTGGAAACTGAGAACTTCTTAGTCATGCTTTATCTCACTTGGTAGTCTAAAAGATTCAGTGCATGTCATCAACATGATGAAACTAATTTCTAGGATATAATTACATAGCCCACGATAGGTAATATAAGCATTCATAAAATGGAAGAACATCTCTACAGATTAGATTAGAGATTAGATTAGATTAATACTTGTTCCATAGATCATGAATACGACACTTCGTAATGATGTGGAACGTGTCAGGTTAATGAAAGATGTCTGTACAAGATATTACATTACACAAAATATTGCATGACACTAATGCTTAAAGTTAGTTTTTTCCCCTCCCTTAATTTATATCTAAAAATTCAGCCAATGAGTAGAAGGAGTTGTCATCTAGAAATTCTTTTAATTTATTTTTAAATGTTGGTTGACTATCTGTCAGGCTTTTGATGCTGTTTGGTAGGTGACCAAAGACTTTTGTGGCAGCATAATTTACCCCCTTCTGTGCCAAAGTCAGATTTAACCCTGCATAGTGAAGATCATCCTTTCTACTGGTGTTATAGCTATGCACACTGCTATTACTTTTGAACTGGGCTGGATTATTAACAACAAATTTCATAAGTGAATATATATACTGTGAGGATCCCCAGATCCTTAAATAGACGTCTGCAAGATGACCGTGGGTGGGCTCCAGCAATTATTCTGATTACACGTTTTTGAGCAATGCATATCCACATAATGTCATCAAAATTTTAGCTTAACACATGTTTCAAACTCTCTTGTGGTTCTCCCACAATGTATGCTCCAATGAACATTTCCAATAACTTAAAACTTATGAATTGAAACTGAGTCTGTACATAAGGAGTGCTCAAACAACAGTTAGCGGTCCACTACCTGTCCCTTTGAGTCAGAGTCCAGTACATAGTTTTAACTTGTCACAAATGTTCAGCAGATTGTATGCTACTACAACAACAACAAAATCTAGCATCTTAAAAAAATATATTTGTAAAGGTAGAAAATAATGATGGATGGCTAACAAACCTGAAACCAATGAACCAGACAAAATGTAACAACCTAAAAAATGTCCACTAACTAGTTTACATAGAAGCCAGGACTTCACACACAGCTATAAAATCTAAAGCATGTTCATCTTATGAACTGTCCTCAAAGCCAAATGAACTGAAGAAAGGAAGGAAACACAGCACGTCTTTGGGTGGAGATCAGCTGGTAAAAAAAAGAAATCACAGTTATTGCCTCCTAATGCGGCCAAGTTAGGAACAGAATGAATAGCTAATTCCCTAATTCACACCATATGCTGTTTCTTATTGAATACAACCCACACAAAGTACTTTGCTTCATCTATGAGAAAGGGTGTAAATTTGCATATTTAGATTAACAGTATTCTTTATAACTGCTAACCATCTCTAGGACATGTAAAAGTCATCTTTGTTGAAATGTAACGGTTCTTAGAACCCTGATACACAGATTTATTTTGCACATTCTTCGCACAAGCCATTTCAGCTTTAAGAGCAATTTAAAAAAAAAAAAAAACCTATAGAACCTGTATAAGTAAACCTGTATGTACCTGACATACCACAAACTGGGTGTAGCAGTTGTCCCACATGTTGCATGCTAAGAAATGTGTTGCAACAATTCCATTCCACACCTAAAACCATACTGACTTTGAGAATCTCATAAACCAGACAAGAAAACAAGGCTCTCAACTATGTGATGTTAAAATTCCACTACTGTAGCCAAAAATTGTTTCTCAAAGCTCGATAGAGCTTAATGCATTTATGTACTGGCTGTACTAATCACTCACTCCACAGCCCAGATAGGGAAGCATGTCAGATCTATAAAGCACTGAGACTGGCTAAATTTCTTGCAGTGTTCACTATTAGATGCATAGCAGCAGCAGCAGCAACAACAACAACAACAACAACAGCAATGATTACGATAACGGTGACGGTGACAACAACAGAGCAATACTGATGATGATGATGATGATTATGATGATGACGATACACAAGGGGGCATTCAATAAACAATGCACCACATTTTTTCTGAAAGCAGCTTGGTTTCATTCATGATTCCAATACACCATATTATTCCCCATTCTTTTGGCTACATAGATCTAATTTTCAATATAATCTCTATTCAATGTGACCGTCTTACACCACGTTACTAGGAGGCCTTGTAAGCCCACATGGAACCACTCTACTGGCCATCATCAGAGGCAATGTCTTGCTGCATCAATAACCTCCCCATGATCCACATACTGCTTCTCATGGAATGCATCTTTCATTGGGCCAAACAGATGAAAGTTAGAAAATGCGAGATCTCAGATGTAGAATAAGTGAGATAGAGCAGCCCAATGAAGTTCTGTAAACTCCTCTCAGATGTGCAGACTCGTGTGAGGCCTTGCATTGTTATGGAGAAGGTGAACTTCATTTGTACCTTGAATGGGTGTGTTTGCAGCTCCAACACTGCAGGCATCACAGCTGTGTGTGGCCGCCAGGCATCCGGGAAATTGGACAGGTTTGCAGGACCTGGTTGCAAAGACGACAGATGCCTCTTCCAATGACTCCCCACGCTTTTCTTCACTGCCAGGTCTCAACAGACCTTTTGCAAGTGCCTACGAATATCTGCGATGCTCTCATTTTCCACCAGAAGAAACTTAAAGACAGCTCTCTGCTTGGAATGCACCTCTGTTACAGACGTCATTTTGAAGACTACGTACAGCACTGACACATATCAGAGCTTCATGCAAATATAGGGGCTCAGGCAGTAATATTCCACGACGTCCCACAACAAATTCTGCATTTTTTTTCAACCAAAATTGGCCGAAAAAAAAGTGTTGCATTACTTATTGAATGCCATTCATGTAAGGGGCAGTCAAATGAAAACAAAACAGGTGGGGAAAAAAGTAAACTGTTTACTATTTCAATGATAATTACCATAACTGTACATACATTAATCCCACTGTGAGACAAAATGGTCAATGTGTACATGAAGAACTGTTTGTAGTTGCCTACAGAACTATGATTGTACCCAGATGTGCACCTCTTCATCCAAAGCATACCAACAGCCGCAAACGTCTTTATTGAGGACTCCAAGATATGGAAATCACAGGAGGGAGATTGGAACTGAATGTGGGCTGTGTATGAGCTTTCCAGCAAAATTTCTGTGGTGCACTCAATACAACCTTGGCAACATGTGGGTGGGCCCAGTCTTTTCAAGATGTCTATCATTAGATTCTCTTTACATACTATAATTTGCTTCAAATTTGAAAATGTGCTTAGATACTCATTAGTGTATACTGGAACATCAGCATAACATTTATATGTTTAAACTGTGCAGTACTTTATTTGTGGCATGTTGACACAGCCATTTTTTTTAAATTACAATTTGATATAACATCACCATGTAACCTTCATTGTTGTAAAAAGCCTGTACACCTCATAATCTACATCTACATACACACTCCACAAGCCACCTGATGGCGTGTGGCAGAGGGTACTTTGAGCACCTCTATCGGTTCTCCCTTTTATTCCAGTCTCACATTATTCGTGGGAAGAAAGATTGTCTGTATGCCTCTGTATGGCGTCTAATCTCTCTGATTTTATCCTCATGGTCTCTTCACGAGATATATGTAGGAGGGAGCAATATACTGCTTGGCTCTTTGGTGAAGGTATGTTCTCGAAACTTCAACAAAAGCCCGTACCGAGTTACTGAGCGTCTCTATTGCAGAGCCTTCCACTGGACTTATCATCTCTGTAACACATTCGCGATTACTAAATGATCCTGTAACGAAGCGTGCTGCTCTCCGTTGGATCTTCTCTCTCTCTTCTATCAACCCTATCTGGTACGGATCCCACACTGCTGAGCAGTATTCAAGCAGTGGACAATCAAGTGTACTGTAACCTACTTCCTTTGTTTTTGGACTGTATTTCCTTAGGATTCTTCCAATGAATCTCAGTCTGGCATCTGCTTTACCAAGAATCAACTTTATATGGTCTTCCATTTTAAATCATCCTAATGCCTACTCCCAGATAATTTATGGAATTAACTGCTTCCAGTTGCTGACCTGCTATATTGTAGCTAAATGATAAAGGATCTTTCTTTTTATGTATTCGCAGCACATTACACTTGTCTACATTGAGATTCAATGTTACAAGAACTGATGATAATGGCATAAATTTGTTGCAATCAGTAACAGTAATACAAAGAGCTACTAGTGATCTTGGAAAATTTGATTCTTCAAGAATAATACACTGAGGTGACTCAAAGTCATGGTATAGCAATATGTGCATATACAGATGGTGGTGGAATCATGTACACAAGGTGTAAAGAGCAGTGCATTGACAGACCCATCATTTGAACTCAGGTGATTTATGTGAAAAGGTTTCCAACATGATTATGGCGGCACAACCAAAATTAACAGAATTTGAATGTGAATTGGTAGCTGGAGCTAAATGCATAGGACATTCCATTTCAGAAATTGTGAGGGAATTCAATACTCCAAGATCCACAGTGCCAAGACTGTGCAAAGAATACCAAATTTCATGCATTACTTCTCACCACTGACAATGCAGCTGACAGCCTCCGCTTAACAATCGAGAGCAGCAGTGTTTGCCTAGAGTTGTCAGTACCAACAGACAAGCAACACCACGTGAAATTGCCACAGAAATCAATGTGGGACATTCAGGAATGTATCTATCAGGACAATGTCATGAAATCTGGTGTTAATGGGTTATGGCAGAACCAATGTGGGCACCTTAGATAAAAGTATGCCATCACCTGCAGCACTTCTCCTGGGCTTGTGACCATATTGGCTGGAATCAATTGGTAAGAGCTGATGGCAGTGTTTGAATGTGGTGCAGACCCATGAAGGCATAGACCCAATTTGTCAACAAGGCCTGTGCGAGCTGGTGGTGGCTCCATAATGTGTGGGCTGTGTTTACATGGAATGGACTGGGTCCTGGTTATGTTCAAGATATTTGAGACCATTTGCTGTTATTCATGGACTTCATGTTCCCAAACAACAATGGAATTTTCATGGACGACAATGTGCAATGTCACTGGGCAACAATTGTTTGCGATTGGTTTGAAGAACATTCTGGACAATTCAAGTAAATGATTTAGCTACCAGATAGCCCAACATGAATACCACTGAACATTTATAGGACATAATCAAGGAGTCAATTTGTGCACATGATTCTGTACCATCAACACTTTCACAATTATGGATAGCTATAGATTGTTATATTTCTTGGATTACTTCTCTAATATATTTTGATTATAAACATATTATTACTAGTATATCAATAGAATAATTTCTATTGTGAAGCATAAAAGGTGTTGGGTAGGACGTCAAATGGGCCGACTTGGAGAAGGAGAGGTACAACAGAACATTTTAATTTCCACTGTCTATACTTTTACAAATAAATTCATAAAACTTTGTCAGCATGACCAGGAAGGATTCAGAATTCATACTCATAGGAGTGGAAGTTCAAAAACGTAATCAAATGATTTTTTTTTTGTAACATGTGAAATTTCATCATTTTTTTTTTCACTTACTAATGGCAGTATTTGTTGCTATAGGTACACTTTTCTTGATAAGTAAGAGAGATTCTTTGATGAATTTTGTACAGCATACAAACCATAACTCTAGAATTTTCCAAATCTATTAAAAACTGTGGTAAAAATTGAGGTAATTAACTATAAAATTTGTGTTTTTTCTAAACATGAAGTTTAAAATATAACAGTTCATTTGTTTTTTCATAAATTAAATAAATTCTAGAGTTTCATACACCTTGAGTATGGTATGTATGCTGTGCAAAATTCATCAAAGAATCTCTCTAACTTATGAAGAAAAATGTACCTATAGCAACCAATGCAGCCATTAGTAAGTGAAAAAATGAAATTTCTCACGTAATTTTTTTTTATTTTATTATGTTTTCGAACTTCCACTGCAATCAGTGTGAATCCTGAATCCTTCCTGGTGTTGCTTACAAAGTTTTATGAATTTACTTGTAAAATTATAGACACTGGAAATTAAAATGTCCTGTGATACCTCTCCTGCTCCAAGTTGGCCCATTTGATGTCCTACCCCCCTTAATTTTTTTTAAAAAAATGTTATAAATGTTTAGAATGTAGTCCTGTTTACAAATTAATTTGTGGTGTGAATGTAAAATGACTCATTCCACATTATTACAATTTATCTTACAAAATTATGCACATAACATGAAACTAAGTAACTAACTAAGATTATTTCCCAAGAAAAATGAACTCTTCAATGAAGATTATATACCCTGTTCAGTATATGTTCTCACTGGTTGTGTCTTTTATCATGAGATTTATCTGCCTTCTGACTAAACTATGATTTACAAGGTACTGGTAGTGTTTACAAAATTTTTCAATTGAACGCTACACCCGATATGTGTCAGCTATGTATGCACAATCAGACCATTCCCTTGTGCCAAGACAATGTCGGTGAACCCCAGTTAACACCTTCATGGATGAGTTCCTACACAATATATAAAATTCTCTCTTTGTGAAGAAATACAGTAAACTTAGTTAACAATGGCATCACAAAGCAAGCCTGGCAACAGTCTTTGTAAGGGAGTTTCAGTTTGAGCCACTGTTGTCACTCACAACTAAGATACAGATTTTAAACGAGAAAGAAAAAATGAAGATTAAGAGTTAACCTTCTGTCAATAACACAATCATTAGCGATGGAGTACATGGTCTAATGAAGAAGGTTCAAGAAGAAAAGGAATCATTGGATAGATGCACAAAATTTGGAGTTGCCACCTTGCTAAATGCAAGCCCAGTGTCTTATCACACAACCTTTTGCTTGGTGCTTTTAAACAGCTGCCATACTATGCAATCAATGAAACACAAATATATATCTAGAAAACCAAAATGAATAATCATATTTGTGATGGGACATTTGCTTATGTAATAAGAAAATACAATAGGCAACCCATCATAGAGGCCGTGAATGGGTAGTTTGTAACAAGACTTTTACAGAATGTTTAATTTAATATTCTCACTTAAAAGTAATGAAAGCTGTATTCTAATTACTATTACTGGTTTAGTGTATAGGAATATCACCACACAGTTCACATGTATGCACAACAATCTGGTTCAAAACTGCTGCTAGTATATGAAATTCTGTTGCACAAAGTGAACAAGCTGCACACATCTATATCAAAAATGAATTGCAACAATTAAGTTAGTAGCCAAAAATATCATCTGGTATTGACAGTGGTAAACATCACCAGAGAAAGCAGGGACACATGACAACAGTAAACAGAATCGAACGCATGGACAAGTTCTTTCTACAATTGGTTGTTGCTATGGCAGCTGACCCTTAAATAACTAGTTCTGTCATTTTATCATCCTGATCCGGATATGGTCTTTATGCAGCAATAGATGGAAAATGGAAATGAGCGTTTGGCATCACTGGGCAGGAGGCCCCTTGCGGGGCAGGTCTGGCTGCCTTGGTGCAAGTTTTATTACATTCGACACCACATTGGGCGACCTGTGCGCCAGATGGGGATGAGATGATGATGAAGACAACACAACACCCGGTCCCTGAGTGGAGAAAATCGCCGACCCAGGCAGGAATCAAACCTGGACCTGTAGGACGGCAATCCGTCACGCTGACCAGTCAGCTATCAGGGCGGACTTGCAGCAATAGGTACATTCCCAATATTAATTAGTAATGAATACCCACTAAGCTGCTTCCTCGCCACATTCTTTTTGTACCTTTCAGGGTACATTAGAGAAATTTGTTCATTACTTACGGAGCAAAGAAGTGGGTCTTAAAGTGAGAAAGTCTGATTTTTCTGTATAGATAAATACCTTATAGGTATCGGCTGAGATGAAGTAGCTTTTGAGTTGTAATTCTCTTCTTCTTCATCAGCCTTTTCTGATGGTGGACTATGTGCAGATGAAATGTCCTGGAAAACAAGAGCCTATCAGTTTCATTATGACCATGAAACACACACACACACACACACACGTGCGGAATACACTTACTGGCTGTGCTTCATACTCTGGCACCTGGATTGCAGTTTCTTCAACTGAGCTGCTTTGGGAAGGACTTCCAGGTGTTCCTGGAGTACCATTTCCAGCAGAAGGCATTTCATCTGTCTGCAAAAACATCACATTCCATACGATTGCAAGTATTTTTCTCAAAATTTCACTGTTATCTAACTATGTCACAGATAATTTTTTAACAACACATCCAATAACCACATTAAACATAACATCCTTCAATATGATCCTTTTCATGTTCACAGTTTCTTTTTAAATTATATGAGGGAACACTACAAAATTAAGGAATATAAAATGATGCACAAACAAAATGATGAAATAATAACCCAATCAACTGTTCTACAGTGTAAAGGTAAAATTTAATGTGTCCCCTATGGAATTTGAAGATCACTTTGTACTCTTTTTAACCAAAATTTACTATAAATCTCGAACTCTGAAAGCTGTCTCTATTTCCTAGAAGATAGTAAAGGCCATACTTTTCTGTGAAACAGCTGTAAACTGAACAGAAGGGGCCATCTCCATAAACAACTGACCCATGTATTGCAGAATTCAGAACATACTGTACGAAACATGTCTTACATTGAAAAAAATGACCTCTTTATGGAAAACAGAGTGAATTCTGAGAACACTTGGCATATTAACTTCAAAATATGCTCTCCACATGATATTTTAAAAGTTTTGAAGTGAGAAAACAATGCATATCAGTGTTTCCTGAATTTTTATAAGGTTCTGATTCAACATGTTAACCTCTCCACATGATATATGGTTCATATGTGATATATATCTAGATTTGTGACTTTACTGATGACTTCTTTGCAAATAGGATGCAGCATGCTATTCTAAATACAAGAGACCTTAATACATACTGAAAACCTTCAACTACACCTCAGTGAAGCATGCAACAATCACTACCATCCACAATATACATTAGCAACATGCCAGATGATATTAGGTGCTGCTTAAAATTTCCTATAGCTAATGCTATAATCTCTAAGGCTTTTAAGATACCAAATGAAAGGCACAGACTGATAGAAACATGTCCAGTGTTTTCAGAATAAACTACAGTTTTTGTAGTCGTGTGCATTCATTCTACTCTTCTTTAGTATGTTTTAAAGCTAAGCTATGTATTGTGTCGGTTGAATTTGATGCATTTCGTGCCTCTCTCTCTCTCTCTCTCTCTCTCTCTCTCTCTTTCGCACATGCCCCCCCCCCCTTTCCTACACACACACACACACACACACACACACACACACACACACACACACACACACACACACACACATTCTCTTTCTCAACACTTTCTCTATCAAACATAGAGCAAAATTCACACTAACGCAAAAACTCACTTCCGTCCATTAACAAAATGAAAATTCTTTGGTGTCTCAGGATTTGTCACATCAAATGATTCCTTCTTTTAGTCAGATTGTGCCATAAATTTGTTTTCCCCAGTTTGATTCAGTACCTCCTCACTGATTATTTGATGTAACCATCTAACCTCCAGCATTCTTCTGGAGCAAAACATTTCAAAAGCTTCTATTGTCTTTGTGTCTGAAGTGTTTGTCATCTACAATTCACTTCTGTATAAGGTTACACTCCAGAAAAATATTTTCAGAAAGGACTTCATAAAATTTAAATTTACCTTACATGTTAAGAAATTTCTCATTTCAAAAGGCTTTCCTTACTACTGCCACTGTGCAATTTATGTTCCCTGTATTTCAGCTATGATTAGTTATTTTGCTGCTCAAACAGCAAAACTACTTTTAGTGCCCCATTTCTTAATCTATTTACCTGCACATCATTTGATTTAATTTGAGAATACCCACTTACCCTGGCTTTACTTTTGTTCATGTTCCATTCAACTACTCTTCCAACTCCTTTGCCCATCTCTGACAGTTCCACAATGTCATCAACAAATTTCAAAGCTTTTCTTTCTTTTTCACAAACTTTAATTCCCTTTCTTAATTTCTCCTCAGTTTCCTTTACTACTTGCACAATGTACAGACTGAGTAACACTATGGATATGCTCCATACATTCACAGCTACTGCTTCCTTTTCAGTTCCTTCAACTCTGAAAACTGCAGCCTGGTATCTACACAAGTTCTGAATAACTTTTGGTCCCTGTATTTTATCCCTACTACCTTGAGAATCTCAAAGAGTGTTGTACAGCTGACATTGCCAAATGCTTTTCCCAAATCTGCAAAATGCTATAAATATAGATTTGCCTGTATTAACCTATTTTCTAAGATAAGCTGTAGTGTAAAGTGTTGCCTCAAGTGTGTGTCTCCATTTCTCTGAAACCAAACGGATTTTCCCTCCATGCCTGTTTCTAGCTGGGTTTTTTCTGTAAATAATTCATGTCAGTAAGTTGCACCCACAAATTATTACATCACAAAATCTGAAATTCATTTAGTGTTGGAGAACATACTTATGGATGGAAGAACAGGCTGTTCCCTACCCAAAATCTTTCTCATCTCTCCAAAAGAGGTATTGCACCATCCAATCTACGAAATACCCTTGTTCATCCTTATGGCACAACTTCTCCTAACCACTTACCACACAGACCATACACCAACGAATGACCTAGGTGTGGGTCCTGAGATATGTACCCACCCAGCACATCCTATTCCCAACCTGCCACAGGTATATTCAATCCTATTACTGTCAGTGCCAGTTGTGAAAGCAGTTACATTATATATTAGCTCTCCTGTAACTTCTAAACAGCCTTTTACTTGGGCATGACCACTTATTAGCTGTCCACCAGAATTATTGGTGAATGCCAAAGTGTGACCTACAGCAGAGTTGACCACCCAGTAGGGAAACATGCTGCTGAGCACAACATGCTCAATTTCAATGGTTGCATAATGCTCCTCCCCCCCCCCCCTCAACAAACTCTCTGAAATAAAGAGAGGGGAGGGGAGGGGAGGGGAGGGGAGTGGGAGTGGGGAGGGGGAGAGGGGAGTAAGTCCGACAGTGTCATCTGGTAGTGGTATTATGAATGAGGACTTCAAAATTTGAAATTCCAACCATTTTTGAATTTCCCACTCTTTTGAATTTAATTAACTTGCATATCAATGTAACTGCAATGTTGCCACATCCATACTAGGGATGTCAATAAAATATTGATGTTTTTAGAAATTTAATATTATATCAATATTTTGTACAAAGAGGTATCGATGGATATTTGCCATATATCTTCCCCGCATATCGTTGCCAAAATGGCACTTTCAAGTGCCAATATTTTTATTTTATATTTTTTCCACAAAAAATTTTGGGTAAATATTTGAAACTGTTCTTTTGAAACTGAAGTAGAATGTAACTTTACTTTCACTGTGTGAAGGAGTCTTATTTCTTTTTGAGCTTTCATCATGTCCAGTCTCTTTGACTGTGTGAAGCAAGTATGGGTGGCACAAAGAAGTAGTTTGATTGTGCTAGGTGGTGGAAGTCTGGATGGAATAACAAAATTTTCAATGTGAAGAGGCAGAACACCAGTTGCACTATAAAACAATTCTCAGTGCAAATAGTGTGCTATTTCTTCAGAAAAGTTATTGAAAATGATGAACAAAAATCTAAATGACAAGATGTCATTGTGGTGAGTGTAGTCGTGTGAGGGGAAATGCTGATGTGATTGATGCTTGGCACTACTAACAGAAACTCCAATATTTAACTACAGTACCCAATTTTGACACAATAACTGCTAGGTTGGTAGCTTTTGCAGAAATGAAAAATCTGGGAAATTGACATGAAGTGTTCTGGACAAATGTGATGTATAATGAAACTGAACGATGGACTTATCAGACAGGTTTTATTGTGCCACTTGCATGGAGTCACCACTGTTAGCAATGTGATTATTTCCAAGTGTAAATGTGCATAATTTTACTTTCAATTCTTGCTCTAAGGGGAAGTAGCAGGCTGCTAGCTTGCTGATGTACAGAGTATCTGATAATAAATCAATACTTAAATATGCAGCAGTATATTTACCGGCAGTGTATTTACAATGTGCAGCCAATATTTTTTTCCATCAATGTATCGATATATCTATACTTTTGTCGATATATCAAGGATGCATAATGATATTTTTATTTAAATATCAATGTCTCAGATTCCAGTTATTTTCAAAAATATCAACAGTCCTAATCTAAATCCCAGGGAGAAGGGGTGGGGAAGGGGGGGGGGGGGGGGGGGGGCAAGAAGAGCCACCATCTTGGAGACATTACGCAACAATACAGGCTGTGCTTGCATAAAGCTTGTTACCCTACTTACGGGAAACTGGAAATGGATGGATGGAAAGTACCAGTTCATATTCAAAGTGGTCTGGAAGCATGATCAAAATTTTTATGCCACTGTAGGAAATGATTTCCAGTGCCATTTTCAAGGCATAGTTAACTTCACAACACAAGAAGTGCAAATGGCTGGAAATCCACCAGTCTGACAGTGTTCCCAGTATAAAGAGACAAGAGGATCCTGAATAAATGGACACATTCTGAAAACCCACTAAACCATGTACCACAGTGTTGAAGTTAAACAAAACCAAGAAAGTATCGAGCGGCACAAGGGAAATCCTATTTATAGAAGTGAAGAAAGATTTTTTTTAGAGGAGGTATTTTCTTAGTTGGCCCATTAACAAGAAATTAAACGTTAGAAGGTAAACAAATGGATGTGGCACACAGTTCGTCCTGAATGAGTACAACAGAAGAGGGTACATTTTTGCCAATGAGCACAGATAATTTTGGAAGCAGACACACTAAAATTCCATGGGGTACCTTGCTCTTCAAAGTTCACAGAGTAAATACTGATGAGGTAACACATATCAAGAAAATTAGCACCATGAAAGAAATGTTTACATAAACACTACCTCAGTTATGTCAACCATCAAATTGGAAATAAAAGAGAAATTTGGAACATCTGTGTAAGCAGATCGGAATGTATTGTACCCCGTACAAGCCGAATATGTGATTTTGTTTAAGGAAAGAACCAACTTCTAGAAAACTCCTTAACGTGTCACGAGATTCTTACAGGGTCTATAACCTAGAAACTTTATCACTTACCGGTACTTTATAACTTGCAGCCCATAGTAGAGCAAAATATTTCAGATTTGCTAGAAGCAGGTGTAATTAAACTACCCTCAACCCCCAAACTTCACCCATAGTGACTGTCCTGAAGAAAACCAGTAATGGAGAAAAGCTTGTTGCATTTGTGTAGATATGTGAGTGGTCAATATGATCACGAAACCAGATATTTATCCCCCTCACGTCACAGGTGATTATTGGTGACCACAGAGAAAGAAAGATGTCGAATAATACATTCAACATTGTCTCCTGTGCGCTAAGTGTGCAAGGACAAAGACCAAATATACCTCTTCAAACTTTGCCTGAGGCAGAGGGGCCTTTTCAGATCCTATTACTTGATTTAATCAGACCTTTCCCTGTAACACCCCAAAATAAGAGATCTGTTTTATCTACCACTGCACATTTCTCTCAATATCTTATTACTATACCTACTGAAGACATCACCACTGAGACAGCTGCTAAAGAATTTGTCAAGCATTTAGTACTATCATTTGGATGTCCAGAGGCAATTATAACAGACCAAAGAGAAACTTTATGTCCCATCTTATGGTTCAGGTGTGTTGACTATTTAAATTAAAGAAGTTGCGAACTATGTCAGCATTGCCTAAGAGCAATGACAGGGTTGAACACATTCGTAAAATAGTTGTGACAATGTTGTCTTATTACATGAACAGCTCACAGTCAGATTGGCATAGGCTGTTGCCATTTGCAATTTCACTGTATAAGACCATGATACACAAAGTAACGGTGTCAAGTCTGTCTGAGGTTGTGAGATTCCTGCAGGAGGTCAGACCCAATTGTGCATCCGCAATAAAGGTGGATTCGTTGGCCATCAAAGTGAGTCAATTGCACAAATGTGTGGTAACCATGCATTTATATAATTTTGCTTAAGTATTGCATTTGTGTTGATCTTGTAAAGTTACCACTATGCCTTATATTTTTTAAACATGTTGGTTGTTATCACTACTACCTGTAAAACACTTCTTCTCCATTGGATTGTTGTTATAGTCAGTAAATGGCCTGTCCCTTATGGAATTCTGAACTTTGTCAAACAATGCCAACCACACAACTGACGCCTTTTGTTCACTGCACACCACTGTGTGTTCTAATGTGGTTGTACCTTGGTTCTACATGATTAGCAGGCACTGTGCCATTAATGTGTCACTAATTTTACGTTTGTATGTTACACACTCTAAGTTATCCAAAAATTAACTGGTACACACTTTCCAGACTCGTTTCAATGTTTTACTTATTTCTATACTTTATTTTCTGCCTCTACTATTGAATGGGTTTGTTATATGTTTGCATTATTTCGCTATGTTGAAACATTGTTGCTACGTAGTTTTCACCACTGTACGGTATGTCAAAGTTATGTTCAAAGTTTATGGAATTTGAAAACTTGCATTGCAAATGTGCAGATCACAAGCCGCCATCGGGGAGAAGGCTGTCAAATTGTTTTGAAGGAATCCACAGAAATAAATCACAGAAATAAGCCCCCACTCAAAGCCAAACTGAACTATCCATTGTTCAACCACCTCTGAATAAGCGCACCGCTCCACGTGCCTGGGTGACACACATCACCTTGGTATCTTTTGTGAACTCCGTTCCTTCTTTAAACATGTTGAAGGCAGTTTCTCATGTGTAATAAATTCAACTGGTCACTGTATTAACTGGGCGAATTAGTGCAACCTCTGTTCCACGGCATATAAGAACACCTAGTTGTACATTATCCCACACCCCATTCATATCAGTGGTGGATACAGAAAAACCTCAAGGACAGAGCACTAAAGATATCTTGCGCTACTTTTGTTGAAGTTACATGACTCATATAGTTTCCATAAGATGATCCAAGTTATAACTGGAAACAGTAAGACGCAAAATCTAATTGCTTTAAGAGATGAGGATAATCGAATTATTCTCGAATCAGAAAAAATGGCAAAACACTGGGAGAATTACATGTCATCTCTGTTTCACGACAAAAGAGACATGACATTAAATCAAAACGAAGAAGAATCTTGTACACGTATCTTACAATCAGAGGTAGAACATGCACTGAAAGTAATAAAGAACAGAAAAGCATCTGGTGGAGACAACTTACCCACTGAAATTTTAAAATGCATAGATCCAAAAATGTTGACAGCCCTATTTAATGAAATTTACAGCTCAGGCCATATCACAGGTGAATGGCTTAAATCAACCTTTGTCCCATTACTGAAGAAAGCAAATGCAAAATCGTGCTCAGAATTTTGATTGATCTCACTGATGAGTCATGCTCTGAAAACTTTTCTAAGAATTATACATAATCAAATCTATCATAAATGTGAGGAGCATTGTGGAGAAATACAGTTTGGTTTTATGAACGGAATGGGAACCCGCGAAGTGTTATTTGGCATGAAGGTACTTATGCAAAGATGCTATGACTACCAGCAGGATATCCATATGTGCTTCATTGACTATGAGAAAGCATTTGACACCATTAAGCATGACCCCCTTCTCACAATCTTACGAGAAATAGGATTGGATGGTAAGGACATAAGAATGATTCAGCATGTATACGCGAATCAGCATGTATACTGGCATCAGAGAGCAGAGGTTAGAATTAACAAAAATTTAAAAACAGAATCTGTGCAAATACGGAAAGGAGTCCACCAGGGCTGTACACTATTGACATTACTGTTCAATTTGTATCTGGACAAGATTTTTTGATCCAGTCAAGACTCAGAATTATTTGCTATAAAAGTACAGTAGAGTCCCATTAACCCCAACTAAATGGGATTGGTCCTCGTTCAGATTACCAATTTGCTCTGGTTAGCTGGAATTAAATTACAGTGATCGATTGCTGGCACATGTAACAGTTCTATTGTATTCATTCAGGTATAGTGGTGTGCGTACTTTCATCACAAGTAAACAGTAACATACAATGTTAATTCTCTAAGAAAAACTGAATGCTTTGAAGCGGATAGACGATGGTGAGAAGATTGTATCTAAACCAGCAACAGAAGTGGGTGTTGATAAAGTAACCATTTGTGATTGGAAGAAGGAACATGTGAAGCTTGGACAGTCCTGTGCAACGTCTTCCGGAAAAACACTCGAAATTCGGTAGACTTTGATACAGTCCCAGTACGATAAAGTGGATGAAGCTCTGTTCGACAGTTTTCTAAGGAAAATAATTTGTCTCCTCGTGCAATCATTTTGACTGAAAACACGCCATCTCACCCCAACACAGAGGAATTATGTAATGGAGAAATTGTGGTGAAGTTTTTGTCACCGAATGTTACACCACTTCTGCAGCCAATAGACCAGGGTATACTGCAAACATTAAAACTGATTTACAGAAAACAATTTTCAAAAATGCTGATCCAAGATGATAGCATTCCTTTAGTGGCCAAAATAAAAAAGACCAATGTGAAGGATGTTGTTTATTGGGCCACTAAGGCAGGCTAGAATATTTCAGAAAATACTCTGAGAAAATTGTGAAGAAAGCTGTGGACATCTCTTTAATTTCAGTACAACCTAGTTGAAAATGAAGAGGAAAATCTACTACAAATGATGCAGACAATCCCTGGATGAGAAGAAGCTAGTGAAGAAGACATAGATGAGTGGACGGCAGCAGATGGGGCACATGTGGAGAACCTTACTGACACCGATTTAGTTGCTGCTGTTACTCGAGACCAGGAACAAATGGACTGCTGTGACAGAAGTGACAATGAGCCTGAAAGTGATAAAGGAGAGCTGGTGCCACACAGTGATGCAGCAGAAGCCCTTGACCTCACACTATGTTATTTGGAGCAACAGCCCACTCCTACATCTGCTGATTTGATGTTTATGAGACAGTGGCACAACTATGAGTCATATAAAAGACTATCATCATTATGCCAAAAAACAATGACTGAGTTTTTGTCATCTAAAAAGTAGGGATAAAATGTCCAAAGTATTGTAGTAAGTTTGACGGCTTTTCTTTCATTGTCATGCATTGTTTGAACCTAATGTTTTCTTGCTAGTTTTTCTAATACATGTTTACTGTACTGTGTAAATTAAAACAGTGTGTATGTACAGCAGTTTACCGCACAGTTCTCCACACTTAGACTAACATTTTTCATGTTTGGATTAACCAAACATTTGGATTGCCGAGGTTCGGATTAGCGGGCCTCTGCTGTAAATGGAATGAAGATCTGGAACTTACAGTATGCTGACGACACAGCTTTGTTTGTGTCATCCGTAGCTGAACTACAGAAAATACTTACAGAAATTCATAAGGCTGCTCAGCATTTTGGTGTCAGAATAAATGTAAGGAAAACTAAATGGATGTCAATTGAAAGAACCCCTGGTCAAAACAAGTCACTACTCATTAATGGTAGTAAAATCGAGAAAGTAACCACATTTAAAAATATAGGATCTGTGAAACTTGAAACATGATTGTGATGAGGAAATTACGAGTCACTGTGGGACCACCAAAGAAATGTTCTAAATGGTACGAAATGAGCTGATATACACAAACATGCCACTCCATCTGAGAATAAGGGTGGTACAATGCTATGTTATCCCCGTCCTACTCTATGGAGCAGAAACTTGGTCAATTAAAGCAGCTTCTGTAAAGAGATTAGAAGCAACAGAAACATGGTTCTTGCGTCAATTACTAAAAATACCATGGATTGAGAAAGTGAGCAATGCTGAAGCACTGCGTAGAGCCGGGGTGGATAGAGAACTAATGGGGACAATTAACAGGGGCACATTATGAGAGGAAAGAAATATCAACTTCTGAAATTAATTCTAGAAGGCAGAATAGAAGGAAAGTGCCCGCCAGGTAGAAGGAAGCAATCATGGTCACAGAATAGCAAGACATGGACTGGCATCAACAACGCTGAAGAGCTGGGTTAAGGAGAAAGGAAACGCCGCCTGTGAGCAGCCGATGCACCGCAAGTGTATGGCACGAAGAAGAAGAAGACCTTTGCTTTTACCGTAATAAAAAATAATTAAGTCACAAGCAAAGTATAAGGAAGTTTTATTTAAACTAATTATAAACATATAAAAGACATTGAATTACTATTGTTAATTCTTCATAATCAACTGATCACCCTCACTCTTGACTAATCTTCACACTTGCAGTTGCTACAACTAGAACTTTATACTTATTCATTCTTCAGTCTTAATAATTCTGCTTCTGAATGTAAACTAGCTTCTTATCCAGCAAATAGTCCGTATTTATAACGCTACATATCGAAAGCTCTCTGTACAAGAAAACAGTACAAACGAATAGCGTGCAAGGTGACTGGCTGGGGCAGTGCGAGTAGCAATGCAGTCGGCCCCGCAAGGGGGGGAGGGTCCTTATGTATCTCCCTAACAGCCCTGCAAGGGGGGGGGGGGGGGGAAATCTCCCCCAATTGTATCTGCCTCCTGTCTTCAAAATGGAATTTAATTCTAAACAAGTACCGAGTAATGATCATAATACCGGACTTCTACGCAAAGCATTACAACACAATATCATGGATCAGAATTTCCGTTCTCCTCACAGTTGAAAAAAACTCTGCATGCCACTGTCTAAGCATTCCTGTTATTCATCCTTGAACTTAACTTCAAACTTCGCTTTCACACCAGTGCATGTTCTACCTTATCAGTTCTTCCAGATAACAACACTGCACTGTTCACATACTCTGATTAGTTATGGCACATGAGCACCAACAAAAAATGTCACAAGATCGAGGGCGCCCCCCCCCCCCCCCCCCTCCCACTTATGGTATTCTGCCATATTTCACTTGGTATATGAAAATTACTGATGTTTCGCACAAAATTTATGTTGTACAATACACAAAGCCACTCACTCTGACCACATGCCTTAGCCAAGTTGCAATACAAAAGTTATGACGATTGTCACGAACTGTGATTTTGTATTCTCAGTTAAGAATTGTTTTCTTCAATTAAAATTATTATTTTGTACTTGTCTTATGAATTGCTTAGTTTTGTGATGTTGAGACAGTTGTTTTTTTATCATCATGTTCTATTGTTCATTTGATACTGTTTTACTGTCACGAGTTATTTACTATTCAGTTTAACTGGACATAATCACCTTGCTCTTGCAATTAAGTAAATTTAGATCGAAGGTATCACCCTTCATGCATCTGTTGTAAGTAATTTATTATTTCTTTATAAGATGCATCAATATAATGAGAATTGTCATGTTTTGCAAGTTATTTTATGGTTTTATTGGTCCAACGTATTTAATTTGATACATCATTCTGGTTGATGCTCGAAAAGATTTACTCAGGTAGTTGACTTGGTGCCTTCTGCACATTAATATTTTTCAGGTTGTGTAACTGTTATTTGGTTAATTAGATAGTTACAATGTTACTGACAAGATGTAATCGGTGGTTTTAGAGAACTCTAAATAAATTTGACTTAAAATACTTACATACTTCCTGAAAACAGTTAGAACACACAGACATGTTTAAAAATTATGTTTCGTGATTTCGTTCCTGGGTTATCGTCACACTGGCAAACAAATGGTGCCACCCTGGTGGTTACTCGGTCACCGTAAGGATGTTGGGCACTGTGCTCACGTCATTCTGTGACAGCCTGACCTCAGTCTGACGAGGAGGCCTTTTAGTGTTGCACAGCTCTTTCATATTAGAAACTACACTGAAGAGCCAAAGAAACTGGTCCACCTGTCTAATATCGTGCAGGACCCCCGCGAGCACACATAAGTGCCGCAACATGATATGGCATTGGCTCAACTGATGTCAGAAGTAGTGCTGGAGGGAATTGACATCATGAATCCTGCAGGGCTGTCCATGAATCTGCATGGGTAGGTATGAGGGGATGGAAATATCTTCTGAACAGCACATTGAAAGACATCCCAAGTATGCCAAGAATGTTCATGTCTGGGGTGTTTGGTGGCCAGCAGAAGATTGTTCCTGAAGCCACTCTAGCAATTCTGGATGTGTGGGGTATTGCATTGTTCTGCTGGAATTTCCCAAGTCTGTCAGAATGCACAATGGACATGAATAGATGCAGGTGACCAGACAGGATGCTTACATACGTGTCACCTGTCAGTCATATCTAGATGTGTCAGGGGTCAAAAAATTGCTACAACTAAACTTGCCCCACATCATTACAGAGCCTCCACCAGCTTGAACAGCCCCTACTGACATGCAGGGTCCATGGATTCACAAGGTTGTCTCCATACTCATACATGTCCATCTGCTCGACACAATTTGAAATGAGACTTGTCCGATCAGCAATATGTTTCCAGTCATCAACAGTCCAGTGTTGGTGTTGATAGGCCCCGACACGGCATAAAGCTTTGTATCGTGCAGGTACACAAGTGGGCCCATATTGATGATGTTTCATTGAATGGTTCACAAGCTGACACTTGTTAATGGCCCAGCATTGAAATCTGCAGCAATTTGCAGAAGGGTTGCACTTCTGTCACACTGTGTCACACTGAATGATTCTCTTCAGTCGTCGTTGGTCCTGTTCTTGCAAGATCTTTTTCTGGCCGCAGAGATGTCAGAGATCTGATGTTTTACCAGATTCTTGATGTTCACAGTACACTCGTGAAATGGCCGTATGGGAAATTCCCCACTTCATAGCTACTTAGGAGATGCTGTGTCCCAACAGTTGTGCGCCGACTATAACACCATGTTCAAACTCATTTACATCTTGACAACCTGCCATTTTAGCAGCAGTAAACAATTTAACAACTGCACCAAACACTTGTTGTTTTATATAGCCATTTCTGCCCACAGTGCCATATTCCGCCTATTTACATATCACTGTATTTGAATATGCATGCCTATACCAGTTCCTTTGGTGCTTCAGTGTACATAGGATCCATTAAGTCCTCTAATAACACTAAAAATCAATCATTCACTTTCTTTACTAACTAAAAAAAGTAAAAACAATTAAAAGCCCTGACTTCTTAAAAAGTATGGATTATTTTTACGTTATACCCTAATCTTTCTCATACGAGTGTTTCAGTTGCCTGTACTCCTCAAAGCTGTCTCTGAAAACACCACCTCGCAATCCTCACCATGTAATACCCATGAGCAACCTGTGGTATCGCTCAGAGCTGCCGTGCTACAGCAAAGTCAGCAATGAGAATCAATACCACAGGCATTAGCGAGGGCTCACTGCAATCCCCAATGACGTACAGGAGGTGCTCCAGAAGACCACACCTCCCTCTTGGCAACAGCAGAATCCTGACACAAAGGTCAATATAGTATCGAGCATGCAAGGGTTAATAACAATATTTGTTTATGGTTCATCTAAATTTTATAATTTCTTTTGCTTTGAAATATTTGCATATTGGTACTATATTTTCTGTATATGTAAACTAAAGTGAACTATACAGGAGGTTGAAGTTTTTTGTATTGTATGTAAGTAATGTATGTAAAATACTACGTAAATTGTTTATTACATTAAATAATTTTCTGATGAGATTTTTTATTTTAAAATATTTGTGTGTATAAACTATTCATGTTGATGTAAATATGGCATTTGTAAGAAATGGTCACACTTAGGAACAATGTTATGTAAAAGGCAGTGTGCTTTTATTTGAAATGGAAGTGGCTCTGGGGAGTGGAAAAGGTGGCAGGGGCGAATTGGGGTGCTACCTAAAGCAAGCGTGGCGATTAAGTCACACAGTCTGTAGGCAGCAGTGATTGCGCAACATCCTTGTGGAACAGGAGTAGCTTTGCCTGCAAATTTGCACCAAATTGCCTCGGATGAAGACTGCAAACAGCTTACAGCATACTTGCAAGTTGATGGGCTATTGTATGTAAAATTGAACGAAGCCAAGAAGAGAAAGTGAGCCCATACAGCAAAATACTTGCACACCGTACTGTGGGTAGTGTAGCTATCACAACTGTTCGCCACACCCAAGCCTACAGCCATCAGATAAGATTTTTTGTATTTTACTTTTGTACATTATGAACCATTAATTTAAACTGTGTTTTAATAATCATTCTTGAACTTTAAAGAAACTGGTTCACCCTGTTATTTCATCCTAATCATACACCTATATAAGGTTCCTTCTTGGTGTTTGATTAATCCGAGTATCCTGTTTTACATGGTTGACCATATGTTTTTAATTTTATCATGTGAATTAACTATTCTATTTACATACCATATACTCCCTGCCTTCCTAATAACACTTTCAAGCATCTGGATACATGACCTCCTTTGAAGGCAATTCCTTTGTTAGAGAGACTTCCTTTAAGTAAGGAAATCTAACAGCTGACATCAGTCTAAAGAAGGTGCAGTTCTAACACCAACTACTATAGTAATTTTCCCGTGAGTTATCTCACCACCGCCCACTACACTGTCACCTATAAGCTTTGCCAGTCTCCCATTCCCATACCTATTGAGGTGCAGACCATGCCAACTGAAATCCAATCTACTGCTAGACTCGACTGGCACCACTGCAATATGAGCCATGTCCTCAGCCATCAGCACCTTCTCTAGTCCCATGTTAACACTCCTATTACCAGGTCACCCCCTACATCATGCTCCCAATTTCTATCAAGACTATTCCCAGCCCCACCCGCAATCATTACCTCATCCTCTTTCATCAATTTCTACATAACTCCCCTATGTTAACAGACACCTGAGCCAACCCTGCACTAGGCTTCACAATACCGGTGAACTGGTAGTCACTCCCCAACACTTCCTGCAACTGCTGGCCCACACTTCTGCCATGTGATCTACCTAGCAGCAGAACTTTCTTCTTTCTGTTAGAATTTGCAACTGACTTAGGCTCACTAACTGTTGAGGACTGCTGAATGTTTCCTACACCTACAGCTACGAGAGGCTCCTCTCCACTAAATTATGACAGTTGGTCAAACCTATTGGTTATACATTAAGTACAACTTTTTGAATGTCTCCTCCTCCTCTCCTCCATGTCTTCTTACCAACTGCCAGTTCTCATTCCCACCGCCCTTCACCATCCTCAACCCATCTAGTTCCTCCTTTGAATTTTGTAACTGCACCTAAGGGGCATCGATCTTTTACTCCTTCTCCTCTATCAACTTATTTCTGCTACAAATTCTGCATTTCATGGAGAAGATCTCACTAGAATTAACACTGGTTTCCCCACTGTATCCCCCCCCCCCCCCCAATAAAAATACTTTGAACAGGTCAGTCACTGTAGCCTACTACTCCCAAATCAACAACAAAGCCCACACTTCTCACTCATAGTAAAATGTTAACAGTTACAGAAAAAACTAATGCCTGTGTTACCTAAGATCAATAACAACAGTAAAACTATTTAAAGAACTAAAAATAGTGATCTCGAATTTCACTCTCTACTAAGAAAGCAACTAAATTTATTAGTACTACTAAACCCCAAGTAATAGCAATACCACAAAAACTTCACACAATTTCTTATATTAAACTGAAAATTCAATGCCCACTGGAACACACAACAAAATTAAACACAGTGAACAAAAGTTTTATTGAAATATTTCACTACCAACAATACAAAATGCCAGCTGAAAACTACTGAGCTAAATTTAATGAATGGCCTCTGTAAAACACGGTGGACAAATGTTTCCAAAAGTTTATTAAACCATTATTTCACCATAAACAGCATGAGACACCATTGAAAACTACTGAATTTAATATCTGAATAACTGCGCACAAACAACTTTGTCATAACTTAGCTTAAGAATCGCTACAGCTGCAACCCAAAGCCCCGAAATGTAAACACACTGCTGATACTTCGATGAACTGTGTAAGCATACTCACAAATAACAAACAACTCGAATCAATAACACAAAAACCCTTCAGCCACTGTTGAGTGACAGGTCTTTCATCTGTGGTTTTCTAAGGAGACAGTTCTCGAAAGGGAGCACTGTCGCAGGTAAACATCGGAGGAGAATTCTGCTTGTCTATATGGATACAGGGAGGGTTTCCCAAAGATATTTTTGCAGGAACCATGAGAGAGGTGGGTCTGTCACCCCCTGTCTGGTGTACTTGCAGGACTGCCAGATTTTGACATCGAGGTTATAAATACACCAGGTACTGCTCACAACGTTACCACAATAGCGCAAAGATCGATGCTGTTGAGACTGGATACAAACCTTTCTCTCTCCTCCCCCCCCCCCCCCAGCTTTAAAATATGATAGTTCATTTATAACTGCAGTTCATGGTGATCAGGGAGGATGGTCATTCCCACAAATGACAAAGATTGGTGGTTGCACAGATGTGAATTTTCATGAAGTGGCCAGCCACAGCCTCCACAAACTGGACTGAATGTTCACTGGGAAGACATATGCCCAAAGTATTGGCATTTAAAACACAACATCAGGGGTGGGAAATATGGCTTCACATTACAGTCGTAAAAGATGGTTTTGACCTTTATTGAAAGCAAATGCCCCCTCAAATGTGAGGATGATTGTTCCAGTGCCCACATCATTGTTTTGTGGGCCTTGACACACACAATGGCCGACGCTGATCCCTCACCTTTCCAAATGTTGGTGCAGTTCATCTGTCTGCAGCATTAGGTACTTGTATAAAATTAATACCTGTAATGTGCTGAGCATCTTATGGAATGTGATGGTAACAGGTACATCACCAAGTTGTTTACAAGAGAACACCACCCAGGACTGGGTAGGATCTGCCATCTTAATTAAGATAGAACCTCTTCACAATTTCTAATGGAGGAGAGTTTGCTAAATATGTTTTCAGTATTCTCCACAAAATCCTAGATTTGGTTGGATGCAGAACAAGAATTGAGGGGAGTAACTGTCTGCAACTCATTCTGTTTTGCTTTCCTCGCATGGCGTAGCCATGCGAGGGGAGCTAACAATTTTGGTCATTTCATGATACAAAGTATCTGCCACAATGCTGCCTACTCTGAACAAGGTCTCTCCCCACAGGCCCCACCGAGCTAGAGCAAGGGATATGCGGTATGATGACCAGTGTCCAAAGACCTGGTGCCCCAAAGTGACAGGCACAGGCAACTCAGTACACACAAGGAGGTGGTAGCTCGGGCATCAATAGCGCGATCACTGTGGGGTCACACAGATACCTGACAATTCCCCAACATGAGCAGGCTAATGAGGTTTGTATCAGGCAACTTTCGCTGCATGGCTTGCAAGATCTGTACAAAAAATTTTAAAAATCCAGATGTGGTGTCTGAAAGTAAGTTAACCAAAATATGTGGTGTAAAATAAGGGAATGAAGTAGGAGAAGCCAAACTCTATGTTGAATGAGGAATCTCGGTTGTCAGCAGCGAATCTTTCCTTGAGAATAAGTCAGAAGAAAAGATATTGTCAGTGTGTGAAACTGCAGCAAAGAAAAAAAAAAAGAAGTACTGCAATGGCTTGGAGCAGCATGATTGTTATCCACATTCTCAAAAGAGACTTGTGATCCTCTGGTAGGAGATTGTTTTAGTGAATTATTTGCTTCACTGTAGCATGTTTATACCTCTACTGGCTTTGACAGTCAATGGTAACCATTCTTGTCAACACACTGTTGCACCTCAAAGCTGACTGATCACAATATTAGTAGCTCAGTTCAGATTAAGTGAAGTATACCCTTGACATGGTGGCATACAAAAGCCCAACACCTACCAACCTTGACATTGGAGTATCACTTGCAATGGCCGCACACTATCTGACCACAATTAGATGTACTGATATTGCGCACCTTGCCCACCCTGCAGTCAACGATCAGGTTGACAGCCAGTAAAAGGTCTGATGTCACCTCACTCATGTGGTAAATGAAGCTATTCTATTTACTGATGAGTTATAAGCAGAATTTCTTCAAGACAGTGGCTATCTGTAATTCAGTCGCTGAATGAAATTGCATTTATTGATGAATACAAAATAATCTGAATGATTGCAATTATCCTTTCCACTTTTTTTTTTTCAACATGAATAACTGAAAGCACATAATGTAACCTGAACAAATGACTATTTGTTTCTAATTTTTTATTAGCAAGCTCTTTTTTGGAAGGAGTTGACAAACATAAGCTGTACAATTGTGGCAGTTTATTTTTGTGTTATTGTAGTGACTTTATTATTACTTCAGAAACTGCTTTTAATCATTAAATTAGTTTACTATTTCATATTTTTATTGTGCTAAACATTGCAACATTCAATGAGAACAACTCACCACTGAAGGTGTGCTCCCAGTCTCATTTCTGCTGTGTGGCCTGAACCCTGGGCCTGGAGGCAAGTTTTTCTGAACACAACAATTGACACCAGGACTGAAATGTAATTCCACATGGAACCTGAAATAAATTTAAACATAGGTTTTAGTGCAAATTCCTACAATTAATTTTCATCTGAATATGCAGTGAAGCTCTATCACTAACCACAGCAAGAACATATCGTTATACTCCACAATGTATCAAAGTGATTACATACAAAACTAACATCACACCTAGGTAAAAACTGCAGCACACACTCACCTTGTACAAGACCTTACACACACACACACACACACACACACACACACACACACACACACACACACACACAGAGAGAGAGAGAGAGAGAGAGAGAGAGAGAGAGAGAGAGAGAGAGAGAGAGAGAGAGACCAAAAGTAAACTGGCCCGGAAAGCTTTCTTGGCACTTTGTGACGATGCTATCTTAATCTTGTATATCACATGGCAGATATTGGTGATGAAGCACTTTTCCTCTGGAGCAGCAACTTTTGATAGATGTGAAATGTTCAATGAGTCTGACAACTGCAGCTTTCCTATCTTTGTACGACTTTGTTCTTCTGTCACCTCCTCTTCTTTCTTTGGTTGCAGGTGAGAAATTGTTCATGGTACTCTGACAAATTTTGTTGAGTCTTTCTTTTCCGCAAAGTCCCCATGAAAGCCACCCTGCAAACCCAAATTCTTTCAGAAACTCCTTCACATCTTTTTGGGAGTACAAAGTTCATGATTAGTTGCTTTCCTGACACTTTGTCCCCTCTAAGCTCAGTTTTTCAAGGAGAAGATACGGTGACTGTTGTCAAATATAGTTCCTCTGCCAGGCTCAGTTACTTTCTTCATAAAAATTTTCATGGATTTGCCATACATCTGATGTAGGGAGTTCCTTACATTTCAGCTTTCCAGCAGGATATTTACAGTTCAGCATCTGTGGAAACCGTTTCGTTTGGTACATAAAGAGAGATGTAAAATAAAATTAATTAAAACCCAACTGATATTAGTTGTATGTCAAAGCAATGAAAAGTTCAGGATTCTATTTTCAAGAACACTGAACTAATGAGAAAGGTGTTTAAATGGAAAATTACATTTTAGATTAACAGAGGTTACCCAGCAACGAAGAGGTTAAGAAAAGGATAATTTATGTGACTAGGTCATTAATTCCAACAATATTAAATCTTCAACTAATAAATATTTGAATATTACTATAAGAAGCATCCCTCCTTATCACTTCTTTAACTCAACATTTTCTTACTATTGCTCTATACTACTTCATCTCTTCCTGGAACTAGTTTGTTGTGGCCTCTTCCCTGTCATGATTAATGTTACTCTCAGCACTATTTTCATTGGGCTTGTCGACATGTTCTTCAATAGTAGAAGTTTCCTCTTCACTATCCTCATACATTTCAGACTGTCCTTCAATAAAACTGACCACAAATTCCTTCTAAAATCAGCCGTGGAATGAGTGCACTGACTGGTCAGTTTTTCATAATACAACGTCTTCTCATACTCTCCAATATTGCCAACCTAAACATTTTAGTCATAGAGTGCTCAAAACCACAACTTTTTATAAAGTGTAATATCCAGATCTGCATCCATATCCTTTGCTGGCAGCCATGATATCTTAAGATTTAGCCTCTTTTGCAGCCAATTAGGATTTGGCCATTTTTGCAACCCAACATATTGAAGACATGGACATCTTTTCACCCACATGCAATTTTCCCACCTCACTTTAAAAGTCTTAAGAGCTATTTCTGTGGCCTGATTGATACAGCATTATATATCCAGTGATAACTTGTACAAGAGGGTAGCTCTAACTCAATGTTTGTTTTTTGGTCACAAAGCCACATTTGCATCTGGAATACTCAAATAGTCCTCAAACTTACCACCATTAAACACACAAATAACTACATTTTATTAAAAAAGGTATTTACCTTATCAAGAGTTTGTACCTCATTAGAAAAAATCAAATGTGCATAAGGCATTTTGGGTTGAAAGATATGTACAAAAATTTCACTTTTATCCAATTAGCTAACATTGCACCAATGGAGAATGTAACACAAATTCCACGATCTGTGAGTGCACTTGCGGATTCCAGACAATAAAGCTGAATGATGGTTTAACTGATGCTGTGACCATGATTTTAATGTGTAGACATTAATAAATTCCATTGTCTGTTGCAGAAGAGATATTTGTCATCAAGAACAATGAAGGTCATTAACAGCACCAACATGGACAGCGAGCTGAAATGGCAGCTTTAAAAAGATTGACAGTGAAGCCTGAATTATGGATATCTGTTTTAACAGAGACAAGTTAAGTTTGCCATTCTGCACTCCCTGTTGATCTCATTATTAGTCATCAATATTCTCTCTTGCCCATTTTATTTGCTGTGTTTTTCATTTTCTCCCTTTTGTTAGTTACATCAATTGTTCCATTACTGCCTTCATCATTTAATCTTCGATCATATTCCTTTCACCTTTTACATTTAGTCATTGCCTAATGCTCCCTTTCATCAACGTCCCATTCTTTCAACTTATCCAGGTCCCGTCTACTAAATTTCATTTCTTTCTGCAATTTCTTCAGTTTTAGCCGGCAGTCTATAACCAATAAATCATTGAGTTTGCATCTGTCACTGAAGGTACTGAGTAGTTCAAAATCAGATTTTTAGCTCTGTGTGTAAACATAATATAATCTGTATGAATCTGCACAGTTGTCAGCCATGGTGGACAATCACACTCAAGAGCTCTGACGTAAACAGCAGCAGTTGTGAAGTGCTATGCACTGTTTAGGATACATTGCAGAGCTTTCTATAATTTCCAGATAGTGACTGTTTAATACTGTTGTCAAAAATATAGTGCTTTATTTAGTTTTCATTCATATCATGGCTTCTGTGATTTAAAACTTATGTTCAGTTATTACTGGTACTGTGTTTACAAGCTAGTGTTTATGTCTGCCTGTCATCTAATTGTTAAGAGTTGTTTTGTATTCATTACAGAGCTTTACAGTTTAGGATTGTTATTATACAATATTGTGTTTCTCAGTATTTGTTCACTTTGGGCCTTATGATACCTAAAACTGATGTTTAATGAACATCTGACATGCTATTCTACATGTGCCTGATACCTGGGGGTTAGCTACACAGATCACCGAAAGGTAAGTGCTCACTAATTATTACTTTATTACAGGTTAAATGTGTTGTAGTGCTTTTTAGTTTACTGTAGGATTAGTATCGAGTGGCAAATTTGAATGTAGTCATAGGCTAATTGGTATGAACAAGAAAAATGAAGTAGAATCATTATTTGGGTGCTTCACTCTAATTTCAGTAGCCAATTTTCCAATACATGTCCAGCAAGATAGTAGGACTCTGATAACATTTTTATAGACAGTGCTCAGCCTGAAATAATTAATGTGTACCCAATTGTTGATGGGCTATCTGATCATGATGCTCAATTAATGAAAATAGATAACATAGCACCTTACAACCTGAGGCAGGTTCATAGGGAGCAGTGATGTTTATTAATGAGAACAGGATGCAATGTTTTACGAGTATTTTAAAAGAGGTTGTATGGGATGTGGTACATGCAGAAAGAGATGCTAATGTCAAATTCATATTTTCTATGGTAAATTTGTGTCAGTACCTGAAATTTTCAGGAAAATTACTATATTGAGTACTATACAACAGGTAGTCATATCAGCAAGTTATGCAGCACGTGAGCAAGAGTAGAATGCTCTAAATTTTTGTGTGCATATTTTGATGAGAACTTTAATTAGAAGATGCATGTTACTGTCATTCTCATTCTCAAACAATTAAGTTGAATTACTTTTGTTCTTGATATAATTGAGCTCTTGGAAACAAATGAATCAACCTCCTGACAAATTTTGCACATTTCCATTCAATAATGTCTTGTAGAACTGTTTTCTGTTACAATGTTAAAAAATGACAGGGATAATGGCAAAGAGTAAATGCGTCAATTTGAGGTAAAGGAACCTGGTCTACAAACAACTGAGTTGAGAGTTATAAGCCAAAATCATTCTGATACCACTGACACTGAAATTCCTGTTCCGGTACTGTTATGGCTAAGATTGTAGGATAGACAACTTACAGAGGTGGTAGTATGGACCAAACCAAGAAAAAAAATGTCTAGTAAACATGGGCTCTAAAATGCATACCTTAAGAGCTGTGCGCACATGTTCATCTTCATTACTGTGAAACCTCTCTTCTACTGAGTAAGTGAATATAGCTTTTAAGGTAGGCATTTTAGAGTCCATATTTACTGAAAATTTTTTCCTTGTGTGTGTCCATACTACCTCCTCCAAAAACATGGAAACCAAAGATCTTGCAGTAGAAGAGATGTGTTTCACAGTATTGACAATGAACAAGTGGTCATAGCTCTTAAGATATGCATTTTACAGCCTATGTTTACTAGACATTTATTCCCTGTTTTGATCTATATTACCATCTATGGAAATTGTCTACCCTACAATCTTAACAAGAATAGTACTTGTACAAGTATTCCACTGTCACAGGTGTAAGAACAATTTTTGCTTATAACATTTGACTCTGTCGTTTCTGGACAAATTGACACAGTTACCCTTCTCTATTGTCCCTGATTGATTGTAACATCATCACAAAACCACCCTGTATATTTATATTGCTGTGGTCTTACTGCATCTCTGACTGTGGGTCTTGATTACAATACTTTATTCACTATGCGGTTCACAGCAGTTAATTTGCATTCCTATTTTATCATTTATTACTAGATGTACTGCTGTGTAAACCACTACCACCAAATCAAGACTATGTTCCATACAATAAAAACATTATTCTGAGTTAAAAGGAACTTTATGGCTATTTATCTGCGTTACAAACCCAACTCATGAATCCAAACTACTAAATCTTTAAATATTATGAATAAACAAAGTAAAACAAATAAGCAACACTGAGACTGAAGCAGTTGTTAGTTGCAGACTGTTCAAGAGGAAACAAATTTAAGGTTTAAGGTCAAACTAAGCCCCATGCTCTTGTAATATTCGGGGTGGGGGGTGAGAGAGAGAGAGAGAGAGAGAGAGAGAGAGAGAGAGAGAGAGAGAGAGAGAGTATTTATTACCTTTCTTCTGAAGAGGGATCTTTAGTTGGATCTTCATACAGCATAACTACAATTTGGGACATATAATTCAGTTCCGAGACCATGCTAACATACTCCATTGCCCGGCGCCATTGTTCATCTTTTTCAACCTACAACAACAGAAATCATTTCAAGGTACATATATCACATCCGTAAGTTTTTTTTAAAAAAATCTTATTCCTTCCTTCACATATCAATGACATTGAAGGTTAACCACAACACAGTTACTTTCGTAAGTTGAACTGCTGCCCAGACATACAGAGTATTCTGGAATATATTGAAGGGGGGGAGAATCACTGTTGCAGTCATGTTTACAAAGCTAAAAGGAGGAACCTGAAAAGTATTGTTAGTTGGCAGCACTGACAAAACGTGTGTGTATTTTTTATGAGAATAACAACATATTTAGAGGTTCAGTTCAGTGGCATTGAGACAAACACATTTTAACATTATTATTTTTATTATATAAGATTAGATTAGGTGTACTTTTAGTTGGCAGTTGACCCATAGTTAGCAGTTCCTCTGGGAGTGGAACATGTCACAAAACAAGAATGCATGATAAATGTTTACAAAATGTGAACAGAAATGCTAATGCACCTTCCACCGTTCCCAAATGAAATTGCCCTTGTGGATGTGGGATTGATAGAATATAAAACGTATCACTTAATATTAAATGATCCATACACTTCAGTGCATATCATAATTCATAGGCTATTGTAGCCACATATCATCAATAAAAAAGAAATAAAATAAAATAAACATTTTGCGCCACATATAATGATCACGTTATTGCACAAAACATTCAGAGTTCAGATTGTATGCAATATTCACATTATTTTTGTATTATTAATAACATACACATATCAATCGGTTCTGCTAAGAAATTCAATGGATCAGGAGTTGGCCACCAATAAATCCTTTATACTCTTCTCAAAATGAACTTTATTATTAGTCAGACTTCTTGAGTTCATACCACATATAATTCATACTGAACATTTTTTGCATCAACAAATTTTAGCTTGGCTAGATGAGTTACCCCAGAAAACAATCCTGTATGATATTATGGAATGAAAATAAGCATACTATGCTAGCTTTTTTTTATTTTTGTACCACCTTTGTCTGACAACATTTGCATAGCAAACAGAGATTTGTTTAGGCACTTCAGCAGTTGTCCTCCCAGTGAAATTTACTGTCCAGCTGTAATCCCAAGAATTTTAACAGTGACAACTACTTCCATCTGCCCGTCATCATATTGTAAGGATATGCTGGCAGAAGGTTTTTACAAATTTTGAACTGCATATAGAACACATTTCAAGGTTTAGTCACAGAATTGGCTATAAACCATTATTCCTGTCCATAAAAATTTTATTAGGTGACCTTTCTAGAGCTATACTTTATTTACAATGTATTGCAATGTTTGTTATCACCTGCCAACAAAACAAACTTGGAAACTGGTACTGTTACTGATGAAAGGTGATTGATAAACACAAGAAAAGTTAAGGGTCCTACGATAAAGTGTTGGGGAACACCATATGTTATCCATTCCCAAGCTGGATGATGCCTGACAGCTTAATATATGTCTCTTTCATATTGACACCCTTTGTTTTCTGTCAGAGATATAGGATTTGAACCAACTTGCAGCATTTCCTGTTACATTGTAATATTCTAAAAGTGTACTGTGAATTACACAGTCAAATACCTCTGCCAGAATATACCAGTAGTCTCTAACTTATTGTCTTATAACTAAATTCTCACTGTATATGTGAATATCCCTCTCAACATAGTAGCCCTTTAGAAATCCGATCTGTGACTTGGCTAATATATTATTTGTGGCTAGATGGTTATAAGATGACTGTATCTTATCTTTTTCTAATATGTTTTGGCAACCAGGGTAAAAGCAAAATTTGACAGAAATCTGATGATATTTCTTTATCTTCTTTCTTATACAAAAGCTTAACTGAAGAATATTTCAACATTCGGGAAATATTCCACTGATAAAAGATTGGTTACCCAAATAACTTAAAATGTCAGTAAACTCAGAGACACAGTTTAATCAACTTTGTTGCTATATTATCATAGCCACTAGAATTTTCAGATTTTAAGAACTTTATGGTGGATATTGTTTCTACTGGTGTTGTGAGGGTCATACAGTCTTTCCCTCTCGTCCTGTCCAGTAAGTCTCCACTGACCCAGCGTTCTGGGTGATTTTCTGAAGTCTGTCCCTTTTTCCAAACCTCTCCAGTTCTTTTCCTTCACCCCTCTTCCTTCCCCTTCAACCATTTTTTAATGTGTGTGTTCTCCTGCCGCTGTTTGGTGTGTAGATTTTTTTTTATCTACTCAATTACATCATATTATTGTAGTCATTTGTAGTGACTGTGATTTTCCATGGCATCATCTACTGAACCTTACAACACCATCTTTTCAGGAACAGTAGTGAAGTGCTTAGTAAAAATCAGCAACACTGCACACATTTGTTACCCATGTATCATTTGCTCTTAATCCTATGTGCGCCTCTTCATCTCTGGTTCTACTACTCTCTTACTTCACTATATCCCATATTGTCTTTATTTTGTTATCTGATGTGACTATCCTTTTCTGATAATGCATTTGCTTTGATGTCTGTATTATCATCATCATCAATATTTTGTAGTATATTTTGTAATGATCTATAGCATTTACATCAGAGCTGTTTCTGACTGATATAGTTTTCTTTTTGTCTTCCTGGTTATCTTTTTTTCCTCGAGTAATCCATTGCTGTTTTATAGACCTTGGTCTAATCTGGGTTAGTTTTGGGGGAAAACCATTTTCAAATAAGTTAAGGACATTAATAATAAAAGTGTTTTATTACTTTTTCATGCTATGAGCATTGCATGCATCACCACAGTTCCACCTTTGAGAAGTTTTCTAAACTAACTTTTGGGTTACAGACTACCCTCTGGAACACAGATTTAGTAAATTTTTATATCTTGATCAGTATTAACATTTAGCAAAAGGAACTGCATGTCATGGTCTGAGAGACTAGCTGTTATTAGTTTTACAATATAGTTTTTGTCATTAGACATTGCTGTAAGGATTTTATCAATGGCTGTCGTTAAGCCCTTGGCTATGCTAGTTGGGAAGTGAACAGTATGAATTAAGTTGAACGACAATGCTACTGACTGCAATAAGTTCTTACTGGAGCAGTTTTCATGAAAATATACGTTAAAATCAACAGCAACAACTAATTCTTTCTTTGTTGTTATTAAACAGGCCAATAGAGCTTCAAAGTGATATATAAACAGACTGAAATTACTTGCTGGTACTTGGTATACATTTACATGAGGAGACACAGCATATATTGTGACTGGTCAAAATTATGCTGGTCAGATTTGTACATCATCTTTTACATACTGATCATATGAAGTTCTCCGCTCCTTCACTTGGACAGATTACACAAGTGCAGTCTAAACCAATGAACTTTCAGATATATTGCAGGAGACTGAACATATTTCCTGGATGTGTTCTAAACTGTAAGTGGAATTTACATGAAAGTCCCTATCAAAACTCTGCAAGGACCTTCATCAGTCTGTATAAATGACAATACCATGAAGACAATGCTATTAGAGATAAAGTTACTTTTTTTAAATTAGTTAATTCCTTGACAAGTTGCATATACAGAAAGGAAAGCTGTGTGTATATTCCATTGTCAATATCTCTAATGTAATTTTAGAATTGGTGTCCACAACATTTCAGCTCCTTTGATTATACTTAGTAGAATGTTCTACAGTTGACACCAAATCTCTGTTGCAGAACTTTGTTAGCATAAGTAAATTTTCATCTCTGTGATCTTAATTCAATGACTCACAGCAATAATATTTGTTTACAGCAAAGGAGAGTAGTTTACTCTTATAATATTGTCACAGAAGAAGCAGATTAGTGCAGTTGCTATAGTGTAGTGGTTATGATACAAGATTCTACCATGGAGGGTTGCGAGTTCAAAACGCACCTGAACTGAAAAATTTTAATTCCTATATTCGGCTTGAGTACATTCTAGAAGTATCTACAAATGGCAAGCATAATTGTACTGGAATGTTCTGTAGCTTTATATGTGTGTTCTGACCGTAAACAGTTTGCTCCGCGTTCTTGTATGTGCAAGTGCTAAATAAACCTTCGTAAAGTGAAGTTAGTGTTCATTATTCATCTATTTACACTTTCCTCTATGTGACATTATTATGGCGGAAGTGCTGGGTATTGGAACTTGTGATACCGCACATTATTGACAACACAGTGGCTGCCATCAGGCCACAACAGAGCCACCGTTTATGGGGAAAGAAACCCCGGGTTTGAGCCACATTCAACAGATCGCAACCTATCAGAGACAGAAGAAGAAGAAGAGGAGGATGTCATGATGACAGCAACTGTGTGCCACCACATAAGACATCCTTCCGGGTTCTCTGGTGATGATGGTCAAGATCCAAACAAGTGGCTGAAGGTATATGAGCGTATAGCCAAATTTAACAAATGGAATGACACCATGTGTTTGGCTAATGTATTTTCGTACTTGGAGGGCAAAAAAATGGTTCAAATGGCTCTGAGCACTATGGGACTTAACATCTGTGGTCATCAGTTCCCTAAAACGTAGAACTACTTAAACCTAAGGACATCACACACATCCATGCCCGAGGCAGGATTCGAACCTGCAACCGTAGCAGTCGTGCGGTGCCGGACTGAGTGCCTACAATCGCTAGACCACCGCATCCGGCCACTTGAAGGGCACTGCTAAACAATGGTATAAGAACAATGAGGAGAGGTTTACAAGCTGGGAAGTATTCCAGGTGGAACTGCGCAAGTATTTCGGTTACACACGACGACAGAAGTGCAAGGCTGAAGATAAATTAAAGTGCAGGGCACAGTATCCAGGAGAAATGACAGCGTCCTACGTTCAAGACATCTTAAAGCTGTGTAAAATAGTAGATCCTCGAATGAAGGAGGAAGATAGGGTTGCACATCTCATGATGGGTGTTGCTGAGGACAGGTATCAAGCCCTACTCCTGAAGGAAGTTTCGACACAGATGACTTCATAACATGGTGCCAGTATATCGAGGCAGTGCATCAAAAAAGAATTACATGCAAGAAGTTTGAATGGCTTCCAAACAACGTATCGATGCTTGTGATGGGGGAAGAAACTGATTTCACAAGTGTTCTTCATCAGCTAGTGAGAGAGGAAGTTCAGAAGGCACTTGGATTGCACGGCGAGCAGAAAACCGAGACGCTTCAAGAGGTCATAAGGGAGGAAGTGGAACAGACATTGAACCCAATATCTCATACTTCATTTTCCTTTAAAACAGTAAAAAGTCGAGACCCAGGTGAAGTTACTTTCCTACAATTCCTCATGAGGAACCTTTTTGGGCACCAAGAAAGACTGATATCTGGAGGGCCCAGGATAACCAACCAGTATGTTTCCACTGCGGACGACCGGAACATGTGGTATTCCCGAGAAAGGCGGCAGATATATGATGATGCCCGCACTATAAGAAAGCAGACAGCAGACTGATCTTAGCCGATGTCAACTCCAGGACGATGAAGATGAACAAGAAGATGTAAGTGCAAGACAACGTAGGTCACCATCACTGCAAGGTAGCCGCTGGACAGGACACTCCCCAGACACCGATCAAGGTGTCCACCACCGTTTAGAAGCTCTAGCCGATCACATAGCCGCCACAACCTGTACAACTAAAGGGTGCGACCTACCTTGGAGATAAGGCCGCCAAAGAAAAAAATCCTCCACCGTCGATCACTACAAAAATGATATGGAAACTACATCGATATCCTCATGGATGGCTGACCAGCCCACGCTCTTGCGGACTCTGGAGCATCATATTCAGTCATTTCGGAGAAGTACCGTCACCAGTTGCGGAAACCGTATTCGTCGACAACAAAAAATCTCTGCTGAATGAGGCTAATGGGAAATATGTAAAACCTACAGGAGGATGTGTCATTCTTGTGGGCATAAGTGGTCATACACAGCCCTTAGAATTCATCATCTTGCCAGAATGTAGTCATGACGTCATTCTCGGATGGGACTTTTTGAAAGCTTCTCAAGCAATTATAGAATGTGGTCGCTTGAAGATTATGCTAGACAAGATGAGATACTGTGGACAGGAAGATGCGCATTCGCATGTGTGGAGACTGTGTGCGGGATGAAGTGACCATTCCTGCAGTCAGCGCTCGATAGGTAGCTGTCATGTGTCATGCCGCGTGTCAACCCATGGATCTTTTAGTGTAATGTAAGAGAAGCATACCACTGAAGAACAATTTGGTCAGCCCAGCCTCTGTCGTCTCGTTTAAGAACAGATTCGGTGAATTGTAGATAGTTAACTGTTGCCGAGAATCGCAGATCCTTCCAACATGCATGTGTGTAGCAAATGCTGAGCTGTTAATTGCAGAACAGCTGAGTGTCATAGAAACCTCCCATGCTGAGTCTGTGGGTGAAATTAGTGCTACCACTACGAGACAAGATCTTCGAGCTTGAATATCACCAGATCTCACTAAGGAACAACAGAAGAAGCTATTTGCCATTCTTCAAGAGTTCTCTGAATGCTGCAATTCACAGGTGAAGAGCAAATTGGACAAATCGACAGTGAAGCACTGATTTAGCACTGGATACCATTAACCAATAAGCCAGAGAGCATACTGTGTGTCAGCAACGGAACATCGAATAATTCGCGATGAGGAAGAGAAAATGATGAAGAATGGCATCATTCAGCCTTCGCCGAGCCCGTGGTCTTCATCAGTGGTTCTAATCAGGAAAAAGGATGGCCGGTGGCACTTTTGTGTTGATTACAGGAAGCTTAATAAGATAACTAAAAAGGACGTTTACACTCTTCCACAAATTGAGGATACACTAGATTCTCTGAAGGGGGTTAAATTTTTCTCAACCATGGACATGTATTGGGATACTGGCAAATCGAAGTAGATGAGGCTGATCATGAGAAAATTGTATTCATCACTCCTGAGGGCCTGTATGAGTTTAAGGTAATGCCATTTGGTTTGTGTAATACACTAGCAACTTTTGAACGAATTATGGATAATCTTCTAAGGCACCTGTAGTGGATGATGTCTCTTTGTTATTTAGATGACGTTATAGTGTTCTCAGAGACATTTGATGAACACATAAAAAGACTGACGGCTGTTCTTAAGTGTCTCCAACAAGCCGGACTGAAACTTAATCCAAGAAAGTGTCTCTTTGGAGCAAAATAAATCAAAATACTTGAGAACCTTGTGTCAAACGAAGGTGTGTGGCCAGACCCAGAAAAGTTGAGAGCTATAATGGAATTTCCTATTCCTAAAAGTATTAGAGATGTAAGAAGCTTCCTTGGATTGTGTTCTTATTACCGTTGTTTTATCAAAGACTGCTTTTATCAAAGCCAGGCCATTCCAAGAGTTGTTAAAAGCCAATGCTCAATTTATCTGTGGTGGTGCTCAACGAGATTCTTTCGATGTGCTGCGAAAAGCTCTGACGACTGGCACTGTACTTGGTCTGTATGATGAGAGAGCACCTACAGAACTACACACAGATGCCAGTGGGTATGGGATCATTACTGTTCTTGTGCAGATTTCAGATTCTAGGACACTTACAAAAGCCGAGAGAAACTACTCAACTACAGAAAGAGAATGTCTTGCTGTGAGCTGGGCCATGTGCAAATTTCAACAGCATCTCTATAGAAGGCCATTCACAGTTGTTACAGACCATCATTCACTTTGTTGGTTGACAGGTCTTAAGGATCCAACAGGATGACTCACCAGGTGGGCACTACATCTTCAAGAGTATGACATTACCATAGTGTACAAAAGTGGAAGAAAACACCAAGATGCCTACTGTCTCTCAAGAAACCCTGTGCAAGACCATCAAGACTTTGATGAAGATAGTGACTGTCTCCAGGATCTCTCTGCTGAGCAGGACGACGACGCCAAGATATCTCAAATTATGCTTGCCTTAAATTAGTCAGAGGAAGTGAAAGGACAATTTAAGGTAGGACAACGTTGATCCATTCGGAAAGAGGTGGCTACCAGTGATTCCTAAACACATGCGCTTAGATGTTCTACAGAAATTCCATGACACACCTGAGGCCGGACATTTAGGATTTATTAAGACATACAATAGGATCCAGAAGAGATTTTTCTCACCAGGTTTTTTTAGGAAACTACCTGGTCGACTCATACCAATTCCATCAGCCGAAACGCCTTTCCAGCGTGTTGGGATTGACCACCTCGGATGATTTCCAACATCTGCTAGTGGCAATACACGGATTATTGTTTGTACTGATTATCTGACATACTATGCCATTACAAAAGCCGTGAAAACAGCCAAAGCATTCGAGGTAGCCAAATTCATTGTAGAAGACATTTTATTAAAACATGGTGCCCCACTGACGTTAATTACAGATCGAGTGAAAGTTTTTCAATCAAATCTTGTGACAGAGATAAACCGTTGGTGCAACATTACCCATCACATGATGACTGCCTACCATCCGCAAAATAACGGGCTTACTGAATGCCTTAATAAAACCTTGGCCGACATGCTATCAATGTTCATCAATGTTGAACAGAGCAACTGGGACAATGAAAGATCAGAGATATGATCCACGTCATTTGAAAGAAGCCTTGTGAGGATCCTGCAATCCAGGGTAAATTCAAAGCTCCAGCGACAGGCAACAAGCAGAGGGGCAACGAAGAACACAGCGGCAAGGGAAGTTCTAAGAAGATCACCACCAGAGGAACATCAGTCGTCAGGAGTCGGGGTATGCAGGACTAATGACTCATTCCCGGACTAGGAGAACGTAACACCAAGACTGTTCTCTTGAGGAGGGAGCAGTGTTACAGAAGAAGCATAGTAGTGCAGTCGCCGTAGTGTAGTGGTTATGATACTAGATTGTTGCATGAAGGGTCGTGGGTTTAAAACTCACCTGAACTGAAAAATTTTAATTTCTATATTCGTTCGAGTACATTCTAGAAGTATCCACAACTGGCAAGCATCATCGTACTGGAATGTTCTGAAGCTGTATATATACCATATGTGTTCTGGCCAGAGGCAGTTCGCTCCACATTCTTGTATGTGCAAGTGAAGTTAGTGTTCGTCATTCCTCTACTTACACCTTCCTCTACATGACAATATTATGTGACAAAAGGTGAATTCTTTATACATTACTTTTAAGATGAGGATGTCCATGTTGCACTGGCTCTTCTGTCCAAAATGTGAGAGCATGTGATAAATACACGAACAGCAAATAGTTGCACAGTTTTTATTGTGGAGTAGCTCGCACTACACACTCTTCAGTTATCCACAAGAAATAACGTATGTCGCATACTCATTCAGTATGGCTGCAGTATAACATCTAAGTGATTTTTTCCTAGCAGCAAAAGAAAAAAAACATTTGCAAATTTATTAATCTAGGAAGACAATAATACTTACATCAAGTAAACCACCATATCTCAGAACGGTTAAAAGTGAATGTACATGGCTCTCACTGGTAAAATACAGCCTCGTTCTAACATGGCGACCAGGGCTTGAAACACCATGGGAGTATCTGTACACAAAGAAAAAAAAATACTTGTAAATATTCAGCAACTGTTTAAATTTTTAGAACAAATGGAATCATGACATTGTTTTTGGGACTGAATACAGTACCCACAGTCCAGCATTGCAAACACCAACACTAAAATAACAATTCTGCAGAACCCTGAGTATAAACAAACCTGTCAATAATAATATATCTTCTAAGATATGGGATGAGGCATATTGAGAAATTGATGTTAATGTCAAATCAAAATTCTTCTAGTGTAAATCTGTATTAATAACTGAAAGTTGCTTTCCTAAAAATTTATCTAGAAAATCCATTTAAAAAGTAAGCAACATATGGATAGATAGCTAGGGGAAATAAAATCTCATTTAAGAGCAAGGGGGAAATTTATTTGAAGGCCAGAATAAGTCTAGATCCAAATTTACTTGGATACTACAAAAAATATTGTAATATTTTAAGGAAAGTCATTAAAATTCAAGATCAATGTATCTCCTGACAGAAATTAATAACGCAGAGCATAAGATTAAAACAAAATGGGATATTGTCAAATGGGGCATAGGATAACCAATCAGTGTACAAGATAATGTAACAAATAAACTCAATGACAGTATCATTGCCAACAACTCACAAGTTGTGAGTATCTTTAACTATCACTTTTTAAATGTAGCAGCAAATATTGGTTTAAATGGTTAATTTAAACAAGGAATAAAATAGATTAAAAATACCATCCCATAAAATTTTAATCAGCTAGAAGTAGCAACATCATCCTTCATTGATATTAACAGAATCCATACATATTATAAAAATGGATGTAGCTCTGTATGTATGTATGTATGTATGTATGTATGTACCACATCTCCATCTAAGCCACAGGGATGATTTCAGCCAAACTTAGTACATATATCTGGTATGTTATTTATTTTTTTATCAGTATGTATTAATAGGAACAGTAAAACACAAAGAATAGTCAGTACTGCAGTGACAATTGAGTGAATGAATTTCTGTGAGGGTAAGTACCACATACCTATCAAATAGGTGGGGGTTGGGTGTGTAAACACAGTGCAGCTCATGATATGCAAATTCCCATCCAGTATTTGAGAACAAGATCACTTAGTAACTTGCAAAAAAATTAAACATAATTTGAAATATTTATTAAACTTTTTCTTACTGACAACCACCACAAAATAATGAAAGGAAAAAAGTCGTTACTTTCATCTTTAATGCACATATTTTTTGATTTTATGGCAACTTTTATCAATATGTTACAATAATTTTTATAGCATAAAATTACTTCTCGGTCTTTACTAATTCTTGCTGTCTCATACAATTTTCTTTTTCTTTCTGAAGACACTGTAATACCTGTAGCAATACAAGGTTTCTTTGAAAACTGTTTAGTGTTCCATTTAGTAATTTTTTTGGAGCAACAATGTTCAAAAATGGATATAAATTTATCAAGAAATATGTTGCATTTATCATTAGCACTTGGCTCATTATATACATTCCCCAATTAACATTTCTTGAACTTTCTCTGAAGTGCATTACAGATACCAGGTTCACCAGCCTTACACTTTCACTCAATGCTTTCTGAACTGTACACCCTGCTAGGTTTTGTACATTAATCATGGTCTGATAATACATTTATCACGGAGAAAGCATGTGTTAGTTTTACATTCTCTTGCTGTACAAATACATTATCTATTAGAGTGCTACAGTCTTGAGCTAAATGTGGAGGGAAGTTAATCACTGATTCTAAGCTATATGTCATTAATAACACTTGTAGTTCACTTTTCCTATTAGAATTGCTTAGAAAGTTTACACTGAAATCACCACAGATTTATAACTTCTTCTTTTTGTCTGACAGACAGCATAATAGAGTGAAACTTTTTTATGAATAACTCCCAATCTCCTAATGGGGACCTATACACTGTTGCTAATAGCAACACTACATTATCTAGCTACAGTCTTGCACTTATAACCTTGTTTTGTGTAAATGGTAACTCCTCCTTTATCCATGCTAGATCTGAAAGTGTACGATGCTAAATTATACCCATTTATGTTGACACCTTCAATCCCCACAGTGCATGGTGTTCAGACAGACAAAGCATATCAATCTCATTATTATTTTTGAGATCATCTAAACACACAAGCAGCTCATCTACTATATTTTTTTTATTCCCCTGATGTAAATTGATACTACCCTTAGCTTTATCCTTATTTAGTTTATATGAAGCTTCTTTTACTCTACTTTTCTTGAATGTTGTCTGTCTGGACTTTGGCTTTAACCTAAAGAACCTGTCTGCCTGGTTCCATTAACCACAGGGATCATCCCCTGTGTGGGTAACCTAAAATCATGTGACCAACTTAAAATCATTTCTTCTGGATTACTACTCCTATTCCACTGACAAATTTCTACATTAAAATGGGTGGCCTAATAATAAAGTCCTTAAAAAGTGTAGTTCTGTGAGTAGGACTAAAAAATGTATTCTATGTTAATTAAAATTGACACTAAACATGTATTCATATCCTGTTAACTGCCTTGTTCCACTTAAATTAAATAAAAGACTCATTCAAATGAGTTAGTTAGTTAGAGGTCCCATAACTATTTTAAAAAAATAGGGATAGCATCAGTTTCTTACACTGACTCCTTTACTTGTACCCCAATATGACATGATTTCCTGTTTGTCATTGTATAAGCCAGCTCCCTACATATCAATGTTTGCCTGGTCTATGGCCTCTCCTCCACGTAGAACTACCTCTCTCATTGTCCTGCTCAATATAAAACTTCCATCTTACTTCTTAAACTGGTCAGTAATTATATATTTACTCTCCGATACTTCTAATTTGAAGGGAAGATATACACAATGGTGGTGGTGAGTTTGTACACTCCTGGAAATGGAAAAAAGAACACATTGACACCGGTGTGTCAGACCCACCATACTTGCTCCGGACACTGCGAGAGGGCTGTACAAGCAATGATCACACGCACGGCACAGCGGACACACAAGGAACCGCGGTGTTGGCCGTCGAATGGCGCTAGCTGCGTAGCATTTGTGCACCGCCGCCGTCAGTGTCAGCCAGTTTGCCGTGGCATACGGAGCTCCATCGCAGTCTTTAACACTGGTAGCATGCCGCGACAGCGTGGACGTGAACCGTATGTGCAGTTGACGGACTTTGAGCGAGGGCGTATAGTGGGCATGCGGGAGGCCGGGTGGACGTACCGCCGAATTGCTCAACACGTGGGGCGTGAGGTCTCCACAGTACATCGATGTTGTCGCCAGTGGTCGGCGGAAGGTGCACGTGCCCGTCGACCTGGGACCGGACCGCAGTGACGCACGGATGCACGCCAAGACCGTAGGATCCTACGCAGTGCCGTAGGGGACCGCACCGCCACTTCCCAGCAAATTAGGGACACTGTTGCTCCTGGGGTATCGGCGAGGACCATTCGCAACCGTCTCCATGAAGCTGGGCTACGGTCCCGCACACCATTAGGCTGTCTTCCGCTCACGCCCCAACATCGTGCAGCCCGCCTCCAGTGGTGTCGCGACAGGCGTGAATGGAGGGACGAATGGAGACGTGTCGTCTTCAGCGATGAGAGTCGCTTCTGCCTTGGTGCCAATGATGGTCGTATGCGTGTTTGGCGCCGTGCAGGTGAGCGCCTCAATCAGGACTGCATACGACCGAGGCACACAGGGCCAACACCCGGCATCATGGTGTGGGGAGCGATCTCCTACACTGGCCGTACACCTCTGGTGATCGTCGAGGGGACACTGAATAGTGCACGGTACATCCAATCCGTCATCGAACCCATCGTTCTACCATTCCTAGACCGGCAAGGGAACTTGCTGTTCCAACAGGACAATGCACGTCCGCATGTATCCCGTGCCACCCAACGTGCTCTAGAAGGTGTAAGTCAACTACCCTGGCCAGCAAGATCTCTGGATCTGTCCCCCATTGAGCATGTTTGGGACTGGATGAAGCGTCGTCTCACGCGGTCTGCACGTCCAGAACGAATGCTGGTCCAACTGAGGCGCCAGGTGGAAATGGCATGGCAAGCCATTCCACAGGACTACATCCAGCATCTCTACGATCGTCTCCATGGGAGAATAGCAGCCTGCATTGCTGCGAAAGGTGGATATACACTGTACTAGTGCCGACATTGTGCATGCTCTGTTGCCTGTGTCTATGTGCCTGTGGTTCTGTCAGTGTGATCATGTGATGTATCTGACCCCAGGAATGTGTCAATAAAGTTTCCCCTTCCTGGGACAATGAATTCACGGTGTTCTTATTTCAATTTCCAGGAGTGTATTAAGGGTGCACAACAGCTGGATCATTAGCACAGACTATGTTTTACAGTCTGTCTGGTTCAGACACACACACATGGTTGCTGTTCTAAAGCAGATAAAGCTGAGTTGCTCATTTCCCTGGATTCCCAAAAAACAAGGTATCGAGCTGCACGACACTTCCTTTACTTGTTGCTGTATAGTGTCAAGGGTATTTTTTACACTCTGCACCATTAGGCCTACTGACAAGATTTGACAAATGGTCAGAGAGCATCTGTCAACCCCCATGAGCTGCTGATAAATCATTTTAGGAGCAGTAGCCTTCAAATTTCTTATATGTGGGAAGAAGATGTGTTTCTGGTCTGATATGAGGCTCAAGAACTTTACAGATTCCTTAAAACTAAGGGCAGTACCCCCCAATTGCAATTAAGACTTATTATGTACACATATATATTTGAGGGAGAATTTGAAGTATATAGTTTTTTCCCATATTATGTGCCTTGTTAATGTTAACTGCAGTTATCAGTCCATCATACAGAGACTATAAGAGAGGTAAAAACTGTCCACAAACCTGGAGTTTAGAGAGAACTTCAGGGTGCAGGCACCACAGAGTTCTCAAGAATTGCATCCCTTTAGACAATAATTTTAATATATCAGTTTGCAGGATGATTGGGGACACCTGCATGCCACTGCATGACTGTTGACATTATACTATTAGTAACTATTGCAAAGGCAGCCACATGCATGCTTGCAAACCTATTTATATCCCACACAGGAATTTTTCCAACCCATCCAGATCCAAATCCTGATTCTCTCAACTTGTTCATTTTCATTGACAATATCTCCACAACTTAACCCAGTGTTATGAAACATTGTCCTCATTCCTCCACAACATTAACACATTCTATCCATTTCATATGGTATCCTTCCACTTAATTACCCACCTTCCTGGTAACTAACTGCAACGTGGTGTTCAGCTCAATGACTGTTAATTTTCACCATTCAAATACTGTTGAGCAGTTTTATAATTCTGAATATACATTTCATAGTATTACCTCGGATTTAAACGATTGACAGTTTCTTCGCCAGATTCCTCAATATTCCTTTGCAGATCTGCACGAATTTTTTTGAGGAGTGGTGTACATATGCCTTGACTTATGGTAAGTTTTTCTTGGACTGTTAAGCCGTATTCCTGTTTTTAAAGAAAAGGGACAAAGATTTAATTGAATTAGCAAACAAAGACAAATAGAGTACATTCAGTACCATCAACTGTATATTTATACCTGTGGTATTACAATGTCTGCTAAATACTTTGCATATATATAAAGTTCTTCAGCCTGCTCAAACTGCAGCGTATGTTGATTGTGTTGCAGATCATACTTTATACAGTCATAAATATCAGGTATTTTAGATATGTCAAAAGTTTTATTTTTTGTACAAAAATCTTTTTCTATTTTTCCCCAGCGACGACCCATCAATTCCCATGTTTCACCATGGTAAAGGACAGCATCTGGAAAGAACAAAGTTTGAGGGAAGAGATAAACTTCACAAATCTGTTCATCATAAAAATTTTCCACCATTCCTTTACATACTCAAAGAGCTAACATATATACTTTCTGATCAGATTTATTATACTTTTTTGACAAAATATTTTTTAAAAAAATTAAGCAATTAGAAACCTTTCCACCAGTGTCAAATCTAATAAATGTTTGTTATCCACCATATATATGTAAATACAAAATGGTTGAAACAAGATACTACTTTACACATGAAGTTTGACAAAAAGGTGTGCTTCTTTGGTATGCACAAAATAAATACATATTCAAATGTGTTCTTGAAATAAATATGGTATGGAAAGTTGTGGCACAATGTGTGCACTGCAGGGTTTGTTTGAAAGCTAGCCTAGTGTTCAGCCTCCTTTGTGTGTCTCGTGATAATTCGCTCAGTTCTTACCTTTATTAACATTCTAATAAAATGTTAACACATCTTCATCCTAAAAATTCTCCCAATCAACAACGACACACAATTCAGTTTTCCTCTCTTTATGAACAGGTTTTACATGTACCACTACCAGTCACAATGTTTATCGACCACTTAAATTATTTAATTAGCAACATGTTTTGAAGTTACACATCATCATCAGGTTGCAGTGGCAGTACAATAAGTGTTTAACACAAGTTTTTTTGTAGATTCCTGGAAAGTGCTATGTTCATTCTGTGGAGGAAGAGAAAACTAACCTAATAAGAGGTGATGTCTTTCTGTACTTTGATCTGCTCAGTGGCAATATGAAACACATGCAGAAAAACAAGATGGTGGTGAAAGCAAAGCTCGTTTTGGTTTAACTAATGATGTGTTGATCTTCATGTTGCCAGTCACATGCAACATCTTCTACATGTTTTGCTGTCAAATCACTGATGTTCATTGGTGAAATATATTACGCATGAGTGACTCTGACAATTTTCTATTAAAACTGACTGTATACAAAATTATTTTAATGAATTAGAAAGATGATGCTGGGACTATTCATATAAAAAGTTAATTTTTACGTATTTTTTATTTTAAGAATATTGAAGTTGGTCAAGAAATGTGAAAATCTTATACTCCATCATTTCATTTAGGATCTCACTGTTGCACTTTTGACCATGGATAAAAACTTCGATTTTTTCCAAGCTTTCCATTTTTCAGATCTTTTTCTTAAGTTACAGTACTTTAAGATCATTGCCTATTCCAACACTGGGTGCTATTCCATGTATATGTTTTACTTTAGATGACAGTGTTCCTTAAAGTGGCTTTTAAAATTTCTGTCCATCTGGCCCATATAGTGTTTGTTGTCATGTCTGCCTATAAGTAAACAAATTTTTGATCTGCTCAGTTTTCTCTGTTGGTTGTGAGACTTCAGGAACCAGTTCCTTCTTTAAGCAGATCCTGATATCTGTGTTTTTAAATAGCTTGATTATGTTGTCTGAAATGACTCCTAAATATGGTATACTTATTAACAGTTAATACATATTTAAATTGCTTTCTCTTTTCTGCACGGGCAAACAGCACATCTAACAGAGTCAATCTACTTTGAATCTAAAGAGGCTTAAGTAACACAAAAAGAAAAATTGCTTTATGTTTGATGTGATTAAACATTTCAAAAAGATGTATGCCTATCACTGCAAAATGCTATACGCAAAATCAAAAAACCATTCATTACAATGATGCTAAAGGCATGGAGATATCACACTTCTCTCTTTTACCTTTACTGCCTCAGTATAATACTTTTCCAACAATCCAATTGCTTCAACATTTATAGAAGGCCATTTTCAAACAGTGTAATTAAAAGTATGGGCAGACTTATGACATACTGCTGATGTCTGCCAAGATATGCTGAAATTCGACAGCCACTTCCTGACCTGTTCAATTAGTATTCGCCTTGCATCTAGCACTGGCTTTTCTGAACTGCACAGATGAAAAGATCTCTTAAACACTTTTTAAAACACTGTGATCCCACTCTCAGCTGTTGTTCCAAGAATGTCCCTCTGTCTCTCTGTATTTACCCTCATTCTCTCATCTTCCATACTATCTTTGAAAGCATCTCTGTATCTTACTTTAATTACATTTTTAGTCTCACAAACCTCCAAGAAGGCACGTACTTCTCCTGGCCAAGATTTTTTGAGGCCTTTCTACATTCTTTCCCTCCAGTACCATCACTGCCTACCCAAATACAACCTGTGACCATCCTAGTCTATACCTATGGGGGATGTTATACACTACCCCTCTTACTCTTATTTCCAATGTATTCTGATTTTGACCCATCCACTTTACCTATGGCAACTACTAATTCCAATTTGTATGTATGTACATTTCTGCATACACATCTTCTGACAAGGAATGCAAATTCAGAAACTGAACACAATCAGTGTTCACTCTTCCTCATACCATTGTTTATCGAGCATTACTTTGATACTGTTGGTCCTTTGCAATTTTATTTTTGTGGGAAAGTGAATAAACAATCTATGCAGAATGTGAAACTAATTCGTAGAATAATTAACAATTTAATAACTAGATTGAAAAAATGAAGAAATATACAGCACATTACAAATAACTACGAAATAAGAAAAGTACAACTACTACCCCTAATATGCAAGATCTAAATAGGTTGATTGCTAGAGACAAAGATATAGGTGGTATAATTGAGGAAATTTCCATTCAAGTCACTATGAATATCATTATGGCAATAACAATTGCAAGTCTTAAGTAAATTTTGTGCTTGTGGGTGTGTGGGGTGGGGGAGAGGCTATTAAAATCTCTCATTGATTGACAAATCTCAGGTATTGACAAATCAGTAACTAAAATAATGGGATGAGATGGAAACCACATAATCTCCTCCCTAATAATTTAAACATAAGTTTGGACATTACACAAATTCTTAAAATCTGTCCCACATTTGTCACTCTGTCTGATAAAACAAAGAGAGGGATCAGAATTGATGAACTGGCTTCAGCCCTTTCACGAGAATATGAAACAATCAATTACAATATGATGTAGTACAATCTGTACATCAAAAGCAAAACTAAATTCTAATTGCAGATAAACATCTCTTCTGAGTGCCCAAAAGGAAGTCTCCCGATTCACTTAACCAGTCACAGGGTATTCTCTACCATTTCCAACCACTCTTCTTCCTACAAACATATGACACTGTACCTGAATAGCAGACAGATAGCATGCAGGGAAACAGCACATGGCATCACAGGATTTTTTGTGCATGCTTCCTTAGTTGTAACAACTGTTTAACTCATTTTCTTAAATCTCAATGTGCCCTGGTACCAAGAACAACAAAACCCCTTCCTCAGCCTGTGTAAATGTAGAAGGGATGGTGGTTTTCCTGGATTTATTTATCTAATCAATATAGCTGCTACACAGTTTTAAAGGAGGCAGAGCAGATGAATTTCATAGCATAAATACATATCTCCTGCTCCAATGCTATCAAGATTCCACACAACTGATGATGATGAGGAGGAGATTGGGGTTTAATGTCCTGTCAATGAGGTCATTACTGATAGAGCGCAAGCTCGGACTGCGGAAGGATGGAGAAGAAAATCGGCCATACCTTTTTGAAGGAACCATCCTGGCATGTGGCACAAGTGATCTGTGTTGACTACTCTAAGTATTGCATTGTAGTGGTGATGGACATTATCAAGCACCACTAAGTTGTGACCACATTCAACACAAATGGTTTGTCACTCATGGGTAACTCATAAAATGGATTCCATGGTGAAGTGAACAACAGTTTGCAAAGCTAGTAATTCTTGAACAGCAAAGAACCTGTATCCATGGGACACAACACGGAGCTGCCACTGCATGGTATTTTATGGTTCCACAAATATAGTACACACATTAGTTGTGGGGTTGGTTGTGTACACACATGGTGCAAGCCTAATCCACTGATGACCTATAGCATCAGTGGTCTTGAGGTATGGAGCCTTACTGATCCACACAATATACAACCACAATCCCATTAGAATCATACAAAAGCGTTACTAAACTTAAGCAGATGCATCCAGCGTGTTCGCCAAGCTTATGACTAAAGCAGTACAGTATATCCACTACCTTCAGGGACATTACATCCAGTAATCATGACAGCTTGGAATCAAACATTAGACTCTGAGACCTAACAAAATTTTTCACGCTTAGGAAGGTGTCCTTCTAGACAGGTCAGATAAATCATAATATTCTAAATCAGTATCTCTAGTGTACTCATCAAATTAATTTAGTGTGCTTTGTAGGTGAGTTTGCAATAGAGAGATTGGAAAAGGAACAAAAGATTTAAAAATCATTTACAAATAAGGAGCATTGTACAACAGGTGTCATACTACTGAATGACAAAAAAGGTCACACTTAGAATACTTCCTAAACTGACTCCTCATCCTGTTCAAATATCTCTGACAGATTTTCAATTATTTGGCACCTAAAATAGTTTTTGGATAGGAACAAACGTGTGGATATGGCACATGCTCACTGAAGCCTCATTTATGGAGCTGCGCAAAGATATTTTACATTGTCTTTAATAGAAAAACCTTTTGTTAGCAGAATTCATGTGAGTCAAGTTGTTGAATTATACAACCAATATCTCCTACACCCACAAAGAGTGGCCAAAGGCATTTTCACGTTTAGGTACACCTAAATACGTATGGCCGGATGATGATCAGAACCATCATCTCAACTGCAAGACCAATGTTTTAACCCCTGCATCACACAGCTTAGTAAAAGTGGCCTGAGGACTTTGGAATGGATGGATCATGCATGTGATGTGATTCACTTAGTCTTGGATAACTTCCTGACAAATACTATCCAACTGACATTACAATGCCCAGACTGCTCTGCTGATCCACAATCTTAGGGACATTGATTTGGGATTTGTTGTCTGGTAGATGCAATCTCACTTGGCATGTAATGACTGGAATGGAGATCAGCTGCTACTGCCAACTCATCAGAATCTAGAAGAGTTAAAGATCAATGAGGTGTCAATAGCAGAATGTGACCTTGTGGCAGTGCTGATACAGACTGACACTTGTGTTATGAATACAAGATCTGTTCAACAAATTCCGGAACTTTGTCTACAAAAATTTTCTATGCTTATATTTTACTTATTGTGAAAGGTCTCGTTTGAAACACTTCCTTCCACAACTGATACAACACTCCTAGTGTCATTTCCCCTTCCAGAAACAGTCTTGGCACATCTCTTGCTGGATTGCGTGAAGCACCATCTGTGAATTTTCTTTTATCTCATCTATCATTCCAAATCTTCATCCTTTCAACAGGGTTTTCAACATGGAAATATAAAAAAGTCTGTAGGGGACAGGTCTGGAGAGTATGGAGGATGTGGCAGCACAGTGATTTCCTTTATTGTGCAGTAGTCACTTACCAACAGGGATGAATGTCAGGGTGTCTTATCATGATGCAAGAGCCACATTTCAGGGCGTTTCCTTCTTGCATTTTCTTGCAGGCATTGCTATGCGTCCCAATAGTACCATTGCTTAAGAGTTTGTCCCTGTGTCACAAATTTGTGATGAACTAATCCTTGAAAGTCATGGAAAACTATCAGCACAGCTTTGACATTTGACCTGAACTGACCTGACCTGACCTGACCTGACTTGACCTGACCTGACCTGACGAGCTTTTTTGGTATCTGAAAACCTTCCGATCCACTGTGTAGACTGAACCTCAGTCTCAACATCATAACTGTAGATCCACACATCACCACCAGTTATGATTCTCTTAAGGAACATCTCATTCTAATTCGCGTGATCCAAAAGCACTTCACAGATTGCAAGGTGAAGGTCTCTCTAGTTTCAGCTAGTGGGCCGTGGGCAGAACTTGGTGGCAACAAAGCGCATTCCTAGCTGCTGTGTCAGGATTTCATGGCATGCTCCAACTGAAATGCTACCTTCTTCTGCAATCTCTCAGACAGACAGTCTTTGATTGGCATGCACAATTTTGTTGATGTTCCTGACATGAGCGTTGTCAGTAGACATCGACGGGTGCCCTTAATGAGGATCACCTTTAACTTCCGTCTGGCCATTTTTGAACAATATGAACTGTTCTTAATATGGAGTATGACTTAAGAACTCATCACCATAGACTTCCTGTACCATTTGGTGTCTCTCTGTAAATGTTACCTTGAGTTTCAGGCAAAATTTAATGCAGACGCGTTGCTCCTCTAACTTTGCCATCTCAAAATACACGAATTGTGTTACACAATGTTCTACTCAACATGGCACTGAACAGTAACTAACAGACATACAACACTGAAACTTACAGCAGTTACACAATAAACACAGGTACGCGCAGGCATCCCAATCACATTTTGCTCCAACACACTGCAGGCGAAAAATTATAAATGTTCTGGAATTTTTTGAACTGACCTAATACATTGCTCTTGAGATATCACAAGGCTTTTAGGAAACTTGATTCTTCATGCAAGTAGACAATAATGCCCATGATCTAGTGTGTTGAAGTTGTTACCAAGAGGAGTGGACAGTGGACTTTTGTTCCAGGACCAATGAGAGCGTCCTTGTCGAAAGTTTCTTGTGGAAGTATCTAGAAGGAGGATACTTTTATTCATTATGGCACGGTATCTGCAGTAGCAACTGTATCAAAGTATGTACGTAAGGGGACAGAAGAGGCATTGTATGTGTTATTTGCAGAGACAGTTACTTCACCTTTGGCCCTAACTCCAATACCATCCATGCAGTGTATGCTATAATGCCTAAGTGGATGGTTATCAGAGTTTAAAATGCATTAGTTGAAGAAGAAGAAGAAGAAGAAGAAGAAGAAGAAAATAAAATCACCTCTATACCTAGAGTTTTAGTTTCTTAGACTGTGGCCCAAACATTCAGCATGGCACTGCAGTATGAGGACCATCTCATTGACAATGTATTTCCTTCTGCATCTTCTTCTCCTTATCCCTCTGCTGAATCGGGAAACTATGAAAGATGAGGGATTGGATGAGTGGCACACTGGTTCCCTCAGACAGATTTAGTCCATTGTGTCATCAGGAAAGTCATCAGATTTATCACAAAAATAACACCAGTAGTTTAACTCCTTTGACATCAGTTTCTTAAATATTTTGCATTCAGTTTCAAGCTTTAATTTTGTTTAAGACCACAGGGATTCTACCATGGTAGAAATGCTTGTAGTTCAGTCTGTCTGCTTGTTGTGTGGACATGGTGAACTATGTACTACTAGTAAGTTAGGCTTCATTAGCTGGAAGACATGGCCTGAATTGTAGATGGTGCATTTAAAAATATTGCCACAAACTGTACTCTGAGAAATGTGGTGTAACAATTAGCATCACAGGCTAACACACTAACAAACTGCATTTCTTTCTACACTCTGATGACAACACTTTTGGATTTGGACTTTACTGTGAGAACAAGACATTGGTGGAGATACAAGGTACTCCAAAACATCTACATCACTGTGGCTCCAATTAGGCAACATAAAAACTGTTGCCTACATGGACAGGTGCTGGAATACAAGCAGTACATCACTCCCACAGTTCGTACATTCAGAAAACCAATGGATTCCAAAACAGCAGTAAGTCAATGGCCTATCAGATATCCATCAGCGTTTTCAAGAGATGTTGGTCAGGATTCAACAAAATGGCTGGCAGGATTTGACTGAGTTACCGAATACAACAAGTGGGATGACATGATGGGTTTGAGAACAATGAAGTGAAGTTCATTTGCTGGGACAAATTTCAGGCCAAACTGAAGAAATCATTTGGTGACAATCAGTAGCAAGGCCACTTAGTGGAAGAACAACTGAAGAACTGGGTCCAAAATCCTTGGAAATAACACAGTGTTTCACATAGAATGTTTTGGTCCTATGCCATATTATGAATCCAAATACAAAAAAGCCAACAAAAGCTCACTTTTGGTGAAAGGAGTCACTGAAAACATCTACCAAGCTCTGCTGGTAAAGGATATCATCACAACAACCAAAGGAATTCATCACATGGTGACAGCACTTTAACAAAATGCAACAGAAAAGAGTTACATGAAAGAAATATGATCAACTCCCAAATGTGGTTCCTATGGCAGTTGTGGAAGACCATCATGACCTTGCCTCTAATACACCACGTAGTGAGAGAAGAAATACAGCAGTTTATGGCTGCAGAATTGTCACATCGAGTATGCAAGAGATAGCAGTCATTAATGTTAGCCCCATATATCAGGGGGCAATAGATAATGTTGAAGAAGAGATGTACACTGATCAGCCAGAACATTATGACCACCTACCTAATTGCTGGTATGTCCACCTTTGACACAGGTAACAGTGGCAACATGTTATGGCATGGAAGCAATGAGTCGTTGGTAGGTTACTGGAGGAAGTTGGCACCACATCTGCACACATAAGTCACCTAATTCCAGTAAATTCTGGGAAGGGAGATGATGAGCTCTGACACCATGTTCAATCACATTCAAGATGTGTCTGACAGGGTTCAGATCTGGTGAGTTGAGGGGGGATGGGGGGGGGGGGGGGGGAAGTGCGGGGGGGGCGCATGTCAATTGTAATTCATCACTGTATTCCCTGAACTCCACTCCTGGCCTTACGACACAGCGCGTTATCTCATTCAAAAATGCCACTGCCGTCGAGAAATGTGGTCATTATGAAGGGGTGTACACTGTCTGCAACCAGTGTAAGGTACCCCTTGGACATCATGGTGCCTTGCAGGAGCTCCAATGGACCAATGGCTGCCCACATGCATGTTCTCCAGAGCATAATCGAGCCACCGCCATCCCATTGGTCAAGTGTTCAAGAAGCTCTTCCCTCGGAAGATGATGGATTTGCACCCTCCATCAGCATGATGGAGAAGGTACCGGGATTCATCAGACCATGCAAAGCTCTGCCACTGCACCAATGTGCCGTGCCAATGGTCATGTGCTCATTTCAGTCACAGTAGCTGATGCCATGGTGTTAACATTGGCAAACTCACGGATCATCAGCTGCGCAAGCATGTCGTTAGAAGTGTTTGGCACACTGTGTGTTCAGACACACTGGTACTCTGTCCAGTATTAAAGTCTGATGTTATTTCCACCACAGTTTGCTGCCTGTTCTGTTTTACCAGTATGTCCAGCCTGCAATGTCCAAAATCTGTAATGAGGGGTGTCCGCCCAAAACAAAGATGTCTGGACATGTTTTCACCTTGGTTTTGACATGTGGTGAAGATACTCACCGCAGGACTCCTTGAGCATCTGTCAAGTCATGCAGTTTCCAAAATGCTCATGCTGAGGCTCCAGGCGATCACAGTCTGCCCTCGGTCCAACTCAAACAGACTGTGTGCCTCCGCCATTCTACACACAGACAGCACACTCACAGATACCACATGCACCATGTGTGTTTCTCTCTAGCAGTCACTGCTTATCAGGTGATGCTTCTATTGCATGGATGTGTTTACAGTGATAGTAGGTCAGTGGTCGTAATGTTCTGGCTGATCAGTGTATCAATCTTTAACTACACTCTTCACTACCAGTTGAACCTGCCAGGAAGAAGACTGTAGACTAGGATGTACAATACAGCTGTCGAACGACAACCAAGCATCTGATCATTGCAGGTACTATCAACTCCTACACAAATGCCCAGCAGAACAGACGTTAGGAGGACAGAGAACCACATGCCAGTATGTTTTTTTGGTAGATGCCCTGGATATGTTGTATGCTACTGCAGAAAAAGAAGACTAGTGGTCAATGAATACCATCACTGTAGTTCTATTGACACCCATCAACTGCAGACAATTATAGTTGTTATGTGGGGTGAAGCAAATCATGATACACTGGATGAGATCATGCCCCAACAAGCTTTACATATTTCATGTAGCCATACACAGGTACCAGCCTCTCACCTACCAGCGAGATTCAGAGAAACTAAGCAAGGGACTATCTATAGAGGTGACACCATCATAGATGACAATCCTCTGTGGACAACAATCATCAAGATGTCCGAGGCTAGTCAACTCCAGAGCATCTTTTTCTGTAATGGTGAATGCTTACCTTTGCCAGCTAAGGAAGACTATGTTCTGTGATATGAAAGTGATTGTGCTGAAGGTCACAAATGGGAAATCTGTACAAGCGATAGGTACATGTGTTGTGCGAATAATTATCAATGACAGAACCCAGCCTTCTGAATTTGTTATTTTAGTGGAATGTAGTCACAATGTTATTCTCAGATACAACTTTCTGTAGGCATCACAAGCAGTCATAGACTGTGGGAGATTAGAGATCCTAATCAGCAATGCTATTACAACACAAAACATAAAAAATATTGCTCTGAGTGACTATTTGAAACTGAAGATGCTGTTATCCAGCCATCATCAATGAGATGAGTTCAAGTTGTCAATCTAGATGCTCATTTAAACTGTAAAACATTCATCAATTGCAAAAAGCTACATGCCAGTGACAACCATAACCACTCTAAGTGGTCAAGAAGAACTTTGGATCACTGTCACAAGTAGCCACAACTCATCCCTCAAGGTATGAGCATAGAAACAGCTGAACTCGTCCAGAAAGGGCAGCTTAGTGCCACTGTCAAAGAAGTATGCTCCACTACCACCACAGACCATGCAAGGGACAATGCCACTTTAGAAATGCCAGCGGGATCTGGCCTGACTGAGGAACAATGTCAGCAAATGATAGATGTTCCACACAAATTTTCAGCTGGTTTCAAAACTTGGGTGGAGAGAACAGAGATCAAGTGGCCCACGGCAAAACACTACATCAACAGTAGGGATCACCCCAATTAGCAAGTGTTTATGTAGGGTGCCACCAGTTGAACAATGCCTAATTAGGGACAAAGTGGAGAAGATGCTGGTACATGACAGCATTGAACCTACAGAAGGTGCTTGGTCTTCTCCTGGCAATCCTTGTGAAGAAGAAGGATGGCACATGGCTTTCCTGTGTCAACTACTGATAACATGCTGAACTGCATCAAAGGAGCAAAGTATTTCTCAACTACGGACACAGAGACAAATTACTTGCGACTCAATCTTGACGAAGCTGACTGAGAAACAGATTGCCTTACAAGTTCAAAGTTATGCCACTCAGACTGCATAATCCTCTAGTACACTTGAAAATACAATTGACAATCTGCTTCAGCACCTTAATTGGACAACGAGTCTTCAGTATCTGGATAACGATGTCACTTTTTCAAAGACATCTGAAGAATGTCTAAGCCACCTGACAACTTTGCTGAAATGTGTTTGACTGCAGGCCTCTGCCTGAACCTGGAAAAACACTTGTTTGTCATCCAATAAATAACAACCTCTGGGCACTTAATAAATGGTGATGGAGTCTGTCCCAGTGCAAAGAAAATAATGGCAGTCACAGATTTTCTGACTCCTCATCACAACTGTTTTCTTGGAATATACTTGTACTATGGGCAGCCTTTTAAGGACTCTCTTGCTGGAATACAGCAGCGAGGATGAAACCTCTGTCATCGTAGCAGTACACGAAAAGGATGGAAGCAAGATTAACACTGAAAAGTCTTCTGTATCAAGGTTTGTCGCTTGTAAGGACTAGAGCAGAGAGACGACTAATTTTCCTTAAATGAGGTGTAAGAAAGGTCTTCCCTTGCCCTTAAGGAAGTATTAACGTCCTCTCCAGTCCTCGCATTACAGGATAAGAACACCAAGATGGGACTTCATACCAATGTTAGCGGTTACAGGATAGGTGCATTTCTACTACAAATTCAGGAGGGTGACAGATGGACCACCATTCTCTGTGCTGGCTGACTAGCCTAATGGAACAAGTGGGTAGTGGTATAAAAAAAAGCAAACGCAAATACATATATGAGGACTGCCTTAAAGGAAATCACAGAGGCGAGCACAAAATCTCAGCCATCGATGCAGTAAATAAAAAGGAAGGAAGGAAGATTAGCCTTGACAGTTCTGGTGACAATGAGGTCGTTAGAGACTGAGTGAAATCTCAGATTAAGGAAGGATGGGGTAGTAAATGGCCCGTGGCCATTCAAAGGAACCATTCTGGCATATGCCTTAAGTGATTCGCAGAAATTAACTAAAACTCAAATCAGGATGGTCAGAAGGGGATATGAGGTTATCGGCACCTGTACGGAGATCGATTGAAATGAAGATGGTTAAAATGTAGAAAACATGACAAAATAACTAAAAGACAAATTGAAATAAAATCACACTCACACTCTCCCAATCACACCCACAATCACCTGCTCAATCACACTAGCTGCCAACATGGAAAACAATACCACAAATGGGGAGATGTGCATCAACTGTTAAATAAAATATAACAAAGACTAGAGTAAAATTAAAGGAGATTCACAGAAATATGTGGCTGGTTGATCACTTACCGAAAACACAGATGAGGCAGCCACCCTGATAAAACATTTAAAGTGGCAACCTAAAATTTTGGCAAACAAGTCAGACAATTTGCAAGACTTTAAAACTCATAACACACTTGTTAGATTGTCAGCTAAAATAGGTTTCAAGTCTGCCCTCTGGTCTGAAAATAAAACACAGTCTAGTAAAACGTAGTGCATTGTGATCTGTATGCCATAACACCACACACTGGAGGGTTTTCTCTCCAGAGTGAGAAGCCATGCATTGTAGGGCTGTGTACTATATGATAACGTGTTAGGGGGTCTCATGCTGTTGGTGCGGCTGGAAGGAGGTATGCCACAACCATATTGTGGACTTAATGAGACACAGCTTATTATCCATCAGTTCCAGCCACTGTTCTTGTACCTCAACAGTAAGTATATACGATGCAGGGGGATGATATACTAACTAATTGAGGATTGTGACATGCCTCCTCAGCTACTAAATCTGCACTTTCATTCCCCAGCCTTTGTCGTCGTAGGTGGGTGTCCTGGATATTCTGGACTACTTTATTTGCTGAGTAAAAGTGTTGCAGGGAGTGGAGGACACTCAGGGAATCAGAAGTGACAATGAACTTAGCACTCTAAACATGCTGCACCTGATCCAGTGCCTGCAAGGTCGAGTATAATTCTGCATCAAAGATAGCAAGGTCTTGAGGCAGTCAGATCTTGAGGCTACAATTGGGGGAAAAAAAGAGCAAGCAACACAGTCCCCCTGTTTGAACCATCCATTAATAGAGATGCAGAGGTGTAGTGTTTGGTTAAAATGTCATAAAATAATGTATTAAAAGCATACACAGGTGTGCATCTCTAAAATCACTCCGGGCTTCTGCAGTAACCAGCGTGGCAGGCAGTTATAATCGTGGAGTTGAGGTTGTACTTCCTCCACATCAAGTGACACCAGCGCATGGTGCATGCTGATCCCAAATGGCCTTGTTGCACCATGGAAGATTGGAGAAATGGCATTCCAAAGACAGATGAGCAAGAGTATGGTGTGCTGGTGAATTTGGCACAGTGTGGAACTTAAATGACTGACGTGCATTGAGGAGATACCATAGCATGGTGAGTGGCAGCTCTCCAGCCTCAGCACAGATACTGGGTATGGGGCTGGTCCTACAAGCACCTGTGGCCTGCCTACCTAACCCCTCATTGTGGATAGTGTCAGTAATCTTCAGATGAGAGAGCCTCACTGATCCACATAATGTGCACTCATATGGCGCTGCGATTGCACTAAAGCCTTATGAAACTTGAGCAGATGCACCCTATCCACTCCCCATGACCTGTGGCTAAGACACTTTATGATACTAAGTGCCTTCTGGGTTCTGGCTTTCAGATCTCTCAGGTTTCATAACCACAACAGATTGAAGTCAAAACTGAGAACCACAAACCTCAGTCACTGAGTCTTTAAAATGTAAAATGGCAGCCCTCAAATTCAAGTCAGGTAAATTAAAATTACTACCCTTGCAGCCGATTCCACTAACATCTGCACTTCTAAGTTGCAACACTGGCAGTGGAACAGAAAACTGCAAGATCATTCACAAATAAGGACCACTGTACAGAACTCCTTCCCATAGACATGATACTGTTGATGGTTATGGCAGAGAGGGTAACACTTAAAACAGTGCCCTGAGGGACACCAGTCTCTTGCTCAAAATGATCCAACAGCAAGACACCAACTCAGCACCCAAACAACTGCTTACACAGGAAAGACTGTATGAAGACGGGGATGTGGCCACTAAAGACCCATTCACTGTGTCTCCAAGTAGTGCCATAGGCCTTACTGATGTCAAAGAATATACCAAAACAGTGATGTTTACATAGGAAAGACTCCAGAATCCACACTGAGAGCAGCAAAGGAGATGCCTGGTCTCCAATAACCAGACCAGATGATGGTTAACCATTTTCTCAGTGGTGTTTCCTACACATCTAGTTAAGGTAACACTCCAGTAACTACTGAGACCTGTGTGGTCCTTTCTCAGTTTGAGAAGAGGTATGAAAACTGTCTCTCTCCACGAGATGGGAAAGTGACCTGTTTGCCTTATGAAATTAAAACACTGAAGAGGAATTTCCTTAGATTCTGTTGGAAAATGTTGGAGCATGCAATACAGGAGTTGGTTGTGACTGGGTGCTGATTCCAGCTCCCACATGCAGAAAGGGCAGTTGTAAGACTCAGAATAGCTGGATCAGAATTCCAACTTGCCCCCTCTACAGTCACATGGCAGTGGCAAAATGCTGACATCGTCTGAGTGATGTCTCTGAGTGTTGTTTTGACAGTCCTGTTTCAGCACTGCTTTTATTGGGAAACAACTGTATTTTGACAGAAATCCTCTTGATGACTTCCCTACTTTTATACCACAACTGGAATGGTTAATGGAGTCTGGGAGTGGTTGCCATGACCCTTTCTTATTCTCTTTGATAACATGTTGAGCCTTGGTTTTCATGATGCAAAAGGCTATGAAGGTTGTCTGGTGTTGGGCAGTATTTAAACCGTCGAAGAGCCAAACACGTGTTTCCGATTGTTGAGCGGCATTCATCGATCCATCAAGGTACAGGTTGCCTCCTAAGGTGTCGTGAGGACTTTGAGATGGATAAGTCAGTGGCACGACGGATCATTGGTGTGATGTGGTCCACCCATTCCTGGATGTGGTCGCAGTGTCCCAACACAGCTAACTGGCTGAACAGCATCCAGTTAGCACTGCTGATCATTCATTTTGATGGCGTCTGTTTAAGTAGTGCTCCACCCAGAAGATGGATCTACGGTGGGAAGTGGTCACTGGAATTAAGGTCATCAGTTGCTTTCCACTAAAAGTCTGCAAGGGCTGGAGGGTGGAGAGTGAGGTCCACGGCTGAGGACAACCCAATACCAGCCAAGAAATGAGTGGAATTGTCAATATTGAGAATGCACAGCTCCTGATACAACATGATGTTCTCCAAGAGTCGACCCCTACGGCAAGTATAATTTGATCCCTATAATACATTACATATAAGGAAACCATCCAGTAGGATAAACGGGTGGGGGAGTTGTTCTATAAGGTCTATGAGAACCTCAGTGTCTATCTCATCCTATAGAGATAAGTACAGTGAGCAGACAGTGATCTTCTAACCCACATGAACAGCTATGGCTTGTAGGTCAGTAAGCAAGCGGGGGGCACAGGAGTGGTGTGTGTGACTGACAAACACTGCAACAACCTCCCTTGGCCCTCTCCTGAATCACGTCATCCTTGCAATGAAACGTACAGCCCCATTTTACTGGGGCATCAGAAACTATAAACTGCATTTCCTGCAAACACAAGCACAGGGGGCATCACTGTGCTAGGAGTTTCAGTTCCTCCACCTGTGTTCTGAACCCAGTCATGTTCCACTGCAATAAAGGAGCCATTTATCATGGGGCTTCCACTTTCACTGTGTCTTTCTGCCAGGGAAGTGAGCCCATATTGGTTGGAGGCTTGGTCTTGGGGTGAGACAAAAGCCCTATGCAAAAATCAAGGTCTGTCAGACACAAAGACGAATCGTGAGAGATGTAAGAGACAGCAAAGTCCACATTGTCAGTCTGCTTACTTCTTGTCGCTTGTCAGCAGCTGGTTCTTTGCCTTGAACTTTGATTTTTTGCATGGAGAGGCTTCAGAGTCACAACCACAGAGCTGGTAGTGGCAGTGCTGGACAGTGGACTAGACTGAATCTCTTGATGAGCAGGGAGCTCTGGAACATCAGCCACCATGACCTCTTCTGATGTTCTGAGAGGAGTTGTGAGCTTTGAAATAACTGCAGCGGCACAAGTGCAGTGACAAACTCAGGTACTAGCGCTTACACTAGCAACCTCCTATGTAGCAGCATCAGCCTTCTGACTTGGCTGTTTAAGGACAGAAGTACAGGAGACAGCGAACATGGGGGCTTGCATGGGCTTATAGATGTTTTTGGACTCACCATACAGGGTGTGATTTCTTGTTTTAATTTCCTGTATCTTCCTTTCTTCAAAGAAGACACTGCAGTCCCCACTGCAAACAGTATGATACCCAAAGTAATTTACACTCTTTGAAGGAGATTAACTACTGACTCCAGAGTGGATGGCCTGAACAGATTTGCCTCTAGTGGCTTCTTCCTTACGACCAAGAGTAGTGTGCCCAAAGGCCTGGTACTTAAAACTGGGCATTGGGTTGGGGACATAAGGCCAGATGCTTAGGCAAAGAAAACCTGCCTTGATATACTCTAGAAGTTCCATAGAGCTCAAAGACAGTAAGAATGAGTCTGATTTCACTAGATCGCCATCCACCCTTTCCATTATGTTTTGCATATCATAATGCCTTCTTGGGTCCACTCAGCTTTCAGTTCTTCTTTGGGAATGTCAACCAAATCCTTGTAATCACAATACCTTTGCTGTAGTTCAAGATGTGCAGTTCAGTTTCTACTGCATACTCCCCAAGGCACCAATAGCAGTGCTACATTGCAGGAATATCACCAACAGAAACAGTTGCAGAGACACCCCATGTCAATAAACTGGCTAAAGAATATGACCAAGAGATTTGAAAAAGCAGATGAATGCACAGGGAGAGGGAAGTGGCCCATTCCCATGGCAGTTGTTGATTAATTTGCTGTAGCTATAGCCGACCATGTACCACATGCCTCAGATTCTGCAGCCAGTGATCGAGCTGTGTTGTGAGAACTCTCTCTCCCCTGGCCAACAACTCAAAACATTTTGCAGCATATTTTACAATGGTATCCCTACAAGGTTAAGAATGTGCACCAAATGAAGCCCAAAGACAGGCTAAAATGCTATGACTTCCCCCCCTTTTTTTGGCACAAGTGGAAATGGATGAAATATGGCAAGGAAATATTCTTTGGATGGACAAGGCACATTTTAATCTGTGTTGTACCATGAATGCACAGGACTGTCACATATGGGGATCTACTCCACCACATGTTGTGCAAGAACAACCACAGTACTCAGCTTATGTGACTCTGTGGGTGGTTTCACAAGTACCTTCATTCTCGGTCTGTTTTCCTTCCGTGACATGATAACTAATCAGCTTTTATGTGTACAGTGACATCTGCACATTATAAACCTCCTTGTGCACCACATGATTCTAGCTTTGCAAGAATGCAACTATGTGCATGGCACTATTTTCACACAAGATAGGGTGACACCACATGTCACTTGCCAGGTGAAAGATTTTTAAATATTCTTCACAGGTTTGCTGCTGGAAGACATTGTGTAAATTCCACAATATTTCCTTGGAGCAACTGTCCAACATCTTCAGGCGCTTAAATCTTGCTGGTGGCTAGATATGAGGAAATATTTTGGAATTTGCAAATGTCATCTGGCAGCAAACCTGTGAAGACTATTTACAACACATACACTGCGAAAGCTTGAAGAATCTCAGGTGAAGGATTTGCTTTGAGAAATCTTCAGTAACTAGGCAATTTGAAAATGTGTGGCCTACCAGATCGCACGACCTAAATTCATGTTTCTTCTGGATGTGGAGATATTTGAAAGATAGTGTCTATCAGAAATGTATCTGGACTAACTGATCTGAAGGACAGTATACAACATATCACTCTGATTACACCAGATATGCTGGGAGCAACTGTTGACTGTACCATGCATGTTGCTTAGTCAGGAGACTATATTTAACATGTCTTGTAGCTTGTGACCATATCCTAATAAATGTGCTGGAACCACTGTTATCAAGTGTTTGTTTATTCCTCCCCTTTTCCTGCACCCACATTACATCATGACTGCTTACAGTATCATCTTTTCACCTGGTTGCAAAAAAAGGAAATATTTTTTTTTTTCCAGCATACTCTGTGAGCACATCAATTAACGAACATACCTACGATGCCTACGATGTTCTAGTGCCCTGCAATGTATGCAGACTGCACTGTAGCACTTGGAAGACTATCAGTTTAATTATAACTGTTAGTTTAATTATAACCACCTGGCACACAGTAAACAACAATGATGTTAGTCCCCATCAACAAATGAATATGTTCAGACAATATCTGATATCTGAAGAAAATCTGTAGTGATAGATTAGTGGCAGGTACTGCCAAGATTTCGTGAAACCGAGCTAAGCGTCCCTGGCACATTACTGGAACTGAGCACATCAGCAGAGGGTTACACACTCACTAACCATCATCCTGGTCTTAGTGGTGGAACTCTCAGGAAATTCTTCTTGTGCAAGATATCTGTGGTACATCACTTAGACCAGCTGAAAGATCTGGAGGAAATGATTCTGCTAATCTATCAAAGGATGCCAGAGTGAGCATTAACCCTGTAATTCACCTTCAATCAAGTACTCATGGTACACTGTATGCAATACAGTCTTTACAGCTGCTGCAACTGCAACTACAACTATCACCACCACCACCACCACCACCACCACCACCACCACCACAACTATCAATTGCTCAAGCATGTCATCAGTTTTACAATGTTATGTTCACTTGATCATACAGTAACTCCAAAGGCACAGCCCATGAAAATCTCCAATAAAGTCATGTATACTCTTTGTACGTCTATCCTTTGAGATGAATTTTCTGAAGATTACTACAATGGGACAGCATTGTTTATTTAAGTAACAATACAAACATCAGTAATATGTCAGCTGAGAGAATTTAATTTTGTGTTAGGGGCAAAAGGAAAAAAAGAAGAGGCTGGCAAATTGAAACTATTGGTTCGTCGTTAGATTTGTTCAAATGACCCTCTTGATGAAGTATTCTCCAGTCTCTTACATCTTCATAAGTAACTTACACCATATAGCTTTAATCTATCAGCTGGGTCAACATCACAAAGAGTCCATTCACTCAGACTGTAACATACACTCCTGGAAATGGAAAAAAAGAACACATTGACACTAGTGTGTCAGACCCACCATACTTGCTCCGGACACTGCGAGAGGGCTGTACAAGCAATGATCACACGCACGGCACAGCGGACACACCAGGAACCGTGGTGTTGGCCGTCGAACGGCGCTAGCTGCGCAGCATTTGTGCACCGCCGCAGTCAGTGTCAGCCAGTTTGCCGTGGCATACGGAGCTCCATCGCAGTCTTTAACACTGGTAGCATGCCGCGACAGCGTGGACGTGAACCGTATGTGCAGTTGACGGACTTTGAGCGAGGGCGTATAGTGGGCATGCGGGAGGCCGGGTGGACGTACCGCCGAATTGCTCAACACGTGGGGCGTGAGGTCTCCACAGTACATCGATGTTGTCGCCAGTGGTCGGCGGAAGGTGCACGTGCCCGTCGACCTGGGACCGGACCGCAGCGACGCACGGATGCACTCCAAGACCGTAGGATCCTACGCAGTGCCGTAGGGGACCGCACCGACACTTCCCAGCAAATTAGGGACACTGTTGCTTCTGGTTTATCGGCGAGGACCATTCGCAACCGTCTCCATGAAGCTGGGCTACGGTCCTGCACACCGTTAGGCCGTCTTCCGCTCACGCCCCAAAAATCGTGCAGCCTGCCTCCAGTGGTGTCGCGACAGGCGTGAATGGAGGGACGAATGGAGACGTGTCGTCTTCAGCGATGAGAGTCGCTTCTGCCTTGGTGCCAATGATGGTCGTATGCGTGTTTGGCGCCGTGCAGGTGAGCGCCACAATCAGGACTACATACGACCGAGGCACACAGGGCCAACACCCGGCATCATGGTGTGGGGAGCGATCTCCTACACTGGCCGTACACCTCTGGTGATCGTCGAGGGGACACTGAATAGTGCACGGTACATCCAAACCGTCATCTAACCCATTGTTCTACCATTCCTAGACCAGCAAGGGAACTTGCTGTTCCAACAGGACAATGCACGTCCGCATGTATCCCGTGCCACCCAAGGTGCTCTAGAAGGTGTAAGTCAACTACCCTGGCCAGCAAGATCTCCGGATCTGTCCCCCATTGAGCATGTTTGGGATTGGATGAAGCGTTGTCTCACGCGGTCTGCACGTCCAGCACAAATGCTGGTCCAACTGAGGTGCCAGGTGAAAATGGCATGGCAAGCCGTTCCACAGGACTACATCCAGCATCTCTGCGATTGTCTCCATGGGAGAATAGCAGCCTGCATTGCTGCGAAAGGCTGATATACACTGTACTAGTGCCGACATTGTGCATGCTCTGTTGCCTGTATCTATGAGCCTGTGGTACTGTCTGTGTGATCATGTGATGTATCTGACCCCAGGAATGTGTCAATAAAGTTTTCCCTTCCTGGGACAATGAATTCACGGTGTTCTTATTTCAATTTCCAGGAGTGTACATCTATATTTGTAATGAATAGGCCACATGCCCCTGTAGAGGAGGAGATGAATAGTGCACCAGAATAATTTTCCATCTTTTCCACTCCATTCCACAGATAGCATGCAAAAAGTATACTCATGACATTTAGTGAAGTATTTGTGTATTGGTGAATAAATGAACACAAGAAAGACAGATGGTAAAACCTGGCATCAGAATAAAATCTAGGAACTCTCAAACATCCAAAAGACACTGACTATTTTAAAACAATAATGTGACAAATATCAGTATACCATTTCCACAATCTCTGAACCTGGCATGACACACAATGGAGGTAAGATATTTTACATAAATGTCTCACTTCCCCCCCCCCCCCCACCCCCACCCCCAATCCCCTTCAACTGTTACCACCTGCCTGTCCGGGCAACTAAATTCCAGTAAGAAGGAATATGTCTTTCACTGTTAATAGTTCTAAATACACATTCTACAAGCCATTATATGGTTCATCGAAGAGGCTACCTACTGCCACTGCTAGTCATTGTCTTTCTTGTTCCACTTCTGAAAGAAGTGGAGGAAGAACAACTGTTTATATGCCTCTGTATAAGCCATTGTTTCCCCTACCATGTATCTGTAGTCCTTAGGCAAGATTTGTGGTGATGGCAGTAGGAACGCCTGTCACAAATGCTGATTTCCTAAATTTTCTCATTAGAGATATGTGGAAAAAATATCATATTCCCTCCAGGAATTCCCATTTGAATATTACTCTTTTAAAATTAACATGCCTGCTCAGTAATTCTGGAAAAAGTGTTACGTATTTAAAAATTTCAAACTGAATCGTCATTCTCCTGTTGTCAGCTCCAATGCCTGTTACCAGGGAGCAGGTCAGTAAGAACTATGGAATTTCATCATGTTTTTCAAACAAAATAAAATTTCATCAGTCCATAAGAGCAGTGTATTACTGAAAACTAGTGCAAACATTGATTGTCAGGATACTAACAATGGTGTTAAGAGAGTTAAAACAGACTGTGAATTTAAAAACAAAATGGTACTTATCGTGCTAACAAACAGAAAGGTATTGAATCTTTGGTGACTAAAAACAGAGAGAAGTCTTATGGTAGGAATGGGAGTAGCAGTAGGTTTGAAACTATAAAGAGAAATTATGTTGCTTTATCAAGTTTTCAAAAATGGCATAAGACTAAACCGTGGCTGACTGTAAATTACACTAAAACAGAGTTTTCAATAATTTGCAAACTTAAGGTGGATAGCATGTCAAAAATGTGTTTATAGCTGGTGATAATGCCAAAAACCTAAGTGATAAAATTCGTGACTATGCAAAGTGCACATCACACATGAACTGCACAGAAATAATACATAACAAAGACAAAGAAAAATGCATGAGTAAAAGTGAAAAGTTGTGGGGAAAGCAATATCAAGTAAATGTATCACAAGTACTTTGTTGTTGAGATCTGTAATAGCTAGACAGAAATTATCGTTCACATCATGTCCCACACTGAAGTATAAAAGTTTAATGGTTTTCAGTCAGTAATACATTTCATTCTGACCATGCATACCAAAATATCAACATTTGTATGAAAAGAAATAAAAAAAGAATCTTGCAAACTTCCTTACGTAAGTACATAATTGTTGTGCATTGTATGAACCACAAAATGGATCTAGCTGCCCATGACATTGTGAATGATGTGACAGATTGACAGATGTGTGCCAAATATGGACTTTTTTGAGACTCTTTATATTCTGTGTTTCCTCATAGTCCCAAAAATCAGAGACTTCTAAAGGGTTTTTGACAGGTATTATCTTTTCAGATATTAAAACTAGGCCACATTTTTCAAATATGCTGAGTTGATTCATCATTTACTGCTGTTCGAGCTCTTGTTAAAGTGAAAAATCTCATTCCCACCTTTTTGAAAAACTGAGTCAGGATGGTTCTCAGTCAATTCTTGAGAAACCTATATTTGATAAAATATCTGACAAGTGGTTGCTTATAATGGAATTAGTGTGCCTTATGAGTGCCTAGAAATTCTGCAAAGTATTATCATGCTTTACGGAATACAGAACTTCTTCAGTCCTTGGCATCCTTAAGAAAACCTGAAAAGAGGTGACTTACTGCACATTCAGATGATAGTAAAAGACATGAAATGTAATTGCAGTTGCAAATATGTACAACCATGAACTGTATAATGGAATGATGACAATGAAAATTTATGCCGGACCAAGACTCGAACGCCAGTTCCCATTTATCACGAGTGGCAGTGTTACCACTGGGCTATCTGAGCATGCTTCAGGGCCAGATACAAACTTCAATATGTTGCAAGCATGTATCTACAATCTGTGGTCATACATCTGTCATTTATATTCCGGTACATGGGAGACTATTTAAATAAAAGCAGCTCACCCACTGTCAGTGGATCAATATGATTTTGCAGTGCCTGTGCAGTAATAATAAATTCAGAAATGAATGTGTGTGTTACGGTGACATGTCAATCCCTCATTTGTGTAAGAAGGTGTATTTTCAACTATGTGAAAACACATGTACATCATTAGTTAAGGATTTTAGAATCTATGAAGCAAAGCCACAACACAGTCCAACTTCTGTGAAAGAACTTGTGAAAGCCGACAAAATTATAACTATATCTATGACTGAATGAGAAAACAGATTTAGTGTCATGAATCTAACACTGACTGATCAGAGAAATTATTTTCAAATTCCAAAATTTTGAAATCTGCTTTTTATTTCACTTAATGGACCTCTACTGTTTACTATTCCATATGCTCAGACTTTCATTAACACGCTGCAGTGTGGCACTATGTCAAACATTTTCTGTAAATTTAGGGATCTAGAATATTCAAACATTTTTTGTTAATCTAGGGATATGGAATCTTCCAATTGTCCTTCATCCACTGATCATTTGATTTTTGCACAAACAAAGTTTTCTAAATCGATTTTAATTCGTGAATAGAAGCCCTCAAGGAAATTTATTACAGTGGAATTCTGCAGCAAATTGACATAAGGGTATTCACTTGTAATTGTACCGGTCTGTTCTTTTCTTATGTGCAGGAATCACCTGTGATTTTTTCCTCAGCTGCTTGTGAATTTGCACTGAGCAAGAGATTCACAGTAAGTGCAAGATAAGTAAGGAACAATAGCCAAAGACTACTTTCTACAAAACTGAACTGTGGTTCCATCTGGACCTCATGACTTATTTGCTTTCAGTTGCTTCATCGGCTTTTTAACACAACAGATGTCTATTTCTATGTCCTCCATATGGGAGTTTGTGCAGTGGTGTTACAATGGTATATTTGTAGCAATGATTTTTTTAATGATTTTTAAACACAAGATTCAAAACTTCAGTTTTTCTTTTGCTGTCTTCTATTGTCACTTCAGGCTGGTTGACAAGTGACTAAATAGAAGCCTCCAACTCACTCAGTTACTTTATGTGGGACCAAAGTTTATAGATTCTTGGCAAGAATTGCTAACCTATGCTGGTGGAAGTTTTACTCTTCATGCATTGATATCTTTTTATAGATGCCCATATTTCTACTAACTTTTTCCTGTCAACATTTTTGCATTGTTATTTGAATCTACAAAGTAACAATCTTCATTTTCTGAATTTGGTTATTAAACTACAGTGGGTCTTTCCAATCCTTAACCACTTACTTGGCATACTTCTCTAGAGTGTGATTTATAATTAGTTTAAACTTTGTCCACAACTCCCATACTTCCATCATACTGGAACTACAGGGTGTTTCAAAAATGACCGGTATATTTGAAATGGCAATACAAACTAAACGAGCAGCGATAGAAATACACCGTTTGTTGCAATATGCTTGGGACAACAGTACATTTTCAGGCGGACAAACTTTCGAAATTACAGTAGTTACAATTGTCAACAACAGATGGCGCTGCGGTCTGGCAAACTCTATAGTACGATATTTTCCACATATCCACCATGCGTAGCAATAATATGGCGTAGTCTCTGAATGAAATTACCCGAAACCTTTGACAACGTGTCTGGCGGAATGGCTTCACATGCAGATGAGATGTACTGCTTCAGCTGTTCAATTGTTTCTGGATTCTGGCGGTACACCTGGTCTTTCAAGTGTCCCCACAGAAAGAAGTCACAGGGGTTCATGTCTGGCGAATAAGGAGGCCAATCCATGCCGCCTCCTGTATGTTTCGGATAGCCCAAAGCAATCACATGATCATTGAAATATTCATTCAGGAAATTAAAGACGTCGTCCGTGCGATGTGGCCGGGCATCATCTTGCATAAACCACGAGGTGTCCGCAGTGTCGTCTAAGGCAGTTTGTACTGCCACAAATTCACGAAGAATGTCCAGATAGCGTGATGCAGTAATCGTTTCAGATCTGAAAAATGGGCCAATGATTCCTTTGGAAGAAATGGCGGCCCAGACCAGTACTTTTTGAGGATGCAGGGACGATGGGACTGCAACATGGGGCTTTTCGGTTCCCCATATGCGCCAGTTCTGTTTATTGACGAAGCCGTCCAGGTAAAAATAAGCTTCGTCAGTAAACCAAATGCTGCCCACATGCATATCGCCGTCGTCAACCCTGTGCACTATATCGTTAGCGAATGTCTCTCGTGCAGCAATGGTAGCGGCGCTGAGGGGTTGCTGCGTTTGAATTTTGTATTGACAGAGGTGTAAACTCTGGCGCATGAGACGATACGTGGACGTTGGCGTCATTTGGACCGCAGCTGCAACACGGCGAACGGAAACCCGAGGCCGCTGTTGGATCACCTGCTGCACTAGCTGCGCGTTGCCCTCTGTGGTTGCCGTACGCAGTCGCCCTACCTTTCCAGCACGTTCATCCGTCACGTTCCCAGTCCGTTGAAATTTTTCAAACAGATCCTTTATTGTATCGCTTTTCGGTCCTTTGGTTACATTAAACCTCCGTTGAAAACTTCGTCTTGTTGCAACAACACTGTGTTGTAAGCGGTAGAATTCCAACACCAGAAAAATCCTCTGTTCTAAGGAATAAACCATGTTGTCCATAGCACACTTGCACGTTGTGAACAGCACACGCTTACAGCAGAAAGACAACGTACAGAATGGCGCACCCACAGACTGCGTTGTCTTCTGTATCTTTCACATCACACTGCAGCGCCATCTGTTGTTTAAAATTGTAACTACTGTAATTTTGAAAGTTTGTCCGCCTGAAAATGTACTGTTGCCCCAAGCATATTGCAACAAACGGTGTATTTCTATCGCTGCTTGTTTAGTTTTTATTGCCGTTTCAAATATACCAATCATTTTTGAAACACCCTGTAAATAATATGTATACATAGTATAAGATGGATGCTACTAACTACTTATCAGCTTTTTCAGTATAAAATCTCTCCAAACCTCTTTGATGGATTTATTATCTTTAGTAATCATTGTGGCTATGATGAAATCTTGATTGCTAATCCCCATCTCTATTCTGATGCTCCTGATATTGTCCGATCTGTTTGTAGCTATCAGGTCTAAAATATTCTAATTAGGACTAAAAGCAGCTCTCATTGGGTGAAGCACCTCTACATTTCACACAGCCATGGTAGATTCATTTTACAATCACTCTCATACACAGGGTTTTGAGAAACCTATTTAGTAAATCATTACAAAGAGTGGCAGTGACTGGAAACTAATGTTTACAATGAGCAATCTGTATGTCAACAGTCATTAGAGTTCACTATTGACTAAGCCATTGATAAAGACACAATTAAGAAGCTCACCTTTAGTTTTCACATCATCTTTTTTAATCCTTACAATATTCATCAGTTTTTGAATCAGTTGATGGACATGCTCACAGCACTTAACAGGGTTCTTCACAAAGTCCAATGCAGTATTAATACTTATTGCATTGCACGGATTAATCTTCTCACGGTCCTCTTTTGTGAAGTCAGCATCCTTTTGCATAAGTTCATGGAGACGAGCTTTGGCCCTGTGTCCAATTACATGAAAAAAGCATAGGTCAGAACATACACAGAAAGCCCTTCACTACAAACATACAGAAGTTGCACGTGTACACACCCCACAACCCCCCTTCCCCTGCCCCCATGCATCCATCCACACACCCACACACACACACACACACACACACACACACACACACACACACACACGCACGCACGCACGTATGTAAGTTTACTATAAGTGTAAGGGTAGCAGTAAGAGTAAAGTAATTAATTTCCATCAATGCTAATAACATAAGAAAAATTCAAGCACATATTTGTTCTAGTGGCATCAATAACATCCCATTCCATTTACCAAAATTCAGGTCATCTGGTTCAAAATCAGTAGCTAAACATTCCAGGTTTGTGTCAACGGTGAAGACACTCTTTAATCTTCCTACAGAACCTTCCTCCCAACAGCACCACCACCACCACCACCACCACCACCACCACCACCACCACCACCACCACTACTCACTATCACTGAAGAGAAAATTGTAGCAAATGCACAGAGAATTAGGAAGCACAAGAAGTGCCACAACTTCTGCCATCAACATAAGCTTTTGATTCAGAATTTGAAATATACTATGAGCTCTTCTCCCTGTGAATCACAAAGTCTCTTCAGAAATCACATGGAGTGTTAAACTGCACTATCTTTTAATAAAATAATACAGAAAAATGACAAACAACATGATATTTAGGTGTGGCATGGACAGACTATAGAAAGACATTTTGTGTACAACATGACTAGATACTGAAATGTCTTTAATTCTAAAAAACACCAAAATTGTTACACCCTGGAAATATGATATGGACAATGGAATACCAGGTTATGTATACAAAGTACATAATGTAATACCTCTTCTTTTCTCCATCATTAAGTTTGTAATGTAGTAATCATGAATTTTGCACACCACCTCAATCTTTCTTCTACAGTCTACTCCAATATCAGCATCCTACATGAAAAGATGGTACCACTGTATAAGTTTAGAAAATGGCTGGCACAAACACAGCTTTCAGCAATTGAGTTCCTTAGTGCAGAGGGTGAAATGCCAAACTGCATTCTCAGCATCACTAGATGAAGTGTTCAATGCAGTAGAGGAGCTGGATGGCAAACACAGTTGGCTGATGCAATTCAGAGCAGAGCAGCAAGTCAGTGACTGCAGTGACTTTACACAACATCGGGTGCGTCAACTGAATCATCATGATTGTCTAGTAACAACAGATTGTGTCACTGTTTACCTATCAGGAAAGTCAGTCTGATGGGCATTGTTGAAAAACTGGGTACTTCAAGATATTCACCGACTGTGTACTGAACATGTTGATCGACCAGAATAAAAAAGCCAGAAAAATTTTTGCATCTAATATGTTGTATCACTTCAGAGAGGAATGAGAGGAAATGTTGGCAAAATTGTGACTGAAGATGAGATTTTTAAAGCAGGACTATGGTATTTACCACACTGGTATACAAGTTCATTCCAAGGTGGAGGAAAAACTGCTCAAACATGGTGATTATATTGAAGAATGACAAATTAATTGTGAATGTTGTAGCTGTTATCCTATGTAAATGGCAATTTTTTTCTTACAAAATAAAAATAAAAACATGAGACATAATTTTTTGGCTGACCCTTGTAAATAATGGACAGCAAAGTTTGCAGTCACGAATTAAATAGATAAAGAGCAAATATTTTAGGGTGGTTATATCCTATTATGTTGCATTTTGCTAATTCCTCTCTTCAGGCAACTTAATAGACACTCATCCAGTTATCTGTTCCAAGACTTGAGTCTCACTGTTGCAAAAATGGATGATCTCATCTGAGACTTTTCTCTTGTCAATTACATAACAACCAAATACAATAACAAAGAGGCTGATAAATTTATAAATTGAAAATTTGTACATTATAAACAATGACTTACATATTTTGGTATTTGCTTGATTCACAATCGTTGTCTAATAAACCGTTCGTATTTGCGCTTTTCACCATTTGGACCAAGATAGGTGTGAGTTCTCCTTCAAGTGCCAATAAGCCTTTAGCAAATGCAGCTGCTGTCATTTGCACCCGTCCTTCATCTGATGCATATATTTTAAGATCATGACGGAAAGTTGAATGCAGGCGCAGTAATCCAAGGCCTTGTGTTCCAGCATATTCACCTGTAGCGAAAATGGAACAGTTAGCCCGGTGAAGCAACTAGACTCCACAAGATACATGAGGCATAAATAAACGTATGTTTTGTCTACATTCACAAATACAAATAACTTATTTCTGTGACAACATTTCACTGCAATGAACAAGCACAGCAATCCGACTGCTCCATGCACCACATGCAGTTGATTACAACAACATTCATGTGCCAATGTTTGTGTGGTGAGCTTTAGTTCCGTACAAGTTTTGAGATACATGTTTACTTATCACTCAACTGTGGCGTACTTCTGTACCAGAGTAACTGCAAAACTACCAGCAGATTCACTCCACTCTCTCAATTACTTTAAACATAACAAATGGCACTTCGAAGTTGTGTTGTAAGGAATAAAATTAAATCCTCTTTGCTTTTCCATCCTTTGCAATGTACAACAAAAAAATGAACTGGTAGTGAATAATCTGGTTTAGGTTGGTATTATGGTAATGTATGATGCAGCAACAATTTTAATTGGTGAATTTGTCACTCTAATAAAACACATTGCAGATGAGTGTAAATATTCTTAATTCTACAGAGGCTGTCAAAGCCTATCATAAGAATGAAGGATAAAAATGTCATTCAGTACCTAGACCACAGTGAGAATGTAACGATTATGAGGCACTCGAGGCACAGAATCTCATTCGGTGGAGTCAAACCTTTACAACGGGCACATAAATACTTTTAACGAAAGATGTGCCATTTCTTTTTATATATATATATGAAAACAGCCTTAACATAATCATAATAAAAGCCTTGTTAGCAAAAATTAGAGGAATAAACACTAATAATGTCTGCTTCTTTCAAGAACACACACACACACACACACACACACACACTAATGCAATTCACACATACATCACCAGTTCCTGGCAGTTGATGACAGACTATGCGCATGATGGGAAAGGCAACTGGGTAGGGGTAAGGAAGAGGGGGGGAGGGAAGGGGAGGGATAGTAGGGTAAGTTGGGGGGCAGTAAAGTGCTGCTGGGGTAGTGTGCAGAGATAAGGTGAAATGAGGATAGGGCAGCAAGGTGCAGTTGGGGAGCGGGGTGGGGGTGGGGGGTGAGGGTGTTAGATGGAGGGTGGGAGGGGTAGCGGGAAAGGAAAGACTAAGAAGATTGGGTGCATTGGTGGAATAGAGGGCTGTGTAGTGCTTTAATGGGTAAAACAAAGGACCAAGATGGGTAATGACAATGCCTAACAGAGGTTGAGACCAGGAGGGTTATGGGAACATAGGATCTATTGCTGGGAGATCCCACCTGCACAATTCAGGAAAGCTGGTGTTGATGGGAAGGATTCATATGGTACAGGCTGTGAAGCAGTTATTGGAATGAAGAACATTGTGTTCGGTGGTGTGCTCAGCAACAAGATGGTCCAATTGTTATTTGGCTACATTGTTTCGGTGGCCATTAACACGGACAGACAGCTTGTTGGTTGTCATGCCCATGTAGAACGCAGCACAGTGGTTGTGGCTTAGTTTGTAGATCAAATGACTGGTTTCACAGATAGCCCCACCTCTGATAGGATAGGTGATGTTTCTGACCAGACTGGAGGAGGAGGAGGAGGAGGAGGAGGAGGAGGAGGTGGTGGTGGTGAGAGGATGTATGGAACAGGTCTTGCATCTAGTTCTATTTTAGGGATACAAGCCACTAGGCAAGGGGTTTTGAGCAGTGGTTGTGTAGGGATGGACAAGAATATTGTGTAGATTTGGTGTGTGGTGGTAGGGGGTGGGGGAAATAGTGGGTAGGAATTTCTCATTTCAGGACATGACGAGAAGTAGTCAAAACCCTAGCAGAGAATGTAATTCAGTTCCTCCAGTCCTAGGTGGTACTGAATCATGAGGGGAATACTCCTTTGTGGCCGGAAGATGGGACTTTGGGAGGTAGCAGGTGCCTGGAAAGGTAAGGCACAGGAGATCTGGTTATGTACAAGGCTTGAGGGGGGAGGGGGGGGAGGGGGGGAATGGGGATATTATGGGCTGTAATGGCCTCAGTGAGACCTTCAGTTCATTTTGAGAGGAACTGCTTATCACTCCAGATGCAATGCCCACAGGTGGCTAGGCTGCAAGGGACTTCTTGGTATGGAATGGGTGGCTGCTGTCAAAGTGGAGGTATTGCTGGTGGTTGGTAGGTTCGATATGCACAGAGGTACTGATGTAACCGTCTTTGAGGAGGAGGTCAACATTGATGAAGGTGACTTGTTGAATTATTGTTGTTTATTATTATTATTATTATTATTATTATTATTATTATTATTATTTGAAGTGAGGTGCGTTTGATATCATGGACATCAGCCCCCCGACGAAAAGACAGCAGATAATCTCATGGGTGGGGACGAAGGCTGTCCCCCCATGTGGATCAGTTTATAATGTATTAAAGTCTGCTCCCCCCCCCTCCCCCTTCAAATTTAGGTATGAGGCCTGACAGTTCACAAAATTTCACCATCCTTTTAACATGGCACTCAGTATCTGCAAGGATGGTGGGCAGATCTCCATCATGACTGAGGGCTGCCCTAATATCAGTATATAGGGCACACATTGCCACAATATGCTGAACTGAAAGTGGCACATCACAAATTCCACAAAGTGGTGGATCCTCCCACCAGAGGAGGAAGCCATGTTTTGAAGGGTTACGTCCAACGCACAGTCTGGTAAGCAGAACCTCCTTCCAGCGGCGAGGCTGACCTTTAGTGTGCCATCCCTTTGTGGTCAATTGGAGTGATTGCAGTTTGCTTTCTGTCACTGTCAACCATTCAGTCTCTCACTGACTCATGATGTGTCTGTCAGAAAATGAGATGATGGTGTGCACAATGGAATGGGACATTGAAGGACAGCACCATCCCAATATGCTTCCTTGATGGCTTTGCTGACTATGTCATTGCCCTGCATCCTGTTGTGGCCAGGTATCCAGCAAAAGATCAGCTCCTTGCCACAGTGCTGAAGCTGTCATAAGGAGTCGTGGATGACCTGAGTCGGCTGATCTACTGAATATAGTTGGTGAAGTGCTTGCAGTGCACTAAGCGAGTTGGAACAGACAAGAAACTTTGTATGGTGATGTCTGTGAACTCCCTCCAGTGCCAACAGAATGCCATATTATTCTGAATTGTAATTTGTAAATTGTTCTGGAACAGATGCAGAACCAGGCTGGTCTGAAAGGCTCCAGTCGATACCCAAATACCCTCATGGTGGACAGCATCTAACATCTTGAGGTAAGAAGGACAAGCTAATCCATACACCATGCTGCCATAATCTAAACATGATCGAACAAATGTGCTATAAAACTGCAGGAGGTGGAACTTGTCAGCTCCCCATCTTTTTTTCACTAAGGCATCTCAAAATATTCAATGACTGGAAGCCCGTTGTTCATAGGTCCTTCAGGTGTGGGAACCAAGTTAATTTCAAGTCAAATAATAAACTCAAAAAGCACATAGTTTCTTGAAAACGTAATATATTGTCTCCCATTGTGTGCACTGGTTGGTTAAAACTTCGAGCATGGTTAAAATTGACACATGTAGTCTTCTCGGGTGAGAACCAAAAACCAGTTGTCCTAGCCCAGGTGTCCAACCTTCTAATGGCCAGCTGTAGCCTCCTTGTCATTACACGATCAGAGGAAGAGTAGAAGGCTGCAAGGTCATCCACAAACTAAGAGCACTTGACAGGGCTCCTGACTGCCATGTAAATGCCATTGGTAGCAATGGCAAACAATGTGACACTGAGGACACTGCTTTGGGGGACCCCATTCTCCTGAACATAGTCAGACAAGGCATCGCCGACGCAATATCGAAAATGCCTGTCATCGAGAAAGGGTTGGATAAAAGGTGGCAGGTGTCCATGTAGTTGGCGAAGGATGTTGTACCTCCAAGTAGCATCATATGCTTTTTTTGAGGTCAAAAAAGACACAAGCCAAATGGCTCTTGTGTAAGAAGGACTCTTGTATCGCCGTCTATAGTAGAATTAAGTTTTCAAGGGTGGAATGGTAGTGTCTGAAGCCACACTGGGAATGGCTCAGTTGGCCTCAGGATTCAAGCAGCCAGACGAGGCGGCAGTTGACCATGCCTTCAAGAATCTTAACCATAAATCTGGTAAGAGATACATTCCAGTAACTGTTAGGGGCACTACAGTCCTTGCCCGGTTTCCAGAATGGAATTAATATTGCTTCCTTCAAGCTCATGGGGTACTATCCATCAAACCAGATCTGATTCGAACAAGAGAGGAGCTGTCCTTTCGCTTAAGGGCACAGATGACAAAGCATGGTGTAATGGGTCTCACCAGGTGCTGGAACAGTGTCTCTGGCTGCAGTTAAAACTGATTCCAGTTCCCACATGGATAAGAGAAGGTTGTGGACATCTTCATCATGCAAGAAGAAATTGAGCTTCCTCATCTCTGCAGTCCTACAGAACACCTGAAAAGCAGGAGCTTGTCTGGCTGATGTGGTAACAGTAAAGAAGCGTTCAGCTAAAACCTGAGCCATGTCTTCTGGCAAGTCTACCAAGACCCCATTACTTAAATATGCCATCAGGGGATGTGTACCCTCCTTGCCTGAAATCTGTCTCATTGATTCCCAAACTTGAGCAGTGGAAGTGGATAGATTACTGGAAGTCACGAATTCCCTCCAGGAAGACCTCTTCCGTTCTTTTATCACTCAACCCGCATGTGCTCTCATAGGTCTGAAGGCTTGAAGGTTTTCTGTAGTTGGACATTCTTTGAAGTTCTGCGGAGGTGTGCATCTGGCCCTGATTGCCAATTGACAGTCACCATTGCACTAAGGGACAGACCATCATCTGAGGTGGTTCCGAGAACGAAGGATGGAGTCTGCGGCAGCCCACTGGATCTCACAAGTGATATGGGCCACTGTCTCATGTGCGGAATTCTTGTGTTCAAAAATAGGCTGTTAACTCTACTGCAACTAATTTGCCCTTTGTATCATCCATCTGCATGGTCTCCTGTCAGTCACTGTCCTTGTTGGCTAATGGATCCACACTGGGGAGTAGTCACTAGACTGTAAATCTGTAGCCACTTCCAAATGAGTCTGAAATAGCTGGGGAACAAAACCAAAGATCAGTGGCTGAAAAAGACCCTATAGTTGTGGAAAAGTATGTCATCTGACCGCATTCAGAAGGCAGATATTCTCAGAATGGGTGTGGGAGTGCCCAGAAGAGTTCTGCCAGTGTGTCTGCATCCAAAGCATCATTAGATGGAAAGTACAAAGAACACACTGTGATATCAAAGGGTGTGAGAACTTTCATGGTAATTGCTTTCATGGTCATGGTAAGAGGGACAGGAGAGGAGTGGCATCTGTCACCAATGAAAACAGCCACTCCACCTTTAGCCCTGTCTACAGTAGTATTGTCCTTCCTGTATGAGTGGTAACCCCATAGTGCAGGTGTGTCGGAAACTTTAAGATGCATTTCCTGTAAGCAGATGCAGAATGGTTTCTCCAGGACCAGAAGCTGTAATTCTTCTATATATACATTTAAATTCCACTGCAACACAGAAGTCCCTGTGGAAACCATGTTTACCAATGGCTGTTCTGTTCTTTCTCCCTTGTGGTGATTTAATGGGGAGATAAGGGGGAACATTAGCCAGTTTCTTGCTCTCCAGTTCCTCTGACTAAGTCCATATCCTCCAGAGCAGGGGTTCCCAACGTGTGGTGCGCAGACCTGTTAGGGTTCCGCAGCCACCCTTCACCAAATCGTGTAAAATAATGAATAAAATTATTGAATAAAAATGTGAAAATCAAATTCATCACTTTTTTTTCGTGTGAAAAAAATGTGTACTTTTACTTCAGGTCGTATTACCAAACAGCCTTTGTGATTCCTAAGTGAGAATGCATACATAGTTTAGTGCCGGAGAATGTGGCTTCTCTGATCGACTGTTTCGCAACAATACGGGGGTCGTTTGTGCGCCGGCTCACGGCGGTAAATGCGCTGAAACCTTTTACGCATGCGCGGAGCGAGCTTTGTCGACTAATCACAGCACTCGCTGGCATGTACGCGGCCCCAGGCATCATTAAATGTTAAACTTGCTTTGTCAGTGCACTACCTATTTCATACTGGTAAGTCAATTTTTGACCTTCAAGTTGCTTTCATTCATCTCTAAACCAAACACTATTGATACTTCAGGGGGAGGGGGGGGAGGGGGGGGGGCATTGGGAACAGACTAGGGGTCCGCCATAGATTTTCGACTGAAGAAGGGGTCCACCAGCTGAAAGGAGGTGGTTGCCTGGTTGCAGGGATGTCTTAGTTGGCTTCTGATGGTGGGTAGTGGTGTGTGGCTTAGGAGGTAAGCCCATTGCTGATGGCTTCCGAATGACTTCAGTTTCAACTGAAGCATTTTCCCCACAGGTACACTGACAAGTGCATGTGCTCGTACTAGAATCTGTGATCTGAATTTGAGTGGAGGCATCACGCTTAGTGATTGGCATCTTAAGGGCTGATGCAAAATAAGTAGCAAACACCAGAGGTTGCATAGCTTTGAAAGCTTTTTTGGCTTCACCGTAGGGTATGCATCTCTTAACTTTCAACTCCTGAATTTTCCTTCCCTTCTTGTAAACCTCACATTTTCTGCTCCACTCTGGGTGATCCCCAGAACAGTTAACACATTTCTGAGGAAGTGTATAAGACTTGCCTGATTTGCGAGCTGAGCCCCCACAATTGCCACATTCAGCCCTCCCATTGCACCCCATAGTGGTATGGCCAAATCTTTGACATTTGTAGCATCGCATTGGGTTAGGAACAAACAGGTGAACCTTAAGACAGACACAGCCTGCAAGGCTATGTTCAGGTAATGCCAGAGTACTAAACGTTAGAAAAGAATGTTGTCAATTTTTCCAATTTGCCATTGACTCTCCTCATACAATTCTGCACTTTCATGGCACCCACATTTTTCCATTCTTCACATAACTCCATGGGGTTCATCTCCATTATATCAGAACAGGTAACCACACCCTTACTAAACTTAAGGGTGTTACACAACTCAGATTCGACTGGATAATCACCTTACATCCCAGGAGCTTAGGAATTTGGGTTGAAATTAGCAATTTCAACTACAAGTGTCCCATTACAAAGTCGTTTGACACTTTTTACAGATCCAGAAACGCTTTGTGAATATAGAAAGGAGATATCTTCTCAAAGGTTCCCTCTGTGCACTTGATTACAGTGAAAGTGTTATGGCAAACTAATGCCCTGTTACCACGATTCTGAGACTTATTGTCAGGAGGACTGACTAACTGAGCTCTCCTTGATGAGCAGGTGCCCCAGAGGTTACTGCTAGAGACTGTTTTACCTCAACAGTAATTTACGTCATTGGCATGTAGCATGCCTTGAGGTTGTAGGTGTTTTTTTTATAGAGATGTGCAAGTGATGAAACCAAGACCTTCATTCTCCAAAACACACAACATTCCGCCACTGCACCACTTACGTTGACAGAGGGCTGGTGGTGCTTACCAGTCCCTAGCTCAGGAACCCTGGGGTCATGAAGCTTGTTCTCAGCAATTGAATGCTCAGCCGCTGAGGAGGTTGTTAGGTTGAGTAGGACCAGGTGAAGGAAATGGGCAGGAGTTTAATTTCAAACACATACCTGACTCATACAATTATAGCTAGTGGTGACTTTAATTCACTCTCGATATGTTGGCGAACATGTGTGTTTAAATCTGCAGGTGCAGTGAAAACACACTTGGCCTCTTAGCAACAAACAATCCTGAACTAATAATAAACATCAAAATGGATACAGGAATTAGTGAATGCACGGTTGTCGTAGCACAACTGAATATTGTAACCTGCAAATCCAAAAATAAACGAAAAATATACCTATTCAAACAAATAAAAAAATTTCCCTTGATGCCTTCCTGAGAGACACTCTTCACTCCATCCAAATTAATAATGTAAATGTAGATCAGATGTGGCTTGAATTCAAAGTAATGGTATCGACAGCAATTGATAGATTTACACCAAATAAATTAACGATGAAGCTGATTCCCCATGGTACACAAAAAGCATCAGAACACTGTTGCAGAAACAATGAAAAAAGCATGTCAATTTTAAAAGAATGCAAAATCTCCAAGATTGGTGATCTTTCACAGAAGCTCGAAATTTAGTGCAGACTTCACTGTGATATGCTTATAATAGTTTCTATAAGGAAACTTCATCTCAAAACCTGGCAGAAAATCTAAAGAGATTCTGGTTGTATGTAAAGTAGGCTAGTAGCAAGACACTATCAATGCCTTCTCTGCGTGATAGCAATGGAAATACTATCGATGACAGTGCTGCCAAAGCAGAATCACGTAATGCAGCCTTCCGAAATTCCTTCACCATAGAAGATGAAGTAAATATTCCAGAATGAGAATAAAGAACAGCTGCCAACATGAGTAACTTCGGAGTAGATATCCTCGGAGTAGTGAATCACTTAAGTGCAAGTCATCCGGTCCAGACTGTATACCAATTAGGTTCCTTTCAGAGTATGTTGATGCAATAGGACCATACTTAACAATCATATACAACTGCTTGCTCAATGAAACATCTGTACCCAAAGACTGGAAAGTTGCACAGGTCACACGAATATTCAAGAAAGGTAGTAGAAGTAATCCACTAAATTACAGGCCCATATCATTAACGTCGAAATGCAGCAGGATTTTGGAACATTTATTATGTTCCAACATTCTAAATTACCTCAAAAAGAATGGTCTGTTGACACACAGTCAACACGGATTTAGAAAACATCGTTCTTGTGAAAGATATCTAGCTATTTACACACACAAAGTGTTGAATGCTACTGACAAGGGATTTCAAATTGATTCCGTATTTCTGGATTTCCAGTTCGTAGTAACTAACAAAGTCATTGAGTAAAACAGAAGTGATTTCTAGCATTCCACAAGGTAGTGTTATAGACCCTCTGCTGTTCCTTATCTATATACATGATTTAGGAGACAATCTGAGCAGCCGTCTTAAGTTATTTGCAGATGATGCTCTCATTTATCATCTAGGAAATTGCAAATTGCAAAATGATTTATAAACGATATCTGTATGGTACAAAAATTGGAAATTGACCCTAAATAATGAAAAGTGTGAGGTCATCCACATGAGTGCTAAAACGAATCTGTTAAACTTCAGTTACACGATAAATCAGTCCAATCTAAAGGCTGAAAAGTGAACTAAATACATAGGAATTGCAATTATGAACACCTTAAATTGGAAAGAACACACAGAAAATGTTGTGGGGAAGGTAAACAAAAGACTGCATTTTATAGGAAGAAAACTTAGAAAATGTAACAGATCTACTAAAGAGACTGCCTACACTGAACTTGTCCGTCCTCTTTTGAGTATGCTATGCAGTCCGGGATCCTTACCAGATAGGATTAATGGAGTACATTGAGAAAGTTCAAAGAAGAGCAGCACATTTTACATTATCGTGAAATAGGGAAGAGAGTGTCACTAACATGATCCAGTATTTGGGGGGAGGGGGGGGGGGGGGACATCATTAAAACAAAGGTGTTTTTCACTGCAGTAGAATTTTCTCACGAAATTTCAGTCATCAACTTTCTCCTGCGAATGCAAAAATATTTTGATGATGCTGACCTACTTAGGTAGAAACAATCATCACAATAATATAAGGGAATTCAGAGCTCACGCAGAAAGATATAGGTGTTTTTTTTTTTTTTTTTTTTTTTTCATGCGCTGCTTGAGATTTGGAATAAGAGAGAATTATTTTGGAGGTGTTTCAGAGAACCCTCTGCCAGGCACTCAAGTGTGATTTGCAGAGTACCCATGTAGATGTAGACGTAGAAGGTGTTGAGGTTCTGGAGGAAAGTTGATACCGTGTCCTCACCTTGTAAGATATCATCAATGAATCTGAACCAGGAGAGGGGTTTAGAATTCTGGATTTTAAGGAAGGATTCCTTTAGATGGCCCATGAACAGCTTGGCATAGGATGGTACCATGTGGGTGCCTATAGCCGTACCCCAGATTCGTTTGCAGGTGGTAATGTCTTCAAATAATTGAGGGTGTGGATATAGTTGGTCATGGAGACTGGGCAGGAGGTTGGTGGTTTGGGATCCATCTGGCATTGGGAAAGGCAGTGTTCAATAGTGGTAAGCATGGGCATTAGGGATGTTAGTTTACAAGGAGCTGGCATCAATAATGACGAGCAGGGCACTGTGTGGTAAAGAAACAGAAATTGTGGAGAGTCAGCAGAGGAAATGGTTGGTGCCTTCTATACAAAAGGGTAGGTTGCGAGTAATAGTCCGAAGGTGTTAGTCTATGAGAGCAGATACTCTCTCAGTGAGGGTACAGAAACAGGCCACAATGGGGTGTCCTGGGTGGTTGGTCTTATGGACTTTAAGAAGCATGTAGAAGGTAGGAGTGCAGGAAGTGGTAGGGATGAGGGAGAGATGGGCTCTGGGGATAGGTTTTGAGATGGCCCTAAGGATTTGTGGAGAGAGTGGAGATACTGCTGGATTTCTGGAATAGGGTCATTCCAGCAGGGTTCATAGGTGGATGAATCTGACAGTTGGTGGAATACTTCCATCATGTAATCCTTGAGGTTCAATATAAAAGTAATGGAGACTTTGTCAGCAGGTAGGATAGGATTGAAAGATCAAGATCAAGTTTTAGGTGATGGATTGCAGTTCTTTCAGTGGATGTAAGGTTAGTTTGCATGTTGAGTGATTTAGGGAATGACGGTGAGGCAAGATTTGATTTTAAGAAATTTTGGAAAGTTAGCAGGTAGTGATTTGTGGGCACTGAAGGTGGATCACGATTGAATGGAAGAGTGATCTGACTCGTGCAGAGTTTAACAGTGGTCTTTGGTTGAGACTGATTGGTAGGGTTAGTGGCGAAAAAGTTTTTTCACTGTAGGGGCCAGGAGGAGGAGAGGAGGTCTTTAACAAGTCCTGCACGATTGAATTTGGGAGTGGGGCAAAAGGTGAGCCCTTTGGAAAGGACTGGTACTTCTGCAGGTCTAAGTCTTTTGGAGGAAAGGTTCATGGCTGTGTTTCGGCTCTGTTTAGGTTCTGGATCTGTGTAATGGTGGGGAGAGTTTTGGAGGGTGGGGTAAATGTAGTAGGTCTGCGAGACAGGGTTTGTCAACTCCGAGGGCAGGTGAGGGAGGAGGTTTGTAGATTGTTGTAGAGATGGTGGACAGTGGTAGTCCAAGGTGGGAGTAGGAAGTGAGCTGGGTGGAGAGTTTTTGGAGGTTGTATTGTGTATGTTGCACACCTCTTCATCCTGCATGCTTCCTAGTCCTGCTCTGGACTACCACTGTCCACCACCTCTACAACAACCTCCAAACCTCCCCCACATGCTCTCATAGCTGAGAAACCTGTCTCACAGACCTAATACAGTTACCCCACCCTCCAAAACTCCCTCCTCCCAATACAGAACCGAAACACACCCAAAACACAGTCATGAACCTTTCCTCCAAAATACTTAGCCCTGTAGAAATATCAGTCCTTTCCAAAGGCCTCACCTTTTACCCATATCCAAATTCAATCATGCAGGACTTGTTGAAGACCTTCTATCCTCCACCCAACCCCTACAGTGGAATCGCCACTAACCCTACCAATCAGACTCAACTGAAGACCAATATTGAATCCTGCCTGACTCAGTTCAGTACTCCATCCACTCATGATCCATCCCCACTGCCCGCAAACCACCACCTGTTTACTTTCCAGAATTTCTGAAAGTCATACCTTGACTCACCATCACTCCCCAAATCTGCTCAACATGCAAACTAACCTCACATTCGCAGAAAGAACTGCAATCCACCACCCAAAACCTGATCTTGATCTTTCTATCCTACCTGCTGACAAAGTCTACATTAGTGTTGTCTTGAACTGTAAGGATTACGTGACAGAAGGATTCCACCAACTATCAGATTCATCCACCTATGAACCCTGCTGCAGAGAACCTGTTCCAGAAATCCAACAATATCTCCAGTCTCTCCTGAACTCCTTGGGGCCATCCCAAAACCACTCCCCAGAGTCCATCTCTCTCTCCTTGTCCCTACCACTCCCTGCACTCCTAGCTTCTACATGCTTCCTACAGTCCATAAACCTACCCACCCAGGACACCCCACTGTGGCCTGTTACTGTGCCCCCACTAAGAGGATCTTAGCTCTTGTAGACTGACGCCTTCAGCCTGTTACCCACAACCTACTGTCCTATATAAAAGATATCAACCATTTCCTCCACCGACTCTCAACAGTTCCTGTTTCTGTACCACATGGTGCCCTGCTCATCACTATTGATGCCTCATCCCTTTACATTAACATCGCTAATGCCCATGGCTTTACCACTATTGAACACTACATTTCCCAACACCCAATGGATTCCAAACCAACAACCTCCTTCTTGGTCACCATGACCAACTATATGCTCACCCTCAATTACTCCTCCTTTGAAGGTATCACCAACAAACCAATCTGGAGCATGGCTATGAGCACCTGCATGGCACTATCCTATGCTGACCTACTCATGGGCCATCTTCAGGAATCTTCCCTTTACACCCAGAATCCTAACACCTCACCTGGTTCAGATTCACTGATGACATCTTTGTGATCTGGATTGAGGGTGAGGAGACATTATTCACATTTGTCCAGAACCTTTGCTTCACTTGGTCCTACTCAACCCAACAAACCACTTCCTTGATGTTGACCTCCAACACAATGATGGCTACATGAGTATCTCTGTCCATATTAGACCTACCAAAACCTTCACTTCAGCAGTTGCTACCCCGTCCATACTGCCTGGCCATCTGTCAACGTTGTATTTGCAGTGATGAGCAGTCCCTCTCAAAACATACCGAGGGTTTCACTCAGGCCATTATGGACCATAATTACCCTCCCGACATTGTATAACAGATATCTCATGCCTTATCTTTTCAGTCATCCAACATCCAGTTACAGAAGAGCATTCCCCTTGTGACACAGTACCACCCAGGACTAGAGCAACTGAATTACCTACTCTGCCAGGTTTTTGACTACCTCTTGTCATGCCCTGAAATAGGAAATGTCTCACCCACTATTCTTTCTCCTCCTCCCCCCTGTCCCTTCCCTCTCCCCCCCCCCCCCCCCCAAAAAAAATTGGTATTTTGCTGCACGCCAAACCTATAAACAAAATCCTTGTCCATTCTGATACAACCCCTTCATGGCTCAAATCACTGTAATTGACCTAGATGCAAGACCTGTGTCATACACTCTCCCACCACCACCACCCTGATCACAGTCATCACCTATCCCATCTAAGATGGGGCTACCTGTGAAACCAGTCATGTGGTCTAAAAGCCAAGCTGCAACCACAGTGCCGCATTGTACATGGGAATGATAATCAACAATCTGTCTGTCCATATGACTGGCCACCGACAAACTGTGGCCAAAAAGCAACTGGACAACCCTGTTGCTGAACACACCACCCAACATGACATTCTTCATTTCAATGACTGCTTCACAGTGTATGCCATATGGATCCTTCCCATCAATTCCATCTTTTCTGAACTGCGCAGATGAGAATTCCCCCTGCAATATATCCTACATTCCAGTAACCCTCCTGGCCTCAACCCTCATTAGTCATTGTCCTTAGCCAGCTGGCTCTTACCCTGTTCCCATTCCAGCACCACCAATGCACCCAATCTTTTTAATTCTCTCCTTTTCCACTACCCCTCCCCCCCCCTTTTCTCCCCTCTCTCTCTGTCTAATCTTCCAGCTGCAACTAGTTGCCGTATCCTATCTTCATCTTGTCTCTGTATGCTCCCCTAGCAGCATTGTACAATCTGTCACCCTTACCCTGCTATCCCTTCCCCTCCCCCAAATTTGAAGAAGATGTACTGCATCACATTGAAAATAAGTCATCATCAAGTACTCAAATAATTGTGCATGCAATTGATGTTAGACACAGTGTCCTCTGGGACATTCTGCATGAGCAACAATTACATTCATACCACTTACAAAGAGTACACACTATGGTTCCAGCTGACTTTCCACAATTCATTGCCTACAGCACATTATTCTTGCACCACTTCATCAACACACCCCTGTTTCCATGTTGAATTCTGTTTACAGATGAATTTAAGTTCATTAGGGGCTGTGTTTTCTGAATTTGTGAAACAGCCCTGTCTAGGCAGACAAAAATCCTTGTGCAACGCATGTTCAGGGATTTCAGCATCAGTTTGACATTAATGTTTCAGCAGGTATTCTGGATGGTCATGTGATTGGGCCATACCTCCTTCCACTGTAGCTAACTGGTCCTGCATACTTATCTTCCTACAAAATGTATTGGACACATTCTTGAAAGCTGTGCTACTAAGTTTGGTTTCAGCATGATGGTGCAACACCTCACTTCTAATGTGTGGTTTGGAGACATCTCAACAGATAATATGGTGAAAGACGGATAAGCCAAGGTGGTCCAACCACGTGGCCACTGCACTTGCAGCTGTAGCTCCTACAGACTACTACTTGTGGAATCGTGTACAAAGTTTAATTTACAAGACTCTTGAAGAGACAGAGGAAGAACTGCTGTGGAGACACAGAGGAAGATCTGCTGGCATGAGTTATGGCCACTGTACTATAAATATCAGGTGGGACGGAGAGTGCCACATCAAGCCACTGTTGTAATGCATGGATACTTTTTCGTTTTAGACTAATGTAAACATGTAATGTTTAGTATTAATACAAACAAATGCACTCAAACGATAAAAAGATGTTTCACCTATGTTTCCTTTTGAATTGTTGACTAATAATTTTACTGTGTCATACCTAATTCAGTTCTTCATAGTTAAACATCTGAAATGAAACCACTGTAGAAAAAAAATGGTATTTTTCAAGACATGGGTTCATATTCAAAATACACTCCTGGAAATGGAAAAAAGAACACATTGATACCGGTGTGTCAGACCCACCATACTTGCTCCGGACACTGCGAGATGGCTCTACAAGCAATGATCACACGCACGGAACAGCGGACACACCAGGAACCGCAGTGTTGGCCGTCGAATGGCGCTAGCTGCGCAGCATTTGTGCACCGCCGCCGTCAGTGTCAGCCAGTTTGCCGTGGCATACAGAGCTCCATCGCAGTCTTTAACACTGGTAGCATGCCGCGACAGCGTGGACGTGAACCGTATGTGCAGTTGACGGACTTTGAGCGAGGGCGTATAGTGGGCATGCGGGAGGCCGGGTGGACGTGCTGCCGAATTGCTCAACACGTGGGGCGTGAGGTCTCCACAGTACATCGATGTTGTCGCCAGTGGTCGGCGGAAGGTGCACGTGCCCGTCGACCGGGGCCGGACCGCAGCGACGCATGGATGCACGCCAAGACCGTAGGATCCTACGCAGTGCTGTAGGGGACCGCACCCGCCACTTCCCAGCAAATTAGGGACACTGTTGCTCCTGGGGTATCAGCAAGGACCATTCGCAACCGTCTCCATGAAGCTGGGCTACGGTCCCGCACACCGTTAGGCCGTCTTCCGCTCACGCCCCAACATCGTGCAGCCCGCCTCCAGTGGTGTCGCGACAGGCGTGAATGGAGGGACGAATGGAGACGTGTCGTCTTCAGCGATGAGAGTCGCTTCTGCCTTGGTGCCAATGATGGTCGTATGCATGTTTGGCGCCGTGCAGGTGAGTGCCACAATCAGGACTGCATACGACCGAGGCACACAGGTCCAACACCCGGCATCATGGTGTGGGGAGCGATCTCCTACACTGGCCGTACACCTCTGGTGATCGTCGAGGGGACACTGAATAGTGCACGGTACATCCAAACAGTCATCGAACCCACTGTTCTACCATTCCTAGGCCGGCAAGGGAACTTGCTGTTCCAACAGGACAATGCACGTCCGCATGTATCCCGTGCCACCCAACGTGCTCTAGAAGGAGTGAGTCAACTACCCTGGCCAGCAAGATCTCCGGATCTGTCCCCCATTGAGCATGTTTGGGACTGGATGAAGCGTAGTCTCACGCGGTCTGCACGTCCAGCACGAATGCTGGTCCAACTGAGGCGCCAGGTGGAAATGGCATGGCAAGCCGTTCCACAGGACTACATCCAGCATCTCTACGATCGTCTCCATGGGAGAATAGCAGCCTGCATTGCTGCGAAAGGTGGATATAGACTGTACTAGTGCCGACATTGTGCATGCTCTGTTGCCTGTGTCTATGTGCCTGTGGTTCTCTCAGTGTGATCATGTGATGTATCTGACCCCAGGAATGTGTCAATAAAGTTTCCCCTTCCTGGGACAATGAATTCACGGTGTTCTTATTTCAATTTCCAGGAGTGTATTATGTACTCACTCCCCTCTACAAGTCCTAGAAGTTTGTGACAGAAAAATCCAAACACCCTGTATAATCACTCCCATAAGGAACAATGAAAGATCCCAAATACAGTCAAATTATGTGGCCAATGTAGGCAAAGGAAAAGGCTGTCAAAATGTCACCACACAACAGTAATGGAAACTGCTGTTAAGTGAGCCTAAAAGTTCATGTTATCAAATAAATAACAGTGGCAATGAGAAAAACTCAAGTAAAAAGCTCGGACATGATAGTGGTTACAAGGTGGTTGCCTTTAACTGCTGCAGTATCAACGAAGGTAGTTCTATAAATATTTATGTCAGCTGGCAGTTGATGTTGGAGTTCCGACATCACAGTTACAGATAGTATGTATAAACCTGTTTGCCACTGGTGTAGCATGTATATATGGATCATGATAACCCATTCAGCATCAAATAAGGCCTGAAGAGTGCATTGAAGTGCCAAAACTAGTAGCTACACAATAAAGATCACAAGGACAAAATGTCAAGGTTATCAGTGCCCTTACACACATTATAAGAAACAAATGTGGAAAAAATGTATCGGCTACACTAAGACAATGGGAAAGAATTAAAGATGCTATACAGGTAACTAAAACACAAGTGAAATGAGAAAAGAGCTAAAAGCAAGGCACACGAAAATGCAAAAATGTCACTGGTAGGCCACTTACATAAAAAATGGGTGAGCCAGTCACCCTGTGAACGAATTAAAACCCTCTCCAAAAAATCTTGGTAAAAGAAATTGAACAATTCACAAACTTTAAAACCCTAACCACGTTCATTTGGTCATTATCTAAAATAGATTTCAGATCCATTGGAAAATCAGCTGCAGCCCGCTGTTCAAAAGATAAAATGTACTCCAATAAAATATGGCGCACAGTGATCCGCATGCCAAAAGTGCCACACATCGGAGGGTCCTCTTGCCGGGCAAGAAGCCATGCATCATAGGGCTATGACCTATTTGAAGACAAGTGAGGAGGACCTCGTCCTATCAACGTGGCTGGAAGGAGGTAAGCCATGGCTGAGTTGTGAGCTTGATTATTTGGAGCTTCATGTCAGTCACTTCCAGCCATTCAGCCTTCCACTCTTATATGACTCAACAATGAGGTGATAGCACATAGGGGGATGGCAAACTGAAATACCCAAGTATTGTGACACACCTCCTTGGCTGCTAGATATGCCCTTTCATTCCCCGCAATGTCCATGTGCCCTGGTACCTAGCAGAAAGGCAACTCCTTTCCCAGTCATTGTAGTTGGAGAAGGGCATCCTGGATAGTCTGGACTATTATATCTGCTGGGTACAAACATTTCAGCATGTGAAGGGAACTTAGAGAATCAGAACAGACAAGAAATGTAGCACTGAAAGAATGTCTCACCTGCTACAGTGCCTGCAAGATCGCATATAATTCTGTATCAAAGGCAGTAAAGGCTAGAGGTAGTCATAAAATGACACAGCAACTGACAGAATCCCCGTTTTGACCCATCCGTAAAAATACTTAATGATGTATCACAGAGGATTACTGCTAGATAACACACAAGCAGGATATGAAACAATCTTTTAAAAAAACTGCATACCATGTGCACAGAGAACTGATCTTAATCATGTGTGTGTGAATCTCATTGCAGAGATTACCAAAGGCCAACAAATCATTCCAAATGATTGGTATGGATATTCTTGGATCCTATGCATGGTAACCTGTTGGGGAATCAATATGTTTCGACAACAACTGAACATTTTTCATTTTAATATCAACGACGGGAATGCTGAATTAGCAAGTGGAGACAGTAGCTTGGGTAATAGTTAACCACTTGGCCTTGAAGTATGGGACACTGGCACTGTAATAACCAATGAGGACACTAATTTTAAGACTGGACTATGTAATACTTATGTAGATTTTTGTGGACACAGTAACAGCAGGCCAGTGTGTAGCACCCACAAGTGAATGGGAGGACCGAGTGAGGACACACAACCATAGCAAAAATGTTATTATGTGAATAGTAATCACAGCAACTGAGGCCATCTACTACCACATGTGGCAGCAGTGTGCAATTTGAACGTGCATCAAAGTAGGGGATTATCACCATATGAGGGTGTTTATGGACAGAAAATGCTTCCCCGTTTCAAGCTAGGTAAACCAGTGGCATGGGAGGGCATGTCAGTTGTTAATAATTTTGTAAAACTTTGAGAAGCATGTGGTGCCAGGTCCAGAAAGAAAATATAAATGTCTTAAAGTGGCAACAAAGCAAACAAAAACAGAGCCAAGTTGCCCAAGTAGCAGACTAGGCAAAAGTTAATGCTGAACAAACCTAATGTTCTGAAAGGAAAGACAAAGAAATTCATCATGAGATACTAGGGGCCTTATCAGGTGGTCAAAATGATGTCTCTGGCAATGAAAAGTTACAACCCCCAACTCATACCACTGTGATGCACACGAGAGAAGCCCATCATTTAAAGCCCCTGAAGCTCTGGCTCAATTACCAATGGCTTCCTCAAAAGGGGGGGGGGGGGGGGGGGGGGAGTGGTGGCAGAGAAGAAAGGAAAGACTTGGTGGAATGAGTGAATTGCCTCTACAGTTACTCCAAATTATCCATACGTCTTGAGGTCATGGGGTGGCCTTGTGAACTAACTGAAGATTTCCCCTTCCTCTTGGATGTGATCCATACCCAACTCAGGGTCAATCCTCTGAAGACGACAGGTGAGAGCACGACTCAGGCCACAAAGTACTGAGGAATGGGAATTGGGAGTGGAATAGGAATAGCCATAGTGATGTTTGAGCCTTTTTTGCAAGCTGCAGGATCACAGGGGCTCTTATGATATGTCCTTTGAGTAGTGGAGTACTGTTGTCCCAGCAATCAGATGTGATACTGTCTGAGCATTGTTGGACATTAAGGATGGACTACAATGCTCGGGCAGTGAAAAAGGAAATAGAGCACTTTGATGATACTTTTGAGAAGCTGCATCTTACTGTTTGGGGCATATTGGTGCTGAACGACTCTTAAATAGAATATCAGCTATTACAGTCCACTCATGAATGATTTGAATGTCTTCAGATGCAAATCCCTCAATTACAGGACTTTTACTGTAAGTCTGGCATCAACCGAAGAGAAATGCAAGGGGGCAGATTTTGGAAACAGTCTTTGGTGCAGGTGATGCAGATAACCGAGGAAAAGAGAACTAGATTTTTAGAAAAGTACAGACTGATTTAGAGAACAATCAAAGAACCACAGAGTTTTCATACCACACATCAAGTGTGGAGAAAGATGTAGTAAACAATATTCATCACCTTCATACTATGGGCATCGTGTTAATGTCTCACATCCAGGAGACAATGGCTGGTAAACTAAGACTTGGGCACTGTTAGGGCACACCCGGATGTTACTGACACCCAGCTGACCAGAGCTAGCCTGATTTGGACTATTGCAGACTATCACTGATGCCTGAACTGAGCTACCAAACTGCAGGAAGCATTCATTCAAGCTATCTGTGAGAAGCTTGATCCCAGCACTCTTATGACCAGGGCTGTTTCTCAAAGGATTATGGACGATTCAGGAAGCACTATCGGCACCCCAGAATAGGTAGCAACATCAGTGGACAGATCCTTACCCTTGTATTATCATACAGGCAATGTTGACATCATCCAGGATGGAGCCCCATTACATGTTCAGGTACAAATATCCCTTATGTGCAGAGGGAGTCAGTTCTAGTGCTATGTCATTGACTCCTACCTGTTAATGTGTGGGGCTCTGAAGAAGTTTGTACGATTGAGAGTGCATGACATACTACTGATTGCACCTGACAGGAAGTCTCCAACACTACTTTCTGCATCAGGATTGCTTCAATGCCAAGCTGAGTGAGTCACTGCATATCATACAAAACTAGTACATATGGTCAGAGGGTCTTGCAGCTCCAAGTGTTCTGCATGGACAAACACTTGTATGAGTGTGTGGGAAGTGGTAACAAGTAAAACTGAATACTTCCAAAGGAAAGTTCTATGTTACTTACACTGTCAGTGTGTCTGTGGTAGGTAGGTCGCTGACCCTCCCTATTCAGTATGAAGAGGTTGCATTCATTCAGCATGTCAACTCACCACGTCAACCACTAGTTGTCCTCTGCTGTCAATTCTATATGAGTTCCATAAGGGGGGTTTCACATGTATATCGGTTAGAATGTGCAGTCTTTTCTTTTACCAGTGTTGTGCAATGTCTTTTAATTTTGTCTACGAAAAGTTCTATACCAAACGAGTACTGAGGGTAAATAGACGACATGAACCATACATCCTTTTCATCTTATTTCTGCTGTGGCTATGTGTTCAGAGTAAAACTGGATGATCTGTGTTACTATCAGGTTTTTACTAACTACTATTATCGCAGCTTTTGTGTTTAGTGTACCTGCTATAGTGATGTAATGTAAGGGGAGCCCTGAAATCCTTCCGCCTCACCGAGAAGGTTCCTGAATGGAGATGATGTCTGCTTTTGTTTCCTCTATGAGCCCACCTAGTTCCACGTTTACTAGGGTACTGCCCTGGCAGTTTAGTTGTATTACCTTCATTAGGGATATCTAATGAAAGAAACACACTTGGGTGTGGTTTCTTTAAAATACAGAAACACACATCCATGTGCTCTCACGAAGTCTTTGTAAACTTTCCTTATGTCTAGGCCCTCTCCCTTCACACATGTGCCTCCCCTAAAAGCTTACATAGTTCGTTGGGGTTCGTTGGCAGATTTTCAACTCTTAGGATCATCCTGTCAATTTGTTCTGTAGTTGGGAAGCAGATTATATCTTGGTTTTTGTGCTTCGTTTGTATTACATGGCGAAGAGCTGTTTGAAATATATCCTTGTTTCCTAGTCTGCTAAGCTATAGGTTAGCCTCTAAATTTTGTTATGGTAGCACTCTTCATTAATGGACGTTGCCCAGAACATCGTACTTGGTGCACTCTATTTGTCTTTCATAGAGCTATTTATATGTAGGACAGTCTGGCCCCCTTGCCTTATCGCATGTTCTGTTTCTGTGTTTGTATGGTATACAGCCTACAGGATTCTCCTGCCTGCATTTTGACTTTTTGTGTCCTGATGTTGCACATCTCCCATATACTGGGTGACTGAAGCCCCAGCAGTTAAAACATTTTTGTACAGCAACACAGCCACTGATATACAAAGATTCAAATTCAATAAAAACCCTTTCTTTTTGAAGGAGAAGTAAACATACTCTTGGTGTCACTTTTAAAATATTTTTACTGTCCTTTGGCCCTCTTTTAAATTTTATTTTAACCTCACTAAGAAACTCGTCTTTAGTAATGTGTTCACTCCAGTTTATTTCGTAGAGTTCGTCTAAGAATTCATGGTCAGTTAAACATGTTTAGAAATGGTGCACTGCCAGCAGAGATCTCAACTCCTTGGATTCTTCACACCTAATGTCCTTAATCTGTGCTGTTTTTTCTATTATCTTTCTCTTGTTTACTTGTGATTCTGTTTCAATTATTACATTATTTGCTGTTGACCTGATTGATTTTATTTTTAATTTGTCTTGCTTGGGGTTAATTGTTTTAGTGGTGGTTTCTCTAACGTTCTCACATCTTGGTTGGTTTCTGATTTTAAGAAAAGTTTGCTGGACTGTTCAGCTTTTGTTTGTTGAATGCGTTCTTGTACTTATCTTTTAGGTTTTGCAATCGGACTGGCAGCCACAACCGCTGCAAATGAAAGTGAGAGGAGTTTATTTTCTGACTTTAGTCTCTGATTTGAGTTCTGCTGTTTGTTGTTCCAGGCCACCATTACTGGAACCACATCCTTAAAAACCATCCATTCACTACTGTGCCTACCCAACCTCCCTTTGAAAATTTTACTATGAGAAAATCTGACTACCTGAATATCAGCCAGGATTCAATGCTTCTTGCCTCTCTGGACCAAAAGTTAGCTGTCCAAGATGGTCAGATTTCAATATAATAATTACTTGAGCACATAAGGCAGTACCGCAACAGACATCAGCACAGATTCATTGTGTTAGAAACTTCCATGTCAGCTGCACTCTTAATCTTGTTGATAATAGGTGCTGTCTATTGCTAACTCAAGCACAGCATCCTGCCACTATTATCCTTCAACCTGAAGGCCTATACGAACAGTGGCGGCACTAATGAAGAAGCAGCTTACATTTTATAAAGTTGTGACTGAACTACTGTAAAAGACTCAACAGAATGTGTCTAGAATGAACTGTTTAAAAAGATTATTAGTTTCACATCCACCCACAGCAAAGAATTTGAAGGTCCAAGTCATTCTAAGAGGGGAATAGTGTAGCACAAACTGAGGCAAGGGCCGATTGTTGTATTTTTACTACCTCCTGTAGCCCACCGGTGTAGTGTTTCACAACATTGCCCACCTAGATGCCACAATGCAGCTGTCCAGTCAATGACCAGGGAAGTTTTGGTGGAATTGCAACAAATGGCATACATGATACCTCGGGCGGCCATTTAACAACCATCTTGTCCTGCCACACACAAATATTCAATATCTGCGAAACTGTTGACATTGTCCACTGATGTGAACCTTTTTCATGGTGCTGCCATTGTTCAAACATCACCCTGACAGGTCCACCTGCCTGATGGTCCAGAGCACTAATGATGGACTGAGAGCCGAATTGAGCCCCCTCCTGACACTGAGACACTGGGGATCCACCAGCATCAGACACCACCAGCCACATGCAGATCCACAGTTCACACCCAAATGCCTCCACCACCACATGCCTGAGTTGTTCACCAGCCAGGTGCCTTTGGCCCAGCTTGGCCAAACTGCATCATCTGCAGAGGAGCCTGCCAGCTGCCCTCGAATGCAAGCATCACAAAATCATCCCACTGCCTACTGAGTCAGATATAGCGATTGCTGTCTTCTTCCCATCATGCACCATGGTCTGTGACTACGAGTCTTCTATACTAAAGGTCTCAACTGTCTATGATTACTTCTGCCCATCTACCTCTGCCACAGAACTCTGTCACCCCTACAGAGACCTTCAACATACTGTGAGTAAATAGTCATTTTCTCAAGTAATGTGTATGTAAATGGAGTAGACATCAACAGACAGCAACACACAATGTTAAAATGTCAATATTATGTGGAAAACAACAAATCTGACAGCATTGGTCACACAAGGTTTGAAATCATTTATTACATCAAATGGATTTCAGTCATTGCGTGACAGCCTTCAGTTCTAAAAAAAAGTGTGACATATAAAATCAGATGTGAAGACCATATTATAAAATACAGGTGTACTTCACCTCAAGTAGATTACAATTATGATGTATAGTAAATACCAAATATTAAAGTCTTGAAGACTCGTGTAATAAAAGCACATATTACAACTTCAACATGGTTCAATGCAGAAGAACATTGTAGCTAACAAATTGTGAACTGAGCTTGCACCTTAGGATCACATGCAGCAAAGCTTGGTATGTGATGTGGGCATCACAGTGCCCCCTTCATTCAAATAACACAATACATGAGATATAGTTTATTAAAAAAGGGGACCAAGGAATAGTGAAAATGAATTAAAAATTAAGATCATCATCTTTGTAACATGAGAAATAAGAAATACGAATAATGAAAAAATACATCAATAAGGGGAACTGCACTCTTAGACATATTAATCAAAAAACCATCAACAGGCATTAACAAAGTTTATATGACTTTAGTTCAATCAATCATTGAAGAAATTCAACAAATATTTATTTTGCACACTGCCATTTTACATTAATATTCATGTTTGTTTTTGCTTCAGCTGCAAATTACAACTTTTAAACCAAACATGTGCAGCAAGTGACTGCAGCACACTTCATAAAAAGAATACTACAAATTTCCATAATTATACATAACAAAGTCATCACACAGTTTGATGTTATTAAACATGTACAACAAGATACCAACAAAAATTACTAGAAAAGAAGCTTAAACAGATTGAATGCTTCAAGATGTTAATTGACCTTTTGACTGATTGGTGGATGTCTTATTTTTGTCAATGGAGTCTTATATAATTCAAACTATTCCCAAAAATGGGGTATCTTCATTGCTGTCTGCTTATTAAGCAAGATGTAACTGGGAGATTTTGGATTACAGAATATCCCAGTCTCCTCCAGGAGATCGAGATATCTGCCATTTTCTCCTCTATGCAGCAATTTAAGTTGTAGGTAAGATCCAGAGGAGTATGACCCGCATTAACCCAGTGTGCTGCAGAACTGGACATGTCAGCTATATCTCTCCTACCTAATGCCACATACTCACAAAATCTCACTTCCCGCCTCCTCCCTGTCTGTTCCATATAAAAAGTATTGCACTCAGAACGTTGTAACTTACATACGTCCGATTTGTGAAGAAAATTAAATTCATATATGTTACTGGTTAGTATTTTTGGGAATACTTCGAATGCTATCTGACTCCTTTGAGAAAAATGACACATCCACCAGTCCATCAATAGGATGATTAACATATTAAAGTGAGCCCTTATATAGTACAATATGAGTATAAATGTTATTATCAATCTGTTAAGCTTCTCCTCTAATAATATTTGTTTGTATCTTGTTCTACATGTCTCGTAATTTCAAACTATACAATGAGTTTGTTATTTATAACTATGGACATTTTTGATATTTTTTTCTATGAAGCATGCTGAAGTCACTCACTGGTTTGGGAATTGCCATTTATAGGTGAAGCAAAAACAGAAATGGATATTAATGTAAAATGGTGCTGTGCAAACTTATTACTTGTTGGATTTCTTCATTTATTAACTGAACTAAAGTCATGTTAATTTTGTTAATGCCTGTTGATGATTCTATGAATGGTACATCAAAGGGTGCAATTTCTCTTGCTGCTGCATTTTTACATTATTAATATTCCTTATTTCTAATGTTACAAAGACGGTGTTCTTAATTTTTAATTCATTTTTACTGTTCCTTTGTACAAAATCTTGGTCCCCAATTTTAATAAACTATATCCGTGTGTTATCTGAATAAAGAGGGCACAGTGATGACTACATCATGTACCAAGCTTTGCTGCATATGATTGTAAGGTACAAGCTCAGTTCACAATTTGTTGTTAGCTAACATGTTCTGCACTGAACTACGTTGAAGTTGTAATATGTGCTTTTCTTGCACAAGTAATCAAGACCTTAATATTTGGTATGTACTGAACACCATAATTGTAATCTGCACCATGTGATGTATGCTTATGTTTTATAACATGGGCTTCATGTCTGATTTTATGTCTTACACTTTTTTAATACTGAAGGTGGTCACACAGTGACTGTAATCAGTTTGCTGTAATAAATTATTTCATACCTCTTACAATCCCTGCTTCCAATTCTTTTGTTTACAACACTAATATTGCAGTCATTGAGCACATGGTTCCCCATGGAATCCCACATCAAGAATATTTTATGGTCTTCCTGTCCTTGACAGGTTTAACTCTTGTTATCTATTGGAAGATGGATGATAACACCACATTCTTTAGCGCAAAAGCACAGTCAGCTGTGTGACTACCTGTTATTGCATACAGTCCTACAGTCACATGTTGCCCTAGTAGTAACCATCCTACCCAATTACGATTGGGCCACAATATCTCTTGCATTCATGAATCAACATTCAAGTATTACCAAGTGTTCAATATGGTATATTAACACTCAAGTGGGCGTGCCGATTTTTGTAACACGAGCGGGCATGCAATGTACTTTTTACACATGTAAAGACTAGCTATCTGTATGTTACCAAGGTAAAGATGTCCTACCAAAATCAAAGTTTAATCTTAGTTTAAATACACAAAGATAAAATAAACTGATAATATATTCAGCTAACTCATTGTTTATTTAAATAATAATAAAATAAACTTTCAGTATATCACTGTTGCTGCGTACAAATATTACCTCACAGTAACGACCCACCTGAAGTATTAAACAGTGTAGTTACATCAGGTTCCAGCCAAACACTTATTTGATTAAAAATTATTTCATAGGTAGCTGCCTCACTGTGGCATTATGCCGATAGCTCAGAATCTGAGGCATTTTCTTGCACGGATCATAAATTTTTTCTCACCTAGCTCACTGTTTATTTCATAGTAGTGCTGCTCAGTTGGGCATATGACAACACAACTTATCATTGTGTTAGCTGAAGCAATAATGATGGAATAGGTACTGGAGCACAATTGTTAAACAGCAATGGAATGGTACAAGACAGCACTATTTGTGGTTGGCACACTTTATACATAGGTGTGCCCGATTGCAGTTAAAAAAGGTTTTCATTGACTTGAAAATAATACATCTTTTTCTTTCAATATTGAACTTAGTTCCAGTTTTTTCCCCAAATACGGTTAATATTAAAATAAAAGTGCATCATATTGTATTTTTAGCCCAAAAATTGCAAAACATATTACTCCATTTGGTTCTAACATCCATAAATATGAAAGAGTGAGGAAGAAAATAACTATTCACAAATAGTACTTAGGTGCTCCATTTAAGTCACACTGATGTTGCTGATATGTAGGTACTATTTTTATGTTCCTCATTGTCTCTGTTTCTGAGTTCTAACTTGGGGTTAATGCAATTTGTTTAATCAGCTATGGACTTGGTGACATTTGAAATATCAATGAAACTAGAAAACATTCAGGCTTCTGCTACCATCTACTACTCTTTGTTGGGCTTTCTAAATGACTATAATTTATTATGCTACTCCTAATTTTCATGCATATCACTACTTGCAAAACGTTTGGGCAAAACTTTTTACAAATACATGACTTACCTTGGGGCACAAAAGGCAATGTGGTACCAGTTGTCAGTAAAAGAAGTTAAAATGTAAACATAACCACATTCTCAAACCCACTTCCAAGGCCGAGTTCGCTAATGCATGCTTGTATGGTGGTGCTTAACCTGGGGGTAAGCTGGTTCGAATCCTGGCAGTGGAGGAAATTTTCACTGCCAGTATTTGGCCGGCAAGCAGAGGAGAGGTGGTGAGGTAATGTTCCTCATCACCAGACCTTTCACCAATGTCGTGGTTAAAATAACAAACCTCTAAACAGTGTCTGATGAAGTGAGGGCATGTAACACTTTTGATAATGATCTGTCAGTTGGATGGGGATGTCAAGCTGGCTGGAATGCTTGGTTCTATTCACCATTTGCGAGGGGTATGCTATGTGCTGGCACCCGCACATAGAAATCTGCCAACGACAGTACTTCTACTTATGGCATGTATTGGTTAGAAAAATGCACCAATGATGACTGATATCAGTCGAAATCAATTTGCAACAAGACAAATAAATCACATTCCCATGACTGGTTGCTACATTCTAGATAATATTTTGCTATAAAATTATTTGGTCTGCTTCAACTGAGGAGACATTTTATACTGGTCTAGAATGTTACTATTTTACTCCTACATGCATAACAAAGCTTACTCATACCACAGGATTATTGAAGTGACACTTGTCCCTATTTACAGTTCTATCTTTTGTTCTTGCCAACAATAGAAACAAGCAGAATTAAATCTACACATAATACTATACAAATGGAGGCACCTTAATCATGTGTTAATTTTTTCTCAACAATCTCTGGCATGAAACTACTACTTTTTTTTTAAAAAAAAAGTGTTACAAAAGAAGAAATTTTGCTACAATTTGTCATGAATTTAATAACCCTGACTACTCAGTTTTCTTTCTTTTGATAGAAGTCTACTGTTAGTGTACTGAACTTTGTGCTGTATTATAAGTTCACATACTACTAACATACGTCAATCACTTTTTCAGTAATTTAATTTAATTTTTAGTAGTAAAATCTAAGTAATGGTTTTGTTGTTATAAACCTGAAGGTTGTTTTGCATACCACAGTGCTTTACTAGGCACTGTCCTATCAGAGATAGTGCACCCTTAACGTTCCTCCAACCTTTCAACTGAGTTACCCAGCTAGTTATAGGGGTCTCTACAGTTTAACACAGACTCCAATCTGTGGAGCTACTCAGAATTTTTCACAGTAACAAACACTTTTCAGTATCTGATAAATGACAGATAAATGAATCAAACTGCAGAACTTTCTATTTCAGCCAATGAGTCAGTGTCAATAAATATCTAAAATAGTGAATTGCCCATTAAATCATGTTATATGTCCAAGAATTAACCTAAAACTGACACTAATGAAATGAGACTGCCTTTTATGACCAATACTGACTGGCAGTGCTACTGGATATTGAGGAAGAATGGGCACTGAAGTTACATCTGGCCACTCACATTTAACATTTAGGTTTTCTGTGTTTTCCTGATTAAGGCAATTGGTAGGACAGTTCCTTTGAAAAGGATGTTGCCAATTTTCTTCCCAGGGCCTAACCTGATCTAAGAATGCACTCTGTTTTCAGCGACCTCATCCTCAATGGAACGTTAAACCCTAATAAACTTACATTCATTCCTTACTGACTCTCGCATAAATGTACTCAAAAGTGTATGTCACATACTTCTATTTTACATCTAACCATATTTAAGACTTCATCAATCACAAGCACACATGACTGGTTTTTCTCTCCTTTAATTAAGGCATAATGCTTAACCCATGTTTGTAGTACTAACTGGTAGCCTGTTGCGACAAATCCACTTAGTTCTTTACAACTGATTCCTTCAAAATGATTGCATAATCAAGCATTTCATCTCTACCTCAAGATTAGATTCAAACTGTTCAGCCTCAAGGCATAAACCCCTCCTCCCCTCCTCCCCTCCTCTCCCCCCCCCCCCCCCCCCACCAAATTTCATTTTATGCCTGTGTTACTGAAGCACATCTGCAATTTGGGGGTTATCTTAATTTCAGGTCTGTTTTATGCTTGGATAAATACCGTAAATGCAGTCTTTTTTCCCCCTTAATATCATCATCATATGGGTATTAGTGTTTCTAAAGGCAAACAAGCTAGAAACAAAATACCCTAATTTACAGTCTCACAGAATAAGAACAAAGTGTGCACATTTTGTAAGTAAGAGAAGAAAATTTTGTTGCAGTGTAGTTTTCAGTTGCACGACAACAGAGGACATGCTTGACAGGTTTCCAGGAATTACACCAGATAATATTGTAAAATGGTGTCGAATACCAGAGCACTCTGCTGGAGAAACAGGTCATGATCTGTGAAAGCGTGCCACGGCATGGGAAAATTCAGTCGGGAACAATGGTCCGCGTTCGCACGCACGAGGTGTTGGCGCGCAATTTAAGCATCTGCACTACGGTTTCCCATCTGTGTTGACTCAGTGCAGTTTCTAATCTGCGGCTGACGATTCCTTAGTGCCACCAAGGCTGGCTTCCAGCAGTTTTTAACAACCTTGGCCTGAGGAGACCAGGAATATATAAAATCCCGTGCCACTGTGGGAAGTCTTTGACCAGACGTGTCATATCGTTAAAGACAGATGCGACAAACATAAACGTCACACAAGATTGGGTCAGTCAGAGAAATCTGCAGTTGCTGAACACTTCCCTGACATGGGACATGGCATGAACTATGAAGAAACCAAGATCCTCTTGTATGCTTCCACATACTGGGACTCCATCATCAAAGAGTCGGTCGAAATACGTATAAGCAGTGACGTAATAAACAGAGACATGGGGTTTCACTTGAGCAAAGCCTGGGAGCCAGTCTTGGCAGCACTAAGGAATCGTCAGCCACAGATCAGCAACTGCACTGAGTCAACGCAAATGAAAAACCTTAGTGCAGATGCTTAAATTGCGTGCCAATACCTCACACACGCCAACAGGGTCCGTCGCTCCCGGCTTAATTTTCCCACGCCGCGGCGCACTTCCACAGACCGTGACCCGTTTCTCCAGCACAGGGCTCTGGTATTCGACGCCATCTACGATTGGTCTTCGATGAAGTTATGCCCCCATTGGTGCCTGCGCTGTTCTAGAGAGCCAACATATAAATTGGCGAGCGTCTCAGTGATGCGACAGTAGCACCTGAAGATGGTGGGCAGTTGTCTCACTGAAATATTGTGTGGTATTTACAATATTATCCAGCGTAATTCCTGGTAACCTATCAAGCACATGCAGCACTGGGAAAGCCTCAAACAGCATAACAAATGACATGAATTTGAGACCACTTCGTTAGTCATAAAAAAGAAATGATGTGGTAAATTCTATTTAAGTATCAAATGAATTTCAACTGGAGCACCTCCTGATATGGGCGGCACAACAGTAACTCGCATTATTGATCTAGCTGTCATGATATAGTAACAATTCTTCATGGGTATAACTTCTGAATATCAGTAAAATGAGTCAATGTTCATGTCTTGTAGACACTGTTAAAATAACTATATTCTCCAGCCTTGTCATATGCCAAACACAGGACATGCATAGCTTTAGTGATATTTGCTACAGTTCCATCTTTTAATGCTCCATACATCCAAATCAAATCTAATCTATCAGTTCAAAGCAAAATTCTAACAAAAAAATACAGAATCTGACCAAAAAATATAAAGCAACTTGAGAAATTAAGAACACTAAAGTGATGTTTTGTCAATACTTGTGATCACAATTTGTGTTCTTATTACCACAATAGCTTTATTCAAAATCAAGTGGCAATAACAGCCAGCTTCAATAGTTCATTTTTGTGGCCAGATTAAACATATTTTAGTAGCACGAAACATGTCAGAATAATTCTCACTATCTATAGCATAAAGCTATTTTTTTAAAATAAAATTTCATTACTACAAATGATTAGTAATTTAGAAAATATTCAAAATAAAGAAAATGAAAAATATGGTTATGAACATAAATTGAAAGAAAATTACTATCTAACAACAATAAAAATAAAGCGCCTAATCATACACCACCCTCCATGGTTAGACTTTGAAGTTAATAACAACTGCTACCATTCATGAGGGTATCTGGAGATACGAACCACTCAGATGTCTACCTTGTCCTCCTGGATACATGCAGCGGAAGATCCTTCCCAGCTCTTCGGCTTGTATTCTACCAGCCGGTGTCAATTCACCACCCCATTTTAGAATTAGGACAAGGGATGGCTCTTTGGGCACATCTGTGGAAAAAAGAAGAGAACCACAAAATGAAACTCACTCAACAGCAGCAACGAACAAAATGAAAAGTAATATATATCCGCAATAACACAGTTGCCAACCCATAACATGGATATCAAGGAATCGCACTGTCTGCAACAAGTGTTACCACCCTAATAATACTGGCTTTAATCTCAGCAGCAACGAAATTCGATGTGTATTTGCATTTCATCACATTGAAAAGTTGTAGTCAAATGATTCAAATGACTCTGAGCACTATGCGACTTAACTTCTGAGGTCATCAGTCACCTAGAACTTAGAACTAGTTAAACCTAACTAACCTAAGGACATCACACACATCCATACCTGAGACAGGATTTGAACCTGCGTCCATAGCGGTCGCCCGGTTCCAGACTGTAGCACCTAGAACCGCACGGCCACTCCGGCCAGCAGTTATAGTCAGTTCTGGGTTGTATTTATGTAATGAGTGCATTAGAATATGTTGAGTACTTTTAGTTCATATCTCAAAACTAATTGTGACAATGTATTCTCCAATATAGTGACCCAATTCGCCCACAGCTGCTTCCTTGGTGTAATAAACTCAGCATGTCTGCATACAGGTTTTTGCAAGTGGAGCTACTATTCTTTGAACTATAAAACCAGCTACTTGCCAGCAGACGGCATAAGGCTGAACAAGTATTTTATTGCAACACTTTTGTTGGGCCTGGAAACAATGATGTAGTCCAACTGGCATTTAATTAATAGTGAAAATTGTTAATTTCCATTCATTGTACATAGTAATCTGGTATGCAATCCCCGATCATAGGTACACACTGGTCAGAAAATGAAAGTTGTAGAAAACTAAGAGTGTGAAGAAAGCAATAATTTCTGTGAAGAAATGCTGAGACAGGAGAAATCAAAATAAATTAAGACCAGACGGGTAGCGAAAACGAAGACCACATTGTAGCACCAGTTCCCACAAGCATAGTTCTGAGAAACTGGTGTCTGGGGCAAGAACACAGATGCCATGCATGATGAAACAGGCACTGAAGTCATTACTGTCAGGTTATAGTGCATGCATTCTCTGTAATAGGATATTGTGTGTTGCTAGTACATACCATCTGCCTATGCCCATTCATCTTAACATTAACTTAGTGGTAGTCATGCCGATGTAAAAGGCAAAACAGTGTTTACATAAAAGATTGTAGATGATGTGTCATTTCACAGGTTGCTCCCCTTTGATAGTATAAACTTTCCCACTTACACGGCTCATATAGGTGGTGGTAGGAGGGTGCGTAGGGCAAGTCTTGCATTGGGGATGGTTGCAGGAGTAGGAGCCATAGGGTGGGGAGATGGGTTCAGAAGGGACATAAGGTCTGGTAAGGGTATTGCAGAGATTGGGACGTTGACAAAAAGCTATTCTAAGTGTGGTCGGCAAAATCTCAGATGTAATAGACCTCATTTCAGGGCATGATTTAGGAAGTCATGGCCTTGTCGAAGTAGCTGATTGATATATTCAAGTGACTAGTGGTGTACTCATAAGCTGTTTTTTGGAGGGATCAGCAGTAGTAGGATTGGATGTGATGGCCCAGAAATCTGCTTTTGAAGTAAGCTGGTGGGATAATAACAGCCAGGGAAGACTGAGGTAAGGATGGTGGTGTACTGCTGCAAAGAGTCTGCATCCGAATAAATGCAGTTGCCTTGAATGCCAAGGCCGTATGGGAGGGAATGTTTGATACGGAAAGGATGGCAGCAGACAAAATATAATTGTTGATGTTTGTTTGTTGGTTTATTTTGGGAAGAAGTGTGTAGCTGACCTTTGGTGAGAACAAGATCAACACCAAGGAAAGCAGCATGGGATTCAGAATAGGAACATGTGAAATTTAATTGGGGGAATATATTTAGAGATTCCAGGAATTTTAACAGGTCAGCCTCACTACGAGTACTGCTGATCTCTCCAAAAAACAGCTTAACAGTACACCACTTGTCACTTGAATTTATTAATCTGCTACTTCAACAAGGCCATGACTTCCTAAAATCATGCCCTGAAATAAGGTCCATTCTGTCTGAGATTTTGCTGACCATTCCTGTAATAGCTCTTCATCAATGTCCCAATCTCTGCAATATCTTTATCAGACCTTATGCTCCTTCTGAATCAATCTCCCTCCCTACGGCTCCTGCTCTTGTTGCCATCCCCACTGTAAGAGTTGCCCTATGCACCCCCCTACCACCACCTACACCAGCCCTATAATTGGCAAAATATATATTATGAAAAGGAAAACAAGCTTTGAAATGACACGTCGTATACCAGCTGTTATGGAAAACACTGTTCAGTCTTTAACATCGGCGTGACTATGACCAAGTTATCAGTTAAGATGAGTGGGCACAGGCAAAGGGTGTATAATAGCAACACACAATATCATGTTGCAGGGCATGCACTACAACCTGACAGTTGTGATCTTTGTGTCTGTTTCACCACACATGCCATCTGGATTCTTCCCCCAGACACCAGTTTCTCAGAACTCTGTAGGTGTGAACCGGTAATACAACTTGTCCTCAATTCTCCCAACCATATGGCCTTGATTTACATCCATTTCTTAGGTCTCAACATTTCTGCACAGAAAATATTCCTTTTCTCACTCCATTAGTTTTCTACATCTTTCATTTTCTGACCTGTCTATTTCTGGCCATCCTCTTCCCACTTCTATCACATGCAATGCACTTAGTTTTTTGCTCTCATTAACTCATGTATTTTGTTTTGGCAGTAATCTCTGTATTCCATATTAAGCACTCAGATTTTCAAATTTCATCAGGTGCAATCCCCAACAATCAGTGTTTCCTTCTCATCAAGTCCAGTAATTATCACCTCTCTGAAGTGACAAGTGTCACAGGATAGCAAAATGCACAAATTCAACAGTAACATTGCTTAGCCAAGGTATAAAAGGACAATGAACTGGCATATCTGTCATCTGTACTCAGGTGATTCATGTGAAAATAGTTCTGATGGGATTTCGGGCACACAACACGAATTAACGGACTTTGGGAGTGGTACCATAGTTGGGGCTAGACGCACAGGACATTCCATTTTGGAGATTGTTAGGGAATTCAATATTCCTATATCCACATTGTCAAGTGTGTGGCAAAAATACCAAATTTCAGGCATTACCTCTCATGACAGACAAAGCAGTGGCTGACAGCCTTCACTTAATGACCAACAGCACCAGCATTGAATACAGTTGTCAGTGCCAACAGATAAGTGACACTGTGTGAAATAACTGCAGAAATCAATATGGGATGTACTACAAATGTATCCCTTAGGACAGTGTGGAAAAATTTGGTGTTAATGGTCTACGGCAGAAGATGACTAATGCAAGTGCCTCGGCTAACAGAACGACAGTCTCCAGCACCTCTCCTGGGCTCGTGACCATATTGTTGGACCCTAGACAACTGCTAAGCTGTCGACTGGTAATATGAGGCCCGCTTTCAGTTGGTAAAAGCTGATGGTGCGGTTCGAGTGTGGTGCAGACCCCATGAAGCTGTGGATCCAGGTTGTCAACAAGGCATTATGTAAGCTGGTGGTGGCTCCATAATGGTGTACACTGTGTTCACCTCGATCACTGACTTGAAATTGTTATTTTTGGCTTCTTGGAGACTATTTTCAGCCTTTAATGAACCTCATGTTTCCAACCAACGATGGAATTCTTATGGATGACAACTGGGCCACAACTGTTCATGATTGGTTTGGAGAACATTCTGGCCAATTAGAGCAAATGATTTGGCCACTCAAATCACCCGACATGAATCCCACTGAACATTTATGGGACATGATCGAGAGGTCAGTTCATAGTTGGTTGGTTGTATGATTAAAGGGACCAAACTACAAGGTCATCAGTCCCTTTTTCCTCAAACAAACAAGTCTACATGAGTCTAGAACAGAGACAGCCTACCGCACAAAACACAGGGGAAGAAAATCCCAAGGTCTACGAAAGGTCAATGAAGGTGAGATAAGGGACAAAAAGAAGAAAGTGAGATAGAGGAAGACAGGCAGGCAAGGTGTCCCATCTAGGGAGCAGCCAGAAATCCCTACAAGCAGAGTGCAATGAGGGGACATACATAGCATAGTGTAGCATCACCTCCCCCTCCATCCTCCCTTAACAGAGTTCCACCACTCAGGGGCTGCCTTGGAAAGACCAATAGAATGAACAGGTCAAGAACAGCACAGTGAGATGAAAGATGCACAAGCCTCACAGGCCACGAAAGAGGGAGGGGGGAGGGGGGGAGGGGGGAGAGAAGAGTAAAATAGCAGGTAGGGTGCGGACTGGTCTGGACCACTGAACCCAGACTGCCACAGGCAGTTTGGGCAGAGGATGCAACAGAGTGTTCTGCGACCTCTCAATGGGCCGATAAGGTTAAGTGAAGCCTCCATTACAGAGAGTGGTAAAAGCCCCTTCATGAATCATTACAACTGAGTCAGCCACTAATGCATCGCCTCCTAACACCAGGGGTAGTGAGTCAGGGAATGAGATTTTTCACTCTGCAGCGGAGTGTGGACTGATACGAAACTTCCTAGCAGATTAAAACTGTGTGCCCAACCGAGACTCGAACTTGGGACCTTTGCCTTTCGCGGGCAAGTGCTCTACCATCTGAGCTACCAAAGCACGACTCACACCTGGTCTCACAGCTTTACTTCTGCCAGTATCTCATCTCCTACCTTCCAAACTTTACAGAAGCTCTCCTGCGAATCTTGCAGAACGATCACTCCTGAAAGAAAGGATACTGCGGAGACATGGCTTAGCCACAGCCTGGAGGATTCCATTCTGGAAACATCCCCTAAGAGCCACAATGACAGTGGGGTGGATCTTCACTATGAAGGAGATGACCACGAGTCAGCCAAGTACATCTGATGCAAGGCCAGCAAAGGATGGTAGGGCCCTTGTGAGAGGTCTGTACAGAGGACCTTAACAGAGTTGTAGTCTCCATTATCATGTGTAGTTTGTTTGGTGAAGTCATAGTGAGCCATTCCACATTCCAGATACCTAGAACTTGATGGTGTAATACTAACTGAAAGGTCTGTTTCGGGAATACCAATCTCAAGGTACAGTTTACTGGTAACCAGTTTGGCCAGGCTATCAGCAAGTTCATTCTCCAGGATCCCAAAATGGTCCGGGGCCCAAATGAACGTCACTGTGTGTCCACACTGTTCAGGGGTATACAGGTATTTCTGAATAGCAATGACCAAGGGATGGTGAGGGTAACATTGCTCAAGGAGTCACTACAGATGGGAAGGGGCCCGCCTGCGCAAGAACGAATATGCTCAAGAGCACAAGAGACGGCTATCAACTCTGCAGTTAAAACACTATAGCCATCCAGCAAGGAGTCAAGTTCAGTATGTCCTGCATGAGTATAAGCAAAGTCTACATGACCAGCAACCATTGAGCCATCAGAATAGGCTAATTCTCAAGCCTGGGATGTACCAAGGATGGACAAAAATTGGTGACTGAGGGCTGCAAACACGGATAGCATAATTGAAAAACTGTTGTTGGTACCTGATGCACTATGGAGAGACGCCAGCATCCATGAGTAAGCTTACCACATGGCTAGTTTGGAAAGCTCATGTCACAAGTTGATCCCCGCAGTACAGTAGATCCAGTATCTGCAGTGCTGAGGGCAACGTTGAACCATATGCCAGACTCCTCCTTAGCCCCCCCCCCCCCCCCCAACCACCAAATCCAGGTGGCTACTCCCATCATGTACAGTTGCTTGCAGTCTGGGCTTTTTTCCCCCTGTGTGTGTGTGTGTGTGTGTGTGTGTGTGTGTGTGTGTGTGTGTGTGTGTGTGTGTGTGTGTCAGTCAAAAGAAGGTCTTTTGGTTGAAAGCTTACTTGTTCTCGCAGTCTTTCTGTTGTGCCTGTCTGCGACTCAACATTTCTACTATATGGTGAGTAGCAACCTATTGCTTCTATAATATTGTCATTATTCCATTCTGGATTTTCTATTGTTTGAACACAAAAGGTATCCCAATGCGTCATGAAAAGGATTGTTTATCATTATAATTCATGAGCAACTGACATTTTGTTTCAGCTTTTATAAGTAAGCAGCAATGGGGATGACCTGAACGGAAAAGTGTCTGGTGAAATTGTAGTTGTTTCCGCAAAAACATGGAAATGTACACACATTTGAAATAGTTTTTCTAAGTCCCACCTGATGCACCAGAAGCCAGCATATTCTGTAATTTCATAAATAAATATCATAATTGACCCTATATCTATGTCGTATAAGACATGAGGTAGTCTTAGTAGCGTAGCCCTGCCTTGCTACATAAAAAACTATATTTGTTTCAATATCTTAGTTGACAACAAAGTTCAGAGAATTATCCATACAAAATATTACATGCACCTCAGCATACTATCTATTGCAGAAAACCTCATTTTGATATCTGGAACCAGTCACAAAATAAAAGGTGTGTTACATATTATGTGACTCAACCTGTATATAGGAATTATGAAATATCAGTAAATAATTAAACAGTATAAAAAGCTAGCTCAAGTGTTGTCATGTCTTCGTATGAAGCAATATTATAACAACTGGAATTCACGATATCCAATGATTTATGTAGCTACACGACACATTCGTTTATTTGGATAGAAGGATATGGGGCCTGAAGATGGCAAAATGAAATGCCGAAACAGGTTGCTTTCAGAATAAAATAAATACTTAAAGCATATGGCTGTTGGTGAATTTTATTGACATTTAAAATCTATCAAAAATCTTCATATGAGCAAATTGTACAAGCTACACAACACTTGAATTTCACTTGTCATACTGTATACTTTCAATACTTCTTATAATTACAAAGAAATTTACCATCATCAGAGCTTGAGCCTCGTGGTCTCCCTTTTGGTTGGTATTTCATCTGCACTTTTCGATTAATCCCTGAGAAGTGCCCATACCTGAAGAGAAAACCAAACTAATTACCTACACAACCACTAGAATAACAAGAATGTGTTACTACAGTGATTTATAAAAGGTAATCATTGCACAGTGACAATTGGGAACAATTAATGTAGTCTCTAGCACATATAGTAATTTAAAAAAATAATAAAATTACATGATCAGTAAAATAAATTCAATGAAAAATCAATATACATTTTGACAAAGAAATTTCTTCTTATTCTTCAAAGTCCTTTGTTAAGTTGCTCTAGCGGTAGCAATTACAGCCATAGCCACTTTATTTCGGTGCTCAATGTGATCATCCACATTGCTGCTAAAATTACACTATTGTATACACATTAAATCTGTGTGTATTAGTGTTGTATCTATTTTCAACCAATCCAATCACAGTCAGTTGGATTAGTCACACTTCAGGAGTATTACGGCATTTCTTTATTGGGATTAGCTTTCCATGTCTCAATTCAGTACGAGCTGCGGTGCGTGCAGTGTGGCATTGTGGTAAGCATCACTAGCTGGAATGCTAAAAGTCACCAGTTCAAACCAATGGCAGATACAGAAAAACCTCAAGGAGGGGGCACTAAAGATATCTTGAGCTGTCATTACTTTTACCGTAATCAAAATAATCAAGACACATGCAAAGTTCAAGAAAGTTTTATTTAAACCGATTGTACACATATACAAGACAATGCCATCTTATGATATAAAAAAATATATAATTGTGGTTCCCTTCCTAAAATGATGAATTCTATGCACCTATTGTTCCTAGCAAAGTGTTTAATTACATCGTCAACAGAACAATCAATGTCAGGGTGAGTGTTCAACAGAGCTAAGCCATTAACTCGATCCTCCTCCACTGCCGACCTCAGCCTTGTCTTTGTATGTTGCAATGTTGAAAAACTTCTTTCTACTGTAGCAATAGATGCAGGTAGACAGGCAAATATTTTGCACAGCGTGTGCAAAGTAGGAGAGTCAGATCTAGGACAAACACATAATGCTTGCATAACAAAATCACGATCATTAAGTGTGTTTATGCTCATTTGCTTGCCTATTAGTCTCTTTTTAATCAAAAAGAGTGATTTTTCTTCAAAAAACATAGGAGAGTAGAACTACTCGATAACTCGATTCAGTCTAGTCGACTGATGAAAGAAATGAACGAATAGTGTGCCGGGGTGATGCAGGTGGCAATGCGTGCGGCTCCACAAAGGGGAGGGGGGAAGGGGGGGAAGGAGGGCACCCCCCATATGTATCCGCCACTGGTTCAAACCCAACCCCTATGAATAATCTGTTATTTAGTAATAATCATTTCTGATAGGTTCTCAAATATCTTATGTTTGTGTATCGTTAAAGTACAGAAGTGCTGTAACAAATATATATGAAAAGGTTGCAAACAGAAATGTAGTTTGGGAGGGGGGAGGGGGGGGGAGGAGGAGATAGCCTTGGTGCTTGATTCCTATATGGGTAAAGAACAAGAAGTAAAAAAAAATTTGGTTCAGCTAGGACCAGTGGCCATTTGAACATCTGCCATACTATATTTATGTAACAGTATATTAAGCAAGGCCTGAATGACAAACAGGAGCTGACACCCAGGCAAACTGTCTGAATTGATTAATTCCTACTACAAAATATTTACTTGGGCTGAAATTAATGCTCAACTAATGGTAGTATTTGCATATGCAATGTTCAAGTTTTACATGCAAAAACTGTCACCCTTAAGTAATCCCACACACGAGAACTTCTGAAACGGCTGGTCACTGTTCCTCCAGAAGAGAAATCAATGTGGCAATATGTGGTACGTACAGTGTGGCACAGTGGTTAGCAATGCTGACAGAAACGCTGCACGTCATCAGCTGAAACCTGGCTCCAGCAATTATTTTTTATTTAGTATTTCCATTTCTGGAAGGTTCCTGAAATATCTTACACGTTAGTAATGTTTGTATATTCTGGAATATTCTATGCTTGGATAAAAAGTAATACTATCTGGCCAAGATTTCTGTTCTGTTCTGGCAGTATGTTGGTGTTCATAATAAATGTTCCTTCAGTGCTAAGTGTTATATTTCAATAACAACCCCACTTTTGGATCTGGGCTTCAGTGGTGTTAAAACATTATAAATTCATTTACAAAGGGCAATAGGTAACGTTAAAGTCTTGAAATGTTGGTACAGAGCAGAGTTCTAGGAAGCTCTTTAGAACAGTCATTTCATTTGCAGTGCCCAATTTTACATCTGTAATCTGCTGTGGACTATTATCTAGTCTTTAAATAAATTTTACATCCTGTAATCTGCTGTGGACTATTAACTAGTCCTTAAGTAAGGCATCATGGTGGACCCATTTTAAGTTTCTGTATGGTGTTAGGTGAGATTTCTCTTTGTCTGCGTGGCATACATTAAAAATATCACATCTGCAGAAAGGTCAAGAGCAGAATTCTGACTGATCCAAATTAATTTATCTGTCCTCTTAAATGCTATTATATCTATCAGCATATAGCCGTGTGTCACAAGAAGCATTGGATCCAGAGGTACGGGGAAACAACAGCCTTAAATACTCTAAAAACCAGGATTTTAGTTGCAGTTCTATATTTGTATCATCCATAATAATTAGATGTTCTTACTGTGACATGAATGTTATACTAAGTATTATATTACATCAATTTTGAGTTATTTATAGATAACTCTAATTAAAATTGAATGATTAGATACTTTTCTTGTGTAACAATGACTCTGCATCTTTTCCACTATTGGCATGATGTATTTAATACCTAGTTTTAAATTAGAGAAAATATATGGATCCACAGTGCCCCAAATGAGTTATGCACGCAAGCCTTAGAAGCATGATAGGAAAGACAGAGTCTGGTGAGATGCTGGGTTTGAGCCACATCTCTGACAACAATTCCCTGGTAGAATAAGTTATAAAACTCAGTGAAACTGTGCTGTTAATGGGTGCACATTGGCGGCACTGACAAGCAATTTAGATGTTATGCCCTTTAGTAGCACCACAAGGTTGAAAGATCAATAAGAACTACTACATACAAGTACAGTGTTGTGTGTGTCAAACAACCAGAAAATAAGCCCAGATATGAGGTGAAACAATTCAAGGCTTTTGCACCATGATAAAGCACCAGCTCACACTTCGTTGCTGCTTTGGGAATTTCTGGCAAAAAAACAGTAAAGATGGCCAAGCCTGTATATTCACCAAATGTGGTACCCTAAGACGGTTTTCTGTTCCCAAAAATAAAGACAATGTTAAAGGACTATCATTATACATCCACCCCTACATCTAAATCTACACAATTACTCTGCAATTCACTCTTAAAAGCACTTGGCACAGGGTTCATAGAACCACTTTAGACTATTCCTTAACTGTTCCCCTCCTGAATGGCATGTTGGAAAAATGGGAATGTAAATCTTCCTGTGCGAGCTCAGATTTCTCTTATTTTATCACAGTCGAGAGAACTAAAAGCTATCTAATGACAGAGTTCCAGGAATGTTTCGAAGATTGGACAATGTCCTGGTGCACATAAATAATGCCTAATGAGGACTATTTTGAAGTGGATGATATTGATGTAGATGAATAAATAAAATTATTTCCAAAAAACTAAAATGTCTGTCAATTTTTAACACACCTAGAGGTGAAGCAATTGATCTCAGATTAGCAGAAAAAATGAACTCTAATCAAACTGAACTTGAAAACATGCATTGTACAAACAGCAATCTCAAATTATGTCTCTGTGAACTTCAATCATCTTTGAAAGACAAAATTTTGTGGATCAACTCAAGTTCAACTGCAATCATCAGCTCACAAACTAGTAACTCTACAGAGGAACAGATTTTGTTTTGTACAAAAATATACTGAAAAGAAATAAATAATAAACAGGTAAGTGTTAACATAAAAAAGGTACGTAAATATGTGAATATGCCACTTCCACACTGCTGAAGCTCGAAATAAATGTTTCAATCTGTAAGGTTCGTTTAAGGAAACTATGACCTTTGTAGGTAATGAGTGCAGATAGTAACTGATGCCTCAAAATTTATGTAGATGATTTGCAATTAATGTGATTAGTTTAAAAGCTTTTCATAGACACTCAGTGGCAGAGTAGTAAGGTGAAATCCAAGCTATTTGCAGTGAACAGTAAAGTATACGATGTTTGACAACAGCCAATAGTGACTGGACATTTCTTACAAATATGCTCTCTAGGATCAAAAAGAAAAAAGTTCTCTAGGCTCAAATAGCAATTAATTTGTATTTAATTTTTGAACTATCCACACTTAAACCACTACGAAAACTGCGCAAGTGTATTTCATGGTAATTTAGATCAACACTAAAACCTCATTCAATTGATGCAAGTTAAGTATTATGCAATAGAGTAGAGTCATAAATGGAATTAAGCTTCAGAACTAAAGCCAAATTCCAGTCAGCACTGCTTATACAGTTAGTCCCTAGTATATTACCAGAACTCTTATTATTTCACTACCTCTAAATATTACTAAGTAAGCCTGATGTACAGGAATATTAACTTCATGCAAACTTCAGTGAACTGACATAAATCTTCATCATCTCAAGAAATGAAGGTGATACATAATGATTAGTATGTCACAGTCTGAATGTCAACTGTTCTTCATTGCAGTCTCCAGGGAAGTCAATGAGTCAGCACACTGATGGTGTCCATTATCTTCTAGCAGTTACATAAGATTAATATAAGTGCCTTCTGCAGAAAATCTATAGAAAGTATCAAAATTTTGAGAAGTTTTTAACTGTTTATTATCTGCAAAATTACTGAGATAAAATGATAAGATCAGATGGTATAGCAAGGAAGGGTAGGGTGTAACCTCACAGACAGTGAGACCTATAGAAACAAAGCACACATGATGGAGAAAGGGCCTTCAAAATACAATGTCTAAAAGATTAGAGTGCAGCTGCCCATGGAGGTCTTTACAGAGAAGGGAACAGATGTATACAAATGGGCAGACATAAGACCAATCAAGGAGTAATGAACAGCCATACTGAAACACAAAATATTGTTCTACGAAAAAATATTGAATTCATAATTACATCTCCAAAACACTCTTCAGTTGTTCTAATTTTCCTTGTTTCTCTTCAATTTCTGGATCTGCTTCTCTTAGCTCAATCTCACTCAGAAGAGATCGAGCAATGTCCAGTATTTCCTGCAGCTGTTTTGGGCGTTTCAATTTAACATGGCCATCTTTATAACCATCGTACTTTTCAAATATCTCAAAAAACCTGTAAACAGTGCAAATAAAAAATAATGGGAAAACATTGTTTTAAGACAAATTAACTAATTAATAATATGGCAAGGAAATTATATGTAAATAACTTAATTTAGTGCCAAAGTAAGTAACGCACATAGTGTAATTCTTTCCTAGAACAGGACCAGGAATGTTCACAATTTCACAATTTAAAATGGAACTTACTTTGGATGTCGAACTTCAACCTTCATTTTCTGTTTTGGAGTCCGATCTCCATGTCTAATAATAGCAACAACACATCTCAGCTCCATCCTACAAAATTAGATGTTTGAGTTAAGTATTAAAATCTGTAAGTTACTAAAGCAGTATAGTAATAAGATAATGTTTCACTGCCAAGACAACTTGAAAATAATAAATAAAGATTCCTGTTTACATTGACCTCTCAACTAAAATTCTTTGAACAAATCAGGTGGAAAACAGAGTGTATGAAATGATAATATTAATACAATATTTACCTACACAATTCAAATACTGGATTTTACAGGGTTTGTGTGTGTGTGAAATGGTTAAAAATGTTATCACACAGTGGGGAGCAAACCTACAAAATGTCACTCATTCTTATCTGATTCGTGTTGGTCCACAGGCTGTAAGACAATGGAGAAAGGGTGAAAGTTGCTATACCTGGGATTAAAACAATAGGGCTTAAATAACAGCAAAGGGAAATGTGACTGGATGACCACTTACAAAAACCATTGGTGGGCCAATTACTCAGTTAACACATTAAGAACATAGCTCTAAAATCTTATGAAACAAGTTGAGCATATCACAAAACCTTAAAACTCTCACTACGTTCATTTGCCTATCACTTAAAACAGAGGGTAGGTCTGTCAGCAGATCTGCCACTGCTCTTTAGTTTGAAAATAAAACGTAGTCGGGTATAATGTTGCACACAATGATCTGTACACCTCAATCACCAAACATTGGAGGGTCCCCTCACTGGAGCAAGAAGCCACGCATCATAGGGCTGTGGCATATGCAAAGACAAATAAGGAGTATCTCATCCTACCTGCACGTTACTTCTAGCCCCTTTTCTTTCAATCAACGTAGGACTCTTTTTTTTTTTAACACCGAGGCGATATTATGCAGGGGCACAGCACACTGAACTTACTGTGGATTACGATGTGCCTCCTTCACTGCTACATCTGCCCTTTTGTACCCCACAATACCCATGTGCCCTGACTCCCAGTAAAAAGACACCACCTCTCCAGTCTTTGTACTTGGAGACAGGATATGCCAGAATACTTTATCAGCTGGATACAAGCACTACAGAGACTGAAGCGCACTCACGGAGTCTGAACAGACAAGGAATTTAACAGGCATGGTGCATCTCATCTGCTCCAGCACCCTCAAGATCACAGAAAATTCAGCATCGAAGACAGCGGAGTCTGGAGGCAATCAAATCTTGATGACACAATCAGGAAAAACAAAAGAGCAGCCAATGCAATCGCCCTGCTTAGATCCATCCGTGAATATAGATACCTAGTTGTGGTGCTACCAACAGCCTTGCCACAGTGGTAACACTAGTTCCCTTCAGATCACCAAAATTAAGCTCTGTTATGCGCCGTCGGGCTTGGCTATCACTCAGATGGGTGATAATCTAGATCAGCCACGTACTTTCAGCAACTGGGGTGTACTCGCCCCTTGTGGGGCCAATTGAGGAGCTACTCAAGTGAGAATTAGCAGCTCAGGTTACAAAAACTGACAATGACTGGAAGAGTGGTGTGCTGTCCATGTGCCCCTCCATATCTGCAGCTAATAACATCTATCAGATGATGACGGCTCAGTGGTCAATCAATACTGTTGGGCCTTTTGAGGCCTGTTTGGATAGAGCTTAGTAGTTTAGTTTGTGGAGATGCTCATTTAAAGTATCAAAAAATATTGCATTAAAAACATAAGCAAGAATGCAATCTGTCCTGTATTGCACTAAATCTAGAATTACTCTGGGCCTCTACATTAAAAACGGTAGCAGTCAGTTAAATCCCCATACTTGAGCCTGCTGTGCCCCACACCAAGGACGCCAGCACACATTTTGCACAGATCCCCAATGGCCTGGTTGTCCACGGATGACTGTTAAAGAGGCATTCCATAGCTGGACAAACAATGGTACAGTATGCGGGGGAAGTTGGGGTAATGAGGAATGCACATGCCTGGCGCACCATGAGGAGTTGCCAGCAGTTTGTAAGTGGTGTTTCACTGGTCTCAGCACAGGGCCTGGTTATAGGGGCTGATCCTGTAAGTTCCTGTGCCCCGGCTGATCACCTCGTGGTGTGTAGAGTCAATGACCTTCATGCAAGAAGGCCTCACTGACCTATACCCTGTGCACCCATAGTCCAGCTGGAACCACACGAAGGCCCAATACAACTTGAGCAGGTGCACCCTCTCTGTTCCCTAAGACATGTGACAGACATTTCAAGATATTTAGTGCATTGGGGCTGTTGCCTTCTTGTCCTTTAGGTGTGGTAACCATCACAGTTTTAAGTCAAAAATGAGGCCCAGAAACATCACACAGTCTTTGATAAGGAGAATTATGTGCCAAATATGTAGTTCATGGAAAGTAAATATCTGTCAAGAATGACTAAAACATGTGTGCACATACAAATGTTGCCTCATCTCTAATATCCAGACCAGACAACGGTTCTCTGTACTATGTACTGACTTGGCAGAAAATCCTAAGAAATTTTGGTCTTATGTCAAAGAGGTAGGTAGATCAAAACAAAATGTCCAGACACTCTGTGACCAAAATGGTACTGAAACAGAGGATGACAAACTAAAGGCCGAAATACTAAATGTCTTTTTCCACAGCTATTTCACAGAGGAAGACTGCACTGTAGTTCCTTCTCTAGATTGTCGCACAGATGACAAAATGGTAGACATCGAAATAGATGACAGAGGGATAGAGAAACAATTAAAATCATTCAAAAGAGGAAAGGCCGCTGGACCTGATGGGATACCAGTTCGATTTTACACAGAGTACGCGAAGGACCTTGCCCCCCTTCTTACAGCGATGTACCGTAGGTCTCTAGATGAGCGTAGCATTCCAAAAGATTGGGAAAGGGCACAGGTCATCCCCGTTTTCAAGAAGGGACATCGAACAGATGTGCAGAACTACAGAACCTATATCTCTAACGTCGATCAGTTTTAAAAGTTTGGAACACTTATTATGTTCGAGCATCATGACTTTTCTGGAGACTAGAAATCTACTCTGGAGGAATCAGCATGGGTTTAGAAAAAGACGGTCGTGTGAAACCCAGCTCACGCTATTCGTCCACGAGACTCAGAGGGCCATAGACACGGGTTCACAGGTAGATGCCGTGTTTCTTGACTTCCGCAAGGCGTTCGATACAGTTCCCCACAGTCGTTTAATGAACAAAGTAAGAGCATATGGACTATCAGACCAATTGTGTGATTGGATTGAAGAGTTCCTAGATAACAGAACGCAGCATTTCATTCTCAATGGAGAAAAGTCTTCCGAAGAAAGAGTGATTTCAGGTGTGCCGCAGGGGAGCGTCGTAGGACCGTTGCTATTCACAATATACATAAATGACCTGGTGGATGACATCAGAAGTTCACTGAGGCTTTTTGCAAATGATGCTGTGGTATATCGAGAGGTTGCAACAATGAAAAATTGTACTGAAATGCAGGAGGATCTGCAGCGCATTGACGCATGTTGCAGGGAATGGCAATTGAATCTCAATGTAGACAAGTGTAATGTGTTGCGAAAACATAGAAAGATAGATCCCTTATCATTTAGCTACAAATAGCAGGTCAGCAACTGGAAACAGTTAATTGCATAAATTATCTGGGAGTACGCATTAGGAGTGATTTAAAATGGAATGATCATGTAAAGTTGATCGTCGGTAAAGCAGATACCAGACTGAGATTCATTGGAAGAATCCTAAAGAAATGCAATCTGAAAACAAAGGAAGTAGGTTACAGTACGCTTGTTCGTCCACTGCTTGAATACTGCTCAGCAGTGTGGGATCTGTACCAGATAGGGTTGATAGAAGAGATAGAGAAGATCCAACGGAGAGCAGCGCGCTTCATTACAGGATCATTTAGTTATCGTGAAAGCATTACGGAGATGATAGATAAACTCCAGTGGAAGACTCTGCAGGAGAGACGCTCAGTAGCTCGGTACGGGCTTTTGTTAAAGTCTCGAGAACATACCTTCACCTAAGAGTCAGGCAGTATATTGCTCCCTCCTACGTATATCTCACGAAGAGACCATGAGGATAAAATCAGAGAGATTAGAGCCCACACAGAAGCATACCGACAATACTTCTTTCCACGAACAATACGAGACTGGAATGCAAGGGAGAACCGATAGAGGTATACTCAGGGTACCCTCCGCCACACAGATTCAGGTGGCTTGCGGAGTATGTATGAAGATGTAGATGACGATGCACTCTAGAGTATTTCCTACTCAGCTCATGAAATTGACACTCTGATAACTGCTCGTACATGTTCGGTCCTTTCCTGTTTTGAGGAGAGGTATCGAAATTGCCTCTCACAACAAGCCAGGATATTGGCCTGTCAGCCCTAGAGAATTAAAGATGATTTCCTTTGACACATTTGCAAGTGCTGCACGGTGCTGTAAAGGATTTGGTCACAACTTGGCACAGAGCACATGGAGAATGGACAGTTTATAGACTCTGAAATAGTGACCAGAAGTTAAACTCAATCCTCTCCATGGTGGCACGGTGATGACAGAACACTGTTCCTGGCTGGCAGTGGCAGTAGCAATGCAAAATGCTCTGCCACTGTCTGTGATGTCTCCGAGGGTTGTTTGGGGACACCACTGTTTCTACAGTGGGAAGTGGTCATTGGAATGAAGGTCATCAATGAATTCTTACTGAACAGAGACCACAAAGGCTGGAGAGCAGAAAGAGAGATTGATGGCTGAGGATGACCAAGTAGCTGCACAAAAATGAGTGGAAGTGTCTGTGTTGAGGAAGCACAACTCATCAAACATCACCAAGCTCTCCAAAATCTGAGCCTGAGGGCAGGTACAGATTAAGTCCTATAGTATCTGATAGGCATTGAAGTCTGACAGTATGAGAAATGGTCAGGGGAGTTGTTATATAAGATTTATTAGAGCCTTTGAGTCAATGCACCTTGCAGAGGTAAATACAGTGAGCAAACAGTGATCCTCTGACACACAGCTTCCAACAGAAACTGCTTGCAGGTCAGTAGCCAAGGGAAGAGCAGAGCACAGCAGTGGTGCACATTATTGACAAATGCAGTGAACCCTTCTTTGGGCCTTTCTCCAATCAAGTTGTTCTCCCAATGAAGTGTGTAGCCCCTAGTACTAGGGCATAAGACACTTTAACATGAGTTTCCCGCAAACACGGTTTAGTTCCTCCACAAGTGTTCTGAAGTCATTAATGTTCCACTGTAGTATGGGAGCCATTTGTGACTGGTGGGGGGAGTAGCACTTTTACCCTGCCTTCCACTTGGGAGGGAAGCCTGTAATGGGTGGAGGCTCATTCTTGGGGTTAGATGAATGCCCCAGGCAGAAATCAAAGTCCATCGGCTCTGAAGATGAGATGTCAGAGACAGTGACTTCAACATTGTTGGACTGCTTACTTCCCATCTGCCAGCAGATGCCATGGAATTTTGGCTTGTGGAGGCTTCAGAGACACAAGCATGACAGTAGTAGTGGCAGCACTTGGACAGTGGACAACACTGAACCTCTGAAGGTGCAGGGAACTCCAAAACATCAGCAACCATGGCCTTTTCTGATGTTCTGGGGTGGAGGTAGGGGCTTCAAACTAACTGCAACAGAAATACTGCCTTGGCAAATGTATGTACTAGTACCAACACTAGTAACTTCTGTTTGTGTAGCAGCACTGGTTTTCTGAACTGGCAGTTTAAGGACTGAAGCAAATGAGGCAGCCAACATTGGGGGGGAGGGGGGGGGGGGGGGGGAAGCATGGCCTTGAACATCTTTTTTGGCAGACCATACGAGATGCACTTCATAGCGTTAAGCTCCTTTATCTTCTGTTCTTCACATTATATGCTGCATTCACTACTCCAGACAGGACGATCACCACAGCAATTCACACACTTGAAAGAAGAACAACAAACAACTCTGTCATTGGCAGCTTTACATTTTCCACAAGTGGCTTCTCCATTACATCCAAGATTAGTGTGCTGAAAGTGCTGCCATTTAAAGCAGTGCATAAGGTGGGGCCAAAATGCCACACATTTAAACAAAGAAAACCTGCATTGACATATTCTGGGAGCTACATGCTATTGAAAGTGATGAACGAACAGATTTGATCATATCACCTCACCCTTTTTATGACATTCTGCATGTCAACAAGCCTTCTTGGGCCCAATCAGCTTCCAGTTTTTGTTTTGGAATTTCCCCCAGATTCCTGCACATCACAACACCTTTGCTGTAGTTTGAGGTTTAGTTTCAATGGTACATTCCACTATGCTTTTTGCATTCTGCAGGTTTGTTACTTGTTGAAAACTAGAGGCTTGAACCAGCAGTGTTCCATTGTGCAACAGATCAACAGATTTTAATATACTTGCTATGCCCTCTCAACCCTTTCGAATGTAGAAATGATAAACTTTCTCAAAGCTTCCCCCCTCTTCTTGTAACTATCAAAAACACATTCTGACCTACAGCATGCATTCTGTTACTAAAAACTAAACTACCCTGAACAAATCCAGACTCTAGAGGACTCGACACACAAGGCCTCTAGAGCCATCGGTTGTTGGTACCTACCACAGGCCCACCCTTTTTCCTGGGTGGTGGAGGAGAAAATTTTGAGGGTTTCATCTCGGTAACACGAGTAGCTAGAGAAAAAAAGGGTCCACTTAGAGTCCCACTCGCCTGAGTAAGTCTTATATAACTGAGGTATGGTAGATTCCCCAGGGGTTCCCTCGTAATGACTATTCCATCTCAACAGTCATGCTTTTCATTGGCATGCAGCACACCTTGTGATTGAGAGGATTTTTATAGAAGTTTCTTCTAGCCTCGAAAACTGGATGGTAAAGCCAAGGTCCACGTTCCCTGTGGTACACAACATTCCACCCCCGTGCAGTACAGTGGCTGCTCAAGCATGTCCACTGTTTACAGTGACACAGGACTGGTAGCGCTTGGCAGCCCCCAACTCAGAAACTCCGGGTTCAGCAAACCTGTACCCAGCAAATAAATGCTTGGCCCCTGAGCACTGATTTATACAGTATATACAATCCTGGAAATTGAAATAAGAACACCGTGAATTCACTGTCCCAGGAAGGGGAAACTTTATTGACACATTCCTGGGGTCAGATACATCACATGATCACACTGACAGAACCACAGGCACATAGACACAGGCAACAGAGCATGCACAATGTCGGCACTAGTACAGTGTATATCCACCTTTCGCAGCAATGCAGGCTGCTATTCTCCCATGGAGACGATCGTAGAGATGCTGGATGTAGTCCTGTGGAATGGCTTGCCATGCCATTTCCACCTGGCGCCTCAGTTGGACCAGCGTTCGTGCTGGACGTGTAGACCGCGTGAGACGACGCTTCATCCAGTCCCAAATATGCTCAATGGGAGACAGATCCGGAGATCTTGCTGGCCAGGGTAGTTGACTTACACCTTCTAGAGCACGTTGGGTGGCACGGGATACATGCGGACGTGCATTGTCCTGTTGGAACAGCAAGTTCCCTAGCCGGTCTAGGAATGGTAGAACGATGGGTTCGATGATGGTTTGGATGTACCATGCACTATTCAGTGTCCCCTCTACAATCACCAGAGGTGTACGGCCAGTGTAGGAGATCGCTCCCGACACCATGATGCCGGGTGTTGGCCGTGTGTGCCTCGGTCGTATGCAGTCCTGATTGTGGCGCTCACCTGCACGGCGCCAAACACTCATACGACCATCACTGGCACCAAGGCAGAAGCGACTCTCATCGCTGAAGACGACACGTCTCCATTCGTCCCTCCATTCATGCCTGTCGCGACACCACTGGAGGCGGGCTGCACAATGTTGAGCAGAAGACAGCCTAACGGTGTGCAGGACCGTAGCCCAGCTTCATGGAGACAGTTGCGAATGGTCCTCGCCGATACCCCAGGAGCAACAGTGTCCCTAATTTGCTGGGAAGTGGCGGTGCGGTCCCCTACGGCACTGCGTAGGATCCTACGGTCCTGTCGTGCATCCGTGCGTCGCTGCGGTCCGGTCCCAGGTCGACGGGCACGTGCACCTTCCGCCGACCACTGGCGACAACATCGATGTACTGTGGAGACCTCACGCCCCACGTGTTGAGCAATTCGGCGGTACGTCCACCCGGCCTCCCGCATGCCCACTATATGCCCTCGCTCAAAGTCCGTCAACTGCACATAGAGTTCACGTCCACGCTGTCGCGGCATGCTACCAGTGTTAAAGACTGCGATGGAGCTCCGTATGCCACAGCAAACTGGCTGACACTGACGGCGGCGGTGCACAAATGTTGCGCAGCTAGCGCCATTCGACGGCCAACACCGCAGTTCCTGGTGTGTCCGCTGTGCCGTGCGTGTGATCATTGCTTGTACAGCCCTCTCGCAGTGTCCGGAGCAAGTATAGTGGGTCTGACACACCGGTGTCAATGTGTTCTTTTTTCCATTTCCAGGAGTGTACATAAAAACAATAAGAGTAAACATAACATTCAAACATATAAATAACACTTTAATATACCAAAGTACAATATAATGTAATTACTCACATTTTTCCAAAAGTTGTTGGCACAATTGGTGGATCATCAAGTTGGAATGGTATAGACCAAGGTATATGCAGTGTTGGGGCAAGCTTACGAAGAATCATATTGCCCAATATTTTGGCGCAGTCATCATAATACTTGTTAGAATTTTTGACAAAACTAAATCCATTCACATCACAAACAAAAGATTTTCCATTGGCTCTGAAAAATAAAAATATCCACGTCATTCTCTTAAGTATACAAATAGTCCAAATAATGGAGGGAGACAGCTTGGACAATGTTGAGGTCATCACTGATGGAGCAAAAGCTCTGTTCCAAAGGATGAGGCAGGAGATCAGTGTGATCTTTTTCAAGGACCCAACATGGCATTTATCTTTTATGTTTTCATAACATTGGGAAACCTAAATGAGGATGATAAAAGAGATTTCAAGCCTTCTGCTCTCCAATATGAGCCATTACGTTAACTAGCTCAATTAGTTTTTTTGCAAGACAGCTCTGTTAAAAAGGTTTTTGAATTTTTTTTACTGTGATACCTTGGTGCCAATATGGCCACCATACAAGGTCCATTTCACTTTTATCTTACTGAATGGGAAAATGTTAATAGTAATAATGCATAGTGAAATGTGCTGCATGAGACTAGAGTGAATTACAGAAATGGCAAAACTATTTTGCTCAAATTGGCTGCTTAATGTCTTAACCAGCTGTTCTTGTACTTAAGCGTTTGTCGTTACACTGCGATATTGCATCATTTAGGACAGGTTCTTCTCTATCTGTGGTATGAGTTCCTTAAACAGCACATGTTGCAACTAGCATTTCACATGTCAACATTACTATGCTAATTTTGGAAACAGAGCAGCCTGGGTATACAAATTACATAACTTCGGCTACTCTGCTTACATAATTTATAATAATGTCAGCTCTCTTTGCAGTATCCACATTGTTAATAGGGGCTGTATTGTATGGATTTTTCTTGTCAGAAGCATCAGTTCACAAATTAAAAGTAAAAAGAATTAAAGTTTATGGGAACAGAACAGACAAGTACACTAACTGCACTTTTAATATTTACAGCAACTAACAGAAAAAAAAGTAAATATATTACAGAAAACATAAGGTTAGCAGGACTAGGTTACATTAGCTATATTAAGAGCTGCTGAACTGAAGTTCTTGAAGCAGCACTGAGTGTGGTTATCAAGGCAGGAACACACATGTATTTTTTGGATCTCACAGGTTAGAAGGTTGCTCCTGTCTGCAGTCACTTCAGATAAGTTTTCATTGTGGACAAAGGCTAGTTCTGATGATTCCTTCCATAACAATCTTTTAAAGTTAGCAACATCACCACATTCCTACTTTAGGTTGAGTCGGACTATCTTAGTTCTCGATTTCTCTGAGAAAACTACTCCCAGATTTAAGCCTTTGGGCAGCTGGTCTAATACTGTATATTGAGTTTTGATGAGAAATGGGGGACTATTTTCTCTTTGAAAGCAGTTGGGTTCTGCCATATTGTCAGTGAAGTGATTATAATCAGGTGGTAGGCACTATTCATGGGAGTAGGTTTCAGTCAGTCTGTTACCAGTCTGTACATTTCATAAAGTGCCTCATCAACTTGCTTTGTGTTGGTGGATTTGTACCAGGTGGGACAGGCCTATTCTGTTTACCATCTACTGGTTTACCATCTTAATTAAATGCTACAGTTTGCTGAATGATGACATTTCTGCCATTGATTTTCATTTTTGTGTATCAGAGCCCTGTCCAGGGTAATAACCTAGTATATGGTAGCTTGGTTGGTAGAGCGTGTGTTAAGGGATTAAACAGCAAGGTCATCAAGTTAGTTGCTTGGTTGGTTTAGGGGAGGGGACGAAACAGTGAGGTCATTGGTCCCATCGAATTAGGGAAGGATGTGGAAGGAAGTCGGCTGTACACTTTCAAAAGAACCATCCTGGCATTTGCCTGGAGAGATTTAGGGAAATCACCGAAAACTTAAATCAGGATGGCCGGATGCAGGTTTGAACCATCATCCTCCCAAACGCGAGTCCAGTGTGTTAACCACTGCACCACTTCGCTCAGTGGTCCTCAAGACTGTCAGTCCTGCGGTAGTTCACCTGGAGTTAGTGATGTCCACGAGGAACATGATCTGATTATGAAAGTAGACAGGAGCAGTAAAACTGAGGCATTGAAGGCAGTACTGATGCCAAAGCTGAGAAATAATTTACAAAGAAGTAAATGGGTTGGGCTGATAAGTAGGTCAGAATAGACAAGGGGTCTCCCAGAGCTCATTCATGGTGAGAGAAACCCACACCATATCTGATCCCAGCCAACCTAATGAAGGGTGAAGACCGTTACGAAGCAAAGAAAGCCTTCTAGTTGACTGATTCAGAACAGTAAAACTGAGAAGGCTAAAAACATAGTGAACAGCTGTTGAACCATCAATAATAAAAACAAGATAAGAGAAATAGGTAAGGTAGCATGTGGACATCCCAAGGGCTCTACATGTGATGAGAGGTGTCCAACCCACAGCCGTCCCACATCTGAACCAGACATTAAAGAACACTATTCAGCAGAGTGCTGCCCCTAAAATGGAAAACATACTGAAGCAGAAAAGGAGGCAAACTGCATTTAAAGCAATTAAAACAGAGAAAAAGAGGGATGAAAAAGGATGAACTGGTCAAGGAGATGGGGTCAGAGGTCCCCCAGACCCAGCATTTGGCAGGAGATGCCCCAGCCACAACCTCCCACCCTGAAAATAGCTTGAAACATTATATCTAAGAATAAAAACCAATTTCATTGAGAAAACAGAGAAGCAATTCAACCATACATGAATCATTTACCAACATTAGAGGCAAATAATTCGGAAGGCCATGTTCGGCATAAAGGGACAGCAGGATAATTTGGATAATATTTTGAGTAGATTTCCGCACTATGTTACAGTTCTGGGTGGAGATTTTAATTTGCCGGATATGGACTGGGAGACCCAAACGTTCATAATGGGTGGCAGGGACAAAGAATGTAGTGAAATTTTTTTAAGTGCTTTATCTGAAAACTACCTTGAGAAGTTGAACAGAGAACTGCCTCTTGGCAAAAACATATTAGTCCTTCTGGTGAAAAACAGACCCGAACTCTTTGAAACAGTTAATGCAGAACAGGGAATCAGCGATCATGAAGCGTTTACTGCATCGATGATTCCAGCCGTAAATAGAAATATTAAAAAGGTAGGAAGATTTTTCTGTTTAGCAAAAGTGACAAAAAGCAGATTACAGAGTACCTGATGGCTCAAAACAAAAGTTTTGTCTCAAGTACAGATAGTGTTGAGGATCAGTGGACAAAGTTCAAAACCATCGTACAATATGTGTTAGATGAGTATGTGCCAAGCAAGATCATAAGAGACAAAAAAGAGCCACCGTGGTATCACAACTGAGTTAGTAAACTGCTGCGGAAGCAAAGGAAACTTCACAGCAAACATAAACAAAGCTAAAGCCTTGCAGACAAACAAAAATTACATGAAGCGAAATGTAGTGTGAGGAGGGCTATGCGGCAGGCGTTCAATGAATTCGAAAGTAAAGTTCTATGTACTGACTTGGCAGAAAATCCTAAGAAATTTTGGTCTTATGTCAAAGCAGTAGGTGGATCAAAACAAAATGTCCAGACACTCTGTGACCAAAATGGTACTGAAACAGAGGATGACAGACTAAAGGCCGAAATACTAAATGTCTTTTTCCAAAGCTGTTTCACAGAGGAAGACTGCACTGTAGTCCCTTCTCTAGATTGTCGCACAGATGACAAAATGGTAGACATCGAAATAGATGACAGAGGGATAGAGAAACAATTAAAATCATTCAAAAGAGGAAAGGCCGCTGGACCTGATGGGATACCAGTTCGATTTTACACAGAGTACGCAAAGGCACTTGGCCCCCCTTCTTGCAGCGGTGTACCGTTCATCTCTAGAAGAGCGTAGCATTCCAAAGGATTGGAAAAGGGCACAGGTCATCCCCGTTTTCAAGAAGGGACGTCGAACAGATGTCCAGAACTATAGACCTGTATCTCTAACGTCGATCAGTTGTAGAATTTTGGAACACTTATTATGTTCGAGCATCATGACTTTTCTGTAGACTAGAAATTTACTCTGGAGGAATCAGCATGGGTTTTGAAAAAGACGGTCATGTGAAACCCAGCTCGCGCTATTCATCCACGAGACTCGGAGGGCCATAGACACGGGTTCACAGGTAGATGCAGTGTTTCTTGACTTCCGCAAGGTGTTCGATACAGTTCCCCACAGTCGTTTAATGAACAAAGTAAGAGCATATGGACTATCAGACCAATTGTGTGATTGGATTGAAGAGTTCCTAGATAACAGAACGCAGCATTTCATTCTCAATGGAGAGAAGTCTTCCGAAGTAAGAGTGATTTCAGGTGTGCCGCAGGGGAGCGTCGTAGGACCGTTGCTATTCACAATATACATAAATGACCTTGTGGATGACATTGGAAGTTCACTGAGGCTTTTTGCAGATGATGCTGTGGTGTATCGAGAGGTTGTAACAATGGAAAATTGTACTGAAATGCAGGAGGATCTGCAGCGAATTGACGCATGGTGCACGGAATGGCAATTGAATCTCAATGTAGACAAGTGTAATGTGCTGTGAATACACAGAAAGATAGTTCCCTTATCATTTAGCTACAAAATAGCAGGTCAGCAACTGAAAAAGTTAATTCTATAAATTATCTGGGAGTACACATTAGGAGCGATTTAAAATGGAATGATCATGTAAAGTTGATCGTTGGTAAAGCAGATGCCAGACTGAGATTCATTGGAAGAATCCTAAGGAAATGCAATCCGAAAACAAAGGAAGTAGCTTACAGTATGCTTGTTCACTCACTGCTTGAATACTGCTCAACAGTGTGGGATCCGTACCAGATGGGGTTGATAGAAGAGATAGAGAAGATTCAACGGAGAGCAGCGCGCTTCATTACAGGATCATTTAGTTATCGCGAAAGCATTACAGAGATGATAGATAAACTCCAGTGGAAGACTCTGCAGGAGAGACGCTCAGTAGCTCGGTACAGGCTTTTGTTAAAGTTTTGAGAACATACCTTCACCGAAGAGTCAAGCAGTATATTGCTCCCTCCTACTTATATCTCGCGAAGAGATCATGAGGCTAAAATCAGAGAGATTAGAGCCCACACAGAAGCATACCGACAATCCTTCTTTCCATGAACAATACGAGACTGGAATTGAAGGGAGAACTGATAGAGGTACTCGGGGTACCCTCCGCCATGCACCGTCAGGTGGCTTGCGGAGTATGGATGTAGATGTAGAGGAGAGGGCATTCCACCACTATATATGCTACTCTCTGTAAGGCTCTGCAGACACAATGTGTAGGTCAGTCGTTACATAAGATAAAACTGTGGGTTGTTCTGGTATGACTGATCCAGAGAAACGAAGAATGGTGGACTACTTCCAGGAGGAATGGAAGGAAGAGAGTCATGCAGCCGTAGTCTCCTCGATAGTGCAGAGTTTATTAGAGAGAGGAGTATCCCACCAGACGTTGTTCCATATGCAAATGAAGAGAGGTCTATTTCCACTAGTAAATCTGCACCTGGGAATGTAAAAGTGAATTTCTGGGGAGGGGGGGAGGTAAGTAATCAATCCTCTAGGCAAACGGTCAGCCATTTCATTCTCTGGGATACCTATATGATTTGGGACCCAGAGAAAGATTACCAAGCAGGCAGTATGACGAAGTTCAGTGAGAAGGTCTGAATATAATGTGACAAGAGTAACATCAGTTAATGGCCTGGAGACTCCTCACTGCATCACTATCTATTAAAATGTGGTCACAGGATGACTGTTTAATACAATGGAGCTTTCAGCTCTGCCATAAAAATACTATATTTTCGTGGCAAGAAATGGTGTTCCTGACCAGCAGGAGATGTAAAAGCATAACCCATCCTATCTACAGTTTCAGAGCTGTCAGTATAAAAGAGTGCAGAGCTCAAAGCTCCTGTGGAACTGAAAGGTTATGAGGGCATCTGGAACTTTACAATACTGAAATGGATGCAGAGGGCTGTTGGACAATTTTTAATCCGACTGGAGGGGGAAGAAGAAGAAGAAGAAGAAGAAGAAGAAGAAGAAGAAGAAGAGTAGCACGATCGGCAACCTGAGAAGTGCAGCCAGGGAAGGAGAGAGTTTTATGCTTCCGCATGCAGCTAGGCTTTAGTTGACAAATATGGGACAGCCAAGTCAGCTTTTCATCAAAAAGGAGGCCCAAAATAGTGGACTGTGCAATAATATCCAAGCACTAGGTACTCAACTAGAGTCTGGGTCAGGATGGAAGATACGATGACAGAAATGCATGACCTGCACTTTTGCAGAAGAGAAGTGGAAATCATACAAAAGTGTCCACATGGAGGCCCTTTGGATGACACACTGGAGCTGGCATTCAGCTGAGGCTATCAAGTGGAAGTTGTACCAAATGCAACAGCCATCAACATACAGTGCTGGTATGATCAATGGAACGACAGAGCTAATTAACCAATCAGTGTCAAAGATGAAGTATGTGACACTTAGTACAGAGCCCTGTGGGATGCCATTCTCTTGGACCTGTGGACAGCGTAGCGAAGCACCACCTCCAAGCTGGAATAACCAGTGGGATAAAAACTGATAAACAAATATTGGTAGGAGCCTCGAAAGCCCTACTCATGTAGGGTAAGTAAAATGTGGTGACACCAAGTGGTGTCATATGCCTTATGTAGGTCAAAAGAGACTGTGATGGTGTGTTGACATTTAGAAAAACCAGTCGATTACTGTTTCCAACCTAACCAAATGACAGTTGAGGATTGTCCCTCCCAGGGACCACCAAACTTATGAGGGGACAAAAGGCCCAGGGATTTGCGAACCCAGCATAAACTGTGGGTAACCATCCTTTCAAGCAGTTTGCAGAGCAAATTGGTGCAACTAACTGGTCAATCACTGGGTTTTTTCCTGGCATAAAGAATAGGAAATGATACTCTCATGCCAGCAGGAAGGGAAGACACCTTCAAGCCAAGTATGCATGAAGACACAGAGTAGATGCAGACTTTGAGTAACATTCAAGTGTTGTATCATCTGATTATCAATGTAATCGAGGCCTGGGGTCATACTGGAACAAGGAAAGTTTCTGAAGCAGCTCCCAGTCAGATTTTACCTATTATTATTTTTATTTACATGTCAAGTTCTGTAGGATAACATTGAGGAGCAAATCTCGAACGTCATGGACCATGTCACTACATGAAATTACAATGTAAAAATAATAAAAGAAAAAAATAAAATGTTTATGAACCCAAAAAAGTCAAGCCGTAAGTTTAAATAAACACAATCAACAATACAACAAGAATCAGCTTAATTTTTCAAGGAACTCCTCGACAGAATAGAAGGAGTGGCCCATGAGGAAACACTTCAATTTTGATATGACAGAGCATAGATTACTGTTAAGATTTTTGAATTCTTGTGGTAGCTTATTGAAAATGGATGCAGTAGTATACCTCACACCTTTCTGCACAAGAGTTATGGAAGTCCGATCCAAATGTAGGTTTGATTTCTGCCGAGTATTAACTGCATGAAAGCTGCTTATTCTTGGGAATAAGCTGATATTGTTAACAACAAATGTCAGTACAGAATATATATATTGAGAGGCCAATGACAAAATATCCAGACTAGTGAATAGGGGTCGACAAGAGGTTCGTGAACTTACACCACTTACTGCCTGAACCGCTCGTTTTTGAGCCAAAAATATACTTTTAGAATGGGAAAAGAGTTTCCCCAAAATATAATACCATATGACATAAGCAAATGAAAATAAGCAAAGTAGGCTAAATTTTGTGTTGAATGATCACTTACTTCAGATACCGTTCTGATAGTAGTAATGGCAGCATTAAGTCTTAGAATAAGATGCTGAATCTGGGATTTCCCCGAAAGTTTCCTACCTATCTGAACACCTAGAAATTTGAACGGTTCAGTTTCACTAATCATATGCTCATTCTGTGAAATTAAAATGTCGGGTTTTGTTGAATTGTGTGTTAGAAACTGTAAAAAATGAGTCTTACTGTGATTTAGCGTTAGTTTATTTTATACAAGCCATGAACTTATGTCTTGAATTGCATTATTTGAAACCAAGCCAATGTTGCACAAAACATCCTCTACTACCAAGCTACAGAGTCATCAGCAAACAGAAATATTTTAGAGTCACCCATAATACTAGAGCACATATCATTAATATAAATAAGGAATAGGAGTGGCCCCAACACTGATCCCTGGAGCACCCCACATTTTACTGTACCCCACTAAGACCCCACATCACAGACATTCTCAACACTGTGAATAATGACGTTTTGCTCTGTCTGTTGCTAAAGTAAGAGGTGAACAAATTGTGACCTACACCCTGTATTCTGCAATGGTCCAACTTCTGGAGCAATGTTTTGTGATCAACACAATCAAACGCCTTAGTTAAAAAAAAGAAATGCCTAGCATTCGAAACCTTTTCTTTAAACCATTCATTACCTCACACAGAAAAGGAAACATAGCATTTGCGTTGTTGAACTGAAAAATACGTGGACAAGGGAAAAAATCAGGTATTTTCCGGTTAAAAATACATTTTCTCCCGGAAGAAAATACACTTTTCCGTGTTAAGTGACAGAATACTTTCCCTCGGAATCGGAAAACTTATCAGTCCTTTTAATGGTCAAGTTTTTGTATGACGGCGCCCCTTTAGGGAACAAACCTCAGAAAAAAATGCGTTTCCGAAAGATATTTGATTTGCAGCAACATGTACGGTGCACATTTTTGTATTACGAATGTATATAATCGAATTCCACCAAACACAGGAAGTTAGTATCCGAAGCATTGAAGTCGAGAACACGCTGGGCTTTTGTAAGCCAATCATAGCTCATGTCAGCTAGCCGATGGTAGCAGATATTCATCGCGTTTACATGGGGCACCCAAAACTGGATTTCATACACCGATCTCCAAATACCGCTTCTGGCTGACATGTAAACACTTCAAAATCGGTTCTGTAAATCCGCTTCTGGTTGCGTGTTTTCCAATTCCGCAATCGATTTTCGCTCCCATGCAAATGCAGCTAGTATTGAAACGTGCTTGGGCTGTCAGGTTTTTGTTTTGTTTTTAAAAATTTGGGCTAATATGGACGAAGTGTCTTATTGTACAGTGAAGGGTAAGTAGAAATATTAGACTGAAGCTGTTTATACCTTGTCTAATGGAAGAGGAATAGAGATAGTGCCGACTAGCATAATCCGCTTCAGATAGCGAAAGACGGTTTCTAAATCCGGTTTTCGTCTTTCAGAAGATGTGTTGCGTGTAAACGTACCTTAGTGATTCAGAGCATAGATCTTGTCAGCCTACAGCAACATCACTGTGAAGTAGCGCGGACACACAAACAGGAAAAGTTAATGGTATAAATTAATGTACATAGTGTAGCTACAAATCATCAATCGCAATATTTTCTCGCGACCTATTAGAATTCGTTTCAGCAGTTGTCAGAAAGCGCCACAAAATGGCGTTACTCTGCGCAGCTACGATGACGTAGGTAGTCCGTGTGTTCATTACGTATATAGCATTAAGAGAACTGCCATAAACGAAACAGGACATCAGAGGATACCCCGAGAGCATGGGAATTTCGCAAACGATAATAAAATGCATAATTTGACTTAAATAGCACATTCGTCTGTCCACATTCACAAAGACGTATGCCTCAAGCTGATAGCAAACTTTTCAGTGTGGTTTTCGGGATGCAAATTTTTTTGGTGTACCAGTACCGTATTATTTCATATTTAGTTCTTTATTATGGCTTAATGTCATACGTCCCAAATGATAACAATGTGCTCTTGAAATTCCGCAATCATTTGACACTAGCCAATAGTGTTCCCAATAAATTGACTGCCTCTGAGGAAAGATTAACTAACGCCAATTTTTTTTTATCAAATCGACAAAAATAACTTCAGTGTTCTGCGAGGCAATTAATGCCCGGCTGCCAAAAACCTGGAAATAAAACAAAATCAGAAAACTTAAACTTAAGCTTTAGCCTTCCATAATTATGCGAATGTATTTTAATTCACTTTATAGCTCCCGGCCACAGAAATCCGTTTTCTTTTCATTTGACCCGAAATCAGTAAACGTAGACACGGTTAACGTGGAAACTACCTCTCATCCCACAACAAATCAGACTGCCCTGCCCATGTGCGAAACTGGCAGCTTGGGCGAGCAAAAAAAAAAAGTTTCCGGGTAGCATCTGGCTCCTTGTTGCTACTACTGGTACAACTCGTGTCTACTTACCTTGAGTACAGCCAATAGCCGCACGTGACTCAACTGTGTATACGCATAAGCCCGCTCGCAACTATTCGAATGAACCTATGAAAACAGTTGTGACGTCATGCCCCACGGAAGCAGTTTGTTGTTACGAATTATTGCATAGTCTTCGTCCTAAGGCCTTTGACATATTTTGCTGTTGGCAGACGCTTGTGTGTGTACTGTGTTTTATTACCGTAAATGGCGAATTTCTTTTGCAACTTAGGTTTTCTTTTTCTTCGTTTATGTTTGATTGCTGCAGCATTACATTGCAGTAACGGGCTAAAGTAAAATTCTTTGTTGGAGTATCAGTTCTTACCTGTCTAAACTACAAAAAAATTAACAGAAAACTAAAACAACGAGAAATCCTGGAATTCTAAAAAAATTCGTGTGTTTTTCCCGGTTTTCTCCCGGATGAAAAAATTCCCGGTTACCACTGTGGCAAGGCTGTTGGCCCTGAATAATTGCTAGTTTATTATAAATGAAATTGGTTCCCAGGCATTATAGAAGGTCAAATTGGAGTCACATTGTTATTTAGACAGTGTGAGGTCCGTGCAAAACATCATATGATATACATAGACCCACCTGACAACACTTGAGAAATTGTCAGGTAATCAGGTAGTAGCCTGAGAGAGAGAGAGAGAGAGAGAGAGAGAGAGACTGGTAGAAGCATAGCAAAAAGTTATATGAAACTAATATTTGGGAAGAAGTTAGTCCATGAACAATGTGGTTTGCTGCAATCATTCAAGTATGGAAAAGCTTGTGATGATGATGTGTGTTTGAAGGGAGAGAAACACTTAAATAGGTAAAAAGTGAGGAAAAAATTGGGACTTGGCTGCTAAAACTAGGTAAGCGCGTCAATGAGCTTAAAAGGGCATGACAGTTGTCGTAACACAATAAGTAAAAGAAAATAGAGAAAACTCGGGCAACATGTTGTACAAAAGGGTCTGAAGGTACAACAATGTGAGGGGGGAAGAAAGTAATTTGTGGTCACTTGGGAGGTGCCTGCCACAGCGGAGGCTCTCCCCCCTCCCCACAACTGCCCCTAACACTGGAAACAGAGGACTATTATAGGTTGGAGTAAAATCAGTTCTCCCTCAGGAAATGCAACACTTTGGTAGTGGCTGTTATGTCATCAGCAAGCATCTGAGGTACTGGGGTAGGCAAGCTGAGAGCGTGCCGCAAATCGGTCAGCAGAGTGCACTCAACATGAACACGCACTATCGTCAGTAAACTACCACAGCAGCAGTGACGAGGACCCTCATGATGAAGAAGGAAATTGTGGGTGAGCCTTCTGCGGCCTATGTGTAGTTGGCACAACACAACGGCATCTTTCCTGGAAAGATGTATACCACACCTTAGTGGACCCTTTAATCATTCTCAACTTGTTTTGGGTTGTAGTAGCCTGACATTCCAGTTCCTAGAAGTCATGTTGATCTCCTGTAGTTGTGTCTTTAGCTAGATGGTCGGCGAGTTCATTTCCTGGAATGCCTATGTGGTTTGGTGTCCAGATGAAGGTCACTGTCTTTCCAGAGCTGTAGAGGTCAGCTAGTAGATCCTGGATGTTTTTAAGCAACTCATGGAGTCACTACAGTTCAGAAAGTTTGTCGTGGCCTGGAATTTGATGTACCACAAAGCGTGAGAGATGGCAACCAACTCTGCAGTGTATATACTACAGGCACTCGACAGAGATTGGTTCTCATGTCTCCTTATATGTGCAAAAGCATAACTGACCCTGTCATTCACTTTCAATCCATCTGTGTAGATGCATACCAAATTAGAATAATTGTGGAGGATAGAGAGAAACAGGTATCGGAAAAGGGTAGGATCAGCATCCTTCTTGGGGCCACAAAAGAGGTCCATTCATATCATAACACAGGGTACAGCCTACAGGGTGTGTCAAGAGGGAGCCCTAGGAACACAGACTAACAAAGGCTGTTGGAGGTCCTTCAGCAGAATATCGAGTCGGATTCCAGCTGATCTACCCATTTTTGTGTGATGTGCAAACTGTCTGAACTGATGTTTGTGGAACAGAGTTGAGTGGTTGGTTGGTTGGTTTGGGGAAGGAGACCAGACAGCGAGGTCATCGGTCTCATCGGATTAGGGAAGGACAGGAAAGGAATTCGGCCGTGCCCTTTGAAAGGAACCATCCCGGCATTTGCCTAGAGCGATTTAGGGAAATCACAGAAAACCTAAATCAGGATGGCCGGGCGCGGGATTGAACCATCGTCCTTCCGAATGCGAGTCCAGTGTCTAACCACTGCGCCACCTCACTCGGTGAACAGAGTTGAGTGACCTAGGAGGGTCGGCATCTGACAGATTGTGCTTGAGTAACTTGCCAGAAGCAGCAGTGGGACATCGGCTTCTGCCAGGAGGCTGACAACAGGGCTCATATGGAAGACCCCCACTGCCAACCACATGCTAGTGTGGGGAACAGGGTCCAGCAAGCTCAGTATGGATGCTGCTGCTGACCCACAGGCAACACATCCATAGTACAAGCAGGATCAAATCAGCACTTTGCCCACAAGGAGTGACTACGAAAATGGAGAGCACTCAGCTTCTTCATGCAAGTTGCCTTGAGCCGGCAGCCAAGTAAGCTTGTTGTCAAATAAAACACCTAAGAATTGGAAAGTTTCAATGACTTCAATTGACTGGTTCAAATGTGTGTGAAATCTTATGGGACTTAACTGCTAAGGTCATCAGTCCCTAAGCTTACACACTACTTAACCTAAATTATGCTAAGGACAAACACACACACCCATGCCCGAGGGAGAACTCGAACCTCCGCTGGGACCAGCCGCACAGTCCATGACTGCAGCGCCTTAGACCGCTCGCCTAATCCCACATAGCCAGTTAACAAGAATGCACAAGTCATAATTTTTCAGAAGCAAACTGATAGTAATTATTCAGGGCCCAGCCATGGACTCTGCAGACAGCCCATGAAGCTGCTGCTCACTGGTGTGCAGTGATGCAGAGACATAGGTAAAGATAATCCATGTACAGTGACGAAGAGACTGTGGGGCCCACTGCATTTACAATACCACTGATGACAATAGTGAACAGAGCTATGCTCAGAACCGATCCCTGAGGGTCTCCAGTTTCCTGTATATATTGGGTGCTGACAGATGAACCAAAAAGCAGAGAGATAGGAAATTGTGGACAAAGATGGGTAAACTACCCCAGAAACCTCACTCATGCAGTGTAGATAGGATGTGGTGCCACAAGATGGTAAAAGAGGTAAAAGAACACATCAATCGAATATTGTTGGTACGTAAAAGCATTGCGCACTGCAGATTCCAAATGAACCAGGTGATCTGTGGTTGACCAGAAAGCCTGTAAGCCGCTTTGGAATCTCGATATATGCACTCCGGCATCAGGGCACAAAAAAATATGGCAGCTGACCATGTGTTCAAACAGCTTATGCAACCCATTCCTCAGAGAGATTGCCTTGTTGTTAGTTAAAATATGGGGGTCCTTTCCTGGTTCCATGATAGAAATAATAAGACCTTCCCACCATTGAGAGGTAAATACTCCCTGCTGCCAAATGTGATTAAAAAGCCTGAGGATATGTTTCATGCTGTTGGCATGAAGACATTTGAGCATTTGGTTGTGTATTTTGTCACGTCCAGCAGCCATATCTCGATGCTCTGCCAAAGCTCTGTGAAGCTTCCATTCACAAAAAGGGACAATGTATGATAGAGAACCATGTGCATAGTATGATATCACACAGCATTCAATAAAGTGTACCTGCATCAGGAAATAAGGATGGTAATTACTGCAAGTGGACATTTTAGCAAAGTGTGCCACAAAACCTTCAGCACGTACCACAGGATCAGTGCAGATGTTACAATTGACAAGGATGCCAGGAAACACTGTGGGTGGTGGTTGGCCACAAATGCAGAGAAGTTAGTCCATACTTGGGACAACAGGGTATAGGATCACAGAGTTGAGACATACTGCTCCAAAAAGTCCTGCTTCCTTTTCTTTATTAAAATTGTGCTTTCACATGGAGTCTCTTGAATGCTATTAAATTATTGATAGAGGGATGGCATGTGTGTCAGTGACGTGACCTGCAGCACCTCCTGATAGCTGTGGCTATATATTCCATCACTTGACAGGATGAGCTGCAGTTGTAGTGTATCGTTGCTGCTGCAGTATGAGTAATAGTATTGATAGTATCCTGTACCAATCTGTCAATATCTGTCACACTACAGACTGCAAAAGTGGCTATAGAGGAGAAAGCCTGCCAATTAGCTTTCGGATGCAAAAAATGTGGAGCATGTTCTAGAGGTCTGTGAGTGGAGGAGGACAGAATGATAGGAAAATGGTAGCTCTCATGGAGGTCACCATGGATGTACCACTGAATGAGGGGAAGATACTTGAGCTGCAAACTGTGAGATCAATAGCTGAGAACGTTCCGTGGGCCACACTGAAATGGGTCGCAGCTCCAGTGTTGAGTAGGCAGACGTCCAATTCTGAAAGGAGGTGTTTTAGTAGTCAGCCTCTGTGAGACATATTGCTGCCACCCCACAGAGGCTTATGGGCATTTAAGTCCCCCCAATAAGAGGAGGGGGCATGGAGACGTGCCATTAATTTGAACAGCTCATGATAATGGAAACATTCATCTGACAGGTAGACACTAACAGCTATGACCTCTAGGCAGTGGTAAGGGGCACCTGCTCACTGAAAATGTCAGCATATGAGGGTACAGATCCCACCGGGTGCTCTCGACATCAACACAACTGGTACAGTAGGTTTGAAGTTTTTCAGAGCAAGCAGGTATGTTGCCATAAGCCATGTTTCCTGAAGTGCTATGCCAACCATAGAGTAAGTAGCCATTAAATGACAGAGTCCAGTCAAATGGCAATACTAGCCATTACAGCTCCACTGAAGGAACATTAGAGTCAGGTCAGAGAAAGTGGTGAATGGAAAAGATGTGTGTGATTACTTGGCTTACCGGGTCATGGTCCACCTGATTGCATGATCTGTTGTCCATATGCATAGGCTTGACTGCTGCAGGGCAGGGGAGGAGAACATCTGAAGACTTAGAAAGTAGCTCATCGTTCAGCTTATCCTTCTGAGACTTTGATTTCTGTGGAGATTTCCCCATTTTATCTTCCAAGAGACAAGAGGGCTGTACTTTTATTCAGGCTGCAAACCTGTGGCTGCTGGTCCTTGTCCTGGGATGTGGCCACCTTGATAGGTGTCCTCATTCCTGATGCCAGAGGATGATTAGGCATCTCTGGCCGCATTGAAGATGTGGTAGTGACCAGTGCTAAAGGTATAGGGGACGGTGGAGCTCACGTTCCCTCCTCCAACTGTGAGGCAGGCCCTGGCATATGACCAGGACCCCAAGGTATCACATGAGCCCTTGTCGCCATGTGAAATGTGGACTGTGACATGACAGTCACAAAATTGGAGACCACATTAGTCGAATGAAGTCTTTCAAACTTGTTCATTGTAGCTTGTGAAAATAGGCAGTCAAGCATTTTATACCCTTGAATTTCCTTCTCCCTCTTAAACACTGAGCACTGCAGGGAACGAGGAGAGTGCGGTTCTGGACAGTTGACACATTGAGACGGTTAGTCACAAGGGCTGTCCTCGTGGGATGCCCATACACACACCCTACAGACAGCATCATCAGAACAGTGGGATGACATGTGTCCAACCATTTGGCACTTAAAACATCGCATCAGAGGAGGAAAGTAAGGCCTGGCATCACACCTGTAAGCCATGGTCTTAACCTTCTCTGATAAAATGTTGCAGTCGAATGCTAGCATAAAAGCTCCAGCTTCTGCTCTATTACCCTTGGGTATCTTCTGGATGTGGAAAACAAAATGGACTCCATGCCATACCAGCTTGGAATGCAGCTCTTCATCAATTTGTAGCATTAGGTCCCAATGGAAGATCGCATGTTGAATTCTATTGAGCTTGTTATGAGAAGAAATGGTGACTGGTGTATCTCCTAACTTGACACAGGCCTGAAGTGCCTGTGATTGGTTGGCTTGGGATGGTTTGATCAGCAAAGATCCATGTCCCATCTTCTCTATTGCTGCAGCCTCCCCAAACTGATATTTAGCCCAAACTTCAATAAAATTTGGAAAGTGGAGGTCAAGCCCAAAAAGGGGACAAGAATTTAAAATGCCAGACAAGATGAGGAGGAAAAAGCATTAAAAAAGTTAAAAGAGCAAAAATGTTCAAAAGTCTGTAGAACAATAACAAGACTAAGGTAAAGAGCTTGACCCAAACAAAAAAAGACTCCTATTAGTTGTCTCTTATTATAGGCAAGGAAGGGCTGCAGGTCTATTCTAGCCCCTGACACCACAGGGGGCAATATGAAAAGGAAAATTAATAGAATTTGCACCTTCAAAACAAAATTTGTTAAGCACTACCAACAAAAAAAAGTTTCCTTGTTATAAAGATAAAATGGCAACAATGATCAGATCTCACATGTTCAGTAACACCAATTGCCTCATTATACACTCAGATTTTTAATTCTTATAGTGGTACTGTTTGCTTTCATGAGAAAGTGAATGTACCAAACCAATCCTGCAGGTAGCAAAGTCCAGTCAGTAATTAGATTTCACACAAGACTGCAATATATTCTGAAAGTTTCAAGATAGAGATCTACTACTACAATTGAAGGATAAGTAAGAAAATGGAATACAATGTATTGAGGAGTAGCTTTGGAGGTTCACTGTAAGAAGTTTAGAAACTGTGCTACATCCAGTGTGACTGTTTACTGGATGCTAGGCTAAAGCATAGAAATTACCTCCTTACAGTCTGTGGCCTTTGAAATGAATTTTCAGAAATAAATGGCATGCACAGTGCATATGAAAATAGAGACTGCATATGTTTTCTGACAACATCCACATACAGTAAGCTTATTTTGTTTTACCCACTTAATCACTAGTGCTGAACCTAAGTGTGTATTTTAACACTTGCTCCTAGCAAGTGACAACATATTTAAATTTTGAATCAAGTTCTGAGCTATCACAATGCCTCCATCCTCTTTCATTATGTTCCTGCATTTCAATTATTCTGGTGAAGTACGGAAAATGAAGAGTTGAAAATTATAGTGGGATATTGGCTGGCATTCCAGTTAGGAAAATGTGATGCATACAATTTGGAAACTTTACAAAATTCTGTGAAAATCTATGTATTGGTATGAAATGCAATTTTCTCCTCATTTAAAACACTGTCCTTCCCTTCTGAAGTTCACATTATGTTATTCAACTAATACTTCAAATAAAAGCTAGATGTGACACCAGTTCCACCACACACACATGTATGAACCTATACGAATTCCGTAGGTCCAGGTGTGCTGACTTCAGTTTAAAATTTAGTGCTTTGTAGTACTATGCACAAGTATCTCTATGCCACCATTTTTCAGTTCAACTGACTGACTGTATGAACAGTAATTCAGGAATGAAAAGGAATGAGAAACATACTCAAAACTTCTGTGGTGATTTTGCATCCTTGAAGCACCAGCAAAATATGTTGAAACAGCCCCCTTTTTCATTTTACAGTCTACCCTTTTATTTTAGTGGAAGAAATTATACAGTCTACTAACCAGCCTGTTATAATTAACTGTGTTCCTGACACTGTGCTCAAGCAGCTCATAGGTATTACTTCTACATCTAAATTATTACTCTGCACATCATTAATTGTAATGTTTCTAGTTAGCAACAGATGACCAAATTCTCTCTTGAATAATGGATATCAGTAAAAAATTTCGTTTTCACTACTGATCAGGATGGGTTAGGATATTCAACTTTCAATCACTTCTAGATAAAGCTATACAATTCATCATTATTTACTGACTGGTAATTTTCCTTAAAAAGTAAATATAATCACACTGAGACCTCTATGATAACCTGAAAAGTTTCAGCATAAATTACACTAGCAGACTGCTCCAACACAGGTGGGTAAAGAATCTTATCAATATTTCTATCTTGTGGCTACAGAATGTGTGTTCCCCTTGTGTTCTTATCTCATAACAACTGATACGCAAACTTTCACTGATTTCTAACAAAAATATTGGAATACGGTTCCATCTGTATATCACAGTGAAAATTTTATTTAATTTGAGGTCCTATCAAAATGGAGAAAGATGGAAAGGCTGTGTCTAATCAGTATCACGAGGGCATTATTAGGGAAATATTTTTTTCCGATTGCTGTAGTAGTATCCTATTGACAGTTAACTTGTTCACAGAAGAGTGAAAAAGGTAGAACATAAGACACACTAAGAAATGTTTTATATAAAGGTATCACATAATAAATATGCAGTAATGCTTGGATGTATGCTAAATTACTTGCTTTATAATGACAAACTTGTGGTATACCTCAGCAAATCAAATCCACACACAGTCTGTTTGAATGCCAAACAAACTTTTCTTGATATCAGCTTCTCTGCATTGCTTAATATCACAGGATATCTAATTTCCTTTCCTTCACTGTCACGTTCAACTTTGCCATCCAAAGCTGGGGATTTACGTGCTTCTGCATGGGCATAGTCAGGGCCAACAGTATACACCTAAGTGAACAAAAAAGAAACAGTAATAATAAATCAATTCCTTTTCCACTATGCTACAGCAAAATGGCAAAATCTGTTTACAAATGTTATCTGTTAAAAGAACTTACTTAAAAGGCACAAGTGATGCTTCAATGCATGAAGTTAACTACATTCACAATTAAAATTCTGAACAGTGTAATCCGAGTACAATCATGGATGGATTGATCCCCTCATAACATAGCTCCAAATATAGGTAGACAAGGGTATGAAATGTCCTTTCTGTTCTCACTCATTCTTCAATAACCTTCATGACAACAGCAGATTACCATAAGGATTGACAAAATACACCTGATCATAATCTTGTTTCAAGTTATTCACAAAGTACTTGTAGCTAAATAGTTTTGGGTCATTTCTTTGGTGTATTATAATTATGTTGATCAACTTCTGTGCAACTTAAACAATATTACTAATAATAATAATAATAATAATAATAATAATAATAATAATAATAATAATCAGCAAAGGTTATCGAAGAAATGAATTCCAAACCAAATATGTTTTTTACACAAAAAAAATCTTCTACCATACACCGAGAGCAACCACAACCACCCTCATACACGGCTAGTTCCACATGGTTACTGAAGTCAGTGGGACATGTTTTGTTAGGTCACATTCAAGGTTCAGGAATGTAATTTAGAAAAAAAGTCATTAAACAAAGCACTCACACTAAATTTATGACGATGTACCATGAAAAAAAAATAGTTCACTCTTTCATCAAGGGATATTCTAACAAAGCAAGTGAACTGCTTATTTGTTTTGAAAAGCTGTAAAATCTGAAAAGGTAGATATCCAATACACTGCAATGCTGTAGGTACATTAAACATAATTGTTAAGCAATACAACTGCAATGCAAGATGTAGGTAACAGCCCAGTATCCTTTTTTCTGTTGTGGGAAACTGCCTAAGAAAACAAACCTCAGCTGGCCAACACACAGGCCCTCACAATTAATCTGCCACATGTATTCAGTTGGTTGGTTGATTTGTGGGAGGGAACCAAACAGTGAGGTAATCGGTCCCATCGGATTAGGGAAGGACATGGAAGAAAGTCTGCCATGCTGGCATTTAGCTAAAGCAATATAGGGAAAAAATTGAAACCTTAAATCAGGATGGCTGGATGCGGTTTGGAACCACCATCCTCCATAATGAGAGTCCGCCATGCTAACCACTGTGACACCTCGCTTGGTGATGTATTCAGTGCAGGGGCAACACACCTCCACAAACCCCAGACGTCGCATGCTAACATGTGAAGCTATACAGGCAGATTTGTTTTATTGAAGAATTAAAAACATTCACAAGAAGTAATAATGGAGATTATTCAGACTTGAACATTTTGCTAACATAATTTGCACAGTTAGCCTCATTCCTTGCCTACCATAAAGAACTTTGTAGTGCACTGATACTTTGCACGTTAGCATAGCCTTGCTGTACAGAAAGGTGTGATTCTTGTTGAAAATGACAGTGGACAGTCACGTGTGCTGATCCCAAAATGAATTGTTGCAGTTAGTGCATCAACACTGATCTTGGCAGCGTATGGACACCCAAATAGAACAGATGATGGCACAGTGTCACGCATGTGCAGTAAATCAGTCCACTCTACCACAAAAGTTCTCTGCTTGGCCTAAGTTGCAATCACCACCTTTCAGGAACGCTCGTTGGTTGATTATGAATGACTCGTGTAGCAAATTTCCTTTTGCTGTGCCAATGAACTCGACAATGTCACACAGCACAATTCAGGTGTTGTCCTCTATTTTTTTCCTCAAAGGTTTACCTGAAGTCATAGTGTCGGACAATGGTCCTCAGTTCTTGTCAAATGAATTTGGAACATTCTGTGAATGCAATGGCATACAGCATCTAACTAGTGCACCATTCCGTCCACGGTGAAATGGCAAAGCGGAACATTTTGTCAGAACCTTCAAGCAGCAGATAGCCAAACTTCACTCCGCACACACCAGGGATCAAGCATGGCAACTGTTTCTCACCTATCGTTCACACCCATGAGATGGACCATCACCGGCAGAATTGCTTCACGGCCACCACCATCGGACACTGCTCCACATGCTCCCCCTCCTCAGAATCCAGCACCAACGGAAAGCCACAAGTATCATTTTGCACCACATGATATTGCGTTTTACAGCAGCAGATGGTGAGTGCAAAGCAAGATCATCTGTTGACTTGGCCTTGCACGTGTCTCATCTCAGGTCCAGATGGCTTGCAGTGCCACAATCACAATCAAATTTGCCACTGTCATGTGCATGGTGATCCTTCTGTGTCTCTTCCCCAGATTCACAGTTCTTGAGAACACCATTGCCACAGCATCTGCCAGAGGGTGTCGTCACGATGCCTCAGGATGACCCCATGGAGACGAAACTTTTGCTCCCCCGCCTCCTCTTATTCTACCAATGGAGATGGACCCATCCACACCGCAACACCCGATGCCTTCTACATTTGGTTATTGGCCTCAGGAGGTGGACACGTACCCTTCTGGAAGTTTACCGGGGGAAGCTTCCACCAGAGTGAAGGCCAGATGGTGGGATACGACCGAAAGCTTAACATCCCCTGCAGCCACAGTTTCCGGTCCAGTGAAGTGTCCACACTCCTGCCTCCCCTGCCGTTGTCACGCTCTCTACATGACATTAGTCCCATCGCTTCAGGGGGGATGAATGTTCCGCCATAATGACAAGTGCCGGCACGACGACGAAGAACAGAAGAGCAGAGAGGGTTATGAGACTATGTCAGCCAGTAGCGTGGTCTCTAGGATGACACCAAGACAGGAATGGCATCTACATAAAGGAAATATAGGAGCTGCAGATAACATCAGGTTCAACTGTAATGTATATAATGGACAGTTTCAGAGCAATGGCTCTGTGGTGATAAAAAGCTGGTTCATATCTAGAAATATGCTGTCATTGCCTGAGCTGTTTCACAGGCTGGTCTGAACATTTTCTCTGTACATTCCAACATAGACTTTTGACCTATTATTTCTCTCTGAAAATGTCTTATACTAATTCAGCAGAATAGTTGGTGAAGTTCAAGAACTGTTGTCACAATCTCTTCAACAATATGATGGCACATTGCTACCACCATACAAAATGTCGTACATTTCTCAGGAAATGTGTCTGTACTCTTACCCTGTTCATTGGCATATGCCTGTCATTTTCTACAGTGATATTTCTCACTGTACCAGTTTTTTAAAAGATGCATATTCATTGACTGTACATCTTTAAGACAAATACCAATAAACCGATGGTCTTATACACTGTAGAAGTGTAAACTGTGTATAAGTGCCCTGTTTTCTACACGTTCTCTTCCTGGACTGGCTCCAAATGTGAAAAACTTTTTGTGCCACTCCACAGTACTATTTAATAAACTAATGGAGCTCAGTAGCAAGGCAGGGAGGTCAACTACCCTATACTCTTATGCTTCCTTGATTTTGTTTTTCATTGGGCTTCTTGTATGCCCTTTCCACCTTGGCATATCTATAGTGCTGAATATGGTCAACAACCACACTTCTGCGTTGCACCAATTGTCTGACAAGTGGCCTATCATTTCACACTTTCTTGATTAAGAGTCACCTGCAGTTTTGATATGTCTCACCTGCTTCTACATACAGTACCATTTGTCGTGGTGCCATGATTGTGAAACCAGCTGAAACATATCTGAGTGTGAATATCAGTTGTTGACATGAAGGTCTACTTTGTACGGATGGAATAAATAGCCTATCATCACTGAAAAGCTTTTAATGTGGGTAACATTCACTGTTGGATACCTTACAGACTTTACCAACAGAGCGCCTGATTTTGAATGGAATTCTAACCCTTCCAGCAGAGTTATCACTGAAGTGAAGCATTCTCAAAGGTAACAGCAAACACTGTCAGAACACAAATTCATAAACAACAGAGTAGTTCAACAGCACATATCTAGCTCAACGACTGTTAACTTGTCACAGCAAAGCAATAAAGTCTGCCAAACACTTCTCCTTCCACTACAACTGAATGTAAACCGATTCTTGCTTATCTGCCGTCATGTATGAATAAAGTCACATCATAAAATACAAATGTAAATGGATTTTTTAAAATCAACAAAACCTGTCACAAAAGCACGACCCTATCCCAAGAGCTTAACAGTCTATCTTTCAGTTTTGGAGAACTGTTAATTGCATCTGTACACACCCAGTTTCAGAGCAACAGCGACCTCGACATTCAATATGTAACAGGCAAAATTGTGTGAAAAAAACAATTCTGCAGGAAATTAGTCGGATCAGCATCATAATGTGTGACTGTTTCTAAAACAGAAAGAAATGTATACTGTGACAATCTCGCTTCTGTGTGTCCAAGCAACATGGCACAAAGGATAGTGCACAGGACTCTCTAGTGTGCGACAAATCAGGTTTCTTGTAGTTTCTGTAATATCAGGATAGCTCCTTTGAGAACAATATTGTCTATTTTGATCCCCATCCTCCCTCCCTATCCGAGTTCATCCCCCGTCTAATGATCTCGTCAATTGGATGTTGAATGTAACCCTTCTTCCTTACAAGAAAACAGTGTCTGTGAGGGTGGGAATATTCAGGGTGATTCCGTGATGATGTTACAAATTCCTGTGTATGACGGAGGAGGATAAATGTATCAATTTGAGATAAGAAACACAGGTCCACTAACAACCGAGTTGAAAGTTATAAGTGATAATTATTTTAACTCATATGACAGTGGACACATTCTACTGAGGTATTTGCTTCACATATTTTAGGAGGTAGTATGGACTAAAACAAGAAAGAAATATATAGTAAACATAGGCTCTAAAGAGCATACCATAAGAGCTATGAGCACTTGATCATTTTTGCTACAGAAAACACATCTCTTCTAACGAAGAAGTGCTCATAGTTTCTAAATTATATGTTTTAGAGACCATGTTTACTAGACAATTTTTTTCTTCTTTTGGTCCATACTGCTTCCTTTCAAAATATGGAAAGCAAACAGCTTGCAGTAGAAGACATCCACTGTCAGGCATATCAGAATGATTTTCACTTATTACTTTCTATTTGGTTATTTCTGGACCAGAGTCCCTTACCTCAAACTGATACATTTAACCTTCTCCCTGAAAGTTTGTATCATCATCAGAAGCAGAATGCGACCTAGAAACAGTGCTGAAGTATGTGCTTCGCCCTCCCACTCCCCCACTTCTGTTGAATGTCTAGGGCAGATGACTGTACCAAGTCCCATGTATGCAGTTTGTGCTTAAGGAGAAGAAAGACTGCAGAACACTTAGAGATACAGTAACTTCTGTTTTGGTAAGTTGGGCAGGTAAGAAGACTTGTTACCTTGTTAAGGATGATTAGGCTTTAATGTACCATAGACGATCTAGTCACTGCTGAAGGAGTAAATGGTCAACTGGACGAGGTTGGGAAAGAAACTGCCCATGTCTTGCTTCAAGGGAAACATTTATGCATTGTCTTACAGGGTGTATACGCGGCCAAGGAAAAATGTTCCCAGAGTTTTCTCCGGATTTCCCAATTAAAAATACACTTTCTCCCGGGTGAAAATACACTTTTTCTATGTTAAGTGACAGAATACTTTTCCTCGGAATTGTACAACTTATCGATCCATTGAATCGTTATGGTTTTATACGCCAGCGTAGAATTTCCCGGCACTTTACAAAACGAAACTTGGTGAAAAACAAACACGTTTTTGGAAAGATCTATGATGCGCAGCAACACGTACACTGCATATTTTCCTGTTACCAATTCCACCAAACACCTCAAGTTACTTTCCGAAGCATTGAAATCGATGCGCTTTTATAAGCCAGTCAAAGCTCATGTCATGTTATCTCGGCTGCCAACGGCGGTGGATATTCAGTGCATAAAACACGTGATGTAGTCAGCCAATAGCAAAATCACTGTCAAGTAGCACAGCTACACAAATAGGAAAAGTTAATGGTTTAAATTAATATTCATAGCGTTGCTACAAGAAAAGCATAGCTTTCACATATCATATTGGCCTCGACGATTAATCAACTTTAAAGAGAATCTAAGCTTTCAAACATAATGTTGATTTTTTTTAACGCGTGTTTCATTTTAAGATACGTCAAACAAATGTGCCAGTAAAATTTTTAATAGTGAAATACATGTCTGATCTTCTGGGCGAGATATTTTTCTAAATGGTCATCCTTAAAGAGTTTTATTTTTATTTTAATGAAAGTAAAGCGCTCAGTGATTTAAGAAATTCATTGTAAATTCTCCCACGTAGTTCATCTTGCGTAAAAGAAATTTACTTTGAAAGTAACACTTTTCAAACCACCATTTGCAATATTTTCCTGGGACCTTTTAGAAATAAGATTCGTTTCAGCAGTTGCCAGAGAGCGCCAGATAACGGGCGACAACCGCGCCTGCACAGCTACGAAGACGCAGGAAGCCCGTATGTACGTACGTGTAAAACATTCAAATATCTTACATTATGTTATAAAAGAAACAAGACATCAGAGGATACTCCCAGAGCAGCGGAATTTCGTGAACCATACTAAAATGCATGATTCGACTTAATGTGCAAACTCGTATGTCCAGATTCGGATGTAAATTTTCTTGGAGTACCGGAATGAATCACTTCGATTCAAATAAATGGACTGCCCTCAGCGGGGAAGATTAATAAAAGCCAAATTTCTTTAGCAAACGGACAAAAATTACTTCACTGTCCTGCAAGGCGAATAATGCTTGACTGTCAGAAAGGTGGAAATAAAATAAAATCTTAATTAATAACTTATTCTAGCCTTCCGTAATTACGTGAATGTATTTTAATTCACTTGATAGCTCCCGGCTACAGAAATCCGTCTTGTTTCCATTGAACATGAGATCAATAAACGAAGAGGAAACAGCAAAATCTCTAAACGTTAACACGGGTCACTTGCAGACTACCCACCTATGCACCACAACTCAGGCTGCACTGTGTATCAGTCCCGGATCTACGGTATTTCCGAACCGTGGCCATACTAGATAGTGACCCACACCCCATGTCTACTACGTTTGAGTTAAGACGCCAAAAAATGTTCATTTTGTAGCTCACATCTCTCTGAAGAGTCTCACACTTAAAATATATGTCTTCGAAGAAATTTAAGCCATGTTACTTGGTCCTGAGTGTTACAAGGTGCAGCGCCACGCCTCTTCACACAGCTTTCTTCTATCGCACGTCACTGTATTTCGTTCTGTCGAATTCAAACGTGTTTATTTTGTAATGGATGCCATCAAACTATACTTAGGACAGTGGAAATTAAAATGTCCCGTGGTGCCTCTACAGTTCCCAGTCGGCCGGTTTGACATACGGCCCCTCTTTAAAAAATTTAAAAAACTCGCAATTAATATGGTTCAAATGGCTCTGAGCACTATGGGACTCAACTGCTGTGGTCATTAGTCCCCTAGAACTTAGAACTACTTAAACCTAACTAACCTAAGGACATCACACACATCCATGCCCGAGGCAGGATTCGAACCTGCGACCGTAGCAGTCGCACGGTTCCGGACTGCGCGCCTAGAACCGCGAGACCACCGCGGCCGGCCGCAATTAATACTGGATGGGATTCTTCGTAACCAAGAGAACAAAAACTCCTCAGAAAATCAGCACCATTTATTGCCTATTAGCTAATAACTTTTGTGTGGTATGTTAAATATAGGATACATGAAACCAGTGACGACAAGAGACAAGCAAGACAGTGCACATTTCTTCACTTAAGTCCTAGCATTTTTTTCTCTCTAAACTTGCTGCAGCTTTACATGGCGTGCTTTTCTTTCTGGGAAAGAATCTATTACCTCATCAAAGTTCGTCAAACGCTTTGCTAAATGAAGAAACGAAATGTTGTCTAATACTGAAAAAGCTGTTAATACAAATAGTACCCAGGCCTGGTGTGATTTCTCAAGCTGATTACGTGTATTTTGTCACTGTCTGCTAGATAAAACGAAATAGGCCCGTCTGATATTGCAGCCATTGTAATACGCACCAAATAAACGAGACTGTTTTGGAACAAATGGTCATATAATTCACGAAGTACCAATATAAAATGCCAAAGCCTACTAGAAGCAAAAAGGTTTATTTTAGGAAATAGTTTCATATTTTATTCATAGGCGCCAGCGTGAGATCGAAAAGCAGTGGTACGAAATTTTTCTATAAATTTCGAATTGTCATATTCATCCATAATTTGTGTGATTTCCCCATTTCTTCTCCTTTCTCGTTCTAACAAACAATCTTGTCATCACTAATTCTGTAACTATTTCTGCCAGTGTCAAAATTATTCTCCGGTTAATTTCACTAACCCTGGCACAATTACCGGGTTAGTTATCTCGCGCTTATTCTCCGGTTAGGCAATATTACGTGTTCGTACAATGCGTTTTCCGCACTGCTCCCACAACAGAACTTACACGCCTGCTAGCCGGGACTGTACAACAGGCACTTAGTAGTTTAGCGGTCTGGCCAAAAACTTTGTGAAAATTTTATTTTCTTGGGTATACTGAGAAGATAACATGTAATCTTTCTTACCTGTTATTCGGGTTAATCGTTGATTTACACTCTAGTAATCTGAACCTATGGCTTTTGTTAGTAATTAGAACAACACTGTTCATTCACAAACTCAGTCAACAACACAAAGAAACAGCGATTGGCTTTCACCCGTTCGGTTTTATTCCGCTCAGCTCTCATAGCCCCGTCCCCTTTTGTTTGGAGGAAAGTTTATTTCTAGATGCCACAGGGATTCTCCTGGCAGAAACATCATGTAAAGTACGCAGGCATTCAAAACTCAATTTATGATACATTCAGAAATTAACTTAGAATGTGTTGAAAAATGTTCAAAAACCCAAGGATGCGCTAGATGCTAGGAGCTTTGTAAAAAAAGGTTTTTTCCTCAAGAATATTAGCTAATTTGCCCCCCCCCCCCCCTCGGCACCGAAACTGTGAAAAAGGCTTTTTCCCCTCATGAACCCGGCCACCCAAAAATTGCCGCTTGGTCCTGTTGCGCATGCGTGGATCTGGCAGCTTGTGTGCACCAGTAAACTTTTTCCTGGTAGGTAGCATCTGGCTGCTTGCTGCTACTGCTTATACAGCAACACTTCTGCAGCCAGAAGTGGGAAAAGGTACTTACTACTCATACGTGACTCAATTGCGCATGCGTGTGTTTTGTTGCTGTATATGGCGCATTTCCTTGGCAACTTCGTTTTATTTTTGTTTTTTTCTCTCTTTCATGTTTTATTGCTGCAGTATTATTCTGCAGTAGCAAGATACAGTAATATCATTTGTTAAAGTATTGGTTCTTACCAGTCAATGTTACAAAAATTTAACTGAAAACTAAACCAATGAAAAATACCCGGAATTCTAAAAAATTCCGGGGTTTATCCCGATTTTCTCCCGGATGAAAAAAATTCCCGGGTTTTTCCCAGATCTTCTGGTTGTCCCGGGTTGTCTACACCCTGAAGAATGTATCAGTTGATAGGGCACATTCTGAGACATCAAGCAATGACCAATTTAGTACTGGAGAAAGTGGGCCGGGAAGCAAAACCTGTAGAGGTAGCCCAAGAGATGAAGTATGTTGCAGTAGTCATTTGGAGATCAAGAGGTTTGCAGAAGATAAAGTAGCATGGGGAGCTGCATCAAATCAGTCTTCGGACTGAAGACCACAACAACAACAGCAACAACAACATTGTTAATCTGAAGATGTATTAACATCTAGACAAGTAACTTTTCCTTCAAGCCAGTGGAATAAGGGTTTTGTATATAATCTATTAAAACTCACCTTCACATCAGTGCCATCAGTTGGCATAAAGTCTTCATAAATGTATGAACCTGTCTTGCGGACTCTTGATTCTGCTGAGTATACACTGCTTCTGCTTCCAATCTACAAGGAAGTAATATTATTTTCTAGTTAGAGAAATTATTAAACCTGAAAATCTTAGAATTTAATATCCATCTTGAAAAATTAACTAAGTTTGAGATTTATTTATCTATTGCTATGTTTATATTTCAGTCCTCCTAAGCTCTCTGACAGTCACAAATTACTATTTTTAAGCTGTACATACTCCACTGTTTACAAAATGTCTCAGAAGAGAAAATGGATACTGCATACCTTTCTGAACAGTCTTTGACTTCCTCCCCCTGCTGAAGTTGGATAATATATATAAATATTATGATCCTCAGCAGAAACTGGCTTTTCAACAAATGGTTTATTGAAGATGATCCCATTAACTTCAACATGGTCTTCAGATTCCACAAGTTCATGATCTGGCAAGCAAGCACAAAGAGGAAATGTGAGACACAAGAAAAACACACTTTCATAGAATTAAATAGTTATTAGGGCACAAAAACAGTGAAAGACAGTTATAATTAAATTTTATGAAGTTAAAAATCAGTCTTACATTTTAAGGTGTACAGTGGTATTTCTCCATACCACTACTACCAAATTTTAACAAACAACACCCCTTCTGTCATAAAAAATGACGTGTTCAAAAATATGTCTTTAACTAATGATCCTATAACTTAACAGTAAAAGGGTTATGCTGAAATTGCTACAATAAAAGTAACTTACGTTTTGGATCAGGGGAATCTCTATCCAGGACAGCATAACGTGGTATTTCAATTCCTTCCTTTTCTAAAATGGAATATACCTTTCTCCGATCCTAAAAAAGAGAAGTTAAAATCTTGCTAATATACTCAATCATGTTTGAGGGGGAGGGCAGGTGTGAACATGTACCAAATTCTACAAAAAACTGAGTGGGCTTTATGCATATAATATGTAGATGATGCAGTGTCTGCAAAACTAAACGATGCTATGCATGGGCTTTTAAACATATTGCTCAAGCTGTGCAGGAGATGTTTGTAAAAATAAAATAATAGGGATCCAGCATTTTGGATGCTGGTATGCAGGATATCCAGGCTAAAATGGATGTTAATAGTCCACACACAGATAAAGATATAGAAACAAAGTAATCTGTCCAGTGATCATATGCAAAAAAGGTGGGAAATGCTCAACAAAGCCAGATGAAGTAACAGCCAGTAGGTCACCTGTGTAATGTCTGTCTTTGACAAAGAGTCAAATGGAGATTGCAACTGTGCACGCTGCAGTGTTATTACAAGTGTAGTGCTGTTGCACAATAAATGTGTAATGATAGTTGAACTGTTATCAGCACTTTCGTTTGACAAAACTACTTGCTCACAGTCCTTTGCCAGCATTTATTCACTGTTGAATGGATATGAATTCTAGTGTCATCTAAATGAACCACTGTCTGTGTCAGTATTGACACTATTTTTCCTTAAAGAGTCTACTGTAGTATGCTCTCTTTGTAATGACACCTTGTACTTCACATAAGATACTTATTGTAAGTGGCGGTCAAATAAGAAATAGACAGATGGAAAAAATAAGTAAACTATTTATTATTCAAAAATTAATTGCCATAACTGTTAATATATTTATCCCAATGCTAGACAAGCCAGTCAGGGCCTTCACAGGAAAATGCTTGCAGTCGGCTGCAGAACAACGATTTTACACACATGTGCGCACATTCATCTGAAGCAAATCAATGGCCAGAAATGTGTCTTATTTCTCATGGCCTACTATGTTTTAAACCCCTTGTAAAGACATTAAATAATTTTAACCATTAATCCTGCTATAATAGTATTTTTCAGCTTTTCTTATGATTATGAGCTCATCTTGACATCACAGTCATTTTCAAGCTATCTGCAAAACATATAAAATGTTGGTACATAATTTTTGTACGTTTTCATTAGTTATAAATTAAGTTATAATTTTTGCATTACAATTTGGAAGTACTTTGTCCTTTAAACATTGTTATCGCTGGTGCTGCCAAAATTTATTATATGTTAATAAGTTGATGGAGTTTTATTAACCTGCTATTGCTGAGCACTATTCTGAGGTGACTGCTTTTCTGAACTCTCCCTATTTCCTACTTTCCTACACCTCACCAGTCCTTTTCCTTCATCCCTCTTCCTTCCCCCTAAACCCTTCTACCAGAAGGAGGAGGATCAGGCTCCAAAAGGTTGCAAATTTCAGTATCTATATTGGTTTGTTCTCCTGCAACTGCTTGGTTAGGGCATTTTTGTATCCATCCAATTACATAATATTTTCAAAAATTGATTATTTCCATTGATGCATTACATGAAATAATGCTACTTTTTTCATAAGGCGCTCAAAATGCAATGTAAAAAATACCATTTACATTAAAATTTACCCTGAAATGTTTTGAAAATTAACTGAGAAATGTGACAAATGCCAAGATTAAGACTGTGACCTATCATTTTTACCTTTGTTAGTATGTGAACATCATTAACAGAACTGAGCAGTTCGAAAGCATCAAAGTACCTGACACTGTCAGTTGTTCTTTTTTAGTACTGATTTGACAATCATACGGCTACCCTGGACCTCTGAACTTAATAAAATAACTGAGACTGTAAATATAATTAGGTAGAATGAGATCTATTATCAGTTGTAGATTCACACAATGGAATCAAGTAGGTTGAGCACTACATAGCATGAATCATCATCACGTCTAAAGAACATGAGAACTATTCACAACATGCATAGCTCACAGTGTGAGTGTGCCGCTACAATTCATATGATAAGGCTGCAAATTTTATAACCAATAACATCACTAGAAATCAGCTACCAGTGGGAGGGTTACATGGAAAATCCTTATCTAAATATCTGTTTAGATTCATGTTCAAATGTACTGTTTAACAACATATTAGTATAAAATGTAAATGCTGGGAGAGCTTCTAGCTTCTAATGGTTACTACTAAAACCCGCCCAGTGAGCCACATGTTGGCACTCATTAAGAAGAACTGTCTTCGATATGGGACAGGCAGATGTTGTGTGGGCTTGGCTGTGTCACACAGCATTGTATATTAACCACAGAACACTAAAGGGGGGAAAGTTACATTGCTACTAAACCATCATGAAGTTTACTAATCCACATTTTATTCACAGGAAGTCCTAATTTATAGGTTATGCACTAGTTAATTACCATTATTAGATCTCCAATGGTATGTTACATACCAAATTCAGCACAAAATGTCCCGTTTTATATCCTATTCATCATCATCATCATCATCATCTTCATCTTCATCATCATTTAAGACCGATAATGCCTTTCAGCGTTCAGTCTGGAGCATAGCCCCCTTATAAAATGCCTCCATGATCCCCTATTCAGTGCTAACATTGGTGCCTCTTCTGATGTTAAACCTATTACTTCAAAATCATTCTTAACCGAATCCAGGTACCTTCTCCTTGGTCTTCCCTGACTACTCCTACCCTCTACTGCTGAACCCATGAGTCTCTTGGGTTACCTTGCTTCTCCCATGCGTGTAACATGACCCCACCATCTAAGCCTGTTCATTCTGACTGCTACATCTATAGAGTTCATTCCCAGTTTTTCTTTGATTTCCTTATTGTGCACACTCTCCTGTGATTGTTCCCATCTACTAATACCTGCAATCATCCTAACTACTTTCATATCCGTAATCTCAACCTTGTTGATAAGGTAACCTAAATCCACCCAGCTTTCGCTCCCATAGAACAAAGTTGGCCGAAAGATTGAATGGTGCACAGATAGCTTAGTCTTGGTACTGACTTTCTTCTTGCAGAAGAGAGTAGATCGTAGCTGAGCACTCACTGCATTAGCTTTGCTACACCTCGCTTCCAGTTCATTCACTATGTTGCCATCCTGTGAGAATATGCATCCTAAGTACTTGAAACCGTCCACCTGTTCTAACTTTGTTCCTCCTATTTGGCACTCAACCAGTTTATATTTCTTTCCCACTGACATTACTTTCGTTTTGGAGATACTAATCTTCATACCATAGTCCTTACATTTCTGATCTAGCTCTGAAATATTACTTTGCAAACTTTCAATCGAATCTGCCATCACAACTAAGTCATCCGCATATGCAAGACTGCTTATTTTGTGTTCACATATCTTGATCTCACCCAGCCAGTCTATTGTTTTCAACATATGATCCATAAATAATGTGAATAACGGTGGAGACAGGTTGCAGCCTTGTCTTACCCCTGAAACTACTCTGGAACCATGAACTCAATTTACCGTCAACTCTAACTGCTGCCCGACTATCCATGTAAAGACTTAATTGCTTGCAAAAGTTTGCCTCCTATTCCATAATCTCGTAGAACAGACAATAACTTCCTCCTAGGAACCCGGTCATATGCCTTTTCTAGATCTATAAAGCATAGATACAGTTCCCTGTTCCACTCATAACACTTCTCCATTATTTGCCGTAAGCTAAACATCTGGTCCTGACAACCTCTAAGAGGCCTAAACCCACACTGATTTTCATCCAATTGGTCTTCAACTAATACTCGCACTTTCCTTTCAACAATACCTGAGAAGATTTTACCCACAACGTTGATTAAAGAGATACCTCTGTAGTTGTTACAATCTTTTCTCTTTCCATGTTTAAAGATTGGTGTGATTACTGCTTTTGTCCAGTCTGATGGAACCTGTCCCAACTCCCAGGCCATTTCAATTATCCTGTGTAGCCATTTAAGACCTGACGTTCCACTGTATTTGATGAGTTCCGACTTAATTTCATCCACCCCAGCTGCTTTATTGCACTGCAATCTATTAACCATTTTCTCCACTTCCTCAAATGTGATCCTATTTCCATCATCATTCCTATCCCATTCTACCTCAAAATATGAAACATTGCTGATCGTATTTTCCCTCCTACATTGAGCAACTCTTCAAAATATTCCCTCCATCTGCCCAAGGCATCCACAGGATTCACCAGCAGTTTTCCTGACCTGCCCAAAATACTTGTCATTTCCTTCTTACCTCCCTTTCGAAGACTGCTAATTACACTCCAGAATGGTTTTCCAGCAGCTTGACCCATAGTCTCCAACCTGTTTCCAAAGTCTTCCCAAGATTTCTTCTTGGATGCTGCAATTATCTGTTTGGCTTTGTTTCTTTCTTCAACATAACTTTCTCTGTCAACCTGAGTTCCAGTATGTAGCCATTTTTGATACACCTTCTTTTTCCTTTTACAGGCTACCTTGACTGTGTCATTCCACCAAGCTGTTTGCTTCATCCTACTTTTACGCACTACTGTTCCAAGACATTCTTTAGTCACTTCTAGTACTGTGTCCTTGTACCTTGTCCATTCCTTTTCCAATGACTGTAATTGACTACATTCAACTAACTGGTACCTTTCTGAGATCGCTGTTATGTACTTGTGCCTGATTTCCTTATTCTGAAGCTTCTCCACTCTTATCCTCCTACATATGGACCTGACCTCCTGCACTTTCTGCCTCACAATCCCAATTTCACTACAGATTAAATAATGATCAGTGTCATCAAAGAATCCCCTGAATACACGTGTGTCCCTCACAGCCTTCCTGAATTCCTGATCTGTTATTATATAGTCAATGACAGATCTGGTTCCTCTGCCTTCCCAAGTATACCGGTGAATGTTCTTATGTTTAAAAAAAGGAGTTTGTGATTAATAAGCCCATACTGGCACAGAAATCCAAGAGTTGTTTCCTGTTCCTGTTGGCCTCCACATCCTCTCCAAATTTACCCATAACCTTTTCATACCCTTCTGTTCGACTTCCAATCCTGGCATTAAAATCACCCATGAGCAGAACATTGTCCTTGTCCTTTACTCTAAGAACTACATCACTGAGTGCCTCATAAAAACTATCCATCTTATCTTGATCTGTCCCTTCACAATGCGAATATACTGATACAATCCTAATTTTCTTGCTAGACACTGTCAAATCTATCCACATCAGTCGTTCGTTTACATACCTTATTGCAACTACGCTGGGTTCCATTTCTTTCCTGATGTAAAGCCCTACACCCCATTGTGCTATTCCTGCTTTGACTCCTGACAGGTAGACGTTGTATTCTCCCACTTCCTCTTCTTTCTCACCCCTTACCCGAATGTCACTAACAGCTGAAACATCCAGCCCCATCTTACTTGCAGCCTCTGCCAGCTCTAACTTCTTCCCAGAGTAGCCCCCATTGATATTAATAGCTCCCGATCTCATTACCATTTGTTTGCCAAGTCTTATCTTAGGAGTCCCTGGTTTGTCAGTTAGAGGTGGGACTCCAGGCATTTTGCTCTGATTGTTGCCAGCATCATATTTAAAGTATCGGGGAAGCAGGTTGCTAGCCTTACTTGCCCTGAGTCCCATTGAGTTTTACCCCTAATGGTTGAGGGACTAACCGGTGGATTTGGTAGTCTTTGCCGTATGAGCACAAAGGTGACCACGACTCAGAATATGTCCAAGATGCCCAGCCTTATTCCAAAGTAACTGGTATCCCGATTGTCGGGACCACTTACTTGGCCACTCATACGTTGCCCATGGTTCATGAACTAGGACATGACTACAGGAACCCACACCATGAACCACTTATATCTTATTGCAAACATACATTTTATGAGGGTTTAGCAATATAGGGTTAACAGAGTAATACCTTTAGTTTGATTTGTGAATCTGTTGTTCATGAATTTCCACTTCAAGTCACAGTAGCTAACAATGCATTGACAGCCTATGAATATTTCCCTTTAGCAATTCCAAGTCCAGTTAGCACTTATTTTCTCTAGATGACATCAGTGTAAGAACAATGTAGGCAAGCAAGAGAGATCACGATCACACGCAATGGTTGCACACTGAAATTTTTCAACCCAATGTAACCCTAACACAATTCCTCCTTCCCCACAAGCCATGACGTAGGTCTATTTTACTTAATCCCATGGCACTGTTCCACATGATAACTGAATGAATGAATGAATACAACATAAGTGAGAACAAAGCATAATCAATTTCCTAGTTAGCCTATCAATGTCTGAATCACACTCAAGTTTTCAAGTGGTACAACATGAACAGCCACCATTTCCTGTTTGAAATGGTTCAGCTAGTTCAAAAATCTGGAATATCCTACGTAAAAGTTAAATGTGGGCACAGAACTGGAAAGTATTTTCTTTCATAGTCTAGTAACACTTCATTTCTTGTCCAACTGCAACATTGTGACCCCAAGCATTTTACTCCATACAACACTCATAAGGATACTCAGTTTTACTGCTAAAATGAATTACAGTGACTCAGTCAGAAAGATAATCAACAGTCAAAGAAGATCAAATAACAGCCTGAAGTACAAATATATGCATCAAATCAAAACAAAACACGTGTGAACTGTTGCACGACAGAGCCAATAGATAAATGAACAGCTGCTCAATGAAAAATGTTTTATTGCATACACTGGTGTATGCTATAAAATATTGTTCATTCAGAAACTGTTGTGTGGTTTCCTGATTTAACAAAACAGACTTGTACAGTTGCAGTTGTACCACAAGAGGAACCCTTTGTTAATGTCCTTTCTCCTAGTAACAATATCCCAGTGACTGTCTCGGAACCACAGTTCAATTCAAGTGTTAAAGTGATCATGACTAACATTCCAATGTCAACAAGTGAAAGTTATAAAAAATAAGTTACATTTGATGTGCAAAAAAGTAAAATTTCAAAAATTAGATGTGAAAGTTGTAAAAAAAACAGCCACAAAATGTGTGCCTATAGTTGCAGACAGTCTTATGAGAGGTATGGCCAAAATTGTAAAACACAATTTTACCAATGCTGAAGTGTGTCGAATCATTACACATGGTGCTAAAATTCAAGAAATCATAGCAGCTATGATCCTGATAATGTAAAAATCATTTATGTGCTCTTAATAGGTGGTACTAACAGGATAGGTTGCAATGAAGATTATGATGTTATACAAACAATTGGGGAGAAATATGCAGCACTTCATCATTCCAACATATTTGTTATGAATATTTCAGACAGACATGATTTGATGACACAGTCCTCTATCAACGAGGCTCTCACATAAACAACATAAAAGTAACGAAGTCTTACAAGCTTTTTAATGTTACGTGTTGCAGAAGTAAGTAATTGCAGTTGGGAGTTGCTTACAAACCACAGGATGTGCACGAATAGGGCAGGAAAAATGATATTACGCACTCTTCCAAATGCAGCAATTATGGCAAAAAAAAACAAAGTAACTTCACAATCAGAGCCTATTCCCTTAAATGACTCCATAAATCTCATCATGCTAATTTACAGGCTCAAAATATCATACATGCAATAATTATGGATCAGTATCCAAAGAGGAACAAGAAAGAAGAAAGCAAATCCAACACTATTGGCAATCTGAATTGAAGCTAAAGGCATATGTGGGAACTCCACAACAACAATCAATGTCACTGGCAGTCAACCAAGACTGCGTGCATCTCAGACATACTGTTCGGCAAATGGTTTCAACCAGTGAAGTCATAGCTCTATTGTACTGATTTAATTATAATAGAGTGCATGCTCCTTCAGATGCAAGTTGTGTTATCGTACCTTCCACATCCCATGTCCTACCTCTATTAGAATACTACGTTGATGACCCATGATGACTGTGTTCGCATTTATTTCAGAACATCTATAGTTATTGCCCAGCTACAATGCTGCCATTGTCTCTCATTGTGCTGCGCATTTCATGCATCCTGAGAGCAGTTTTTGTGCTACTGTATCTGGCACTATACATAACATCCTCCATACACCTCAAGTTATCAAAAGTGATAATGACACACTTCACAACAGTGATCAAACCCTGAAAATTGGAGTGCTCTAAATAACCTACTCACCGATTTCACAACGGACTCCACTCTGCTCACAAACTGGGCTACTTTCACGCCACACCAATGTGACCAGTTGGAATCGCATTTGTTCGCTTTGGCTGAGGTGTCATGGATGCCATGCACAAATCCACTTGCTCTGTGCCTCATGCAGCCTACATCGTCTTCCAACTTTCCTGCTGCACATCACGTCTTTCCACATATTAAGTCAAAATGCACTGCTGTTCTTACTTTACACGTTACCACGGCAACCTACTGGACCAGGGACTCATCTTAAGCTGCCACCTTTTTGGACAGTTTAACTAGGCCTGTGGTTTGGCATTGTGGAGAACATATTTTCTGCATGCGACGTCATCCAAAGGCTGCTAAAGCTGCACTTCTCTACCATCTCACCCACACTCTGGAAGAACAGTTACACCACATAATTTCCAATGAAGATTTAAAGCACATGACTGTCAAAACTATGGCATTGGTTATGCACTAAAATAAATTTGCAACTTCATGCCCAACCACATATTATGGACATTAGGGGTTGTCGAGCCTCCCCTGCCAGTTCAACTGGTTACAGCTGCCAATGAGCAAAAGTTGCTCAACACAAACACGAAACTTGTGTAGAGATTATTTTCCATCATTCAACGATGTATTAATAGTGCAGACAACACTGGCATTGAGTGTGATTTGAAACCACAATGGGAGCACAACCAACCTCTTGCCTACAATGAGACAAGCTGATCTCTCCTAACCTCTCGCCTATTGTGATTCAAGCCGATCTCTCCAACTTCTCACTTACCACAAGCCGAGCCAATCTCACCCACACTCTGCCAACCCTGACGTCACCACGACTGTCCAGACTGATGACGTACACACCATCACAACAAACACCACCCCACCCACCAACTGTGCACTTCTACTGGTACCATACACGATTTTGTGAAAACGCTCGCAACTGTTGTCCACCATGCAACTACCGAAACTTGAGGCACGGTTCACAGGAGGTGCACTGAATTGCAGTGGATATCTATGCTGCCTAAACCCTTGGAATGATGATGTTGGCTCTCTCCTGCCTCACTCTAATCAAGAAGGAAAAAAAAAAAAAAACTCTTCATTCTCGATTGCATCAGTGGCCAATGCTTTCGTGTCGATTCTGGATTAGAAGTAAGTACTTCGCTGCCCTCTTCTCCATCCCCACAGCCTGTCTGCTCAGCCCCCTAACTTTTCAGGGCAAATGACTCAATAATCTGACTCTATGGACCTCAGACTTGCACGCTGGACCTGGGTTTTGATGACATCCATTGTTGCAAATGTTAGTGAGCCAGTACTTCGCAGAGACTTCCTTAGAAACTCCTGACTGGGTCCTGATCTGTATGGTGGTATTTTGACTCTTACTTCTAATGGGCGCACTGTCACAGATGTCACGAGCCATGCCCCCTCTGCGGGCCATAACAATGGAGCTGTCCACTTCACGAAACAGCTTCTGCCACTTAACCATGTACCTAACAGTGAAAAATCACTTTTTATGGCTTAGTGTGAAAAAGAATTGTAAGATCTGGAATTGTGTGTACGTTCTGGGACAGAATAGCAAGGTATTATGCCACACTCAGCCACCCCTAGGTCCCTTTCAAGTCCGAAAAGGACATTTTCAGAATATGCATGTCTATCTCCTGGGTCCACTACTTATCTCCAATAGCTATTGGTAGAGCCTGTCAGTGACCAACTGTATCACTTTATGGGTAGAAGCTGTATCGCTTTAGGACATTACAGCAGAATCCACAGACAAAGCATCAGATACCTCATGTCTATAAAATCAACCGAGGTCAGCAGTTTGAATTGGGTCTTTTCCTTGAGCTGTGCAATGTGGGTGACACCTGTCAATTTAGAACAGACTATCATCCACAGAGCAATGGGCTCACTGTGCAGTGGTATCACACCTTAAAAAGTCATATGTGCCACAGCGGAAGCTGGACAGAGGCACTGGTATGGGTACTCCTGAGAGTGTATATGGCCTACAAATGCAATGCTGGGGCATCAGTTGCCAAAATTTTGAACAGCAATGTACTCTCCCTGCCCACTGACTGCATTCCAAGAATCATCAACTATGCCTCCTGACTTGTCTGACTTTGTTTTGCAAGTAAACCGCCACATCTCCCACTTTTCTGTACCACCTTCCATTCCTCATTCTGCACCTAAGGCATTCCACCACAAGGCTCTAAAAGACTATGAAGTTGTGATGTTACACAATGGCACAATCCAACCAGCTTGGCAACCCCCATACTTAGGTGTGCAAGCATAAGGAATGGGAAATCTGTTTGCAGTTAGGTTTGTAGGGTAGTGCCTATCTCTTGTGAGACCATCAGTGTGGGAGGGATGATGACTGTCAAAATGCAGGTACGGTTGGTGATTAGTAGGTCTAATAGGGACAGATGTGTGAATGGGGCCATTAGACAAATAGATGTCAATGTCCAGGAAGGTGGCATGTTGTATTGAAGAGGGCCAGGAGAAGCGAATGAGAGAGAAAGTGTTGAGGATTTAGAGTAATGAAGGTAATGTGTCTTGGCCTTGAGTCCAGATCATGAAGATATCAGCAATGGGATTTTGAGAGGCTACGAAGGTTTCCTCTAGATGTCTAATGACTACCGAGGTCGCTGATATGGAGTACCTGGCAGTAGGTAGCCGCACAATCCACCCAATATGAAAAATTAATGTTTTTGCGGGGGTGTCCAGATACTTTTGATCATGTAGTATATCACACTAGAATTTCACAATGCTCTGAAGAACGTTACGCATACTGTTTGACATAAAACCTGGCTGGCCACTGTAGAGTCCAGGCCCATACAAATGACAACATGTTAAAAATAATGTGGCCACACTAATAATACCTCAAGCTCGGCTTTCTGCACAATCTGTCAACACTGTAGGCTGTGGCAGTTTTTGGAGGAAGTCTTGTCTTCTGTTGGAATTATTGTGCAATTTCCACACTCATAGTCTAGCAGTAAACTGCATGTCATCTTGAGGCAACACTCTGGCAGTCAAGACCACTCGTTGCCTACATTTTCATAGTGCCATTCATCATAATACTTAAGAAATCAGTGTAATGACAGTACAGCTACAATATACTTCACTTCTTGACACACCGGTTACAATAGCTCTGTCCAATAAAACATTTTTGCGGCAGATTTCTTGGCACACACTCTGCCTGCCAACAATGCATGCACCAGAGCTCACCTGCACCCCTTACCTGCAAACCTGTAGTGGCTGCGGCAGCAGTGCTGCACTCCCTCACCTTTTGTTGAAAGCACCAGCTACTGCTCATCACTCTGGATAGTATAAAATGCTTTGCTGTTATAGAGTGGTGCTCCACGATAAATGCCAATGATCTGCATTTCATGCTCGATAGTGATGGAGGCAACAGCCCATTTTCATGTGATGAGTATTGTATTACACTAATATGCAAGACATAGTATAGCTCAACATTAATAATTCGTTTGTGATCCAATCAGAATACTTCACTACATCATTTAATGTTGTTATTAATGCTTTATACATGGCCCAGCCACATTAATGTGACAACTGCCAACGTTCGACATCATTTACTTTAATTGAGCTGCTGTCACAACTGGGAGTCGAATCTTAATCCCCCCCCAGAGACATACAATGGCAGAAAAAAAAATCATAACACCAAAAAACAATTAATGTAGAGTAATGAAATTTTGGGAATACATTTGTCTATGTAACATATGTAAGTGATTAACATTGCAAGATCATAGGTTAATGTAAGTGTGAGATAAGTCACTGCAAATGTGAAATGTTGGTCCATTAATGACCTGTGTAACTGTCAGAATGTTGAACACAAGCATGCAAACAAGCAGGCATTGTGCTGCATAGGTGCTGGATGTTGGTTTGTGGGATAGAGCTCCCTATCTGTTGCATTTGGTTAGTCAATAGATAACAGAGGGACAGTCAATGCTGGTTGTGGATGATGCTGGAGTTGTCTTCTGATGATGTCCTATATGTGCTCCACTGGAAACAGATCTGGTGATCAAATAGCCCAATGCAACATGTCCACACACTGTACAACATGTTGGGTTACAACAGTGGTATTTGGGGGAGTGTTATCCTGTTGAAAAACACCCCTGGAATACTGTTCATGAATGGCAGCACAACAGGTCAACCCACCAGACAGACACATAAATTTGCAATCAGGGCACATGGGGTAACAACAACAGTGTTCCTGCTGTCATACAGAATTGTACCCCAGACCATAACTCCAAGTGTAGGTACAGTGTGTCTAGAATGCACACTGGGTGGTTGCAGGCCCTCAATTTGCCTCCTCCTAACCAACACATGGCCATCACTGGCACCAAAGCGGAACCAACTTTCATCAGAAAACACAAGCGACCCCAATCTCTCCTCCAATGAGCTCTCACCTGACACCACTGAAGTTGCAAATGACAATGGTTTGAGGTCAGTGGAATGCACACAACTGGGTGTCTGCCTCAGAGCTGACCTTGAAGCAACCAATGTATAACAGTTTGTTGTGTCACTATGGTGCCAACTGCTGCTCACATTGCTGTGTCAGATGCAGTATGATGTGCCCCAGCTATATACCAAACACAATAGTGTTCCCTCTCAGTAGTGCCACGTGGCCGTCCAGAGCCAGTCTTCTTGAGACTGTACATTCTTATGTCCACCACTGTCAGCAATCATGTATAGACGCTCAATTCCTGCCGAGGCTTTCTGCAGTATTGCAGAAGGAACTTCAAGCTTTTCATAGCCCTACTACATGACCTTATTCAAACCCAATGAGATGGCAATAATAGTGTCTTTGACACCTTAAAAGGCATTGTTGACTAACATCAACTCACCATGCCCAATCTCAAAAGTAACTAATGTCCACGACCGTTATTGTGTGTATTGAAAGCAAACCTGATTTTCACACTCACAGTGGTGTTACTAGCACCTCTCTTATGTGACTGGAATGAAGTTTTAAAAGACATCCTCTTTGAAATGTAGAAACGAGTCTACCAACTTTTGTTTGTTGCACAACTCCTTCTTGCTGTTGTGATTTTTTTCCCCATCAGTCTATGTGTCGTGGCAACCTTGCAGGAGATGTCATAGTTGTCTGCTTCACCAATACCAAATGAGATCACCAACAAAACAAAAGAAAGTTTCTGAAAAGATTTGAAGCAACTGTCGGTGACACAAATCTGAATTTTTTATCATCAAAATATCAAACAAAATGGGAGAAATATTGAAAGCAATGAAGAAAGTTGTTAGTATGCATTATCTGTGGCAGATCATGAGGTGGAAAATGTATCAAAATGCAGAACTGCACATTTGCCAATTTCTTATGTTTTGTTTGTGCTTCAACAGTCATACATTCAATTTTTTCTAGTGACTCCACAATCTGAGTTCTTATTCCATGGTATGGATGTATTAGTCTATTATCAATAATATCTGAATGTATTGGTGGTATTCCTAATATTCTAGTTGTGAATGACACAAGACCGGAAGTAGATACAGTCCACTCCCATCAGTATTTGGTATGATGTACACGAGCAGTATTTCTCGAAGAATGGAATGTTGGATGTTTTCCCAGACAGAATATACACATTTATCTAGCGTCTCATTTTCAGAGCAACAGGAAAAGCCCAATAAGGAAAGTCAACAATGGAAGACCGGTGATGCAGGCAGAACTGTGTAACAATTCCTGTTGATTTAACACTTAGATAACAGAGGAATTCAGGTCACTTTATATTACTCAACAATTGAAGCTATGGATAGCTACAAATTTGTGACCATGATCATGGTTTACCACTGCCTCAACTACTGGTTGTAATATTACAACTGTATATGGAAGACTACATACGATAACTTTGTTCTGCTGTTGTTTGAGTGAGTTATTGTGATTGATGAATTAGCATTTTTCTTGCTTATATTTACATAGCTACAGACTCTAACATGGTAATTCTGGATATAATCAAGTGCACATTTAATTTGTGACTTTTGATTTCAAATACAATTCATAAGCTATCTGGCAACCTGGATCCAGTACCTCATGGGAGCAGGAACAGAGGTCTGCTTTACCAACACCAAGTCACAGCACACACACCAAAAGTTGCTAGAAAGATTCAAAGGGACCATCAGCGGCGAGGATTTTGATTATTTACATCAGCTATGGGCAAAACACGAGTACGGAACATTACAGAAGCAAGGAATCGGCTACTTTTTAAAAAAAATCTTTCATTGCTTTTGTAATGTTCCCCCTGATGTTTTGTGAAAAATGTATGACCGTGTATAGTTGCATTTGCACATTGCCCACATATATAGTTTAATTTCTGTTTTAATGAACATAATTTTCAGATTCTTCTCTACTGAAACCTCAAATTGATTACTGCATGGCATCAATAATTAGTTAACTCTGTCCCTTCTTGTTTCCATCCTCACCAACATATTCGTGCATTCTCATGACAGTCACGATAATCTATTTGTATGCTGCACATGATTGCACACAGAGTTAAAGATTAATATTTCTATTCTTTAACCCCCTCCTCCCATGAACCATGGACCTTGCCGTTGGTGGGGAGGCTTGCGTGCCTCAGCGATACAGATAGCCGTGCCATAGGTGCAACCACAACAGAGGGGTATCTGTTGAGAGGCCAGACAAACGTGTGGTTCCTGAAGAGGGGCAGCAGCCTTTTCAGTAGTTGCCGGGGCAACAGTCTGGATGATTGACTGATCTGGCCTTGTAACAATAACCAAAACGGCCTTTCTGTGCTGGTACTACGAACAGCTGAAAGCAAGAGGAAACTGCGGCCATAATTTTTCCCGAGGGCGTGCAGCTTTACTGTATGATTAAATGATGATGGCGTCCTCTTGGGTAAACTATTCTGGAGGTAAAATAGTCCCCCATTCGGATCTCCGGGCGGGGACTACTCAAAAGGATGTCGTTATCAGGAGAAAGAAAACTGGTGTTCTACGGATCGGGGTGTGGAATGTCAGATCCCTTAATCGGGCAGGAAGGTTAGAAAATTTAAAAAGGGAAATGGATAGGGTAAAGTTAGATATAATGGGAACTAGTGAAGTTCAGTGGCAGGAGGAACAAGACTTCTGGTCAGGTGACTACAGGGTTATAAAAACAAAATCGAATAGGGGTAATGCAGGGGTAGGTTTATAATAATGAATAGGAAAATAGGAATGCGGGTAAGCTACTACAAACAGCATAGTGAACGCATTATTGTGGCCAAGATAGATACGAAGCCCACACCTACTACAGTAGTACAAGTTTATATGCAAACGAGCTCTGCAGATGACGAAGAAATTGAAGAAATGTATGATCAAATAAAAGAAATTATTCAGATAATGAAGGGAGATGAAAATTTATTAATCATGGGTGACTGGAATTCGGTAGTAGGAAATGGGAGAGAAGGAAACATAGTAGGTGAATATGGATTGGGGCTAAGAAATGAAAGAGGAAGCCGCCTGATAGAATTTTGCACAGAGCACAACTTAATCATAGCTAACACTTAGTTCAAGAATCATAAAAGAAGGCTGTATACATGGAAGAAGCCTGGAGATACTGACAGGTTTCAGATAGATTATATAATGGTACGAGATTTAGGAACCAGGTTTTAAATTGTAGGACATTTTCTAGGGGCAGATATGGAGTCTGACCACAATCTATTGGTTATGACCTGTACATTAAAACTGAAGAAACTGCAAAAAGGTGGGAATTTAAGAAGATGGGACCTGGTTAAACTAAAAGAACCAGAGGTTGTACAGAGTTTCAGGGATAGCATAAGGGAGCAATTCACAGGAATGGGGGAAAGAAGTACAGTAGAAGAAGAATGGGTAGCTTTGAGGGATGGAGTAGTGAAGGCAGCAGAGGATCAAGTAGGTAGAAAGACGAGGGCTAGTAGAAATCCTTGGGTAACAGAGGAGATATTGAATTTAATTGATGAAAGGAGAAAATATAAAAATTCAGTAAATGAAGCAGGCAAAAAGGAATACAAACGTCTCAAAAATGAGATCGACAGGAAGTGCAAAATGGCTAAGCAGGGATGGCTAGACAACAAATGTAAGGATGTAGAGGCAGATCTCACTAGGGGTAAGATAGATACTGCCTACAGGAAAATTAAAAGATCTTTGGGGAAAAGAGAACCACATGTATTCATATCAAGAGCTCAGATGGAAACCCAGTTCTAAGTAAAGAAGGGAAAGCAGAAAGGTGGAGGGAGTATATAGAGGGTCTATACAAGGACACTGTACTTGAGGACAATATTATGGAAATGGAAGAGGATGTAGATGAAGATGAAATGGGAGATACCATACTGTGTGAAGAGTTTGACAGAGCACTGAAAGACCCGAGTTGAAACAAGGCCCCCGGAGTAGATAACATTCTATTGGAACTACTGACAGCCTTGGGAGAGCCAGTCCTGACAAAACTCTACCATCTGGTGAGCAAGACGTATGAAACAGGCAAAATACCCTCAGACTTCAAGAAGAATATAATAATTCAAATCCCAAAGAAAGCAGGTGTTGACAGATGTGAAAATTACCGAACTATCAGTTTAATAAGTCACAGCTGAAAAATACTTACGCGAATTCTTTACAGACGAATGGAAAAACTAGTAGAAGCCGACCTCGGGGAAGATCAGTTTGGATTCTGTAGAAATGTTGGAACACGTGAGGCAATACTGACCCTACGACTTATCTTAGAAGCTAGATTAAGGAAAGGCAAACCTACATTTCTAGCATTTGTAGACTTAGAGAAAGCTTTTGACAATGTTGACTGGAATACTCTCTTTCAAATTCTGAAGGTGGCAGGGGTAAAATACAGGGAGTGAAAGGCTATTTCCAATTTGTACAGAAACCAGATAAGAGTTGAGGGACATGAAAGGGAAGCAGTGGTTGGGAAGGGAGTGAGACAGGGTTGTAGTCTCTCCCCGATGTTATTCAATCTGTATATTGAGCAAGCAGTGAAGGAAACAAAAGAAAAATTTGGAGTAGGTATTAAAATCCACGGAGTACAAATAAAAACTTTGAGGTTCGCCGATGACATTGTAATTCTGCCAGAGACGGCAAAGGACTTGGAAGAGCAGTTGAACGGAATGGATAGTGTCTTGAAAGGAGGATATAAGATGAACATCAACAAAAGCAAAACAAGGATAATGGAATGTAGTCGAATTAAGTCGAGTGATGCTGAGGGAATTAGATTAGGAAATGAGACACTTAAAGTAGTAAAGGAGTTTTGCTATTTGGGGAGCAAAATAACTGATTATGTTCGAAGTAGAGAGGATATAAAATGTAGACTGGCAATGGCAAGGAAAATCGTTTCTGAAGAAGAGAAATTTGTTAACATCGAGTATAGATTTAAGTGTCAGGAAGTCATTTCTGAAAGTATTTGTATGGAGTGTAGCCATGTATGGAAGTGAAACATGGACGATAAATAGTTTGGACAAGAATAGAATAGAAGCTTTTGAAATGTGGTGCTACAGAAGAATGCTGAAGATTAGATGGGTAGATCACATAACTAATGAGGAAGTATTGAATAGGATTGGGGAGAAGAGAAGTTTGTGGCACAACTTGACCAGAAGGAGGGATCTGTTGGTAGGACATGTTCTGAGGCATCAAGGGATCACCAATTTAATATTGGAGGGCAGCGTGGAGGGTAAAAACCATAGAGGGAGACCAAGAGATGACTACACCAAGCAGATTCAGAAGGATGTAGGTAGTAGTAGGTACTGGGAGATGAAGAAGCTTGCACACGATAGAGTAGCATGGAGAGCTGCATCAAACCAGTCTCAGGACTGAAGACCACAACAACAACAATATTTACCCCATTCCCTTGAATGGCACAAAGTGCACATACTATATTTATAGATTTATTTATTCCTATTCAAGAATTCATCTATGGTATAGAAGGAGTTGTCAAGGAGATATGATTTCAATTTATTTTTGAAGCTATTACTGCTGTCTGTCAGACACCTTATTTCATCTGGCAATTTTTAAAGCAGCATATTTTACCCCTTTGGTTTGGTTTGGTTTGTGGGGGGTTAAAGGGACCAGACTACTTATTTGAATGTCACTGTTGTTTTTAAACCGGTCCATGTTGTTGAGATTTTACCCCTTTCTGTGCCAAAGATAGGTTGAGCAAAGGATAGTGTAGGTCTTTCTTTTTTCTGGTATAATAATCATGAATGTCATTGTTGTTTTTAAACCGGTCCATGTTGTTGAGAACAAATTTCATTAGTGAGTAGATGTATTGTGAGGCTGTTGTAAGAATTCCCAATCTTTAAAAATATGCCTATAAGATGTGTGACTATGAACCCCACACATTTTTCTAACCACTTTCTTTTTGTCTAAATGTTGAGTTACCCCAAAATATTATTCCGTATGACATCAGAGAGTGAAAGTATGCAAAGTATGTTAGCTTACTAATTTCTATATTCTCAAAATTGGCAATTATTCTGATCGCATAAGTTGCTGAACCTATTCGCTTTAGGCAGTCGCTTTAGCAGTTACTGCGGCTTGATGAAAACATACAAATTCCTGACAATAAATCAGTTCTAAAAAGCAGAGAAATGAGATATAAAGCATTAAGAACACATGGTTCAGTTGCATTAATGTGACCACCACCTATGTCCCACATCAACATGGAGTAACCAATCACAGATAGCCACTGGCAGCACTAACACTGAAGAATGCATAAAATGTGTCCAGGGGATACATGGAGAACAGTGCAGTCGTTGTTGTAGTGGAGAAATGGAGTAACTTATCTGGCGTCAAAAGGGCAGGGCATGTTCACTGGCTTTCGGGCCAAGGGTGGAAACATTTCCGAAATGGCTAAGTTTGTAAACTGTTTGCGTACCACCGTGGTGAAAGTATACCATGCATGGCAAAAGATGCTATCCAAAACTGGCACTGCAGCAACTGTGGTGCACCACTGATTGTAGATGACATGGTGAACGACAGTTACAGAGTTGTGTACAGGTGAATAAACATTCAGCTGCCAAGCAACTGACCACCCACATAGACAAAGAGGGCTATCAACAGTTTCTCCTCAATGACTGTTTCATGAACATTGCCGGCTATGGGCCTCCGCAACACATGCCTAGTTCACGCACCCATGATGACTGCTGTTTATTGATGATGAATGCTGGAATTTCAGATGAATCACAATTTATGCTCCATCAGACAGATGGCCATTAGCAAGTACAGTGTGAAACATCTAAAAGCAAACACCATGCAACAATTGTCGAAAGGGTCCACACCAGATGAGGGAGAATTATGGTCTGGGGAATGGCATTCCCTTGGTGCTCTCATCATTCTGGAAGGCATAATGGAACAACAATGGGAACCATGTGCATCACAACATGCAATTTGTTTTTCCTCAGCATTATAGCATCTACCAGGAGGACAAGGCAAAGTGTCACACAGCTTGCTGTGTATGTACGTGGTTCAAAGAGCACCAGAATGAGTCTACTGTACTCCCCAGGCCACCATACTCCCGGTATTAAAACCCAAATGGGAGTCTCTGTGACAAACGTGATCAGACTGTTCGTGTCTTAGAACATCAACTGAAAAACTAGCACTGGGACCAGCATTGCACCATATTCCTGTTGGTACCTTCCAGAACCTCACTGACATTTCCTGCACATCTTACACCAGTCTGCACTCCAAAACATGATTATTCAGGCTTTTGACTGGTGGTCACATTAATGTGACTGGATGTTGTAACATAAAAAATGTAGTGAGGTATTCTGATTGGATCACTAACTACAGCGATGTGAAAATTAAAGCAACAAACCGAAATTTTGCAAAGTTGCATTTTATTTTGCCACAAAACAGTATAATCATGTGATAGTATAGTAGACACAATATAAAAAAAATACAGAGTGTAAACAACTGCAACATGCAAAAGATATTGCCTGTTTTCTTCCAACTTAATGGATTTACACACACATTCCGACAACTGCTTAATGCGCACAGTGGCCGTGCGGTTCTAGGCACTGCAGTTCGGAACTGCGCGACTGCTACGGTCGCAGGTTTGAATCCTGCCTCGGGCATGGATGTGTGTGATGTCCTTTGGTCAGTTAGGTTTAAGAAGTTCTAAGTTTTAGGGGACTGATGACCTCAGATGTTAAGAGAGCTCAGAGCCATTTGAACCATTTCTTTCAAGCACTCCTACTAACCTCATTCCTTCATTCAATAAAGCAGGCCAGGAAACAAAACGCATTACAGAGGAAGAAGCGGAGGGACAGTATGGTGGGGAGAGAAGCGGGTGGCCAGCTTGCTCCTGTGTGCACGCAGATTACCTGTTAACTGCACATGTGCAAGTGCATCGCACACGTGCAGGATTCCTGCCCGCCCCTGCTCTATGTTATTCAAATGGGGAGAGTAAGAAGGCCATGCCATGCATGCAAATATATCTCATTTCCAAGAAACCATCAACCAAACATGCTCTATGAGGTCAAGCATTATCGTCCAGCAATATGAAGTCCGGACCCACATGACCTCACAACCACACATGAAGTCCCGAGATCTTGTTACCTGATAGCAGTTAAACCTTGTCAATTTAACCATACAATATCATGAAGAGGGGTGTGAGAGGTCAACATAGTCCCTGTCCACACCATTAGGAATCATCCTCAATATCACTCATTCCATAATGGTTGGGTCCAAAAATCATGTTCCACATTCTCTCCAGATGTGAAGCCATCAAGAATCACTGTCCAGCCTAAGTCAGGACTCATCTGTGAAAAGAACATTGGCCCATTATTTGACGGTCCAGGTGTCACGTTGGCGATTCCACTCTAGACGTTCCCTCCTGTGAAGACGCATTGAAGGTACACATACAGCAGGTCTCCAACAATAAAGGCCACTTTGATGAAGCCTTCTGTACACTGTTTGTCTCACTACAACATGTCCAGTGGATGCTGCAAGGTCAGATGCCAGTTGCCATGCAGTAATAAGTCAGTATTGACATGCCCTTATAGCCAAATAACAGTTCTCTCTTATTGATGTTACACATGGCCAGCCCTGCCCTGGTCTTTGGAATACAGTTTTGATCTGAATAAACTGTGACCACATCTGAAAAAACAACAGAACAATTCATAATAAGCCATCGGGCCACATCAGTTTGCGACTGTTCTGCTTCCATTCTTCCCATGGCACTCCACCACAAAGAACCTGGTAGGCATCTTCTCGGTGCCATATTGGACCTTCTGTGACTGTGTACACAATGACTGCAGATGTCAGACTACCTGGAAAGGACCATCCCATTTGACAGTAGCCATGACGTCATCGTTGGTGTGGTTGTCCGTTGACCAGAATTCCATCTTCCGTGCAGGAGACAATCGTATGGACATCTGTTGACAGTTTGTATGTTCGTATCGTGAATTAGACTCAGAACAGGGTAATAGTGGTTTGCTGCTTTAATTTTGGACACCAGAGTATATAATTAATTTTGAACCATACTCCTGTCTTACACATTAGTGTAATACAATATTCATCATATTATAACAGATTGGCTGCCTCTGTTACTATTGAGTTCAAAATACAAATCATCGACATTTTTTTGTGGAGGCTCCCTCAACAACAGTAATGCATTTTATAATATCCAGAGTGATGAGTGGTAGCAGGTGCTTTTGACAAAGGTCTGCAGTGCAGCCACTACCAGTTCCCAGCTAACGGGCTTTGGTGAGTTCTCGTGCATGTAACACAGGCAGATAGTCTGCCAAGAAAACTGTCAAAACAAAAAGTTATTGGATGGAACTGTTATTACTGGTGTGTCAGAAAGTGAAGTGGTTTGTGGTTGTGCTATTATTACACTCAAGATTTCAGTATTCAGATGGAAGGCACTATAAAAATTTAGACAATGATCTGTCTCAACTGGCATACACTGTTTTCAAACAACACGTGATTTTACTACTACACCATGGACACTGAAATCACACAACAGCTCCAATAGAAGACAAGACTTCCCCCTGAAACTGCCACATCCTACAATGTTGCCAGATTGTGCTGATAGCCAGAGAGCACTATCAGTGTGGCCATATATTAGTCCCATGTCGCAATCAGCAAGGACACAGACAATGTGGCAGCTTGCCAGGTTTTATGTCAAAGAGTGTACATCTCATTTCTCTCCATCAATGATGAACCAGTTGGCAACAGTACGGAAACAAAATTGATAGGATTATGGCTGCAAAACACTGTAAAATGAAATAAGCGTATACTATATGTTACATAAAACTGAGATGATCTGCTACCTACTTTGCCCACTAAAATTCTACTGTACTGAGAAAACAGAAAGAGTACATATCATGTCTACTTTCATTCTCACCTCCAACATGAGGACGCATTATGGGCACACTCTAAAGCAGCACATTCGAAATGTAAAAAAGGACCATTAAAATCGTATCTGGATGCAAACTTGGAGACTCCTGTAAAGCATTATCAAAGATCTCTGGTAAACGAACAGTATGAGACTGGAATAGAAAGGAGAACCAACAGAGGTACTCAAGGCACCCTCCACCACACACCCTCAGGTGGCTTGTGGAGTATGGATGTAGATGTAGATGTAGACATTTCTCCTTTATCACATATTTACATTATGGAAACTTTAAAATAAATAAAATCTCTATGGACAGTAGTTTGCAAACAAACTGTGATATTCACTATCACATTACCGAGATAGAACAAAACCTTGCAAACGAACCAAATCAGAACACTGGTGTTCTAAAATGATACTTTCCACATGGGAGTTGAAGTTATTATAAACTTCCCAAAACAGAAGACAAATAATCAGGTAAAAACCTTTGGACAATCTTTGAAGTCATATTTACAGCATCACTGCCTTTACTCCATTAAAGCATATTTAAATGCTAGTAGCATATTATTTATAATTTTTAATATGTATGCACAGAAATCATGTTCACCTGTAAACATATAAATTGACTTGGCCTGTCCCTTATTTATAAGCTGTTTTTGTAGCCTACAGGACCAATAAAATTGCAACATAATACAAAGGTTCTTTGAATGGCAAGCTCACACAGCTGCAGTTATACATCCAGTTTTGATAGATATTCCTGTTCACATCCTACAAAGTTAAACATGTCACTGCTACAGAGGTACATAATACATCACTGTCAATGAGTCATTAATCTGAAAACTGGTTTTGGCAAATAAACATTTCTAGTGCAATTCATGGTGTATAGAAGATATACTTTGAATTCAAGTTAAACACCAGAGTTATGTCAAATATTTTGTCAAAGAGTGAGAAGCTGCAGAGATGTAATAAAAAAGAAATGATCAATGAAGAGTTCTCAGGTTCCTTGGCAAGAGAGGAGAACTGATAACTGTTCAGTTAACATTAAAAGACTGGAGAGGTTTAATTGTCATTCTGTCCATGCGAAACGTCAGAAGTCTTTGTCACTCCTACACAATGGGAAATTCTCCTCCAAGAGGAAAAAACAAATATTGTTAAACAAACTCAACAAAAAATTATAGAAAATTGCAGTGACTCACCTGTATATCATATTGCATATGCAGATTATTAATTATAAAGGGTTTTACTAAATTAGCATACTGAATAGCCTTATCCAATGGAAAACCCTTCGAATGAAAGGAAATAAGACAGTCACACTTTGGCCAAAGTTCCACAGATGTCTGTAAGAAAGAAAGAAAGAACAAGAAAGCATAATTAGCACAGTTTCAGCCTTCACAATAAAGATCATCATAAATAAATAACAGCATTGGAAAACAAAAGCATGCACTTCTTGCAAAAAAAAAAGAAAAAAGAAAAAGAAAAAAAAACCAGCATGTTAACACACTGGTAGATATCAAATGACTGCATCAGACAAACATACAGCCACGGCTTAAAAAATCACATTTCCTTCACGTTTTAGTTCCGCTTAACATTCAGTGTCAACACACTAAATATTTCCCCATGTTAAATTGGCATTACTGTTTACTTTTGCTATCTTTTACTTTTACTATCTGACACTGTTGTCAATAATTAGTTTAGACATAGATGTCCCCAAATGAAGTTTTCCCCTCCATTGACACCATGCTACTAGCTCACATAGCATAAACTAAAACAAGAATAAAAATTTGACTGCAAGTTGACTACCATTGACATATGATAAAATATGCTGATAATAGTAACTATATGCACAATACATTTAAATTTTCTGCAGCAGCAATGACAACATAATCAACAAGCATTACTAATTGTGTAAATTGAAGGTGGATGGGGGATAAAGGAAAGGAAAAGGAAGGAACTAATGATATCAGCTGCATTGAGACTTAATGCGGAATCAGCAGCAACAAGTGAAAATGTGTCACACTGGGACTTAAAACAAGGATCTCCTGCTTACTAGCACTGTGCCATCTGGCCACAGTGTTTATCACAAATTTGTGGACTATCTTTGCATGCTCCCTGGCCAACTCACATTCCCACCTAGTGCCGCCTATCCACAGTCCCCACCCATGCTTGTTAATTTTAGATTCCCACTGGAGGTTGAACATAAATGTGCATCTGCACTGTAGGTCATGAATTCATTGCCCATTGTTGAAAATCAGTTACAAGAATATGTGGTGTTGGACATGTCTGAAAGAACAGACACCACACATTCATATAATTGTATTACTAAAGTGAAGTATTTTTAATTCGTGTCATGAGAATGCATACATCATTCCACTTCATGTCTTTGAGCAGTGTTCTATCATAGTTTTGGGCCTACTGAATATTCTCTCGAATTTAGACTTAATAGATTTTATATTTTGTTCAGTATCAATATTTAACAACAGGAACTGTATGTCATGATCTGAGAGGTTTTGTAATATTATCTGTTCATTAGAGATTTTTCTATGTTTGTTTTGATTTAGTGTGCAGGGTCATGTGCACCCATGTCAGAACTGTAGGAAACAAAGACAAAAGAGGAGTTAGTTAAAAATGACTACATGTCAATACCAATCGAAGGAAGGAAAGTCAGCTAGAAACAAGGACATGGAGAAAGGTCTATAAAATATACTATACAGAAACTGAGGTCCCAAACTAAAAATTATATGTCCTTCGCCATATTGTTATGATGGATAAAAAGAAAAACGTGATTGACAGCCCATTCACCATTCGCTAAAACGGCCGGTAACTCAGACGGCAAACACAAATGAGAATGTAAGAGGTTAAAAAAAGTGTATTCCATCAGTAAAAGATGAACCACGATAGGTTGACTGCAATGAGCAGAAAGTGGTGGGGGAACATCACTTAACAAATGGCGATAGCTAAAAAGACAGTGCCCAATACGCAACCTAGCTAAAATTATCTCTTTATAGCAAGAGGGCCAAAAGGTGGTCGTAAAAGCTGCTGAGAGAGGCTTAATTCCTCGCAGCTTGTTCCCATGAAGGGAGGACCAGTGATGATGCCAAAGTGATACAGAGATAATCAGAGGGAAAGGAAGAACTAACGGGCTGAGGTACGATGACAACAGCCTTGGCAGTTGCATCAGCACCCTTGTTTCCTGTCGGACTGATGTGACCAGGAACCCACATAAACATCACAGTGGCTCCATCAAGATTAAGCACGCAACAGATTTCCTGGAACCGTTGCATTAAGGGATGGATGGTGTACAGCACACAGAGGCTTTGAAGGGCATTGAGAGAGTCGGGGCAGATGATGCAATTGAAAAGCCTGTTTTGACGGATGTACAGCATGGCCCGCTACAGGGTGAAGAGCTGTGTCCCATAAGCCGATACTCAAAAACGTCAGTGTCAATGATGAAGGCACACCCAAAATGACAGTCAGGCTGAGAGCCATCAGTGTACACAAAGGTACTATCTCGAAGTTTCATGTGAAGGTCGTGAAACGTACGGTGATAGAGTAAAGCTAGAGTAGTGTCCTGAGGGAAAGAATGAAGGCCAAGGTGTACACAGGCTGACACATAAAGCCAAAGTGGTGAAGGGTTCAGACCTATCAGGAAAATGGCAGGTAGTGTGAAGTTAAGCTGCTAGAGCAAGAGCCAAAAGCGAACTCCAGGAGGTAATAGAGAAGGGGGACATGCCCCATATTGGCAAGCAAAGGAGTCGTCAAAGAAGGAGGCATAGGATCGGTGGCCAGGTATGGCAGAAAAACAGCACGCATATCTACTGAGAAAAAAGCCACAGTGGTTTAACAGTGATAATTCAGCAACCACTGCATACAGAATCTCAACTGGGCTAGAGTAAAAGGTGCCAGTGGCCAAAAGGATGCCAAGATGGTGGATAGTATTGAGACAGCATAAGAGAAATGGATGTGTAGATGCATACATGAAACACCCATAGTATAGTGTCATGCAGACAAGGGAAAAGTACTAATTGAGGAGGGTGGTCTGCTCTATTCCCCAGGAAGTATCACTGAGAACACGTAGGACATGAGGAACCTCATACAGTGGGTGGCCAGGTAAGAAACGTGGGAGGACCAAGAAAGAGCCCCAAGGATTTTGTAGTTTAAAAAAATGGAAGAGCAACAGGCCCAAGATGTAAAGATGGTGAAAGAAACTAATTGTGCTACCAGAAATTCATAAAAACGATTTTGTTTGTGGAAAAATGGAAGCCATTGTCAATGCTCCATTGCATATACACAGTCAAGACATTGCTGAAGATGCCGCTCAAGGAGAAGCCCCAAGTGTAGAGAGTACAGAGGATACCAGTCCTCCACCAGGTGTTGTACACTTTCTCCAAATTGAAAAACATGGCCACAGTCTGGGATTTCTGCAGAAAACCATTCACGACATGAGTGGACAAAGTGATGAGATGGTCAACTACAGAATGGCGTACTCAAAATCCACACTGTGCAGTGGTTAATAAATTACGGGACTTGAACCACCATACCATTCATGCACGATTCATATGTACCATAACCTTGCAAACACAGCTGGTGAGAGAAATGGGATGGTAACTAGAAGGAATGTGTTTGTCGTTACCAGGCTTAGATATGGGTATGACATTGGCTTCATGCCAGGATCTGGGAAACATGCCTTCTGCCCAGATGCGGTTGTACGTATGAAGCAGAAAGTGCTTGCCTGCAGGAGAAAGTTTCTGCAACATCTGAATGTGAACATCGTCCGGTCCTGTGATGTAGGATCAGGATGAAGTGAGAGAATGATCTAGCTCCCTCATAGTAAAGATGGCATTGTAGCACTCACGATTCTGAGAAGAGAAGGGTATCACCCGTGCCTCTTCCACTCATTTACGATGGAGGAAGGCAGGGTGATAGTGGAAGCAGCTCAAAATCTCTGCAAAACAGTGGCCCAAGATGATTTAGATAGCAATAGGGTCCACTATGACATTATCTGCTACAGTCAGGCTGGAAATTGGGGAATAGACCTGGGTCCCAGAGGGCTGTCGGAGGATGGCTCACATGAGGGAAGAGGGAGTGGAACTGTGCCATTGTAAGCAATGGTAAAGACAGAAGCACATGACACAATTACCTCTGGGGCATCCTTGGTCCAATACCCCCCCCCCCCTGCAGTGGTACCATTCCACCAAAATGGAATTCATCTCTTGGGCAGCTTCCCAAATTCGACAAATGGGAATTGGGGGATAACAGTCTGCATTCACTACCTCACTTGCTATGTCGTCACTAAACCTTTCTGACTTCTGAAGCTCCAGAAATTACAAAGCTTATTGTGGAAAACACCATTCTGATGCCTGGAGCACCCTGTGTGATGACTTCTTATTGTAGAAAAGTTTTCCAGTAGAGACTAGTATCAGAGATAATTTCACACTGCCTACCACCCACAGATGAATGGCCTCACAGAACGCTTGAATAAGACACTGGCAGGTATGCTCTTGGTGTTTGCTGATGCTGAACAGAGAGACTGGAATACAATACTGCCCATCTTGCCATTCACATACAACACAGCAAATGAAGACATTACAGGCTTCACCCCATTCTTTCTACTCCACTGTTGCAATGCTGCAACAGCAATGAATATGCTATTCCCATTTCAACTAGAGAATGCGCAGATCACTACATGAAACACCACATCACTAGGACCGAATAAGCCAGACAGCTGGCTCGCATGAGGACCCTCGATGTACACGAGATAATTTTAATGATCCATTTATTGAAATGATGCAGAATGAGTCAGTTTACATGATATGTAAACGAGAATAGTGTTAACATTATTGAACATATTATTATTTTTAGTCTTTCTTACACAATTACAATGTTCTTTTTTTGCTACCAGTTTTAAGTAGAAATTCACATCAACAGAACAGAAGGAGATGTCCAGGAGAAATGATTTTTAAATCACATTTAAAACATGCTTTGCTATTTGTCAGATATTTTATGTTATTAACCAATGATGAAAAAATTTTGTTGCTGCATATTTTACTCCCTTCTGAGACACGACATCATTTTTCCCCCTGTATTTGTACATATGGATACCACTCATAGTCCCAAATTGTGATGGATTATTTATGATTAATTTCATTAACAAATATATGTATTGTTCATTTGCAAATACATGTATCATTATGATGCATTTAAAATGCCTTTCTTCTTACATGTATTGTTATGGCGCATTTAAAATGCCTAGCTCCATGAAGAAGAACCTACATGATGTCCGTGGATGAACAATAGATATTATTGTAACTGATTGCTTCTGTGCAAGGAATACTTTCTTTCTATGTGATGAGTTACCCCAGAAAATTATTCTGTACGACATTAGTGGTTGAAAATATGCAGAATATTACACTATGTTGATTTGTTTGTTTCTAAAAGTAGCAGTTATATGAAGGGCAAAAGCAACTGAATTTAATTGTCGAGAAGCTCAATGATATGCTTCCTCATGCTGAAGTTTTCATTAATGTGTACAACATAAAATTTTGAGCATTCTATCCTGTTTACGACTCCTGTTAATGTGCTACATCAATTGTTGATATGACTATTTGTTGTACAGAACTGAATGCAGTGTGTTTTTCTAAATTTAGGGAGAGTCCATTTTCAGAGAACCACTTAATAATTCTTTGGAAAATATCATTTACCAACTCTTTTGTTTATGCCCCTCTAACGGAAGTTATTGTAACACTAGTATCATCTGCAAAAAGTACCAATTTTGCTTGTTGAATGTCAAGTGGAAGGTCTTTCACATATACAAGGTATAGGAGAGGCCCCAAAATTGAGTCCTGTGGGGCTCACTTTGTGATCCCCCCCCAGTCACTAAAATTTTCTGACTTTCCAAAACTCTGTCAATTATTCAGCACAACCTTTTGCATTCTCTCTGTCAAGTATGATTTAAACCAGCTGTGCATAAAGCCACCAATTCCGCATAACAGGGCAACATGATTTACACCATGGGTGGCCACGATTTCAGCTTGCAGGTCGTGCCTGGGCACAAGTACCACTGCTATGCTTTGCTGCCTGAGTGCAAGAGAGAAGATGGGAAAACTATGAATGCATCTTATTTAAATCGCAGTGAAGTCACACTGCATATTACATGGCTTTATATTTCACATTTCTTAACAACAAAGGTCACAAACAAAACAAATTGTCAATGTTATTTAATTATTTTTGAAGCACTGAAAATAATATATTTTTTATGTGATACAAACTGTCAGCATACGAGCACACACAGACAATTTTACAGAGTTTCGCACTCAAGTTGCCATGTAATTGTGACTTATTTAGTTTCAAACTCGAATAAAGGTCTTTCATGCAAATGTGTCAATCAAAATACTGCAGCATTTTTGCAGACTCATTAGGGAGTCTTGGAAACTCTACCTGAAGAAAGCAATGTAGATGTCCTGAACAGTTTTAACATAAAAAGATTTGTCATTGACCTGCAAGATTATGCCAGTTTCAATGACAAATCTTTTTATGTTTGTTTAGCACAAAGTGTGCGCGCACACCCACAAAAACACACACACACACACACACACACACACACACACACACACACACACACACAGGGGCACTTTCAACTGAAATGGCAAATGGACTTGAAATAAGCTCAGAAACAGATGTGACACTGAAAGTGTACTTAAAATCTTTATAAAACTATTCTCGTAATTCTTTCAATGCCACAATGAATTCTTCAAACTTCGTGTTTTCCTGAACACTAGTGAGCTTAGACAACTGGGCTGTTTCTGTCAGAATGTGTCCATTTTATAGAGTGATCTTTTTAAAAGCATATCCATCAAGTCAGAAAGAAGTTACCTTACAATGTCTTACAATGGACAGTGTGCAGTCCACTTAAAATGTGAGGTCTGCTCTCCATTTTGGATGTTCTAATTTTTGTTCCTGCATTCCTTTTTCCTTCATAAATTCAACAATAGCACATTTTAAATTTAAAAAATCATTCCATTCATGCCCCTTTACTTAACCAACACACTTTGCAGTAACATACAAAGTCTCCATACACTTCATTCATTTCCATTGAAAACTGTTGCAACTGACAATGGAATAATGTGCATGACTTCAGAAATTTTACTATTCATACCACCAATTTCTTCACATGCTCCAAGCCTGCAAATTTAGCACAAAGTGCTTTTTGACACAGAACAATGAATCCTGTCATTGTAATTTTTTGCTCTTTTGTTGTAAACTAAACCTTTAAATAAGTTTTGAAATGATGTTTCATAGCAAATATACAGTACTTGCCATTTAAGCAAATTGAGAATTCTCATCCCTCTCTTACTGTCTGGAGATCATTGGGTGAAAAATAAGTGTAGCTCACAAAGCATGAATACCCAGACTGTATTCAGCCAGCAGTTGGGATTGAGAGCACTTAGTGACTTGCAACAAACTTTAAACATAATTTCAAACCTTTACTAAACATTTCCTTACTGACAACCTCCCACAAAATGTTGAAAGGGAAAAGTTTATTGCTTACTGTGTTTTTGCTGTTCACACAATAAAACTGCTGCATGAAGCATGACATTTAAATTTATTACTTTTTTACTACTCACTATATTCACAACACATTTCAGAGACAGTACCTACATATTCTACTGAATGTAACTACAGACATATATCATTGTACAACATGTAGTTCAGGAGATATGGTATCAAATACAAAAATGCTTGAAAAGCTACTGCATCATGAATGATGTTTTAATTCACTATTTCTTTGCTACTACTTCTATTCACGGCACATTTCACAGACAATATCTGTATATGCCTCTGAATGTACCTAGAAAAATATATCATTGGATATCACACAGTTTATGAGGTATGACATCATAAAATTGAGCTGCAAGAAAAACTGCAGGGCAAAATTTTCTAACGATACAGGTGAAATATGTGTACAAATGTGAGTGAAATACATTAAATATATTTGACTTTTGTGTATGTGTGCAAAGAAATGGGTAGGAAGCTCATCTTAAAGCAATGGAATGATGTCAACCAAATTGGTTAAACATATTTGTTACTACCTGGAAAGAACACTGTGGTAGTGAGAACTACCAGCGTCCTATTGCGATGGATGCAATAATGTGGAGAAAGAAGAGGGGATCAGGAGATGGACACAAAAAGAGGAGGAAGGAAAAGATGAACAGACAAAGATGGTGGAGAAGGTGATGGGCAGACAAGAGGGGGAAATAGGTGCAGATGGAGTAGAAGGAAATGGACAGAGAGAGGGGGGAGAGGAGCAGATGGACAGAGATGGGAGGGAAAGAAGGAGTGGGGAGGGAGGGAGGGAGGGAGGGAGGGGGAGGAGAGAGAGGGAGAGAGAGAGACAGCAAGGAGAAGATGGACTAATAGAAGAATGGAATAAATACATATCTGGCCAATGACGATTACTTTGCTAGTGTGTGTGTGTGTGTGTGTGTGTGTGTGTGTGTGTGTGTGTGTGTGTGCGCGCGTGTGTGTGTTTGTGTTTTTCATAAAAATTTTAACTCAGTTTCCAATGTGTAGGTAAAAATTTGGTAGTGCTATCATCAATAGTTACAGATGTAATGGGTTAACTGTTGACAGAAATTAGCCATGTCAGTATAGGGCACAGGTGAGCAACCGGCAACCCATGAGCTGGATCTCGCACACGACTGCTTCCAGTTTGGCCAATGGAAGAAACTTATGCAGAAGAGAGTGAGGCGCTCACATTCAACCCTGACCGTGACACACTTTCAGATATTCGCCATGCTGTTGTTTGCACTATTCTACTTTGACTTTGGTGCAAGCAGCTGATATATGCTAATTTTAAGTGAGTCAGACTTTTAAACTTTTTAAAATGAACAATGAAATAATGACTCAATTTACTTTGCAATACAAAAACAATCCACGTCTATGCAATTAGTCATAAAAAGTATTTTTGGACAAATATTTTTAAAAAATGCTTGAGAACAGCATTTGTGGATATCAATGTATTAAATCTCAAACACATCTGCCCTTGGCCAAAAATCATCAAGTTAATCCTGATTGTTTGCTGACTGAGGCTGACTGTCTCATTGCTGTATTTTGCTTTCCTATTTTTTTCTTGTATTTACATGAGTAAACAATTTCTGTCCACTGTGGGTATATTAGGACACTGTAAACTGTTGAAACTGAAGGCAATTTACAATGAATTAACTGCAGTTCTTTTGCAGACATTTATTTTTCCATGATGATGTTTCAATTTCCCTGACATCCCACCTTTAGATGTTTACATTTATGTATGTGGCGTGAACATTGTTTTCTTTACTAACGGTGTTGCAGAATTTTACAATGAAAGTGTATAAGACAGCTATTCTAAAACATTGTAAGTGAAGAAATATATGAAGAAGTGGTGAATGTAAAAAAATGCAAGTTTTGGTGTGCAATTTGTTGGCATGTCATTTGGGAACAGAGTACAAGTCATATCAGTGTGTTACTCCATAAACATTACTATCACTATTACTACAGTTTTGACCTCCTGCACTAGGAGTGCTGCTGTTGCATCACATGGCAAGCTGTCCCACGAGCTTAAGTAAGTATGTGAATTGGACCCACACATCACCAAAGATTGCCCACACTTAGTATAGGGAGTCTGATCTCACCTTAATTACGCCGCCTTTTTCATTTGTGCACAAAACTTGCCACTCTACAAATAGTATGAAGCCCTTTGCATATCACTCAGACTGAACTCCATTTGAACTGAATAATATAAATTTTTAATAGTAACACATCCACATCTCAGTCACAGTTTGCATATGGAAGTATCCATTACCATACCAATAATGTAACCCAGGGTATAGGAGGGGCCTAACGACAGAAAATGACATCGTATAAACTAGCTGGGTGGCAGAACACCATTTGATCTATACAATAACCTGGTCCGGCTTTTGCCACACTTGCTCCCAAACCACTGCCACATGAGTCTTACATCTGTTAAGAGGCCCATGTCAGACCCATTTAATACACTCACCCAGCACACTAGTACACTCACTGTGTCACAGGCTTATCCTATCCCATCAGAGAGATGACTACCACTAGAAGCATTTTGTGGGCATGACCACCAGTCATCTTTACATCCAAATGAATTGCCACTGTCAATTTGCGTCCAAGAGCAGTGATGACCACCCAACAGAAAAACATGCTGCTGAGTATAAAGTTCTCAATTTCAACTGCTGCTACACAACCTGTGTTATTTGGATTCCCAACAATAGTTCCTCTGAATTACACAGAAGGGAGTTGCCCTTGCAACACAACTTCAACCTTGCCCATAACCTACACCCACATCTACTCTTGCCCCACTACTATAACTTCACTCATTCAGTACCACACCCTCTTCCATTGAGTCTCCCTCCCTCTGTTCTGTCTCACCTTCTTCAGCTGTACAAAACTCTCCCCCATTAGAGGCAAAAACAAGCTCACTGGTGGCACATTGTTATCTTGTGCACCTTCTGCCTCCCTTCCCCATCATAAGCCACTCTCCCATTCCACAACCCATCTCTCCCCTTGCCTGCTCCACCCAACACAAACCCTCATCATCAAGCAGCGATGCTGGCACAATGTCGTCTGTCATAACAACGTAGCCATGCAAGCGTGTGTGTGTGTGTGTGTGTGTGTGTGTGTGTGTGTGTGTGTGTGTGTGTGTGTGTGTGTGCACGCAAAAGCTACTCATTGTTCCCAACAAACCATAATAGTTTATCTCCTTGAAAACATTAACAATATAAATAGACTAACTGTATCAGAAATTGTTGTGAGTACTGCAATACAAGCCAGCTAAAATGTACTAAATATATTTACTGTTTCAGAAAAATTAATGACTTAGCACTCTCAATTGCAACCTCGTCAGCACAAAGCACACTAGCAGCATAAAAACAATAATAATTTTACACAACAGAAAACGCAGGATGAAGTCAAGACAGAATTATGAAAAGGATGGATTGCTACTCACCATACAGTGGAGATGTTGAGTTCAGTCCATCCTTTTCATTATACTGTCATTAATATTAATTTAATGTTGAGATGTGAAGCGCTGACTGCTTGTTAACTACAAGTGATATACTATTAACACTTACTTTTAGAATAATTTCTTCAGGTATTATCACAATTTTAATAAATTCAAATTCTTCAAGTCTTGTCAGGATTTCTTTCATCGGTTTTGACTGTGATTTCTTTGCCATGGCACATACACCAACAACAACTTGTTTAGTGTCTCCACCACCATCTTCTCTGTATTCTGTCAAATTGCCCTTAAAAGAAAAAGAAAAAATAATTACAGTTTTATGCCAAATAAACAATAATACTCATCCATTAGAGGTTTCATACAGAAAAACCCAAAGCAAAACTAGCACTCCACACACAAACGCTACTTCCACACACATGATCACAGTCTCTGGCAACTAAAGCCAGACTAAGAGGAGCAGCACATGATGGGAAAGGCCAATTGGGTCAGGTTAAGGAGGAGGCTGGGGTGGAGAGGGGGAGCAATAGCAGGGCAAGGGTGGGGGATGGTAAAATCTGCTACTGGGAGCAAGCAGGGACAAAGTGGAGTGAGGGTAGGTCAGCTAGGTCCAGTCAGCAGGTTAGACGGAGGAAGGGGGGGGGGGGGGGGGGAGCAGGAAAAGAGAGAAATACAAAGACTGGGTGTGTTGGTGGAACAGAGGATTGTGTAGCTGTGTAGTGCTGGAATGGTAACAGGGGAGGTGTTAGATGGATAACGACAATGACTAGTGAAGGTTGAGCCAGGAGGGTTATGGGAATGAAGGATATATTGCAGGGAGAGTTCCCACCAGCTCAGTTCAGAAAAGCTGGTGTTGGTGGGAAGGATGGAGATGGCACAGGTTGTGAAGCAGTCACTGGAACCAAGAAAATCATGTTGGGCAGCGTGCTCAGCAATGGGTTGTCCACTCCTCCTCGGTCACAGTTTGTCAGTGGCCATTCATGCAGACAGACAGCTTGTTGGTTGCGATACCCACATAGAATGCAGCACAGTGATTGCAGCTTAGGTTGTAGGTCATATGACTGGTTTCACAGGTCACCCTGCCTTTGAAGGGATAGGTGGTGTTTGTGAGTGGACTGGAGTAGGTGGTGGTGGGAGGATGTACGGGACAGGTCTTGCATCTAAGTCTGTTTCAGGAATACGAGCTATGAAGCCTGGGGTTGGGAGCACGGGTTGTGTCGGGATGGATGAGGATATTGTGTCAGGTTGGTGGACATTGGAATACCATTGTGGGAGCAGTGGGAAGGGTAGCGGGTAGGACATTTCTCATTTCAGGGCATGATGAGAGGTAGACAAAACCCTGGCAGAGAATGTAATTCAATTGCTCTAGTCCTGGGTGGTACTGATACAGGAGGGGAATGCTCCTCTGTGACCGGACGGTGCGACTTTGAGACATGGTGGATGACTGCAAAGATAAGGCACAGGAGATTTGTTTTTGTACAGGGTTTGGAGGGTAATTATGGTCTGCAAATGCCTCAGTGAGAAGCCAGGCTCATCACTGCAGATGCGACGACCATGAGTGGCTTGGTTATATAGAAGGGACTTCTTGAAATGCAATGGATGGCAGCTGTCGCAGTGGAGGTATTGTTGGTGGTTGGTAGGTTTGATATGAACAGAGGGACTGATGTAGCCATCTTTGATGTAGAGGTCACATCGAGGAAGTTGACTTGTTGGGTTAAGTAAGACCAAGTGAAATGAATGGGGGAGAAGGTCTTGAGGCTCTGGAGGAATGTGGATAGGGTGTCCTCACCCTCGATCCAGATCGCAAAGGTGCCATGAATGAGTCTGAACCAGGTGAGGGGTTTGAATTCTTGGTGTTTACACAAGATTCCTCTAAAAGACCCATGAATACATTGACACAGGATGATGCCATGTGGGTCCCTATAGCCATACTCCAGATTTGTTTGTTGGTGACACCATCAAAGAAGAAGTAGTTGTGGGTGAGGATATAGTTGGTCATGGCGACTAGGAAGGAGGTTGCTGTTTGGAATCCACTGAGTGTTGGGAAAGGTAGTATTCAATAGTGGTAAGGCCATGTGCATTAGGGATGTTAATGTAAACGGAGGTGGCATCAATAGTGATGAGCAGGGCACTGTGTGGTGAAGGAACAGCAACTGTGGAGAGTTGGTGGAGGCAATGGTTAATAACTTTTATATAGGACAGTTGGTTGCGGGTAACAGGCTGAAGGTGTTGGTCTATGAGAGCAGAGATTCTCTCAGTGGGGGCACATTAACTGGCCAGAATGGGGTGACCTGAGGGATTGGCTTTATGGAGTTTAGAAACCATATAAAATGTGGGAGTGGGGAGAGTGGTAGGGGTGAGGAGAGAGATGGATTCTGTAGAGAGGTTCTGGGATGGGCCTAAGGATTTGAGGAGAGACTGGAGATCCAGCTGGATTTCTGGAATAGGGTCAGTGTGGCAAGGTTCGTAGGTGGATGTATCCGGCAGCTGGTGGAGTCTTTCTGCCAGGTTACTCTTGCAGTTCAAAACAACAGTGGTGGATCCTTTGTCAGCAGGTAGGATTATAAGCCCGGGACCAGTTTTGAGGTGGTGGAGTATGGTTCTTTCTACATCTACATCTACATCCATACTCCGCAAGCCACCTTACGGTGTGTGGCGGAGGGTGTAAGTTTAGTTTGCACTTTCAGGGATCTGGGAAATAAAGGTAAGGCAAGGTTGAAGATTAACATGGGGTAATTTGAGGGCAGTGGGAGGGGGGGGGGGGGAGGGGGGACGGTTGGATGGAGGAGTGAACTGAGTCACGCAGGTTTCAACATTAGTCTTTGGTTAAGTCTGATTGGTAGGGTTGTTGGTGGCAAAAAGTTTTCCCACTGCAGGGGCCGGGAGAAGGAGAGAATGTCTTTAACAATTCTTGCACGATTGAATTTGGAAATGGGGCAAAAGGTGAGGCCTTTGGAAAGGACTGATACATCTGTAGGCCTAAGCCTTTTGGAGGAAAGGTCCATGGCTCTGTTTCAGGTCTGTTTAGGTATGTATCTCTGTGGTGGTGAGGGGAGTTTTGGAGGGTGAGGTGACTATAGTAGGTCTGCGAGACAGGGTTTTTCAGCTATAAGGGGATGTGAGGGAGGTATGTAAGTTGTTGTAGAGGTGGTGGACAGTGGTATTCCAAGGTGGAATTAGTAACTGAACAGGGTGGAGAGTTTTTTAAGGTGACGTTGTGCATGTTGTTGTAGTTTCTGGAGGGCTAGAGTTTAAGTGTGTGTTATAGGATCCAGGGATTTGGGATTGAAGATGGACGGACAGTGAGTATAGTAATGCATTAGAAAATAGTAACAAAAGAAACTGTTCTGAGTGAAGGATGGAAGAAAAGCCATTAGGCAAACTCAGTCAAGGGAAAATCCATGATGAATTGTAAAAATATTATGGAAAAGACAGTTGCTACTCACCATATAGCAGAGACACTGAGTCACATATAATCGCAGCAAAAAGACTGTTACAAAATGAGTTTTCGGTCAATAAAGCCTTTGTTAAAAATTGACAACAGAATACACACACACACGCACACACACACACACACACACACACACATGAACACAGTCTCTGGCTGCTGAAGCAAGACTATGAACAGCAGTGCATGGTGTGAGAGGCAACTGGGAGGAGGATAAGGAGGAGGCTGGGACAGGGAGGGGGAGGAATGGCAGAGTAGGGGGACAGTAAAGTGGTGCTAGGAGGAGCATGTAGGGGATAGGTGCAAAGAGGGTAGGGAAGTTACATGCAGTTGGGAGATTAGACGGAGGGTGGTTGGAGAGGGTGTTCCCCATGTGACTCAGTACCACCCAGGACTGGAGCAACTGAATTACATTCTACGCCAGGGTTTAAACTACCTTTTGTCATGCCTCAAAATGAGAATTGTCCTAATCATTATCCTTCCCATCCCTCCAACAGTGGTATTCTGCCACCCACTGAACTTACATAATATCCTCGTCTACACCTATATAATCTCTGCTACCAACCCCTCGCCTCATGATTCATATTTCTGTAATCAACCTAGATGGAAGACCTGTCCCATACATCCTACCACCACCACCTACTCCAGACCACTCACAAAGATCACTTATTCCATTAAGTCAGGGTTACCTGTGAAACCAGTCATGTGTCTACAAGATAAGCTGCAACCATTGTGCCGCATTCTATATGGGAATGACAACCAACAAGCTGCCTGTTTGCTGTAATGGCCACTGAAAAACTGAGCACAAGAAACAACTGGGCCACCCTGTTGCTGATCACACTGCCCAACATGTTGTTCTTCATTTCAATGACTGCTTCACAGCCTGTGTCCTTCCCACCAACACCAGCTTTTCTGAAATGAGCAGGTGGGAACTCTCCCTTCAATATATTCCTGTAACCCTCCTGGACTCAAACTTCGTCAGTCATTGTCCTTACCCACCTAGCCCCTTCCCTGTTCCCATTCCAGCACTACACAGCCTTTTATTCCACCAACACACCCAGTCTTTTTTACTTCTCTCTTTTACCCCCCCCCCCCCCCCCAATCCCTCACCACCCCCACTCTAACCACCCAACTGCACCCTAGCTGCCCTACCCTCTCTCCACCTCTTTCTTGCACACTTCCACTAGCAGCACTTTACCATGCCTCACACATACCCTGCTATCCCCCCTCCTCCCCATCCCAAACTTGTCTTTAGCCCCTCCCCCACCCCAACCCAGTTGCCTCTCCAATCACACTCTGCTGCTCATAGTCTGGCTTCAGCTGCCAGAGAATGTGGTCCTGTGTGTGCAAGTAGCATCTGTGTGTGTGTGTGTGTGTGTGTGTGTGTGTGTGTGTGTAAAGGCCTTGTTGGCCGAAAGCTCATTATGTGACATTTTTCTTGTTGTGCCTATCTGTGACTCAGCATCTCCCCTAAATAGTGAGCAGCAACTATCCTTTTCATAATATAATTATGAAATTAGTTTCACTAAAAGTAAATGAAGCACAAACGTATCTCTGCAGGAGAAACTGCACTGAAAAATGAACAACGCTTACAGCTAGAACATAGTCTCTCTCTCTCTCTCTCTCTCTCTCTCTCTCTCTCTCTCTCTCTCTCTCTCTCTCTCTCACACACACACACACACACACACACACACACACACACACACACACACACACACACACACTGGTGCTGTGCATCACTTGAATTTGCAGTAAAGACTGATAGCTCGACAATATGGTCTCATTTCAAACACCAACACTACTCTGTGATAAACACATTCATAGATCTGTATTATACTGTCTTTGTTTTTAAAATCTTGAATCAGTTACACGGTAGTAGAACAATTATTTTATACCCCATAGTTCTTAGATCTTTTCAGCGAGCTATCAATGATTTTCTGCTTAATTCTGAAACATACTCAGCAGTACCAATACTGGTTCAGAATATCAGTGCCAGCCCTTACTTCAAACAATGCCTCTGCAATGGCAGTATTAGATACAGGAGTAACTTCACATAGTGAATTCTAATGTTTCATGAAAATATAAATTTCTGTTCTGAATTTTATAGTGTCCCCATTAACACAAGCAATTTCCCCCTCATTCTGTCTGGTAAGTCTCCCCTGACCATGGCTTTCAGGTGACTTCTTCGAACACTGCCCTTTTCTCAAAGCTCCCCACTCCGTTTCCCTCACCCCTCTTTCTTATCCTTCAACCCTTCTGCCAGGAGAAGGAGTCACTGGCTCTGAATGCTTGCATACCTAAGACTTTTTCTTGTATGTGTGTTCTCCTGCTGCCACTTGGTGAGAACATTTTTTATCTATTCCATTACTTTGCAGAACCAATTCATTGATTTTCAGAAACTAGAATAATATGGCAGACATGAAATAACATAGTAGCACACTCCAATGCAGTATTTGGTCATCCACACCAGCAAACATCAGATTAGGCAGATATATTTTTTGTTAAAAAATTTAGTGGTCATTTTTTTTTAATTTCATTTCTGACACACTGCCTTACAGCAAAATGAACAATGTGCACGACACAGATTGGTTTACATAAATTGAGATATATCACAGACCTAGCAAAAACTTGACAAACTACTAGGTCATCAGTCCCTTTGTCCTCAGACAGACAGGTCTATACGACTGTACATTGGAGATAGCTTCCATGCAAAACCCATGGGAAGAATCCCCTAGGTCTACAAATGTCAGTGAAGCTGAGGTAAGGGACAAAAAGAAGAAAGAGGAAGAAAGGCAAGCAAGGTGACCCATCTAGGGAGCAGCTGGAAGCCCGTGAAAGCAGAGTGCAATGAGGGGACATACAACCCCCAGTCCCCAACACTTACCAGAGGTACTTTACTCCGAGACTGCCCTGCAAAGACTAGCAACATGGAGAGGGCTAAAGAAGCACAGAGAGACAAAAGATGAACAAGTTGAACAGATTGAACAGATCACATGGGGGAAGGGGGGAGAAGAGTAAAAGACCAGATATGGTGAGGACAGGACTGGACCACAAACTCCAGCCAGGTCAGGACAGAGGAGGCAACAGAGTATTCTGCCAAACCCTCAATGCGCTGATAATCTAAGGGGTCCTACCTTAAAGAGAGTGCTAAAGGCCAGCTTTACGAATAAAATGTAAAAGTCAGCCAGCCCTGGGGGCATCATCAACAGCAGGTGCAGTGAGTAGAGAGACTAAGAGTCTGCCGCAGGGTTGCTAGGTTGGGACACTTCAGTAAAATGTGGACCACCATCAAATGGGAGCCAGAACAACAGTGAGGTGGGTCCTCGCTATGGAGGAGATGACCATGAGTCACCCATGTATGGCCAATGTGGAGCCAGCAAAGGATGGTAGAGTCCTTGGAAGAGACCTGCATGGAGGACCTCCATAGGCTCGTAGTTTCCTTTATCACCCATGGTTAGTTTGGTGACATCTGAGTGAGCCATTCCGTATTCCAGGTACCTAAAACTTGATGGCATAATACTGATCAGAGGTTTGTTTCTGGATTACCGATCTGAAGACTTGGTTTACTGGTTGGCAGTTTGACCAGGCTATCAGCAAGTTCATTGCCCAAGATCTCAACATGGTCTGGGGCCGAGACGAATGTCACTGATTGTCCACACTGTTCAAGAGCATACAGGGAATCCTGGATAGCAATGACCATGGGATGGTGATGGTAGCACTGGTTGAGAGCTTGCAAACTGCTCAAGGTGCCACTGCATAAGAGAAATTAGGCACCAGTTCAGGGACAGACATCCTCAAGAGCACAAGAGAGAAAGCTACCAACTCTGCAGTGGAAAAACTAAAGCCATCTGTCAAGGAGAGCAGTTCAGTATGCCTTCCATGAGTGTAAGAAATGAGCAGCAACCATCAAGCCATTAGTGTACACTATTTCTGAACCCTAGGATCCCGCATGGGAAAAAAAACTGGTGGCGCTGGGCCTTGGCATGAACAGAATCTTTCAGATCTTGTGATATGACAGATGAAGCTGTGTCCAAGGGATGCACCATAGAGATGTACAGGAGTGGACCCACCAGAAAGGTGGAAGAGGAAACAACAGAAGTTCAGAGGGGATAGACTGGATGTGGATTGCAATTGTTATCCCTGATGAGGGCCACAATTGAAGGAGATGGATTACCACATTTGGAAAGAGGAGACATCAGTTTGGATGCTTACGGGAGCTGCGAAAATGGGTAACAAAATTGACAAGCTGTTACTGGCACCTGATCCACAATGGAGGGACCCCAGACTCCATGAGTAAGCTGTCCACAGGGCTAGTTCGAAAGGCTCCTGCTGCAAGTCAAAACCAGCAGTGGTGTATTCGATCAAACATCCACAATGCTGAGGGCAATGCCGAATCATAAGCCAGACTCCTATAATCGAGGTGAGATTATATCAGGGCTTTATAAAGGTGCAGAAGGGTAGAGCAATCTCCACCCCAGCTAGTTTTGTTCAGGCAGAGATTTATATTAAGATGCAGCCAACACTTTTGCTTAAGCTGGCAAGGATTGGAAATCCACATCTACTAAAAATTTAAAACCAATACTAAAACGCAATAAGTGTCCATCACACTGAGTAGCTGGTCATTGATGTAAGGTTGTGGTTGTGGGCGAGTGATACAACATTGACACAAGTGTATGACATGAGTCTTGGTTGTGGAATATCAAAAGCCTTTTGTGAGGGCCCATGCCTGTGCCTTTGGTATGGCACCTTGCACTCTATGTCCAGTGGAACCCACACTTGAGGAGGAATAGCAGAAGCAAAAGTTGCCAGCATACAAGGGAGGTGATACTGAGGACCCCACAGCGGCTGCTAGACCATTGATGGCTACTTGAAAGAGTGGGACACTCAGTACAGAGTCCTGAGGGACCCCATTGTCTTGGATATGGAGGGAGGAACTCTGGTCAGCACCAACTCAAACCCGGAATGTAGGGTGTAACAGGAAGTTCTGCATGAAAATAGAAAGCACACCCCAGAGACCCCCACTTGTGTAAGGTAGCAATGATGTGGTGTCACCATGTAGTGTCATAAGCCTTTTCAAGGTCAAAGAAGGCGGCTGTAAGGTGTTGACCTGAAGCAAAAGTTGTTCGCACTGCAGATCATCAGTAAGGGAACAGCCTTGGCGAAAGTCACCCTGGGATGGAGCCAGAGGGCCCTGAGACTCAAGGAACCAATACACCTGCACGCTTATGGTGTGTTCAAGTAATTTACAGAGAATTTTGGTGAGACTTATTGGTCGGTAACTGTCCATCTTTAGAGGAGTCTTACCCAGTTTTAGTATTGTTACAATGATGCTTTCTCGCCATGGCAATGGGAACTCACTCTTGCTCTAGAGGCGACTAAAGATGGCAAAGGTATGACACTGACAATCCACGGCAGGTGTTTGATCATTTGGTTTTGGACATGGTCCAGCCCTGGGGCACAGTCAGGGAAATAGGCTCAGACACTGACGAATTCCCACTTATTGAATGTAGCATTATATGGTTCCAGGTGGTGTGTAGAGAAAGTTAATAGCTTTCGCTCCAATCACTGTTTTAGGACGTTAAAGGCTGGTTGATAATTCTCGGATGCTGACATTTGAGAATAGTGCAAAGCAAAATGTTTGACGGCGGCATCTGGGTCAGTGTAGACAACGCCATTCAAGGTAATACCATGTACACCTGCAGGTGCCTGGTAGCCACACAGACATCTGATCTTAGTCCAAACATGTGAAGGAGAGGTACATGGTCTGATGGTTGAAATGTACTGTTTGCAGCATTCTTACTTCCATCTTTTTATTAGGTGGCGAACCTGGTCACAGTTCCACTTAAAAGTCAATGAGGTGCTCCACTTATGAGTACCACTTATAGAGTTGGAGTGCCCGCCTATGAGCTTGAATGGCCTCTGCAATTTCTGAAGACCACCGAGGTACTGTTTTAAAAGGGGGCAGGCTTGAGGAAAACGGGATCACTAAATCAGCTACCAAAAAAATGGCTATAGCTGAATGCTGGAATGTGTCATCGATATGTCCATGCGGTAGTGAGCCAAGGTCGACAGCAGAGGTAAAAGATGTTGAGAGCCCATCTGGGGAGGCATCGAAGGGAATGTCGCTGAGGGAGAAACAGGAAGATCATGAAGTAGTCACTACCACACAGGTCAATGTGGACTCTCCAGAGGGTGGAAGGGAAAAGAGAAGGGCTGCAGATGGAAAGGTCAATGGCCAAGAAGGTTCTGTGCACTACAATGAAGTGTGTGATCGTACCAGTATTCAAGAGGTGAAGGTCAAGTTGTGCCAGTAAATTTCTGAGGTCTTTACCATGGCCAGTAACCATGGTTCCACTCCACAAAGAGTTCTGGGCATTGAAATCACCCAAGATTAGGAAAGATATGGGGAGCTGAGAAACTAGTGCAAACAGTATGTTCTGAGACACTCCTCCATTGAGAGAGGGGTAAACATTGCAGATGGTAATATCCCAAAATTCCCTTACCTGAATAGCCACAGCCCCCAAAGGGGTATTAAGAGTCACAAGTTTGCAATATACAGTGTCTACAACACATGTGCAAGCATCACCTGATACCCTGTCACAGACAGCACATTTCTTATAGTACCCCTGATATCCACGAAGGGTTGGAGGTCTGCATTGCTGGAAAGCAAGTCTCCTGAAGGGCAATGCAGAATAAAGGTGATGTGCTTAAAAGATGTCGTAGTTCAGCGAGGTGGTGTAAAAATTCACTACATTTCCACTGGAGAATAATGTTGGCGATGTACAGTGAGGCCATGAAGGGACCAAGGGGGGCAGGTTATGCTTTAGAGTCACCTTCAGCCACTGGTTGAGCTGTTCTGGAATCAATATTCCTATGTTCCTGGTTCTGTTGTGAACTGGCCTCAGTGGAGCCACAGGAGTGGAACAAGCAGGATCTGGTAGTGTGGGGGCACCAGAATGTAGTTCTTCTTGAAGGACTTTTTCTTGTCTTTCCTCTCCTTAGAGAGGTTTCGATGGTTGTGAAGGTTTCTCTGAATCAGTTTCAGGTAAAGAGGATGATCATGAAGCCCTGCAACCAGTAGCCCGTGGCTTCTTCAGCCACTGGCTGATGCTCAGTTGTAGACCAGCAGCAACCATCAAAGAAATTGTCTTGAGACACCCATTCCTGGCTGGCAGATGGGGACCAATGCCCAGGTGGGTGGGAAGCCACTAATCCCAAATTAGGCTGCATGAAGCAGCAAGAGTGGAGCCCCCAACCATCAAGAGGGCAGGCAGCAGGCATGGTTGAGCAGTCTGGAGAGCCCATTGTACAAGGTGCAACAGGTGGGAGTACCATTGCCAAAAGGGGGCAAAATCATAGCTGTAGCATATGACATTATTTGACATGCTGCATGCAAGTGCTTGTATTTCTTCTTGACCTCTTGGTAACTGAATTTGTCCAGAGTTTCGTATTCTTGTAGTTTCTTTTCTCTCTGGAAAACTGGGCAATCTGGTGAGCAGGGAGAATTGTGATTTCCACACCTAACACAGATGGGGGGGAGGGAGGGGGGAGGGAGATGTGTGGTGCACAGGGAGCATTTACACGTAACACTCACTCCACAATCTCTACATATGGGGTAAAAATTACAATGTGCAGACATGCGCTCAAATTTCAAGCACTTGAAGCACGACATGGGAGGATGGGGGTGGGGGTGGGGGTGGGGTCGGTGGGGGGTGTCATACGGTCTGACATCACATTGGTATACCATCACCTTGGCTTTATCAGGCAACAGGTAATGAATCACTCTCAAATTCCAGAATGAAGGCACTGGTAGCAACCCTACTGTAATTTGGCCCCCTATGTACACAATGGACAAAGTGTACACCCCATCACACAAGGTTTGCAGGTAGCACATCATCAGATTGTAAGAGCAGGTCTCTGTGGAAAACGATACTCTGAACTAAATTTAGATTGTAATGTGAAGTGACAGTCATAAGGTGTCACCCACCTTGTTACAATCGAGCAGTGCCAGTGACGGGGCAGGAGATGCTGTTTTGATAAGAATTGGCCCACTTTTCATTTAGACATGGCCACCATTTCCCCAAACTTGTCTCCTATTTTCACCACAAAAAACAAGGGCTTTGTGGCCATAAGGAATCATCATCAGTCCTAGTACAATCTAAGTATTGTGGGGAGTATTGCTTTGCTTGCCATTTAGCCGTATGTTCCTCCCACGACGTACCCAGGGAAGGGTTAGGGTCATATCTCTCTGCACTGAAGGAGGACTGCCCTTTCACAGAGACTGCTGGGGCCATATGGCCACCAGCAAGAGATAATGTCATCCGCTTCATTTGCAGTTGAATCATCAAGGTTTTATCCACTGCCAACGGGGGCTTTCCCCATGGGTGCCACCCATCCTCAGCAATGGCTACCTGGCCAGTAAGCTGTCACTTTGAGTCCCTGTGCCCAGTTACAATGAGCATATACTCCTTGGCAAGCATGGGGAGTTTTCAGCTCAGGCACCAACAGTGCGATCCGTGCATGGTTAGGGGGCTAGCACAATGCAGGTAATTGATGAAGCCCCACCACAAGATGGTTACTGTGCTGGGTTTTGGGTGTATTACTATATTTATGGGAAGGGTGCACACACGGAAAGTTACAAAGGGGGGAGCACACACCACATCGGGTGATCTTCCCTGGATGATCCGCACTTCTGGAGAATCTTGAGAACTGGTGGCAGGCCAAACTCAACAATGGGAATCATATGATTATTTGATGAAAAGTTGTGGAATATGCCAGAAGTGGAGGCCAGGACGAAGCAGGGTTGCCACCAAGAAAACCATCTGATGAAGAGGCAGAAGGAACAAGGGATAGTTGAAGTATAAGCAAGCAGCACTGAAAGGGAGTAATGCTGCAAAGGCTATGGCCCCATGGTAGTCAAGCACATACTCACAAAAGAGTTGTGAGCCCCCTGGGGGGGGGGGGGGGGGGGGGTCCAAAGGAAATGACTGCCATTCCTCCTGCAAGGCTACTCTGAATGTGACAAAAAGCCTGTGAGCAACATCCCGCCTCCCTATGTTACCACAGGGGTTCTCTATATTTTTCACGCAGTGAACTGTTTACTCTTATATTTATTCACCACTGAAACAAATTGTGAACAGTCAAAATTATCATTTGTACAAAGAATTCTTTACTTACCGCAGCACCACAAAGATACAGGTAAGCATCAAGGATGTCACCTACACAGACCCAAACTATCACAGCCCCACAATGCGCATCTGTCTAAAGGTGTGCCACCTCACATAACACACTGCTTTACCCGAAGGCATCTCTTCCTTGTATGTTTCATAGATGATAAGTAACTTCTGCCTTCTCACAAAATTCACATCAGTCTGCAATCACTCTGCTAGTTAAAGAACAACTTGTCAGTGAAGGGAACAGACCTCCATCAATCTACACTTCATTGCAAAGGCAGCCATGTACACTATTAACACTTCCTTCTGGCTTGCTACCTTATATGCCTCACACCTTTGTAGTCTCTCCTGCGCATGGTACAAACTGATACCAATCTTATGACAGTGTTCTGATAGGGGGCTTATCATATTCCTTTTAGAATATAAATAAACACCCAGATAAACATTTTATTTTGGAGTGCACAAGCTTTTTTCCACTCATCTGTGTTTGTTGCTTACTTTATTTGAACATTTCCCATTTGTCTAGCCATTAAATACTGAATGAATCCCATCTGAATGAGCATGTTACATCTGCCCTCTTTTCTCACTTGCATAGCGTTTCTTGTTGTCCACCTCTCAAACATACAGTTGTTTAGTGTACACACACGATACAGAGTATAGTAATGGCACTTATTTGCAATTGGTGTTCTTGAATGTACTGCTGTGGTAACACACAAAACTTTCTGTTAATACTTTTATGTTTTCTTTAGTTTACAAAAATCAATGAGAAAGGAATAAAAGAGTAAGCCTTATGAAAAAATAGCTTTACTGTGAAATTAAACGAAACAATAACCAAAATAAAGGCAGTCTGTTCAGAAATGCCTATCTTTTCAAACCTCTGAAATACAAATTTCCAGAGTCACATTTATGTGTTGCTTGACTCCAAGCATTAAAACAGGCCCAGATCCTCATCAGCAGGCTGTCCAAAATGTGTTAGAGATGTAACTAGTTGAGCCAATCCAACTTTTCAACAATGATCCTCCTGTGATCATCCTGTGTTTTAAAAGTGTCCCTGAGATGATGCACCCCATGTTTCAAATGGTCCCAAGGATACCCAAATGGGTTTATGTCAGCAGATACCATAGCTCATTCTATTTGGTTGATTTCCACCTCACTGAGGAAGGAACTGATGACTTGGGTGCAGAGTGGTCAAGGACCATCATATACTGAGACAAACCTAGTGCTGAAATGTTGGCTATAGAGATGGATAATAAAAGGCAAAGGTCCGGAGTTAGAGTCTCAGTCGGGCACACAGTTTTACTCTGCCAGGAAGTTTCATATCAGTGCACACTCCACTGCAGAGTGAAAATCTCATTCTGGAAACATCCCCCGGGCTGTGGCTAAGTCACGTCTCTGCAGTATCCTTTCTTTCAGAAGTCCTAGTTCTGCAAGGTTCGCAGAAGAGCTTCTGTAAAGTTTGGAAGGTAGGAGACGAGATACTGGCAGAAGTAAAGCTGTGAGGACTGGGCGTGAGTCGTGCTTCAATAGCTCAGATGGTAGAGCACTTGCCCACGAAAGGCAAAGGTCCCAAGTTTGAGTCTCGGTTGGGCACACAGTTTTAATCTGCCAAGAAGTTTCATATCAGCGCACACTCCACTGCAGAGTGAAAATCTCATAGATGGATAATAGTTTGGAGGATTCTGGCCCAATAGAGCACAGCCTTCACATTACCCTCAGCAATGATGAGACGCATGTAACACATGCACACAGTCCCAGCCCAAAATGTGACTGATCTGCCTCTTAGCCAAACCTGTGGTAGTGCATTTGATTTGTACACTGTGCAGGTTTCAGGCTCACATGTGTCTCATGTGCTGGCCCATACATGCCCACCTGGACACAGAGCCACACTGTCACACTGCAGCACACTGCACTGTGCCCTCTACTCATGCTATTCAGTGCTTCAGCCAGCTACGAAACGTCTTTCGTCGGTCTGCAACATCCTAAAACTCCCAACTAAACATATGACTTTGACACTGTGCTATGTGATATTTTGTGTCTAAACATTGTTAAATTGTGATTTTCAGTGACTCCATCCAACAAGAATTCAATGCCTTTAATTCTATCACCATATGCTCAATTTGCACTACTCGGAAATTAAGAACCTATCCACAGCAAAGGTGTTCTGTAATCTTCTAACTGTTAAAGAAATACCTCTAGGAATACTGCAAAATGTTGAACGCAATGACTATAGTAACTGGCACTACAGTGAAGCATGAAAAGTGACATTTTTTGAAATCACTTGAAACCTGACACTGTAAAGATGATCAAAACAACATTAAATGGGAATAAATGCAGGGCTTTATGGGCCATAACATGGCAGAGGTTACAGGCCGATCCAGCAAGTAATCACAGTACACAACCTGGCATGAAAGTGATGGGTCAAGCCGGTGAGATGCACTGACCTGGTGAGTGTGGTTCAGCCCTGTGAACTCAAATGCAGAGCCCCACCAGCCACACAGGGCAGTCTGCAAGGCATGGGCTGGGCATTCTGAAACCTGCACTTCGTACAAATCTGACTGTATGCCTGAGAGCTGCATTGTAACCTGGTTGACTCCAGTCTTCTGCAATGATCACCAGTATCAAACAAATCTTGAGATTGTTTGTGAGGAGGACTCTGTGCTACATAACCAGTTTCAATTCCTGCTGTTCTCTTGGTCAAATGCTTCACATACCACAGTGGTGGGGAGTTTAAACTGTCATTTATAGTGGTTGCTCAATAGTGAAATTGATCATATGAATATGGTCGAGTAGTGTCCAAGTCGACAACCCCAAGCTTCTGCTTCCAAAAAAGCTGTTTGCAGTTCTGTTGCATTCTCCTCAAGATACCTAAGAGCCACAATTTGGAAGTCACTGTGATCAGCTAGTGTTGCTGACCACAAGCAATGTTTACTAGTCAGACCTTCAATGTTTTGAGGTTGAAAGTTTGAATAGTTTTGCTGTTATATATGACAGTTCAATGAACAACTTCCCCTGCTAAAAGCCTCTCTTTGTGGTTGGAAACACCTAACTACACTGAGAACACTCGTTTGCTTTAACTGCACTATTGGAGTCATAAGGGTTGTACAAAATATTTTCGAGCAGTCTATGATCACTCATACAGTTAAGAGGAAATTACAGACATTCACATACATGCTATAGTGAATTACTATGACCACAAGAAGAGTCATACAAGATTGTTAAGTTTACTTTTTCTAATAAGCGCTAAACATGAGAGAGAACAAACTATTGCTAACTATTTTACACCATTGAATCTTATACCTCTTTTTTTTTTACTCTAAAATTTACGATTATTTTCAGTGGGGAAAAAATGGTGAGGCAGCTGCCAATAGGAGCTGGAGGTTAATAAGCAACCTATTATTACTACAATCAATCATTTTTCGGTATGTCAACAACCATAGTCCCAAAGAATGAATGTTCCTCGCCACTATTCTTCTGCAGTAAACTACACTCCATACTGTGCAGCTAAGTGGCAGCAAAGGCTCCTGAACAAGAATAGGATCCCACACTTAGTCCCATCATTATACAATCGTCCTTTATACACTGAAGAGCCAAACAAACTGGTACACCTGCTGATATTGTGTAGGGCTCCCGCAAGCATTCAGAAGTGCCGCAACACGATGTGGCGTGGATTCGACTAATGTCCCAAGTAGTACTGGAGGGAACTGACACCCTGAATCCTGCACAGCTGTCCATAAATCCATAAGAGTACAAGGGGGTTGGAGATCTCTTCTAAACAGCAAACTGCAAGGCATCCCGAATATGATCAATAATGTTCATATCTGGGGAGTTTGGTGGCCAGCGGAAGTGTGTTCCTGCAGCCACTCTGTAGCAATTCTGTGTCACATTATCCCACTGGAATTGCCCAACTCCATCGGAATGCACAATGGATGCAGGTGATCAGATAGGATGCTTACGCAGTTCCAAATGCTCACATACAGAGGCAAAACAAGAGTAGAAGAAACACACTAAAAAAGGAAAGGAAACGCAAGGAAAAGAGAACAGATACCGAAGGGAAACAAGGAGGTAATCGTGACTGGCGGACCTCTTATCTAAAACCTGGGTGAGCCAGTCACCCAGCAGCACATTAAAACCCTCTCCCTAAAATCCGAGGCAACAGATTGGACAGGACACAAAACCGTAAGACCTTAACCACAGTCGCTGCGTCGTCTTGCAAAATAGAGGGCAAATCCGGTGGCAAAGAAACCACCGCCCTCTGGTCAGAGAATAAAAGACAGTCAAGTAAAATGTGGCGGACAGTAATCTGGACGCCACAAGCACTGCAGATTGGGGGGTCCTCCCGCCGGAGTAAAAAACCATGCGTTAAGGGACTGTGCCCAATGCGGAGGCGAGTGAGGAGAACCTCATCCCGCCTGTATGACTGGTAGGACGTACGCCATGGTCGCGTAGTGGCCTTTACCAGACGCAGCTTATTGTCAGAAACTGCCAACCACTCCTCTTCCCATTGATGCATAACACGAAAAGGCAAAAGGGAGGTTACAGCATGGAGGGGGACGGCACATTCAACAACGTGAGGGAGGGAACATGCATCTTTGGCAGCCACATTCGCCAGTTCGTTTCCCCTAATACCCACGTGCCCCGGCACCCAGCAGAAAGAAACCTCCTTCCCCTGCCGTTGCAGGTGGAGTAGGGCATCATGGATGTTCTGGACGACTGTATCCACTGGGTACAAGTGTTGCATGGTCTGAAGGTCACTCAGGGAGTCAGAACAGACGAGGAACTTAAGACTGGGAACACATCTCATCTGCTCCAATGCCCGCAAGATTGCAAACAATTCGGCATCGAGGATGGTAAACGCCGCAGGAAGCCGTAACTTGACGACTCGATCAGGGAAAACAACAGCACAACCAACAGAGTCCCCCTGTTTAGAGCCATCTGTGAATACAGGTACATGGTCCGGATGCTGGTTTAAAATATCGAAAAATAAGGAGGTAAAAACAAACGCCGGAGTGCAGTTCCTCCGGTTCTCCGACAAGTCTAGAAGGATGCTGGGCCTTTGGAGCAACCAGGGAGGCAGGCGAGTAAAACCTTGTCGTTGGGGGGCCACACTCTCCACACCAAGGGACTCAAGTAAATGCTTGGCATGAATCCCAAATGGTCTCGTTGCCCTGGGACGACTGGAAAAAGAGACGTTCCAGAGGTGGTCGGGCAACAGTAGGGTACGCAGGGGAGGTAGCACAGGCAAGGAAATGACACACCCGTCGCACCATGAGGAGTTTCCGCCGGATGTCGAGCGGCGGTTCCCCTGCCTCAGCACACAGGCTGGGGATGGGACTGGTACGGAAGGCACCAGTGGCCAGCCTGATACCCTCATGGTGTACTGCGTCAAGGATCTTCAGATACGAAGGCCTTGCTGACCCATACACGGTGCAAGCATAGTCAAGACGCGATCAGACGAAAGCCCTATAAAACTGCAGCAGACGCGCCCGATCTGCTCCCCAGGACCGATGGCTCAGACACTTCAAAATATTCAGTGCCTTCAGGGCCTGCACCTTGAGGTCTTTAAGGTGAGGCAACCACGACAACTTGGAATCAAAAGTGAGGCCCAGGAACCTCACAGTGTCTCTAAAAGGAAGAACGGTGTCCCTCAGATGCAATTCAGGGGAGGTAAAAAGACGCCAAGAACGATTAAAATGAACACACACAGATTTGTCTGCAGAAAAGGTAAAACCCATCTTTGCAGTCCATGCCTCTAAGCGCTTTATCGTAAGCTGCAACTGCCGACTAGCAGTGACAAGACTGGAGGAAGAACAGAAAACAGCAAAATCGTCCACAAACAAGGAGCAATGGGCAGGACTCCGGGTAGTGGACGTGATACTGTTAATAGCGACGGCAAAGAGGGTGACATTTAAAACGCTGCCCTGAGGAACACCATTCCGATGGCACATTACCAACCCAATACCGGAAGAGGCGGTGAGAAAGAAAGGACCGAATGAAGATGGGGATACGGCCACGAAAGCCCCACTCATGGAGGTGATTGAGGATAAGGCGGCGCCAAGTAGTGTCATATGCCTTATTAATGTCAAAGAAGACCCCTAGACAATGCTGGTTACGTAGAAAGGCCTGCTGGATGGCGGCCTCAAGCAGGGTCAAGTTGTCTATAGTGGAACGACATCTCCGAAAGCCACACTGAGAGGGGCTAAGGAGCTGCCTGGTCTCGAGCAGCCAAACCAGGTGGCAGTTGACCATGCGTTCCAACGTCTTCCCAACACAGCTCGTCAAAGCAATACTCCGATAACTACTGGGATGCGTTCAGTCCTTCCCTGGTTTGAGGAGGGGAATCAAAATCGCCTCCCTCCACGAGTCAGGGTACGTGCCGGATAACCATATCATATTGAAACAGTTCAGGAGAACTTCCTTGGATGGCAGCAACAGGTGCCGCAGCATGCTGTACCGGATTTGATCATGACCAGGCGCAGTATCATGAGCCACAGACAGCACAGAATCCAGTTCCCACATTGTGAAGGGGCAGTTATAGGGTTCAGAATTTAGAGACCGGAAGTCCAAGTGACCCCTTTCGATGGCAGTGCGGTAGCGGCAGAAATCTGGATCACAGTTAATAGTGGCAGTAGAGTCCGCACAATGCATGGCCAGTGTCTGGGCAATGTCTCTCGGCGCCATGAGGAGACATCCCTGATGCAGCAATGCCGTGGCAGGGAGCTGGCTGAGTTTCCCGGAAATCCTCCTGATGGCTTCCCATACTTTCGTAGAACTAGTGGAGCTAGAGATGGAGTTCAAGAACGATTGCCATGACCGCCGTTTGCTCTCTTTAATCACTCGCCGCGCACTGGCCCTTACCACCCGAAAGGCCGCAAGATTGTCAGCTGAGGGACGGCACTTGAAGCGGCGCAGTGCTGCACGGCGGGCGCGGATTGCTGAGTGGCACTCAGTGGTCCATCAAGGGACAGGACGCCTCTTGGGATGACCGGATGACCGTGGGATTGACAATTCAGCAGCATGTGAGATCACGACTGCAACATGGTCTACCCATTCGTGGACGCTGGCACGGTGTTCCAAAACAGCCAGTTGGCCGAAAAGTATCCAGTCAGCTCTGCAGAGGTGCCACGGGCGGCACTGGTAATGCCACAGCCTCATCCAGGAGGCGAATCCAGAGGGGGAAGTGGTCACTAGAATGGAGGTCAGCTGCAGCCTCCCACAGAGCAGAATCCGCGAGTGCTGGAGAGCAAATGGAAAGGTCAATAGCCGATGACGACCCGGAAGCAGTACAGAAATGAGTGGGAGCACCAGAGTTGAGGAGGCACAGTTCTTCAGACATCATGACGCTTTCCAGAATGCGACCCCTGGGGCAAATAGTCGGAGAGCCCCATAAGACATTATGAGCGTTGAAGTCCCCCAGAAGAAGAAATGGGCGGGGGAGTTGGCTAATAAGGTCCGTGAGAGCCTCAGAGTCTATCGCATCCGGAGGTGGTAAATAAACTGAACAGACTGTGAGCCTCCGACCCACAAGAATGTCAACTGCAACTGCTTGCAAGTCGGTGACGAGAGGGAGCTCAGATGAGGGGTGCATGTCACGGACAAAAAGAGCAACACCACCCTTTGCCCTTTGTCCCGTCAGATCATCTTTTCGATATACGGTATAGCCCCGTAAAGAAGGAGAATCAGTGGCCCGAAAATGTGTCTCTTGGAGACATAAGCACAAGGGGCACTCTCGTATAAGGAGTTGTAATTCGGCCACATGCGTCCTGAACCCATTCAGGTTCCACTGTAATATGGGAGCCAGTGATCAGGGTGGCTGAACTTTCACCCTGCCTCTGTGCTTTGGAGGAGAGACCGTACTGGCCGGAGATTTATTCCTGGGGCGATAAGATCGCCCCCGGTCGACATCAATGTCCATAAGCTCCGATGACGACCCACGGGAGATGTCAGACAGTACGATGGCCTCGTCATCGGACCGACGCTGACTAGTCTCCTCAGGTGGCAGAACCTTCATCTTCTGAGGCTTTGTCTTGGGGGGCTTGGAATGCAGAGCCTTGTCAACAGTTGGAGGTTGACTCGCCTGGGCAGAAGGCGCCATATGGGGAGAGGCAGGAAGTACCTCAATGTCAGCAACCACAGCCTTGTCCGATGTAGCGGGGAGAGCCGCAGATTGCAAAACAACCGCATCAGCACAAGTGCACTGGCAAGCGCAGGTATTAGTGCCAACACTAGCAACCTCCGTTTACGTAGCAACAGTGGCCAGTTGTACCGGTTTTTTGAGAGCGGAAGCGAAAGATGTTGAAAACACAGGAGGTTGCATGGCCTTAAAGAGCTTCTTGGCCTCACCATAGGGGATGCGCTTAGATGTTTTCATCTCCTGTACCTTCCGTTCTTCAAGATAGATGGGGCAGATCCGGCTCCAGACAGGGTGACTCCCAGAGCAATTCACGCACTTCACAGGCGATGAACAATCGGCTCCGTCATGGTCAGGCTGACCACATTTACCACAAGTGGCTATCCCATTGCACCCCAACGTAGTATGCCCAAAGCGCTGACATTTAAAACAGCGCATTGGGTTGGGGAAATATGGCCGTACGGGCAAACGTAAGAACCCTGCTTTAACATGCTCTGGGAGTCTCGGGCAACTGAATGTGAGAATAAACGAGTCAGATTTGACGAGGTCCCCATTGACTCGTTTCATAGTGTGCTGCACGTCAACAATTCCTTTGTCAGCCCACTCAGATTTTAACACGTCTATGGGGATATCCACCAAGTCCCTACACGTCACAACACCCTTACTATAATTCAAAGTGGAGTGGAGCTCAGTCTTGACAGCGTACTCTCCTAGACAATTTGCTTTCCGAAGGGCAGTGACTTGACGGGAACTAGAAGTTTCAACTAACAGAGTCCCATTGCGCAGTCACTTTACAGATTTCAGTGTTCCTGCAATTCCCTCAAGACCCTTGTGGATGTAAAAGGGAGAAACCTTCTCAAAGCTACCCTCCTTCCTTTTAATAATCAAAAACACATTCTGATTATCAGCATGTGCTCCGTTACTACATTCTGTTAAATCTCTAGCAACACCAGGCGCTGGAGGACTCGCAGTGCGTAGCCGCTTTTTCGATGGGGTGTGTATTCCTACCAGCGGCCCACCCAAGCCACTGGTAGGGGGAAATGTAGAGGTCGAAGGGTCCATTGAGGTCCCACGAGCAGCTAGGGAACTAAAAGTCTGCTCAGACAGAGCCCCGCGTGCCTGAGTAAGCCTTATACAACTGGGGTGCGGCAGGTGCCCCAGAGGTTGCCCGCTTGCGACTGTTCCACCCCAACAGCCATGCATCTTCTAGGCGCGGAGCACACTGAAAGATTGAGGGTTTTTTATAGAGGTTGGCCTTCCTCGCAATCCTGGCGGTCAAGCCAAGATTACCATTCCCCGCAGCACACAACATTTCACCGCCGCGATGTACGGTGGTTGCTGAAGCATGTCCGGGGGTTACGGTGATAGGACACTGGCGGCGCAGACCAGTCCCCAGCTCAGGACCCCGGGGTCACCAAGCCCGTACTCAGCAAGTGAATGCTGAGCCCCTGGGGGATACAGAGCTTTCACCAGCTTGAACAGCCACTGCTGACATGCAGGGTCCATGGATTTGTGAGGTTGTCTCCATACCTGTACACATCCACCTGCTTGATAAAATTTTAATGAAGACTCATCAGATCAGGCAACATGTTTCTAGTCAACAACAGTCCAATGCTGGTGTTGATGGGCCCAGGTGAGGCATAAAGCTTCATCATGCAGTCATCAAGTTACATGTGTAGGCCTTCAGCTTCAAAAGGCCATATCAATGATGTTTCATTGAATGGTTCACATGGTGACACTTGCTGATGGCCCAGCACTGAAATCTGCAGTAATTTGCAGAAGGGTTGCACTTCTGTCATGCGGAGAGATTCTCTTCAGTTGTTGATCCCATTCTTGCAAAATCTTTTTCTGGCCACAGCGATGCCAGAGATTTGATGTTTTGCTGGATTCCTGATATTCCCGGCACACTTGTGAAATGGTCGTACAGGAAAATCCCCACTTCAACACTACCTCAGAGATGCTGTGTCCTATCGCTCATGCACTGACTATAAACCCAAGTTCAAATTCATTCAATCCTGATAACCTGCCATTGTAGCAACAGTAACCAATCTAACAACTGCACCAGACACTTGTCTTATATATGTGTTACCCACCGTAGTGCCGTATGCTGCCTGTTTACATCTCTCTGTATTTGAATACACATGCCTATACCAGTTTCTGTGGCACTTCAGCGCATTATCTCCATAAGGAACTCTTGTCTCTTTGCATGAGTTTTCAATCTATTAAACCTTTACTGCAATTTGGTAACCATGCTAATAGCATGGTTACTCCCTCATTTATTCATTCTTTCTGCAGTACTGGGCCTGCAATCCATGGTAGACAACATTAAGGGATGCAAGAGTTACCCCAGACAGACATTGTACATAGTCTTTGAAACAATCATCACTGTCACTGTCTGTTCCGGTATGACTGCCTCAGACACCAATTTCCCCTCGTTCATCCTACTGGTAGCTGCAATCACATTTCACAGTGAAATATCGTTGTGCTTTCCACAGATGCCTATCTGGATAGTTATGAGCATGCATTTAGTGTGATTTATGTTTACACGGGAACATTCCCAGGTGTAAATAAACTATTTTGATGAAACTTTGTGATTAAATAGAGTGGTCAAAATAATGCAATATTTATTGTTTTGATTCTGTCCAATTTCACTTTTTAAGGAGTAAAACATACCCTAAAAGGTAATTTGGCATATGAAGTTTAGATAGAATCTCTCCAATGGTTGGTTGATTGACTGGGGGAGGGGACCAAACAGAAAGGTCATCAGTCCCACGATTTAAAGTGTCAGAAACCAAGGAAGGAACAACACAAACAGCACAATCCAGTCAAGGGGAAGGGGAAAAAGGCAAACAAAGATGTAAAAGGAACAACAAACATTACATGTGTTTGGGCACCAGCACCATTACCATCACTGACCTTTCCGATCCCTGCACCGTATCATGATCAAAACAACTGGGACACCACCAGGGGAAGATGACAAGAAAAGGAGAAACGAAATGGCACAAGGTGACTAGATAAAACGTAGGGGAAAGGGAGGGGGGAGGGGGGGTTGGAAACTGGCCGGTGTGGAGAGAAGGCCAAGGCCTTCATAACCAATGGCAACACTAACCAAGGAACACCAATTCCAGAGTGACATTCAGAACTTAAACCTGGACGGACAAACCACTTTCGTGGAGGAAACTGAGAACAGACATAACCATCACCTAATATTTGGGACAAGGAAGGGGGGAGGGTGTGTTTAGTGTAAAGGGCCAAAGGGTGGGACCGGTGCACCAAAGTATGGACCACCACGAGGGGGGGGGGGGGGGGGGCACAACCTCAAAGGGCGCAGGGAGGAGAGGGAACAACTCACTGTAGAGTAATATACCATGGGTCAATCTAGCCTGGTCAACATGAAGACAATCAGGAGAGGCAGAGAGAAGAATGCCACATGGTAGAATTCTTCATGGCTGCACGAAGTTTTATTATTAGATGGTGTGGTACTGATCCAACATAAGACATCATGGCATATTCCACATGATCATCAGATTTAGAGCCATCAGTGTAAAACTAATGGTGTCCTGAAACTCCTGTAAGAGTGGGCAGAACAAACAATATAACATCATTTGAGCAATGGGGCTCTCGGATCCTCTAAGAGATCCATCCAAATCCAGGGCTGAGGAACTAACCAAAGGGAGATGGTTGAGAGATATCATGGGGAAGTGAACAAGGAGGGGAGATGGATAACACAGCACAGTGAAGAGAGGAGACCAACCAGTAAACCAACCTGTCGGCAGTCAGCAGGCAGATAACGTCCAGAAGCCCCAAAAATAGAATACAATACGAGGGGTGAGCAGGGAAAAAGCTGACAGTGATGGCATAGGAAACTAGTAGCTGGAACTGTTGAACCAAAACATAAGGGACACCAGCATCTGCCAGAAGACTATCAAGAGGTCTAGTGCCAAAGGCGCCACTTGCTAAATAGATACCATGATGGTAAACTGGGTCCAAGAGAAGTAGCATGGACCATAAATTTCACAACCATAGCCCAGATGAGTCAGAACTAGTGGATGATAAAGGTGGAGAAGAGCTGAGCAATCCGCACCCAAAGTGGTGTGGGCAAGGAAGTGAAGGGGACATTGAGTTTACGAAAACAGCCAACCTTCAGAAGATTAATATGGTGTAACCAAGTAAGTTTGTTGTCAAAGAGTAGACCAAAGAAATGGAACTGGGGGAGCATGGCCAGGTGTTGGGGTCGAGAGAGCTCTGGATCAGGACGGACCTTGGTATGGTGACAAAAATGCATCACCCTCAACTTCAGGGGAGATAACTGAAAACCATGCGGGACTGTCCATGTGGAAGCATGCTGGCTGGCATCTGGAACTCTCACTCCACAGAGGCCACCAAATGGGAGCTATCCCAAATACAGAAATTATCCACATACAAGCAGGGGTGACAAATGGTCGGATGGATGCCACAAGTCCATTAATAGCGATAAGAAGAAGAAGAAGGAGAAGAAGAAGAAGAACACTTAATACGGAGCCTTGTGGAATGCCATTCTCCTGCATCAGTCGACAGCTGAGAATGGTGCCAATCCAAACTCTGAATGACTGATGGCCCAGGAACTGGTGAATAAACATCGGGAAGGGGCCCCAAAGACGTCAGTCATAGCGTGTAAATAGGATAAGATGGTGACAAGCTGTTTCATAGGCCTTACAAAGATCAAAGAAAACTGTGACAAGATGATGGAACTGAGAAAAGGCCTGCAAAATGTTGTTTCCAATCAAAGCAGATGATTGGTCGGAAACTGTCCCTCCCAAAACCCACAATGCTACAGAGGCAAAAGGTCCCAAGATTCAAGGACTCCACTGACTGATGAGCCACCATCCATTCAAGTAACTTCCAAGGGATGTTGGTCAGACTGATTGGCTTGTAACTATCAAGAGAGAATGGATCCTTGCTGGACTTAAGGACAGCAACCCCAATACAGTCTCTCCACTCCGAGAGGAAAATTTGTTGGTGTCAAATATGGTTAAACACCTAGAGGGGATATTGATGTTGTGGAGGACTGAGGTGCTGAAGCAGTAGGTTGTGGATGGGGTCAGGGCCAGGGGCTGAATTATGGGAAGAAGAAAGAATCAAAAGAGGTTTCCATTCAGTAATAGGTTGATTGCAGAATTCTGTCTGACATGGTGTAAAACATAAGTGGGAAGCTTCAGCCTGCTATTTCTGGAGGAGGAAGGCAGCTGGATAGGAGGCCAATGACATCACAAAATGGAAGGGGTAGAACTGAAGGATTCATACAAAGGCCACCAGTAAGGGCAATTTCTAGAATAGAAGACAGCTACTGACAATGCTGAGTGTAGCCCACACTTGTGGCACAGCAACAGAAGAACCGAGGGAGGAGACAAAGTGTTCCCAACACACCCACTTTCTCCATTTGATTAAGTGACAGGCTTTTAAAGATGTTTAATGGTAATGAGACTTGCAGAGGATAGGTGCCACTTAAGATGTTGCAAAGCATGGTGATGACCACAGATGGTGGTAGTAATGGCCGTATTCCCACATAGAACTGACTGTCAGTAAATGGGTCCCCACCAAGCAGGGAATGGCTATGCTGGCACCGTGAATTATTTTATCAGAGAGCTCTCTATGGACTTCATCAACACAACCTGGGAAGTCTATACAGCTCAATCAGCATGCTGGAAAGTCCAGCAGGGTAACCTAGCCATCAGGAGAAAGGAAGGGAATGAGAGAATCAAGGGAAATTGGTCACTATCACAAAGGTCATTGTGTGGTGACCAGTGTAGGCAAGAAAGAAGGGGGAAGGGGAGTAAATGAAAGATCGAGGGCAGAGAAAGTGCCATAGGTCGCACTAAAATGAGTAGGGAAACCATTATTAAGAAGTCACAGGTCATGGTCCTCAAGAAATTGGTCAATAAGGAGCCCCTGACTAGACGAAAAAGCACTGCCCACAAAGGGTGATGGGCATTAAAATCCTCTAGGAGGAGAAAGGGAGAGGGGGTGGGGGAGTTGCTGAAGGAGGGCAGCTACAGAAGCAGGTGTAGATGGCCTGTCTGGAGGGAAATGGATGCTGCAAACCATAACTACAGAGTCCAAGTGGACATAGACAGCAACTGCTTCCAATATGGTACAAAGGGAGTTCCATGTACCACAATGTCTGTCTGGACCAACATACAAACGCCACTGCAAGTTCTCAAAGGGCCAACTCAGTTCTGACAAAGCATGGAACCCATGATGGGTTGGTGAGTAATCAGTAAAATGATATGCATCAGGAATGACAGAATCTGGTATGGGCAGGCTTTATTCAAGATCACCAAATAGGGCATTATTTGCTGCCTCCCCATTTGACCGGTCCACATTACCTGGTGTTCCTGTGATGTGTTGCCACAGTTCTTGTGTAATCCTTGTTGTCTGTGAAATGATGTGGTTTCACCATGACAGTGCACCAGCCCACATTGATATTAATGTCTGTGAGCACCTGAACAACACATAACATCATTGGATTGCAAGGGAGGTCCTGTCTCATGGCCACCCTGATTGCCGGATCTCAAACCACTGGACTTTTCCCTCTGGGGGTATATCAAGATATTTATGAAACCCCATAAAAACAGATGAAGACTGGCTTGCTATGGTCCAAGCTGCCTGTACAGCAGACATCTTTGAGAGAGTGTATCAGAACTTCATGCACATTTGCCATGCATGCATTTTGATTGGTGGCCGCCACTTTGAACAGTTACTGTAAGATATTTTGCTCATATATAATAATGTTTTCATAATGTGAGGCCACAGTCATATTATATTTCTTTAAAGTCAGTACTACCTTTAGACTGTTTTTTATTTGCAGTGTTACATTTACACAATCATGATTACAGCTTTTAAAGTGCCATTACCAAAAGTTTTAATGTTATACAGTGCCTAAGATGGCATACTGTCATATTAGTGTATTCAATAGTGTATTAGTTTATTTAATAGTGTGTGGTAGGACTTCCCATTCTAATGTTTCCAACTACATTTTGACCTCTTTTGCAACATAGGGTCAAGTGTTGTCATGCTGCAAAATCATTTTATCATGCTTCTCGGTGTATTGTGGCCATTTGTCTTTTAATGCTCTGCTCAAACACATTAATTGCGTTTGATAACGAGCACCTGAGATTGTTTCACTTGGTTTTAACACCTCATAGTACAAGACGCGGAGCTGGTCCCATCAAGTGCAGAGCATGACCTTGGAACCATGAATATTCGGTTTGGCCGTCGATGTGGGAGCATGGCCAGATTATACCCATGATTTTTTGCATTTAGAGTTACCATAATGAACTCATTTTTCATCCCTGGTCACAGTGAAATTCAGAAATCCCATCCGTTTTTGCCTCTGAAGCAACTGTTCACAAACGTCACTCAATGTCTCTTGGTTTCAGCTCACATAGGACCCAAGTTCCTTCTTTCTAAATCATGCCCATAGCCTTGAGACATTTTGAAATGGCTTGCTGCGTCACTCCCACTAATCATGCCATTTCTTCTTGAGTTTGACGCGAGTCTTCACTCAGTAATGTCTCCAATTCCGCATCTTCGAAAACATTCTCTCTTCCACCACTGTGCCAGTCTATGACGTTACAATCACCATTCTTGAAGGGTTGAAACCACTCATGACACGTTCTTTCACTAAGAGTATCCTTACCATACATACTTGAGAGCATTTGATGAGACTCAGCTGATGTTTTCTTCATACTGAAACAAAACAGTAACACCTCCCACAAATGACAAGAATTAGGCTCGTAAACTGATATTTTCAATCGAGGACAACTTTATGATGCAGACACAAATTGACTAATGTTTGAATGAGGTTATGTTGAACAAGGTCCAAGCTAACTGCCTGACATCTGTGATCTGTTTCCTTCGACAGCTACTTCCTGTTGTTGCCACCTATCGGCAAACAGTGGAAGCAAAGTTGCACACCTTGTATATTTTTGAATCCATTTGTGTTTTGTGTAGATGGGATGGACCCTGATAAGTTAGTCTGAAAATGTTTCAAATACCCCAATTGTTAAAAAAGCAGAATATCCCCAGGGTAGAGTAGTTGATAATTCTGAAGGAGACCAAGACTCTGCATTAGAGAGTAGTGCTCAACTGGAATGTAAAGCAGAAGTAGAGACAATGAAAGATGTAGGGTCTGCAAGTGAAGAAAATATGTACAAGTCCAATGAGGACACAGGTTTATAATCAGTCTTGCAAGCCATGAACTCAAATTTCATAGCATTAAACAAGACTCCAATCAGATGATTTCAACTATAGATGAAAAGTTTACAGACATTAAAATTCACACTGCCCATAAAACATCTTCACTGACAGACAAACTTAACAAAAGAGTTAATGTTGGGGACGATAAGCTAGAATATGATGCAGAGTACAATGAATTTCAGTAAGATGTAATTGTAACAATAGAGTGTGTGGGGACATCAGTGTGAACGATACTGCTGATCAGAGAGCTTCCACAGAGCTGATGAGTACCTGTGATGAGCGAGAGCAAGACTGTTTGGTCTAGTACCTGATATAACATGGTGGTGTTGTATTAAGAAGGAAGGAAAGAAAGAAGATTGGGTTTAACATCCTGTCGACATCAATGTCATTAGAGACGGAGCACAAGCTCAGATGGTACCATGGATGGGGACAGAAATCAGTCATTCTCCTCTCAAAAGATTCATCACGGCATTTTTCTGGGGTGATTTAGGGCAATCCTGGAAAACTTAAATCCGGATGGCTGGACACAAGTTTGAACCTTTGTCCTCTCAAATGTGAGTCCAGTGTGTTAACCTTGTGTTGTATTGTGCTCTGCGATAATAAAGGTATATCACACTACACACATAAGAAAAAGTTTTGCATCACTTCGGTTCTGAGTGTTCCCCAACCTGTACAGAAAATTGGAATAGTGATCAACATAAACATCATTTCCACCCTTTTTATTGCTCATGGAAACCACACATTGCATGTTGTACCACCATACAATGAGACCTTCAGAGGTGGTGGTCCAGATTGCTGTACACACTGGTACCTCTAATACCCAGTAGCACGTCCTCTTGCATTGATGCATGCCTGTATTTGTTGTGGCATACTATCCACAAGTTCATCAAGGCACTGTTGGTCCAGATTGTCCCCCTCCTCAACGGTAATACGGCGTAGATCCCTCAGAGTTGTTGGTCGGTCACATCATCCATAAACAGCCCTTTTCAATCTATCCCAGGCACGTACGATAGGGTTCATATCTGGAGAACATGCTAGCCACTCTAGTCGAGCGATGTTGTTATCCTGAAGGAAGTCATTCACAAGACGTGTACGATGGGGGTGCGAATTGTCATCCACGAAGACAAATGCCTCGCCAATATGCTGCACTATCGGTCAGAGGATGGCATTCACGTTTTGTACAGCCATTATGGCGTCTTCCATTACCACCAGCAGCACATGTCAGCCCCACATAATGCCACCCAAAAACAGCAGGGAACCTCCACATTGCTGCACTCACTGCACAGTGTGTCTAAGGCATTCAGCTAGACTGGGTTGCCTCCAAACACGTCTCCGACGATTGTCTGGTTGAAGGCAGATGCGAGACTCATCGGTGAAGAGAATGTGATGCCAATCCTGGGCGGTCCATTCGGAATGTTGTTGGGCACATCTGGACCGAGCTACATGGTGTCGTGGTTGCAAAGATGGATGTGAGAAGTTGCACATCATACAGCCTACTGCGCACAGTTTGAGTCATAACATGACATCCTGTGGCTGCATGAAAAGCATTACTCATCATGGTGGTGTTGCTGTCAGGGTTCCTCCAAGCCATAATCCTTAAGTAGCAGTGATCCACTGCAGTAGTAGCCCTTGGGCAGCATGATCGAGGCATGTCATTGACAGTTCCTGTCTCCCTGTATCTCCTCCATGCCCAAATAACATCGCTTTGCTTCACTCCGAGACACCTGGACACTGCCATTGTTGAGAGCCCATCCTGGCACAAAGTAACAATGTGGATGCAATCAAACTGCAGTATTGACAGTCTCGGCATTGTTGAACTATGGAAAACACGAGCCGTGTACCTTCTTCCTGGTGGAATGACTGGAACTGATTGGCTGTCAGACTCCCTTCATCTAATAGGCGCTGCTCGTGCATGGTTGTTTAGATCTTTGGGCAGGTTTAGTGACATCTCTGAACAGTCAAAGGGACAGTGTCTGTGATACAATATCCACAGCCAACATCTATTTTCAGGAGTTCTGTGAACCAGGGTGATCCAAACCTTTTTTTGATGTGTGTATACTGTGTCATCTACATTTATACTACATCTCCTTATGCATTTTAGGGAAATCTACCACAATTTCAATAATGGAAAATGACTGTAATGAACACACGAGAAAGGTTGGCAATCATAATAATCGCAAGCACAAACAGGTAGAAGAGCGGTGTACAGTAATTAAATAATCTCTAGAAGATCTGTCAATTTAGGTGCACACGCAATGTGTGGCTGAGCATGAAGCTCTGGAAGCCAAGTATACTGAATAACTGACTGACATTAAGCAAGAATAGAGATTAGCTAAGGAAAATATTACAAGAAAATAATGGTGAGGAAGGATTTGAAGCTGCTGAAAACCTTGGATATCTATCCCTCATTTCATAGAAAATTCACACAAAACGATGTGAAATGAGAAAAGGATAATTAGCAGCTCCAGGGTCTGGGGTTTCAAAACCCACACAGCTGAAAGCTGTAGCCAGTCATCGAAGTATATATCAAGAAGGGTGATCATGGTCAGTACGTGTAAAATGGGGTGAAAAAATGAAAACTATAAGGACTAGAGAGATAATTAGCTTAAACAGTATGAGTAATAAAATACATACAGAGAAATTTAAAAATGCATGGCACTGCAGTGGACGAAGTTAGGGTGAGGCTATTCAGGGCACACATAACTGTTAGAGTTACTACCCTCCCCCTCCAAACACGTCGAAGCGACGTTTAACACTGAGTTCCATAAAATGTTGTTATAAAATCCACTTTCTCTCGGGAAACACATGACTTTGTAAGCTGTTATCCCATCGTCTTGAAGTATCTTGGATAGGGAGTAGCAAGGTTGATGGTTCGCCTCAGATCAGCCACTAGGGTGTGCAATGAGAATATGAGCTATTGTGAGATGACTACCACAGCAGCATTGGAAAGAGTTCTCTTTATGAAATTTCCTGGCACATTAAAACTGTGTGCTGGACCGAGACTCCAACTCAGGACCTTTGCCTTTTGTAGACCACTGCTCTACCAACTAAGCTACTCAAGCACGACTCTCGATCAATGTTCACAGCATTACTACTGCCAGTACCTTGTCTTCTACCTTCCGAATTTCACAGAAGCTCTCCTGCGAAACTTGTAAGACTAGCACTTCTTTAAGAAAGGATACACAGTTTTAATTTAGCAGGAAGTTTCATATCAGTGCGCACACTGCTGAAGAGTGAAAATTTTATTCTAAGTCTCTTGATATAGAAGGAACGCGTGGGGTGGGTAAGTCTGGAGTGGGGGATAAGTAGTCAGCACAGTATGACGGTGTTTTTCTGTGAGGCTTTGAGAGACATATGCCACACCTTGGTGTTGCCCTTGATTGGTCTGGCTTGTTGAGGGTTGTGGTAGCCTGCCATTCTATATCCCAGGTTTTCAAAATTTGGTGTAGCAGTTGCAGTCGTAGATCTGTGCCCTGTACTCTCAATTCAAGTTTCTCACCAGTGGTAGCTTCTTTAGCTTTGTCAGCGAGTTCGTTTCCCAAAATACCCATGCAGTTCATCTACATCTACATCCATACTCCGCAAGCCACCTGATGGTGTGTGGCGGATGAATTTTACAGTGGTTCCAGAACTGTGGGGGTCAACTAATAGGTCCCAAATGTTAGCAGCTTCTGGGGTAGAACTGACAAGTGGAGGCCATGACATTTGGTTCAAAGATTTACTTCAAACTTTCTACACTTACTAGACCATTAGGACAATGTAATGTGCAAGTAGTAAGGCATACTACTGAGACGATTTCAAGAAAATCTCAAGAGAAGTTTTACGCATCAATGATGTGCCAGTATGTTGCAAACCTGAGCATGGGCTAGCTAGCAGTGGTCGAGCTCCGTAATCATTGGATCGCTGGGTTGAGTCCCACTCAAATTTTTTCTTTATTTATATTTGTTTCAACACTAACCATATTATACATATTTATTATGTGTTTATTAACTTATAAATTAAAAAACATTTTTTTAAATTTTAAATTCATTGCATTAATGCGATCTTAGTAAATGAGTGTTGTAAAATGATCCTTTCCATTCCACTTGGGACCTGTGGAAGTTATGTTAGCTTATTTGTTTTAGTTGTAAATATTTATCATGTATTATTGTTTTTCTGACATATCCCACATCCTGGAGGATCTCCTCACTACGGATCAATTGGAATGAAAGTAAATCTAATATAATCTATTTTGTACATACATCTGAAAGGTAATATGTTGAGAAGACATGGGTATTTGCTTGTACTCTTATTGAATTTCCAATTTTATTTGGCTGCTAACTAATTTTTTACTGTTGCAACAAATATTATGTAACTTTTATTTCTATAGGCAAGTTAAAAACTTTATCAAGTGTCTTCAAACCTGTTCATATTTGACTGATAATGAATGAGAAATAGCTTCTTGTGAAGATACTATTAAAATACATTCCATCGTACATCACCAATTTTCAGCAACAATATTTACAAAAATGTTATGTTGCACATAGTTTGCACCCACTTTGTCAGAACAAAGACTTTTTCAAAATGTGGAAGAGTTTTCCCTTAGAAACACTAAAGATTTCTTGTGCATGCAGGAAAACTGCATTCATTAGATGCAGTACATGCCATTTTAATTTATATTTTGTGTGCACCTATGAAAAATATCATCCTGCAACTTGGCGAAAGCACATACGATGATTAATCATACATTACCCTCATACTCTGGAATATTGTAACTTATTGTGTTTTTGAATAAAGTTATTTAAACCTTCATTTACTGATGTTTGACTTGGGCTTTCAAGACTGACCCTCGTCTTTTAAACCTGTGTCTGCAGATCGAAGCATCCAGGTGCAAAGTTGTTCTCTGTACTTTACCCGATTGCAGGTACATGGGATTTCAGAGATCATGACAGGCATACATTTTCAAGAAAACTTTATGCACTTGGTCGTTTAGTTATCAGTAACTGTAAATATAGTATCTGTTGTGATGATAAAAATTAGCGAGCAGCCAAATAACATTGGAAAATCAATGAAACTTCATTCAAATACAAGTGTCTTTTTGTCATATTATCTTTCAAATGTAAAATCCATGAAATAATATGACCAGTGTTGAAAAAAAGTATAAATTTAAAGACAAAAACAGGAGAGGGACTCAATCCAATGATCCACTGATTATGCAGATCCAATTCTAAGCCCATGACCAAAGCACACTCTTGCTCAGGGTCACAACACACCACTACATTACTGCTGCATAAAACTTCTCTGGTGATTTTCTCGAAATCATCTAAGTAGTACACCTTACTACATACACATTGTGTTGTCCCAGTTGACTACTAAATGTGTGCAAAGTTTGCAATATATTCATGGTCTGAACATTATGGCCCTCCTTTGTGAGATATAACTTGTAAAAATTTCATGGAGTCATTTCAAATTATGGAGTACTTTGTTGAAAGAGTTTCAATTTACTGCAGAGCCCATGATATGGTGACACACTCTGCAGTGCATACACTGCATGCACTCAGACAAGAATAATATTCTTGAGTCCCCTTGTGAGTGTAGAAGCATAACCATCACAGTCATTCACTTTTAATCCATCTGCGTAACCAATACAGTCATTGACTTTTGATCCATCTGCATAGCTGCACTTCAAATTGAGGTAGTCATGAGGAACTGAATAGAACAGGCAGCTGAGAATACAGAGGTCCGCATTTTTGTTAGAGCCATGGCAGAGGTTCATTCGAATTGTAGGACTGTGACCTTGCATAGTCTCCAGTCTTCCATTAGCTGGTCTACCCATTTTTGGATATTTTGTACTCAGTCTGAACTGTTGTCTGTGAAAGACAGATGATGGTTAGGCAGCTGGGAAATTGTGATCGAATTAGCCAAGACTTGCTGGTGCTCGATCTTCAGAGCTGGAAATACAGCTTCCACCAAGAGGCTATTTACAGGGCTCGTTAGGAATGTTCCAGTTATCAAACACACACCACTGTGGTGGACAGGGTCTAAAAGACTCAGTACTGATGGATGGTGCCAACCAGTAGGCAATACACAAATAGTCCAGGTGCGGCAAAATTAAAGCTTTGCAGAATCTCAGAAAAACTGTGCAATTTGTGACGTGAGATGTACTGCAGAGAAATCAGAGTATTAAATTTTCTCATGCAATTTGCCTTGAGCTCGTGAATATGTACTCACTATGTTAACTAACACTATGTGATCAAAAGTATCCGGACACTTGGCTGAAAATAACTTAAAAATTCATAGCGCCCTCCATCGGTAATGCTGGAATTCAGTATGGTGTTGGCCCACCCTTAGCCTTGATGACAGCTTACACTCTCGCAGGCATATGTTATATCAGGTGCTGGAAAATATCTTGGAGAATGGAGGAGAGGTATCGATGTTGGTTGGTGAGGCCTGGCACAAAGTCAGCATTCCAAAACATCCCAAAAGTGTCCTATAGGATTCAGGTCAGGACTCTGCATGCCAGTCCATTACAGGGATGTTTTTGTAGAGTAATCACTGTGCCACAAGTCGTGCATTATGAAAAGGTGCTGGATCGTGATGAAAGATACAATCACCATCCTCGAATTGCTCTTCAACAGTGGGAAGCAAGAAGGTGCTTAAAACATCAATGTAGGCCTGTGCTGTGCTAGTGTCATACTAAACAACAAAGGTTGCAAACCCCTTCCGGGAAAAACATGACCACACCACTCCACCACCACCTCTGAATTTTACTGTTGGCACTACACACACTGGCTGATGATGTTCACCGGGCATTCGTCATACCCACACCCTGACATCGGATCGCCACACTGTGTACTCGTCAGTCCACACAACGTTTTTCCACTGTTCAATTGCCCAATGTTTATGCTCCTTACACCAAGCTAGATGTTGTTTGTAATTTACCGGCATGATGTGTGGCTTATGAGCAGCCACTCAACCTAAAATCCAAGTTTCCTCGCCACCCGCCTAACTGTCATATTACTTGCAGTGGATCCTGATGCAGTTTGGAATTCCTGTGTGATGGTCTGGATAGATGTCTGCCTATTACACATTACAACCCTCTTCAACTGTTGGTGGTCTCTGTTAGTCAACAGCAGAGGCCAGCCTGTACACTTTTGTCTATACGTGTTCCTTCATGTTCCGTCATTATCACATGGGAAACAGTGGACGTATGGATGTATAGAAGTGTGGAAATCTCGCATACAGTTGTATGACACAAGTCACACCCAATCACCTGACCACGTTTGAAGTCTGCTCTGTCACGATGTCTAATGACTACTGAGGTCGCTGGTATGGAGTACCTGGCACTAGGTGGCAGCACAATGCACCTAATATGAAAAATGTATGTTTTTGGCGGTGTCCGGATTCTTCTGATCACATAGTGTATTGTCAAATAAAAGGCCTAAATATTTGATGTTTCAATAACTTCAATGCAGCATCAAAACTATTGACAAAAATTTAATATTCACAAAAAGTATGTTTGTGAATGTTCAACCATAAATATGTAATTACATCACACAAAACAGCATTTTCCTTAAATTACAGTTTCATAACCTGTAATTTTAAACAAGTTTTTCATGACTTAACACAAGATTGACTGCATTTCAACTCCAAGCATTTGTGTCTACCACATGAGTTAACTTCTGTAACATTCTTTTCTGTTTAGTCCATGACACCTTAACTCACATTAGTATGACTACTGCATATGTTCGACATCAATATGCAATAATCAGCCACAGATGGCAGGAGGCAGCATTAGCATTGAAGGTATATAAAGCATGACAGGGGAACATGGAAAACAGTGCAGTAGTTACTATAATGCAGAAAAGGAGCAATAAATCTGGTGTCCAAAGGGGCATGATCATTGGCTTTAGGACCAAGGGTGAAAGCATTTGTGAAATGCCTAAGTTTGTAAACAGTTTGCCTGATGCATGGTTAAAATTAAACTGTGCATGGCAAAATGGCTCTATCTAAAACTGGAGCTGAGGCAACTGAGGTACACCATGGGCCATTGATTACAGGATAGAATGACAGCTATGGAGATGTGTACATGTGAACAGACATGCAACTGTTGCCCAACTGTCTGCCTAGATGAACCAAGAGGCTACCAACAGTGTCTCCTCAACAACCATCCAAGGAACGTTGCTGTGTGCGTGCCTCTGCAACAGGTGCCTGGTTCATGCGCCCATGCTGACTGCTATTCATCAGCAATGAAGGCTGGAATTTGCATGTCAATATTGCAACTGAATGTCCACTAAGTGGCGACAGATGGCCTTTTCAGATGAATCATATTTTATGCTCCATTGTATAGATGACCATTGGGGTGTGTGAGGTGAACCATCTGAAAGCAAACACCCAACAACAATCGCCGAAGGATCCAGGCCACAGAGCAGGGAGCATTATGGTTTGTAGAATGTTTTCTTCATTCTGGAAGGCACAATCGATCAACAGAAGTACCCATCTATCACTGGAAACCAAGTTTACTCCAAAATGCAGCCCCCCCACCCCCCCTCAGTACCATGAAACTACCAGCAGGACAATGGAACATCTCACACAGCTTGCAGTGTACAGGCGTAGTTCGATGAGCACTAGGATCAGTTTATCATATTTCCCCATCCACTAAACTCTCTGGATTTAAAGCCAATCAAGAATCTGTGGGACCACCTTGATCGGGTTGCTCATGCCTTAGATTCCCAACTGAAAAAGCTGGCAAACGCACTGGAATCAGCATGGCTCCACATCCCTGTCAGTACCTTCCAGAACCTCACTAACTCTTTAGCCGGCCGCAGTGGTCTCTCGGTTCTAGGCGCACAGTCCAGAACCGTGAGACTGCTACGGTTGCAGGTTTGAATCCTGCCTCGGGCATGGATGTGTGTGATGTTCTTAGGTTAGTTAGCTGTTGAGTCCCATAGTGCTCAGAGCCATTTTTGAACTAACTCTTTGTGGTTATTCAGGATTGTTGGAAAGTGGTCATCTTAATGTGATTGGACACTGTATTTCCACAGATTAATTTAAACTTGCTATATATTCTATCACCCAAAGTGCAGTATATACAACTACTAGTCTTCTACCCTGTGAATATTCCCCCCTCCCCCTTTTCAGTACATGAAAACTTCCCCACTGGCTCCTACCCATCAGCCAAGACATCTAAAACCTCTCTCTGATGATTACTGAAATCATGAGCCGTCTTGCAGTACCATCTGTCACAATGTTGAGAGGTGGTATTATAGGCCAAAACATGACAAATGTCCAGTAAACAGGGTTTTAAAATGCACACCTTAATAGAAGAGAGCATTTTTCATCTTCACTCCCATTAAACACATTTGTTCTACTGAAAAAGTGCTCATAGCTCTTAGTCTATATATTCTCTTTTCCTTGTTTTGGTTCACACTACCGTCTCTCGAAATATGAAATCCTTTTTTAACACCCTATTTATACATGCTTTCTAGTTTTATTTCAGTATTAAATACCTGTGAGTATAACCAACACTGGAAACTAGCTGCTAAGATGGGCAAATCTGGAGTATGATAACAAAAACAGTTATGTTGAAAAATTCATTCTGAAATTTGCCCCAAAGTGTTTATATGAAATAACAAATCCAAATCCACAATAATCAGGCAAAGATAATAGAATATGAATGCTGTGTTATAATTATTGTGCCCATTTACAGTCTATATGAGTGGTAAAGTCTCATTTAGATAAAGAATACATTCTTATATAAGCAACTTTTCTGATGCCTATTTTCTTTTTTGCTCTTTTTCTTTCACAACAAAGATAAATCAGTGAATACTAATAAAAATACTGACACCATTTATAAGTGTTTTTCTTCCTTCTCAATTTGGGAGCTCTTCATATTTTAGTTTAACGCACTAGACATTGTAAGTGTGTGAACACCAGTTCACACAGAATTTTTCTTTGTTAGTATTTACATAAAAACTACGAAGATACAGAAGAATCTTACTTAATCAACTAATGACAAACATGATTTCTTACAATCTTTTCATTACCAACAATAAATTTTTAACTACTGCTCTACTGATCCCTCACTCTTCTGTTTAATGCAAACAATGCAGCGCTTGTACAACACATGGAATATGCATCCCATTAGATACAATGTAACATTGTATTTATTTTAAGATGCTTTCTTATTTGTTGATTTTTCCCTTTTGCCTCATCCCTTAGGAAAACACATAATGGAGGTGAGACAAGGAATCAAACATGTGGCAAGCATGTTATTTGGTGAGGCCAACAAAGAATGGAAATTAGGAAGGCAGAACAGTGGTAATTCAGTGATATAGATGGCAGGACAACAGGAAGTGGACCTACAGATAGAGGCAGCAAAATGCTGTAACTGTCATCCTAAGATAGATGGTAGGATAACAAAGATAGTCGAATGGTAGGCACAAGACGGCGTCACAGATGGAGGTGTGTTGGGTAGGGAGCACGTGTCAGCTTCAGAAATATATGCTAAGCAGATTTATATATAATCTGCTTTTCATAACTATGCAAAAAGGAGCAGCAAATATACAGAATAGTTCTATGGAAATCCCACGGCACAAAACTAACTCATTTATATTTTTACATTCTACAGTTACTATTTTAATACATTTGTGTAAAAATGTAAAATCTCTATCAAAATATTCAACAGAGACAACATCACTTCAATACCTGTCTGCAATCAGACAGGCCATGAACACAGCATTTAACATCAAGTATTTGTGAAACAGTTGCTAACAAAAGAAATTTTGAGATATTTAAATCGTCTTATTTCCCACTGCAACTACCGACTTCAAACACTTACCATTAATCTCATGATGTTTCTAAGATGCTTATAAGTATAAGAAACCATCTTTGATCACACCTGGTGTATGGTGCCAATGAATTCAGCCTAGTTCTTTTCTAGGCTCTATGAAAACATGTAAAATGAAGCAGTCCTCAACCTCAGGATTGGTTTGAACAATGCTTTATTGAGTGTGTAAATGTAGCTTCATTTGACATTTTGCCTAAAAATTTTGGGCAGTGTTGTTGAAATAGGAGAGTGCAATGAAACGTGATTCAGCATCATATTTTAATGTTTCTTTGCCATACAGCTCCATACAGTCTGCAGCAAAACCAGATTGTCTCAATGACACTGTGGTACTAAGAACTCACACCAAATGATGGGTAATCTCTTCTATGTTTATACATATACAAGACCTATCTGAAGATAAACTTTAGGAGTACAAAACCAATAATGACAATAAACAATAAAATCATTTTAATATCATATGGATGCCAGCTGCTTTGCAATTGCATGACCAACAAGCCTTGTTACCAAGAAAATGTCATCTACTGACAAAATAACAGTGCTTATAGTATTGTTGTACTTCATATTTATAATCTCATCTGACAACCTTCAATAATTTAGATGTTTTCAAACACTTACAACATTTTACCTTAAGGTGTACTTCTATAGAATAAACTTTAATATCCAGGATGAAACATTCACTTGTCAGCCATATTTATGTGTATGTGGTTTTGAAAAATTTTGAAACTCCCGTCAGATTAAAAGCATGTGTCAGACTGGGAAGAAGAGCTGAGAACCCTGGCAGCCAAGCAATGCTCTTATCGACTGGCTGTCCAGGCACAAAACAGGTATTGGCAGAGTAGAAGCTGTGATAAGAGAACTGACCACAAAAGCAAGAATGTAAGTTTGTGTCCCAGTCTGAACACAGTATTAATTTTCCAGGAAGTTTCAAAGATTTCAACTCTTATTGTGTTAAATGACATGTATATCAACATACTCTGGCAAAATCTAACACTAACACAAAAAATAATGAATTGGAAAGGAATAACATCAAGAGGGATACACATGAATAAACAACAACCAAGGCAATTGGATAGAATTAAATTATTAAAAAACTAACTTCAACACAATTTGTGGGGGGCCACTGTTTTTAAAAATACAGTCACAAAATGTCTCATTACAGGTAACAAATCTAAATAAAAATAAAATTAGTAGGTGTATGTACACAAATGTTCTTCTGGATAAGCAACATTTATGCATATTATACAGGAGAACAGGTACAACGTTTGTGTGACCTCTGCTTACATTACACTACAGCACTAACTTCATACAAATACCCAAAACCCACTACCCAATGAGAAAATACAAATATCTTAAATAAAGCACCTACTTCATCTTGACAGTAGACAAGATTGTCATCCCTGACAATCCACTCTCTGAGTCTCCACCAATCCTTCCACCATAACCACTCGTCCATCACTCTCCGTTCGTTAAATGCTACAGATGTGACATTGAAATTCATGTAAGCAACCATTTATCACAAATGTTTGACTGATTTACTTTAATTAGCACTTCATTTATGAACTTCACACTTAAGCATTCATTTACAACACCTGACAACTGGAGACCACAAAAAAGGCTACTCTCAAATTCTCTCCAATCATTTACTTGCAACTTTTGTCTTCAGCATTTACACTAAATTAAGAGCTAATAAAATAATACTTAGAACCTTGCACAATTTCAAAAGAAAACAATATTGAGAAATGAACTAGTAAAATTGTATAAATAAAATCAAGAGTCAAAACTATGGCATAGTCATCATTAGGGCTAGGATTTTTATAATAGGGCATATATTTTCAGCATGACCACCATGTTCCTTAAATACACACAAATGATTGTTATGAAAAATCTAAATTAATTACCGTAATTTTTGAAGTCATACTTATGGATATATGGCCATTTCTCTGAGGCTGGACATACTTCAGTAAGTAAATGGTCATATTCATTATATTTTCACACTTTCAAGAAGCAAAGAACATTTATCATGTAATATCTTTCTTCTGTGTCACCTCAATTTGTTTCCTGAAAATTGGCAAATATATACCTTCCTCCCCTACTTTCCTTTAATTTGCAATATGGACTTTACCCTTACTCTATGTATGAACAGGTAGGTGCTTAAGACATTCTAGACCCTGGACTGCAGACAAGTGTCTCATTTTGTTATTCAGTCTTGAAGTCAGAAGTGTGTGAAACTTAGTTCAGAAAAAAATGACTAATAAGGAGCAAAGTATTCAAGTCAAATTACAACAGTACATGTCTCAGTTCAGTGAGAAAGTATTTCTGACTTATAGATAAAATTCTGTATTGTAAACATAGGAGTAACTGCAGAGAAGTCATTTAATGTTCAGCAGCCCGTGGCAACAGAAGAACACAAACTTCGGGTACAACAGATTGAAAACGGAAAAACATTACTGCAGATGCTCCTAAGGGAATCCCACCAATCTCATTCACCATTATATGAAGAACTTTGTACAGTCTTCCTGTGTGCTAACATTCCCTTCAGTAACCTGAACCATTGAATATATATCATAAATTCCTAGAAAAATGCACATGAAAATCTTTTCCCTATTCTTCCACATTAAGAAATTACTATGTCAGCAGGAGCTACCTGAAAGCAATGCAAGAATTCAGACAAAAGGTCGGGAATAATAAAATATGGGTAATCAACTGTTGAAATCACAGACTCTATGTGGAGATACATTGCAAATGTCACTGTGGAAACTTCGGAAGAAGGCAATCCATGTGAAAAGTTTATCAGAAACTGAAAATAAAGAAAAAAAGTAGTTTTTTCCAAGATTAGTAAATCGTTTGACAGACCTACGCATACCATGTGGCCGGAAGGTATAAAGCATGACGATGTATTACTCTTTGTAATGGATGCTGAACCTTATATGGAGAAAGATGCCAATTCATTAAAACCATTATACAGTAAAATAGTGCATGTGACTTGTTTAGCTGAAGCCTGAAGGAAAGTTGCAGAAGAGATTTGTAGTAAATTCAGTGATGTTGACAAATTTATTGAGTGTGTCATATAGGTATTTTTGAAAGCCACTTCATTTGTTGCAGCATTTAAGTTGTTAGCTCCAGAAATTTCCTTACCAACTGTTTCCCATTTTGACCACATGGGGGTTCTGGGTTAACACCTGCCACTGTTACTGCCACTATTCAATGTTGTGAAAAGCACCATTGAATCAATCGAAAGCAGTGAAGCCTCTTCAATTGGACTAGAATTAAAGTATAATGTTGAAATTTCAGACAAACGTCTATCCATAAAATAAAATTTTGGATTTATTCCTACCACCATAACTGCTTTGGAGCAATCAGAAGTGCCACCAGTTATGAAGGTAGAACAAGTGATAAAAATGTGAATAAATCAGATGCTGTTCTGGTAAACTGGAACACGAAGTATCAAAGAATATAGGGAAAAGAACAATGAAAGGACTCATACACTGTGTTCCATTTCAAAGATTTTACTGGGTAAAAACTTCTCTTTTAAACATTTAGATTTAGATGCAAATGATTTTCTAGAACAACAACGCTTTGTTCACTGACAATAGGAAATCATTTTTATTTGAAAATTTACACAAGGAATTCAGTGTACATTGCAATTCAGAACTCATAAATTGAAGTAAAAGTGAGGATGTATGGGGGGAAAATGTCATACCACAACTATGTTCTAATAACGTTAATAAAAAGCATACACCATAACATCAAATGCCATAGTTTAACTTGCTTCTCATGTGTTTTTTTATTCTTAAGTAAATAGTCCATTACCATAAAATGAGTTACAAATTTATTTTACATCATTTCAATATTGTTAGGTCATAGTTTTATGTTATTGTGTATATTTCTGTAAAATTTGTTTTTTTTCATAACAGCATTCTTTGTGCATATTTGGTGATTTTTTTGGGTCATAAAAATCCTAGTCCTTGTCATCATTGTGTTTACAAATGGAAAACTATTGCAAGTGTCTTTGTTTACATAAATGTCCTTCTCATAATATATACCTCAATTCATAGATGCCCATGAGGAAAATAAGAATGTAACACTTAGTACAACACAATTATAATACAAGTATGAGCAGAAAGTCTGCTGCAAACTCAAGAACAAAGACATGAATACACAAAACATCAGAATTTGTACAACAGTTATCTGTTTTTGTGGTTTCTTTGCGAACAATTTTGTAGTTTAGCTACAAATTTTAAACTATAAAATTTGTAATTATGTAAGTATATTCATGTTGCCAGCCAGAAACAAATAACTTCAAAATTAGACTGCTATATAAACTTTCAAGTACATACACAGTATTATTAACTGCATTTTGGATAACTGAAGCTTACCTACTTTTTCATCATAATAAGCACTTTAAACTTTAAAGGATTTCTGAGTTATGAGGAATGCAGCCTAAATGATGAGTAACAATTTGATCACATTCAGTGCACAGTTTTCAAAGTTTTATTTACAGTATGGAATAGGCTTATATAATTAGACTAGTAACATGATGGTTTTAGAGTACACCATGTCAATGTTTAATTAAAATATACTTATTGCAAAAATTAATTATTATTATTATTGGCTAGGATCATTTCCCATATTCCCTCTCCCTAACAGCCACAACCACAACCACCATCTCTCCTCCTTCCCCACCACTATCTACGTCTCCTCCCACTACTCACTATCTCCAATCTCATTGAGTTTAACAAAAGGAACCAATGTATGTGCAACACAATTTAGTATTTATCTCTGTACCTCTACATGTTGAATATCAGTTTGTAAAACAGTACAACAAATAAATGCTCAATATTATATTCCTACTTTGTTTCTGATGAAATATGGTTTTATCTTATAGCTATGCACGGCAGTTATGCATGGAAAACAAAAAGGATTTATTCTGGTTGTAAACAGTTTATGTTTACAGTTATTTTAGTTGCATGAGGAAGTAAGCAAACAATGTTCTAGTGATCTTCAGTCTTAAGAATGGTTTGATGCAGTTCTCCACACTAGTCTAGCATGTGCAACCTTCTTCACCTCTGCATAACTTCTGCAGCCTACATCCATCAGAACCTGCTTACTGAAGACAAGCCTTGGTGCCCTCAACAACCCCCCTCCCCTCCCCCCCTCCTCCTCCTCCTCCTCCTCCTCCTCCTCCTCCTCCCCCCCCTCCCCTGCCACAAATACCAAACTGAGAATTCCTTGATGCCTGAGAATTTGTTCCATCAATCAATCCCTTTTTTCAGTCAAGTTGTGCCATAAATTTCTTCTCCTCCCAATCTGATTCAGCACCTTTCCATATGTTACATGATTTACCCATCTGATCTTCAGCATTCTTGTATAGCACCAATAAGAGTACATTATTAATTAATAATGATTCTCATGGGTCTAAAAGCCTGTCACTTATTTGATAGACCACTTTATTAACATTAGTACAAGTGGTTATAAATATAAACTTACAGTTACAGTTGAAAATGTCACAACCTATACATATGCATACATCTCAACTCCTAATACCTTCACTCTCACATGAGACATCACCTCTGGCACCAAAACTAGTTTCACATAAGTAGTCAAAACTCAGCTGCTAAGTACTTTCAGATCATCTACTGCACGACTGCATCAAAGACTTTAAATTTTATCTTCATGCCAGTTCAGTGGTTTTATGTAGGGCAAATAGAAGGAAAAAAAGGAAAACATTGACAATTTTCATTATACTGTGCTCAATCGTAAACTGTCAGTTTTTCAAATTGGCGGCCAAAAATTGTTAGCTGATGTTCGCAAAGTTTTATACAGAGACACTGTGCCACAATTCCCTCTAGATGCTCAATTTCTTTTCAATAAAAAATAATTCTGTGATTTTAATACATAATAATCCTATTACCATGATCCATGATGATACTTGCTCAATTTAAAGATTCATGGTCAGATCAATGTTTTGTAGTGATACTAGCAAACTCAGAAATGTTTTGCAATTGCTAATTATGTGTGGGAATAGAAAATATGTCCTAATCCCCCCCACCCCGCTCTCTCTCTCTCTCTCTCTCTCTCTCTCTCTCTCTCTCTCTCTCTCTCTCTCTCTCTCCCTCCCCCCCCCTCCACCTCCTCCCCTCTCTCTCTGCCTATCTCCTCCTCCCTCCTCTTTACATCCATTTTCTCCTTCCACCTTCTATATCCATTTCCTCCACTATCCTCTGGCCATCTCCTCTCCTCCCCACACTCTGACCTTGAGTTTTGTTGATTGTTATTGCCAATGAATCTGACTGGGAACTGAAGCCCGTTAAAGGAACAAAGAAATTGTGTTAAGGAGTATGACAGATCTCTCTTGCTGCTGCATCTGGAGATTTTTGACGTCAATGACATTATTTCACACAGGTTTAATCTACGAATGGGGAGGATTACAAAGTTTTGGACAGTTCCAGTTCCATAGTAGGATTCTAATCATATGCCGATAAGCCAAAAATACACTTTTGTATTGTGTATTTAAATCGGTGACCTAGAAACGACGGAGAGGCTTCATCACACCGTAGCCCTCAGTTGTTCATAATCCCACAGCTGTCCACCCACCCCACACCACACACCCTTGTAATAATAATTGGCAACCACTCACAATGTGGCAGAAGCACAGGCCTCATGTCATGCAAATTGTAGAGTGTCATCTAATAACAAAAACTACATCGATACCATCTACAGAAAATGCAGACAATAGTAGCTGAGAGCTACCCATGATGATGCATGACAATGCAATTTACTGTGCTATGCACTCCAGCCACAATTCTTGGCTTTGGTGCTATCCAATGAGCAAAGCACACTGACTAAGATCATTGTGAAATATTTCAGCATATACTTGAGCAAATGAAAACTCATGTATGCAAGCAGTTGGATGCAATCGGCAGTGTACACAGATGAGGTGGGATAACTTGTGAATGAGTCCTTGATCTGTATTGAATTGCCAAGTAGACTAATAGGAATATAGGAATGATGTATCTCATTTTTTGTAGATCTTCTACCTACTCCATCAGATGAATACATACAATATGGTGACAAAATGATGGAATATCAGCTTACTTGGATGCAAACAAGTACCATCTAGGCACCAAATAAACAAATTGATAGTTGGCAGAGGAGGACTTGTTCTGTGGCTACCATAGTTTTAATGTCTTACACTTTTTGACTGTTTCTTGTGGGGTACTAATTAGAATATCGTGTATGCTAATTTTGAGGTATCACATTATAGCCTTATCATGCCAATCCATCCCTTGACTGAAATACTAAATGCATTTATCTGATCGCATGTATCAGTCTGTACTGTCACCAATGTACACACTCAAATTTAGCTGGAGGTCAAAATTTTGAGTCCCTTTCATAATTCACTGCATGCTGCATGGTGTGACACTATTATTGGGTTTCTTAATGAAATGGAAAAGCAATAACCTAGCACTATATCCATTCCATTCTCAAACTCTGACAGTCCACAATGTCACACCAGGAATTTCCAGATATTGGTTCCTTCTTGAAAAAGAACAGTTTATCATCTTCCTTCACAGCATACTAAGCATCAACAGAATTTTTAGCACAACATGTCAAATATACACTACTGCCCATTCAAATTGCGACACCATGAAGATGACGTGCTACAGATGCAAAATTTAACCGACAGGAAGAAGATGCTCTGATATGCAAATGATTAGCTTTTCAGATCATTCAAACAAGGTTGGCGCCGGTGGTGACACCTACAATGTGCTGACATGAGGAAAGTTTCCAACGAATTTCTCATACACAAATAGCAGTTGACCGGCGTTGCATGGTGAAACGTTTTTGTGATGCCTCGTGTGAGGAGGAAAAATGCGTACCATCACATTTCCAACTTTGATAAAGGGCGGATTGTAGCCTATCATGATTGGGGTTTATCGTATCGCGACATAGCTCCTCGCATTGGTCGAGATCCAATGACTGTTAGCAGAATATGGAATCGGGGGGGGTTCAGAAAGGTAATACGGAAAGCCCTACTGGATCCCAACTGCCTTTTATCACTAGCAGTCGACATGACAGGCTTCTTATCCACACGGCTGTAACAGATCGTGCAGCCACATTTCGATCCCTGAGTCAACAGATGGGGACATGTGCAAGACAACAACCATCTGCATGAACAGTTTGACGACGTTTGCAGCAGCATGGACTATTAGCTTGGAGACCATGGTTGCAGTTACCCTTGACACTGCATCACAGACAGAAGCGCCTGCAATGGTGTACTCAGTGACGAACCTGGGTGCATGAATGGCAAAATGTCATTTTTTCGGGTGAATCCAGGTTCTGTTTACATCATGATGGTCGCATCCATGTTTGGCAACATCGTGGTGAAAGCACATTGGAAGCGTGTATTCATCATCGCCATACTGGCGTATCACCCAGCGTAATGGTATGGGGTGCCATTGGTTACACGTCTCTGTCACCTCTTGTTCGCATTGATGGCACTTTGAACAGTGGACGTTACATTTCAGATGTGTTATGACCCGTGGCTCTAACCTTCATTTGATCCCTGTGAAACCCTACATTTCAGCAGAATAATGCACGACCGCATGTTGCAGGTCCTGTACGGGCCTTTCTGGATACAGAAAATGTTCAACTGCTGCCCTGGCCAGCACATTCTCCAGATCTGTCACCAATTGAAAACGTCTGGTCAATGGTGGCCAAGCAACTGTCTCGTCACAATACACCAGTCACTACTCTTGATGAACTGTGGTATCGTGTTGAAGCTGCATGGGCAGCTGTACCTGTACACGCCATCCAAGCTCTATTTGACTCATTGCCCATGCGTATGAAGGCCGTTATTACGGCCAGAGGTGGTTGTTCTGGGTACCGATTTCTCAGGATCTATGCACCCAAATTACTTGTAAATGTAATCATATGTCACTTCTAGTAAAATATATTTGTCCAGTGAATTTCTTCTTGGTGTAGCAATTTTAATGGTCAGTAGTGTAATATAGAAGACTGCGCACTTAACTTGTCCAGCAACTACCCAATATTTAGTTGCAATTCCAGGATGTAATCAAATTTTGGTATCAATGCACTTCTTGAGCCACTCTTTGACACTGGCTCCCAATCTCTTCAACATTGCTCTGTCAACCTGAATGACTTCCACACGAACTACTTCCTTCTATTCTTCAAGTGTGTGTGGTTTATGCTCATATTCACATGACTTGAGATAACCCCACAAAAAGTAGTCACACATGGACAGGTTTGGGGAATGATCAGGCCAAATAATGTCACAGAACAGGGAAATGACACAACCATGAAAAACAGTCCAAGTTGCTTCCATTGACATTCTTGTTGTGTGGGCTGTGGCCATATCCTGCTGAAACCAAACTTGCTGGATAGGAATAGGTTTTCTTCTTAGTCCAGGTATGAAGAATTCAGTGATCACCTGTCTGTAATATTCTGACATTACAGTTACTGTGCTCCTGTTATCATCTTGGAAAAAGTATGGACCAACATCTGTACCGGTTACAGCACAACAGTCACCTTGGGGCTATGTAATGGTCTCTCGTGCATTAGTTTTGGATTTTCACTGGCCCAATAACAACAGTTCTGCTGGTTTACCACACGGTTCAAATGAAAATGAGTTTCATCACTCATAAACAAAAGAATGTCATTTTGCTCAAGTGCAGCCTCTATTCCTTGAGGAAAATTTAGCTGCTGTACATAATCTATAGGCCTCAACTGTTGCACCATGGCTATTTTGTAGGGATGATATCCTAGACCAATATGCAAAATATGCCTGGCTGAACGATTACTGAGATGCAGTTCAGTGGAATATCCCCTAACAGATTGATCAGGACTACTGATTGTGGCTTGCCGAACTCTTTCAACATTTTCTGCAGTGGGTACTGAGTGTGGAGGCCCAGACAGTTTTATATTCATCACTGTTCCTCGTACATGAAATGATTCAGTCCAATGTAAAATGTTGTTGTGAGTGGGGACACTATCACATCTCGCAAGATTGCAATGGTGTTGAAACTCATGCTGAACTGGAATTATAGACTCATTGTGCCATTAGTAGACAAGGTTAGATATAATATACATTGTGTTTCTATTCCAGTTATAAATGGGCACTTCAGTCAGTGGCCCATACAGATGTGTAATGTGTGACAGCGCTTCATTTGTAAGAACATGAGATGATTTACAGTCCACAGCTCCATGACCTTGACTAAAAAAATGCCAGGAGCTACCAAACACGAGATCACATCAGTCCATCCACTCCTACTACCTGAACCTTAATACTACCTGTTCTAAAAATGTGTTCTTTCTGTGTCACCCTGTATTAAAATAGTGAGTGTTCTCCCCCCCTCCCCCCCCCCCCTTGCTGATAGCCCCAAAATTTTATCCAGCGGAATACATATGTTACCCACAAAGCCACCTGAACAGGGAGGCAGCACCATCATGTTTACAGAGATGGGAGGCAGCGAGAGCGTAAACTGCAGTATTCTTACAAATGAAGTGCTGTCACACATTACACATCTGTATGGGCCACTGACTGAAGTGCCCATTTATAACTAGAATAGAAACACAATGTATAGTATATCTAACCTTATCTACTAATGGCACTTCTCTGGAAATATCCATATAATTACATTCCCCAGTGACATTGCTATTTTCCATACCTATGTCTGTCGATTGTCATCTGCCATTTCAGTCACAGATGATAATACTGGATGATTATATTATCACACACTGTTTTGGTGTTAACTTTTCAAGTCACTGCAGTAAAAGATACAGTCACAGCAGCATCAGCAACCTGACTGTGCGGTCTAGTGGTTGGTGTTTTTGATTTGTAACATCAAGGCCCCGGGTTTAAATCCTGATGAATACCTCCAACATTTTTTCTGGTGGAGGTCCTCTCTGTCTTATGAGGCCAACAAAGAACTACTCAAATATGAAAGAAGCAAAATTGACACCTAAGTCACTGAAATGGCATTGAGTCAATATACTTGCACCACGCTAGGTAATACATGATGTCTATTTACTACCAGCAAATGCATAAGCTGTTATTTTTTCCAACTGGAAAATGAGATTCAAGATTCCAGACAAGTTCTATAGGATTTAGATCTAGATGTTATAGCAGCAGTATGAAGGAACCATCTTCTTGCAAAATATCATCAACTGAATAAAGAGAAGATTGGAGCTCCTTAATCTCGAATGTATGGCTTTCCTCATCTATGCATTTTAAATTTTTCTTCTGTCCCTTTCTACATGGTAGTCCAAAGTTTTCCTGTTGCAAGCCAGAGAGAAGTGACCACAAAGCAAAACTCTGCATTCACAACAAAGAAGTGTTGTCTGGGGCTGTTTGACAATACTCATTGCACAGAGTCACTTTGCAGCATTTATCCAGTGTAGAGTGCATGAATCCACAGTTCATCTAAACAAACCACTGAGTGCTTTAACTCTAAAGAATCATTTTTTCATTTAAAAATTAACGTAATGTGCTTTTTTTTCTCACAGGTAGAACAGTGTATCTCAGTTTCTTTGCTAGCCTGGAAGTCCAGTACCATGTGCCGAAATTTGTGAATTTTTGCAAAGATAGTTTTCTTTGTAGTGTTCATAATACTGCAGAAATTGCTCTCTAATTACTACAGTTTGCAGATATGGAATTCAGAAACAAGCTTAAGAGACATTAAAACAGAATTTGCACACATTGTTAAAAACAACATTGTGCCATTCATCCCTCTGGTTTCATCTTTCACTGCACCACCAGAGGTAGGCTGAATGCTGCTAATGGGGGAAGGAAACCTGCCAAGCAGCACATTTGTTTGTAGTGCAGATTCTGAGAAATGATTTCTCACAGTTCCTGCAGACTGACTAGGTACAGTATTTGTCCTAATTTGTGTTAAATTCACTGTGGATCTGGTAACAGCTGCTCATCTGATGTAACAGTCTCCATGCTGACACCATTCGAAACTGAGATGGTGAGCACAGTCAGCTTCCTTGGACTCCAGTAAGACACCGATTGGGAGCTGAACTTCAGTGTAACAAACTGGAGAGTTCTATGACATGTCATAAATACAGTCTTAGTTAAATTGATTTTAACTGCATGAATTGTCATCAGAGACACCAAGATACAATCTTTACTAAGCTAGTATGATCCACAAAATAGAGAAATATATCCATCTCATCAGACCCGGTAAGTCTCCCTCATCCGCAGTTTTGGTCAACTTTTCCAAACTCAACCCATTTCTTAAACTGCACAAATCCTTTTCCTTCACCCCTCTTCATTTCCATTTCAACTTCTCTGCCAGAAGAAGGTGCCACTGGCTCCAAAAGCTTGGAAATTTCAATACCTTTATATGTCTTTTCTCCTGCTGCCACTTGGTGAGTAGATTTTTCATCTATCCAATTAGATTATATTTACAAAACAGAGAAAACTGTTTTAACAAGTGAAGTGCAATCAATATGATCTTACTGCTTTTGTGTCCCTTATGTGGTTTCCAGTTCATTCATGAAATACTGAATAATTACTGTTCCTGGCCTGTATTAGCTCACACAAATAAGGCATTTCTACATCACATGTTTCAATTTTTCATTTTTCATTACAGGCTGTCATTTTGTACAAATTAAAGTAACCTTTGACAATGAAACAGTAGAACACATCATGACTGAACACATTATTAGAGAAAAACAAAGTGGAGAAAAACACTATAAGAAGGGTTAACAAACATTAGTGGTAGTTTCAGTGTTATGTGCTAATAAATGTTACTCCTGTCTGTGTTTGATACCTCTTGGAAGATATGTAAACAGAAAGTAAAGATACATGTCACAAGAAAACAGATTTACAGTAACATACAATACATTTAGGAGCTAGGAACTGAGATTTGGTTGGGACCACATAGACTCAACATTAAGCACACAAGATACAACCATTAAATCATACTTCACTAAACATGAACTACATCCATTTTCCATAATCTCACAGTAATGCAAGTCTAAACCATTTAAGTAGCAAAATACAAAAAACATTACACAAAAGAAAGTGTACATTAATAATAATTTGGACTGACTGCACATGGTCACAAGGCTTGGACATAAAAATACTTAGTCAACCACAAACACAATAGACACATCTTCCTTTACATATTGTTAGTAACGAAAATATAAAAGTAAAATAACACTAAAACAATGGGATCCTCACAATATTCAAAAGAATGTACAATGTCAAAATCAGAGTATACATGGACAGTATAGTGACAGTTGAAACCTTCACTGGAATTAAATTGCTATTTACAACTATGTACCATCACTTGTTGACAACTTGATATAGGACATGTATACAGGAATGTAATACTCATGAGAGTAATGCTATGCAGAGAGAAAGTGGAATAAATGTATGGAATCAGCCTTAACAGGGAGTAACACAGACAGGAGTTGACAACAGAAGGAAGAGTACACACAACATTTATTCTCTTTGACAACTAGTGCCTATCTGAGGAAGATTATCTGAGATGATATCTACTTGTACAGGTACATGTAATGGTTGTGGACGTAAATACTAACTGACAATCCAAATTATTAACTCACAATTGCCCAATAGTTTACAGCAGAGAAATCGTCAATTAAAGAACTGACGAACTTTAAGAGAGAAAGTTACATACTGTAAAAATAAATAACTAGAAATATAATACTTAGGCACATTAGTGTAATCACATGTTAAACCTCTCATCAGGGCACACATATATCTTTTAATATTTAAAAATTATAGCACTAGTAAATAAGAGTGTACACAATCCAAATTGATAAAGCTCTAATGGACATAAATTCTGACTGTGGAACTCAGTGATGATGACTGTGACAACAATGACTTATGTTATTGTTTTGTTTTTTATGGTGATTTAAGATGACTGGCAGGTACACACATGGAAACAAAAATCTATTCAGGTTATTCATTTTATACATATTAAAAGATATGTCGGCCTGTACCACGTTTTCCTCTCACATTTTTATTTTTACTTAAATACTAATTTGCATACAACTTGCCTTTCACCTTCGTTCTTTCTTTGGTTTCCTTGATCAAATTGTTTTTGCACTTAATTACATGAATAGTCAGGGGCAGCAATGCACTTTTGTTTCAACTCTGCTCTGTTAGTCGGGAAATCTGTCATTACTTAAGTTTACAGAATTTTGTATCTTGTTGCTTTTGGCTCATGGGAACCTCCAGCTTTAGGACAGAAACAGGGTTTCCCATGGGCCAGGTAAACTCATGGAAACTCAGAAACAGAGTTCACTGCACCTGCAGAAGTAAATACAAGTCATCCCTGCCAGCCTAAACCATGGTTTTGGCACAAGAAAAGCATTTTGCCGGACAGGTCGACGGAGCGACCAGATCACACAGTACAGGAAGGAAGACTTCCTTGTGGCCTAAGTGACATCTTGCAGAAATTACTGTTTTGTCCTGTTGCAATAGCTGTGCCTGAGAAAATTTCCACTTTCAGTTGTCCACAAGAGGGACAGTCCAAAGGATACACAAATTCACGAGAGGTCCCAGAATACTTGCCTCGCCGTAAGAAATTGGTTTTGAATCTTTCCCAGGTTTGAAAGCACATTTGTGATTAGCATTTTGGTATCTAAATTGATTGTGGGCGACAACAGGCTCAATTCCAGTCCCCTCATTAGTATGACCACTAGGCCTTTTCAACAACTGGGTGAATAAAGTGTGCCAAGTGGAGACACTGAGATTTGATGGGACATGAAGAGTTTTTCTGATGGAGATTCATGGAGACTTCTCATTGGGCACTACTCTCGGGACCACCACAAGTTTGATAAGCAGATATAGACCTCTACTTATACTAAATCACCAGAGCTTGATTTAACAGTTCACAGGACCTACATAAATTTCTTGTGATTACACCCGAGATGATGACTGCATCCCATGGCCACAGCTACAACAGTCTGCCCTATGCCAACTCACAGCACAATGTAGAGCAACATAATGCATTCCAGACTTAGTAAGTACGCACTGCAATGAGATCGACTGACAATAGGAATTTCAGCTGTTTGAGGACAGACGGTTTCATTTCTACAATATAGCTTCCATTAATCTCTTACTGCAACATGCGCTTTATGCAACTGTTTGCATACTTCTTCCTTTTTCTCTCACGTTAAATTGGAGAGGGGGGGTGGGGGGGGGGGGGGGGACTTTAATTAAGCACCTATCGTGTATCATCTTTGGAATGATGAATAATTTCTTTAAGATTATGCTTATAAAGACTATTTCCTCCTCCTCATTTGCACAGTGATGTTTATTAATTTCACATTCTTGCTTTTTTTTTAACATTTTGAGGAAACCATGGCAAAATTTAAATTGCTAGTTCTGACAGTAATTTAACAAAAAACTTTGGATGCTACTTGAGTGTAAAAATTTAGCTTCATAACTATTATTTATCATCAGAAAGAGTATTCTCACAGATAATTTAAGAATGCAGAAAAAACTGATGATAAGATCAGAGCAGGGTAACAGATGTTGAATTAAGCAAAATTTACCGAGTACCATTGTGGAGCTACAGCATGTACATAATCATTTAAACTGAACTGTGAAAGTTATGTAAACTTTAATTTCTAATCTATGGCTGATTACAGATGTGAAACTTTACAATTGAATCAACTATGCTAGAAGTACCAAAGTGTCATTAATTAGTTAAGACAGTAATCTGCACTACAGAAACAGCACTGCAGTAAGTTGTCAACTAGTTTTACAGTCAGGTGCAATGTTTTTAATTATGAAATCTAAATACAATGTTTTTTATGTATGCATTTATAGACAACACAAATGAATGTTCATTCTTACAAGCAAATTGGTACTGTAAACTAGAACACTTATGAACAGGAAATCAAATTTTAAATCTTCATTTTCTTTTTCATTGTGTGTTGCAAATTATTGCCATCAGTTTCAAAATTCTTGTGATCAGCTCTTTAAAGATGTTGGCTGGTATTTGTTAAATGCAGTTTTTCACAGAAGCCCACCCAAAAAATCCTAATAGTGTTAAGTCAAACAATCTGGGTTGTTGCTCTTGGGCACCACTGTGCGTTAATCAAATGTCACATGATAACCGGAGTGCAAATTGCAGTGGAGTGCCATCATTTTCATACAATTTTTCTCGAGGTAGAGATGAATATCTCCAGGAGTGTGGTTGATATCAATAGTAAAAATTGTGAACAATTCTGTCCATTTTAATGGGGAGATTCAATTAAATTTATCATCTACATTACCTGCCCATAAATATACCAAAGTTCTTTCCTTTCCTTTTGAATGTAATGGGGATTTTCAGATGCCTTTTGCTGATAGCTGTGGACATTAAATACTTCCCTCAATATAAAAGTAGCCTCAACTATGAACAGCAAACAACTGAGTAAGTTCACATTGTTGGGACACAGTAACTGCATTAACACCAATGCACAAGAATCTGTTCACCTTTGATAACCTACTTTTGAAGCACGTGCCTTTTTGACGAGGTAAGGATGCAAACTGGTTGTATTTGTGGCAGCTCAAACAAGCATGACACCAAGTACACTGCTGGTTAAAAGCAAAGTTTTGAAATGATGCCACACCTATTTATGAAATTCAGGAGTCCGCACTGTTCTTTGCCCTCATGCATTACCCTGTTTGGGTGCATACATGTCTATTTGTCTCGAGCACCACAGATGTTGACTGCTGGTAGCCTGCTGTTCAGAAAATTCATTGTAATCTCATGCTCCATAAGTAATGTGAATGGCAGTTCACTGTTAGTGCAACTGTGCATGGTAACAGTCACTATACAGTACAACATACACATCCCAAAAAATGTAATATGCAGTAACATGACCACAGCAACAGCATACAAATACTTGTCAAAACCACACAGATTGACACATCAAACTCCATTTGCTTGGAAGAAAACTTGCACTTCACTGACTGACAATTTACCAGGGGCATTGTAGGTCTCTTCAAAAACTGTGACATTTGCTGTTGACACAGATCTACTGTTACAAAGCGAAAACACATCCATATCACACACAGCCAGAAAATATGTAACAGACTTACAACTGATCCACAGTGAACAGTTTAAGCCTAAATCTTACAAAGAATCTTGTTATACAATTTAAAAAATCTTACATGTAGCAGAAGTATAGATCAATGGGTACACGCTTGATGAGTTACATCCCTGGGCTGTTAGTACGCCTATGCGTACCTTCACTCAATACTGCCCTATGGCATAATATTCACAATCAACACTCCTAAGGTAAAAGAGATTTTGTGGGTGTACTGTTATACTCCCCTAGTGTTTTGCCAGCAGTGACAGACATCCTAGCATACAAATAATTCTTGCTGAAAGACAACCGTTTTAAACAGCAATAGGGTATGAATGCTGTTCTTTCCTGTTGTTTCTAAATGAACACAAAAGATGGTATTACAGCATAAGTTGCTTAACAACCAGGTTTGGCTGTTTGCTTGTGATCATAATAAGAAATGCAGCTTTATTAAAGATGTCTTCCAAGCCGAAAATTCTCACAAATGTCACAAATCTATTTGATATGACTGACCTGTGCATGTTATCAATGCAGAAATGTTATATACTGAGATACCGATATCTACATATACATATGGCAGTAGTATCACATACACAAGGTATAAAAGAGCAGTCAACTGACACAGCTGTCATTTATACTCAGGTGATTCGTGTGCAAAGATGTCTCACAGGATTATGGGTGCACGATAGGAATTAACAATCTGAACATGGAATGACAGTTGGATCTAGATGCATGGGACATTCCATTTCAGAAATCATTTGGGAATTCAATACTCTGTAATTCACAGCATCAAGGGTGCGCCGAGAGTACCAAATTTCAGGCATTACCTCTCACCACAGAGAACACAGCTTCACTTAACGACCGATAGCAGCGACATTTGTCTACAGTTATCAGTGCTAACAGAGAGGCAAATCAATGTGGAACATGTGATGAACACACCCATTAGGACAGTGCAACAAAATCTGGCATTAACAGGCAATGACAGCAGATCACTGACATGAGTTTCTCTGCTAACAGCATGACATTGCCTGCAATACCTCTCCTGGGCTCGTCAGTTGGACCCTAGACAACAGGAAAACCATGTCCTGGTCAGATGAGTCCCAATTTCAGTTGGTAAGAGCTGATGGTAGCATTCGAATGTGGAGCAAACCCAAAGAAACCATGGACCCAGGTTGTCAACAAGGCACTGTGCAAGTTAGTTGTGGCTCCATTATGATGTGGGCTGTGTTTACATGGAATGGTCTGGGTACTCTAGTCCAACTGAACCAATCATTGACAGGAAATATTTATGTTCAGCTACTCGGAGACCATTTGCAGCCATTCCCAGACTTCAAGTTCGCAAACAATGATGGCATTTTTACAGATGACAATGAGCGACGATGTCACCGGGCCACGAGTGTTCACGATTAGTTTGAAGGACATTCTGGACAATTAGAGAGAATGATATGGCCATGCAGACTGCCTGACATGGGACATAATTGAGAGATCAGTTTGTGCACAAAATCCTGCACTGGCAACACTTTCGCAGTCACAGATGGCTAGAGAGGCAGCACAGGCCAATATTTCTGGAGGGGGGACTCCCGATGACTTGTCAAGTCCAGCCGTGTCAAGTTACTGCGCTATGCCAGGCAAAAGGAGGTCCAACACGATATTACGATATTAAGAGGTATCCCACAACTTTTGTAACATCAGTGTACAGTTATTAATAATGTCATTAAGCCCAAGCCGTAGCAAATCGCATGTGTCACTAAAGTGGTCGGGTGTCAGTTTTCAGTTCACTGGTAGAATACTAGGAAAATGTATTCAATTCACTAAGTAGAGGCCTACAAAGCACTTTTATGACCAATCCTAAAATATTGCTCAAGTGTGTTGGACCCATATTTAAAATCATGAATCTATCTATATATATACTAAAAAAACCCACATCCCTCTTCTGTAAGAACTGCACAGACAAGATATGCCTTAATTGCAGTTCACATTAATAGTTTACCTAACACAGTCTGCTCGAGACAGAATCATTTTACTAACCAATTTAGGGCATTTCAACTGCATCGCAGTTCAGATTCTACATTAAACTGTTGGCCCCACCCTTCTGTCAATTTACCGGTCGAGGGAAGATGAGGCATTCCACTTCCGATAGGACTTAATTAGCAAATTACTTTAGTGTTCAAACAAATCTTCCAGTTGATGAGTGCTTTTTCTTTACTTTATCATCATTGTGATACAGATGGTTATTATGCCAAAATCTTAATTATCTGTGATACCCAACATTCACCACTGTATATAACAGTAGTTACTGAAGTATGGACAGACCATCTGGTAATACAATATTGGCAGCACTGACCTGTCTTCAGCTCAGGCATCCTTTGTTCAACAAAGGTAAAAACCAGCAGCTCTGGTTGAGCTCCCTACTGTGCTTGTCATTCAGTACTCCATAGGGAAGCATTACACCCTCCTCACCCTCCTGCAGCACAGTTTGAGAGATCATCAGAATAGTGCCAGCAGCATGCTATTGTTTATATAGTGAGAAGTAACAGTGTTTTAATGTACCTGTGAAACTTCCTAATAGATTAAAACTGTGTTCTGCATGGAGACTCGAGCCGGGGACTTTTGCTTTTGTGTACAAGTGCTTTACCGACTGAAAAATTCCAGCACAAGACATAATCTGACCTTACACCTTCAGAAGTAGTCCTCGTTTGAGTTAGTGTTTGTATCTACATGACTCCACTTCAGTGCACACACAATTGCTAGGCAGAGGGCTCATAGAACCACTTTCAGATTATTTCTCCACTGTTACACTCTCGAATAGCACAATGCCAAAATGAAGACCAAAATTTTTCTGTGCAAGCTCAATTTCTCTTATATTAGTGCGATGGTCATTTCTCCATAGGGGGCATGGAGTCAACAAAATATTTTCACATTTGAAGAAGAAAGAAGATTATTAAAATGTTATGAAAGATTTCTCCACAACTAAAAATATTCTGGTTTTAATTAAATTACTGCCACCCCAACTCGCCTTGTGTGTGTGTGTGTGTGTGTGTGTGTGTGTGTGTGTGTGTGTGTGTGTGTGTGTGTGTGTGTGTGTGGACTTTCCATGTACTTGACAGTGAAGTTATTGGCATGGTGATACTCTTTAAAAGTAACAACTGTGGATAAAATCACCAAAATTGTTATGAAACTTCCTGGCAGATTAATACTGTGTGCTGGACCGAGACTTGAACTCAGGACCTCATCTCCTGTGTGAGCTGGTGGATGGGTCATGTGTCGTGCTCGGGTAGCTCTGTCAGTAGAGCACTTGCCCACAAAAGGCAAAGGGCCCAAGTTTGAGTCTCAGTTCAGTATACAGTTTTAATCTGTCATGAAGTTTCATATCAGTGCACACTCCACTGCAGAGGAAAAATTTCAGTCTGTTAAAACTGTTGAACACAGTCAGGATGAAACCTACAAAGCAAACCCATGCACACTCACTGCCACCTTACTCACATTTACTCATGGAATCACTGTATCTCACACACCTTAAGACAACAGAGAAAGGGTGGACGGTGCCACACCAGTGAGTAAAACACATGTAAAACAATGGAGGAGCTAAAACAATGGGGCAGGCAAATGATGTTTGGATACGGTCCTGTTTCAGCACTGCTCCTACTGGGTAAATGACCAGAAATCCTCCTGATGGCTCCCCATACTTTTGTAGAAGAAGTGGAATGGTTGATGCAGTCCCAGAACACTTGCCGTGAACTTTTATTGCTCCCATTAATTACACATCAAGCCTTGGTTCTTGTGACCCAAAAAACCTGAGATTGTCTGCTGTTGGGCAGTACTTAAACCGTCAAAGAGCCACATGGCTGTGCCGTACCATTGAGCAGCATTCACCAGTCCACCGAGGTACAGGCTGCCTCCTAAGATGACATGAAGACATTGGGATGGATTAGTCAGTGGCATGATGGATCACTTGCATAATGTGGTCCACTCATTCCTGGACATTGTCGTGCTGTTCAAAAACAGCCAGCTAGCCAGCTGCATGAACACTGTCCAGTTAGCCCTGTTGACCATCTATTCTGTTGGATTCCATTCAGGAAATGCTCCATCCAGTAGGTGGATCCACAGTGGGAAGTGGTCACTCAATTAAGGCCATCAGTTGCTTCCAACTGAAGAGAGTCTGAGGGCGATCCTGTAGCAGCTGAGAAATGAGTAGGATTGCCTGTATTTACGTTGCACGGCTCCTGACAGAACACACAGTTCTCCAAGACTTGACCCCTGGGGCAAGTATAGGTCAAGCCTCGTAAGACATTATGTGCATTTAAATCACCCAGTAGGAAAAATAGGTTGGGCAGTTGTTTAACAAGGTATGAGAGAGCCTCAGAGTTGTTGTTGCTGTGTTTTGTTTTAGGGTACAAAAAGAAACAACTAAGTTCATACGCACTCATTTCAAAACTGTGTAACACAAAGACAAAGAGAGGAGTTAAAAACAACTATACGTCAATCCCAATCAATGGAAGACAAGATAGCTAAAGCCAGGGACATGGAGAAAGGTCTAGAAAATACACCATAGAGAAATGGAAGGCCAGGATTAAAGTGGCCTTTGCCATATTTCTATGATGGGCAAAAAGTAAAACACAGTTGACACCCCTCACGTTGTTCGCTAAAACGTCCGATAACTCAGATGGTAAACCCAACCGGGAACGTAAACTGTTAAAAAAAAGGGTAATTCCATCAGGAACTGGCAGATAGTTAAAAGTTGGTCACAATTCACACAAAGTGATGAAGGAGCACCACTTAACAAATGACAATGGCTAAAAAGGTAGAGCGCCCTATATGCAACCTAGTTAAAATGACCTTCTCATGGTGGGAGGGCCAAATTAAGGTTGTCCAAGCCACTGGGAGAGGTTTAACAACCTGGAGCTTATTCCCATGAAGGGAGGACCAGTGGAGATGCCAAAGTGACACCACCTCCTGACAGACAGCAACACAGAGGTCATCGGACGGAATATAAGAATTAGTGGGCTGAGGTACAAGGACTGCAGCCTTCGAAGCAGCATCACCAGCCTCGTTTCCTGTAAGACTGACATGACCAGGAACCCATATAATCATCACAGTGGCTCCATAAAGAGTGAGCAAGTGACAGCTTTCCTGGACCCATTGCACTAAGTGATGGACAGTGTACCGCAAGAGGCTTTGAAGGGCACTGAGAGTGTCTTGAGTAGATGACACAATTGAAAAGGCGGATGTAATCTGTGGCCTGATACAGGGCAAAGAGCTCTGCTGTAAATACTGAGCAGTGTGCCGGAAGCCAATACCGAAAAAATGTTGGTGCCAGTGATGAAAGCTCACCCAACACCACTGTCAGTGTGAGAGCCATCAGTGTACACAAAGGTACTATCACGAAGTACCATGTGAAGGTCGTGGAACTGAAGGCCATAGAGTGAGGCTGGAGTAATGTCCTTAGGAAGCGAATGAAGGCCAAGGTGAACACAGGCTGCCACATAAAGCCAAGGTGGTGACAGATTCACATGCACCCGGAATGTTTCAGGGAGCGCAAAGTTAATCTGTTTGAGCAAGAGCCGAAAGTGAACTCCAGGTGGTAACAGAGAAGAAGAAGAAGAAGAAGAAGAAGAAGAAGAAGAAGAAGAAGAAGAAGCACACATGACAGACAAACAGCATGCATATCTGCTGAGGAGGAAGTTACGGTGGTAGGACAGTGGTAGTTCGGCAGCTTCTCATGTGGGCTAGTGTAAAGGCACCAGTGGTCAAATGGATGCCACGATAGTAGGTAGTATTGAGACAGAGTAAGAGGGACTGATGTGCAGATGCATAAACAAAGCACTCATAGTTTAGTTTCGAATGGACAAGGGACAGCTATGAATGGAAGAGGATGGTTTGATCTGCACCCCAGGAAGTACCATTGAGGACACATAGGACATTGAGGGACTGTGTACAGTGGGCTGTCAGATAAGACACGTGGGAGGACCAAGGGAGTTTCCTATGAAGCAAGAGCATCAGAAATTCCATAGATTCAATTAACAGTAGAACAACAGGCCCAAGATGTAAAGATGGTGGAAGAAACTCCTTGAGTAAAGATGTTGCTCAATGGGACAGGTTTGTGAAGAACAGCAATAGATTACAAAATCGTCAACAAAAAGGGAGCCAGAGATGCCCAGTAGGAGACAGGCCATTATGGGGTTAATGGCAATAGCAAAGAGGACGACCCTGAGACTCATCGTTTTCCTGGCTAAAGCTGTCCGACAAGGCAGAACCCACACGTACCTTGAAAGCTCGGTCTTTTAAAAATTCCTCAAGGAAAAGGGGCAGGCAGCCTTGGAAGCCCAAGGTGTAGAGAGTACGGAGGATACCAGTCCTCCAGCAAGTGCTGTAGGCTTTCACCTAATCAAAAAACATGGCCACAATCTGGGATTTCCTCAGAAAACCATTCATAACATGGATGGACAAAATGACACGATGGTCAACTGTCAAACAGCATGCTCAAAATCCACACTGCGCAATGGTTAGTAAATTGTGAGACTCGAGCCACCACACCAGTTGGGCACAAATCATACATTCCATCACCCTGCAAACACAGCTGGTGAGAGAAATAGGGTGGCAGCTAGAAGGAAGTTGTTTGTCCTTATCGGGCTTAAGTATTGGTATCACAGAGGCTTAATGCCAGCAACTGGGAAACGTGCCCTCTGTCCATATGCGGTTGTACATATTAAGCACAAAGTGCTTGCCTGGAAGTTTCTGCAATGACTGAACATGAACAGTGTCTGGCCCTAGGGCAGAGGATCGGGATGAAATGAGAGCACGATTTAGCTCCCTCATAGCAAAGGCAGCATTGTAACACTCATTATTCTGAAAAGAGAAGGGTATTGCCTGAGCCACCTCCACTCCTTTCTGATGGACGAAGGCAGGGTGATAGTGGGAGGAGCTTGAAATTTCCGCAAAATGGCAGCCCAATGTGTTGGAGATACCAATAGGGTCCAAGATGACATTGCTACTGCCAGGCCGGAAATTGGGGAATGGATCTTGGTCCTAGAGAGCCATCAAAGGTTGATCCACACATCAGATGAGGGAGTGGAACTGTTAAAAGAACTAGTAAATTAAATCCAGCTAGCTTCTCTGCTATCCCTAGGAACACAACGACACTTTGTATGTACCTGTCTATAATGAATGCAGTTTTCCATTGTAATATGATGGTTAAAAACACAGAGAGCACATCTCAGTGTGTGAATAGCATTGTGGCATGCCTCAGTCCACCAAGGGACCAGGACATGGCATGCTAAAGAGGAAGTGCGAAGAATGGAACATTATGCAGTGGTAAGGATAATGTTTGTAAGATATTCCACCTGGTCATCACAACTAGGGAAATCTTGTTCATCAAAGGTCGCCAGGGAGGAGTAAAGACTCCAGTCAGCCGTAGTAAGCTTCCACTTGAGTGTACATGCAGATGGGATATGAGTCAGCAAACGGATAGCACATAAGAAATGGTCGCTCGAGTAGGTGTCAGAAAGAACGGACCACTCAAGACGATGGCAAGCTGGGCAGTGCAGAAGAATAGGTCCAAATGGGAATAGGTGTGCGAAGAGTCTGAAAGGAACGTGTGTGCTCCTGTGTTATTGCAGAAGAGGTTAAGTTGACTAAGGTCAGCCAAGAGGGCATCTCTCTGACAGGTTCTGGGAAAACCCCAAAGCGGATGGTGCACATTAAAGTAACCAAGCAGCAGAAATGGGTGAGGTAACTGTCCAATAAACTAGAGGAAGTCTGCCCTGGTGACATCAAATAATGGAGGGATGTAAACATTTCAAAGGGAAAAGGTCAAGTGAGGAAGGAAAAGGTGTACTGCAACAGCTTGAAGACAGGTAGTCAGGGTGATGGGTTGATTATGAACGTCATCCCGTATGAGTAGCATAAGAGTCTCCTCAAGAGTCTTTCACATCCTGCAATGGGTACTGCTTGTAGGTCAGTAACCAAGGAGAGAGGAGAGGAGCGATGTGTGTTATACACAAACACAGCAAACCCTCCCTTGGCCTTGTCCCCTCTCAGGTCATCCTTTGGGTGGCATGAATAACTCCATAGGACAGTGGATTCAGTGGTGGATTTAAAATGTGTTTACAAGAAACACAAGCACAGGGTGTGTGTGTGTGGGGGGGGGGGGGGGGGGGGTCAGGAGTTTCAGCTCTTTCACATGTGTGCTGAACCCATTATGTTCCACTGGAATGTGGGAGCCATCTATCACGAGGCTAGCACTTTTATGTTGTCTTTCCACTAAAGAGAGGAGCCTGTAACAGGTGGAGACTCAGTATTGGTGCAAGATGATTGCCCCAGACCAAAATCAAGGTCCATTAGCTCTCCATCAGTAGTTAATACTTGACCTTTGATTTTTTGTCCTGAGTAGGCTTTGGAGCTAAAACCATGGCTGTGGTACTGGCAGCACTGAACAGTGTACCAGACTGAATCTTTGGATGGGCAGTAAGCTATGCAACATCACCAACCACAGCTTTTTCTGAAGTTCTGGAGGGAGGTACAGGTGGCAAAATAACTGCTTCAGTAGAAGCGCAGTGACAAATGCAGGTGTTAGTGCTGACACCAGCAACCTCCATTTGTGCAGCACCATTGGCTTTTTGCCCTGGCTGTTTAAAAACTGAAGCACACGAGGTAGCAAATGTTGGGGGCAGCATGACTTTACTCATCTTTTTGACCTCACCATGTAAGATGTGCTTTGCAATCTTAAGATCTTGTATCTTCCATTCTTCAAAATATAGGCTGCAGTCCCTACTCCAGACAGGGTGAGAAGCAATTCACATATTTCAAAGGAGAACAATATGTGACTCTTTCATAGACAGTCTTACCACATTTGCCGCAAATGGCTTCTCCCTTACACCTGAGAGTAGTATAGCCAAATTGTTGGCATTTGAAATGGCACATTGGGTTCAGAATATAAGGTTGCATGGTTAGGCAAAGGAAACCTGCCTTAACATGCCCAGGAAGTTTTGTGCTACTGAGTATCATGAGAAATGAATCAGACCTTTCAAGATCCCCATCTACCCCTCTTCATTATTTTTTGTACATTGACTATTGTTTTTGGAGCCCACTCAGCTTTCAATTCCTCCTATGGAATGTCCACCAGATTCCTGCACATCACACCAACTTTGCTGTAATTCGAGGTGGTGTTCCGTTCACTTTTGAGGGTATATTCCCAATGGCATTCAGTTTTCTGGAGGTTCTTAACTTGTTGGGAACTAGAAGTTTCCACCAACAGTGTCCCATTATGCAATCACTTTACTGATTTTAGAGTGCCAGCAATGCCTTCTAACCCTTTTTGAATATAGAAAGGTGAAACTTCCTCGAAGCTGCCACCATTCCTTATCACTATTAAAAACATTTTCTGATTACTTACATGTGTTCTGTTACTACACCCAAAATTTAGAATTAACTCCTGAATCAGGAGCCCTCTTTCTTGATTGGGTGTTACTACCTACCAGCAGCTCTCCCTCTCCAATGGGAGGAAGAAAAGAAAATTTCAAGAGTTCTGTCTTGGATCCATGAGTAGTTAGACCTAGACAGAGCTGTGCATGACTATGTAAGCCTTAGACAACTGAGGTCTGGTAGGTTCCCCAAAGGTTGCCTGCTAATGACTGTTCCACCTCAATAGCCATGCATCTCATCAGTGCACAACGTACCTTGAGATTGATGGAGTTTTTGTAGGGGTTTTTACCATCCTTGTGATTCACGTGGTCAATCCAAGACCCCCATTCCCCATGACACACAACATTCCACTGCCATGCTGCACAATGGTCGTTTAAGCACACTCAGAGCTTGCGGTGACAAAAAAACTGATCGTGCTTACCAGTCCCCACCTCAGAAGCTCTGGGGTCACCAAGCCAGTACACAGCAAATGAATGCTGAGCCCCTGATGGTCCAACTTCCATCTCATATCTGTGACCCCACTTTCACAATAATACAGAACATGCTGCACTTTTCTGTACTTTTTTGAATTTTTTTGATGTTCTCAGTCAATTATATCTGGTAAGGATCCAATACCATGCAAGCAATGCTCCAGAAGAAGATTGACTGGGGCTGTGTTAGCAGTGTCTTTAATAGATTTGTTGCAAGTTCTACATATTCTGCCATTGTGGTTTGCCTCACCAACAACATCTGCTGTGTGATGGTTCCAGTTTAAGTAGTTTGTAATTGTATTTAGTTGACAACAACAACTTTTGAATTTGTGTAATTTATCATACAACTGAAATTTAATGACATTTTTTATTAAACTTGTAAAGGATCTCCACATATTTTATTGTTTATGATCAACTTCCTCTTTCGGCACCACAATGATATTGCCAGGTCAAAATCACAAACAAGTTGAAATCGGAATGCTGTGTCAATGAAATACAAAACTTAGAACTGAAAGGATGCACGGATTGATGGGGTTAAAGGGACCAAACTACGAGGTCATTGACACCTCAATTCTGTGTGTGTCAAACTGGGAAGGACACTAAGACAAATCCTGCTGAAATCAATTGTATCAAATCAAGGAAACAAAGAGATAGAAGCAAGTAGAAGTGAGAGAGAGGTAAATGAGTGAAGGTGGGAGCACTGCCAAACCCATGAAGCAGCTGGCAGCCCCCGAGACATGTTATGTGATGGCAGACACACCTTCTGCATCCAACTGGTGCTTCCACACCCACCATTACCACATGGAAACTAACAACATGGAGCAACTGATAAAATTTCAGGAAAGAGGACGATGACATGACAGTAAATCAATGACAAATGTAAAAAAATAAGAAGAATTAAAAAGGTGGGAATGGCAACAACCAGGCCAGACTACTGAGTGAGGGCAGCCATGGGGTCCCTGGGTTGGAGCAGTTGATGGAGCACCCCTCCAATGCCTCAACAAAGCAACGAGGCTATGTCACGGGTAAAATGTAAAACCAGATCAGATGCTTTGGCATTGTCCACTAGCACCAAAGGTAGCATGTCAGCAAGTTTAAGGTTTTGCTGTAAGGAGCCCAAATTAGGGCAGTCCAGTAGGATGTGGGCCACTGTCAGATGAGTGCCACACCAACAGTGGTCTGCATCCTAATGTCAGATGATGTGGCCGTGGGTCAGCCGAGTGAACTAGTTGTCAAGCCAATTTTCTATTATTGTGTTTTAAGATGGGTATTATCACATACTCCTTCCACTAGGAGTGAAATTGTCCTGCCACATTCTATTAATCTGCAGGATACCCATGTTATTGTTATTGTTGAAATGTTGTAGCATCTAGTTACATATTTAATCTTCATATATGCATATTTAAACTGTATGAAGGTGGGACACAATGGTATAATTTTTTTTAATGAAATTCCTCCAGCTGTGCTTAAGATTTTTTATTTACTTCACTACTAGTTTCAGTGTTGTGTCAACACCATCTTCTGGCCTGTACACTTTGCTGAAATCAGTTGTGTGTGGCTCAGTCTAGAAATCCATGACGAGATCAACACATGTTGATCTCACTGCGAACTTAAATCCTAGCCCATAACTGGGAAGATCATGTGTATAGCCTCATAGATGCGGCATACTGTTCCAAACATTCTTTTTCACTTTATTTCATTCACCATAACCAATGTTTTTCGAAAACCTGCAACTATGTCATTCATGCTTCACATAATGAAAAAATGCACCAGTTATGTATTTTTTCATGTTTGGCACAACGTGTTCTGAAAATCCACTTTCACTGTCCAGTTCAAATGTTTACACGAGTATTGTGTGTTGTTTGCATATGTGTTGAGGTAATAAGGTCATGTGCCTGTTCCGTTATGCAGAACACCACACACATGCATATCATCACTTGCTCTGGTTGTTTGTTAAATTTTAATATGTTACAAAGATATACAACTATAGTGCAAGATAGTGCAGAAAAACACTTGAAAACATGACACATGATTTTCGTGTGAATTTTGCACTTGACAATCAGAATAAATTCTCAAAACAAATTGTGCTAAGTGAAAAAAAAAAATTGCAGTGTTTCATTATTTAAATAATGATTCCCTTTTGGTATTTTATTTAAGACTCATGTGTTTAACCACAGTTGTTTTAATATAACTGCACTGGTCAGAGAGATGGTATTTATGGTATTTTATACATGCATGGCTTCAACTGTTTCTCCAGACCACCACAGTATGAGCTTCCATTGGGAAGAGCATGAAGAAAAGGGTACTGCATCTATGGTGCAGCAGCAGCAACTTGTACCATCTCATATATTCCTTTCTCCTACTTACTTTTAAACAGCACTTCATGATTGTGGGGTTGTTAGCTTATCTAAGAGACCAATCTGGTAAAAAACTGTTAGTTCTTTGGTTCAGTAGAAATAATAGAAAATAAATTTTCACTCTGCAGCAGAGTGAATGCCGATTTGAAACTTCCTGGCAGATTAAAAATGCATACTAGACTGGGACTCAAACCTCGAACTAGAAGGTAGGAGAAGAGGTATTGGAGGAAGTAATAATGTAAGGGCAGTCGTGAGTCATGCTTGGATATCTCAGACAGTACAGCACTTGCTCGTGAAAAGCAGGGTCCCAGACCCGAGACCCAGTCTGCCAGGAAGCTTCAGGAAAAGTACAATTGTCAAGTGACCACTATCACAAATGTTCCCATGAACATTCAGCTTGGTTGTTTGGAGTGAAGCTAACATTGCATATGGTGAGGCCTACAATAGAGCAGGTACCTTAAGCAGCACTAAGACATGTTTGGGTTCCTGTTGTTATTAAACAGTGTTTAAATTCCAAACCTTTTCAGTCTAATTAACTATCTTCCACTGGTCTTAATGTTGCCTGTGAAGGAATTGTGTGCCAAAATTGCTTAATAATAAAAAGGGTGGGAGTTGCAAAGCAGCATGAAATGGAATGAGCACATAAGGAAGGTAGTATGGGAAATAAATGGTCAGCTTCAGTTCATTGTGAGAATTATAGGAAAGTTCATCTCATCCATAAAGGAGAGCATGTATGGTATATTAGTGCATCACATTCTCTAATAATGCTCACGCATGTGGGATCACTACCATGTCAGATTAAAGGAAGACATCAAAGCAATTCAGATACATGCTGATGGATAGGGTACGCGTAGGTTCAATCAGCATGTGAATATTATGGAGATGCATCATAAAATCGAATGGGAATCTCTAGACAGATGATGACATCCTTTTCACAAAAAAAACTACTGACAAAGTTGAAAGAACAGGCATTTGAAGCTGTCTGCAGAAATATTCTACTGCCACTAAAGTACATATTGCGTAAAGCCTACAAAGACAAGAAAACATAAATTAGGGGTTGTAAGGAGACACACAGTCAGTCATGTTTCCCTCACTCTATTTGAGAGTGGAACTGGAAAGTAAATGAGTAGTAGTGGTACCAGGGGTACCCTCCACCATGCACCGTATGGTGGCTAACTGAGTGTGTATGTAAATGTATATAGAAGTAATTGTTCCACAATGCCTGTTATCTCATGGAAAGAGAGATCCTTTGGATGGAAAGCAGATGTTGCATACTGTTGTTTGGGTGGGCATTTGGGCATGGATGGTTACTGCTTCTGGTGTAGTGCTAAGTAGCACTTACAAATTGAAAGTGTTTGATCTATCAGGGTGCATATGGCTCCCAACATCCCTCAGTATTTAATCAATTTTTGCAAGATAAGTGATATTATCTAACGTAAAGGACACTGCTTTTCAGTAATCTCAAATACTGTATTGTTGCTGATGCAGGATTGTTCACACACTTAATTTTCATGCAGCACTGTTCTGAAATTTCTACAGACAGATTCAGCACAAAGAAATGTGCTTGAAACACAGACATTGAAAACATCTCATTGCTGGAGAACTTTAAGGTTTATCATCAGACCTGTGAAGTAGGTCTTTGTCCTTCTCGGGTAAAATGTTAACACCATTCCTAATCATTCCAAGTTGGCTTGGTTAGTACAAAGTGCAAAATCTCAGTGAAATGATACTTTGAATCATATTGACACTTTCATTGGGTAGGGAAGGTTGAGTTGGAGAGCTGGAGGGTGTGAGCAACTGGTATTCTTATGTCTCTGAATTTATCATATTTTACCAGCTAACATTTTAAGAGGGCATGCTGAAAATTAATGCCTCCAAATTTCTTATGTGAAAACTCTTGGAGCTTTTTAAATAAAACAGACTTTATTAACATTCTACACTTTTATTCTTCATGTCTACACATTTGCAAACCCTCTGTCACTAGAGGGCTCTGAATTATTGTAACATGGCAACATGTAATGTAACTATGTTAGTGCTTGAGTAACTGCATGCTACAATAGAGTTTTGAATTCAAGGAGTTATTCCGCACGTGGAGCCCCCCCTCCTTAAGCATGACAAACCAGACCATCAGTACTGTGACATTTGAAAAAATCAGAAACCTTGGATTCACTGTAATCAATCATCCTCTATGCAGGCTCAACTTGATCCCATCTAATTTTCACATGTTTCCAGAAGTTAATGAACACCTTTCAGGACTTGACTTTGAAAGTGCTTAAGTGGTGCAATCAGAGGTGAGGTTGTGGCTCGGTCAACAAAGCCAAACATTTTACTGTGATACTATCAACAAACTGGTCTCTTTTTGGGAGAAATGTGTTCATTGTCAAGGCAACTATGCTGTGAAATAAGTATGTAGCTGTGAAGAGTAAAGATTTAGAATGTCAATAACATTTGTTTTATTTTAAAAGTTTTAAGAGTTTTTATGTAAAAATTCAAAGGCATTACTTTTAGTATCAAATGACACCATCAGTTGTATTTTTATTTTTATTTTTGATTACCATGACCCAATTGGTGGTGCAAACCAGTCATACTGCAACTGATACTATCATTTGATTCCAAGCTGACACTAATCAGCTGAAATCAATTAATCGTCTTTTCTTATTGTGGCTACCCCTCCAAGCTTATCCTCAATCTTTTCACAAAGAATAATGGTTTTGTTGCCATAAAGCAATCTCCATCTGTAGATACTAAATAAATTGAGGGGAAAATCTGGAGGCTCCTGCCTAAATCAGGACAGTTGGCAGGTATGCATTAGGATAAAACTACTATTTGAACTGAATCACTTGAGGTACAGTGGACAAGAATACCCACAGTTTAATAGAAATGTAAATATGACCAAAGAAGCCCACTGTACTCAAATGTACTCAATGGGCAGATTATTTGACACAGCAGAACACAGATGGCCAAGGACCAAACAACAAATCTTATTAGGATGAGGAAAATAGAAACAAAACAAGTAGAATCAGCAACAGCATCAGATTTTGGTTTATGCAGACAAAAATATGCACAGAAGGTAAATAAAACTGACTTAATTTCTACTACCTGTATACCTCCTGTACAAATGTTCCTGACAGGAACAATTAATTAAATCATGCAAAAAAATTTCAGCTGACTACTGTTTATCACTATGTCCATCAGTCAAATTTTTCCACAAATATGTCAGAAGTAACACATGAACACAACCATCAAAATGGTTAGAAATATTAGGACGAAGTCATGGGGTTACTTCTTCAATATAGCTGACCATAACTGAGAAACAATCAGAAAGTGATAGAAAAATATGACAAAAGCTATTATCGCATGCAAAGGAAAACACAGTTTTTCAGCAACAGATTCATCAGGCTCAAGATCACAGCTGATCTTTCATATCACATCACAGATAGGTGTCAGTAGGACAAACTGTATTGAAAAGTACCCGACATGCCATGTTAGAGGTACTGTATTAAACAAACTTCATTCAAGACAAAATAACAAACAATAAAGGCTCGTAGTATAATACCATAAACTCCCAATATGGTTCTGCCCCACTGTCTACATCAACTATGTAAACATCAGGTACTTGGGCCATTGCAGACTGCACTAAACAGTTTGTCTTGAGACAGAGTTCTGAAATTGCTGTCAGTCGTATATACCTACACATACATACAAAAAAATGTTACAACTGTGCCTTTAAGCATAGAATTATCACTTAAAAACATAAAAATAAAACTTTACTCAATGAAATGAGTAATTTCTGAAAGACTGCTGATACTGTACTAAAACAATACCTGCAATGAGCAAGATATTTGGTCAAAAATAATAGTAAACTTCCACAGCCTGCCGTTGCCATCATCATTGCATTATCATTATCATTATTACTACTATTATAAGAATTTGACAATATACAACACAGAAATTTGTCTTTAATATTACATAAATACTATTATTTGTGTCTCACTCTTACGATAACTTATTTTTGCAGACTCCAATGTCTATTTCTGCTTGCATGCTTCAAATTGGAATAAGCAATAAGAATGTATGTGTCAGCTTCTTTCTTTCTTTCCCTTCTAGAAGCATGGTGGTACCCTGTCTGGATACCTTATAATCCCAGCTCCTCTGTGTCCACCACCAACATTTTATGGTTACTATTTGCTGACATAGCCACAGCCACAGAAAATACGTCACCATCTTGCTCCACAAATGAGAAGATTAAAGAGTTAAAGACCTCTGAATGACGGACGATGCCACTCAAGTAACTGGTCCTTGCCTGATCTTTGGGGTGAAGTAAGGCGTCCATGCCTCAGGAACTTGGTTGGTTGATTAAACAGGAAGACCTTGTTTCTCTTGACAGACACTAAGAAAAAAAAATTGCACCAAGAAGGAATTGTCTGAATGGGATGGAAATCTGTAGATGTGATGTACCCATACAATAGATTACAATTTCAGAAGAACTGTATTATTTATTAGAAAGAAAGAGCTTCACAAATTGAACATGTCAGTAACATGCTGGTCCACCTCTGGCCCTTACGTTAGGAGTTATTTGGCTTGTAATTGATTGACAGGAGTTGTTGCATGTCCTCCTCAGGGATACTGTGCCAGATTCTGTCCAATTGGTGCATTACATCATCAAAATCCCGGCCATGTTGTAGGATACTGCCCATAACGCTCCAAACATTCTCATTTGGGGAGAGATCCGGCAAGCATGGAGGCAAGAAATAGAAGCTCTTGCCACATCTATGTGGCCATTATCTTACTGAAATGTAAACCCACAATGGCCTAACATGAAGGGCAACATAATGGGGTGCAGAATATCATTGAAGTTCTGCTGTGCTGTAAGTGAGACATGGAATACAACCAAAGGGGTCCTCCTATGAAATGACATTCCAGACACTCACTCTCAGTTATCGCACCATATGGTGGGCGGCTGTCATGTTGGTGCTTCACTGCTATCCAGGGTGTCTCCAGACACGTCTTCAGCCTACAATCTCACTGCCTGGAGAAGAACTGTATTCAGTGATGAGTCCCACTACAAACTGAGGCCCGATGAACAGCGAAGGCGTTTATGGAGGTGCCCTGGACAGTCGTGGGATACCAACCTGACTATTGCTCACCATACAGCCAAACAACCAGGAGTGATTGTCTGTGGTACCATTTGATTCTGTAGCAGGACCCCTTTCATTGCCATTTGCAGCACCCTTGAAGTACAGCAGTATACCCCATTTTGTTGGCCTTCATGGCAAGTCATCCTGGACTTACATTCCAGCAAGACAATGCCGACCTGCACATAGCAAGAGTTTCTACTGCTTGTCTCTCCCCACTTCAGAACATTTGGAGCATTATGGGCAGGACCATCCAACCAGCTCAGGATTATGATGATCTGATGCACCATTTGGACAGAATTTGGCATGATATCCCTCAGGACATCCAACAACTGTCACTCAATGAAAAGCTAAACAACTTCTTACATAAGGACCAGAGGTGGACCAACGTGCTATTGATTTCTCTTTCCCTTGAATAAATCATCCAATTTTTCTGAAATTGTAATCATCTGTTTGTCCATATATGTACATTACATCTATTGAGTTCTGTCCCATTCAGAAAATTGCTTCACGGTATGTCATTTTCATTGTCTTAGTGTGTATTTCACCTAGAGTTAATGATGCCCACCAGAAATTTCATCAAATTATTGAAGTATGTGGGAGTGGTATCTAGGCATTGAAAGTAATATTTATGGAAGAGCTGGGAAATACTTTAAAGAGAAATAAATTTACTTGGATCAGACCAATATGGAAATCAGAGAGTAGGCCTTATGTGTGGCAAGAGGAACCCCATCAACACTTGAGCCTCAAACTTACCTGATTAAAGGCAAAGACTGTTACAGAGTAGGTAACACCTTCTAGCTGGGAGGTTTGTAACATTAAAACTGAGAATGATAGAAAAGCAATGGCTATCAGTTGGACTGATGACAACAAATGATGTGAGAAAAATAACAATGTCAGTAGGTGGATGGGACATGTGAGTGTCCTCTGGGGCTTTACATGCAATGGGGGCTGCTCCTAAAACAGCGGTCCCACTTCTTACCCATTATATTCAGTGTTAAAGAGGGGGACAGTACGCACTATTTATTGTAGTGCTACAACTAAAACAGAAAATGGGATCAGGTACGAAAAAAGGGGCTAATTGCATCTAAAAACTCACTGCCCAGCTGGCAAAGGAGGTAGGGTCGAGAGTCCCCAGACGTAACATGCAGTGTGAGATGCACCTACCTCAACCACTCTGCCTTTGCCATGAAAATAGTTTGAAACATTACGTCTGAGAATAAAAACCACTTTCAGGAAGAAAATGGAGAACCAATTCAGCTGCCCACGAGTCATCCACCAATATTAGAGGTAAAGAATGTGGAAGACCATGTTTAGTATGGAGAACCGGAAGGAGGGTGCATTCCATCAGTATCTGAGCTACTGTCTATGAGGTTTCACAATCATAATATGGAAACAGTTCACTTTATTTGTGCACAACATCTAGTGAATAACAGATGTACATGAACAGATTGATTCCATCTTACAAGACTTCTGAAACATGTTCAACACACTACCACATTGTCAATTATTAACCAAAATATCATCAAATTAATTATTTTCACAAATATGTAATGGCTTGAGGAGTATTTGTGTACAAGAACTCAGTACATTAAAAGGGACAGCAAATGTTCCACAAAAATGATGGAAGCATAGTAGGACATCTAACGTTTTCAGTGTGCAAAAACTGTTTATCCAATAGGATCTGCAGGACTTTAAGAATGTTTGCCGATGATGCTGTTGTCTATAGGAATGTATCATCACTGAATTTGGAAAAAAAATCCACTTAGTGCAATGGCAGCTCTCTGCAAGTGTGGATAAAGTAACATCATGCCTGTAACTCAGACAAAGAACCGTACAGTATCAGATTAGATGTGAACATCCTGAGCAAATTACATTGTGTAAGTATTTTGGAATAATACTAAGAAGCAATATGAAATGTGGAAATCATGTATATACAGTACCAGGGAGGTTGAATGGATGAATTAGATGTGTTTGAGGGGGTTCTGGCAAAGTTGAGTGCATCGGCAAACAAAATCACATTAACGACATTAGTACGGCCAGTTCTAGTGAGTTGTTGCAATGTGTGGAGTGCTTATCAAGCAGGATGATGACAGACATCGAACAAAATCACAGACGTGCTTCAAAGATCATAACAGGTCAGAATAGCCCATTTAGAAGTGTAAAAGAAATGCTTGGTGCATCCTTGAATGAAAGATGAAACTGTGTTGAGTAGATTTAGAGAACCTTTATTTAAAGAAAAATGTGTAAATATTATGCTCCCACCAATGTGTACCTTACATATGGATATCTAGAATGAGATACGAGAAATTAGGATGCATACGGATGTAAAGATTTGTTTTCCCCCTCCTCACTTGATATGTGAAAGGACTAGGACAGAGAAATCAATAACGTCAGTATTTAAAATCTGCAAATGATCTTTTAAGAATTTTGGAAAAAGAGAGAGCCCAGAGGAATGGAAAGTAACCCGTCTTCAAACATTGCAAAAAGAAGGTAAAGATTAAGATGGTGACAATTATAGAGGCACATCTCATCCATCAATTGCTTATAAAATATTATCTAAAATACTACAGAACAGAGAACAATTATTCTCAATGGACAGTTGGGTGAATAATGACATGGGTTTAGAAATGTTCTGAACATATTTTCAACCTGAAGTCTTTAACTCGTCACAGATCCATCAACTCAAAAGACATAGTCATAACATTTACTGGTCTCAAAAATGCCTTTTGACTCTGTCAATACAGAAACCCTTGATAAAGTAATCTGTAAATTAGAGTTCAATCTAAATTGCCAAACCTAATCTGTGAAACCATTAAAGGGAGAAACTCTAAAGTAAAACTTATGGATCTGGTATCATGACACTTATAAAGTAATACAGGTGTTAGACGAGGCGATGACTTATCTCCATTCCTCCTCAACCAAATCTTGGAAAAATATGAAGCTCTGGAATGAAAAACTTTAAAACACAAAATACGACCACTCATGCTGGGAATAAAGATGTCACATTACAATGGCCTGGCATTTGCCAATGATTTACCTGTACCTTCTCAAAGACTGACAAATATGGCAACACAAGTCAGTTTCCTCCAAAAGATAGCAAACTTGACAGGCTTAAAAGAATCTATGCAGAAAAATCAGAATTTATGGCAAGACGACTGAGTGAAAACTTTTAAAAACAGATTTTGGTCCAATAGAAAAGGTAAATAAATTCAGATGTGTGGGGGGTAACAGTCCAAAACAAAAAACAGAAAGATCTGCTGTACACGAAATGATACACAAGAGGAGAAGATCTTATGGTGTAATTAAAATCAAAAACTCTTGAAAGAAAGCACTATACAGGGGGTTACAAAAAGGTACAGCCAAACTTTCAGGAAACATTCCTCACACACAAAGAAAGAAAATATGTTATGTGGACATGTGTCCAGAAACACTTACTTTCCATGTTAGAGCTCATTTTATTACTTCTCTTCAAATCACATTAATCATGGAATGGAAACACACAGCAACAGAACATACCAGTATGACTTCAAACACTTTGTTACAGGAAATGTTCAAAATGTCCTCCGTTGGCGAGGATACATGCATCCACCCTCCGTCGCATGGAATCCCTGATGCGCTGATGCAGCCCCTGGAGAATGGCGTATTGTATCACAGTTGTCCACAATACGAACAGGAAGAGTCTCTACCTTTGGTACCGCGGTTGCGTAGACAAGAGCTTTCAAATGTCCCCATAAATGAAAGTCAAGAGGGTTGAGGTCAGGAGAGCGTGGAGGCCATGGAATTGGTCCGCCTCTACCAATCCATCGGTCACCGAATCTGTTGTTGAGAAGCGTACAAACACTTCGACTGAAATGTGCAGGATCTCCATCGTGCATGAACCACATGCTGTGTCGTACTTGTAAAGGCACATGTTCTAGCAGCACAGGTAGAGTATCCCGTATGAAATCGTGATAACGTGCTCCATTGAGCGTAGGTGGAAGAACTAAAATGAGCTCTAACATGGAAATTAAACATTTCCGGACACACGTCCACATAACATCTATTCTTTATTTGTGTGTGAGGAATGTTTCCTGAAAGTTTGGCTGTACCTTTTTGTAACACCCTGTATACAGTAGTGAAACCAGGATGCCTATATGCCAGTACTTATTTAGTTCTGAATCATGAATTTTAAGAATATGAATGAAGCTATTGGGTACTCTAAGAACTTTCAAATTTTGGAAATTAAGAACACTAAATTTATCAGAACATAGGAAACATATAACATCAGAAACAATGAGAAACATGGTATTGCTACTTTTTGGACATATATGCAGAACAGCTGGCAATAGAGTATCGAACAGGATCTTAAAATATCACTGGTGAAAAAAGGTTAACAACCACCTAAAGTCAAGAGATCCAGAAAGTCTTGAAAAGAAAAGTGTGAGATCATAAGAAATAGTAGAACACAGTACAGTGAGTGTTCATCAGAGAGAAGGGTATCCTCAAGTGTGCCCCAGTGAAGCATGGTAGGATCTCTCATTTTCTATATACATAAACAATCTGATGGCTAGAATGAGCAGCAATCTGCAACTGTTTGCCACTGATGCTGTAGGGTACAAGAATTGTCATCATCAATTGACTGTAGAAGGATACAAGATGACTTACACAATATTTCTGGTTGGTGTGATGTTGGCTCACTCCAAATGTAGAAAAACTTAAGCTAATGCAGATGAGTAGGAAAAACAATCCTGTAATATCTGAATACATTATTAGTTGAATGTTGCTTGACATAGTCATGGTGATTGAATATCGAGTATAATGTTGCAAAGTAATATGAAATAGAATGGACAAATAAAGTTCACTGCAGTGGAGACAAATGGTCAACTTCAGTTATAAGGATGATTATTGGAAAGTATACCCCATCCTTAAAGGAGACACATATAGAACACTGTTACAACACATTCTTGAGTATCGCTCCAATGTTAGGGATATACCACCAGGTTGGATTAAAAGAAGACATCATAGTAGTTCAGAGGTGCTTTGTTATATTCTTTACTGGAACACATGATCAATGCATGCTCATTATGAAAATGCTCTGTGAACTCAAATGAAAATCAATGGTGAAAAGATGATGTTCTTTTTGTGAAACATTACTAAATAAGTTTAGAGAACCTCCACTGGCCACTGACTGCTGAACGATTCTAGTGCCACCAGTGTACAATGAGAGGCAAAAAGATTGGCCAGCCTGAATAATTTAGAGTCCAAGAACAGAACTTAGGATGCTAGAATTGTGGACAGTGACACTTCTGAACTTGGGGATGCACTGTAGAGCTTCAGCTTGGTGTTTGCTTCATCAAATAGAAGCACTATAATGGTTTTGTTACAGTATGTGTCAAGATTCATTGCAGTTTAACTCATTCTGCCATTTCTTTTGAAAATCATTATTTGAGCACATAGAAGCAGTTGAAACACAAGAACTACACATTGGTAGAATTACTAAAGCATTTCCCATCTGTTTCACTGGCTTGGTTTGCTAGGCTGATGGTCTATGAACACAGACGACAAGCATTCAAATCTAACTAGAGTCAATTGTCTTTTTTTATTTAGACCTTTGCAGATAATATTTTAAACCTTAATTTGCTGCAAATTGTGCAGTTGTAAGCTTTTCCAAGTTCGACATTCTTTCAAAAGATTTGATTTTATAACAGTCCAATCTTTAAACAAAGAGACAAATGATCATAGTAATTGAAAATGGATGTATTTATTTGTAATTGTTTCAGCCGCCACATGGTATCTCTACAGTTTTTGGCTAAGAGAAACATATCAGCTGACTGGCATATTTTTCTAATTTCTTAAGCGCAGTTTACGCGAGTGAGTGAACGTGCCTTCCAGTCTCTGTTGTTTCAGTTTGATATCTGTGCTTCAACTACAACAGGCCTATTCACCATAATGGTAAAAAGAAGAGAGATCGGTTGCACCTTGATAGTGTTTCAGCTTACTGAACTGGTAGCTGTAGTATTTAAAGGATCGAATCCCACTTCAGCCTTTTTTTTTTTTATCACATTGAATAATGTTTTGTGCTTTCTTACTTTCTGTTATTAAATTATATTTTCTTTTTTTTTTACTTTTTTCAATATTCTCTTCAGTAAATAACTAATTATGGTTTGTAAATTTTGTGTCTAAAAATAATCTTCCTTGGAAGGTAATATTCATCTGAACTCCCATAGAAATAATATTCCTTGGAGGGTGATATTTGTATTTTTATGGGAAGTCAGTTGAATAATAGAGTAGCAAGTAGATTCGTATTTTGAAATTAATATTGTTGGCCTAATAACTATGTAGCCCTTTTAAAGAAAAAAGGAATAAAATAAAATAAAATGAAGAGTAGGCTATGTATGGCTTCAGCATTTTGTCCACATGCCACTGATGTCATCAACAGCTTGGATGCTTCAAGGCATAGGATTGACAAGACTATGGAGAAAGTCCTCATCCATGGCAATTGTCTCCCATGACAGATGAAACAAATCCCGTAACGCATTCACAGTTCCTGGAAAAAGGTCTGGCCAATTGTCCCACAAAGTGGTCTTAAGTTGAGTCCATACTTGCTCTCTGGGATTGAGATCAGGAGGGCTTTGGAGGACCACAGTAGGCACTGAATAATATTCTGCCTCCTTTGAAACCAGTTCTCAATCGCAAAGCTAGTGTGTTATGGATGATTATCATGTTGGTAATTGGGATGTCCTTAAAGGTTACCAAAGTCGAGCTCCAGGGATGATTAAATTTTCAAGGAAATGTTCATAGCATGATGAAATGAACTTGCCTTGGATACATTCCTAAGTTCCTGCACCCATGTACGACATCTAGCCCCAACATTTCACACTTATGCGCTTACCTGTAGCACATCTGGCCACAAAGTGTGCATCATATCATTCCCCATCTGAGCAGTAAACAAGAGCTGGGCCTCTGTTCATGGACTCAACTGTTACTCATCAGAGAAAATGACTTTCCTCCAATCGACATCTTGCCAGTAACTGACATTTATTGATTCTATCCACAGCTTGTTCTTCAGACAATGGTTCTTTGATACGAGCATGATGGGACCTGATTCCCTGGTCCTTTAAATCTTCTGAGAGAAGTTCTCAATGTACAAAGGAGTCTTCTGGGCTGCCCTAATCAAGTCCTCTCATCTCCATGTACAGACTAGTGGCCTTCCAGGTATTAGACATGTCACTACCTTACCATTATCTTTAAATCTTCTAGTCTATCTCCTTGCTGTGGAAGCATCAACACTATAACAATACACTAACACCATTTTCAAAGGGAGCAATTACCCTCTCGCAAACATACGCCAATCAGCTGATACATTTGTCTTAGCTAAAAACTATAGACACACCAGATGGTGGTTGCTGTAATTACAAATAAATACATCCATTATCAATATTTTTACTATAACTATTTGTCGGTTTGTTTAAGAATTAGACTAAAATGGAATTTTTGAAAGAATGTGGAACTTAGAAAAGCTGACAACTACGCAATTTGTAGTGAATTAAGGTTTAAAATATTTCCTGCACAGGTCTACATAAAAAATAGACAATTGTCTCCTGTCAGATTCAAATGCTTGGCCTTTACGTTCATAAACCATCAGCCTATCCACTCATCCATTGAAACAGATGTGCAACACTCATAACCATAGTAATTCTACCAATGTGGAGTTCTTATATTTCACCATTTTTATGTGCTCGAATAATGATTTTCAAAAGAAATGAGATGATGAGTTAAACTGCAATGAACCTCAACACATACTGTATTCTAACTGTTATATTGCTTCTATTTGATGGTGTAAACAACAAGCTGAAGCTCCACAGACTGCTAGAGCTGTGAACCCTGGCACTCCTGAACTTGGGCATGTGTAGTGCTCTGTTCTTAGACTCTAAAATCATTTGGGTTGGGAAATATTTTTGCCTCTCATTGTAAATCTCACGCAAGGACAGCAGAGGCAAGGTAAGAGAAATCAAGCCTCATACAAAAGATTATAAACAGTCATTTTGAATGGTTATACGCCATTTAAAATTACTTTGTAATTGATAGATTGCAGTGCAGTGGAGGGGGAGGGGGTGTGTTTGTGTGGTAGTCTTGCAGATATGCAGCCAACCATGCTTCACAAGGCACTGTATGTACTGGGTGGTTATAATTACAGTACAGCTACTCACAGAGGTCCTGTGTGGGCTGTAATCACCATATGGCAGCAAAACTTGGCAGATATGCTAATGTATTAACATGGAACCAATTTACAGCGGAAAAAAAATTAGTTTCAATTTTGGCACCCAGGTACAAATATGGCATTGTACACTGTTTGTACTAATGTGTGACATCCACGGCGTCACTCAAAAACCTGTAACACGAGTGAACGGTATGGCTATCACAAAGAGTGACCAAGCACTGTTAGTGAAACTGTTTCATGTGAACAGCTGCAGTTATAACGAGAGTTGCCAACTGAAAGGCCTGAGGAGAAGCCCAAGGTCATTAAATAGTTGAAAGAAGATGATAATGGAATTCGAAATTACAGGTGAGCTTGATGTAGCACCTAGAAGAGGAAAGCGTCCTATCCCAGTGGAAGTTACTGAATACGTTGCTGACCATGCAGCACATGCCCCGGGTACTGTTAGTGCTTGTGCAGCGCCATGAGATTGTCCATACCATGGTCAACAGTATGGAAATTTTTGTGGTCTATATTACACTGGTACCCATCAAAGATGGCTGAGAAATACTCTATGGAGTGACAAGGTACATTGCACAGTACATGATGCAGTTAATACACTGAAGTCAAATCTGGGGTACGGTACTGTCAAACCAGGTGTTATGCATGAAGAGCCACTGTAATCACCATATATGACTGTGTGGCATGGATTCGTAAGTACAATTCAATGTCATGAGAATTGTCCATACCATGTTCACCATGGAAAGCTTTGTGGTCTATATTACACTAGTACCCATGAAAGATCCAGACAGTGTAGCAAGTGAAACCTCATGATCCACAGCACTGTTCTGAATTGGCTTAGTGGGTAGTTTCTCGCACAGACTGAAGTTAATGCCATATAGCTGGGCAATACTCACTACGCTAGAAGACAACCCAGGCAAACAGGTAGTGTCGTGTGCAAAACGAGCGAGACTCCTCGCCTTTTAAGTCTACTACACAGCATAACAGGCGACGAAGTGCTATCAACATACTATGCACAGGCGTGAAATTGAAAAACTATCTGAACTTTGTCAGACTGTTTTCAATCATGTGTAAGACTATATTAATGTTGATTGCTGTGTTAAACACAACACGTAAATATGAGATGTAAATGAAAGAAGAAACGCTAATTAGTATGTACTATACTAATAAAAATGAATTTCAGCTTATCGGGATAACGTAACTGTTTTAGTAAGACAAAGTACCCCAGATCGTTACACGGCATTCGGCCGCGAAACGGTATGTGTCAACGTTCAGACCTCTCATACTGCATTACCGTTGCTAACCTACCATGAATGTGTACAAATTTACCAATGCATGAAGAGTCATAACGAAATTCAGTTAAAAATAATACAGTGCCACACTTATATCAATTCAATTATTGACAGAAGTGGAAGTAGTAGGCAGTAACAAGTATGAAATTCTACGAGTTTCATATTGACATCCGCAGGGCGCCGGTACAGAATAAAGGTAGCAATAAAACGTATTGAGGGGGGAGGGAAGGGGGGGGGGCGAGAATTTCTTAAAATTGCTTTACTGATAGTCTATCTGCCTCCATCGAGATTAGAAGCGAAAACAAACCAGACCTCCCTTGCAGTAGAACACATTTCACTACGCTAGCAGACAACCCAGGCAAACAGCCCTCTGTTATTACCCCAGACATGAATAAGCCGGCAATTTCGCAATGAAAATGGCAAAATGATCTGCAGTTTCTGTTGCATAGAGCTTTCTGGGCTCAAAAACGTGAATTTTATACCTTTATGTCATCGCTTATGTGACAATCATTCGGGATGTTTATCGAAATAACAAAAAAATGTTATTAGCGAGTAAATTTAGTAGGATAATTCTGCATCACCCAAGGAAATAAATGGCGACGTAGCTACCAAACGTATTCTACAATGTTTCGAATTCTCCATTAGACTCACCACAGCCAGAAAACGTTCATTAGCCCAAGTGTTTCTTAAGCACTTTAAAAAGGCGGTGGAATTAATACTGGGATCTTAATTTACCGCGTGTGTAGGCAAATGGGATTTTATTTGCAGTCCTGTAAACGTCATTTGGAACGAAAGCGTAGCCATGATTAATATGCTCATGTAACGACTACAACTAGAACATTTCGAATAAAGCGTAGGGGGAATTATTTATGCGGCCCTCATCTTCAGTAACTGTCGTGGCTATTTTCGTCGTTAAGACTTCGTCACCTAAATTGGTAAAAATGGAACCGTACTAGTCTCACTTTCTTGACCGTCTATTTGTCTAAACAACCCTTAAAAGCCGTTTACCTCGAGTACGGGCAGACATAATAAGCGGAAATGTAACTTACTTCCTGCGGTATACGGTCCCTTGGTGGTGTAAAAAAGTGAGCTATGTCAACCCAATCTAGAGATACGACCGTTTATGTAAAGAAAATTTACGCGAAAAATCAAAAAATGGCTCTAAGAACTATGCGGCCAAACTGCTAGGATCATCAGTCCCCTAGACCTAGAACTACTTAAACCAACGTAACCTAACACACATCCATGCCCTGGGAGGGATTCGACCTGACGGCGCAAGTAGCCGCGCGGTCCGCGATATGACGTCGTTGAACGCACGGCTAACTCGTACCGGCAAGCTGTTAATATCATCTGGAGTCGCTGAAAAGTTATTCACTTCTGGTGAATAATTTTCTGCGCAGTTCTTTTTAAGTTAGAATAACTAAAATATATTTGATGTTAGGGAAGAGGAAGGACGCCTAATTCATTTCCCCTTGTCTTTATTTATGAGGTTAGATTCGCAATCTGAGCATACCTACTATCCATAACCACAATTTAGCGCGAATTCATAGTCACAGATATACGAATACAACACATTGGCCTGTACTTGAGGTATTTCGTTTCCCACTAATTGGTGGCAGACGATGCTGTGGCGTCTTCGAAGCGCGAGCTTCGCCAGTACTGGTACACAGCTAAGCGAACGTTTTCTTCCTGCTGCTGTCTAATGGACAATGGCAACACCGTAGAATACGTTTGACAACTATGTGAGCATCGTTTTAAGTTCTACTGTGGTTCAAAATTATGTTAATAAATCCACTCGATATTTTTGTCCTTTAAATTACACTTGCTACATGATTCGCACTGAAGACGCGGGAAACGTATGTTATTTGGTCCAGGAAGCACATTCCAACAGAAATTGCTGCTTACGTTGACATTCATGTAGCGAATTAGTCGTCTTATCCATCACATGGACAAAGAGATTGCTCTGTTTTGCTACAGTTGTTTCATAGCTTAGTGGTATTGTGTGTTGGTGGCGTTGCCAGTTTACATACTACGGATGTAACACACAATAAAAGCGTTGGATGCCTATAGCGATCAGTCTACTTTTAAAATGTTTGTTGTCACCGTAATTTATGTAACTTGCTCTTCGACTTCCAATTTGACAATTTGCGGAAAAATGTTTTACCTTGCTAGTCCTAGTTTCAAACATTGACAGAGAAAACGTAGGCATGAAGGAGTGAGTGAAAGCAATTATTCGCTATTATAGCAAACTTTTGAATCCACTGGACACATGAATTCTCTATACTGATTCTGAGAGTTTGGTTATTCCTCTTGTTATTTACTGTCTCAATGTCATCCGTGAGGATAAAATTAAAGGCAGTGGGATTATGTTCCTGATCTATAAACTGTGTATTAATATTCTGCCCTCCTACGTAAATTTCAAAGGTTATATTCTTTACGTAAAACAGAGTATCGGTTTAAGTCCTAGGATCGACGATAAACTTCAGAAATACAATTACAGAATAGTGGCATATCCATTATAGCTCCTTACCATCAACAATAGTTGTTACCCATAGTTTTGCATTTGCTATTTAACCGTGGTCACCCTTTAGAGACCAACCTGATCTTTCCACAATGCCATTTTTGACTTGCTTCTTAGTATGTCCTATAACTACAGATTTGTTGAAAATATTAACTGTTAAATACGCTATTCCACAAATTAAAAACTTCCAGTTATTCTTTATATCTTGACACTTACTACCGTTCACTTTCATTGAAGAGAAGATATATAATAATAAAATGAAATCATAGATTAGAATCTCAAAGCGTACTGTGAATGGTTAAAACGGAATGAATTAAAAATCATCTTCTTGTCTAAAACACGTTACTGTTCTAGAGAACTTCGGCACCCCTAAAAATTTTTTTACACCTCTGATGTTTAGCCACACGTGGACAAATAGTGGGTCTCAGGAAGCAGCACTGTTTAGCCGTCAGAAAATAAAGCCTCAAAAATCAGTAAATAAAACTATTCTTCTATTGTTGCTCCGAATCGCATGTACTAACCACCACCCTCTGCTGCGACATCGGCTCCAAGTCTATTGGGTATTTGATTTTTCTCTTCTTTTTCGGGCCTCCTTACCTCAACTTCTAGCCCAACCTTCGCTCTCCAGTTACGCCTTCATCGGAGACCTTCGCCTCAATACTTTTCATCTGTGCTGAATTGCTTTTTACCCTTCTTGCATATACACGCGTGTCATGTATTTCTTAGAGACTGCATGAATATATAACGTGAGTATTTCTTCTCTTAGCAAATTAAATATTACATATCTTGTTGTGAATTAATTTTTTTGTCCAGATTCTACTTACAGCGTTTCCTTAAAATTATATAAAATATACATCTGTTTAAAAAAAGAAAAAAAACTTGAAACATCTGTTGCAGCAGATTGGTTAAGGGCTGAAGGAAAAAAAAAAACCGCTACTCATGCTGCTCGGTATCGCGCATAGCCTCCTTCAGCTTCCACAACGGCTCGAAGTCTGTTGGGCACGGAGCCCACAACTCTAGTCACATAACTAGGAGATTCAAGAAACTCATTCCAAGCGTCATGAATCACATCAGAAAGTTGTCGGCGAGTCGACGGTGCCTGTCCCTTTTCCCGTATTACTCAGACCATTTCTGCCCAAATATTCTCAATGGGGTTCATGTCAGCTCCTTTAGGTGGCCATTCCATTACAGTAATATTACTATGGCCGTCGAACCACCACTTAACCACACGTGACATACGAATAGGCGAGCGATCTTGTTGGAACATGATCTGATCTTCGCCAAATCTTGCTGTCACAGAAGGCAACATCACGTTCTCCAGAGTTTATATGTAATTGCGCGTATCGAGTCTTCCTTCCACTTCCCACAGGAGCCCACAGCCTTCGGCCGATATCCATTACAATACCGTTACCGATTCCCTGACTCTCCTTCGGTAACTGTAAATATATTTTTGATTATACCTAGCACCTTTTGGCCGGCAAACAAATACTTTTCCGGTTGATGCCGTAGAATAAACTTCTTTGTCCGTGAAAATCACTCGCCTCCAAAACCGGCATTTTCAGCAGCAAAAGCAAGGGGGGGGGGGGGGGGGCTTCTCTGTGGGAAACAGTCAATGTCTCTTTCACAGCAGCGCTTCTTGCTCTCAGTCCACCTTCCCTTAGACGAGTGACGGTCTTACTGCTAACACTGAGACCCAAAAAATGGTTCAAATGGCTCTGAGCACTATGGGACTTAACATCTGAGTTCATCAGTCCCCTAGACTTAGAACTTCTTAAGCCTAACTAACCTAAGTACATCACACACATCCATGCCCGAGACAGGATTCGAACCTGCGACCGTAGCGGTCGCGCAGTTCCAGACCGCTCGGCCACACCGGCAGGCTGAGATCCAAAGTCTGCTGAATTTGTCGTGCGTTGACAAATAAGTGATTCTCACTGAAACGGCTTATCTGCCGATCCTGAGTTTCCCATGAGGCCTTCCATTCAGGTTACCACCCTCTTCCTTTCGTCTAATCCACCTGGCTACCGTCGACTTGTGTTGACCCATATTTCTTTCTATATAGCCATTTGAAGATCCCTCTGTATGGACTGCTATTATAGCGCTCTTGTCTGCCTCAGTCAGATGGGCCATTTAGCGTTGACTGAATGATTCGTCGCGGTTAATATCTGCTGCGAAAACAGTGCTAGTAGGAAACAGACTGCCTCCTCCACGACCGCAACCACAACGCAGTGGCCAAGTATGTGTAACACGGAAATCGATGGCATAAACGAAAGATCGCAAGCCCGTAACCGTGTCATTACATAGTGAAGCAACTTCGAAGCTGTAATTTTTCTCAGAAAGGACTGGTACGCTCTTGTCATGTCTTATCCCGATAAATGTTACATGAAATGAAATGTTTACGTTATGCATATACTACAGGCCTAACGCAAGAAACATTTCTGAAAAATCTCAGACAACCTGAAGAACACTCCGTGAATTTTAGCTGTAGAAGGTTGCCTTTTAAGAAGGAAAACGTGTTTATCCTCGCTCACCGTGTTTCCAAGTGGCGCATTTTACTCTGAGGCATACATAGTTCTCGCCGGGCGTAATAAGCGACCCGACTAACGAGGGGAACTCGTGAAGGAAAGGAGAAAATAAGCGAACATGTGTTTCGGCTTATCTGCAGACACTCGACCGTTTCCGAGAAAACGACGGTCAAAGTTATCAACGCGCTGTTACTTTGGAGTAGATTACCTTTTCCACACGAGAATGCAACTGAAACGGTGGCTCAGTGGCTATCGCCGTTCCTTCTTAACTTTGATTCCCGAGTTCGAGACCATATTGGTTTTTTTATTATTATTTTTTCCTCCCTCTCTATCAGAATTATCTACAAATGTTTTTTTCCAATTTATGTTGAAATAATGTTGTCGTTATTCGTCTATCTTTCCGTATAGTTAATGAATTAAAAAAAATAATAATAAACGAATGAGAGAATAATGTAAAATATTTTTGAACCTCCTTACAACCTGTAAGGTTGCAAGGACATTCACAAATATTTCACATTTTCTCATTCGTTTATTTTTTTAACTTCTTTCATTACACTGTAAATAATTTGACAACATTGTTTCAACATAAATTGGAATAAAAATTCGTAAATAATTCAGAGTGAGGGGAGAAAAAAAAGGAACAACCGGGTTTCGAACTCGCAGCGCAAAGTTCTGAAGGTGCGACGGTAGCCGCTGAGCCAACGCTTCATTTCAATCCCTACACGCTAAACGGTATCTACACGATATCAACAGCGCATTGAAAACTCTGACCGCCGTTTTCTCAGAAGCGGTCGAGTGTATGCAGAGAGCCGGCCGCGGTGGTCTAGCGGTTCTAGGCGCTCAGTCCGGAACCGCGCGATTGCTACGGTCGCAGGTTCGAATCCTGCCTCGAGCATGGATGTGTGTGATGTCCTTAGGTTACTTAGGTTTAAGTAGTTCTAAGTTCTGGGGGGCTGATGACCACAGATGTTAAGTCCCATAGTGCTCAGAGCCATTTGTATGCAAATAAGCAGACACACGTGTTCGCTTATTTTGTCCCCTCTGTCACTGAGCGAAGTTTCACCAAGACCGGGGTATGACACCTGGCGGGTCCCCCCGTAAGTGGCGTGCGTTGCGATTCAGTAAACAGAATGCGTCCACTTGCCTCGACTACTCATTGACATGTTTGGAAACTTTCGTTCTTGTAATGGCAGTTTGCATTATGAGGGCTGGTTTTCCTGATAACGATCTATTAATGGACTTTGCTCCTAATTTACGTTACTGTGTAGCAGACCTACTGCAACGACTTGAACCGGAAATGTTTTTTTGGATAGTCCGCTTCTTAGTCGCCATATTTCGCTAATTTTTCCTTTGTTTCAAAACGGCAAGTTTAGATGACCACTGCAACTTGGTAACATCAGTAACAATTTAATACTTTGAAACAGTTACGTGGAGTGTACGAGGAGTGTATTCTGTTGAATGAGGAATGCATTAAATACGAAAGCTGCGTCCAGTAACAATAATTAACTTTCGGTTATATGACAAAACACAAGCCGAAATACTGTCAATTTATCTCAGTACAGCCGGCCGTTGTGGCCGAGCGGTTCTAGGCGCTTCAGTCCGGAACCCCGCTACTGAAATGGTCGCAGGTTCGAGTCCTTCCTCGGGCATGGATGTGTGTAATGCCCTTAAGTTAGTTAGGTTTAAGTAATTCTAAGTCTAGGGGACTGATGACCTCAGATGTTAAGTCCCATAGTGCTCAGAACCATTTGAACCATCTCAGTACGCAGTAAAACTTAAACTAGAACGATCGCAAACATACTTTTGTGGGGAAGGCAAACGAAAGATTGAGTTTTATTGGCCGCACACTAAGAATATGCAACAGGTCTCCTGAAAAAACTGCCTACACTACGTTTGCCCGCGCATCCACTGCTGTAGTATTCCTGCGCGGTATGGGATCCTTGACAGACGGGATTGACGGTGCACGCCAGAAACGTGCAAGGAACGGTAGCACGATTTGTAATGTCACGAAATAGGGGAGAGAGCGTTCCAGATTTGATAAGCGAGTTGGGGTGACATTCATGAAAACAAAAGCGTTTTTCGTTGCCGCGAGATCTTTTCACGAAATTTCAATCACCAACATGTTCTGAATACCAAAACATTATTTTCTCGGGAACTTACACAGGAAGAAATAACCATAGCAATAATGTAATTCAGGGCTCGTGAGAAAAGATTTATGCGGTCCTTTTTCCCGCACGCTGTTAAATAGTGGGGCGGTAGAGAAATAGTTCGAAGATAGTCCGATGAACCCTCTTCCAGGCACGTAAGTCTGGGTTGCACAGAAATCCTGTAGATGTAGTCGTGTAGATGTAACAACGAAATTATGTTGTAACTGCGACATATGAGTTACATTTGATTTGAACATCGAAGCTGATTGCTGTTTATTTCTTTTTTGTTCATCATTTTCAGCCACAGACAAACACCTAGGTGCTTAAATTGATACTAAAATAAAGTGTCATGCATGGAACGATAACAATAAATTTTTACTTGTTATGATACTGCAGTATCTGCCAGCGTCTTCAGAAGTGTATGTCGCATACAACGTTCATAGGGTGTTTATAAGTGGATATTGCAGACGACTTCGAACAAAATTATAATGTAGTTTCGTAAAAGTTCCATGATCAAAAGATCTGAGTTGCTGGCGAATACAGTTTATCCTCACTAGGCAGTATATATTATCATCATACATGAGGTGAAAAGGGTTTTGCCGGGAGCGGTGGCCGAGCGGTTCTAGGCGCTATAGTCACAAACCGCGCGGCTGCTTCAGTCGCAGGTTGGAAACCTACCTCGATCATGGATGTGTGTGATGTCCTTAGGTTAGGTAGGTTTAAGTAGTTCTAGGTCCAGGGGACTGATGACCTAAGCAGTTTGGTCACATAGTTCTTAGAGCTGACCTTTCCCGTAAATTTTCTTTACGTAAACGGCCGTATCTGGTCCCAAGAAGGGCTGAATGCAGAAAGAAGTAAAACTGTCACCATACAACGGCCGTTGACATAGTAGCTCACTTTTTTTTACACCGCCAAGGGACCGTATACCGCAGGAAGTGCGATACATTTCCGCTTATTATGTCTGCCCGTACTCGATGTAAACGGGTTTTAAAGGTTTGGTAGACAGATAGACGGTCAAGAAAGGGAGACTAGTACGGTTACATTTTTAGCGATTTAGGTGACAAAGTCCTAACAACGAAAATACACTCTTGGAAATTGAAATAAGAACACCGTTAATTCATTGTCCCAGGAAGGGGAAACTTTATTGACACATTCCTGGGGTCAGATACATCACATGATCACACTGACAGAACCACAGGCACATAGACACAGGCAACAGAGCATGCACAATGTCGGCACTAGTACAGTGTATATCCACCTTTCGCAGCAATGCAGGCTGCTATTCTCCCATGGAGACGATCGTAGAGATGCTGGATGTAGTCCTGTGGAACGGCTTGCCATGCCATTTCCACCTGGCGCCTCAGTTGGACCAGCGTTCATGCTGGACGTGCAGACCGCGTGAGACGATGCTTCATCCAGTCCCAAACATGCTCAATGGGGGACAGATCCGGAGATCTTGCTGGCCAGGGTAGTTGACTTACACCTTCTAGAGCACGTTGGGTGGCACGGGATACACGCGGACGTGCATTGTCCTGTTGCAACAGCAAGTTCCCTTGCCGGTCTAGGAATGGTAGAACGATGGGTTCGATGACGGTTTGGATGTACCGTGCACTATTCAGTGCCCCCTCGACGATCACCAGAGGTGTACGGCCAGTGTAGGAGATCGCTCCCCACACCATGATGCCGGGTGTTGGCCCTGTGTGCCTCGGTCGTATGCAGTCCTGATTGTGGCGCTCACCTGCACGGCGCCAAACACGCATACGACCATCATTGGCACCAAGGCAGAAGCGACTCTCATCGCTGAAGACGACACGTCTCCATTCGTCCCTCCATTCACGCCTGTCGCGACACCACTGGAGGCGGGCTGCACGATGTTGGGGCGTGAGCGGAAGACGGCCTAACGGTGTGCGGGACCGTAGCCCAGCTTCATGGAGACGGTTGCGAATGGTCCTCGCAGATACCCCAGGATCAACAGTGTCCCTAATTTGCTGGGAAGTGGCGGTGCAGTCCCCTACGGCACTGCGTAGGATCCTACGGTCTTGGCGTGCATCCGTGCGTCGCTGCGGTCCGGTCCCAGGTCGACGGCCACGTGCACCTTCCGCCGACCACTGGCGACAACATCGATGTACTGTTGAGACCTCACGCCCCACGTGTTGAGCAATTCGGCGGTACGTCCACCCGGCCTCCCGCAAGCCCACTATACGCCCTCGCTCAAAGTCCGTCAACTGCACATACGGTTCACGTCCACGCTGTCGCGGCATGCTACCAGTGTTAAAGACTGCGATGGAGCTCCGTATGCCACGCAAACTGGCTGACACTGACGGCGGCGGTGCACAAATGCTGCGCAGCTAGCGCCATTCGACGGCCAACACCGCGGTTCCTGGTGTGTCCGCTGTGCCGTACGTGTGATCATTGCTTGTACAGCCCTCTCGCAGTGTCAGGAGCAAGTATGGTTGGTCTGACACACCGGTGTCAATGTGTTCTTTTTTCCATTTCCAGGAGTGTAGCTACGACAGTTACTGAAGATGAGGGCCGTATAAGTAATTCCCCCAACTCTTTATTCGAAATGTTCTAGTTGCAGTCGATACATCAGCACATTAATACACTCCTGGAAATGGAAAAAAGAACACATTGACACCGGTGTGTCAGACCCACCATACTTGCTCCGGACACTGCGAGAGGGCTGTACAAGCAATGATCACACGCACGGCACAGCGGACAAACCAGGAACCGCGGTGTTGGCCGTCGAATGGCGCTAGCTGCGCAGCATTTGTGCACCGCCGCCGTCAGTGTCAGCCAGTTTGCCGTGGCATACGGAGCTCCATCGCAGTCTTTAACACTGGTAGCATGCCGCGACAGCGTGGACGTGAACCGTATGTGCAGTTGACAGACTTTGAGCGAGGGCGTATAGTGGGCATGCGGGAGGGCGGGTGGACGTACCGCCGAATTGCTCAACACGTGGGGCGTGAGGTCTCCACAGTACATCGATGTTGTCGCCAGTGGTCGGCGGAAGGTGCACGTGCCCGTCGACCTGGGACCGGACCGCAGCGACGCACGGATGCACGCCAAGACCGTAGGATCCTACGCAGTGCCGTAGGGGACCGCACCGCCACTTCCCAGCAAATTAGGGACACTGTTGCTCCTGGGGTATCGGCGAGGACCATTCGCAACCGTTTCCATGAAGCTGGGCTACGGTCCCGCACACCGTTAGGCCGTCTTCCGCTCACGCCCCAACATCGTGCAGCCCGCCTCCAGTTGTGTCACGACAGGCGTGAATGGAGGGACGAATGGAGACATGTCGTCTTCAGCGATGAGAGTCGCTTCTGCCTTGGTGCCAATGATGGTCGTATGCGTGTTTGGCGCCGTGCAGGTGGGCGCCACATTCAGGTCTGCATACGACCGAGGCACACAGGGCCAACACCCGGCATCATGGTGTGGGGAGCGATTTCCTACATTGGCCATACATCTCTGGTGATCGTCGAGGGGACACTGAATAGTGCACGGTACATCCAAACCGTCACCGAACCCATCGTTCTACCATTCCTAGACCGGCAAGGGAACTTGCTGTTCCAACAGGACAATGCACGTCCGCATGTATCCCGTGCCACCCAACGTGCTCTAGAAGGTGTAAGTCAACTACCCTGGCCAGCAAGATCTCCGGATCTGTCCCCCATTGAGCATGTTTGGGACTGGATGAAGCATCGTCTCACGCGGTCTGCACGTCCAGCACGAACGCTGGTCCAACTGAGACGCCAGGTGGAAATGGCATGGCAAGCCGTTCCACAGGACTACATCCAGCATCTCTACGATCGTCTCCATGGGAGAATAGCAGCCTGCATTGCTGCGAAAGGTGGATATACACTGTACTAGTGCCGACATTGTGCATGCTCTGTTGCCTGTGTCTATGTGCCTGTGGTTCTGTCAGTGTGATCATGTGATGTATCTGACCCCAGGAATGTGTCAATAAAGTTTCCCCTTCCTGGGACAATGAATTCACGGTGTTCTTATTTCAATTTCCAGGAGTGTAGTAGCTACGCTTTAGATCCAAATCACGTTTACAGGAATGCAAATAAAGTCCACTTGCCTATACGGGTGGTAATTCAGATCCCAGTATTAATGCCAGCGCGATTTAGAAGTGTGAGCATTCCCATTGCTAGCTAGCTTAAGAAACACTTCGGCTAATTAAGGTTTTCTGTCTGTGGCGAGTCTAAGGGAGAATTCGAAACATTGTAGAATTCATTTGGTAGCTATGTCGCCGTTTATTATCCTACTAAATTTACTGGCTAATAACAGTATTTTGTTATTACGATAAACATTCCGGATGACTGTACAAAGATGTACAGATCGCGAGTGGCTGTCACTGCCGTTGCAACGTTAGAAAGTAAGTGGCGCAGAGCAAGGTAGATCTGTAGATGTAAAGCGACAGGTACTGTCGACTGCACCTCTCAGTCACGATCATTCACAGTAGTTTTCTTGGTGATTCCGTCGCTTGCTGTGGAAGTAATCCTCGGCATCGACTTTCAGTGTGCACACTAGGCGTGCATAGATTTCCGCCTAAACTGCGTAACATTCACTCTCGAAGGAGAGAATGTGAACCTAGATTTCGAACGTGGACCAGGAGAGACAGACGTCACTGATCTGTTTAACCTTGATAATTTTTTTAATTTGTATATGGGACCATTCCGTGTACGACGCGTCGTACACCCGAACGCATTGCAAATAGAAACAATACGAACGAGGAAGAGTCGTGGGTTGCACCACATCACGAACATTAAGCTGTGGATAACATAAAAATAATAACGCATCTCCTGTTGGCGTAGGCAATAGGCAAGGTCAAACGTAAACAGCGAAGGTCACAGTTAACACAACACTCTGATCACAAATAGTCCACCACTGGCAAGTAAACTGGTCCACTGAGTCAATTGTTTCTTTGCCAGCCAGAGTGGCCGAGCGGTTCTAGGCGCTACAGTATGGAACCGCGCGACTGCTGCGGGCGCAGGTTCGAATCCTGCCTCGGGCATGGATGTGTGTGATGTCCTTAGGTTAGTTAGGTTTAAGTAGTTGTAAGTTCTAGGGGACTGATGACCTCAGAAGTTAAGTCCTATAGTGCTCAGAGCCATTTGAACCGAGGATAAAATCAAGAGGCAGGCGATTAACAACGCCAATAGAAACCAGAAACAAATAAATGGAACAGGGAGTATACATACATCTCAAAAATTAAATACCTTTTAAATGATGAGTGTAAGCTAATATACTGTTAGAACCGTGTGCTTTAAATGTTGGTGATCTAATACCCCTAATAAGAATACATATTTATGTGTGTGTGAAATATACCTACAGAGCCGAAGGAAAGAGCGAATCAATGAGTGCAGGAAACAAAGATCTGCTAAAACACCGGTAATTCATTCCCAACATCCCACTGACAAAACGAAATAAGGGTAACCATGTAATCACAGGCTGGAAACCTTTAAGAGGCCAACACAGAACAACTGTGGTAAAGCTGGTATAGTATTGTGTCGTTCCATGACAATATTTTGTTTTATTTTGCCCTTAGTGTAAAACGGGCGCCCACTGAATTTTATGCTTAATTTATCCTTTAACAGTAACTCCATGTACGTATCTTAGACACATGTAGACGAGTTGGTGATTTGTATTACATGTGCGTAGCAACACGATGAAGACGGCCTAAGTATTAGGCAGAGGCATTTTTCATGTAATCACGCCTAAATGCTACATCGAGTAGAGTAGAAGTAGTTGGCTCAGTTCAATATTTCTTGGTAGTTGTGGGAGTAACTTTGAACTAAACATAGAGTAGATTGGTGATGGAATTTTTCCAAAACCACCTGACACCATTTTGATCTTATTTCCAATATATGTGTTGTAACTGTCAACAATGTCATGCCACACTGGCAGAAATATTTTGTTTTATATGCCTCAACGACGTATTTATTATTGCACATCTGTGACTCCGGTCATAACTAGGAACCATTTCAACTTCATTATTTTCATGACTAGCTGTGCTTATTGTCAATAGAGAAATCAGTTCATATTTATCTTGGGTCAATGTTGTAGCTTTAGTAATCTAGGAATAGTCACATAATTTTGTCTTGCCTGGACGGCCTTGTTATGTATACAGGGTGTTACAAAAAGGTACGGCCAAACTTTCAGTAAACATTCCTCACACACAACGAAAGAAAATATGTTATGTGGACATGTGTCCGTAAACGCTTACTTTCCATCTTAGAGCTCATTTAATTACTTCTCTTCAAATCACATTAATCATGGAATGGAAACACACAGCAACAGAACGTACCACCGTGACTTCAAACACTTTGTTACAGGAAATGTTTTAAATGTCCTCCGTTAGCGAGGATACATGCATCCACCCTCCGTCGCATGGAATCCCTGATGCCCTGATGCAGCCCTGGAGAATGGCGTATCTTATCACAGCCGTCCACAATACGAGCACGAAGAGTCTCTACATTTGGTACCGGGATTGCATAGACAAGAGCTTTCAAATGCCCCATAAATGAAAGTCAAGAGGGTTGAGGTCAGGAGAGCGTGGAGGCCATGGAATTGGTCCGCCTCTACCAATCCATAGGTCACAGAATCTGTGGTTGAGAAGTGTACGAACACTTCGACTGAAATGTGCAGGAGCTCCATCGTGCATGAACCACATGTTGTGTCGTACTTGTAAAGCCTCATGTTCTAGCAGCACAGGTAGAGTACCCAGTATGAAATCATGATAACGTGCTCCATTGAGCGTAGGTGGAAGAACATGGGGCCCAATCAAGACATAAGCAACAATGCCTACCCAAACGTTCACAGAAAATCTGTGTTGATGACGTGATTGCACAATTGCGTGAGGATTCTCGTCAGCCCACACATGTTGATTGTGAAAATTTACAATTTGATCACGTTGGAATGAAGCCTCATCAGTAAAGAGAACACTGGCACTGAAATGAGGATTGACACATTGTTGGATGAACCATTCGCAGAAGTGTACCCGTGGAGACCAATCAGCTGCTGATAGTACCTGCACACGCTGTACATGGTACGGAAACAACTGGTTCTCCCGTAGCACTCTCCATACAGTGACGTGGTCAACGTTACCTTGTACAGCAGCAACTTCTCTGACGCTGACATTAGGGTCATCGTCAACTGCACGAAGAATTGCCTTGTCCGTTGCAGGTGTCCTCGTCGTTCTAGGTCTTCCCCAGTCGCGAGTCATAGGCCAGAATGTTCCGTGCTCCCTAAGACGCTGATCAATTGCTTCGAACGACTTCCTGTCGGGACGCCTTCGTTCTGGAAATCTGTCTCGATACAAACGTACCGCGCCACGGTTATTGCCCCGTGCTAATCCATACATCAAATGAGCATCTGCCAACTCCGCATTTGTAAACATTGCACTGACTGCAAAACCACGTTCGTGATGAACACTAACCTGTTGATGCTAGTACTGTAGAGCAATGAGTCGCGTGTCAACACAAGCACCGAAGTCAACATTACCTTTCTTCAATTGGGTCAACTGGCGGTGAATCGAGGAAGTAGAGTTCATACTGACGGAACTAAAATGAGCTCTAACATGGAAATTAAGCGTTTCCGGACACATGTCCACATAACATCTTTTCTTTATTTGTGTGTGAGGAATGTTTCCTGAAAGTTTGGCCTTATCTTTTTGTAACACCCTGTATAAGAAAATAAGATAGGTAAGCTTTGTGGAAACATGTCACAAGTTTCTCCGGGGAGGTAGTACGCCGCGAGTACACGGCACCCCAGCTCACACCAGGCGTCTACGTCGAGCGTGTAAGGGCGGCAGCAGCGCACGCAGTTGCCAGAACAGCGGCAACGGCGGCTCACGAGACCCTCGCAGTAGCCAGCTGAGAGCCGGTGCATCCCCCCCGCGCCAGTCACCTGACGAGCGAAAGGGAACACGTGACGCATGCCGGGCTAGGTCACCGAACCCGATGCGGCTCTCGCCCAGACGGCCGCAGTAAGGCAACGCCCACTGCCTAGACACTCAACGCCGCCCGGCAACGAATAACGCTGCGCACCTGCGCCAAACTGGGGACGCGCAGCAAATAGGGCATCCACTTGCTGTCTGACGGTACACGAAACACATACGTGCGCCGCACCAACATTAGACGCCGCCGGACGCAGAAGGGAGCGTGTCTCACCATTGGCATACAGCATGTAGTGGGACGCGAAATTGAAGCGTCACCCATCCACCAGTGTCAGCCCAGTTTGCATGTGAATGTAAGTTTAATTTAGTGTTTTGTTTATGTATTTTGTAATATTTGTAATGTTTGTGAATTATCTAAAGTTCTGTATTTATTTTTATGTGTCATGTACGGAGAGGGCGGCGCAACGAACGGAGACATCTTCACTGCCGGTACGAGAGAGCAAATTGCTGGCCACTATACGTCGCGGGTCGACAGCCAAAGAGCAACAGAAGATCCTGAAACCCAACTGTTGCGTCGTGCTTCTAAAAACTGAAAAAAATAAGAATTTGTAATGTTTCTACAACAATGACGTCATAGAAAGTTTAATCATGTTGTTAATGCTCAGTCCTATCTTGTCAAGGCTCATGTTCACGTCTATATGTAGCATATATGAAGATAATAAACTAGTGAATACTACAAAAGTTTAAATACGTGTTCCGAGAATTTATTTATGAAGAATTATATTAAGGAAGAAGTATTACTGATTTATTTGACAAGATTATTAATTTTTGACAACGTTCATCGCGAGTTTGAGTCTTAAAAGTTTATTTAATATGTGTTTAATATTTATTAAAGCAGATAACTTACATTAATATAATTTCTGAGAAGAAACAAACGACATCTAAAAGTTTGCGCAAACCAACTGGACTGAGTGACATAATTCTGCTCATACGACTCAAATGGTGTTTTAATTACGGTTTCGTTCAAGAACCATTCAGAAACAACTTTAAAAAGAATTTAAATAATTTTGAAGTGTTCTGTAACTGACGTAGGTGACTAAGTCTGCATATGGTCATATGTCAAAACAAAATCATTTATACAAAACTTACGTCGTTACACTACAAGCACCAGAAGAAGGGGGCGTGTCTCGCCGTTGACGCGCACCAGCAGAAAGGGGGCGTGTCTCGCCACTGACGCGTACCAGCAGAAGGGGGCGTGTTGCCAATACCACACGCACCGGCTGATAGCAATCAGGAGACGATGCAGCGAAGAAGGGGGCGTGTGTCGTCAGACGCATCCCTCCACAATATGCAGACAACTGCCACGCTGGCTTGTCGATAACGAGACAGGGCCGAGGAACAGCGATGTCCTGCAAATCTCCAACGTCGAACCACCCCCATTGTATGGACGCAGTAAATATAAGTTTAATTTAGTGTTTTGTTTATGTATTTGTAAGATTTTGATAAGTTTGTAAGTTTTGTATTTTTGTTTTGTATGTATCATGTTTGGAGAGAGCAGCGTAACTCGCGGAAACAGTATCTTCCCTGCCGGAACCAGAAAGAAAATTGCTGGCCACTAGACGTCGCGGGTCAACGGCCGAAGGGCAACAGAAGATCCTGTGACCGGGTTGTTGCGTCGAACCTCCAACATTCAAATAAATGAAAATCTGTAATTTTCCATTGTAATGACGTCACAGAATGTTTCGTTCATGTTGTATTTCGTTCAGTTCTGTTTTGTCGAGTCTGTATGTAGCATATACGAAGACAATAAAACAGTGTGTGCTCTAAAGCGTAAATACGTGTTCGAGAATTATTTATGAAGAGTTATACTGAGGAAGAATTATTACTGAATTTTTCCACGATATTAATTTTCAGAAGAGTTTGATTTCGATTTTTTGAATCTTAAAGGTTTTACAGTCTGATTTTAACATGGGAAAAATAAAATAACTTGCAAGAATATAATTTCCAAGAAGAAACAAACAACATCTAAATTTAAAAAGTTTGCGCAAACCAGTTGGACTGAATGACGTAAATTTTGCACAAACGACTCAACGTGTTTTAATTACAGTTTCGTTCAAGAATCTTTTATAGAGAACTTTGAAAGAAGTTACATAATTTTTTTGAAGTGTTTTGTAAACGACGTAGGTGACTAAGTCTGCACATGGTCATATTTCAAACCAAAAATCGTTGAGTCATACGCGTCGTTACAGTACAGCAGAAGATGGAACTGGGCGAGAGGCAACGTTGCGGGCTGCTCTATAGACAAAACAACCTGGGCGAGACAACGGACGTTACACTCAACGCCGCCGCCAGCTCCCCATTTCAGTGTTGTGGTTCCCTAGTAGCCTATCCTCCAAGTCGCCTTTAGAAGAGACGTCCACCCCAGCACCCACAGAAATACCCAGTGAAACTACCGTGTGACAAAACTGAAGAATAATAGGGTGTCAACGAGTTCATTTCTATGTGTGTGTGTGTGTGTGTGTGTGTGTGTGTGTGTGTGTGTGTGTACTTGTGCATTATTTTGTATATTTGGTTATTTACGTGTTGACGAGTGAAATAAGGGTCCCAGAGAGGAGCTAAAGTGTTTGACGAGTTACAATATATACAGGGTGTTACAAAAAGGTACGACCAAACTTTCAGGAAACATTCATCACACACAAAAAAAGAGAAGCTATTATGCGGACATGTGTCCGGAAACGCTTAATTTCCATGTTAGAGCTCATTTTAGTTTCGTCAGTATGTACTATACTTTCTCGATTCACCGCCAGTTGGCCCAATTGAAGGAAGGTAATGTTGACTTCGGTGCTTGTGTTGACATGCGACTCATTGCTCTACAGTACTAGCATCAAGCATATCAGTACGTAGCATCCACAGGTAACTGTTCATCACGAACGTGGTTTTGCAGCCAGTGCAATGTTTACAAATGCGGAGTTGGCAGATGCCCATTTGATGTATGGATTAGCACGGGGCAATAGCCGTGGCGCGGTACGTTTGTATCGAGACAGGTTTCCAGAACGAAGGTGTCCCGACAGGAAGACGTTCGAAGCAATTGATCGGCGTCTTACGGAGCACGGAACATTCCAGCCTATGACGCGCGACTGGGGAAGACGTAGAACGACGAGGACACCTGCAATGGACGAGGCAATTCTTCGTGCCGTTGACGATAACCCTAAAGTCAGCGTCAGACAAGTTGCTGCTGTACAAGGTAACGTTGACCACGTCACTGTATGGAGAGTGCTATAGGAGAACCAGTTGTTTCCGTACCATGTACAGCGTGTGCAGGCACTATCAGCAGCTGATTGGCCTCCACGGGTACACTTCTGCGAATGGTTCATCCAACAATGTGTCAATCCTCATTTCAGTGCAAATGTTCTCTTTACGGATGAGGCTTCATTCCAACGTGATCAAATTGTAAATTTTCACAATCAACATGTGTGGGCTGACGAGAATCCGCACGCAATTGTGCAATCACGTTATTAACACAGATTTTCTGTGAACGTTTGGGCAGGCATTGTTGCTTATGTCTTGATTGGGCCCCATGTTCTTCCACCTACGCTCAATGGAGCACGTTATCATGATTTCATACGGGATACTCTACCTGTGCTGCTAGAACATGTGCCTTTACAAGTACGACACAACGTGTGGTTCATGCACGATGGAGCTCCTGCACATTTCAGTCGAGGTGTTAGTACACTTCTCAACAACAGATTCTGTGACCGATGGATTGGTAGAGGCGGACCAATTCCATGGCCTCCACGCTCTCCTGACCTCAACCCTCTTGACTTTCATTTATGGGGGCATTTGAAAGCTCTTGTCTACGCAACCCCGGTACCAAATGTAGAGACTCTTCGTGCTCATATTGTGGACGGCTGTGATACAATACGCCATTCTCCAGGGCTGCATCAGCGCATCAGGGATTCCATGCGACGTAGGGGGATGCATGTATCCTCGCTAACGGAGGACATTTTGAACATTTCCTGTAACAAAGAGTTTGAAGTCACGGTGGTACGTTCTGCTGCTGTGTGTTTCCATTCCATGATTAATGTGATTTGAAGAGCAGTAATAAAATGAGCTCTAACATGGAAAGTAAGCGTTTCCGGACACACCTCCACATAACATATTTTCTTTCTTTGTGTGTGAGGAATGTTTCCTGAAAGTTTGGCCGTATCTTTTTGTCTATGGACTCTGCATTTTAGCAGTTAAGGTAACCTGTCAACATTTCATTTAATCCCGATTCGGGAAATTCCAGTATAAATTAATGGGAAGCAGACGCGTCAGCTCCTCCAATCAAGGACAAAGATGCACAGCTTTCTTGGCTAATTCCACTAGTCAACCACAGGTTTAGTGACAGATTACGACGTTATCATTACTACATTAATGGTTTTCCAATTACCACTCTCAATTTCATGCATTACTTAATTATTTTAGTATCATCGCAATGATTTCTGATTTTGCACTTTGCAATTACATTTTTAGGTGTATGTCAGCACCATTTGATTTTACAAATAACATTTCTTTGGTTCATTTTAACGTAAATTCTTTCATTAATTATTTTTACATTATTGCATTTATTAGTTGATCTTGCACTTTTCACTTAGATTTTTACATGTGCATGGCAGCACCATCTGATTTTAGAAATGACATTTCTGTGGTTCATTTTAACTTAAATTTTCATCACAAGATGAATGATTTTGAATGGTCATCACTTGTTTGGCTAGGATGTTAATTTAGACATTTCATATGTTATTCACTTGCTATCTTGTTTAAATGCCATCTCCTTATGCCAAGTGGTCCCATAGTTGCTCCGTTCGTAGTGAGAATATTCGTTCATGCAAGAGAGCAGGACGTTGCATATTTTTTTAACCTTTTCTACAGCACAAACTATTGTTTGCAATTGTTTTCATTTTTCTTTTTTACGTAAGCATAGAACATAACATTGCTAAAAGAAATGAACCTGAATTGTCTTCCCATGAGAAGAACATTCCGGATCATTTCTTTCTATCCACGCATGGGGTGATGAAACTGTACAGTAGTTTCCGCTCCATAAGCAGCAGGTTTCGCTGCTCCCTCGCACCGGGAAATACAAACGGAGGCGGTTCCGCCACCAATTTTATTGTACGACGCGGCCGGCCGCGGGTGCAACGGAACCCATGTGGACGGATGGAAAGAAATGTGTCAGCATTCATAATACCTATTTATATGTGTCGTGTATTATGCATTTGTTGTACGTGAATGTGACTCTGCACATGAACTTTCCTAATTCTCTTCCCACGTTTCCAGCGTGGCCAAATCTTAGTTGGGAAGTAGTTCCGTAGTATAGTAGTGCCAACCTCATTCCTGGTTAGGGGATCAGAGAGACAGCACAGGCAGGTCAAAGTCAGAGACGTTCCAGTGTCACAAGATTTTGGGTGGAGAGGTTGGTCACGGCCAAGTTGTTCGACCATCCCCTCCACCGGGGCCCAGGAAGACATCCGGGTGCCCGCGATATTCTGGGAGTGTTACAGAAGACGGGTAAGTGAGCAGACGTGCCCTCAGTGCGTCTGTCTCGATGTTCACGCGTAGAAGAGAGATATTTGAATATTTGCACTAATTCTTTCATTTCCAGCTTCGGTTTGTGTAAGGAAATGAATGTTCTCGTTTAATTTCGGAAATTTGACCACCTGTGTTAATGTATCTGGTCCTCAGTTTGCCTGTTAACCTCCTCACATAGTGGATGTCCCATATAAAATATTGGGAGACTTTGGTGAGATACATTTGGCCAACGCAATTCCGTCTTGCCCGATAAATGTGCGAGCAGATTAGTATATGATGTACCCGAGCTGTAAGTTGTAAAATTGTAATATCTGTCAACTGGAACAATTGCTGCAATCGCTGTTGAGTGATAATGTTTAAAATAATTAGGTAATCAATTGTCATCAATCTTTAACATACCCTAAAAATCACATAAGAGTCAAGTTAAAGGACTTCATTTAAAATAAAAGAATGCAGAGGGCCACACATCAGCGTGTGATCCTTCCAACCCCTTGCCTAGTATCGTACAGAAAGAGCACGCTCTCTGTTGTAGGTAGCGCTCTCAAGCTCCCCTCCCCAGTTATCCGTTGCGCAATTTTCATTCAGGGCTTGACGACATCAACTTTCATTTGGCGTCTCTAAGCAAGGAGGTTTGACGGTAATCTTTCATTGTCACATAAGCGCTGACATAAAGGTAGAAAATCAATGTTTTTTGAGTTCTGCAGTTTCTGTTGCACAGAGCTTTCTGATCATTTTGCCATTTTCATTGCGAAATTACCGGCTTATTCATGTCTGGGGTAATAATAGAGGGCTTTTTACCTGGGTTGTCTGCTAGCGTAGTGAAAGGTGTTTGCTACTGCAAGGGAGGTCTGATTTGTTTTCGGTCGATGGAGGCAGATAGGCTACCAGGAAAGCAATTTTAAGAAATTCTCGCGCCCCCAATACGTTTTATTGCTACGTTTATTCTGTAGCGGCGCCCTGTGGATGCCAATATGAAACTCTTGTGGAATTTCATTCTTGTTACTGCCTACTACTACCCGCTTCTGTCAATAATTGAATTGACTTACGTGTGCCAATGAATGATCTTTAACTAAATTTCTTATGAATCTTCGCGCATTGAACGTTGACACAGACAGTTTTGCCACCGAATGCGCATAATATCTTGCTATTTCGTAACGATATGGGGTACTTTGCCTTAGTACAACAGTTATGTTATCTCGACAAGCTGAAATTCATTTTTATTAATACAGTCCCTACTAATTAGCGTTCCTTCTTTCATTTATATCTTATATTTAAGGTTGTGTTTAACACACTAATCAGCATTAATATAGTCTTCCGCATGACTGAAAATAGTCTGACAAAGTAGTTTTTCAGTTTCACGCTTGTGCATACGCTCCTGGAAATGGAAAAAAGAACACATTGACACCGGTGTGTCAGACCCACCATACTTGCTCCGGACACTGCGAGAGGGCTGTACAAGCAATGATCACAGGCACGGCACAGCGGACACACCAGGAACCGCGGTGTTGGCCGTCGAATGGCGCTAGCTGCGCAGCATTTGTGCACCGCCGCCGTCAGTGTCAGCCAGTTTGCCGTGGCATACGGAGCTCCATCGCAGTCTTTAACACTGGTAGCATGCCGCGACAGCGTGGACGTGAACCGTATGTTCAGTTGACGGACTTTGAGCGAGGGCGTATAGTGGGCATGCGGGAGGCCGGGTGGACGTACCGCCGAATTGCTCAACACGTGGGGCGTGAGGTCTCCACAGTACATCGATGTTGTCGCCAGTGGTCGGCGGAAGGTGCACGAGCCCGTCGACCTGGGACCGGACCGCAGCGACGCACGGATGCACGCCAAGACCGTAGGATCCTATGCAGTGCCGTAGGGGACCGCACCGCCACTTCCCAGCAAATTAGGGACACTGTTGCTCCTGGGGTATCGGCGAGGACCATTCGCAACCGTCTCCATGAAGCTGGGCTACGGTCCCGCACACCGTTAGGCCGTCTTCCGCTCACGCCCCAACATCGTGCAGCCCGCCTCCAGTGGTGTCGCGACAGGCGTGAATGGAGGGACGAATGGAGACATGTCGTCTTCAGCGATGAGAGTCGCTTCTGCCTTGGTGCCAATGATGGTCGTATGCGTGTTTGGCGCCGTGCAGGTGAGCGCCACAGTCAGGACTGCATACGACCGAGGCACACAGGGCCAACACCCGGCATCATGGTGTGGGGAGCGATCTCCTACACTGGCCGTACAACTCTGGTGATCGTCGAGGGGACACTGAATAGTGCACGGTACATCCAAACCGTCATCGAACCCATCGTTCTACCATTCCTAGACCGGCAAGGGAACTTGCTGTTCCAACAGGACAATGCACGTCCGCATGTATCCCGTGCCACCCAACGTGCTCTAGAAGGTGTAAGTCAACTACCCTGGCCAGCAAGATCTCCGGATCTGTCCCCCATTGAGCATGTTTGGGACTGGATGAAGCGTCGTCTCACGCGGTCTGCACGTCCAGCACGAACGCTGGTCCAACTGAGGCGCCAGGTGGAAATGGCATGGCAAGCCGTTCCACAGGACTATATCCAGCATCTCTACGATCGTCTCCATGGGAGAATAGCAGCCTGCATTGCTGCGAAAGGTGGATATACACTGTACTAGTGCCGACATTGTGCATGCTCTTTTGCCTGTGTCTATGTGCCTGTGGTTCTGTCAGTGTGATCATGTGATGTATCTGACCCCAGGAATGTGTCAATAAAGTTTCCCCTTCCTGGGACAATGAATTCACGGTGTTCTTATTTCAATTTCCGGGAGTGTAGTATGTTGATAGCACTTCGTTGCCTTGTCTGTTACGCTGTGTAGAAGATTTTAAAGCTATGCGGATAAGCATAACGTAAAGGCGAGAGACCTCGCTCGTTTTGTCCACGACTGTACATTGTCCACAACATGGTGCAGTGAATACAGTGAAAAGTTGATGCTGCGGTACTGTCAAAGGCCGTGTTATGCATGAAGAGCCACTGCACTCCCAGTATGTGACTTTGTGTTGTGGATTCGTAAGTACCTTAATTTTCAGTCCGATCTTCTTTTAACACACTTAGAGGTGTACTGTGACATCCACACATTCTTAAGACGACATTGTACAGCATGTGATTCCTGCTTTGGAAGAGTGCAACTGTGCAGAAACCATTATTTTCATGCAAGAGGATTAATAATAAAATCAACATTATGCCTTTTTCAGTTGTTTGACCTGTTCTGCCCACAACCAGTTCCTAATCCATTATTTAGGGAAACATTTTTCCTGCATTCACAGTGCCAGATTTGCACCTGGTGGCCAAAATTGGAACCATTAACTTCCAGCTTTAATCTGTTCAAGATTAACGATTAGAACATTAATAATTAGCATACCTACCATTTTTGCTGCTATACGACAGTTACAATGCAAAAGGATCCTCTGTTAGTATCTGCACTTTAATTATAGCCACCTGGTACATACAAAAATGACAACACAGCAAGCACGTGGTGTTCGAGAACGAACTATGACTGGATGGCGGCTGGCCCCTACCATTCTATTCGCTGAAATGTCAGTCGTAAAATAATTTAATTTGAGTATAACAGCTTCACTAGGTACCATCTGTCATGCACTGTATAGTGACTTGCAGAGTATATACGTACATGAAGATATAATAGTAATGGAGAGAAATGTTTAGGGGCGGAAGTTTCAAAAATGAAAGGTCTAGAAGGCTAGAATGACTAGAAAACAAACAGAAAATGGTCTGAAAAAATGAAAAAGAACCACAGTGAAACAATGAAAGACACAAGAAGAAAAAGAAAGGAACAAAGAAAGATAAAGATTTGAAATTGGCACATGATCCCAAGAAGGGCTGAAAGTAGAAAGAAGCAAAACTGTCACCATACAGTGTATCATTCTACAACAGAGTCTGCTGTTCAATAATATCATACATAATTTTCCAACTACAAATCATTGTACTCTACTCACGTTAGTAAGCCTTCTACCCAAATATTAATTTCTATTTCTTATTTTACTCTGCTGATTTACATGATTTTCACTGTATTACTTATCACGTTTCCTTAACTGATAAATGTCTAGTTTTGAAATATATTGTTTAGTCATCACCAGTGAAGCATCCAAGAGGAAGATGGAATAACAAGTAATTAACAACAACTTTGAGATTAAAAAAATGCGTGCATTACATGTAAATTCTACATAAAACGTTGAGTAATTCCATAAGGTATTCCTAACTTCATAACAATTACTTATGTACTATGTATTATATGTTTAATTGTACTGCGACAATAAAATTGTTGACACTTACCCACGTTTTCACAGCTCTAACTCCACCACCAGCACTAACACCAACGCCAACACCAACCCCACCACCAGCACCACCACCACCAGCACCTTCTGGTTCTTCGCAGTAAAGAGGGTTCCTTGAATTTCTCAGCCCCTGGTAACCATGTTCGAGCTCAGTATAGGACATGGTTGGGGCTGCTCACGGGCTGAGCCATGTAACCTGGACAAACGTCAACATCAACAGACATGGAAAATCTTTGTATCATGAATGTACAACAGTTTTCACTAATTTCTACACTTATTTAATATTAAAGACTTAAGAAAACCATTGGGGAGAATATCTAGCTGCTTTCGGACTTCACAATTTCCTATATAACTGTTTTAACTTTCTTTGCTGCCTCTATGTTATTGCAAGAACTTATTTCAAGCAGAGACTATAAAATTTAAACTTCATATGTTTGACTGTATTGGTGAGTATGGGTGTTCATCGCATGAGAGATTCAAATAATTTTTTTTCTGCATAAAAGTATTTTTTTAAATTTTTTAACATAGCTTTTTTTGCAATAGTGAGATGAACTTCTGGGACAACTGAAAGGTCAGGCCAGGTGAACATACTGTGTGTGTGTTCATGTTTTGAGAGAGAGAGAGAGAGAGAGAGAGAGAGAGAGAGAGATTACAGGATACAAAGTTACATATGTTTTATATCAAATATATTGTAAATAAAATACGTTTACATTTTAATCCCTCTATAGTATTTGACGTTTTCTAGTGTGTTCATGCAACTCATTACACCAGTGGACACAATAGGCGGCCCTAAGTTTTAATGGCATCAATCAGCATTTTCACATTAGCAAACATTGTGAGAAGAAAAAGGAACTATAAGTAGGGGGGGGGGGGGGGGGGGAGGGGTGATCTCTCTCTTCTTAGCATGCTACCTGACTACCACGAGTTACGGGTCAAATGAAAGGTAGGTGAGGGGGGGGGGGGGGGAAGCAGTGGAGAGGGTTGACTCGCATATTTATGAAGGGAGTTCCTAATGTAAGTTCTACATTATTAAGGCAGGCCAAATAACTTTTACTGAATGCTACACTATACTTCGAAGTGACACAGATATATGGAACTATTTTTTTCAATATAGTTATCAAGTCTCTGTACAGAACAGCCAGGAAGTTCTACAAACCATTCAAATTCCTGGACAATAGAAATCCGTTCCTCTGTCACTGAGCCACTAAAGTGCTCATCATAGGAAAATCAACGATTGCTGGAAATCGGACCCATGAATGCCTCCACATTATCAGCTGTGGTCAACATTGATGGCCTTACTTCCCGATTGGCATCAACTCCATTTGTTCGGTCTTGGTCGAATTTTCGGCACCATTTCCCTAAGACTGGATGTGACACTTCGTCCATATAATGCCAGAATTTCACACTGGATCTGGGGAGGGGGTGGGGGGGGGGCATAGAGCTAATGTTAGTCAAGAAAGCCTTTAAGGCGACAAAAACGCCATTATCCGTACCTCACTCAATTTGAATGAGGTCATGTAATGGGGCTATGAGAACTTGTATGTTCCTTGTGTGCCAATGTACATGACTACTGGAAGTGGTGGTCACGAGAATGTACTGTAGCCAGACGACAGGGCTCCGGATGGCCAAGTGGCACTTCCAAGATGCATTACCACGGTGATCGGTGTATGGCTCTGGCGCATTGAACTGCATCTGTAGCAGCAATCTGAGCAGCAGTTGTCACCACAATGACATCGAATTGTTACAAATACGATACTTCGAGTAGAGCTCTGAGCCAGGCGCCGTGTAGCGTGCATACCACTAACCCCAAATCGCCGCCATTTGTGACTTGAGTGGTGTGAAGCGAGAGCTCATTGGAGGGCAGGACGGAGGTCTGTTGTGTTTTCTGATGAAAGCTGGGTCTACCTCGGTGCCAGTGATGGCTGTGTGTTGATCACATGAAGGACAGTTGAGGGCCTGCAACCAACTTGTCTGCGTGCTAGACACACTGGACCTACACCGGGAATTATTGTCTGGGGTGTAATTTCGTTTAAGAGCAGGACCACTCTCCTGGTTAGCCCACGCACCCTGACTGCAAATCAGCACTTCAATCTGATGATTCGAGCTGTTGTGCTGTCATCCATGAACAGCATTCCAGAGGGTGTTTTATAACAGGATAACGCTCGCCCACATACCGCTGTTGTCACCCAACATATTCTATAGAATGTCGAGATGCTGTCTTGGTCTGCTCGACTAGATATGTTTCCAATCGATCACATAAGGGGCATCATCGGAACGACAACTCCTGTGTCCACTGGACCTGACGGAATACCAATTCGATTCTACACAGAGTACGCGAAAGAACTCCCCCCCCCCCCCCCTTCTAACAGCCGTGTACCGCAAGTCTCTAGAGGAACGGAAGGTTCCAAATGATTGGAAAAGAGCACAGGTAGTCCAAGTCTTCAGAAAGGGTCGTCGAGCAGATGCGCAAAACTATAGACCTATATCTCTGACGTCGATCTGTTGTAGAATTTTAGAACATGTTTTTTGCTCGAGTATCATGTCGTTTTTGGAAACCCAGAATCTACTCTGTAGGAATCAACATGGATTCCGGAAACAGCGATCGTGTGAGACCCAACTTGCTTTATTTGTTCATGAGACCCAGCAATTATTAGATACAGGCTCCCAGGTACATGCTATTTTCCTAGACTTCCGGAAGGCGTTCGATACAGTTCCGCACTGTCGCCTGATAAACAAAGTAAGAGCCTACGGAATATCAGACCAGCTGTGTGGCTGGATTGAAGAGTTTTTAGCAAACAGAACACAGCATGTTGTTATCAATGGAGAGACGTCTACAGACGTTAAAGTAACCTCTGGCGTGCCATAGGGGAGTGTTATGGGACCATTTCTCTTCACAATATATATAAATGACCTAGTAGATAGTGTCGGAAGTTCCATGCGGCTTTTCGCGGATGATGCTGTAGTATACAGAGAAGTTGCAGCATTAGAAAATTGTAGCGAAATGCAAGAAGATCTGCAGTGGATAGGCACTTGGTGTAGGGAGTGGCAACTGACCCGTAACATAGACAAATGTAATGTATTGCGAATACATAAAAAGAAGGATCCTTTATTGTATGATTATATGATAGCGGAACAAACACTGGTAGCAGTTACTTCTGTTAAATATCTGGGAGTATGCGTGCGGAACGATTTGAAATGGAATGATCATATAAAATTAATTGTTGGTAAGGCGGGTACCAGGTTGAGATTCATTGGGACAGTCCTTAGAAAATGTTGTCCATCAACAAAGTAGGTGGCTTACAAAACACTCGTTCGACCTATACTTGAGTATTCCTCATCAGTGTGGGATCCGTACCAAATCGGGTTGACGGAGGAGATAGAGAAGATCCAAAGAAGAGCGGCGCGTTTCGTCACAGGGTTATTTGGTAACCGTGATAGCGTTACGGAGATGTTTAGCAAACTCAAGTGGCAGACTCTGCAAGAGAGGCGCTCTGCATCGCGGTGTAGCTTGCTCGCCAGGTATCGAGAGGGTGCGTTTCTGGATGAGGTATTGAATATATTGCTTCCCCCTACTTATACCTCCAGTGGAGATCACGAATGTGAAATTAGAGAGATTCGAGCGCGCACGGAGGCTTTCAGACAGTCGTTCTTCCCGCGAACCATATGCGACTGGAACAGTAATGACAGTGGCACGTAAAGTGCCCTCCGCCACACACCGTTGGGTGGCTTGCGGAGTATGAATGTAGATGTAGATGTCATGCACAAACAGCACCAACCGTCCCTGTATTGACCGACCAAGTGCAATGCGCATGGAACTCCGTCCCACAAACTGACTTCTAGCACCTGTACAACACAATGCATGCATATTTGCATGCTTGCAGTCAACAATCTGGCGGTTACACCAGTTATTAACGAACCAGCATTTCACATTTGCAATGGCTTATATTAATTTGTGATCTTCCAATGTTGATCACTTTAAATACATCACCTAGACAAATGTATTCTGGAAATTTCATTACTCTATATTAATTACTTTTTGGTGCTGCAGTATCAGTTACAAGCCTGTCCAGGTAGAGCTCTGCATACTTGATAAAGCCTAACAACTGGAGCACAGCAGTTGACTGACGATGCCTGCTAATGATTGTTTTGACTCTATAGACATCTGTCTAGTGGCACATATACAGGGTGGTCCATTGATAGTGACCGGGCCAAATATCTCACGAAATAAGCGTCAAACGAAAAAACTACAAAGACCGAAACTTGTCTAGCTTGAAGGGGGAAACCAGATGGCGCTATGGTTGGCCCGCTAGATGGCGCTTCATAGGTCAAACCGATATCAACTGCGGTTTTTTTTTAATAGGAACCCCTACATATTCGTGTAGAAAGTAGAAAAATATGAATGTTTTAGTGGGACCACTTTTTTCGCTTTGTGATAGATGGCGCTGTAATAGTCACAAACGTATAAGTACGTGGTATCACGTAAAATTCCGCCAGTGCGGACAGTATTTGCTTCGTGATACATTACCCGTGTTAAAATGGACCGTTTAACAATTGCGGAAAAGGTTGATATTGTGTTGATGTATGGCTATTGTGATCAAAGTGCCCAACGAGCGTGTGCTATGTATGCTGCTCGGTATCCTGGGCGACATCATCCAAGTGATCGGACCGGTCACCGGATAGTTACGTTACTTAAGGAAACAAGAAGTGTTCAGCCACATGTGAGACGTCAACCACGACCTGCAACAAATGATGCCAAAGTAGGTGTTTTAGGTGCTGTCGCGGCTAATCCGCACATCAGTAGCAGAGAAATTGAGCGAGAATCGAGAATCTCAAAAACGTCGGTGTTGCGAATGCTACATCAACATTGATTGCATCCGTACCATATTTATATGCACCAGGAATTGCATGGTTGCATGGCGGCGACTTTGAACGTCGTGTACAGTTCTGCCACTGGGCACAAGAGAAATTACGGGACGATGACAGATTTTTTGCACGCGTTCCATTTAGCGACCAAGCGTCATTCACCAACAGCGGTAACGTAAACCGGCATAATATGCACTTTGAGCAACGGAAAATCCACGATGGCTGCGACAAGTGGAACATCAGCGACCTTGGCGGGTTAACGTATGGTGCGGCATTATGGAAGGAAGGAGAATTGGCCCCCATTTTGTCGATAACAATCTAAATGGTACAATGTATGCTGATTTCCTACGTAATGTCCTACCGATGTTACTACTAGATGTTTAACTGAATGACAGAATGGCGATGTACTTACAACACGATGGATGTCCGGCACATAGCTCGCGTGCGGTTGAAACGGTATTGAATAGCGTATTTTATGATAGGTGGATTGGTCGACGAAGCACCATACCATGGCCTGCACGTTCACCGGATCTGACGTCCCCGGATTTTTTTCTGTGGGGAAAGTTGACGATATTTGCTGTCGTGATCCACCGACAACGCCTGACAACATGCGTCAGCGCACTGTCAATGCATGTGCGAACATTACGGAAGGCGAACTACTCGCTGTTGAGAGGAATGTCGTTACACGTATTGCCAAATGCACTGAGGTTGGCGGACATCATATTGAGCATTTATCGCATTAATGTGGTATTTACAGGTAATCACGCTGTAACAGCATGCGTTCTCAGAAATCATAAGTTGACAAAGGTACACGAACCACATTGGAACAACCGAAATAAAATGTTTATGGACTCCTCTCGATAGCGGATATTTTAAAATTCCCCTACAAAATATAGCTCTTATTATAAAATAGCAGAAATTCTCAGTAACGCACGTGGACGCAGAAAAGTATCTCCAGACAACAACTGAAACTGCCAAATAACGGACAATGTGGAAAAGAGGACGGTTGTAAGTGAAATGGCAGCAATCATTATCGTACATTTCCACATTTTGTAAGTTAAAGAGCCTACTGTATCCCTCTTCAAGTGAAAGAGTTGTTCTGTTAGAAAAACACAGATCAGTGACATTTTACGAAACAAAAAGGTCACTCTGAAATCATGGACATAATAATAACAATTTCACGTTTGAATGGTTCTACCATGTTTGCAGCGATTGCTTACCATGTGGTTAACCTCTGATCTGCAAGACAGCACCAAATTATCTTGTCGTATTGACAAAAAACGGAAGAGGATTACGTGACGGTTTTGTAGAAAGAAACACTTAATTGCGATGAAACGGGTCTTTTCTTCAGAACAGTTCCCAGTAAAACTATGGCCTTGGAACGTGCAAAATGTGTGTCAATGCAATATCCGAATTTGAAAACCTTTTAATTACTGGTAGGCTGTAAAGCCTACAGGTTTTAAGAATGTTTACTTGAGTAAACTGAATATGGAGTGGTATGCTAATAAACGATCTTCGGTGATGTGGTCAATGGCATTTGGTAAAAGAATGGTATGACAAAGGAAGAAAGTGATTTTATTTATGGATAATGCTACTTCCTATTGCAGTCCTGCACTAAGAAATGTAAAAATAATCTTTCTGCCACATGTCGCCAACCATTGAATCAGATGTTCATTCAAAATTTCGAAGTGTTTCACAGACAAAAAAATGTTGAGATATGGTTCAAATGGCTCTGAGCACTATGGGACTCAACTGCTGTGGTCATCAGTCCCCTAGAACTTAGAACTACTTAAACCCAACTAACCTAAGGACATCACACACATCCATGCCCGAGGCAGGATTCGAGCCTGCGACAGTAACAGTCGCACGGTTCCGGACTGCGCGCCTAGAACCGCGAGACCACCGCGGCCGGCTGTTGAGATATATTTTGTCTCAAATAGACAACGTTGAATCTGGGTATGAACTCGGAAAATCGGTCAGTGTATTGGAAGCAATTCTGTGGACTACTTCAGCCTTAAAACAAGTAACAACCACTAAACTCGGCAACTGTTTCAAGAAAAAGGTTCATTTTTAATTACTGTGGTTCAGCGATTGATGACGGTACCAAAGAAAATAACCTCCAGGAACATGAGTATGAACTTCAGACTTTCGTGGAGGAATCTAGTAGGTATGAGGGATATGTAAATAGTAACCATGCACTGTTCACAGAAAGTACATCAACTACTGTAAGTGGACTCATACAAGAGATTCATGAAGAGGGGTGTGGTGACAATGTCGAGAATGGTCAACAGGATGAGGATGATGATGGTGAAACTGGACCGGACTTTACTCCACTTTCAAGTAACTAGATAATTATTGAAACGTTAGCAGTTGAAACACATACCGAGAAGACCATTACAAATGACTCTCTGGTTCAGAAAAATATACATGATTATTTCAGACCAACCGTTCACAATGCACGAAACTAATTTTGATAGTGTATTATAGTACATGGGTATTTGTTAATATAGTATTGCACTTAAATATAAATTTTCACTAATTTATTCATACAGCATTACAGTAATTTTCAATCTACAGTACATCATATGCACTGTACAGTATAAAAGTGTATTCACATTTGCTGAATCTTCCGTTAGGTTGGTTATGAAGATATTACCTATCGGTGAAACATGAAAATCATATTCTATATTGTATTTTTATCCGTATTCAGAACAACAGACGTTTCTTGAAAGCAAACATCATTTTCCCCCCAACGATTTCCATTATTCAAACGTTTTACTCCATATACTTTGTGTGTGTGTGTGTGTGTGTGTGTGTGTGTGTGTGTGTGTGTGTGTGTGTGGAGGGGAGGGGGGCAAAATATTTCATACGTTCCGCTTAAGAGCCACTTTACAGTTTGCGTTTCAACACCTCTCCACGATGCACCATTCATCTCATAGTGTGCCACTGCAGTTTGTTGTTGACCTCTGTAACAACCTTGCACTTACTACGTGATCCCAGAATAAATCTGGTATTTTGCGAAGTCACTTCTTTTGTGGATGAATTATACTTCCTTAAGACTTTTCCAATCGACCTCCCTGGCACCTGTTTTTCTTACAACTACTTGTAGGCCGGCCGCGGTGGTCTAGCGGTTCTAGGCGCTCAGTCCGGAACCGCGCGACCGCTATGGTCGCAGGTTCGAATCCGGGCTCGGGCATGGATGTTTGTGATGTCCTTAGGTTAGTTAGGTTTAAGTAGTTCTAAGTTCTAGGGGACTGATGTCCACAGCAGTTGAGTCCCAAAGTGCTCAGAGCCATTTCAACCTTTTTTTTTTTTTTTTAGGAATCCATTAATCACATACTCTCAGACGTGGTTAATTGGTTCAAGGTGAATGGTCACTCATTAAATTCCAGTAAAACGAGCTTTATTCAGTTGGGCACAAAAACAGAAAAAGAGAGACATAAGTGTGATATGTGGTAATCAGCCATCAGGAGGAATGGAAAGAAAAGTTCTTGGAGTGCACATTAACAAGAAAATGAACTGGTCTTCGCATATAATAGATATCTGTAAGACACAGCTCTTCTATGTATGCTCTACGGGTTGTCACTACATGTGTTGAACCTAACACTGCAAAAGTGACACACTATGGCTATTTTCAATCACTCATTGAATACAGTATAATTTTTTGGGGCAACCAGGCATTAGCAAGGAAAGTGTTCATTGCTCAGACGCGAGCTTTAAGAGTTATGTGCGTGTGGATTGCTGCCAAGAGACTCATGTAGAAATAGGTTTCAAAAATTTAAAATATACACAACCACATCCTGATATATTTTTCTCTCTCATGTGTTTTGTCTGTAAAAATACAGAGATATTTTAACCAAACTTTAATTATCATGAGCATAATGCACGGAGGAAGAATGGCACAAAGCGAGCATACAAATTTGAGCTTGGCGCGAAAGGGTGTCCACTGAAACACTGAAACAAAACTCTTCAATGCTCTTCCTCCTCAAAGCCAGAGATTCATAACAAGACTAAGTTTAAGAAAACACTAAAAATATTTCTACTAGCTTTTTTCAGTCTAGATGAATTTTTAAATAAACAAATTGTAAAATTGTAATATTATATATTACAAGTTGACATCATGCCACAAAGAATGTTACTTGAGCTCTGTATCTACTTGTGCTATGTATCTGTTCTTCTGTAGTGCTTTAATGATTCTAAGAAAATATGTATTGTCTTTTTCTGTACTGCTGCTCAAAGAATTTACTGTATACATTTTTATGTAATTATGTACTCATATGCCTGCATATGCCTATAAGATTATCATACTGTATTTGTAAAAAAGCATTACCTTTTGCAGTGATATGTTTCCAATAACACACTGAAGAGCCAAAGACACTGGTACACCTGCCTAATATCGTGTGGGGCCTGCCCCACGAGCACACAGAAATGCCGCAACACGAGGTGACATGGACTCGACTAATGTCTGATGTAGTGCTGGAAAGAATTGATATCATGAATCCTGCAGGGCTGTCTATAAATCCGTAAGAGTGTGAGGGGGTGGAGATCTCTTGTGAACAAAACGTTGCAAAGCGTACAATGATGACGTCTGGGGAATTTGATGGCCAGCCGAAGTGTTTAAACTGAGAATAGTGTTCTTGGAGACACACTGTTTCAGTTCTGGACGTGCGGGGTGTAGCATTGTCCTGTTGGAATTGCCCAAGTACATCGGAATGCACAATGGACATGAATGGATGCAGATGATCAGACAGGATGCTTACGTACGTGTCAGCTTAAGAGTCGTATCTTGACGTATCAGGTGTCACATGTCACTCCAACTGCACACGCCCCACATCGTTACAGAGACCCCACCATTTTCAACAGTCCCCTGGTGACATGCAGTGAGCCGGCCGTTGTGGCCGAGCGGTTCTAGGCGCTTCAGTCTGAAACCGCGCGACCTCTAGGGTCGCAGGTTTGAATCCTGCCTCGGATATGGATGTGTGTAATGTCCTTAGGTTAGTTAGGTTTAAGTAGTCTAAAGTTGGGACTGATGCTCTCAGATGTTAAGTACCACAGTGCTCAGAGATATTTGAACCATTTTTGACATGCAGTGTCCATGGATTCATGAGGTTGTGTCCATACCCATACACGTACACCCGCTCGATACAATTTGAAACGGGACTCGTCCGACCAGGCAACATGTTTCCAGTCATCAACAGTCCAATGTCGGTGTTGACGGACCCAGGCGAGGTGTAAAGCTTTTGTGTCATGCAATCATCAAGGGTACAAGAGTGAGCTTTCGGCTCCGAATGCCCATACCGATGATGTTTCGTTGAATGGTTCGCACGCTGACACTTTTTAATGGCCCAAAATTGAAATCTGCAACAATTTGCGGAAGGGTTGCACTTCTGTCACGTTGAACGACTCTCTTCAGTCGTCGTTGGTCCCGTTTTTGCAAGATCCTTTTCGGCCGCACCGATGTCTGAGATCTGATGTTTTATGGGATTCCTGATATTCGCAGTACACTCTTGAAATGGTCGTAATGGAAAATCCTCACTTCATCGCTATCTCGGAGATTCTGTGCCCCACTGCTCGTGCGCCGACTATAACACCACGTTTAAACTCACTTAAATCTTGAAAACCAGCCATTGTAGCAGCAGTAACCGATCTAACTACTGCGCCAGACTCTTGTCTTATATAGCCGTTGCCGACCACAGCGCCGTATTGCCTTATCTCTGCATATGAATATGCGTACATAACTATACCAGTTTCTTTGGCGCTTCGGTGTATAATCTAAAAGTAATAAGTATCTTTGCCTCTTTAAGTGAAATAGGTTACTTTCATTTATTTTCGGAATCAATACGTTCTGCACCGATTATTTATCGAGCTTCTGCAGAAATCTCAAATTTCACTACGGTCTCGGTGATCACAACGTTCCTACAATTAATAGCACTGCTCACGTAAAGTCCAACAGAGCTTCTGATATTATCCACTTGATCATTTATGTATGTTGCAAAATGTAATTGTCTTGTAACATTGTGACGGTGTCCCCAAAATTAACTTTACTTCTGTCAATTTTGTCCCGTTACGAACATATCGGGTACCGCCTGCTAAGGAAGAACGTATCCACAATACACAAATCTGGGCCGATACGCAGTATATTCTTCACTCAGCTGAAGTGTGCATTTGTATCGAATGCCTTCAAAAAAGTCGAGGAACCTGGAGTCGACCCGGACATCATCTACGGCGTTCTGGATCTCTTGCACAATTATATCAAGCAGAGTTTCACGAAATCTGTTTATGGAACCCGTGTCTATTATTATAGGTCGGATTTACGTTCTCCTAAACGGCAGTAGTGAGAGAGCATAAAAATGATCCATAACTGTAAAATGATCGACATCAGCAATGTAAACCTATAAATACGTGCCTCTGTCCAATAACCCTTATTCTTCAAAACAGAAATCAACTGTACTTTTTTTAAAACTGTGAAGTGCTCTTGATTGCTCCAGCGACCTACCCAAACTGCCTTAAGAAGAGAAGCAAGTTCTTTCATAATTATAACATGTGCAGGTCACCACAGGTGTCTAATCCTGTCCAGATGCCTTTCCACTGTCGAGTGATTTTAGTCAATTTTCTATTCCGCATTATTTCTCACCTGCCATTCCATTGCTCGTGTGATTATTGAGCGAGGATCTGTATTACAACTTTCCGCAGTGAAACAATTTGGGAAGATCAGATTAAGTATTTCAGCTTTCTCTATGTTGCTACGTTTTCAGTACCAGTATGGTGTGTCTGTAACTGTAGCTGATTTCGATCTGCCTCCTGACTTAATGTATCACCAAAACTTCTACAGATTTTGGTCAGATCAGTTGGCAAAAAAAAAATTCTTAGAAGTTTTGGTCATCCATAAAGACAATAAGCAGATCCTGAAAAGCGGCAGCAGCCTTTCCTGTAGTTGCAGGGGCAACAGTCTGGATGATTGACTGATCTGGCCTAGTAACGTCAACCAAACCCGCCTTGCTGTGCAGAGCTACATCTATATCTACATCTACATCCATACTCCTAAGGGTGTGTGGCAGAGGGTACCTTGAGTACCTCTATCGGTTCTCCCTTCTATTCCAGTCTCGTATTGTTCGTGGAAAGAAGGATTGTCGGTATGCCTCTGTGTGGGCTATAACCACTCTGATTTTATCCTCATGGTCTCTTCGCGAGATATACGTAGAAGGGAGCAATATTCTGCTTGACTTCTCGGTGGAGGTATTTTCTCTAAACTTCAACAAAAGCCCGTACCGAGCTTCTGAGCGTCTCTCTTGCAGAGTCTTCCACTAGAGTTTATCTATCATCCCCGTAACGCTTTCGCGATTACTAAATGATCCTGTAACGAAGCGCGCTGCTCTCCGTTGGATCTTCTCTATCTCTTCTATCAACCCTATCTGATACGGATCCCACACCGGTGAGCAGTATTCAATCAGTGGGCGAACAAATGTACTGTAACCTACTTCCTTTGTTTTCGGAGTGCATTTCCTTAGGATTCTTCCAATGAATCTCAGTCTGGCATCTGCTTTACCGACGATTAATTTTGTATGGTCATCCATTTTGAATCACTCCTAAAGCCTACTCTCAAAATTTATGGAATTAACTGCTTCCAGTTGCTGACCTGCTATATTGTAGCAAAATGATACTGCAGAAACGGAAAACTACTGCCGTAATTTTTCCCGAGGACATGCAGCTCTACTGTATCGTTAAACGATGACAGCGTCCTCTTGGGTGAAATATGCCAGAGTTAAAGTAGTACTCTGTTCGGATCTCCGGGCGGGGACTACTCAGAAGGAAGTTGTCATCAGGAGAAAGAAAACTGACATTCCACGGAATGAAGTGTGGAATGTTAGTTCCCTTAACCCAGCAGGTAGGTTAGAAAATCTAAAAAGGGAAATGAATATGTTGAAGCTGGATAAAGGGGGAGTTAATGAAGTTCGGTGGCAGGAGGAACAGAACTTCTGGTCAGGGTTATAAATACAACTTTCAACACAGGTAATACAGGGGTGGGTTTAATAATGAATAAGAAAATAGCAATGAGGGTAACCTACTATGAACAGCATAGTTAACACATTAACGTACAAAGATACACACGAACCCCACACCTACCGCAGTAGTACAAGTTTGTATGACAACTAGCTCCACAGATAAAGAGATTGGAGAAAGGTATGAGGAGGTAAAAGAAACTATTCAGTTGGTTGAACGAGACGAAAATGTAATTGCGATGGGGGACTGGAATTCCGTAGCAGCAAAACGAAGAGAAGGAAAAATTGTAGGTAAATAAGGACAGAGAGAGAGAGAGAGAGAGGAATGAAAGGGGAAAGTCCGCTAGCACTTGGTTTAAGATTCATGAAAGAAGTTTGTACATCTGGAAGATACCTAGAGACACGAGAATGTTTCAGACTGATTGATTAGACAGAAATTTAGGATCCAGATTTTAAATTGCAAGACATTTCCAGGGGCAGATGTGGACTCTGACCACAATGTATTAATTATGAACTGCACATTAAAACTGAAAATTAAGGAGATGGGACCTGGATAAGTTGAAAGAAGCAGAGGTAGTTGAGAACTTCAGAGGGAAAACTGGGCAACAGTTCGATAGAACAGGGGACAGGAATCAGTAGAAGACGAATGTATAGCTGTAAGATATGCAGTGAAGACTGCAAAGAATCAAATAGGTAGAAAGAGAAGGTCTTATACAAATCATTGTCTAACACAAGGGATAGTGAACTTCACTGATGAAAAGAGCAAAAATGCAGCAAATGAAGCAGGCAAAAGGGAATACAAATATCTAAAAAATTACATTTACAGAAAATGCAAAATTGCTAAACAGGAATGGCTAGAGGACAAAAGTGAGGATGTAGAAGAATATTTCACTACGGGAAAAATATATACCACCGACAGGAAAATTAAAGAGACCTTTGGAGAAAAGAGAAGTAGTTGTATGCATATCAAGAGCTCAGATGGTAAACCAAATCTAAGGAAAGAAGGGAAAGCTGAAAGGTGGAAGGAGTATATGGAGCGTCAATACAAGGGAGATAAACTTGCAGGTAATATTATAGGGATGCAAAGGACATAAATGGAGATGAAAGGGAAGATATGATACAGCGAAAAGAATTTTATAGAACACTGGAAGGCTTTTAGTTTAAACAAGGCCTCTAACGTAGACGATAATTCTGTCAGCACTACTCATAGCCTTGGGAGAGCCAACCACGACAAATCTCTTCTATCTGGTGTGCAAGGTGTATGAGACAGGCGAAATACCCTCACACTTCAAGAAAAATGTAGTAATTCCAATTCCAAACAAAGCAGTTGTTGACAGGAATGAAAATTCTCGAACTATCAGTTTAATAATTCATGGTTGTAAAATATAAACAATTTTTTTACAAAAGAATGGAAAAACTGGTAGTAGCCAACCACAGGGAAGATCAGTTTGGATTCAGAACAAATGTAGGAACATGAGAGGCAATACTGACCCTGCGACTTATCTTAGAAGATAGATTAAGGAAAGGCAAACCTAAGTTTCTAGCAATAGTAGACTCAGAGAAAGCTTTTGACAATGTTGACTGGAAATATCTCTTTCAAATTCTGAAGGTGGGAGGGGTAAAATATATGGAGCGAAAGGTTATTTACAGCTTATACAGAAACCAAACGGCAGTTATAGGAGTCCAGGGGCACAAGACGGAAACTGGCTGAGAAGGGAGTGCGACAGGATTGTAGCCTATTCCCACTGTTGTTCGATCTGAATTTTGAACAAGCAGTGAAAGAGGAGGGGGGGGGGAGAAAAATTTGGAGTAAGAATTAAAATCCATGGAGAAGACGTAAAAAACTTTGACGTTTGTCGACGACATTGTAATTCTGTCAGAGACACTAAAGGACTTGGAAGAGAAGTTGAACGGAATGGACAGTGTTTTGAGAGGAGGATATAAGATGAACATGAACAAAATCAAAACGAGCATCATGGAATGTAGACGAATTAAGTCAGGTGATGCTGAGCGAATTAGATTAGGAAATGAGACACAAAGTAGTAAATGAATTTTGCTATTTGGGAAGTACAATAACTGACGACGGTCAAAGTAGGGAGGATATAAAATGTAGACTGGCAATGGCAAGAAATGTGTTTCTGAAGAAGAGAAATTTGTTAACATCGAGTATAGATGTGTCAGGAAGTCTTTTCTGAAAGTATTTGTATGGGGTGTAGCCATGTGTGGAAGTGAAACGTGGACGATAACTAGTTTACACAATAAGAGAATAGAAGCTTTCGAAATGTGGTGCTAAAGAAGTAGTCTGAATATTAGATGGACACATTACGTAACTAATGAGGAGGCATTGAATAGAACTGGAGAGAAGAAAAATTTGTGGCACAACTTGACTAGAAGAAGGGATCGGTTGGTAGCACACGTTCTGAGGCATCAAGGGATCACCAATTTAGTATTGGAGGGAAGTGTGGGAGGTAAAAAACAGAGGGAGACCAAGAGATGAATACAGGAAACAGATTCAGGAAGATGTATGTTGCAGTTCTTATTCGGAGATGAAGAGGCTTGCACAGGATAGAGTACCATGGAGATCTGCGTCGATACTGTCTCTGGCCTGAGGACCACAACAACAGTAGTTCGCAAAACTGTACTTTCATATTCATTGAAGATTTCTCACTATACTCTTCTTGCACTCTGGTTTTGCTCATGTTTTGTAAGTCAACGAGGCTTTTACATAAAAATGTGATGAACGTTTCCGTTTTCATAGCAACTTTTTACTATGGCTATTGAACAATAGTGGTTATGTCCCATCTCTCCCACCAATCCTCGGTACATACAGGTCTATGGGGTACAGCACTACGATTTTGAATTTTATCCATTTGTACTCCACATTTTTATCCACAGAGCTAAATATTTGATGTTCATTGTTCAGATACTCTGCAATTTGCTTCCTGCCACTTCTGCCAAGCCAAACTATTTTCCCGCATTTCTTAAGATACCTCGTAATGCCGGCAATGATCGATACCATATCTGTCTTAAGGCCAGTAATTCCCTCCCTTATGTTTACTGTTTCGAAATTCCATGTTTGTTCGTTACTGACAAATTTAAGATGTTGACGTCATAAGAGTTCTTTAACTGCCCGAAGTATTTCTGAGAAAATCTCTCATGGGTTCCTGTCTCTGAAACCAGTTTTAATCATAACTCATTCCGTTGCAGGCACGTTTATGTCTTCCTCGATTACAATAGCATGGTTACTTGTGATATTCTCCAAGGTTTTTCTGAAGCCCTCTCAAACTACAGCTCTTGAGCCAAGTGGCCTATGAAAGCAAATTATTGTGTTTCACCCACCACTAACACTTACCTTGACCTGGATTATTTCACACTCGGAATCTGCAAGAATCTCACTAGTGTGTCCCAGTTGCTTTATGATAATATGCAGTCACCATTAGCGTCCAGCATATCCTTGCGTTATATATTAAAATTATAGTACACAATTTCGTTGCTGTTCATATTCACTTGTGGTTTCACCAAGCTTCCTACTCCAAGCACACTCTTACACTCTTTCTCTCTAAGCACAGTTAAAGCAGTTTGTAAATGGTGATGTGGAGAATTATCTGCCTAGTAAGTGGATGAAGCCCGCCCGGTTGGCCATGCGGTCTAACGCCCGGCTTCCCGGGCGGGAAGGAGCGCCTGGTCCCCGGCACGAATCCGCCCGGCGGATTTGTGTCGAGGTCCGGTGAACCGCCCAGACTGTAGATGGTTAGTCTGTAGATGGTTTTTAGGCGGTTTTCCATCTGCATAGGCGAATGCGGGCTGGTTCCCCTTATTCCGCCCCAGTTACACTATGTCGGCGATTGCTGCGGAAACAAGTTCTCCACGTACGCGTACACCACCATTACTGTACCACGCAAACATAGGGGTTACACACGTTTTGTGCGAGACGTTCCCTGGGGGGTCCACTGGGGGCCGAACCGCACAATAACCCTGGGTTAGATGTGGGGCGGCGGAAGGGTGAAGTGTACTGCGGTAGTCGTCGTGAGGTTGCGGACCACTGCGGCTGCTGCGGGGACGGAGACTCTCCGTCGTTTCTAGGCCCCCGGTTAACATACAATACAATAAAATAAAATACATACAAGTGGGTGAAAAACGGAAAAGACCCATCATGGTTTAGAAACGAGATTCCGCGACCGCTGAGGAAGCAGAGGCTGTTGACTTCGGTTCAAAAGAGAACGTGCAAATGACATCAAGCAAAGGTTAGTAGCAATTCGTTCATCTGTTAAAAGGTCTATGCGCGATGACCTACACCACTGTCATACCTTAGCAAAAGATCTGGCAGAGAACCCAAGAAAATTCCGGTCATATGTAAAATCACTAGGTGATTGTAAGGCTCCCATCCAGTCACTTGTTGACCAGTCTGCTGTGACAGCTGAAGACAGCAAAATGGATGTCAAAGTTTTAAATTTCACGTTCATGAAATCGTTCAAGCAGGAAAATCGTACAAACATACTTTCATTTGACCAGTGAACAGACTACTGTATGGTTCACATAGTAACAAGCAGCAGTAGAGCAAAGCCGGCGTAATTGCATTTTGTTAGTGCAGGTTGGATACATTCAGGGGCAAACTTGATTGATTTATGATTTCTTCCCCTTAACCAATTGTTTTGCTGAGAGGTTTGTGAGCCCCTGGGGTTGATTCACAAGTTTCCCCAAGTGAGATTCCTAGATATTTCACAGATTTTCAGACAAGTTTTAGCAGAGACTGGTTTGATGCAGCTCTCCATGCTACTCTATCCTGTGCAAGATTCATCTCCCAGTATCTACTGAAACCTACATCCTTTTAAATCTGTTTAGGGTATTCATCTCTTAGTCTCCCTCTACGATTTTACCGTCCACGCTGTCCTCCAACACTAAAGTGGCGATCCCTTGATGCCTCACAAGACGTCCAACCAACCGATCCTTTCTTCTAGTCAAGTTGTGCCACAATGCGCTCTTCTATCCAATTCTATTAAATACCTTCTCATTAGTTACGTGATCTACCTATCTAATCTTCAGCATTATTCTGTAGCACCACATTTCGAAAGTTTGAATTCTTTTCTTGTCCCAACTATTCATAGTCCACGTTTCACTTCCACACACGGCTACACTCCATTCAAATACTTTCAGAAACCACTTCCTGACACTTAAATCTATACTCGATGTTAACAAATTTATCTTCTTCAGAAACACTGTCCTTGCCATTGCCAGTCTACATTTTATATCCGCTCTACTTCGACCATCATCAGTTATTTTGCTCCCCAAATAGCAAAACTCCTTTACTACACAGATTGAATAGCATCGGGGAGGTGCTACAACCCCGTCTTACTCCCTTCCCAACAACTGCTTCCCTTTCATGTCCCTCGACTCTTATAACTGTCATCTGGTTTCTGTACAAATTTTAAATAGCCTTTCGCTCCCTGTATTTTACCCCTGCCACCTTCAGAATTTGAAAGAGAGTATTCCAGTCAACACTGTCATAAGCTTTCTCTAAGTCTACAAATGCTAGAAACGTAGATTTGCCTTTCCTTAATCTAGTTTCTAAGATACGTCGTAGGATCAGTAGTGCCTCTACGGAATCCAAACTGATCTTCCCCGAGGTCAGCTTCTACCTGGTTTTCCATTCATCTGTAAAGAATTCGCATTAGTATTTTGTAGCCGTGACTTATTAAACTGATAGTTCGGTAATTTACGCATCTGCTTTCTTTGGGATTGGAATTATTATATTCTTCTTGAAGTCTGAGGGTATTTCTCCTCTCTCATACATCTTGCTCAGCAGATGGTAGACTTTTGTCAGGACTGGCTCTCGCCAGGGTATCAGTAGTTCTAATGGAATGTTGTCTACTCCCAGGGCCTTGTTTCGACTTAGGTCTTTCAGTGCTCTCTCAAACTCTTCATGCAGTATCATATCTCCCATTTCATCTTAATCTACATCCTCTTCCATTTCCATAGTATTGTCATCAAGAACATCACCCTTGTATACACCGTCTATATACTCCCTCCACCTTTCTGCTTTCCCTTCTTTGCTTAGAACTGAGTTTCCATCTGAGCTCTTGATATTCATGCAAGTGGTTCTCTTTTCTCCAAAGATGTCTTTAATTTTCCTGTGGACAGTATCTATCTTACCCCCAGTGATACACGCCTCTACATACTTACATTTGTCCTCTTGCTATCCCTGCTTAGCCATTTTGTAGTTGCTGTCAATCTCATTTTTGAGCTGTTTGTATTCCTTTTTGCCTGCTTCATTTACTGCATTTTCATATTTTCTCCTTTCGTCAATTAAATTCAATACCTCTTCTGTTACCAAAGGATTGCTATCGCCCTCAGCTTTTTACCACTAGATCCTCTGCTGCCTTCACTATTTCATCTCTCAAAGCTACCCATTCTTCTTCTACTGTATTTCTTTCCCCCATTCTTGTCAATCGTTCCATAATGCTCTCCATGAAAATTCCTACAACCTCTTTTTCTGTCAGTTTATCCAGGACCCATCTCCTTAAATTCCCACTTTTTGCAGTTTCCTCTGTTTTAATCTACAGTTGATAACCAATAGATTGTGGTCAGAGTCCACATCTGCCCCTGGACATGTCTTACAACTTAAAACCTGGTTCCTAAATCTCTGTCTTACCATTATATAATCTATCTGATACCTTTTAGTACCTCCAGGTTTCTTCCCTGTATACAACCTTCTTTCAAGTTTCTTGAACCAAGTGTTAGCTATGATTAAGTTGTGCTCTGTGCAAAATTCTACCAGGCGGCTTCCTCCTTCATTCCTTACTGCCATTCCATATTCACCCACTACGTTTCCTTCTCTTCCTTTTCCTATTATCGAATTCCCGTCACCCATGTCTATTAAATTTTCGTCTCCCTTCGCTATCTAAATAATTTCTTTTATCTCATCATACATTTCATCAATCTCTTCGTCACCTGCGGAGCTAGTTGGCATATAAACTTTTATTACTGTGGTAGGTGTGGGCTTCATTTCTATCTTGGCCACTATGCTGCTTGTAGTAGCTTACCCGCATTCTTATTTTCCTATTCATTATTAAACCTACTCCTGCATTACCCCTATTTGATTTTGTATTTATAACCCTGTATTCGCCTGACCAAAAGTCTTGTTCCTCCTGTCACCGAACTTCACTAATTCCCACTATATCTAACTTTAACCTATCCATTTCCCTTTTTAAATTTTCTAACCTACCTGCCCGATTAAGGGATCTGACATTCCACGGTTCAACCTGTAGAACGCCAGTTTTCTTTCTCCTGATATCAATGTCCTCCTGAGTAGTCCCCGACCGGAGATCCGAATGGGGGACTATTTTCCCTATGGAATATTTTAACCAAGATGACGCCATTATCATGTTACCATACAGTAAAGCTGCATGCCCTCAGGAAAAATTACGGCTGTAGTTTCCCCTTGCTTTCAGCCGTTCGCATTACCAGCACAACAAGGCCGTTTTGGTTATTGTTACGAGGCCAGGTCAATCAATCATCCAGACTGTTGCCCCTACAAAGGCTGCTGCCCCTCTTCAGGAACCACATGTTTGTCTGGCCTCTCAACAGATACCCCACCGTTATGGTTGAACCTACGGTACGGCTATTTGTACCGTTGTTGTACGCAAGCCACCCCACCAATGGCAAGGTGCATGGTTCATTAATGCATAGCATCTTATTGTTTCAGTATGTGTATATAACACATGATTGGTGAGCTGGCTGCTAAAAGCCAGTAACAGCGGCAGTGGCATCAGCATTGAAAGTAGTACATATATTTTTCCTCTTTGTAATACTGTGAATATGTAATAAGTTGCTTTCTGACAAAATTTCGTTGTATGTGTAATATGTGCATATTCCTTTTTTTTGTTGTAGACGATTTCCTGAAAGAAGCATAAGAGAAACAGGGATGGGGTGTGTTTTGGAGATAACTTGTGTTCATTATTCTTTTTCTAGAGTGTCACTATTCATGCAATAGGCTGTAGCTCGGATATGGGGGATGGTGAAGCCTACTTTGCTGAAGTGGCACCTGCTGAGGCATGCCTTGCAACCGAAGGCACTGCTAGTCACCATATGAGAAGCCGCTGCCGCTGCCCCCATACCAGCCCCACTCTGGTGGCTATGTGCAGACCTCCCTCTGGCAGGCATCATCTGCTTGTAATTACAATATTAGTAATAGCAACGATCCTGTTGCTAGTGGCAGTTCCCTCTCCCGTCCTTTTAGTGAGGGGCATTATCTCAGTGAAACCTTACTGTAGTTAGAATACTCAGTCATTGCTGATGCATTTGAAGAGTGAATCTCGTTTGCAGCAGTTGAGAATCCAGTAGGAGGTTACTTCGATCCTGTTGGGTTTCTAAGAGCGTCCTTCCTGTCATGGGAACAGAGATGCTCAAGGTATTCAATCACTCTCCCGGTTAGTGCTTATGGCCAGTGGATTAAAAGCAAGTCAGTCGAGCAGAACGAGCATTCAGTTGTCAGCCCCCACTATTTCTCAAAATTTGCCGGTGAGTGTAAGATGCGTGTAAACATGCTGCTCTTCTCTGAAAGTGATAATTATCATTATTTTAGGATCGAAGACATGCCCCAAGTCCTTTTTGCTCAACTGAGTAAGCACGACGGTAAATGGCATGTTTGTTTAAGATGTCTCAATGTGTTGTCCTCAGACAAGTTATTAGCTAAGCACGTAGTAGTTTGTGCTTCCAAGGGCCTGGTGCATGTTGTTATGGCTACTGAGGAAAACAAATTCAATTAAAAATGCTCACTAACAGGAGCGACACCTGTTTGTACCGTATGCCGACTTCGAATGTCTCCTCGCTTCTGTGACCCACTGTAAAAGTGGCCCTACATTTACAGAAAAACCATGTTCCATATTATGCACTATACCAAACTGTTTGATCCAATGAGTCAAGTCTTAACCGCTATAAATCTTACATGAGGGATAATCCTGCAGTTTGGGTGCTCACCGAGCTTGAAAAACATCCTTGGGAGAGTGATCAGCTACACAGCAACAACGTTCCCATGACCAAATCTAAGGAGAATACAGATTTGTACAATAACATGCTTGACTGTCTTATTTGTGCGCTGCCGTTAGACAGAGAAGGAGACACTCTTTGTAGGGTCCATTGTCACACCACAGGGATGTCCAGTGGCACAGCTCACAATAAGTGACATTTGAAGTACCAGTTACAATGGCACATACCGGTTTTCTTACATAATTTAAGTGGGTATAATGCTCACTTTCTTGTTCAGCACTTGGCTGATTTCAGCTGGGAGAAAAATTAGGTCACTGCTCTACCTGAGAGCATCAAGAAATACATTTTTTCTGCAAACGAATGACCCCAAAAATTACGTTCTGCTTCCTTGACACGTTATGTTTATGCAGGCACCACTCCAGACACTCATTGAAACTCTTACTTCAAGGACGATATGATTATCACTCGTGTCGCATTTCCCAGCGAGGAAAAGTTTCAACTTATGACTAGGAAGGGGGTTTTCCCATATGAGTATAAACCAGGCCACCTGACATTACTGTATTCTCCAGCAACCTTACAGACGATGCCATAATATATGCAGAATACGAGCATGGACATACACATGCACTTGCTTGTGGATGTTTTTGAGAAATTCCTGAGTCTATGCATGACCATATATTCTCTAGATCTGACCTTTCCATTACATTGCACTGTGTTTCCTTCAACATCCCAAGACAACCAAAGTTCATCATTGAATTACTGACTGATGCTGACATGCTTCTTTTCTTTGAGCGACGGATCCAGTGTGGGGAAGGGGAGATGGGTGGTCTCTGCCAATGTCTCCATAGGCATCGTGAAAGTGGTGGTGGTGGTGGTGGTGGTGGTGGTGGTGGTGGTGGTGGTATGATTGGTTTGTGGGGCACTGAACTATGCAGTCACCAGCGCCTGTACGGAGTCCCAATTTTTTCACAATCCAATTTTTTCACAATCCAATTTTTTTTCACAATTCAAATTAGCCACAGTCACGAATGAGGATTAAGAAATGATGAGGACAATGCAAACACCCAGTCCCTGGGTAGAGAAAATGCCCAGTCTGGCCAGGAATTGAACCTGGGACCCCATGAGTCCATAGGCATGCCAAGGCAAATAACAAATGGCTGGGTGACATGTTCAACAGATCCTTTGATTCGAGGTACATCATGTACTTGGCTGTAAGTAACTTATACAGGCATGTCATGCAACAATCACTGCCGACTGGCGAGTTTTGATGGGTGCCCAACGATGAATTAGGTTACAAAAATCAAGGGGATATGGTGACTGATTCTGATGTGGGGTATGTGATGGAGGCACAACTCATATGCTCTATTAGCAGGCATAATACACATGCCGATTTGCCACTGCGTCCAGAGCAACTAGTTGCACAAGGAGATTCCACGCCAAAGCCGATGACAACGCTGGGGGATAAGCAGAGAGACATTCATTATCGTTATCTCCAGCAGTGTCTCAACTTGTAGATGAAGTTGGTGAGAATCATCCGTGCTTTTCCTTCAAGCAGTTCTCCTAGTTACAGGAGTATACTGATTTAAATAAGAGATTTAAATAAGAGCTTCCATGATGTGCGACTGAGAAAGATTTTTATAAATTTATGAATAATTCAATGTTCGACAAAACAATGAAGAATTTGAGGGAACAGCATGAAATTTTGATTACAACCAAATAGGATAGGCGTTGGGGCCCAAGAAAATGCATCACCAGCCCAAATTTTAAGTGGGTCACAGTATTCCATAAGAACTTCGTTGCTGTGGAGATGGCGAAGACTGCTGTAGAGTTTATGAAATGTATGTGTGTGGGGATGTGCATATTAGACCTACCCAAACTCCACACGTACCACTTTCATCACGAGTTTGTGAAAATTCATTTCACAGAGCTTAAATTACTTGATAAGGATACAGATAGTGTCATCAACTGGGTAAAGAACTGCAATCCATATGAAGTACTGAGATGCCACAGTAACGTATTAGACACGTCCTCACACACAGCCGATAATCCGTATGGTTCCACAAAATGAGGTTATCGGCCTTATGAAAGATAAGGCGAATGGTTTGCCGAATACAGTTTGTAGACCTGAGATCAAAAGTGTATGCGTATCACACATTGGAAGGTACCACCCAAAGGCAGGGTAAGAGTGTGTCATATGGCATTGAGAGTCCTCTACATCAAAGACTGTTCACAATGCTGCACCACACCTGCTGCATATGGTACAGGAAACTAGTATTCAATCGAGAGACATGGGTTATACTCTACTGCAGTCAAAAATTCGCCTGTTGCCTCATGACAATAAAAGGGTCAGTTGTGATGATAGGACAAACTCTCCCCTACTCACATTATGCCCTTGTAGCGAGAGAAGGGGATATGAGGAGAAAATGAGTAAAAAATTGTGTGTGTGTGTGTGTGTGTGTGTGTGTGTGTGTGTGTGTGTGTGTGTGTGTGTGTGTGTCACCTGCCACTACTAGCTATCTAAGACTGATTAGTTTCCAAGTGTACAGATTCCATCAGAACTACTGTTCAGGCTATGCTATTGGAACTGTGGAATTTAGTTGTAGCAGTGGAAAAAAAATTGCCTTATTAGTTTGTAGCGTAGATTTATAAAAGAGTGTAATCATTCTCATCCAGTGCTACCGAGAAAAAATATAAAAAATATTCTCAACCAGTGTCACTGTTTCTAGCGTGTAAGTTAAACATATCTCTGCATCAAAATATCAAATTGTATCTCAAGATCTGAATTCTATCTCAAAAATTAAACTGTATCTGTGCGAATCCAATAAATGTAAAAATTCGTTAATATACTTCTTTGTTGTTGCTATTTAATAAAACATACCCCCTACTTCCCTGTGTATATAAAGGTTGTGCACGACATAAATGAGTTTTTCTGAAGATTGGTGCTATTAAGGAAGTTTAAGCTGGATAATAACAACATACATAGAAGTTTCATGGGATTATGCCGATCATGCAGCACGAATTGGCTTATGTGAGCAGGAGGCACTTGACTGTGTCCGCTTCCAAAGACGAACATGTCAAATTATTTCTCCTATGCTTGAAGAAAACCAGAGACATAGTATCTGGCCAACACTTTAAAAAACAGGTGCGGAAGGGAGCAAACTGCGAGATCATCAGTCGCCAACACTGTATACTATCACATGGTGACAGGGTGAAATCAGTACACAAGTATACACAGATAAAAATTCATTTATTTCTCATACAACTTGAAAGTAATTTTAAATTTTCACAAGCAGACACTGCAACACTATTTCCACCCATGTTGTTCTCGAGTCGATGGAAGCAGGGCACACGTAGAATTCCAGGTCTTTAATAGCAGAAAACTTGAAGATTCGATGTATCCATGAGATCATCTCCTTCCCCTTCACATGTGGTCGAATAATCAAAGCATGGTCACCATATATTTACAGGGTATGTCAGGATCATCCCACTGACCATGGTAGAAATGTATTACCCACTTTGCACTCTTCCATGTTTTAGCACACTTCACATCCTAAAAAGACCTCGGTGATGTAAGGTTTCCTGAGAATGTGTGTATTATTCCGGCACCATCTGTGTACGCTATGAGTGCAACATTTTTAAATATGAACTGTCTACAGTCATCATCATAGAAACCCTGGGCATCTGCAATGATGTTCACATCTTGAGATACCATTGCAGACTGCTCTTGGTATGATGCAGAACCTGTTCATTTACACAGCTTGTCGCACAACACCAGTGAGCAGGCAGTAGTTAATCATATGGAACTATAAAACTGGAGTACATGCTACAGTGTGTTCTGGGAAATTTACCGAAGATTTAAATTCAATTCGTACATCTATAGGTGCAGATGTAATTGTCTTGTCTGTTTTGAGCAGTCTATTAGAATAATTGGCACCACCTCCTTGAATTTCCGTGGATGGAGTAGACAGCGATTCTCTTCATACTAGAAGCACAGAACCTCACATAATACATGTCATATGCTAGACTGTATAAATTTTGATCCCAATGCAGGTGTAAATTATTGTATGGTTAGAGTTCAGGTAGACTCTGGCATTAGTTGACTTGCTGTTGTTGAATACAGTGGGATCATTTGCTGTATTCCCTGTTCTATTGGTGTGAAAAACAAGTATGATGAACCCAGACAGCTCCAGCTGAGCAGAGGTTTTAATAGATGTTTGTATGCTAGCAGTCAGCAGCACTGAGTACTCGAAAACCTTCCATGAACGGAAAGGTAACGGTACAAGTACACCGGCATTCGGAGCTTCTACGAGCTTCAAACGTTGCTTGTCCAATACAGCGATATGTGGCTTTTTTGACATTATTTTATTGATGGTGCTCTCATTCTCCTCTTGAGCTTCTTCGATGTATGAGTCACAATCTGTTGCACCCTGTACCAGAGTAAGTTCCTGTTCAACATCGAGAACAATTCGCCACATGTCCTCTGAGTATCCCATAAGCAGTTTGAAAGGTATACACACAGTAAATTTCTTGTACTCTTCCACTGTTCTATCCACTTGCTCGTCACTGGACCATCCAGCATTTTTCTAAATCGTTCCAATCCGAGGGAGAAACAGATACATATGTTTTAAGAGCTGTGTTACACCAACATAGCGTATACAGTCAATCTCGACCCCATTAAGTTCATACTGTATCTCATCAAACAGGAATGCTAAAGCATTATGGGTAAGATTTGATGCCACTGTAGCAGTACCACCCCTCCATCAAGATATATGAAACTCTTGCATGGGAGGGTTAAAGCATCCTGGTGTTGGATGACAATCCGAATTTCATTGATCTCTTTAAATAAGGTTCATGCATAAGGTTTATGCGAGAAGTATTGCTGGCATATAATACTCTCTTCATATTGCATTGGGATAGTTATATCGAACAACGTCATTGCGCAGTTTCAGATCTACTGATTTAAGAACTCAGTTTGTCTGTGATATCACCTACTGTACTGCTGTGAAGTGCCACACTGTGCACTATGCATGTTGGTTTTATACTTTACGCCAATCCTGTCTTTGCTGACAATACGGGGCTGCTCTGATCCCTGACTGGTTGAAGTTCGCTGCCGATGCTTCCCATCTGAAAACTTGAAGGTCACTGATTCTGCCTCCAACAAGTCCCTGCCAATTTAAGACTGCCACTGTTTCTAGGTATCTGCACGTTCAAAATCACTGTGGGTTGTGCATTAGATGTAGCTGTACAATGCTTTCCTCACCGCGAACATCAAGTTTCTTACCCTGTCACACAATACCCAGCACCAGATAGTCCAACGCATTAACTGTTACTGGGAAGTAAATAGCGTCTCAATGATCTAATACCCTGTTCCCACTGATAGAACGAATCTGTATATTGTATGAATCAACCTGTTGTTGTATGAATCAATCTGTTGTGGAGTTTGTGGCAATGTTACACTCGAGATGGATTGTACTGACAGGGAGTATACCCACTGAGTGGTCAGATCTATAGAATTTAGTAGGCTCCTTCTTCAAAACCTATCTTTTTGTGACACCTAGTAGGCATCATATTGATCCTTTCTAATTAAAGTCAACTGCTGCACTAGTCTATTTCCAGTTTAAGTGTATTGATGTCTGCACATAGCACAATCCATTTTCCGGACCATTTTAAAATTTCGTTTAAATGTCAATATTGTACGCACCAGGTTCTATTTCCAAAATTTCTTTTCCAACTTAAGTTTCCAGACGATGTTTATTGTTAGCCTCTGTGATATTCTGAATGCTGTTGTTTGTCTCCAGTTCAAAAAACAGCGCAATACTCCACTCCCCATTGCTGAAATCAACCTGTGGGACGTAATACGCGCTTAATACTGACAATCAGTGTTTTAAAATCATAATACACGACATTGCACCTGAACCTTGACTCATGGGTGAATGTTTAGTGCATCTCCTTATATACATGCTTCTTCATAAACATTACTAGGTACACGATGCACATATGCCCAGTATTGAAGTCTTTGCAGCAATGAAAATTGTAGAACACACGTTTTCTGTCTGTAAGGTATCGTTTTAACTCTTCTGGCGGTTGCAAGTCTCCAAATGAGCCGAAACAGTAGAAGTCATTTGTATTTTTCTTAACATACGCCATACAATAGGTTCCTGGTCCCCCACCCACATCTAAATTCACAATTCCACATTCTCCCAATTTCCACATAGTCTTCGGTACTGTATCCCGCATGAACAAACCATGGAATCTTGGAATGCTGAATTTTTTCCTGGCAAAGTTGAGCAGATCTGTGTTTGTAAGAAATCTGTCCAATAGAATAGCTAATGAGCTTTTTCGTATGGCTTTACTGCTTGGCTTCAGGTACAGTCCTTCCCAATTGCTGCTACTTCCATCATGCTTCCTCTACCTGCTCCTGGGAGTACTGGGCATTCTTCACTGTTCTGGCAATAGCCACAGCACCACCAGCAGTGAACCCAATGCTGAGAGACCTGCGAGGGCAGGAATGAGAAAGGGGATAATTCCACCTGATGTCTCTGGTATCGACAGAACCCTGGGTGCCTTAATTGGTCCTTTATGTTTCACAGCACTTTTAGCTACTTACATAGCTGTCAAGATACAGTTCTTCAAACCCCTTTGCTGGTGTTGCTGCCCCTTCTTTGTGTTCATCCGCACCAACACAGGACCAGTCAACTAAGTCCCGAGGCTTCACCCACCTGGCCATGATACCGACTACATCCAGTTTTGGTGCGCAATGGGCTTTCCAGAAAGCATTTGACACGGTGCCCCATTGCACGCTGTTACAGAAAGTACGAGCATATGGAATAGGTTCACATCTATGAGAGTAGTTTGAAGAGTTTTAAGTTACAAAAACCAGTATGTTGTCGTCAATAGCAAGTGTTCTTCAGAGACAAGGGTCTCATCAAGAGAGCCCCAAGCCAGTGCGATAGGACCACTGTATACACATAAATGATTTGGCGGACAGGGTGGGAGCAGTCTGCTGTTCTTTGCCGATTATGCCATAGTGTATGGTAAGGCGGCAAAGTCAAGTGACTGTAGGACGGGACAAGATGACTTAGACAAAGCTTCCAGTGTGTATGATGAATGGCTACTAGCCCTAAATATGGAAAAAGTACGTTAATGCAGATGAGTAGGAAGAACAAATATGCAATGCTCAGATACAGCATTAGCAATTTACTGCTTGACACAGTCACCTCATTTAAAAATATGAGGATTGCAGTAGAAAACATGAATGATCGATGTTGGGTTATTAGGAGAATTTTGGGAAAGTGTGGTTCATCTGTAAAGGAACCACATATAGGACGCTAGTGCGATCTGTTCTTGAGTGCTGTCCGAGTGTTTGGGATCCGAACCAGGTCTGGTCAAAGGAAGGCATCAAAGTAATGTAGTGGTGCGGTACTAGATTTGTTACTGAGAGGTTAGAACACCACCCAAGAGTTACAGAGATGCTTTGGGAACTCAAATGGGAATCCCTGGAGGGAAGGTGACATTCTTTTCGAGAAACACTAATACGAAAATTTAGAGAACCAGAATTTGAAGCTGACTGCAGAACGATTCTGTTGCCTCCAACACACATTGTGGATAAGAACCATGAAGACAAGATATGAAAAATTAGGGCTCATACAGAGGCAGACTATCATTTTTCCCTCACTCTATTTGAAAGTGCAACAGGAAATGGGAATGGCTAGTAGGGGTACAGGGTGCCCTCCACCATGCGCTGTATGGTGGATTGCAGATTATGGATGCAAATGTAGATGTAGATTAAAATCTCAGTCATGGAATCAATGTAATGCTGTAGTGGGGGCAGGAATAGAAAACAGAGATATGGGAGGAGATTCCTTAAGTTCTGCATTACATTTCTGTTAGTAATAGCAAATAAAATGTTCCACAATAAGAGGAGTAATAGACTTGGAGACAGCAATATGGAAAGACACTAACTGAATTACATCACAGTGAGATAAAAAAATCAGATATTGGATAATAAGATGTGCCAAACATGAACTCACATCACAAGTAATGACAAAAAGTAGGCTCAAGCTTCACATAACACCTAGTACCAGTCAGTATACAAGCAAGTGGGACACTGAATTACTGAAAAGCGATTATGTGTATTTGAAAGTCTCTGAGGCTATACATACTGTGATAATCAACACAACAGTATGCAGTTCAGTTGATAAGCAATGGGCATCCCTAAAAATGTGCAGTCACAGAAATTGGGCAGACAAATATAGGTACAAGAACGATATCTGCAAAGAAACCTTTGACAACAGTACAAATACTCCACCTGATCCACGAAAGAAGGAAATACAATAACGTTCAGGGAAAGCAAGGCGGCAATATTAACAAGTTTGGAATAACAGCAATAGAAACTGACGGGAAACTAAACTGAAATAGCACTGGGAAAAAAGTGAAGAAATCGAAAAGGAAAGGTCTGTCAGGACAGAGTTGACAGGTAAGTCAAAATAACTTTCGGTGAAATTAAAGAAGTAAAGGCATAAACATTACGCCTGCAAAAAGAGTTCCACTGTTCAATGCTGAGTATAGAGCAGATAGATCGAAAGAGTACATGAAGGGGAGGAGGAGGAGGAATCTTTCGTTACTATGACAGAACATGAAATGGGCATCAATTTGGATGTCATAGGGCATCAACCACCGGAGTCAGAGTTTCACAGAGCTATGAAAGAATTGCTATCAATGGACAGATAACACTCCTGCAGAATTACTAAAATAATTGTGGGAAGTTATGACCAAACAATTATTCAAGTAAGTGAGTAGAATCTATGACGCTATAGAGCTGACTTCTGCAATATCCACAAAATGCAAAAAATTGAGATACCTCTTGATAATGGAGGCAAGACTTTATGAAAAGCATGACACTTTCATAGAATATTTCCCTCTATAACGAGCATCCTACAACGAAAATAATGCAAGCTGTTTGATCTTCTCAGGAAATAGGTATAAACTCTAGGGGAAGATGGCTAATACAGAATACGTACACACAACAGAAAAACAAAATGAAAGTGAAAGACCAAAAGAAATGGGCTATCATTAATAAAGGCTAAGGAACGGACACGGTCTCTCCCCTCCACTGTACAACCTGTCTATTAGACTATTAGAGAAGGAATGATAGAAATAAAAAAAAAAATAGGAGCAAAGGAGACCACTCACCGAATAGCAGAAGTGTTGAGTAGTAGACAAGCACACACAAAAGAGGAAGAAAACTTGTGAGCTTTCGGAATCAATATTTTCTCGAACTAGAGACAACACACACACACACACACACACACACACACACACACACACACACACACACACACACACAGGGGGGAGAGACGGGAGGCAGCTAGATGGGTTTGAAGTGGATTGCTATTGATTGAGGGAGGCAGCCAGTTTGCTGGCAAGGAATGTGGGATAGATGGATGGTAGGTGTATGGGCTAGGCATGTGATGCACTGTTGCTAGAGCCAGTGGGGAATAGCTCACAATGAAGGTGATGTGGAGATGAGAATTGGTAGGCGGTGATAGGACAGATGAAGAGGAAACTATTGGATGGAGAGTAGGGGAGTGGGGGGGGGGGGGGGGGGAGGGAGACAGTGGGTTAACAGAAAATGATGCCAGGTGGGTTATGGATTAGATTGGATTGGATTGATGGGGTAAAAGGGACTAAACTATGAGTCCCTCCATCCTATACATCTCAAGTTGAGAACAGTCCTCAGAGAGGAAGGGAAAATAGCACAAATCCTGATGAACCTGACTGTAACTAAGAATCAATAAAATGGAGAGAGACAAGGAAGTAGAAGTGAGAGAAGGGTGAAAAGGTGTAAAATGATTGAAACACTCTACCCAGAAAGCAGTAGGAGGCCCCCAAGACATGTTATTGATTGGAGATTCACCCTCTGCATCCAGCCAATGTTTCCTCACCCTCCATTACACAAGAAAACTACCACTGAAAACAAGTTGATAAAATCTCAGTAAAGATAATGATGATGATGATGATGATGATGATGATGGGACAGTAAATCACTGACAGAGGTAAGAGAATACAAAGAATTAAAAAGGGAAGGCCAGGAGGCAGGCTGGAACACTGACCAAAGATAGCCACAGCCTCCCTGAGTCAGAACAGCTGGGAGGCAGGCTGAGGCAATGCTGCAATCCCTCCAGCAGCCAATGAGGCTAATGCGCCCTACCTCACAGAGAGGAGTAGAGATCAGGTTTATGGGTAAAAAGTAAAATCAGACTATCCACTTTGGTGTCATGTGCATCAGAGGGAACATATCAGCAAGTTTAACATTTTATCGTATGGTAGCCAAATTAGGGCAGTCCAGAATGATATGTGCCAGCATCAAACGAACGCCACACCAACAGTGCGGTGAATCCTCACCTTACAGGATGTGACCATGGTCAGCCAAGTGTGGGCAATATAAATCCACAGAATGATAGAGTCCCCACAAGCCTGAAAGGAAGATTACCACATGGCCGTGGTCCCCTTTATTGTTCACTGTTAATTCTGAACACCAAGGCCCACTATCACAAGTTCCAAGCCCCCAAAAACCGACAGCATCGAGTTGACTGAAGGTCCTGTTCTGGTACCCCATACCTCCAAAGTCGGCATCCTGTTGACAACTTGGCCAATCGATCAGCTTGCTCACTCCCCAGAATCTCAATGTGGCATGGGGTCCAGACAAAGACAACTGACCTACCAGCATGGCCAGAAAGGAGATCCTGGAGAGGCACAACCTATGGGTGTAGAGGGTAGCACTGGTCAATGCCCTGAAGACCACTCAGGGATTCACTAGTGATTAGTATGTCTCATCAGCACAAGAATGAATGTGACTGAATGCTCGATCAATGGCCACCAATTTGCAATGAATACATGGCATTCATTCTGCCAGGAGTGAATTTCACCACACCTTGCACGTGTGTAAGCAACATCATTTCGTATGACCAGTGTACAGCCATCAGTGTATACCACTTCTGAACTTGGAACTGCATCAACACAGACAAGAAAACGCAGGAGAAAACCATGATGTCAACACAGTATTTTGATCCAAATGAGAGGTCGAGACATATCTGATAATGGGGTACACACCATGGGGCACACTCAAATGAACCCTCACAAGTGGTGGCAGTGGGGAAAGTTGGATTTCAAAGCAGAGACAGTGAAAGCGAACTGAGATCATGACAGGGCTTCTGTTGTGAGCGGTGGTTCTCCCTACCAGGGAAAAGGACACAGTAGTTCAAACACTCAGGGGAGCAACAAATGTGTACTGCACAGTTGAGCAGTAGTTGGCATCTGATCTGTATGGGAGGAATCAGATACTGCATGAGTAGGCTGTTGACAGAGTTGGTCCAAAATGCATGTCACAAGTTAGAGTCCACAACAATGTATCAGGTCCAGCATCTGCAATGCGGAAGGCGATGCTGGGTCATATGCCAGACTCCCATAATCAAGACAGGATCAGAGCTTTGTAAAGCCACAAAAGTGTAGAGCAGTCTGTGACCTAGCTGGTGATACTAAGACAAAGCAAAGTATTAAGGTGTGACCAGCACATTTGCTGCAATGCCTAGAGTTCCTGTGCTTCTGCAATGAAGGGCACATATTCCTTGACATGTAGGGAGTTTCCAGCACAGGCATCAATAGTGTGAAACCTGCATTGTCAGTACTACAGCAGATACTTGGTAACACCAACCCTCCCACTCCCTACAACGGATGGCTAAGTTGGTGAAGATGGGGATGCCATCTCAACCAGGCAATGCAGATCAGTAAAAAACAGTCAGACCCCACAACATCGAGCAATTGGTCACTGAGGTAGTGTGTGGCTGGACAGTATTATGGCGAAGTGCATGACGCATGGCTTGGCAGCTGAAAACTGGAAGCCTTCCATATTGCACCACACTGCCGTTGGCGTTCTGCAACAGCCACCACAGGTGACGAGCAATAGAAGAGGCAAAAATCACCAGCCTAAAAGGAGGGCGACATTTTATATGCTACAGATGCAGCTAGAAATATGGATAACCACTAGAAAAGGGAGCACACCCAATACAGAACCCTGAGAGACAACATTCTCTTGCATATGTGGAGTGCTGTGGGAAGCACCAGAAAGTACAGTGTGGCAAGAAGTTACAGAAAAAAACTCTTGAGTGGGTCCTCAAGACCCCACTCATGCAGTGTAGCGAGAATGTTGTAATGCCACTTGGTTTCACAAAATTTTTGAAAGTCACAGAAAACAGTGATAAGGCGATGACATTGGGCAAAAGCTAATTGGAGAACAAACCAAACTGTAAGCTATAAAACAGGCTTTGCGAAAGCTGCTCTGGGACACAACCGAAAGACCCCAAGACTCAAGATACCAACACAGTTGTTGGTACAATATACGTTCGAACAGCTTGCACAGAACATTAGTGAGACCAAGTGGGTGATTGCTGCCCATCTCAAGGGTGAGTTCAACAGGTTACAGTATCAGGGCAATCACACTTCTTCGCCAGTGGGATGGGAACTAACCTTGCTCCAGATACACATGAGGCTGGTAATGCACCAGTAAATGTTTCGAGCATTTGGCTGTGGATGCAGTCTGCTACGAAGCCGTGTCAGGGAAAGGACTGCGGAACTGAGGAATTCCAACTCACTGAATGGAGCATTATATGGTTCCAGATGATGTGTAGTGAAAGGGAAGTGAATTTGTTCCACCCACTGTTTGAGGACATGAAATGCAGGCTGATGATTCTCTTACATAGAGGTGCAAGTACAATACAGAGCAAAATATTTCGTGAAGCATCTGGCACAGTGTAGACAACAGCATTTACGTAGACACCAGGTCTGCCTGTGGCATTAAATTCATGGAGGCACTGAATCTGTGCCCTAACCTGCAAAGTAGCGGTACACCATCCAATGGTTTTAACATACTATTCCCAGCATTATTGTTTGTGTCCTTTTATTAGATGGTGGACCCATCCCTTGAGCAGTTTAAAGGTAATGATGTTGTCTATCAATGGCTGTCTTATGGCATTGGACAGCCCGTCTGATCTCTACTAGCCAGAGCGATTTTTGGAGTCCACCAAGGTACTGGCTTATAAAAGAGGGAGTGGAACTGTTAAAACAATTAGTAAATGGAATCCAGCCAGCCTTTTTGCTATCCCGAAGAATGTGAACACAACTGTTTATAATCAATGCAGTTTGCCATCGTATAACAACGGTTTAGGCAGAGCACGTCACTGCACGCGAATTGCGTTGAAGCACGCCTCAGTCCACCCAGGGACCGGGAACGGCGTGGTAAAGAGGAAGTACGAGAACTGGAACGTTCATTGGTAATAAGGATAACGTTTGTAAGACATTCTACCTGATCATCACAACTGGGGAAATGTTCATCGAAAGTCGCCAGAGAGGAGTAAATCCTCCAGTCGGCCTTAGAATGCTGCCATTTGCGTGTGCACGTAGGTAGGGCAGTAATCAGCAAATGGATAGCACACGGGAAATGGTCGCTCGAGTATGTGTCAGAGAACGGACCACTGGAGACGATGGACAAGCTGGCAGTGCAGAAGATGAGGTCCAAAGGGGAATAGGTGTGCATTGAGTCTGAAAGGAACGTGTGTGCTCGTGTGTTAAGGCAGATGAGATCAAGTTGGTTTAGGTCAGCCAAGATGGCATCTCTGGGAAGTTTGCCCTGGTGACACCTAATGATGGAGGGATGTAAATGGTACAAAGGGAAAAGGTGTAGTGAGGAAGGAAAATGCAGACTGCAACAGCTTGAAGCCGGGTTGCTGGGAGATTGTTTGACTATGAACATCATCCCAGACGAGCAGCATTACTCCCCCATGAAATGGAATGTCGTCCTTGGAAAGAACGTCAAAGCAGACCAGTAAGAATTGCGGGAGCTCAAGCGGTCGTGAGGACCAATAGTGTTTTTTGGAGGCAGAGGAAAAAGCGGAAGCTGCAATTCCAAGATCGCACTCTTTGTTCTATCTAAGGCTGCGAACTTTCCATTGGAGGAGAGTCGTGACGAAAGGGGAGCAGCAAAAAAAAAAAAAAAAAAAAAATGAACAGATGTCACCTCGGCAGCTGCCGAGTCGCAGCCTTTGAAGACTCACTGCTACAGGGCGCAAAGGCTGAAGGATCCTGCTCCACGAGATCTACAGAGGCGTTGGCACGCTCCCTCTGCCGGTCTGCTGAGTCCAGAGCAGAAATACAGTTGGCAGTGTGCACCTGCGACACGGAGGTCGACCAGGCGAGGATATCACGTGCAGACACTGTGCAAGAGGATTCCAAAGCTGGCAAAGGAGAAGATCGTTTGCCTTTGTGTTGATTTCTTGGAGCCTTTCCGGTTGATAGAGGAAGACTCTTATGTTTGTTGGCTTGCAGGACGTAAAGGGTTTTCACAGTAGTATTCCTTCTGTCCTTCCTCGCCTGCCAGTTGTATAGCCCCATGAAGCGAAAGTGTTGTGGCTTGTTGGACAGTTGGAAGAGGCGGGGATGCTACTCTTACACTGGGCGATTTTACAACAATGGTGCTGAATTTGAGGTCGCATGTCTGCGCGGCCAGCCATGTCCGTGGAGCGAGATGTAGCAAGAACAGTACTGTAAGCGCCAGACGATAAAACACAGGGTTTCTGCCTAGCCAACAACTTGTGAGCAACCACGTAAGGCACTTTTTGCTTCACCCGGATTTCCTGGATAGCCCCCATTGACATACATGGACAATCTCTGGAGGAGGCTGCATGGTCGCCATTGCAATTGATACAGAGGGGAGGGGGTGGACAATCGCCCTCGTGGAGTCCCTACTACAGGTTACACATTTGGCCAGGTGTCGACAGGACATTCGAGCGTGGTTGGAATGCCAGCCGCAGTGGCCGTGCGGTTCTAGGCGCTGCAGTCCGGAACCGCGGGACAGCTATGGTCGCAGGTTCGAATCCTGCCTCGGACATGGATGTGTGTGATGTCCTTAGGTTAGTTAGGTTTAAGTAGTTCTAAGTTTTAGGGGACTGATGACCTCAGATGTTAAGTCCCATAGTGCTCAGAGCCATTTGAACCTTTTTTTTTTTTGTGGTTGGAACGATGACACTGGTATCAGCACGTAGGATTTGGAATGTACGGGTGGACTGTGATAACTTCATAGCCTGATTTTATTTCTGATGGCAGCACCACCCTATCAAATGTGAGAAAAAGAGTGCATGTGGGCACTAAGGACGCATCTACCTTTCTCATCACCTGATGGACTGCAATGACATCCTGATCAGATACGTTCATCTGGATTTCTGCCTTTGTCAGACCATCGAGCAGCCTAGTTTAAATAACATCACAGGAAGAATTCAGCGTTCGATGGACCTCGACCTGAAAAGGATAGCCGTGGAGGAGCCACGCTGCAAGGAGTTGTGCTTGAGAATCAAAAGTAGTCTACAAAACTAAAGTGTCATAGCTTAAACGAGAGCAAGATCTTACGGGGCCAGCAATCACACTTTTCTGCATAATAAACAGGTTTGCCATGGCACAGGACTGACCGCCTGACATCCCAGACATGTTCCTCTAGGCAGGGGAAAAAGAATACCAAGAGGATAGACAAGCAGCACGGAAGGGAAAAGATTCTGCAAAGGCTGGGGCCCCACAGTAGCCAAGCACAAGCCTGCCAAAGAGCGTCGAGCCCGTTGGGGAAGGGGAGGGGGAATTCTACCTTCTGCAATACTAACACCAGGAAAAATATCAAGGTGTTCAATTCGTAAGAGGTGAGTACTGTCATCTATGATTTATTAGAATGGCTTCTCAATTAACAAAAAATTGTTCAAATGGCTCTGAGCACTGTGACTTAACTTCTGAGGTCATCAGTCCCCTAGAACTTAGAACTTCTTAAACCTAACTAACCTAAGGACATCACACATACCCATGCCCGAGGCAGGATTCGAACCTGCGACCGTAGCGATCGCTCGGCTCCAGACTGTAGCGCCTAGAACCGCACGACCACTCCGGCCCGCGGAAGGAAGGTAGGGTGTGTCAAATTGCATTTGATGCTAGGGAGACAAAAGAAGAAAGAAAGGTTGTCTCAACTACACACAACATGCTGTACGTAAAAATGCCTGGTGCTCGAGATAAGCACTCAGTAGCGGATAAGGCATTTTCCATTTCTCACGCAGGTAACAGATAATTACGTGGTTTTCGGTTGTCTGAATTAAAATACAGCTGCTCTCTCTCAGTAGCTTCATTCTGTCATAAAAAAATCTGGGATGTTTATTGCCATCATGTGTTGTGTTAGGCAAGTAATAAGCCACTGTCGGTACTATGTCAGGTGAAGAACTTAAAATTTCCTCCTGTTGGACTTCCAAACTCTTGCAGCTGGTGAGGAATAATTAGTATAGTTTATATACTCTTACCATTATTTGCTGTGCTTTTGCCTTAGTAACCTGTAAAGCTGCCAAGTTCTTTCCCAATGGCCTGCTCTCAAGGCTTCGCCTGCTCTGCCTATTTTAGAGCAATATTTGTCAACCCAGCAGGGGAGAAGTATTCTGAAGTCTCTGGTACAAATGCCCGAGCAGTATGGTGGATTACACTAGTTACATGCGCCATCCAAACCTAGATGCTACTTCTATGTTAAAGCTTTATTTGGCTACAAATCTTCCAGTTCATTCTGCTGTTTAACTATGTCGGTTTCTTCCTTTTATGTTCCCTTCTGTCTGGAAAGTGTATCTAGAAAGTCAAATGACCGCGTAAATGAAGATCAGTGCCCAGTTCCCTCTACAACATGTGAAACAGCAGACAAACGAAAGGAAAGGTGAATGGCTCAATTCAAATACATGACTGAACCACTGGTTGGTTTAATGATTAAAGGGACCAGCTACGAGGTCATCAGTCCCTCCTAACTGTAAAAGGCAAGTCAACAGAAGTACACACCAAAGAATGACACAGTGCATGACATCCATGCCAAGGAAACCCCAAAGGTCTAAAGAAAGACAACAAAGCCTAGATAAAGGAACAAGGAAGAAGTAAATGGGGGCGAAAGGAAGAAAGGTAGGAGAGATGTCTCGGTCAAGGAACAGCCAGAGGCCCCGAAAGGCAGTAAGTCCGATGGACATACCTACTGCCACTTATCAGAGGCACCCCAACCTACAATACCCAGAAAAGACTAGCGACATGGGCAGGGCGAGAGAATCACAGTAAAGCATAGTATGAGCACCAACTCAAACAAAACACGTGATAAGGCAGACAAACAACCCAAGACAGCCGCTGGCCGTTTGAGGTAGAGGAGGCAACAGGGTGTCCTGCCAACCGCTCAATGAGCTGACAAGGCCGAGGCATCCTCTATTAGAGAGTGGTAAAAGCCCCCTTTACGAATAAACTGTAAATTCAGGTCATCCGCTGAGGCATCATTCGCCAACACCAGGAGATTGCAAGTCAGGAAGATTAGGAGTCGACTGCGGTGTGGCTAGGTTACGACAGTTAAGCAAAATGTTGACCACTGTCAAATGGGCACCACAATGACAGTACAGAAGATCGGTAGTGAGCCATGAAGCCCCACTCTTGTAAGATGGCAAGGATCTGGTGGTGCCATTTGGTATCACAAGCTTTATGCAGAGTGAAGAAAAGTGCAACAAGGTCTTGAGGCAGGGCAAATGGTGTTCGGATAGCCTCCAGGGTGACTGAATTATCTGTATTAGAGTGGCCTTGGCGAAAACGACCCTGGGACAAAGCCAGAAGGTCTCAGGATTCAATGGGCCAACACAGCCTTCGACTCAACATGTGTTGAAGTAACGTGCACAGGCCACTCGTTAAGCTGATTGGACGATAGCTGTCCACCTGATGAGACCATTTACTCAATTCAAAAACTGGAATAACGAAATTTTCTCACCACTGGGCGCGGAATTCCTCGTTGCTCCAGAGACAATTAAAAAGGGTAAGTATATGACATTGGCTAGCCACCGATAAATGTTGAAACATTTGGTAGTGCGCCCGATCTGGTCCAGGAGCCATGTCATAGCAGAGAGCAAGGGCGTTTTTGAATTTCCATTTACTAAACGGGGTATTGTAAAGCTCCAGGTGGCAGGGAGCTAAAGATAAAGTGAGTTGTTCTAGTTGGTGTTTGAGAAGACGGAACACTGAGGCCGGAGTGAAATGCCGAGCAAAATGCTCAGCTGGCAACTAGCGGGGTTGGGAGGGGGGGGGGGGGGGGGGGAGGAACCCATGCTGGAGACGCTAGGGGACAGAAAAACCTTAACAGCAGTAGCAGTAGTAGTAGTAGTAGTAGTAGTAGTAGTAGTAGTAAGAGTAGTTGTTCATGGTGATGGAGCTGGTGATTTTGGTGTGCACAGGCGTTCAAAGGTAAAGCTATTAGCGCCTTTACAAATATTCAACGAAATGAATATGGGTGAAAAAGCTAAAAACGTTGGCACAATCAATCACTCACTCACACACCTCACTGCTGCCTCACTAATGTTGATCCACACAATCACTCCATATCACATGTTGTCGGACAAAGGATATAGAAAAAGGTGCTACAGCTGGGATGAAAACAGAAGTAACGCTACAGAGGAGCTAAACAATGGCACCAATAGCACAGGGATATGTGACTGATTAATATACATTAAGATCATCATCCCAAAATGTTCAGAAACTAGTTTGACAGATCACAAAATCTTAAAACTTTAACCACATTAGTTTCAGTGTCACGTAAAATAAGATGGCAAATCTGCCGCTGCTTTCTGGTCCGAAAATAAAACACAGTCTAGTAATGTGGCATTGATGTGTACGGAACACTGTACAGGACTCCTTACTGTAGACATGATGCTGTTGATGGCTATGGCAAAGAGGGTAACACTTAAAAACACTGCCCTGAGGCACGCCATTCAACTGCTGAACAGACAGCATGTCACCAACACGAGAGCTAAAAAAAAGCGAGACAAGAAAGACCATAAGAAGATGGGAAGGTGGCCACGAAAGCCCCATTGACGAAGTTACACAAGAATACTGTGTCTCCAAGAAGTATCATACACCTTTCTAACGTATAAGAATATACCCAGACAGCGATGTTGACATACGAATCTTGCTGAATAGCCACCTTTAGTAGCGTCAGATCCTCAACAGTGCACCGAAATCTCGAGAGTCCACACTGAGAGCGGCTAAGGAGTTGCCTGGTCTCTAACAACCAGACTAGACGACAGTTAACCATTCATTCACTCCAGAGTCTTTCCTACACAGCTTTTTAAGGAGACACTCCAGCAACTACTGGGACATGAATTGTCCTTTTCCCGGTTTGAGGAGAGGTATCAAAATTGTGTCTCTCCATTACTTGGGAATGTGACCTGTCTCCCATATCAAATTAAAACATTCAAAAATTTCCTTTGACGCGGCTGTAAGTCGAAGCATGCAGTAGCCGATTTAGTCATGACCGCGTGTAGCATTATAAGTCTTAGAAAGTTCCAATTCCAGCTCCCACATCACGAAAGGATAATTGTAAACTCAGAATGTTGGATTTGAAGTCCAATTTAAAGGAAGATTGTACTCTCATAGGGGGCAGAAAGTCATTTTTTTTCTCATAAACATTTCTTCGAGTGTACTTTGCTAAATAAATTTTTTTAATGGCATTCTAGCCACTAAAGACTGGAAATATTAATTTACTTTAAGGGAAGCACACACTGCCAACTCCTTTTTGCCTTCTATCAACTACTTGAAATTCAAATGATTTATGAAGATATTCCATGTTCACTTTTGCCTTCCCTGTTCGTGTGCAACTTTCATTTGTTCCTAGTGTGTCTAATGTGTTTTCTATATATCTTTACATCGGATTTTATTTGGTCACAACATTCCTTTAATTGGAAGAGCATACAAGAAATACACTAGAGGGCCTGGAAGAACGTCAAAAGCAAATTTAGTTAATGATGATAATAGTGCAAATAACAGGTATTTGGTCAGTGAGAGTGCTGTAGGTTAGACTCAACGTGTGTTTCAACTTACTTAGTGACTGTGAGTGATATTTCTAGCAATGAAAATATTAGTACCAGTCCTTCCAGAAGCAAGCTGAACACTGATTAAGTGTAGGGTCTTTTGTCTACTAAACATAATAATAAAGAACAGACAAGTGTCGATGTTGTGAAAGATATTGAATTGTCGCCCTCGCCATATCTTCATTTGCAGCCTGTAAAGTATGTCTTGTTACTGACAGTTTTTTGTTATGAAGATACCACTGCAAAATACGGACTTGCTAATAAACTATTTTTGAAATGTAGGAACTGCAAAGCTCAGTATTTATTCTGTAGCAGTAGAAAGATTGACAGTGGGTATGAAACTAATATTTGGTTTGTGTATAGATTGCGTACTATGGCTACAGGTGAATTAGCTGGTAAGGCACTATGTGCAGTTATGAATCTCCCAAGTGGTCCGACGAGATTCCATAAGTATACAGATACATTATGTGAAGCTGCTAAGCATTGTGCCATTGCCTCTATGAAGGTTGCTGTCAAAGAGGCAATTGAAATTAATGATAATTCTACAGGTGTTGCTGTCGCTATTGATGGGCCGCGGCAGCATAGAAGGGATACATGTCTGAATGGTGTAGTAACTGTAACAAGCATGGATAATGGCAAAGCGCTAGATGTAGAGATACTGTGTAAGTACTGTCATAAGTGTGACTTTATAAAGGGCAAAGAAAAACTCAAACCTCATAAAGAAAGTTCTGAACATAGTGTAAATTTTGAAGGGTCCAATGGGAACATGGAAGCTGCAGGTACAGTAAACATTTTATCCAGGTCCGTTGACATGTTTGGAGTAAGGTATGTAAACTATTTAGAGGATGGAGACATTGAGAGCTTGAAGCATGTGGTGTCCAGAAAGGAATGGGAACCCGCCTTTGCAAGTTTAGGAAAGATATGAATGGCATAAAATCACCAGATCGAAAACCACTCTCTGGAAAAGGTAGGCTCACAGACAAGGAAATATAAAAGTTTGAGAACTATTATGGTATGGCAATTAGAGGAAACTGTGACAATGCGAGGAAAATGAAGCAGGATATCTGCGCAATTTATTTTCATGAACTATCAACTGACAAGAAGCCCTGTCATGCCTTGTGGACAAAAGGAGCAACCACATGGTGCACATATAACCGCGCTCTTGCTGCTGGTCAACGCTATAGTTATAGGCACTCGTTGACTGTTGAAGTGTGCAATGTAATAAAACCAGTTTTTAGAAGTCTGACTGATCAAACCTGTTGTGAAAGTGTTTGAATAAAAAAAAACACAGAATCCAAATGAATCATTTAGCAGCGTCATATGGTCTAGAATTCCTAGAACAGTGTATGTAGGTAAGGATAAATTTAATCAGGGTGTTAAATATAAGATGCATTTCTTTCACAGGGTGTATACAAAGAGAAGGAAAAAATCCCACATTTCCCAGGTGAAAATATACTTTTTACAAGTTAAGTGACAGTGTAGCTGTAAAACTTACCAAAATTTTAATGGCAAAGGTTTTATACACCAGCGTAAAACTTCCCACAGGGTGTATACGCATTCAAGGAAAAAAAATTCTCGGATTTCCCAGTTAAAAATACCCTTTCTCCGGGTTGAAAATAAACTTTTTCCGTGTTAAGTGACAGTATACTTTTCTTCGGAACTGTAAAACTTATCAATCCATTGAATCGTTACGGTTTTATACGCCGATGTAGACTTTACAAAACGAAAGGGGGAAAAACACGTTTTCGAAACATCTGTGATGCGCAGCAAGATGTAGGCTCCATATTTTCGTATGACGAAAATATAAATTCGAATTCCATGAAACACCGCATGTTACTTCCCGAAGTATTTAAATCGATATTGCAATGTGCAGCCAGTCATAGCTCATGTCACGTGATCTCGCCAGCCGATGACGGCGGATATTCAGAGCATAGGACACGTGTGCAGTCAGCCAATAGCAACATCATTGTTCAGTAGCGCGACCACACAAATGGGAAAAGTTAATGGTTTAAATTAATATACATGGTGTTGTTACAAGTAAAGCTTTCACATATAATATTGGAGGTCTGTAAGATAATTAAGCTGCAAGAAAATCCAAGTTTTCACATATAATATTGATCTTTTTTGCGCGTTTCACTTTAAGATACATGACGCAAATGTGCCAGTAAAATTTATGATAACGACATAAATGTCTGATCATCTGGGCTCGAAATTCTTCAAATAGTCGTCCACAAAGAGTTGATTTTTAAATGAGAGTCAAACGCTTTGTGATTTAGGAAAGTCAGCGTACATTCTCACACACATTTCATCTTGCGTAAAAGGAAATTGACTTTGAAAGCAACGCCCGGTTTGCCTCCGTTCTTTAGATCTGAGCCTGTTGCGCATGCGTGACGCTGGTAGCTTGGATGCGCCAGTAAAATTTTTCCGCGTATCACCTGGCCGCTTGCTGCTGTTACTTATACAGGTAACAGTCACATTTCTGTAGCCAGAAGCGGGAGAAGGTACTACATATACGCGACTTAACTGCACATGCGCATGAGCCCGCTCGCAACTCCTCAAACGAATCTATTGTAAACAGTTGTGACGTCACGCTCGTGGCAATTTGTTGTTCTGAACCATTGCACAGTCACCCGAAAGCCTTTGACACATTTTGCTGTTGGCAGACGCTTGTGTTTTGTTGTTTGTATATGACGCATTTTGTTTGCAACTTAAGTTTTATTTTCGTCTTTCTTCTCTCGTTCATGTTTTATTGCTGCAGTATTATTATGCAGAACCGGGACACAGTAATATCCTTTGTTAGAATATTCGTTCTTCCCAGTCAAAATTACAATGATCTAACTGAAAACTAAAACAATGAAAAATTTCCCGGATTGCTAAACAATTCCCCCGTTTTCTTCCGGTTTTCTCCCAGACGAAAAAATTCTCAGGTTTTTCCCGGATCTCCCAGTTTTCCCGGGTCGTATACACCCTGTCCCAGCACTTTACAAAATTAAATCCACAAAAACTAGCATTTTGGAAAGATCTTTCATGCACGGCTTCATGTAAACTGCATATTTTCATATTACGGAAGTACAAGTATGAATTCCCCAGATACAGCATATTAGATTCCAAAGGAAATCCAAATCGAGATGCACTTCTGTCAGCCAACAACAGCTCACGTCACATCATCTCGCCAACCAAGACAGGAGCTATTCAGAGTATAGGACACGTGTTGTACTTAGCTATTATAGGACACATTTTCGTTAGCTAATAGCAACATCACTTAAGTAGAGTGAACATACAAATATGAAAAGTTAATAGTTTAAATTAATATAAATACAGTATAGCTACAAGAAAAGCTAAGCTTTCTCGTAGAATATTGGTGTTTCTTTTGCGTGTGTTCCCCTTTATCGAGCACAAATGCGCCGGTAAAATTTTAAATAATGACATAAATCACTAGTTTTCTGAGCCCAAAATATTTCTACATTCTCACACGTAACATAATTCACTTTGCATAAAAGGAAATTTGCTTTTAAAGTGACGCTTCTAAAACCAAAATTCGCAATATTTTCCAGTGACCTGTTAGAAGTTTAAACACCTGTAATGTCACACTCATAAAAGTAGTTTGAAAGTATTGCACAGTCACAGTCCTAAATCCTGTGACATTTTGCTGCTTGCAGACACTTGTGTGCACTGTGTTTAGTTGTTATGAATGGTGCACTTTCTACATCTACATCTACATCCGTACTCCGCAAGCCACCTGACGGTGTGTGGCGGAGGGTACCCTGAGTACCTCTATCGGTTCTCCCTTCTATTCCAGTCTCGTATTGTACGTGGAAAGAAGGATTGTCGGTATGCTTCTGTGTGGGCTCTAATCTCTCTGATTTTATCCTCATGGTCTCTTCGCGAGATATACGTAGGAGGGAGCAATATACTGCTTGACTCTTCGGTGAAGGTATGTTCTCGAAACTTCAACAAAAGCCCGTACCGAGCTACTGAGCGTCTCTCCTGCAGAGTCTTCCACTGGAGTTTATCTATCATCTCCGTAACGCTTTCGCAATTACTAAATGATCCTGTAACGAAGCGCGCTGCTCTCCGTTGGATCTTCTCTCTCTCTTCTATCAACCCTACCTGGTGCGGATCCCACACTGCTGAGCAGTATTCAAGCATTGGGCGAACAAGCGTACTGTAACCTACTTCCTTTGTTGTCGGATTGCATTTCCTTAGGATTCTTCCAATGAATCTCAGTCTGGCATCTGCTTTACCGACGATCAACTTTCTTTCCCACTACAGTTTTATTTTGGTAACCTTCACTCGTTGATGTTTTATTGCGGCAGTATTATTTTGCAGTAGCTGTTAGAGTATCAGCTCTTACCACACAAAATTTTAAAAATTTGCTTGAAAATTAAAACAACGAAAAATTCCCAAAATTTTATAAAATTCCAAGGTTTTCTTCCAGACGGAAAAATTTCCGGGTTTATCCCGGTGCATATACAACCCATTTCTCTTAACGATGGAAATACAGGGAGAGTTAGGCTGCTTCAAAAGATAGGCATACAAGCTGGGAAAAATATGTTTATGGGATGTTCCGAGTTGGATGCTGTTAGTGTGAAGAAAGCAGATTATTAAGTGTCTATGAATGCTAGGAAGGAAACAATACACTCAGGAATGCCAGGAGGGGCAGGGAGGGCGATTAAAGGGAGCAAACTACTAGGTAATCAGTCTCTCTTTCTGAAACACACAGGCTTACGCGACTGTACACCAGAGATGGCCTACCACACAAAACCCAGAGGAAGAAAATCCCAAGGTCTACCAAAAGGTCAATAGCTGAGGATGGTCCAGTAGCAGCCGAGAAATGAGTAGGACTGTTGTATTTAGACATCATGAGATTGTCCAAGACTCAACACCTGGGGCAAGTATAGTTCGAGCCACATAATACATTATGGGCATTGAAATCATCCAGTAGGAGAAATGGGCAAGGGTGTTGTGCAATAAGGCCTGTGAGAGCCTCACAGTCTATTGCATACTGCAGAGGTAAATACAGAGTGCAGATAGTGATCTCACCCACATGGACAGCAACAGCTATTGCTTGTGGGTCAGTGGCCACGGAGAGAGCAGAGGAATAGTGTGTATGATCGACAAACACAGCAACCACTCCCTTGGCTCATTCCCTAGTCAGGCCATCCTTTTTGTGTAAGGTATAGCCCTGTTGTACAGGAGTTGCTTGGTTGGTTGGTTGGTTGGTTTGTTTAAGAGAGGGGGGAAAGGGACCAAACTGCTACGTCATCGGCCCCTTGTTCCGAATATAACAATGCCACAAGGGTGAGGATAAAACAAGCGAGACTCACAACACAAAACGGAGAGAAAGGAAAAACCACAAGAACGACAGAAGCACAACAAACACTTAAACGGACAAATGGGGAGAAGAAAACCGCTGAAGCACAAGAAACAGGTAGAAGATATTAAAACGACAAAACACATTACCATGTCTGGCTGACCATGAGAATAAAAAGAAGAAGCCAGACACTTTGCAACACATTAAAACCTCCACCTTTAAAGCACTAGGGTGGAGGACAAGAAGGATAAAGAATATGCAATAAAGCTTAAATCAAATGATAAAACCCTCCCTCACAAAAAAACGTAAAACTAAATCACCCTACGAGGTGTTGTCAGATAAAATTAGCAGCAACAAGTCCGGTAACCAAAGATTTCGTAGCATGACAGTCAAAGTGGGACAGCGCACCAGAATATGGGCCACTGTCAACGGGGTGCCGCATCGACACTGAGGCGGGTCTTCACGGGGCAGGAGACAGCCGTGGATCACCCAACCGTGGCCAATGCGGAGCCGGCAGAGAACCACACAGTCGCTGCGAGAGGCCCGCATGCAGCACTGCCATACATTTGTAGTCTCGTTAATGGCATGCAGTTTGTTGTGCATACTGAGATTCTGCCATTCAGTCTTCCAAAGCCGAAAAACCTGGCGGCATAAAAACGAACGCAGGTCAGCTATTGAAATGCCGATCTCCATAAGCCGTTCCGTTTAGCTTGTTTGGCCAGCCTGTCAGCAAGTTCATTGCCTGGGGTTCCGATGTGTCCAGCGCTCCACACAAACACCAACGAACAACCGGACCATTCCAGGGCATAGATGGACTCCTGGATGGTCGATACCAAAGGATGACAAGGGTAGCACGGGTCGATAGCTTGTAGGATGCTCAAGGAGTCCGTACACAGAAGAAACGACTCCCCAGGGCATGAATGGATGTGCTCATGAGCACGAGATATACCCACCACCCCTACAATGAAAACACTGCAGCCATCGGGCAAGGAATGCTGTTCAATACGTCCTCCATGGATGTTCGCGAAACTGACGCGACCATAAGCCATCGAGGCATCGGTGTAAACTACTTCATGCCCTCGGTACATGTCAAGAATCGAGGGACACACAGGGGGAGGGACGAGCACAGGAGTGTCAGTGGCTTTAAAATCTGTCTCCTATAAACCTAATCACATGAGGGTGTGCCTGTGACAGAAGTTTCTGTTACTCTACATGAGTCCTGAACCCATTTATCTTCCAATATAGTATAGGAGACCTGTATCATGGGATTGCACAATTCACCATATTTCTGCCATGATTGGTCACCCGTAACAGGTGGAGGTTCAGCCTTGGGGCAAGATGGCTGCCCCGTGGAGACTGCACATTCCTTCTGCTAGAAGCAGTAGACCCATCAAGCAATTTAATCGACATGGTCTGACCCTCTACTACCTCCTTTCGCCTGCAGTTGGAAGCTTCCCATTTGCTTTTCTGGGCTGGGAGGCCTTTGTAGGAGCTACCACAGCAGCGGTGGTGGCAGTGCTGGATTTTTTTACCACACTCTGCCCTTGGATGTAACAGGAGCTCTGCAATGGTTGCAACTGTGATTTTATCTGATGTTCTTAGGAGGGCTGTGGACTCTGAAACAACTGCAGCTTGACAAGTGCACTGACAAATTCAGGCACTAGCGCTGACAATAGCAGCCTGCATTTGTGTGAAGGGCCGAAACAAAACGTGTATTTAATGTGGAGGGCTGCATGCCCTTACAGATCTTCTTGCCCTCAGTATATGAGATGTGCTTTGTTGTTTTAGTTTCCTGTATCTTCCTTTCTTCAAGGAAGACATTGCAGTCCCTTCTCCAGATAGGGTGATCCCCAGAGCAATTTACACACTCTGGATGAGTGGAGCAACCAACTCCCGTGTGGGTGTCCTTATCACATTTACAACAAGGGGCTTCACACTTCCTAAAGTCGAGTGTCCAAAGTGCTGGCATTTATAACAGCACACTGGATTGGGGACGTGGGTCGTACAGTTAGGCGAAGCAAACCTGCCTTGATACGCTCCTGGAGTATCATGTGTTTGAAATTAAGGGTGGAGAAGTAAGATTTTAAAAGATCCCCATCCCCTATATATATTCCACGTAACGATCCCTTTTTGAGTTCCCTCAATTCCTCCTTGAGAATGTCGACCAGATTTCTACGTGACAACATGTTTGCTGTAGTTTGAGTTGTTGTGGAACTCCATTTCTATGGCATAGTCCCGTAGCTTTCTAGCTTTCTATAGGTTGGTCGCTAGCAGTTTCAACCAACAGTGTTGCATTACGCAACTCCTTCACTGATTTCAATGTATCTGTGATACAGACTCCATCCTTTTGAATATAAAAAGGCATAACCTTCTGAAAGCTGCCCTCCGTCCACTTCATAATTGAAACACATTCTGGCCAGCAACATGCATTTTGTTACTGGGTACTGATGAACACTGTATAATGTCTGAGTTAGGAGTCAGTCCGTTGTTGCTTTAGGGCGCAAAACAGCTTACGTCATAAGCGCCCATGTCATAATTTAAGATGGTCAATTACTTAATCAATTTAAAGTCGATAATACTCAGAGCCTTAACAACTAGAGAAAGATAGCTAAAAATGATCATTCTCCCTTTGAAGAGGTTGCTCGAATGGTAGAAAACTAAACTTCCTTCACCATATTACTATGACGAATAAAGGGTACAACGCAATATACAGCTCATGCTGTACCTGCTAAAATATCTGGTAATTCAGATGGCAGACAGACATTAAAGTGTAAAATATTGTAAAATTGGGCATCGGGTCAGAAAATGGCGCACTGTCAATGGTTTGTTGCAATAACACTAGAGTGGTGCAGGGAATCCATTTAAATGATGGTGACTGCAACGACAGTCTAGCTAAAAGTACCTTCTTGCGACGAGAGGTGTGAGAGGGAGTCATCCAACGCATTGGAAGGTGTTCAGTTATCCATAGTTTGTTCCTGCATAGAGAAGGCCAGTGTTCACGCCAGAGTGACAATGTGCCTACTTGCAGCAACACATAGATCTGAAGTGACAGAATAGCTAAAACGCCTACATGGTCTGATTGCAGCCATGGCAGCAGCGTCAGCAGCTCCATTTCTTGACACTCCTATGTTACCAGGGAACTCACAGGAACATCACTTGGGGTCAATCATCAGCGAGTGAGTGGAAGCATTCTTCGATTCGTTGTACTAACAAGAGAACGTTCCAATAAGGCATGTCGAAGCATACCCTGAAATTTTTTACACAGGAGAAGAGACCGAAAGAAATGCGCTGTCAAAATTTTATCTGTTAAGAGGCACTACCAGCATTTAAAAAAATAGCTGAAAATTGCTAAATTCGTAACGCGCCAGGCGGCGGTAGAAATGTACACCCCTACATCCCCACTGGAGCTGTATTAACTGCGCATGCTCAACACACACACACACACACACACACACACACACACACACACACACACACACACAGAGAGAGAGAGAGAGAGAGAGAGAGAGAGAGAGAGAGAGCCGAGGTCGGCGGTACATATGTAAACAGGAAACACGACACAAACCGATCGTAATTAGTCAAGGACGTTTCAGGTTACCGTTCGTTGATAGTTTCTCTGACACTGCAGTGCACAATTACTATTCTCTCGAATTAGTAACTCAAGTAACATTTACAAATTATCAGTTGCTTTCGTAAGGTATACCTTGCTAATACTACCTTTTTCTCTTCCAGTTTACAGTAATGTGGAATCCAATTAACGTTCTCAATTTAGCAATGATGCAATATGAAGAACGTGGTTTTCAGTCGAAATCACCTACTTCTCCTGAGGACGTTCATATGTGTCATTTGTTGGTGGATTTTCTTGAAATTCATTCGAAAGATATCTACGTTTGGTTTGAAATTGTGGATACCTTAGAAGAAATAGGAAATAACTGTGACGATCCCATGAATTGTGTTTCGGACGACCTAGGTTGTGCCAACAACAGTTCTGAAGAATATCTTCCAAGCCTAAAAAAAAATGTACTGCAAGAGCGTTCTGCGACAAAGCAAAGGCAGTGAAATAGTCGTTACACGACCGAGGGAAAGAACGCGTAAAGTTTCGTAAAATCGGAGCGTGAACTGTACAAATGCAAGAATGAATTACATGAAGTAAGAAATACGCTACAAACGCAAACCCGAAACCATCTGAATGAAAGACTTTTCGAAAGATTTAGAACTGCTCGGGAGAAGCTATGCAGTTACCGATGGAGATCTACGAGAGACTGGGCCCTCCGAATTGCATCTGACACGAACATTGCTAATTTCCAGGCTTCGTCGAGCTGGCTATGCAGGTTCGAGAAATCGTACAGAATAGGAAGTCGCAAAATTACCAAGTTTACGTCATGTAAACGTGTACAGCAGCTGCCGGTGATAGACAATGCTATAGAGAAATTCATAGCTGACTTAGAGACGAAACTTGCTGTTATCCCCGCGACTGCTATTCATAGCTCTTATCAGTCAGTTTTCGTTAAAGAACTGCGTGCACACCGCACTTTATCATTTCGGGGTGAAAAAAAGACGGAGTCGGTTGCACAATCAATGAATGCAATGATAACATTCTATACGATAATTCCAGTGATAAATATGAGTGGCTTACTGTTTCCGCAGCTGTATATCTGTCTTCAAGAACTGCAAAGCAAATCCGGACTAAAAATAAGAAATGGACTGCTTAGTTGCAAAGATTTTGTAATCTACCTATCGCAAACTGGAAAAAATGGGAAAGAATAAAAAAATGGCTCTGAGCACTATGGGACTCAACTGCTGTGGTCATCAGTCCCCTAGAACGTAGAACTGCTTAAACCTAACTAACCTAAGGACATCACACACATCCATGGGCAGGATTCGAACCTGCGACCGTAGCAGTCGCACGGTTCCGGAAAGAATAATTTTCAACATTTCGTTCGATACGTATTCCAACCAGCTGCAGAAACTAATTAATTGCTTTTGTTGGCTTCATGGTCTGGACATAACGACGCGTCTGTTTTTGTGGATGGCGGCGAAAAATCTGTAGGTTTAATGTGGCTTCCGCCTGGAACTACTAGTGCGATTCAACCTCTCGATAAAAATAAAAAATAAAAATAAAAAAAATTGACAGTGGAAAGCATTTTTCAGGAAATTATCAGACAATTTACGACACGTCTCTCTCATTTCATGTTTATCGGCGGAGCAGTATTCTTAAGCTTCTGTCATTTGTGCATTATCGGTTTTCTTCGCCACGCTTTACGAATTTCATCACGTATGTCTGGTACGCAGCGCAATATGCAGTATGGAAGACAACGGCCGGGACCGTTTCTGATTCCATCCCAGTTATGTGTCTAAACAAAACTAGTGGTTGCTGAGAAGTACCTGAGTGCACTAATTTCTCCTTTGTCCCGTGTGCCTGGTGCAACAAAAACGTTTGTTTTTGTCATTCAATAGACACTTCGCATTATTGTGACGACTACGTGGAATAAAGAAATAACCGTTTCACTAATAGCCAAATGTACAACATTCAAACATTATTATTATGAATGGCCTACAGGAGTCGTTATAAAATGTATTACTGTAAGACACATTTCATTTCGACAAATTACAAGTCCTCAATTATGGAGGTCGTCAGTGACATCAAACACTGCCATGATTTTATTTTCTCTGCTAGCCACTTTTATGAGAATTACGTGTGCAAGAACTGAACCGTCGATATGAAGTTATCCAAAAAATGTTTGTATAGTTTAAGCCAGGTTTTCACCGGAGCAAACATGCTAACAAGCACGAGCAAGAGAATATTCTTTCTGGTGTACCCGGTAGGCCTCTTGCAGGTCTGTCAACTGGACACCACTGCAGCTAGTTACGTGTCCCTATACAAATTCAAGAAGCTGCATTCTATATTCAATATACATCTATTTAAAACGTCGCTCCAGTACTCCCCATTCAGACATGTTAGAATTTTGACATATTCCCACTGTACAGATCTGTCTTCAAAAGAGTAGTTTGCAAACCATTCTCTTCTTAATGCGGCCTGCTTCGAATAATTATTGTTGCCAATGTTAATAATTATCACTTTTAATGTTAACAATTATTGGTGTTAATGAAATAGTGTCATCACCAACTAAAACTGTATCTTTTAGCATGCCAAGTATTGTCGATTGTAATGCACGCAATATATGTGATTTCAGTTCTGGCGACACTGCTTCATGCATTACAGTACCTTTATTCCTTACCGCATAATTAACTCTATTTAGAAGAAATGTGAACAGTTCTGGTGACATTTAAGATAATTAAAAGAACTTCTGGAATATTCCGCTATAAATTATTTCAGCAAGGATGCTGAGCAACCGAGCTGTCTTTTCTTCACCTAGTCACGACTCAAAACACGTTTCTTATTTTTTCTTATGCACCAATTCCATGCAACAAGCTTTAATTCCATCACGTCTCGGGGGACGTGCAGCTGCCAAAATTTCCATTTCAGACACGACTCAGGGACCCAAAAAACGACGATACTGCCGTGTCTACAGCCATACATGAAACCACTTGCGTGCAACTCATTCCACGCAACGAGTGGCGCAACTCAATGCGTCGTGTAAACTAGCCTTAAACGATTCTACCCACATACAAACGAATGGTAATGTATTTTCTCCAAATGCTCATTCGCACATGTTCGCTTCCATTTTCTCCACTGTAAACCAGGCTTTAGGTGCTTAAAATGGGTGCTTGTGAACTCCTGATAATTCCGCTACACAAATATGCGTGTGTGATCCGCCGAGTCGCGCGCTAGGCGGGCAGGGCTGTACAAACCGCTGTTATAAGCTGTTCTTCGTGCAGAAAAATGTGTAACCAACATTTCTTACAAAACACTTGCAGTGTCTCTTAGCAGATAAACTTTTGGCAGTGCATTTCTTTCGTTTTCTTCCCGGCCAAAAAATCCAGGGTAGGTTTCGACATGTCTTACTGACCCATTCCCTTGTAAAGAGTGGTATGTGGATAGAACAGAGAGGCTCTGGGGGCACTAAGTGAACTGGAACACTGGAGCATAACATACAATTAAGAAGCCTGTGTCATTGGATGTACTGGGAAGCCTGATACAGGGCAGAGAGTTCAGCAAAAAAAAAATTGAGCACTGTTCTAGAAGCCAGTATCTAAAGCATTTGCTGCCAATGACAAAGATACATCCGACACCATGATAAGCCTTACAGGATCAGTGCTGTCTCCAAGTTGCGTGCGAAGTTCGAGAACTTACAGCGACAGGTCGAACCAAGAGGAACATGAACCTCTGCATAAAGCCAATACAGTGAGGGGTCCTCATCTAATGGGAATGCGGCAGGCTCTTAAACTTTAAGCTTCCGAAGCCTGGGTTAGGAGGACTGTCTACAAGAGCCCTCTTGTTAGACTGTGTATTGGTACCTACCAGCGGCTCACCCATTCCTCTGGGAGGAAGAAGAGAAAATTTCGAGGGTTGCACCTCAGTCTCACAAGAAGCTTGGGAAACGTACACATAGAGCCCCAAATGCCTAAGTAAGCCATATACTACTGGGGTGTGACAGGTTTCCCAAAGGTTGCCCAATAATGGCTGTTCCATCTAAACAGCCACGCATCTCATCAGCACACAGAACACGACGAGACAAAGTCTTTTTATATGGGTTTTTACCATTCTCACAATCCCGGTGGTCAAGCCGAGTTCACAGTCACCTGTGACACACAACATTCCACTGTTAAACCGTAAGGACGTGACTGAAGCATGTCCAGAGCTTATGGTGACAGGAGACTGGTGGCACTTACAAGCCCCCAGCTCAGGAACCCCATGTTCACCAGGCCCATATCCCCAGGGAACGAATGCTAAGCCCCTGAGGGGTGGGGGAGGGGGGGGGAAGGAGAGTGGAAACAGGAGACAAGACCAAAAACGAATAGTGGAAAAACACTAAACGATAAAGAGGAGGGGGAGCGGGAGGAGCAGGGGGGGGGAGGAGGAGGAGGAGGAGGAGGAGGAGGAGGAGGAGCTAGGATGAGGAGTGGATACATCGACGGAATGCGGCCCGTGAGAGAGAAAAAAGGCAGGAATAGCTCATGGCCCCATGTGCATCACACACATACACACAAAAGAGGTGTGAGGCCCCCCTGGGGGCCCAGACGACATATGACTTCTAATACTATGAAATTCCCTATTACGCCACTATATAGCTGCAAATTTAATAGTAATGGGTGACTGGAATTCGAGTGTAGGAAAAGGGAGAGAAGGAAACATAGTAGGTGAATATGGATTGGGGCTAAGAAATGAAAGAGGAAGCCGCCTAGTAGAATTTTGCACAGAGCACAACTTAATCATAGCTAACACTTGGTTTAAGAATCATGAAAGAAGGTTGTATACGTGGAAGAACCCTGGAGATACTAAAAGGTATCAGATAGATTATATAATGGTAAGACAGAGATTTAGGAACCAGGTTTTAAGTTGTAAGACATTTCCAGGGGCAGATGTGGACTCTGACCACAATCTATTGGTTATGACCTGTAGATTAAAACTCAAAAAACTGCAAAAATGTGGAAAATTAAGGAGATGGGACCTGGATAAACTGAAAGAACCAGAGGTTGTACAGAGTTTCAGGGAGAGCATAAGGGAACAATTGACAGGAATAGGGGAAAAAAATACAGTAGAAGAAGAATGGGTAGCTCTGAGGCATGTAGTAGTGAAGGCAGCAGAGGATAAAGTAGGTACAAAGACGAGGGCTGCTAGAAATCCTTGGGTAACAGAAGAAATATTGAATTTAATTGATGAAAGGAGAAAATATAAAAATGCAGTAAATGAAGCAGGCAAAAAGGAATACAAACGTCTCAAAAATGAGATCGACAGGAAGTGCAAAATGGCTAAACAGGGATGGCTAGAGGACAAATGTAAGGATGTAGAAGCTTATCTCACTAGGGGTAAGATAGATACTGCCTACAGGAAAATTAAAGTGACCCTTGGAGATATGAGAACCACTTGTATGAACATCAATAGCTCAGATGGAAACCCAGTTCTAAGCAAAGAAGGGAAGGCAGAAAGGTGGAAGGAGTATATAGAAGGGTTATACAAGGGCGATGTACTTGAGGACAATATTATGGAAATGGAAGAGGATGTAGAGGAAGACGAAATGGGAGATACGATACTGCGTGAAAAGTTTGACAGAGCACTGAAAGACCTGAGTCGAAACAAGGCCCCCGGAGTAGACAACATTCCATTAGAACTACTGACGGCCTTGGAACAACCAGTCCTGACAAAACTCTATCAGCTGGTGAGCAAGATGTATGAGACAGGCGAAATACCCTCAGACTTCAAGAAGAATATAATAATTCCAATTCCAAAGAAAGCAGGTGCTGACAGATGTGAAAATTACCGAACTATCAGTTTAATAAGCCACGGCTGCAAAATACTAACGCGAATTCTTTACAGACGAATGGAAAAACTGGTAGATGCAGACCTCGGGGAAGATCAGTTTGGATTCCGTCGAAATGTTGGAACACGTGAGGCAATACTGACCTTACGACTTATCTTAGAAGAAAGATTAAGAAAAGGTAAACCTACGTTTCTAGCATTTGTAGACTTAGAGAAAGCTTTTGACAATGTTGACTGGAATACTCTTTTTCAAATTCTAAAGGTGGCAGGGGTAAAATACAGGGAGCGAAAGGCTATTTATAATTTGTACAGAAACCAGATGGCAGTCATAAGAGTCGAGGGGCATGAAAGGGAAGCAGTGGTTGGGAAAGGAGTGAGACAGGGTTGTAGCCTCTCCCCGATGTTATTCAATCTGTATATTGAGCAAGCAGTAAAGGAAACAAAAGAAAAATTTGGAGTAGGTATTAAAATTCATGGAGACGAAGTAAAAACTTTGAGGTTCGCCGATGACATTGTAATTCTGTCAGAGACAGCAAAGGACTTGGAAGAGCAGTTGAACGGAATGGACAGTGTCTTGAAAGGAGGATATAAGATGAACATTAACAAAATCAAAACGAGAATAATGGAATGTAGTCAAATTAAATGGGGTGATGCTGAGGGAATTAGATTAGGAAATGAGACACTTAAAATAGTAAAGGAGTTTTGCTATTTAGGAAGTAAAATAACTGATGATGGTCGAAGTAGAGAGGATATAAAATGTAGACTGGCAATGGCAAGGAAAGCGTTTCTGAAGAAGAGAAATTTGTTAACATCGAATATCGATTTATGTATCAGGAAGTCGTTTCTGAAAGTATTTGTTTGGAGTGTAGCCATGTATGGAAGTGAAACATGGACGATAACTAGTTTGGACAAGAAGAGAATAGAAGCTTTCGAAATGTGGTGCTACAGAAGAATACTGAAGATAAGGTGGATAGAACACGTAACTAATGAGGAGGTATTGAATAGGATTGGGGAGAAGAGAAGTTTGTGGCACAACTTGACCAGAAGAAGGGATCGGTTGGTAGGACATGTTTTGAGGCATCAAGGGATCACAAATTTAGCATTGGAGGGCAGCGTGGAGGGTAAAAACCGTAGAGGGAGACCGAGAGATGAGTACACTAAGCAGATTCAGAAGGATGTAGGTTGCAGTAGGTACTGGGAGATGAAGCAGCTTGCACAGGATAGAGTAGCATGGAGAGCTGCATCAAACCAGTCTCAGGACTGAAGACAACAACAACAACAACATAGCTGCAAGGGATGGAAGAAAACCAATGTGCACTCTGTGTGCATACCGAGGGCGGGGGGGGGGGGGGGGGTTATTCCAAATGTGGACCTTCCGGATGCCATGAAGGGTACAGGGGGCACCCATCTGCAGGTGGTCGCTCATGTCGGCACCAATGATGTGTGTCGCTATGGATCGGAGGAAATCCTCTCTGGCTTCCGGCGGCTATCTGATTTGGTGAAGACTGCCAGTCTCGCTAGCGGGATGAAAGCAGAGCTCACCATCTGCAGCATTGTCGACAGGACTGACTGCGGAGCTTTGGTACAGAGCCGAGTGGAGGGTCTGAATCAGAGGCTGAGACGGTTCTGCGACCATGTGGGCTGCAGATTCCTCGACTTGCACTATAGGGTGGTGGGGCTTCAGGTTCCGCTGGATAGGTCAGGAGTCCACTACACACAGCAGGTGGCTACACGGGTAGCAGGGTTTGTGTGGCGTGGACTGGACGGTTTTTTAGGTTAGATGGCCTAGGGCAAGTACAGAGAGGGCAACAGCCTCAAAGGGTGTGGGGCAAAGTCAGGACATGCGTAGACCAAGCAGCAATCGTTATTGTAATTGTAAACTGTAGAAGCTGCGTTGGTAAAGTACCGGAACATCAAGTGCTGATAGAAAGCACCGAAGCTGAAATCGTTGTAGGTATGGAAAGCTGGCTGAAACCAGAGATAAATTCTGGCAAAATTTTTACAAAGGCACAGACGGTGTTTAGAAAGGATAGATTGCATGCAACCAGTTGTAGCGTGTTTGTCGCTGTTAGTAGTAGTTTATCCTGTAGAAAAATAGAAGTGGATAGTTCCTGTGAATTATTATGGGTGGAGGTTATACTCAACATCCGAGCAAGGTTAATAATTGGCTCCTTTTACCGACCTCCCGACTCAGCAGCATTACTGGCAGAACAACTGAGAGAAAATTTGGAATACATTTCACATAAATTTTGTCAGCATTTTATAGTCTTAGGTGGAGATTTCAATTTACCAGATATAGACTGGGACACTCCGATGTTTAGGACAAATCGTGGTAGGGACAGAGCATCGAGTGACATTATACTGAGTGCACTATCCGAAAATTACCTCGATCAATTAAACAGAGAACCGATTCGTGGAGATAACATCTTGGACCTACTGATAACAAACAGACCCGAACTTTTCGACTCTGTAAGTGCAGAACAGGGAATCAGTGATCATAAGACCGTTGCAGCATCCCTGAATATGGAAGTTAAAAGGAATACAAAAAAAGGGAGGAAGGCTTATCTGTTTAGCAAGAGTAATAGAAGGCAGATTTCAGACTAACTAACAGATCAATACGAAAATTTCTGTTCCGACACTGACAATGTTGAGTGTTTATGGAAAAAGTTTAAGGCAATTGTAAAATGCGTTTTAGACAGGTACGTGCCGAGTAAAACTGTGAGGGACGGGAAAAACCCACCATGGTTCAACAACAAAGTTAGGAAACTACTGCGGAAGCAGAGAGAGCTTCACTCCAAGTTTAAACGCAGCCAAAACCTCTCAGACAAACAGAAACTAAACGACGTCAACGGTAGCGTAAGGAGGGCTATGCGTGAAGCGTTCAGTGAATTCGAAAGTAAAATTCTATGTACCGACTTGACAGAAAATCTTAGGAAGTTCTGGTCTTACGTTAAATCAGTAAGTGGATCGAAACAGCATATTCAGACACTCTGGAATGATAATGGCACTGCAACAGGGGATGACACGCGTAAAGCTGAAATACTAAACACCTTTTTGCCAAAGCTGTTTCACAGAGAAAGACCGCACTGAAGTTCCTTCTCTAAATCATCGCACGAACGAAAAAATGAATGTCGTCGAAATGAGTGTCCAAGGAATAGAAAAGCAACTGAAATCACTCAACAGAGGAAAGTCCACTGGACCTGACGGGATGCCAATTCGATTCTACACAGAGTACGCGAAAGAACTTGCCCCCCTTCTAACAGCCATGTACCGCAAGTCTCTAGAGGAACGAAAGGTTCCAAATGACTGGAAGGGAGCACAGGTGGTTCCAGTTGACAAGAGGGTTCGTCGAGCGCATGCACAAAACTATAGGCCCATATCTCTGACATCGATCTGCTGTAGAATTTTAGTACATGTTTTTTGCTTGCGTATCATGTTATTTCTGGAAACCCAAAATCTACTCTGTAGGAATCAACATGGATTCCGGAAACAGCTATCGTTTGAGACCCAACTCGCTTTATTTGTTCATGAGACCCAGAAAATATTAGATAGAGACTCCCAGGTGATGCCATTTTCCTTGACTTCCGGAAGGCGTTCGATACAGTTCCGCACTGTCGCCTGATAAAGTAAGAGCCTACGGAATATCAGACCAGTTGTGTGGCTGGATTGAAGAGTTTTTAGCAAACAGAACACAGCATGTTGTTCTCAATGGAGAGACGTCTACAGACAAAGTAACCTCTCGCGTGCCACAGGGTGGTGGTATGGGACCATTGCTTTATATTGCAATATATATGAATGACCTAGTAGTGTGGGAAGTTCCATGCGGCTTTTCGCGGATGATGCTGTAGTATACAGAGAAGTTGCAGCATTAGAAAATTGCAGCGAAGTATTGCTAATACATAGAAAGTAGGATCCTTTATTGTATGATTATATGATAGCGGAACAAACACTGGTAGCAGTTACTTCTGTTAAATATCTGGGAGTATGCGTGAGGAACGATTTGAAGGGGAATGATCATATAAAATTAATTGTTGGTAAGGCGTGTGCCAGGTTGAGATTCATTGGGAGATTGCTTAGAAAATGTAGTCCATCAACAAAGGAGGTGGCTTACAAAACACTCGTTCGACCTATACTTGAGTATTGCTCATCAGTGTGGGATCCGTACCAGGTCGGGTTGACGGAGGAGATAGAGAAGATCCAAACAAGAGCAACGCGTTTCGTCACAGGGTTATTTGGTAACCGTGATAGCGTTACGGAGATGTTTAGCAAACTCAAGTGGCAGACTCTGCAAGAGAGGCGCTCGGCATCGCGGTGTAGCTTGCTGTCCAGGTTTCCAGAGGGTGTGTTTCTGGATGAGGTATCGAATATATTGCTTCCCCCTACTTATATCTCCCGTGGAGATCACGAATGTAAAATTAGAGAGACTCGAGCGCGCACGGAGGCTTTCCTGCAGTCGTTCTTCCCGCAAACCATACGCGACTGGAACAGGAAAGGGAGGTAATGACAGCGGAACGTAAAGTGCCTTCCGCCACACACCTCTGGGTGGCTTGCGGACTGTAGATGTAAAGGCATGGGTTACTTGAATTCCAAAGCATATTATGCATATTAAGATCTTCAACAAGTAGCAACGATCAGAAGAATTACTTAATATGATCTACAAGATCATTTTTATCAAATATGCACTGCAGTGTGAAATACACTGTCCAAAGTAATATTCAACACATGGGAGGCAACAGTTACTGCGTGCAAACTGACGGTTAGGGGGACACGGAAAGTGTGGCATGTATTTGCTATGGTTAACACCACCTTGTCTCGAGTCTTGTCGCCACTGGGCGATCTTTGCCCACAGAAAGGTAGTAGGCTCCAAGCACATGGGCATGGCAAGTATTAAATTGTGTGTCACCAAGAGACAGAACATATCTGCTCTGCCCCCCCCCCCCCCCCTGTGCTAGGAATCTGAGCTGCTCCATGTGAGTTTTGAATCCATTCACATCACACCGAATTCTGGAAGACACCTATGAATGAGTGTTTTCTTTCCCACTTGCTCCTAACTGGGGAAAGGCGGCAGACGATAGAAAAAAATATGAACAGCCATACTTTTTGGTTCTTCCATGGGGACATAGATATCCAAAACATGGCCTTCACCTTTGGTGATCTTACGGCTGTAATACAATTTTCTTTGGCTTTGACCAGCTATCGACTCAGATTCCCTTTGGAGGCGGTATAGTTTGCGTGAACAGGAATGCTTTTTTTTATTACTAAGATTAAACATTCTGGTTTGGAAGTTGTGCCCACTTTGGAGCAATTAATTGTTTGCAGGTGCTGTAGCAAGTACCGGGTGATCAAAGTGTCAGTATACATTTGAAAGCTTAATAAACTACGGAATAATGTAGATAGAGAGGCAAAAATTGACACACATGCTTGGAATGACATGGGGTTTTATTGGAACCACCCCATATTGCTAGACGCGTGAAAGATCTCTTGCGCGCGTCGTTTGGTGATTATCGTTTGCTCAGCCGCCACTTTAGTCATGCTTGGCCTCCCAGGTCCCCAGACCTCAGTCCGTGCGATTATTGGCTTTGGGGTTACCTGAAGTCGCAAGTGTATCGTGAACAACCGACATCTCGAGGGATGCTGAAAGACAACATCCGATGCCAATGCCTCACCCTAACTTCGGACATGCTTTACAGTGCTCTTCACAACATTATTCCTCGACTACAGCTATTGTTGAGGAATGATGGTGGACATATTGAGCATTTCCTGTAAAGACCATCATCTTTGCTTTGTCTTACTTTGTTATGCTAATTATTACTATTCTGATCAGACGAAGCGCCATCTGTCGGACATTTTTTGAACTTATGTATTTTTTTTTTATTGTAATAGAACCCCATGTCATTCCAAGCATGGGTGTCAATTTGTACCTCTCTACCTACATTATTCCGCGATTTATTCAGTTTTCAAATTTATACTGAGTTTTTGATCTCCCGGTACATGTACTTGTGTCAATCTACATCTACATTAACATTCTAAAAATCACTGTACAGTGCATGGCAGAGAGTGCCACCTCCCACTACTCGTCACCACCTTTCCTGTTCCACTCCCAAACAGATTGAGGGAAAAACAAGTGTCTACAAACCTCTATATTAGTCCCAATTTCTAGCACCTTATCTTCGTGAGCCTTATGCGAAATATACGTAGGCAGTAGTAGAATCGTTCAGCATTTACGTCAAATGCCAATTCTCCAAATGTAAACAACAGAACATTTCATAAGAGAATCATCTTCACTCCAAGGATTCCCACTTGAGTCCACGAATCATTTCTATGATGCTTGCATGCTGACAACCTACAGGTAACAAACTAGCAGGCTGCCTCATAATTGCTTTCATGTCTTCCATTAATCTCAACTGGTGGGGCTCCCAAACATTCAAACATTACTTAATAATGGGTCAAACTAGTGATCTATACACAGTCTCCTGTATACATGAGCTACACCTTACCAAAATTATCCCTGTAAAACGAAGTCTAGCATTTGCCTTCCCTGCTATCAAGCTGACATGCTCATTCCAGTTCTTATCACTCAGCAGTGTTATGCCTTTATATTAAATCTATTTGACTGTGTCAATCAGCACCCTTACTAACTCTATATTTGAATGTTACAGGATTGTTTTCCTACTCATCCGTATTGAATTTCATTTCTCTATATTTAGAGCAAGCTGCTGTTCATCACACCGACTACAAATTGTATGTCATCTTGTATATTCCTGCAGTCACTCAATTACAACACTTCCCTTCCACTACAGTGTAAACAGCAAATAGCTGTAAATTGCTGCTCACCCTATTGGTTGGTTGGTTGGTTTAAAACAGGGGGAGGAAGGGACCAAACAGCGAGATCATCAGTCCCTTGTTCCCGGTAAAATGATTACACAAGGGAAAGAAGAAAAGAAAGGAAACGTATAGCACAACAACAGGAGAAAGGACGAAGCAGAAGAACGACAGAAGGACAACCAAAACTGTTGTTGTTGTTTTCAGTCCCGAGACTGGTTTGATTCAGCTCTCCATGCTGCTCTATCCTGTGCAAGCTTCTTCATCACCCAGTACCTACTGCAACCTACATCCTTCTGAATCTGTTTAGTGTATTCATCTCTTGGTCTCCCTCTACGATTTTTACCCTCCACGCTGCCCTCCAATGCAAATTGGTGATCCCTTGATGCCTCAGAACATGTCCTACCAACCGATCCCTTCTTCTAGTCAAGTTGTGCCACAAACTCCTCTTCTCCCCAATTCTGTTCAGTATCTCCTCATTAGTTACGTGATCTACCAATCTAATCTTCAGCACTCTTCTGTAGCACCATATTTCGAAAGCTTCTATTCTCTTCTTGTCCAAACTATTTATCGTCCATGTTTCACTTCCATACATGGCTACACTCCATACAAATACTTTCAGAAACGACTTCCTGATAAATCTATACGCAATGTTAACAAATTTCTCTTCTTCAAAAAAGCTTTCCTTGCCATTGCCAGTCTACATTTTATATCCTCTCTATTTCGACCATTATCAGTTATTTTGCTCCCCAAATAGCAAAACTCCTTTACTACTTTAAGTGTCTCATTTCCTAAACTAATTCCCTCAGCATCATCCGATTTAATTCGACTACATTCCATTATCCTCGTTTTGCTTCAACAACACTACTGTAGACAAAACAGGAAAAGAAAACCTCAGAGAGAAGCAAGAAACAGGCAGACGGGGGTAAAAATAAGAGAGCAGATGACCACGAGAATAAGAAGGAAAAGCCAATCACCCTGCAGCACATTAAAACATCCACTCTAAAAGCATTCGAGCCCAAGTACATGCGCCAAAACGTATACAGAATGATACAAAACACGGTCACGTATAAAACTTAAAACTAAATTAGCCGATGACGTGTTGTCAGCTAAAATTAGTGGCAATAAGTCCGTTAACTGAAGAGTCCGTCGCAGGGCAACCAAAGAAGGACAGCTCAGCCAGATATGGGCCACTGCCAGCCGGGCACCGCACAGACACTGAGGTGGGTCATCAGGGCACAGGAGGTATCCGTGTTTTACCCAACCGTGGCCAATGCGGAGCCGGCAGAGAACCACACACTCCATGAGAGAGGCGCGCACGGAGGTCTTCCACACTGTCGTAGTTTCCTTAATGGCACACAGCTTCTTGTGTGTACTGAGGTTATGCCGTTTCATCTTCCAAGGCTGCAAAACCTTGCAGCATAATACTGAACTCAGGTCAGCTTCAGAGAAGCCAATCTCCACAAGCGGTTTCCACGTAGCCTGTCGGCAAGTTCACTGCCTGGGATTCCGACATGACCGGCGGTCCAGACAAACACCACTGAATGACTGAACCACTCCAGGGCATAGATGGACTCCTTTATGGTCGCTACCGAAGGATGACGAGGGTAGCACTGGTCGATAGGTTGTAGGCTGCTCAAGGAGTTAGTACACAGAGCATGAACGGATACAGCCACCAGCTCGGCCATAAAAACACTGCAGCCATCAGGCAAGGAATGTGGTTCAATACGTCCTCCATGGACATAGGCGAAACAAACGTGAGCATCCGCCATCGAGCTGACAGTGTAAAGCACTTCATGGCCTCAGTACATGTCAAGAATCTAGAGGAAATGGTAACGGAGAGCCAAGGGGGTTAACTGAGTCCTTAGGGCCATTTGGAAGGTGCAGGCAAAGTGGCAGCCTAGGTGTACAACATGGAGGTGAACATGGTGGTGGTGTTAGTGTTTAACGTCCCGTCGACAACGAGGTCATTAGAGACGGAGCGTAAGCTCGGGTTAGGGAAGGATTGGGAAGGAAATCGGCCGTGCCCTTTCAAAGGAACCATCCCGGAGGTGAACATGAACCGACCTCAAGTATAGGTGGTAAAGACAAGGTATCCAGTTAAGGAAGAAGGGATTGGACATGAACTGCAATTGGAAGCCCTGACCTGGGCCACCGATGCGGGAGATTAACCACTGTGTGTGGGAAAAGGAGATGGTGATTCGGATGCACAGGAGAACTACGAATGTGTGCAACGTAACTGACCAGCAGCTGTGCATGCCTAACCTGCAATGGAGGGACTCCAGCTTCACAAGGACGCTGGTCACCAGACTCTTTCTAGAAGCTCCTGTCGCTAGGTGAAAGCCACAGTGGTGCATTGGGTCGAGTAAACGCAACGCTGAGGGTACCGCCAAACCATAAACCACACTCCCACAGTCAAAGTGGGATTGAACAAGAGCTCTGTAGAGCTGCGGCAGCATAGAGCAATCTGTACCCAGCTGCTGTTGCTCAGGCAGTGGAGGGCACTGAGGTGCTGCCAGCACTTCCACTTAAGCTGAAGGAGGTGACGAAGCAAAGTCAATAGGGTGTCGAAAACCAGTCCTAAGAATCGATATGTCTCCACTACGGTGAGTCGTCGTCATTAAGGTAAATTTCTGGTTCCGGATGAACAGTATGACGCCGACAGAAGTGCATAACACACGACTTTGCGGCCAAAAACTGGAAACCGTGGGCTAGAGCCCAAGACTGCGCCTTGTGTATGGCTCCCTGTAGGCGCCGCTCAGCAACACCAGTACTGATGGAGCAGTACGAAATGCGGAAGTCGTCTGCATACAGAGAAGGTAAGACGGAGGGCCCTACAGCTCTGCTAGACCATTAATGGCCACTAAAAATAGAGATACACTCAATACAGAGCCCTGTGGGACACCATTCTCCTAGCTATGGGGGGAATTATGGGAAACACCAACTTGGGCACGGAAAGTACGAAGAGAGAGGAAATTTCGGATAAAAATCGGAAGCGGACCTTGGAGACCCCACTCAAATAATGTGGCACGGATATGTCGCCGCCAGATGGTTTTATACGCTTTTTGTAAGTCAAAAAAGATGGCAACCAGGTGTTAGCGTCTGGAAAAGGCTGTTCGGATCGCAGACTCTAGGGACACAAGATTAGCAGTAGTTAGAGTGACCCTGGCGGAAGCCGCCCTCACATGGAACCGGTAGGCCTTGTGACTCCAGGACCCAAACCAACCGCCGACGCACCATACGTTCCAGCAGCTTACAAAGAACGTTGGTGCGCCGATAGCTATCCACATCAAGCGGGTTTTTACCGGGTCTGAGCACCAAAATGATGGTGCTCTCCCGCCATTGTGATGGAAAGACGCCATCGCACTAGATCCGGTTGAAGAGGAGGAGGAAATGTCGCTTGCAGTCAGATGAGAGACGTTTAATCATCTGACTGTCGATCCGACCTGGCTCAGGATATGTGTCGGGGCAATGTGGAAAGGCACTGAGGAGCTTCCACTCTGTAAATGGGGTGTTATAGGATTCACTGTGGCGTGTAGTAAACGAGAAGACTTTCTCTTCCAGCCACCGTATGAGAGTGCAAAAGGCTGGGGGACAATTCTCCGACACAGAGGCTCCAGCAAAGTGGTCGGCAATCGCGTTGGCGTCGGTAGGTAACACGCCATTTATGGTAACACCAGGAACACCTGTTGGGGTCTGGTACCCGAAAACACGTTTGATCTTTGCCCAGACTTGGGAAGGTGACGTATGGCACCCAATGGTCGAGGCGTACCTGTTCCAACACTCCTGTTTCCGTTGTTTGATATACTAGCGAACGCGGGCACGGAGCCGTTTAAAGGCAATGAGGTGCTCCAGAGGAGGGTGCTGCTTATGCCGCTCCCTAATTCCTTCAGCGGCTTCCAACGACCACCAAGGGACTGCCTTTCGCCGGGGGCACCATAAAGAGCGAGGGATCGCCTTTCTCCCACAGAAACGATTGTTGTAATCACCTGCTCAACCATCACATCGATGTTACCGTGTGTGGGAGAGTCAATGGTGACAGCAGAGTTGAAAGCTTCCCAGTAGACCTTGTTTAAAGCCCATCTGGGCAGGCGTCCGTGGGCCTGACGCCGGGGCAGTACCAGGAAGATGGGGAAGTTGTCACTACCACACAGATCATGTGCTCTCCCGTGGATAGATGATAAATCAATGGTCGAATAGCTACCATGAGCCACACTGAAATGTGTGGCGGCCCCAGAATTTAAGAGCCAGAGGTCGAACTGAGACAGTAAAGTTTCGACATCTCTGCCTCAGCCAGTAAGCACGAAGCCACCCCATAAGGGGTTATGCGCGTTAAAATCTCCCAAAAATAAGAAAGGTTTAGAGAGTTGATCAGTGATGATAATGAGTTGGGTTGAGGGGGCACTCGACATCACAGTCATCAGCGCCCCGACGAAAAGTCACCATGAAATCTCATGGTTGGGGAAAAAAAGCTGTCCCAACATGCACAGCAGTTTATAACTTACTAGAGTCTGCCGCCCTTCCCCACCAGTTTAGAGGTGAGGCCTGATCGTTCACAAAATTTCACCACTCTGTTAACACTGGTATCGATATCTGCAAGGACGGAGGGCAGATCTCCAGCGAAACCAAGGGCTGCCCTAATATCAGTATACAGGACACACGCAGCCACAATATGCTGAACTGAAAGCGGCACACCACATACTTCACAGAAAGGTGGATCCTCTCCCCGCCCGCCCTCCTCCTCCACCCCCCCCCCCCCTCCCCCGCCGGACGAAGCCTTGTGTGAAAGCACTATGACCGCTGCGCAGTCTGGTAAGCAAAATCTCCTTCCAGTGGCGAGACTGACACGCCAAGCTTTTGTGGTCGCTTTGAGCGACCGCAGTTTGTTGTCCAACACCTGCAACCATTCAGTCTCCCAGTGATGCATGATGCATCTGTCAGAAAATGAGAATGACATGCAACAGGATAGGACATTGATGGACAGCACCATCCCAACATGCTTCCTTGGCAGCTTTGTCAGCCATGTCGTTACCCTGTATCTCAACGTGGCCACGTGCCCAGCAAAAGATCACCACCTTGCCACGGCACTGGAGCAGCTGTAAGGGGTCATGGATGAGCTGAATCAGCGGGTCTGCCTGATACATTTGGTGAAGTGCTTGCAGTGCACCAAGAGAGTCGGAACAGACAAGAAAACTCGTATGGCGATGCCTGTGAACCCTCTACAGTGGAATCAGAATGTCATGTAACTCCACATCATAATTTGTAAAGTGTTCTGGAAAATGCACTTTAAAAACCCTATGAGGGAAAACCACAGAACAACCGAGAGCATTCTCCTCATGGAATCCATCTGTATAAATAACGATAAAACTATGGTACATACTTAAAATAGGCGAAAACAAAGTTGTAAAAACCATATCTGGAGTACAACTTTTCGTTTACTGTGTCAAGCTTAAAATCACTTTGGACCCTCCATCGGGTAAAACTGAAGTGATATCAGGTGTTCCCCAGGGAAGCGTCCTGGGACCTCTGCTGTTCCTGATCTGTATAAATGACCTGGGTGACAATCTGAGCAGTTCTCTTAGACTGATCGCAGATGATGCTGTAATTTACCGTCTAGTAGGGTCATCCGAAGACCAGTATCAGTTGCAAAGTGATTTAGGAAAGATTGCTGTATGGTGTGTCAGGTGGCAGTTGACGCTAAATAACGATCAGTGTGAGATGATCCACATGAGTTCCAAAAGAAATCCGTTGGAATTCGATTACTCGATAAATAGTACAATTCTCAAGGCTGTCAATTCAACTAAGTACCTGGGTGTAAAAATTACAAACCACTTCAGTTGGAAGGACCACATAGATAATATTGTCGGGAAGGCGAGCCAAAGGTTGCGTTTCATTGACAGGACACTTAGAAGATGCAACAAGTCCACTAAAGAGACAGCTTACACTACACTCGTTCGTCCTCTGTTAGAATATTGCTGCGCAGTGTGGGATCCTTACCAGGTGGGATTGACGGAGGACATCGAAAGGGTGCAAAAAAGGGCAGCTCGTTTTGTATTATCACGTTATAGGGGAGAGAGTGTGGCAGATATGATACACGAGTTGGGATGGAAGTCATTAAAGCATAGACGTTTTTCGTCGCGGCGAGACCTTTTTACGAAATTTCAGTCACCAACTTTCTCTTCCGAATGCGAAAATATTTTGTTGAGCCCAACCTACATAGGTAGGAATGATCATCAAAATAAAATAAGAGAAATCAGAGCTCGAACAGAAAGGTTTAGGTGTTCGTTTTTTCCCGCTCGCTGTTCGGGAGTGGAATGGTAGAGAGATAGTATGATTGTGGTTCGATGAACCCTCTGCCAAGCACTTAAATGTGAATTGCAGAGTAGTCATGTAGATGTAGATGTAGTAGAAGACACCAAGGCGGCAGTGTGTTCCATCCCGGGGTGTGTGTTTTCATGCCCAAGAGATCCAGATTCTTGAGACAGTCGATAGCATGTATACCAAATGGCTGGGTCGTTTGGGACCTATTCCTGAACAGTCGTTCGAAGGTGGGTTGGATCACTGAACTAAATACCAATGACTGAGGTGATGCTGGGATTTTCAGCGCCTGTCGAGCCAAATGGATACGTCGCCAAATCCAGAGTGGTGGTTCAGCAGCCTCTGCACACAGACTGGTCTGAAAGGCTCCAGTTGATATCCGAATACCCTCATGGTGGACAGCATCTAACATCCGAAGGTAGGAACAATGGGCCGATCCGTAGACCACGCTGCCATATAGACTTGTTATCGAACAACTGCCCTATAAAAATGCAGGAGCCGGGACCCGTCAGCTCGACATGTTTTTCCGCCAAGGCATTTCAAAATGTTGAACAACCACAAGCCCTTTGCTCATAGGTCTTTCAGGTGTGGGAGCTGTGTTAACTTCGAGTCAAATAATAAACCCAAAAAGCGCACAGTGTTTCGAAAACGTAAAATACGGTCCCCTACTGTAAGCTCTGGTTGGTTCAAACTCCGACGAGCACGAGTAAAATTGACACACACAGTTTTCTCTGGTGAGAACCGAAAGCAGTTGTTTGGGCCAAGGTTTCCAGCCTCCTAATGGTGAGCTGTAGCTGCCTTGTCGTCACCGTAAGATCAGAGGACGAGTAGAAGATTGTAAAGTCATCCACAAAGAGCATTTGACAGGGCTCCTGACTGCAAAGGAACTGCCATTGATAGCAATGGCAAACAATGTGACACTTGAGGACACTGCCCTGGGGCACACGATTCTCCTGAACAAAGCAATCAAACATGGCATCGCCAATGCGATAACGAAAACGCCGGTTCTCGAGAAAGGATTGCATCAGAAGTGACAGGCTTCCACGTAGTTGCCATTCATGAAGTTGGCAAAGGACGTTGTACCTCCAAGCAATGTCATATGATTTTTCGAGCTCAAAAAACACACAAACTAAATGGTTTCGGCGTAAGACGGACTCCTGTATCGCAGTCTCATGTAGAATTAAGTTGTCAAGAGTGCTCCCGGAACCGCACTGCAAGCGGCTCAGGTTGCCTCAGGATTCAAGCAGCCAGACAAGGCGGCAGTTGACCATGCGTTCAAGAGTCTTACCCATACAACTGGTAAGGGCAACACTCCGATAACTGTTAGGGGCGCTATGGCCCTTGCCTGGTTTCCAGAATGTAATTAATATTGCCTTCTTCCAAGCCGTGGGGTACTGTCCATCAAACCAGATCTGATTGAAACAAGAGAGGAGCTGACCTTTCGCTTCAGAGCACCAATGACAAAGCACGGTATAGTGGATCTCATCAGGCCCTTGAGCAGTGTCTCTGGCAGCAGATAAAGCTTATTCCAGTTCCCACATGGAGAATGGAAGGTTGTAAACTTCCACATTACGCGAGAAGAAATTGAGCTTCCTCATCTCTGCAGTCCGGCAGAATACCTGAACAGCAGGAGCTTGTCTGGATGACTTAGTAACAGTAAAGAAGTGTTCGGCTAAAACGTGAGCCACGCCTTCTGGGGTGTCCACCAAGACCCCATTACTTAAATATGCCATCAAAGAATGTGTACCGCCCTTGCCTGAAATCCGTCTTATTGATTCTCAAACTTGCGCAGTGGAAGTGAGCCCATTAATGGAAGTTGTGAATTCCCTCCAGCAAGCCCTCTTCCATTCTTTGATCACTCTCCTTGGATGTGTTCTCGCAGACCTGAAGGCATGCAGATTGTCTGTAAATGGACACTGTTTCAAGTTCCTCAGAGCTGTCCGTCTGGCCCTGATTGACAGTCATCACTCCACCAAGGAACAGGACGTCGTTTGCGGTGGTTACTAGACCTGGGGATGGACGCTGCGACAGCCTGTTGGATCTCATGCGTGATATGGGCCACCGCCTCCTGTGCACAATCCTTTCCGTCAAAAGTAGCCTGTCGACTGTACTGCAACCAATTTGCCCTTTGTATCAGCCACCTGCATGGTCTCCTGCTGGCCACCATCCTAGGTGGCAGACAGGTCAACACTGGGAAGTGGTCCTAGAATATAAATCTGGAGCCACGTCCAGAAGGTAAATATTCTCAGAATGGATGAGCCGCTTGATCATATGAACCCTGGAGCAAGTAGTAGCACATCACATTGTGGGCCTTGAAGTCCCCTACAAGGAGGAATGGGCGTGGGAGTGCCTGGAAGAGGTCTGCCAGTGCATCTGCATCCAAAGCGTCATCGGGAGGGGGGGGGGGGGGCGCCAAGTACAAAGAACGCAATGTGATAGTAAAGAGTGCGAGAACTTTCACAGCAATTGCTTGCATGGTCGTGGTAAGAGGGACAGGAGAGGAGTGGCATCTGTCATCAAGGAAAATAGCCACTCTCATCTTCAGCCCTGTCTCCTGTAGTATCGTCCTTCCTGTATATGTGGTAGCACCGTAATGCAGGTGTGTCTGTGGCTTTAAGATGCGTCTCTTGTAAGCAGGTGCAAAAAGTTTTATCCTGGACCAGCAGCTGCAATTATTCCAAATGTGACCGCTATCCATTCAAATTCCACTGCAACACAGAAGTCCCTGTGGAAGCCATGTTTATCAATGGCTGTTATTTTCTTTCTCCCTCAGAGACGGTGATTTACCGGGGAGCTCAGGAGCGACGTTAGCCAGTTCCGTGCTATCTGGTTCCTCCGATTGGAAGTCCACATACTTATAAGCATAGTCGCCATCAGAAAGTGAGAGAGCTCGTCGATACGAAGGTTTACCTATCGCTTTCTGGGACTTAGAACTACTTTTAGAAGGACGTTTTTCTTTACTGACAGGACGAGGCGGCTGCCTGGGTTGCAGGGATGGCTTAGTGGGCTTCTGACGTTGCCGTTGGGGAGTGGTATGTGGCTTAGGAGGTTGGTCTACTGCTGACGGCTTCCGAACGACATAAGTTGCAAGTGAAGCGCTCTCTCCCCCCCCCCCCCCCCCCCCCCCCCCCTTAGGTACATTGACAAGTGCATGTGCTCGTACTGGAATCTGTGGTCTTAGTTTGTGTGGAGGCATCACACTTAGCTGTTGGTGTCTTAAGGGCTGATGCAAAAGAAGTAGCAAAAACTGGTGGTTGCATGGCTTTGTAAGCCTTTTTAGCTTCACCGTAGGGTATGCGTCCCTTTACTTTCAACTCTTGAATTTTCTTTTCCTCGTAAGCCCCACACTTTCTGCTCCACAATGGGTGATCCCCAGAGCAGTTTACACATTTCGAAGGAACTGTACAAGAATTCCGTGACTTGTTAGCGGATCCTCCACAATTGCCACATGTAGCCTTCTCATTACATACCATAGTGGTATGGCCAAATCTTTGGCATTTATAGCATCACATGGGGTTAGGAACAAACGAGCGAACCTTACGGTGGATATAGTCTGCAACGATATGTTACGGTGATTCGGGAGTACTAAACATTAGAATAAATGTTGCCGATTTTCCCAATTTGCCATTGACTCTTCTCATACAATTCTGCACCTCCGTGATGCCCACATTCCTCCACTCTTCACGTAACTCCGTGGGGTCCACCTCCATTATATTGGAGCAGGTAACCACGTCCTTACTATAGTTAATGGTGTTATGCAGTTCAGCCTCGTCTGGGTAGTCACCTAAGGCATTACATCCCAGAAGCTTAGATATTTGGTTGGAATTAGCAGTTTCCACTAAAAGCGTTCCATTACGAAGTCCTTTGACACTTTCCAGAGAACCAGCAGTACCTTCCAATTCCTTGAGAATATAGAAAGGGGTATATTCTCGAAGCTTCTCCATTTTACTAGATTACAATGAAATGTTATGGCACACTAATGCCCTGTTACTATAACTCTGAGGCTTCCTTTCGGGAGGACTGACCAACTGAGCTGTCTTTGAGGAGTGGGTTTATGTGCAGCCTGAGGGCACACCTGTCCCGTTAGGAGTAGGAGTTTCACGAGACAGTTCCATAACGATCCCACGAGACGCTAGGGAAACAACTGTCAACCCAGGCAGAGCCCTGCATGCCTGAGCAAGCCTGACTAGGGGGCAGTAGGTGCCCCAGAGGTTGCCTGCTAAAGATTGTTTTACCTCAACAGCCATTCACCACCTCAGCACATAGCACACCTTGAGGTTGAGGGTTTTTTTTTTTATATATAGAAGTGTGTACCTTCCTCGCGGTCCAGACATTGAAGCCAAGACCCTCGTTCTCCAAAACATACAACATTCCACCGCTGTACTGCATAGTGGTTGTTGAAGTATGACCAGAGGTTACAGTGACTGAGGACTGGTGGCACCTACCAGTCCCCAGCTCACGAATCCCGGGGTCACCAAGCCCGTATTCAGCAAATGAACTCTCAGCCTCTAAGGGGGTGACACTGGAAGTACAGCAGGAAGACGATATGGCCAAACTTCTAGCACTTAAAGCACCGCATCAGGGGATGGATATATGACATGACATCACAGCAGTAGACCATCACCTTGACCTTCTCGGACAATGTTATCACCCATGGAGGCCAAGATGGAGGCACCGGTGGCAACCTGATTATCCCTCGGAACCCAATGTATGTGCCGGATGAAATGAACACATCGCCGCTTTAAATTGGCACGCAGATCGTCAGACAGCAAAAGAAGGTCCCTGAGGAATATAACACCCTGGACCATATTTAAGCTCTTATGGGGCGTGATGATAACAGGAACATCCCCCAACTTGTCACAAGTGAGTAATGCCTGTGACTGGGCAGAGGATGCTCTTTTTATCAAGACTGACCTAGAGCACATTTTGAACAAGCCCTCCACCTCCCCAAACTTGTCCTCCAAATGCCCCACAAAAAACTGAGGCTTCATGGACATGAAAGATTACCCATCAACTCTCGTACATACGAGGTACCGGGGCAAATAAGCTTCACTGCTACCCTTGGCCTGGCGTTCCTCCCATGGTGTGGCCAGGGAGAGAAATGATTTGGGGTTATATTTCTTAGCATTGAAGTTAGACTTTGCCTGCTTAGAGACTGCTGGCAGTGGACCACCAGCAAGAGATGTACTACACTAGACGGGGTGTCATCCACCCTGATGCCACCCACTCCGACCAGAGGCCCACCCCATGCGCACCACCCAGCATCAGCAAGGGCCACCTAGCAGGATGGCCATTGCTGGGAGTCCCGTTGCACCACGGAGATGGGCATCTACTCCATGACATATGTGTGGAGTTAACGATTCAGGCATCAGCAGAGCGATCCCTGTGTCAGGGGGCTACAGCCAACAGGGTACATGGTGACTCCACCACAACAGACTGGCTACCGTGCAGGGCATGAGGTGCAAAGCATTCCATGGTCCTCATCAGTGCAGGAAACGACACTGCATAGTGGGTGGAGAAAAATGCACCCAGGAGGGTATCCCCACTCAAGAGATGGAGGATGAGCAGGACTGCAATGCCATGATGAGAAAGTGAGCTAAAGATGTCAATGCACGATGGACACAATGCACCATGTTAGGCACCCTTCCCCAATTGGCTGGGTCTTCGGGAAAATTTTGAAAAATCGAGTTCAAACCCCACAGGGGACCACCACAAAGGCCGAAAAGTGAGAGACTCCTTTTAGTCCCCTCTTACGACAAGCAGAAATACCTCGGGTCTATTCTAACCCCCAGGCCAGCAGGGGGGGGGGGGGGGGGGGGGGTGCTCAGACTGTTTATGTATATAAATAATAAGAGCACTCTTACCGCACTTCCCTGGGGCATTCCTAATGATACCCTTGTGCCTGATTAACACCCACATCTAGGCCAACATACTGCATTTCATTCCTTAATGAGTCTTCAAACCCCTTGCAAAGGTGGGAACCTAAACTGTACATTCGGACCTTCAACAATAGTCTGCAGTGGAGCACTGAGAAACACTTTCTGGAAATCTTACAATATGGACTTTGCCTGATGCCATCCATCCATGGTTTGTAGGGTATCATGTGAGAAAAGGGCAAGCAAAGTTTCACATGAGTGATGTTTCCCAAATCCATGCTGGTTTGTGGACACAAACTTTTCTGTCTCTATGAAATTTATTATAGTCAAACTCAGAATGTTTTCAAGAATTCTGCAGCAAATCGATGTTGATGATATTGGTCAGTAACTATTTGGATTCATACTTTTACCTTCCTGATATACAGGAGTCACTACTGCTTTTTTTTTAAGGCACTTGAGACTTTGCACTGGGTGAGAGATTCATTATTAATGCAAGATAAGTAAAGGGCCAATGCTGTAGAACCGAATTTAGATGCCATCTGGAGCTGCAACTTCTTTGTTTTCAACTTTTTCAGTTGCTTCTTTATGCCAGGAATGCCTATTGCTACCACATCCTCTATGCAGGAGTCTGTGCAACAGTCAAATGATGGTATGTTTGTATGATCCTCCTGCATGAATGATTTCTTAAATGTGAAATTTAAAACTTCATGTTCCCTTCAGCTGTCTTCTATTGCCATTCCAGACAATCTGACCAGTGTCTCTATAGAAGCCTTTGACCCACTCAGTGATTTTACGAATGATCAGAATTTTCTCAGGTTCTTGGCATGGCAAGATCTTTCGCTATGATGGCAGTAGTTGTATGCTTCACACATTGATCTCCTTAGGGATGCAAGAATTTCTACTAACTTCTGCTTGTAGAAATTTGTGCAATATTTTTTGAAAGAAGTTTGCAATAATTTCTTCTTCCTCGGCATTTTTCGTATTACATTATTAAATTACAGAGGGTCCTTTCCATCATTAGTTCACTTACTTGGCACTTACTGTAAATCACATTCTGGACTTGTAAGTTCAAGCTGTCTGTCATATTGGAGCTAAATGATGTCCATTCATTGTCGTAGGTGGATGCTAACAACTACTTATCTGCTTTTTCTAGCATGAATACTTTCCTAGCCTTCTTGATGAATTTACTAACTTTAGTAACCATTGTCGCTAAGATGAAATTATCATCACTATTTCCTGTCTCTATACTGACACTGCTGATAGGGTTATGCCAGTTTATAGCAGCAAGGTCTAACATTTCCACTGTGTGTAGGTTGCCGAACCAGCTGTCCTAGTCAGTTTTCAGACAAAATGCTAAGAACCACTTAACAAGACTGTCTGTCCATATCACCTACAGTGAGTCCACAGACGTCCCAGGTGATACTAGGTAGATTATAGTTGTCTCCAACTAACACTGTATGAGCTGTATATTTCTGAACTACTGAGTGTAGACTTTCCTTAAATGAATATAGAACTATTGTGAGGAAATCAGATAGCTGGTAAATACACTTGCTAATTAAATTGAGTTCACCTAGGCCTGCCACTAGCAGCCAGATAACTTCACAGTCAGACTCTATAGACAACATTTTTATCAACAGCAATGAAAATTCCCCCCCTCCTACGGCAACTAATCTGTCTTTTCGATATATGTTCCATGCCTCACTGAACATTTCAAAGCTTCCTACTTTGGGTTTCAGCCAGCTCTTGATTATGAGAATAATTTGCATGCGACACCTTTTCTAGAGGGTAGTAACTTCAGGAACTTCGTTACAAATACTTCAACAATTAAGTGTAAAAATTTTGACAGTCAAACTGCCTCCACTTTGTATGTGATCGATTTCGCTCTCTGCAAATCAGTTGGTGAATGAGGACCTCAAACTACCACCTAGCCTAAGAAAGCTCCATGTGCAGCCCACAAGTATTGCGCAACATGGGTAGCTGCTTCCTTTGTGTAGTGCACCCCTGACCTATCATATGGAGTTCTACAACCCTCCACTCCATAACAAAGGTCCAAATATCTGCAGCCATCACCATCACAGAACTGACGGAACCTCTAGTTGAGCCCTTCCACTCGGCTCCACACCAAATGACCCCGATTGACTCTGGGTGTGATGCTGCAAATTGCAAGCTCCACTTGCATCCTGCACATGAGGCCAGCAGTCTTCACCACTTCTGCCAGCCACCTTAGGACCTGAGGTTGCTCTCACAACCCAAGCAACAGCACCACTGGCGCCAACATGAGCAACAACTTGCAGACTACTGCACCCTGCACCCTTGACAGCTTGAGGCAGGCTCCTCTCCAATTTTCTGATGAGGCCCCCTGGCAGCCCTACCGAGTGCACATTGGTATTCTTTCTGGCCCTGGGCACTACTTCCCTAAGGATTTCTGCAACACGCCTAACATTGGAGCTCCCAATAAATAGTAAAATGAAAAGAGGACTTCAACAGAATAATATGAAGGTACGGAGGATGACATTGCATTCATTTATATGCTTGAGAATATTATGCCTCAGGTTTTAACATAAATCTGTGATTGACATTTCAGAAAGTTCAGTGGTATGTGCCAGCCACCGGCTAATCTCAGTTATTCCTCTAGCATCACATGCTGATTGAGTTGCCAGTTTTGTACCTATGTGCAGAGTGCGTGCTGTCACACACGGTTCACAGCATGCTATCAACACAGCCATTATTTTATTTGAGCTATAGTACTGTTGGTTTCACAGCCTGCTATATAAACCGTACAATTAGGTCACATCTGCAATGGCAAAACGACATCTCGAGACCATACTGAAACCAGGTCAGATTAAAGGATGACATCGAAGCAATTCAGGCGTGGGCTGCTAGGTTTGTTACTGGTAGGTTCAGACAACATGTGTTATGGAGATGCTTTGTCAACTAATATGGGATTCCCTGGAAGAAAGGTGACATTCTTTTTGAGGAAAACTATTGACAAAATTTACAGAACTGGCATTTGAAGCTGACAGCGGAACGATTCTCTTGTCTCCAACACATATTGCATGTAACAGCCATGAAGGTGTGAGAAATTAGGACTCATATGTAGGCATATAGAAAGTCATTTTTCCCTTCTTGTATTTGCAAGTGGAACAGGAATGGAAATGACTAGTAGTGGTACGAGGTACGCTCCGCCACACGCCATAAGGTGGACTGCAAACTATCAGTGTAGATATAGATGCAGGAAACTATAAGGGTTGCCATTTACTCCCACTTACTCCCTCATCTTCCTCTGTTACTACTGAGGACAGCCATCCAGTAACTACTTTTCATCCTAAACAAAAAAAAAATAAAAAAAATAAAAAAATCAATGTTTCACATTGTGAGAGCTACTTTACAGTATGAATTTACTGTATTGCTTTTTCCTCCACGTTCACCAAGTAATCTCAGTACCAGATTGAAGGACTTTCAGAATAATTAATGCACAGGTTCAAAATATTTTGTGCCCTAGACTACTTTGCAACAATTTTCACATTTTCTGACCTTTCTATGTCCACATGGGGTGATAAAAATGGCATCATTTAAAACTCACTGAAAATCCTGGATCTAGATAGTGCCCTGTAAAAAGGTTATAAAGATGAACAACAACAAAAGTAAAACAAGGTTGATGGGATGGATATGAATGAAATCAAGTGATGCTGAGAATATTAGAATAAGAAATATACACTAAAAATATTAGATGTGTTTTGCTATTTAGGGAGCAAAAAACTGACAATGCAACACACTACGTGAGCAAAAGTATCCCAACACCTGGCTGAAAATCATTTACAAGTTCGTGGCACCCTCCATCACTAATGCTGGAGTTCAATATGGTGTTGGCCCACCCTTAGCCTTGATTACAGCTTCCACTCTCGCAGGCGCACATTCAATCAGGTGCTGGAAGGTGTCTTGGGGAATAGCAGCCCATTCTTCATGGATTGCTGCACTGAGGAGAGGTATCAGTGTTGGTCGGTGACACCTGGCACGAAATTGGCGTTCCAGAACATCCCACAGGTGTTTTATAGGATTCAGTTAGAACTCTGTGCAGGCCGGTCTGTTACAGGGATGTTATCGTCGTGTAACCACTCCGCCACACGGCGTGCATTATGAACAGGTGCTTGATCGTGTTGAAAGATGCAATCATCATCCCCGAATTGCTCTTCAACAGTGGGATACAAGAAGGTGCTTAAAACATCAATGTAGGCCTGTGCTGTGATAGTACCACAAAACAACAAGGGGTGAAAGCCCCCTCCAGGAAAAACACAACCACACCATAACACCACCACCTCCGAATTTTACTGTTGGCACTACACGTGCTGGCAGATGACGTTCATGAGGCTTTCGCCATACCCACACCCTGCCATCGGATCAACACATTGTGTACCATGATTCATCACTCCACACAACATTTTGCCACTGTTCAGCTGTCCAATGTTTACACTCCTTACACCAAGGCAAGGCGTCATTTGGAATTTGCCAGTATGATGTGTGGCTTATGCGAAGCTGCTCGACCATGAAATCCAATTTTTCCCACCTCCCACCTAACTGTCATAGTACTTGCAGTGGATCCTTATGCAGCTTGGAATTCCTGTGTGATGGTCTGGACAAGATATCTGCTTATTACACATTACAACCCTCTTCAACTGTTGGCGGTCTTTATCAGTCAACAGACAAGGTCAGCTTGTACACTTTTGTGCTGTATGTGTCAAAAATGGTTCAAATGGCTCTGAGCACTATGGGACTCAACTGCTGTGGTCATTAGTCCCCTAGAACTTAGAACTACTTAAACCTAACTAACCTAAGGACATCACACACATCCATGCCCGAGGCAGGATTCGAACCTGCGACCGTAGCAGTCGCACGGTTCCGGACTGCGCGCCTAGAACCGCGAGACCACCGCGGCCGGCTGTATGTGTCCCTTCACATTTCCACTTCACTATCACATTGGAAACAGTGGTCCTAGGGATGTTTAGGAGTGTGGAAATCTCACGTACAGACGTATGACATAAGTGACATCCAATCACATGACCACGTTCGAAGTCCATGAGTTCTGCGGAGTGACCCATTCTACTCTCTCGAGGTATCTAATGACTACTGAGGTCACTGATATGGAGCACCTGGCAGTAGGTGGCAGCACAATGCACCTAATACGAAAAACTTACATTTTGGGGGTGTCTGGATACTTTTGATCACATAGTGCAAGTAGAGATGATACAAAATTCAGAATGGCAATAACAAGGAAAGCGTTTTTGGAAAAATAGAAATGTCAGCATGTAATGTAAATGTGTGTTTGTAAGTGGAGAACAGCCTTAGTAGGACTAAGAGTAGGAAATGTGCAGCACACTTCAATCCATGTTAGGAAGCCTAGGAATATGCAAAGTGTTAGTACGAAGGAAGCGCTGTTGCTATGTAGTAGCCATGGGCAAAGTGTAGGCTCTCAGTTACAAGAAAGCTTAGGAGCAGCATACTAAGTGACCAGCATTTTAAAACCAGGTGCAGGGTCAAGGGATGTGATGGGGGACATTGGGTCTTTATGTAAGGATGTTCCTAAAGAGGACCATGTAGTGAAAGTGGGCGCACAGGAAACCGTTTAGGCAGAGATGAGGCATATGACAAGTGGTGGCCTGGACAAGATAGCTTCACTGACTCATCATACCAAAGTCAGCTGCTCCAGCATTATGATCATCCACACCTTACTGAAGCTATTAGGTGGATTAATGTGGGGTTAGAGACAGCACTGATGGCAGCCAACTTTGCACATGTTGCTATGGTGCCGGTCAGGACTATCAGTATATCAGGTTTAGCTACGCATGGTTTGCACCTAAACAGGACTGGAAAGGGAAGATTGATACAGTTGATTCATGAAAGTAGAGGGGGTGGAACTCGGGCCACACATTGCCAAATACCTGTTGTCATGTGTAGGAGAAATATATCTTTTTTTAGGATAAATCCAGACAGGTTTTCCTGCCTGGAGAGAATGCCCAGCAGCTTAAAAAATTCTGAAACAATCACTCACAAGACAGATCCTAGTAAACCACATGACACACACACTTTATGTCAAAGAAAAGAAAACCATTGGAAAAACTAACATGGGACATTTCACATACTTAACAGTGCCTCACCAAAACATGCCATCAATTAAAAAATAAAATACAACAATCTGAAGCTGAGTTCTAATCTTTGAATTGCACAGTAGTTTGTGTCACTGAGCAATGGTATAGAGACACGAAGTCCAACACGTAGTGTAATCGTTGTATGAAAGGACAGACTTATTGTAGGACTACTTCAAAGGGCAGAAGATTATGGATTTATATCACAAAAAGGACACAGTTAGAGCAAGACATTACCTCAATACAGCTGGTGAAGACAAACTCTGAAATATCACCTTTTGAATTAACAGTGCTTGAAATCAGCATGATATTAATCATTTTGTGCATGTATCACCTTTTCTAGATAAAGTATGCAGTACAAAAGTCAGCATAATTCTGTGTGGAGGCACACGAACACAAATGAAACTACTAACAGCCTCATAAATACCCTTCACAGCTTCATCATGTCACTGTTAGTCACTAGAGCAACAAGATTTACTACAATGACTGCATCAGTGATGGACCATGCGGCGACGTATATACGGATAGGGGAAAGTGTGATGTAGCTATAAAATATCTTGGTCTATCAAACTGTTTCAGCCAAACAACAGTAAAAATCAGGCATTGAACTAATATCTAAACTGCACTCCTATAAAAGACTTATTTAAAATCAAAGTACAAATTTTTCACAAGAAGTAGCAAACCAAAACTGGGAGGAAGTGTATAGAGAAACTAACGTAAATGTGAAAGTGTCCAAGTTCTCGACATTATTTACATTAAACTTTAAGAAGAGATTTCTAAAAGAACCCACATCATTATCAATGCCTCACAAAACAAATGGATAAAAGTATGTACTAAGAAGTCCTCCCAAGCCTCAGTTCCATTAAAAAAGTCATAATGAGTCAGATTCTTAAATTTCTATCATAGGTACAGACATACTTATAGAAAGGTGCTGACTGAAGCAAAAGTCATTAAACGACACATAGAACTATGTGATTGTGAATTAATACTGAAAAATAGTTCTCTTTTAATTGTTACTATATATAGAACCACAGGGAAATTTTGAAGTGTTTATGAGGAATCTGGATTCCTTACTGTGCTGACTGTCACACAATAGCAAGCAGTTAATAGCCCGTGGTAACTTCAATGTAGATTTTCTGAAGTATTCTGATAGGAAAAAGGATCTGGAACCATTATTTGGATCCTAAAACTTGATCTCAGTAATTAATTTTCCCACATTGGTGGATAAAGACAGTAGTACTCTAACCGATCATGTTTTCTTTGGTGAAGCTCAAAGCTAGGAAATAACTGTTTACCCAGTAACAAGTGTTCTCTCTTATTGTGATGCAGAGAGTGTTAGGATAAATAACATAGTGCCTTACAGTTTGGATACTACACACTGGAAATCAGTTGGAATAGTTAATGATTCCAGGATGAATATTTTTGCGAGGAGTTTACAGGAGATGACCTGGGACAAAATTCATAATGAACCAAATGTTAACATAAAATTTATCTACGCCATGATAAATTCATATCATTATTTGAAAACAGATTTTCACATAAACTAATTAAAAAGGACACAAACGGCCACATAAAAAATCATAGATCGCTAGAAAATCAGACTACTCCATCTTTCGGCTAATTGTACAGCAACTTCTTGATATGTTAAACAAAGAATAGGTAGTCTCTGTTGCAAAACGGTTTTTCATTTATTTAATTTGTGATGTGTTTCACTCGCACAGGGGCACCATTATGACTACTGACTTACTATCAATATAAACACTGACCAGGTGGGAGCAGCGGAACCTGATGAGTAATGACTGCTACACAGACAAATGTATGATGCGTGTAGTACCAGTGAGCATGCTGTCCATGTGTAGAATGGGGAAAGCATGCAATCTATCCGAGTTTGACCGAGGGCAGATTGTGATGGCCCAGAGGCTTGGCACGAGCATTTCAGAAACTGCACAATTTCCCAGGTGTGAAGAGTACCATGGCAAGTGTCTTCAACACATGGTGCAACAAAGGTGAAATAACATACAGAAGTTGTGGGGACACCTTTCACTACAGGTGTTGGGACGTTGTAGGCAAGCAGACTGGTAAAACAGGACAAGTAGCAGTCAGGTGGAACTAACAGTATACCAAACACTCAAAACAACGGCACACTGCGGCGATGACCCATGTATGTGCCAACGTTAACATCAGTAACTACGACTGAAATGGGCATGTGACCATCAGCACTGGACGTTGGCACAGTTGCAGAGCATTGCATGGTCTGATGAATCTCGATACCTCCTCCATCATGCCGAGGGGAGGATGCAAATCCGTCGTCTTCTGGGGGAACAGCTCCTTGACACCTGCCCTGCAAGACGGGGACAAGCTGGCCGTGGCTCCATTATGCTTTAGGGAACATTCACATGGGCACCCATTGATCCAGTGGAGCTCGTGCAAGGCATCATGACACCCTGGTTGAAAACGACATACTCCCCTTCATGACAATGTTTCCCTAATGGTAGCGGCATTTTTCGATAATGCACCATGTCATAGCGCCAGGAGTGTGATGGCATGGTTCAAAGAATACAGTGATTTCCATTTGATATTCTGGCCTCCAGATTGCCAGATCTGCATCCAATGGAACACATCTGAGATGCGATTGAACGTGGTGTCAGAGCTTACTGCCCCCCCCCCCCCCCAAGAATTTTCCATAATTAGGTGTGGTGCCAACTTCCTCCAGCAACCTAACAAGGCCACATTTCTTCCACGCCATTATTCATGCCAGGGGTGGACATACTGTCTTTAGGTAGATGGTCATATTGTTCTGGCTGATTAGCATATGTAATGCATCACTAACTCAATGCATTTTTCCAGAGAGACTGAAATATTCTGTTACATCCTTCTTTAAAATAGGTCATAGAGCTGTCAATAACTATCAACCTGTTTCACTGCAGACATTGTCCAAAATTTTTGAGAAGATGATGTATTGTAGAATAATATCCCACCTTAGCAATAATAGTATCTTCAGCAAATCATGGTCTGGGTTTCAGATGGATTGCTCTACTGAAAATGCCACTTACATCTTCACTCGCCAGATTTTACAAGCATTAAACAATAAAATAATGCCAGTTAATATTTTCTGCAACCTATCTAAGGCATTTGATGCTGTGGGTCACATAATTCTAATAGATAAATTGAAGTTTATGGTCAACCAATGGATAATAGCATATCCAACCAAAATAATGCAGAATGTTGTACTCAATAATCCAACAAATATACTCTGAGTGGGGAGGAATCACATATGGGGTCCCCCAAGGCTCAGTCTTATGTGCACTATCATTCCCCATACCCCAAAATGATCTTCCGACTAGAGCACAACAAGCAGAATTAGTTCATTCTGCAAATGGCACTAGTATAGTATTCAATCGAAGCATACATACAGAAACGGAAGAAACAGTAAATCATGTTCTTACAAGTATTATTGGCTGGTTTTGTGAAAATGGTTTCACCTCAGTTTTAAAAAGCCACAACATATTCAGTTCTGCACACTAGGGATACTACACCAATGATAACTAACACATGGTGTGGAAACAATAAATAGGATGGAAACTTCAAAATTCTTAGATGTGTATATCAATGAGAATTTAAACATGGAAAAAATACATTTTGGAATTTCTAAAACAACTTAGAATCTTTACAAATCTTGGGGAGGGACAAATCAGTAAATCGACATTTTTCAGATTTACATTCACTAATGCCATGTAGGGTAATGTTCTTGGGTAATTCATCTTTAAAAAAGAAAGTTTTCTAAATTATCCACTACAGTTCCAAAGAAACAATGATGTACATAATTACAATAAGACAGCAAAGAAAAATGTGGAAACTACTTCTTTTATTCCAAAGAAGAAAAAACTATTAGTGTAACATGTAAAAGGTGTATACATCTGTATATCTTCTTGAGAGTTAGAGATAGCGAGAGACTGACTTAGAAGAGATTAGTGTGTAATGATATGCACTAATTAATTTACAATCTATGATGCAAAATGATCCCTGGAACATGTAACTAACAATGCAGAGAAAAAAAGCAAAGGGGGTCAGAGATGTCACAAGAAAGGAAACAGGGACAGACAAACAAAGGCATAACATACTGATAAGGGAGGATAAAGTAAAAAAATAAAAAAAAAATAAAAAAAAAAATGGACCACATCACCTAGAAACCTGTGAATGAGCTGCCCTGTAAGCTGGAGAAAGTCTGCCCTGCTGATATTTAAGGACAGAGGAATGTGAACGTACAAAGGGAAAAGGTCAAGTGAGGAAGGAAAATGCAGATTGCAACAGCTTGAAGCCTGGTAGTCAGGGAGATGTTTAGACCATGATCATCATCCTGGATTAGCAGTGTGACTCCCCCATGAGATGCGATGCCCTCCTTAGAAGAAGGCCAAAATGGACACGGAAAAAATGCAAGAGCTCAAAGAGGCCATGAGGACGCAACTTTGTTTCCTAGAGGCAGAGAACAAGCAGGCACTGCGATTGTAATCGCAGCCCCAAGTCCTCTGCTGAATCAATGGCTGCAAACATTCCAGTGGAGGACAGTCACGACAGTCAAAGGGGAGAAGGGAAAAAATGAAGAAGTGTCACCTCAGCAGCTGCCGAGTGCCAGCCTTCAAAGACTCACTACTACAGGGCGCAGAAGCTAGAGGTTCCTGTTCCATGAGATCTACAGAAGCATTGACATTCTCCTTCTGTCTGTCTATGGAGTCCAGGACAGAAAAGTGGTTGGCAGTGGGCACTGGTGACATGGTGCCAGCTTGGTGAGTGTATCATGCGGTGAGACCGTCAAAGAGGATTCCAGAGTCAGTGAAGGAGAAGACCGTTTGCCCTTTTTTGACTTCTTGGAGCCTTTCCGGTTGGCAGAGGAAGACTCAAATGTGTGTTTGCTGGAGGGGTTTAGGAAGTCTTCGCGGGAGTATTCCTTCTGTCCTTTCCACTCCGCCAGGTCTCTTGTCTAGCAGGTGACTTTACCCTGTGAGGCAAAAGTTTAGTGGCTTTTTGCACAGCTGGAGGAAGCGAGAGGGATGCTACCCCACGACACTGGATGATTTTACGACCATGGTGCTGAATTTGAGGTTGCACATCCATGTGACCATGTACATTATTGAGCGAGACATAGCAAGAACAGTACAGAGAGTGCCAGATGGTACAATGCAGGGCTTGCAACTAGCCAATAATTTGGAAATGACCGGGTAAGGCACTTTTTCCTTTACCCAGATCTCCTGAACAGCCCACTCATCAAGATGCACATGGAAATCTCGAGAGAAGGCTGCATGGTCGCCATTGCAGTTGATACAGCGGGGAGGAGGCAGCGGACAATTGCCCTTGTGAGCATCCCTACCAGAAGTTACACATTTGGCTGGGTGGCAACAGGACATCTGAGTGCGGTTGGAACGATGACACTGGTAACAGCACATCGGGTTTGGAATTTACAGTCAGACTGTGATAACTTCATAACCTGTTTTGATCTTTGACGGAAGCAGCACCCTTTAAAAAGTGAGAAAAAGAGTGCATGTCTGCACTGAGGATGTATCTACCGTTTTCATCACCCAATGGACTGCAATCTAGCTTTTTCATCCCACGATGGACTGATCAGAGATGTGTATTTGGATTTCTTCCTCGGTCAGACCATCCAGCAGCTTAGTGTAAATATGCCATGAGAAGAATTCAACATTCAATGGGCCTCAACACCAACACGGAGAAGTGAACTGGCAAACAGTTGTTGTGCTTCATAATCAGAAGCAGTCCCCAAAAGCAAACTCCCATTGTGTCAACAAGTGCAGGATTTCACAAGGGCCAGCAATTGCATCAACACCAGCCTGAATAAGAAATGGATTTAGCATAGTAAATGACTGCCCGCCTTCAGTACGTAAAATGACAAGGATCCAGCTTGGAGGGTCTTTGAGTCAGGAGCTTCATTCTGTTTACGTTTCGTAGACATTGACTATAAAGATGATGATCAGCTCATTGCAGGAAAATCCCCACGATTGCCAGTGTCTCCAATGGAGCGCTCCTCCCAACTTCCGCCCCCCCCCCTCCCCTCAGAGTGGGGCTGACCTGCCTTAGGTGATTGTTTACACCTCAGGTCACACCTCCCGAACACCTGATGGAGGGACCAATCGGCAATTTGGGAAGGTAGCAACTCAGGCAATCACCCCTCCCTGGTGCTGGCCTGCAATAAGGGGTACATGCGAACTCTACCTGTCAACCCTGGGCTGGAAATTATGCGATACCCAGTCACCTGTTACACAAGACGTGTGGGCCGGCCTTTGGGAGCACACAGGGAGGAAGAAGAAAAAGAGGAACCTCAAACACTGAAGCAGAAAAAGGATAAGAGAAGGTGAACGTACAAAGAAAAAAGGGACGAAAAACAGTGGTGAGGCTGACCAGATGTCAGCTACACAAAATGTGGAACACATTCCCAAGGACACCCCAGACATGTTCCCCGAGGGAGGGGATAAGGAAGAGCAAGAGGATAGATATGCAGCACAAAAGGGAACAGATGCTACAAGGGCTGGTTCCCCGTGGTAGCATATCACTAACACACAAAAGACTGCGACACCCCCCCCCCCCCCCTCCCCTGCCCAAGGGCTTGGCTTGAAATGGTTGAAGTACAGGCTGTCATGGTAGAATTCACAAAATTGGTACTTATTGCTCTAGACAAATATGATTGTGTCACTGGCTTGTGTGTAGATTTCTGAGCCTTCTGATACCACTGACCACAAGATTGTATTAAATAAGCTAGAAGCATTAGGAATGAGAGTGATAGCGAATTGGTTTCCATCATGTCTAGTAGATAAGGTGCAAAGATTAGAGGTATCACCTACCTGAAGTACGTCTGAACGTTTAGTAAAACACTTTTCAGAACCAAAACACAAGAATATAGGAGTTCTGCATGGTAGTATATACAAACCAATACTGTTTGCAATATTCATCAATGAATTTTGCAGTAGTGTCACTCAAGGGGAAAAAATTCTCTTTTTGCTGATGACAGAAATATCGTTGTCTTTGAGAAAACTAGAGAATTCCTCACAGAGAAAGAAAATGAAACGCTCAAGAAAGTTTACTCTTGGTCAATAGGGAATAAAGCAACATTGAAAATAAAGAAGCTAATGCCACAAATTTCAGTTTGAAGAGGGGAAAGTAACACTTAAAATTAATGAAGATTGCAGCTTCATAGACTGTGTAACAAATGCAAAATTTGTAGGAATGAATATTGATTCTGAAGTGATGTGAAAGAAATATACATCAATTTCTAAAAATGATAAATTCCTAGTCGAGCCATCCACTCAAGAGCTCATTGACTCCTCTCCAACATTTTAGGGGCGATCGGTGGCATTTCACAGGATTTTAAAATTGTTGCACTGCTGTTGTAGGCAGGAATGGTACGCATTAATCCACATAAACCCAGGATTGGCCTTATGCCTGCATATAAAATGCAAGTAGTTAAAACATACTGTACTGAAATTGGTGTACTACACACTTCACAAACTGCTCGATGTTCCAGTTGGAAGAGGAAACTGTCTGTCAATGGACAGTAGCCTGTTGTTACCTGTGGTTGGCATGAGGTTTAACTACTAAGTGGTGGTAGGTTGCAGGAGTTATGCAGAGATGAAAAGGCTTGCACATGATCTACCTGTGTCTTAAGCTGCATAAAACCAGCCTTCAAACTGAAAACCACTCCAAAAATAGGTCTAAATATTTTTTCCAGCTAAAGAAGTTGAAGACAGAAATGGATTTTAGATTAGCATTAATATCATTTCTTGTTGAAAAGTGTTTCTACAATGTAAATGAGTATGTTAGCTTTTAATATTACTAAGCCCTAATTCATTGTTAAGTTTTTTTTAAATACTGTTAACTGATGTACAATCGGTGCTGTGTTTGTCTTTGGAAAGAATATGTCTGCTGTTGGATTTCTGTTTCTTCTGGTTCAGACGCAGTGAGACACAACTCTGCTGACATGGGATCTGGTGCTAGTCTAATTGTACTGGTTATAATTTTGGCAGGTTTTTGTGTGATCATGCTTTATACTTTTTAGCAGTGCTACATAATGTGCCCATGTCAATAGCTTCATATCATATCAAGGTTTCACCCGTTACATAGATCACTGGAACTTTCTGGTAGATTTAAACTGTCTATTGGGCTGAAACTTGAACTGTGACTTTTGCCTTTTGCAGGCAAGTGCTCTGCCGACTGAGCTACCAAAGAATGACTCAACTCGTCCTAACAGCTTTACTTCCACTAGTATGTCTCCTACCTCACACCACCACAGAGCAAAAGTTTCATTCCGGAGACACTCCCTTGGTTGTGGTTAAGCCATGTCTCTGCAACAACTATTCTTCCAGGAGTGTTAGTACTGTAAGTTTTGCAAGAGAACTTCTGTTAAATTTACAAAGTAGGAGACATACTGATGAAGGCAAAGTTGTGTGGACAGGTCGTGAGTTGTGCTTGGGCAGTTCACCGGGTAAAGCACTTACCCACAAAAAGCAAAGGCCCCGAGTTCAATCTCAGTCTGGCACACAATTTTAATCTGCCAGGAAGTTTCATATTGGGACACTCCACTGCAGAATGAAAATTTCATTCCATTTCATTCTACCCACATCACTGACTAATTGTGTATTTCGTAATTGCATGAATTATGTAATTTGTCCGTGTAATTTCAATTTTTTAGTAGTGTTTTCTTTTCAAAATTTCTTTTTGATTTATTTACTTATTGTGCATGTTGCACTTACAATGTAGATGATGTATTTTGTGATTCTCCTCTTCCAAACATGTACCGAGCGAGGTGGCTATTCTAGTCTTAATGTCCTGAACTGGCATTTGGGTGTAATAGGGTTTATTCCCCATCTAACCATTCTCACCTGGGTTTTCCATAGTTTCCCCTAATCAGTAAGGTGATTACTGGGATGGTTTCTTTGATTACGCCATGACCAATTTCCTGCCTATCCTCACCTTATCCTATCTTGCTTTGTTACTGATTCATATGTACATATTATTTCTGTAATGTTTCTGACCTGTCCAATACTATTGTATTAAACTGTCTAACGACATTTAATTAAAATGTCTCATCTACTAAATTTGCTATAGACTCTTAAGTCATGGTATTCAAGAAGTATTATTTATTTGCATTCTTATGTCTCACAATGGGTGAAATTTGCTGAATACATTTGGGTAAAATATCTCAATTTAATTGTCTACATAAAAAAAATTGTTCTGCTCTAACTACTTGCTACATCAACTGGTGTAACCTGTGTAGGGAGAACACAACATATCATAAATTTATGGTGCAACTACTGGCAGATAACCACTTAAAGGCAATAACTCAACCTACTGAAGCTGAATCTATTAAATTAGCAATGTCACTAGATCTCAATTAATAGTTAGTTGTGTTATTGTAAATTCAGTTGCATATTATGTAGGAAAATTTCTTTTCATAGCAAGATGGACAGACCTAGTAACCCACTCAAACTAGAATAATTAACAGAACTTCGCTTGTAGTAAGCACATTTATGTAACATGTTTAGTCACTATCTGTAGAATAACACTAGCATTTGTGAGCTACACATAATGTTTTCTAGCATATGTTATTTTTCCTGCCCTGTATTAATTACTTTACATGTGATTCTCATACATTAGTATTGCAGATAGACACACACACTACAGCTACCAGTATGATATGTGAAAACAGAATTGCATGTTCACATAAGATAGCAAGTGAAAACACTGCCAATTCTGACAGGAAAACAGTAAATATTTATTGCCCAATACCCTAGATATTGTAACAGCCATATAACTAAGAATCCTGCAAGCATCTCATGCATTTTCCATGTGGTTCAGTCCTAAGTAATATTTACAGCTCTTAAACAGAAGTTTCATGATAATCCATTGCTTCAGTTACTTGCATTATTCTATGGTGTCTTGTGTTAAGAATGAAATGTTCCAGTGCAAAACAAATAAGTTAAATATGTACCTGCATTATCTGGTATAGTGACTGTTCCTTCTACGAAGATATACAGAGGTACGTGAGCTGCTAACTTACACCGACCCACATTGCTTCAAAATGTAAAATACCTTAAGAAATATTCAGTTATGATGGCTGCACAACATAACTACAGCAAAATGGTTGCAACAGACAAATATTTAATGTTGTGGATACTAACTGTGTTACTACTTGTGACTGGGGATTGAACCAGTTTTAGAATAAGCAAAGCAAAAAAAAAAAAATCCTACATGGACTTTATTATTGACCACAGAGGGATGGTTGTGAAAGACTAGTTTGAAATAGTGAATCTTTTCAGCGAATATATTTCTTCAGTGGGGGAAGCTATCAATGACAAAAATAATAACCTGCAGTATAATTTTAAAGGCAATCTATCTGAGCATAGTATTTATCTAGCCATCACGAATTGCAAACAAATAATAATCATCATTGGCTGTTTCAAATCTTCCAGTTCTGCAGGTCAGGATGCATTCAATATCTATGTATTAAAAGTGTGCAGACAAAATGTGTCCGTACCTCTGCCTGGAGCAGTAAATAATATAATAGAATCGCACACCTTCCCAGACAGACTAAAATAGCCCAGGTAATATAAATCGTTAAAAAAGGAGACAAAGACAAAGTAGAAAACTATGGACCACTACTTCTTGTCTTTTCGGGAAGAGTTGAAAAATTCATATATATAAAAGAATAAGTTTTCTCAACACACAAAACTTAATCTATGAAAATGAAAATAGATTCTTAAAATGTAAATCAACTAGCACACCAGATTCTCAGTTAATTGAAGAGGTATTAAGTGACAAAGAACAAGCAACATGTTGCATGTATGTACCTTGACCTCGAGAAAGCTTTTGACTATGTACAAATGCTACTATTCTGCTAGATACATGAGTAACCAAAAACAGCTTGTACTGCTTAAAACTGAAAGTGGTGTTCACAAATCCAAAACTATTTATATAAAATATAAATTGCCTCATGGCTCAGTATTGAGTCCTCTTCTGTTTTTGATTTATGTAAATGACATAAAATATTGCACTGAGAGTTCAAAGGTAGTTCTATATGTGGATGATATGTCCATCACATGTCAAAATGAATTATTTAAAAAAACTATAGATCCACTGAAATAATGTGACGAATGAAACTGTGCAATACCTTAATGAAAGCCACTTATAACATGTCTCACTGAGTTCAATAACAGTGGTTTTAATGATGATATTAAACTATAAATAGGCAATGAATTAGGCTACCACATGGATCGATTTGTTACAAAAATCTTTATTTCACATCCATATCCACTGACTTCGCCAACTCAACTAAATTATCACCTCCAAACTTAACACAGACTTCGTGGTGCGCCACAGATCAAACAAGATTTCTAGATGGGTACATTAGTACACACTCTTCTCCGTGAATTAATTCCTCTTTGCTTTCCTCTACAGCTTTCTCAATGTATAGATTGAATAAAATGAACTACCTCACCTATCGGCTCCCATTTATGTACTTAGCCAGATTTATGCACTATTTGTTGTTAGTTATACGCTTATTATCCTGTATTTCGATCAACTTCACAAACTACTGAGATGTCCCATTTTTTAGACTTTGATTATTCCTGTTCAAAATTTTACTCGGAACTGCTAATCACAGCATCAAAATTTAAATCTTAAATTAAAATGTTTTTCTGTTACGTGTGCTAGAATTTAAATTCTCTTTCCAGATGAAGAAACATGTCATGGTAGGAAAACAAAGGGAATTGGTACATTCGGTTTAAGTCTTAGTTTCCTTAAGTAACCTAACTGCGCAGAACAACTCATCACAATGTCCGTGGGACAATTATCACACAGTTGACATATTCTTAACATGTGAGAATAATTATAAACAATTGTGGTACGTTAGTACTTAACCTATCGGATTGAGTATCCTACAGTTATTCGAATGAGGGCAGCGGATGTATTCAGAAATTATGAAGAACTTTCTTCCTAGGATATAGGCGTTTACATAACACTTCTGTGGTTGAAATCAGTGAACACTTACTCAGTCACCTGCTTTCTTGTCTGTCTGAAACATCATAGTCGGGCAAAACGGTGCGTACAACTACACTTTATTTCTGAAAGTCTGAATATTGTCACTAGACACATAATAATCTATAGTTCGGCCACCGCATTACACATCACACAATCTCTCATTTATTCAACACGTAAATGACTTTCACACAAAACTTTTGCGGCATCTTAAACTTATCGCGACATGTCCACAAAGTTTTCTGCTAGGCCAGAGATGTACAATGATAGCGTCGATAATCTCTGCAATGATAAACGCTTACTTGAGTCGACTGTATCGTAGCCACAGTCTATTACGTTTAACGTTAGACTGATAATTGCTTATGCTACATCAAGCGGGGCATTTAATACGGCAACAACGCGTAGCTATTAAATAGACGGCGGGACTCGCAGAATGGACGTCACGTATCACTGTTGGTTAGTTTCATATTCATGGATCATTCTGTACGGTAAATCGTAATGATGTGGAATGAGTGACGTTACAGTTACATAGCAAATTAATATATAAACATGGGTACATGCTGAATGTTTATAGTTTTATCCCTTGAAATAGACCGATATGAGTTAGCAGTGGCGGCCTCGGAGGGATTCCATTGGTGGTGCCAAAAAAACTTCCTGAAAGGAGTGCGAAAAAGATGGGGGATTTGCGATTGACAGAGGCCGTCTTAGACGTACGGTTGAACTGAAGTGCATAATAATGGATGTAGTTTGAATTCTTTTCTACCCTTTTGTTGTGGCTGTCAATTTTTTGTCTATATTGAGAATCTAATTTCTGCTGAATTGTGGTTTTGGCTAGGAATGAAAGACTCAAGTACACTCTTCATGTGTCGCTTTAACATTTCATGTACTTTCATTTTAGACTAAATCTGCCCAATATCAGTTATTCCTGTCTTACACCAATGAATATCCCCCCCAGTAACACACAAGGGAAAAAAAGCAGCGTTGCTTTCTTCACAACCACAAAACCATTTCTTGTTTTGATAAATTTCTGGATTGAACTTACGGCATCGATTTTTTGTTTACTGATAGAGATTCAGATTCGGGAGTGGCCTATCTAGTGTTTTTTGTCTGAGAGTCCTGTCGCTAAATGACGTTTTTTATAACTCATTTACTTCGTTCATGTTTTCTATTTTCACAGTCAACTGAATTTTAAAACTTCCTGGCAGATTAAAACTGTGTGCCGGACCGAGATACGAACTCGGGACCTTTGCCTTTTGCGGGCAACTGCTCTACCAACTGAGCTACCCAAGCACGACTCACGCCCCGTCCTCACAGCTCTACTTCTGCCAGTACCTCGTCTCCTACCTTCCAAACTTCACAGAAGCTCTCCTGCGAACCTTGCAGAACTAGCACCCCTGGAAGAAAGGATATTGCGGAGACATGGCTTGGCCACAGCCTGGGGGTTGTTTCTAGAATGAAATTTTCACTCTACAGCGGAGTGTGCGCTGATATGAAACTTCCTGGCAGATTAAAACTGTGTGCCGGACCGAGACTCGAACTCGGGACCTTTGCCTCTCTCGGGCAAGTGCTCTACCAACTGAATTTTCCCTTGCAGTTAACGCTGTGCAGACAGCTACATATGATCAGCTACCTGATCTAACAATAACTACAACGTAAAAATATGTGGCGAAGGCCTCCTGTTAGTACAGAACTGTGTCAGACGAACGTAACGAGTATAAACCGAAATTACTACACCTTTGTTTGGAAAACAAATGCTCGACAGGTGGTCAATACGTTAGTTTTTTGTTCTGTAGCAATAGCTCTGCTGTTGCGAAACATACCAATATTGGAATAATGCCTCTTAGTTACAAAATCTAAGGGCATAATTATAATCAAATTACATATAGCTATTTATAACGATATTTAAGTGTATTGTTCCTGTATTCAATTTGATTAAGCATTAATTAGCGTTTAGGGATGCATTAGCATAAACTTGCAGAAAGATCGCAAAACTGGATTACAAAACGTCTGCGCCCCGATGTATTCTAACATATTGTACTTGACTGCTCTCTGGCGGAATGAACGTAAAACTCTGAATCAGACTAGCGTGTGTTGGAGTTACAGACGCCGATTTGGGAGGTGCACTGTCTCCTCCCGCTCACCACCGTTCTTCATCTGCTGAACCATGATGACGGTTGCTGTGTAGCGATATAGTATGCTAATCTTGGCCTGTCATTCAGATAGGCCATGGTCAGTCCAGGGAAATACCAGGAGCGTGGGTGTTCTGATCTGGGACGATAGGCAAGCCCGTGTCTGTCCAACTGCGACAGTGGCAGAATGTGGCGTTGAACTCCGTGATTGGTGATTATTCTGAGGTAGCTGTCTCTCCCAGTTGCAGCTGTTGTTATTCAGAAGTGTGCAGGAAATCTACACCAGACTTGTGACATGTGTCACTTCACCGAATTCAGATAGTCAAGTGTGAACGTCATACATGTCATCAATCCATCAGTTCAGTGACCTAAAATGCTCAGGCATTTATGGAGCAGAGAAGTGGCTAACCTTTATCCGACATCATTTGTCATGACCACATAGGTCTTCCCTTTACAAAGGTATCAGCGATTCTCACTCTGCCATGCTCGCTTAACCAGTTTGTTTAGTGAAGGACTAATTCATAATAGGTCTTGATATGCATTGTTGCATTAGTGATAGTGTTTCTTGCAAAACATATGAAGGAGTGCAATCTCTCCTGTACTGCACTAAATCTGAAATTATTCTGGGACTTTGCAGCAACCATGGTGGCAGGTGGTTAAATCGCTGGATTTGGGTTGTACCTGGTCAACACTAATTGACTCCAGCAAATGCTGTGGACACCTGAACAAAAGACATTCCAGAGGTGGACGAGAAACAGTATTGTATGCGAGTGAAGTCGGAGCTGTGAGGAATTTACAAGCCTGGCGCACCATGAGGAGCTTCCACTGTATGATGAGTGCCGGTTCCCCAGCCTCAGCACAGAGATTGCGTATGGGGCTGGTCCTGTAAGCACCAGTGGCCAGCCTAATATCTTCATGGTAGATATCAGTAATCTCGCTGACCTGTACACTGTGCAACCACAGCCTAGCCGCAAATGCAAAAAAAAAAAAAAAACCTACATAACTGATGCAGACATGCCCTGTCTGCTCTCCAAGACCTGTGGCTAAGGTCCTTCATGATATTCAGTACCTTCTGGGTTCTGGCTTTCAGATCTCTTAGGCGTGGTAACCACGACAGTTTGAAGTCAAAAAGGAGGCCCAGAAACCTCACTGAGTCTTTAAAATGTAGAATGGTATCCATCATATGTAAACCAAATAAATAAAAAATATGATGAGAGAAATTAAAATGAACACACCCACACACACTTATCTGCAGGAATATGAAAACTCGTGTTTGTAGCCCAATCCTGTAACCTCTGCACTGTAATATGGAAGTGACGATGGAAAACTGAAGGGGAAACAGAAAATTGCAAAGTCGTTCACAAGTAAGGAGCACTGTACAGGACCCCTTACTGTGGACATGATACTGTTGATTGCCACGGCAAAGAGGGTAACACTTAAAACATTGTCCTGAGGGACGCCGTTCGACTGCTCAAAACGATCCAACAGTGTGTCACCAAGATGTGACGTAAAAAAAAAAACACAGGTACAGGAAAGACTGGATGAAGGTGGAAAGATGGCCATGAAAGCCCCACTGATGGATCTGCACGAGAATAGTGTGTCTCCAAGTAGTACTGTACACTTTTCTGACGTCAAAGAATATATCTAGACAGTGATTTTGATGTAGAAAAGCCTGCTAAATAGCGCTCTCTAGTATGGTCAGGTTGTAGACAGTGGACCGAAATCTCCGGAATCCACACTGAGAGCGGCTAAGAAGTTGCCTCGTCTCTAACAACCACACCATACAATGGTTAATCATTCACTCAAGAGTCTTTCAAACACAGCTTATTGAGGCGACACTTCTGTAACTAGTGGGACGTGAGGGGTCCTTTTCCTGGTTTGAGGAGCGATATCAAAATTGTCTCCACTATTTGGGACAGTGATTTGTCGGGCATATCAGATTAAAACGTTGAAGGAGGATTTTCTTGGACGTTGCTGGCAAATGTCGAAGCATGCAGCACCCAGTTTGGTCATGACCGGGTGTAGTATCATGAGACTTTTCAGCTTCCACTTAGAGAAAGGGTAATTGTAATGTTCAGAAATGTTGGATCTGAAGTCCAGCTTAACCCTCTCTGCAGTTGTATGGCAGTGGCGCTGCTGGCACTTGCGGTAGTCGCAGCAAAATGCTCTGCCACCGTCTGGGCGATGCCTCTGGGTGTTATGTGGAGATACCTCTGTTTAAACACTGCTGCTATTAGTAAATGACTCTGTTCACAGGAAATTCTTCAGATGGCTTCCCATAATTTTGCCGTGATCTTCCCTTGCTCTCCTTATTTACACATCGAGTCTTGGCTCTCGTGATTCAGAAAGCTGTGAGACTGACTGCTGTTGGGCGCCACTTAAACTGTCAACGAGCCACACGCCTGTCCCAGATTGCTGAATGGCGCTCATTAGCCTAACAAGGTACAGGTGGCTCCCTAACATGATCTGAAGACTTTGGGATGGATAAGTCAGCACCTATATCTCTAACGTCGATCCGTTGTAGAATTTTGGAACACGTATTATGTTCGAGTATAATAACTTTTCTGGAGACTAGAAATCTACTCTGTAGGAAACAGCATGGGTTTCGAAAAAGACGGTCGTGTGGAACCCAGCTCGCGCTATTCGTCCACGAGACTCAGAGGGCCATAGACACGGGTTCACAGGTAGATGCCGTGTTTCTTGACTTCCGCAAGGCGTTTGACACAGTTCCCCACAGTCGTTTAATGAACAAAGTAAGAGCATATGGACTATCAGACCAATTGTGTGATTGGATTGAGGAGTTCCTAGATAACAGAACGCAGCATGTCATTCTCAATGGAGAGAAGTCTTCCGAAGTAAGAGTGATTTCAGGTGTGCCGCAGGGGAGCGTCATAGGAACGTTGCTATTCACAATATACATAAATGACCTGGTGGATGACATCGGAAGTTCACTGAGGCTTTTTGCAGATGATGCTGTGGTGTATCGAGAGGTTGTAACAATGGAAAATTGTACTGAAATGCAGGAGGATCTGCAGCGAATTGACGCATGATGCAGGGAATGGCAATTGAATATCAATGTAGAAAAGTGTAATGTGCTGCGAATACATAGAAAGATAGATCCCTTATCATTTAGCTACAAAATAGCTGGTCAGCAACTGGAAGCAGTTAATTTCATAAATTATCTGGGAGTACGCATTAGGAGTGGTTTAAAATGGAATGATCATATAAAGTTGATCGTCGGTAAAGCAGATACAAGACTGAGATTCATTGGAAGAATCCTAAGGAAATGCAATCCGAAAACAAAGGAAGTAGGTTACAGTACGCTTGTTCTCCCGCTGCTTGAATACCGCTCAGCAGTGTGGGATCCGTACCAGATAGGGTTGCTAGAAGAGATAGAGAAGATCCAACGGAGAGCAGCGCGCTTCGTTACACGATCATTTAGTAATCGCGAAAGCGTTACGGAGATGATAGATAAACTCCAGTGGAAGACTCTGCAGGAGAGACGCTCAGTAGCTCGGAACGGGCTTTTGTTGAATTTTCGAGAACATACCTTCACCGGAGAGTCAAGCATTATATTGCTCCCTTCTACGTATATCTCGCGAAGAGGCCATGAGGATAAAATCAGAGAGATTAGAGCCCACACAGAAGCATACCGACAATCCTTCTTTCCACAAACAATACGAGACTGGAATAGAAGGGAGAACCGATAGAGGTACTCAGGGTACCCTCCGCCACACACCGTCAGGTGGCTTGCGGAGTATGGATGTAGATGTAGATGTAGATCACTTGTGTGATGTGGTTCATCCATATGTGGACACTGCTGTGGTGTCCAAACACAGTCAGGTGGCTGGACAGTGCTCAGGTAGCCCTGCTGACCATTCATTTCAGTGGCATCTGTTTAAGCGATCCTCCGTCCAGTAGGTGGATAAACAAAGCAAAGCGGTCACAAAATGAAGGTCATAAGTTGCTTCCCACTGAGCAGAGTCTGCGAGGGCTGGAGAGCAGAGAGGTCAATGGCTGAGAAGGTCCTGTAGCAGCCAAGGTATGAGTAGGACTACCTGTATTTAGTATGCACATATCCTGAGACATCATTAGGTTCTCCAAGACTCAACCCCTGGTGCAAGTATAGTTCGAGCCACAAAATATATTATGGGCACTGAAATCACCCTGTAGGAGAAATGAGAAGGGGAGTTGTTCAATAAGGCCTGCGAGAGCCTCAGAGTATATTTCATCATGTGGAGATAAATACAGGGAGCAGATAGTGATCTTCTGACCCATATGAACAGCAATAGTTACTGATTGTAGGTCAGTAATCAAGGAGAGTGCAGAGGAGTGGTGTGTGTTGTTACAAACACAGCAGCCTCTCCTTCAGTTCGTTCCTCAGTCACCTCATCCTTTGGTATAGGATATAGACCCTTAGCACAGGAGTGTCAGTGGCTTTAAAATGTGTTTCCTGTACACAAAAGCACAGGGGATGTGCCTGTGCCAGGAGTTCAGTTCCTCCACATGAGCCGGCCAATGTGGCCAAGCGGTTCTAGGCGCTTCCGTCTAGAACCACGTGACCGCTACAGTCGAAGGTTCGAATCCTGCCTCCGACATGGATGTGTGTGGTGTCCTTAGGCTAGTTAGGTTTAAGTAGTTCTAACTCTATGAGACTGATGACCTCAGATGTTAAGTCCCATAGTGCTCAGAGCCATTTGAACCATTTTGAACCTCCACATGAGTCTTGAACCCACTTACGTTCCACTAGAATATGGGAGCCGTTTATCTTGGGAGTTGCACATTCACCCTGTCTTTCCACTGGGATAGGGAGCCCACAACATAAGGTTCAGCCTTGGGAGAAGATGGTTGCCCCACAGAGACTTCACAATTCATCAGCTCTGAAGCAGAAGCAGGAGACCTGTTAAGCCGAATTTAATTGACATGGTCTGACGGTCTACCACCTGTTTTTGCCTGCAGTTGGAAGCTTCCCACTTGCTTTTTGGTCTGGGAGGCCTCTGTAAGAGCTAACGTAGGATCAGTGGAAGCAGTGCTGGATTTTTTACCAAGCTCTGCCTTTGGAAGTAACAGGCACTCCGCTGTGTTGCCAACTGTGGCGTTTTCTGGTGTACTTGGGAGCGCTATGGGCTCTGATACAACAGCAGCTTGACATGTGCACTGACAAATGCGCGTACTAGTGCCAACACTAGCAACCACCATTTGTGTAGAAGCGTTTGCTGTGGAAAGAGGCTCTTTAAGGGCCGAAACAAAGGGTGTAGTGAATGTGGGACACTACATACTCTTACAGATTGTCTCTGCCTCAGCATACAGGATGCACTTTGTTGTTTTAATTTCCTGTCTCTTCCTTTCTTCAAGGAACATGCAGCAGTCCCTACTCCAGACAGGGCGGTCTCCAGAGCAATTTACGTACTTTGGAGGAGTGGAGTAACCAGCCCCATTTGGACTTGCCACATTTGCCACCCAAGAGTAGTATGGTCAAAGCGCTTTCATTTGAAACAGTGCATTAGGTTTAGGACAGAAGGCCACATTCTTAGGCGAAGGAAACCTGCGTTACAGTGCTCAAGAACTTTTGTGCTGCTGAATGTCAGGATAAATGACTTGGATTTTACAAGATTCCCATTACTAAGTTGCGTGCAAAGTTCGATAAACTTACAGCAATAGACGGTGTCTGGCGTAGTGTCCTTGGAAACTGAACTAAGTCCAAGGTGAACGTAAGACCTCTGGACAAAGTCAAAGCAATGAAGGGCTCTCACCTCTTGGGAACGCAGCAGGCAATGTAAGGTTAAGCTTCTGAGGCCTGAGTTAGGAGTACTGGCTACATGAGCCCTCTTGTTAGACTAGGTGGTATGTACCATCAACCCATCCATTACACTGGATTGGATTGGATTAGTACTTGTTCCATAGATCATGAATACGACACTTCGTAATGATGTGGAACGTGTCAGATTAATAAAAGTGTCTATACAAGATATTACATTACACAAAATATTACATGACACTCAATATTTTTAATTTTTTTTGTGTTGGGGAAATTACCCATTTACTATATCCAAAAATTCATCTAATGAGTAGAAGGAGTTGCCATTAAGAAATTCTTTTAATTTCCTTTTAAATGCTATATGGCTATCTGTCACACTTTTGATGCTATTAGGTAAGTGACCAAAGACTTTTGTGGCTGCATAATTTACCCCCTTCTGAGCCCAAGTTAGATTTAACCTTGCGTAGTGAAGATCATCCTTTTTCCTAGTGTTGTAGCCATGTACACTGCTATTACTTTTGAATTCGTTCGGACGTTGCGAGCCACATAGTTCACGAAGATCCCAACATCTTTTAAACCCCGATGTTTTACTATTTTTTTTCTATTTTAGCCTAGAAAATGATCATTCTTCTACGTCTTGATCCACAGATGTATAGGAGATTACAACTACAGTGTAAGATGACCGTGTTCTCCACGCACTATTATAATAGCGCTCCCTCGTGAAACTGAATGCAGTCTCTTTCTCCACGACAAGTGCTAACTTACTCTTGAGAATAAGTTGTGGAACAGGTCAAGCGATTGTCTTGTGGGACTTGCGGAGGGGTGTCAGGAAGATACACTGCAGTCATGTTTAGAATAGGTCGAGTACTCTTTTCGGCAATGTCTGGCAAAGGTGCACGTCGGGCAAGATTGGACAACAAAGCCAAAATCACCGCATGACGAGAAAACAGTATAATTTCTTCTAAACTGCCTGACAACCAAACCATATAGTGTTTATTAAGTCAGTGTTTCTCCTTGCAGGAAGAAGATGAAATTTCGAAGGCTGTACCTCAGTCCCATGAGCAGGTAGGGTAATAAAAGTCCACTTTGGGCCTAGGTATGCCCTATACAATGCGGTAGGTTCCTGAAAAGTTGCCCACAAATGACTGTTCCATCTCAACAGTCATGCATCTCGTCAATGCGCACCACATCTTGAGATTGAAAGTTTTTTTTTTATATAGGTTTTTACCATCCTCAAAATCCGGGTGGTCAAGCCAAGATCCAAGTTCCTTGCGACACACAACCTTCCACTTCCAGACCATAGTGGTGACTGAAGCATGGGCAGAGCTTATGGTGACAGGAGACTGGCGGCACTTACCAGTTCCCATCTTGGGAGCCCCAGGTTCGCTAAACCCGTACCCCAGGAACAAATGCTGGGCTCCTGAGGACAAAAACCGAAGAAAAGGATAGTGAAAACAGGAGGCACAAGAACAAAAAGGAATAGCAGAACCGATGGCATAGCCAGGTCGTCATAAAGGGAAACACCAAAGGGGAAAGAAGGGGAGGAGCTAGAATGGGAAAGAGTGGATATGGTGAAGGGAATGTTGCCTGGGAGAGAGGAAAGGCTGCAATAACTCAGGGCCCACATGGACACAAGACATGTACACGCAAAAGAGCTGTGGGCCTCCTGAGAGCCCTAGTCAGAAGACAGATAACGTTTAATATTACGAAATCCTCTAGAACTTCACCTTGAGGCACGTGTTATTTGACTCCCAACATACATTATGCGTATTAAGACTTGGGAAATGACGACTTAAATTACTTAAAAAAAACACGTACAATAGCATCTCTGTCAAATATGCATTGCAGTGACTGTGCAAAGTAATGTTTATCAGTACGTGGAAGGCAATGGTTACTGTTTGCAAACTGAGGGTTAGTGGGATATGGGAGGTGTGGCAGGTATTAGCAATGGAAACACCATCTCGTCCTTGGTCATATAACTGCTTGGCTATCTTTGCTGGTAGACAGAGCAGGCTCGAGGCACATGGCGTTAGAAGTTTTAAAGTGTGTGTCACACGGAGACAGAAAGTGTCTGCTCTCTCTCCCTCACTGTGCTAGGAATCTGAGCTCCTCCAAGTGAGTTTTGAATCCCTCCACTCACCAGTGAGTGAGGGTTTTCTTTCCCACTTGCTCTGTCCTGTGGAAATGTGTAGCAGAAGATAAGAGGAAATATCACAGTCGTACTTTTTGCTTCCGCCATGGGGACATAGATGTCCACAACATTGTCTTCACCCTTGGTGATCTTATGGCTGTAATACAATTTTCTTTGGCTTTGGCCAGCTTTTGACTCAGATTCCCTTTGGAGGTGGTTCAGTTTGCATGAATAAGAATGCTTTTTTTGTTACTGAGATTAAACATTCTGGGTTGGAAGTAGTACCTGCTTTGGAGCAATTAAAAGTTCGCAGGAAGTCTCCCATTGTAGGTGCTATAGCAAGTAGATGTACTTATCTCAATCTGTATCTACACCAAGAATAAATGCAGATGATAAACGGGTATTCAGTGGACAAATATATTACACTACAACTGACATGTGATTACATTTTCACGCAATTTGGGTGCATAGATCCTGAGAAATCAGTACCCAGAACAACCACCTCTGGCCGTAATAACGGCCTTGATACGCCTGGGCATTGAGTCAAACAGAGCTTGGATGGCATGTACAGGTACAGCTGCCCATGCAGCTTCAACACGGTACCACAGTTCATCAAGAATAGTGACTGGCGTATTGTGATGAGCCAGTTGCTCGGCCACCATTGACCAGACGTTTTCAGTTGGTGAGAGATCTGGAGAATGAGCTGGCTAGGGCAGCAGTCGAACATTTTCTGTATCCAGAAAGGAACGTACAGGACCTGCAACATTCGGTCGTGAATTATCCTGCTGAAATGTAGGGTTTCGCAGGGATCGAATGAAGGGTAGAGCCACGAGTCGTAAAACATATGAAATGTAACGTCTACTGTTCAAAGTGCCGTCAAAGCGAACAAGAAGTGATCAAGGCGTGTAACCAATGGCACCCCATACCACCACGCCGGGTGATACGCCAGTATGGCGATAACGAATACACGCTTCCAATGTGCGTTCACCGCGATGTCGCCAAACACGGATACGACCATCATGATGCTGTAAAGAGAACCTTAATTCATCCGAAAAAATGACGTTTTGCCATTCGTGCACCCAGGTTCGTCGTTGAGAACACCATCGCAGGCGCACTTGTCTGTGATGCCGCGTCAAGGGTAACCGCAGCCATGGTCTCCGAGCTGATAGTCCTTGCTGCTGCAGACGTCGTCCAACTGTTCGTGCAGATGGTTGTTGTCTTGCAAACGTCCCCACCTGTTGACTCAGGGATCGAGACGTGGCTGCAGGATCCGTTACAGCCATGCGGATAAGATGCGTGTCATCTCGATTGCTAGTGATACGAGGCCGTTGGGATACAGCTCGGCGTTCCGTATTACCCCACTGAACCCACCGATTCCATATTCTGGTAACAGTCAGTGCATCTCGACCAACGCGAGCAGCAATGTCGTGATACGATAAACCGCAATCGCGATAGGCTACAATCCGACCTTTATCAAAGTCGGTAACGTGATGGTACGCATTTCTCCTCCTTACACGAGGCATCACAACAACGTTTCACCAGGCAACGCCGGTCAACTGCTCTTTGTGTATGAGAAATCGGTTGGAAACTTTCCTCATGTCAGCACGTTGTAGGTGCCGCCACCGGGGCCAACCTTGTGTGAGTGCTCTGAAAAGCTAATCATTTGCATATCACAGCATCTTCTTCCTGTCGGTTAAATTTGGCGCCTGTAGCACGTCATCTTCGTGGTGTAGCAATTTTAATGGCCAGTAGTGTATATCCTTCCGTACGAGCCCTAATTTTCTGATCTTCGTGGTCCTTACACGAAATATATGTTGGCGACAGTAGAATCGTTCTGCAATCAGTCTCAATAGTGCCTCGCGAAAATAGCGTCACGTTCTCTCCAGGGATCTCCATTTGAGTTCACGAAGCGTTCCGTAATACTTGGGTGCAGATCGAACTCACCGGTAACAAACTTAGGAGCACGCCTTTAAATCGCTTCTATGTCTTCCTTTAACCCGATATGCTGGTGAGTCTATACACTCGGGCAGTACTAATGAATTGGTCGCACTGGTATTCCACACGTGGTCTTCTTTATACGTGAGCTACACTTTCCTAAAATTCTTCCAGTAAGTCTAAATCGACCATTCACTTTCCCTGTTACCATCCCCTATACTCTCGTTCTACTACTTATCACTATGCAACGTTATGCCTAGACATTTAACTTGCGCGACATGTCAAGCGCCATGCTAATAATGCCATATTCGAACATCACAGGATTGTTTTTCTTACTCGTCTACACTGACTTACATTTTTCAGCATTGAGAGCAAGTTGCCACTCATCACAATAACTAGAAGCTTTTTCTGAGTCATCTAGTACCCACCTATAGTCACTCAATGATGATATCTGGCCGTACAGTGCAGCAACATGAGCAAAAAACAGCAGTATGCTGCTCACCCTGTCCTTCACTTCATTTCTGTATACAGGGTGTTACAAAAAGGTACGGCCAAACTTTCAGGAAACATTCCTCACACACAAAGGAAGAAAAGATGTTATGTGGACATGTGCCTGGAAACGCTTAATTTCCATGTTAGAGCTCATTTTAGTTTCGTCAGTATGTACTGTACTTCCTCGATTCACCGCCAGTTGGCCCAATTGAAGGAAGGTAATGTTGACTTCGGTGCTTGTGTTGCAATGCGACTAATTGCTCTACAGTACTAGCATCAAGCACATCAGTACGTAGCATCAACAGGTTAGTGTTCATCACGAACGTGGTTTTGCAGTCAGTGCAATGTTTACCAATGCGGTGTTGGCAGATGCCCGTTTGATGTATGGATTAGCACGGGAGAATCAGTTGTTTCCGTACTATGTACAGCGTGTGCAGGCACTGTCAGCAGCTGATTGGCCTCCACGGGTACACTTCCGCGAATGGTTCATCCAACAATGTGTCAATCCTCATTTCAGTCCAAATGTTCTCTTTACGGATGAAGCTTCATTCCAGCGTGATCAAATTGTAAATTTTCACGTTCGACGTGTGTGGGCTGACGAGAATCCGCACGCAAGTGTGCAATCACGTCATCAACACAGATTTTCTGTGAACGTTTCGGCAGGCATTGTTGGTAATATTTTGATTGGGTCCCATGTTCTTCCACCTACGCTCAATGGAGCACTTTATCATGATTTCATACGGGATACTCTACCTGTGCTGCTAGAACATGTGGCTTTACAAGTACCACACAACATGTGGTTCATGCTCGATGGAGCTCCTGCACATTTCAGTCGAAGTGTTCGTACGCTTCTCAACAACAGATTCAGTGACCGATGGATTGGTAGAGACGGACCAATTTCATGGCCTCCACGCTCTCCTGACCTCAACCCTCTTGACTTTCATTTATGGGGGCATTTGAAAGCTCTTGTCTACGCAACCCCGGTACCAAATGTAGAGACTCTTCGCGCTCGTATTGTGGACGGTTGTGATACAATACGCCAGGGCTGCATCAGCGCATCAGGGATTCCATGCGACGGAGGGTGGATGCATGTATCCTCGCTAACGGAGGACATTTTGAACATTTCCTGTAACAAAGTGTTTGAAGTCACGCTGGTATGTTCTGTTGCTGTGTGTTTCCATTCCATGATTAATGTGATTTGAAGAGAAGTAGTAAAATGAGCTCTAACATGGAAAGTAAGCGTTTCCGGACACATGTCCACATAACATATTTTCTTTCTTTGTGTGTGAGGAATGTTTCCTGAAAGTTTGGCGGTACCTTTTTGTAACACCCTGTATAGGAGTCAGTTGTCTTTTTTTCAGTCGCTTGAGACTTTGCTCTGGGCGAGAAATTCGCGATAAATGCAAACTAAGTTACAGATCAGTGCTGCACGGTACACCCTGTAAAATTTGCTTCTCTATGCCATGGATGCCTACAACTGTGTACTCCATACGTGGGTCTATGTTACAGCCTAACGACAGTATATTTATACCATTGTCCTGCGTGAATGATATCTTAAATGCGAAATTTAAAATTTCAGCTTTCCTTTTACTGCTTCTATTACCACACACGATATGTCGATGAGTAACTGGAAAAAAACTTTTGATCTACTTAGCAAGTTTACGTAAGACCATAGTTCTCTCTGGTACGACGATGGAGGTAGTTATATGCTTCACGCATCGATTTAATTACAGACACACGAATTCCCACTAACTTTTGCCTGTTGTCATTAGCGCGTTCCTTTTAGAACCGTGAGTGTAACAATCTCTGCTTCCTGAGCATTTTCCTACTTTCATTATTCAACCATGGTGGTTCTTTTCCGTCCTTATTTCATTTACTCGCTACATGGCGCGATTTATAATGAGTTTAAGAATCGCCCGTAATTACCCTACGACCGTTATATTGGAACTAAGTGATGTCCATTAATTGTCCAAGTGGGATGCTAACAACTGTTTATCTGCTCTTGCTAGCAAAAATATTCTCCTAGCCTTCCTAATGGATTAATTAGCTTTAGTTATCATCATCACTAAGACGACATCATGATCACTAATCACTCTCTCTATAGTGACACTGGTGATATAGTCAGCCCTATTTGCAGGTACTAGGTCTAGCATATGTGTGTGGGTTGTCTAACTAGCTATTCAAGACCATTTTGGGAAAACACATTTAAAAGTACTCACAAAAGTGTCTGCCCCTAACAACTGCAATGAATCCGTAGATGTCCCAGTCTCTACTCGATAGATTAAACTCATCTCCAACTTATATTGCGTGATCTGTGTATTTCCGCGCTATTGAGGGTAGACTTTCTTTGAATGCTTCTACAGTAGTTACGGTGGAATCGGATGGGCCGTAAAAACATTTGATAATTACCTTAAGTTCACCTAGGTCTGCTACTAGCGCCCCGATAAGTTCACAACCAGACTCAATTTCGACCTCGATAGACGCAATATGTTTTCAACAGCAATAAAGACTCCTTCGCCCATGGAGTACTGTCTGTCCTTTCGATAAACGTTTCATGTCTCACGAAATATTTCAGAACTTCCTGCTTTGGATTTCAGCCAGCTCCCAGTTCCGACAGTAATTTGCGCATGACAACTTTCCTGGAGGGAAGTAACTTCAGGAACTATGTTACAAATACTTCGACAATTTACTGTTAAAATTTTGGCAGATGAAGTGTAATTACCTTTTACGCCGTCTGATTTCATTCTATGTGTATCGAAAGACGAACGCTCATCAAAGGACCTCAAACTACCGCGTAGCCTAAATAAAAATGCTTGTGTACTCCAGAAGTAGTCTTCTATCCGAGTTGCTGTTACTTTTCTGTAGTGGACTCCTGACCTATCAAAGGGAGCCCTAAAATTCTCCACCACATAACGCAGGTATAGTAATCTGCAGCCAGCTTTCCGGGCAGGAAGGAGCGCCTGGTCCCCGGCACGAATCTGCACGGCGGATTTGTGTCGAGGTTCGGTGAACCGGCCAGTCTGTGTATGGTTTTTAGGCGGTTTTCCATCTGCCTCGGCGAATGCGGGCTGATTCCCCTTATTCCGCCTCATTTACACTATGTCAGCGATTGCTGCTCAAACAAGTTCTTCACGTACGCGTACACCACCATTACTCTACCACGCAAACGTACGGGTTACACTCGCCTGGTGTGAGACGTTCCCCCAGGGGTCCACCAAGGGCCGAACCGCACAATAACCCTGGGTTCGCTGTGGGGCGGCGGAGGGGTGAAGTGGACTGCGGTAGTCGTCGTGGGATTGTGGACCACTGCGGCTGCGGCGGAGACGGAGCCTCTCTGTCGTTTCTAGGTCCCCAGTTAACATACAATCTGCAGCCAAGACGGTCACAGAAGCGATGCAAATAGTGGAGCCATTCAATCAGCTTCACGAAAAGGACGACATTTGTGTTATCGACATTCTGTCGACAGCCTTTTTAACAGCTTATCTCAAAATAGCGCAATACCTGATGCCGTATACACCGGACCTGTGCCCACACATTCATGAAAGAAGCTTCTAGTATGAGATTATGGCAGTTTTATTCCACAAACTATCTAACGATCAGTCGTTTACTCCTCAAAAACATTGATAGCAGTGCAACTCAACTATTTCCAAGTTGAATAGGAGACTTGAACAATAATTTACCCCGTCAAGGAGTTTCATGTGTAGTTGTAAGGCAACAAATTCCACATGTTAACCGGCCAAAATCCTTTTACTTCGATTTTTGGGCAACGGTCTCAGCTCCCAGAAATGCAGCGCAATATCTGCAGTGGTGAGCAGTGTTTTGAAGTGGATATAACTAGGAAATCCACTTATAAAAAAAATTATGGGCTTTCTAAACGTACTCTTACTTTCAACACTGGAAATATTGTAAATATTGTACTACAATTTGTTTTGACAACTGAGAGTATACATTAGTTTAAGTTGTATCCTGGTACGAAGTTACATAGGCTTAACGAGGGACAGATTCCGACATAAAACAAATTTTACATCCGCAGTATACCGAACCGAGTAAACAAGACAATAATGGAACACAGGATACACAGAGGTAGTATGCTACAAAAATCCTACTGGTAACATAATAAAGAATAAGTCACCGTTGGCGCATATAAGCGATATTTCCAATTCAATCCGTGTTAATGACTAGCGATCTAAATTAACAATACAATTTTCTTTTGTATGTTCCTGTAAGAATTATTTCGAGAGCTCCATATAGAGAATTAAATATTTGTGTGGGCCTTTAAGTACCAACTAGACAGAGCATCAGAACAGTATACAAGAAACAGAATTGGGTATTACAGCCATACAAAGAGGTACACGAGCATTCAGACACATACATATAGGAGGTACATAGTGACATACACTACTAGCCATTAAAATTGCTACACCACGAAGATGACGTGCTACAGACGCGAAATTTAACCGACGGGAAGAATATGCAGTGATATGCAGATGATTAGCTTTTCAGTGCATCCACACAAGGTTGGCGCCGGTGGCGACACCTACAACGTGCTGACATGAGGAAAGTTTCCAACCGATTTCTCATACACAAACAGCAGTTGACCGGCGTTGACTGGTGAAACGTTGTTGTGACGCTTCGTTTAAGGAGCAGAAATGAGTACCATCATGTTTCCGACTTTGATAAAGGTCGGATTGTTGCCTATCACGATTGCGGTTTATCGTATCGCGACATTGCTGCTCGCCTTGCTCGAGATCCAATGACTGTTAGCAGAATATGGAATCGGTGGGATCTGGGGGGTAATACGGAACGCCGTGCTGTATCCCAGCGGCCTCGTAACACTAGCAATCGAGATGACAGGCATCTTATCCACATGACTGTAACGGGTCGTGCAGCCACGTCTCGATCCCTGAGTCAACAGATGGGGACGCTTGCAAGACAGCAACCATCTGCACGAACAGTTCGACGACGTTTGGAGCAGCATGGACTATCAGCTCGGAGACCACGGCTGCGGTTACCCTTGACGCTGCATCACACACAGGAGCGCCTGCGACGGTGTAATCAACGACGAACCTGGGTGCACGAATGGCAAAACGTCATTTTTTCGGATGAATCCAGGTTCTGTTTACAGCATCATGATGGTCGCTTCCGTGTTTGGCGACAACGCGGTGAACGCACATTGGAAGCGTGTACTCGTCATCGCCATACTGGCGTATCACCCGGCGTAATGGTATAGCGTGCCACTGGTTACACGTCTCGGTCACCTCCTGTTCGCACTGACGGCACTTTAAACAGTGGACGTTACATTTCAGATGTGTTACGACCCGTGGCTCTACCCTTCATTCGATCCCTGCGAAACCCTACATTTCAGCAGGATAATGCACGACCAAATGTTGCAGGTCATGTACGGGCCTTTCTGGATACAGAAAATGTTCGACTGCTGCCCTGTCCAGCACATTCTCCAAATCTCTCACCAACTGAAAACGTCTGGTCAATGGTGGCCGAGCAACTGGTTCGTCACAATACGCCAGTCACTATTCTTGATGAAGTGTGGTATCGTGTTGAAGGTGCATGGGCAGCTGTACCTGTACACGCCATCCAAGCTCTGTTTGACTCATTGCCCAGGTGTGTGAAGGCCGTTATTACGGCCATAGGTGGTTGTTCTGGGTGCTGATTTCTCAGGATCTATACACCCAAATTGCGGGAAAAGGTAATCACACATCAGTTCTAGTATAATATATTTGTCCAATGAATACCCGTTCATCATCTGCATTTCTTCTTGGTGTACAAATTTTAATGGGCAATAGTTTACGTTTATAGGCTGAGTATTACATATCCTGCTGTGTAATACGTGGGAATATAGTCCGTTAATTGTGATTTTGTCTTCTAGTTTAGATGGCCTCGGCCATTCCTCTTGGCAGTCTGATGACACCCACTTTCTGAGCATGGATATCATACACTTGAGAGTGAGCTGATCACATTTAATAGCTCCTTGTAGAGGTTCTTGCTTTGTTAGGACATTTAATTGTTCATTTCCAAGTATCCCAGAGTGGCCTTCATTCATACCATCATGATGTTGCGATAACTCCTCTGCATCCGAAAGACAACTTCGGTAACTGCTACAACAATGGGATTGGTTTCCATTATGGTTTCTGATCAGTTGTAGGGCTGACATACTGTCAGAGATTGTGGCTACTGTGTTTGTCTGTGTGAATAGCAAGGCTTCCAAAATTGCAATCAGCTCTGCTGTCATAATAGTGGGGTGTGGATCGAACTTGTACAGTCCTTGTCATTTGCTTCAGGGTACCCAACAGGCACCGATGATAAACTAAGATGAGTTCATCATATCCGACATATCATTACTAGATGTGAGAAATCATGCAGTCTTATCAGAGCTACGACTGAGTACGGTGGGGCTCTGTTTAGCGAACAGCGATGACTTTATACCGGTCCCTACTGAGGGCACACTTTGGCAATGGTCACATGCCAAAAAAAAAAAAAAAAAAGAAAAAAAAGGTTCAAATGGTTCTGAGCACTATGGAACTTGACATCTATGGTCATCAGTCTCCTAGAACTTAGAACTACTTAAACCTAACTAACCTAAGGACACCACACAACACCCAGTCATCACGAGGTAGAGAAAATCCCTGGCCCCGACGGGAATCGAACCCGGGCGTGGGAAGCGAGAACGCTACCTTAGGACCACGAGATGCCGGCGGTCACATGCACTACGGATGAGCACCAGACAACACGCTCCAAAGACTCGATATTATGTAGCACAAAGCATTGCGTACAATTACAGGGGTTTTCACGTCAGCCTCAACAAACACATTATTAGATGAAGTGAACGAACCCCAGGTGCCGCGCGGGATTAGCTGAGCGGTCTAGGCTGGTTTCAAATGGCTCTGAGCACTATGGGACTTAACATCTATGGTCATCAGTCCCCTAGAACTTAGAACTACTTAAACCTAACTAACCTAAGGACATCACACAACACCCAGTCATCAGGAGGCAGAGAAAAATCCCTGACCCCGCCGGGAATCGAACCCGGGAACCCGGCCGTGGGAAGCGAGAACGCTACCGCACGACCACGAGCTGCCGACCTAGCGGTCTAGGGCGCTGCAGTCATGGACTGTGCGGCTGGTCCCGGCGGAGGTTCGTGTCCTCCCTTGGGCATGGGTGTGTGTGATTGTCCTTAGGATAATTTAGGTTAAGTAGTGTGTAAGCTTAGGGACTGATGGCCTGAGCAGTTTAGTCCTATAAGAATTCACACAGATTTGAACATTTTTTTTAACCCCAGGTCAGAGATTGTAACTATTGTGTCTGCTGTGATCCTCTGTGTGCATAGCAAGGCTTCCAAAATAGCAATCAGCTCAGCTGTCATAATAGTGGGGTGTGGATCGAGCTTGTATAGTCCTTGTCATTTGCTTCAGGCTACCCAAGAGCCACTACCAGCGCCTCGCTGGACTTTGACCCATTTGCATACACTACATATGCATCATAATAGTGATACAGGAATTCCATCGATGTTGCGTCAGATGGGCCCTGTTTTTTGAAATGTTTAACTGGTCCTGGTATAAATATGCAGAGTAGACGTTTCGCCTGTATACCTGCATGGTAAAATTCTGGACCAACGTGTTGGAGCCACTGTTTGGCAGCGTGCACAAGGGAGTCATCATCTTCAAACCTTGCTCCACGAGGAGAGTCTTTCAGTTTCCCAATGAGATGATAGTCACATGGATCCAGGTCAGGACTGTAAGGCGGGTGTTTCAGTGTTGTCCATCCGAGTTTTGCGATCGCTTCCATGGTTTTTTGACTAACATGTGGTCATGCATAGTCGTGCAAACAGCAGTACGTCATAAACAGCGAGACGCGTAAAAAATTCCCGCATCATTCAGGACGTTTAAATTTATCACTTCGTTACTATTAACTCCATTCACAGCACATTTTGCAGACAGTACCCACACATGTCGGTGAATATACCTACAAAACTATATCATTGTACAACACATCGTTCAGAGATACGGCTTCATAAACATTCAGCTCAAGGCCAGACACTGCATGGCATGGGCGTGGATGCCCAGCTATAAATACATACATGGGAAACGCTGGGTTTCTATGCTAGTTAACTAATAAATAACACACAAGTAGGTCTTCAAGAGAACTAGAAGATTTCGGTTGCATACCACATTCTTCATATTTCAGCTTGGTACGACTGGGCCGGCCGCTGTGGCCGAGTGGTTCTAGGCGCTTCAGTTAGGAACCGCGCTGCTCCTACGGTCGCAGGTTCGAATCCTGCCTCCAGTATGGATGTGTGTGATGTCCTTAGGTTAGTCAGGTTTAAGTAGTTCTAAGTCTAGGGGACTGATGACCTCCGATGATAAGTCCCATAGTGCTTAGAGCCATTTGAACCATTTGGCAGGGCTGAGAACATTAGCTGGATTCCTTATTACAGTGAAACTCCGGAACCCATGTAAAGCCGACTGCTGTTACCTAGCTTATACGAAGACAACACAGAGAAACTTAATACAGTTTTGTCTCCATTACTAACACTTAACGATATTGCAAAGCAACTGCTAATTATTATGGCTATTAAATGAGTTTCAAATTCAAGTAAATAGTTACTGCAAACAATTGTGTCAGAGAAACTATCCACGGTCTGTGAAATTCACTTTACATATCATGATCGTGTTGTGCCATGTTATGTGTTTACCGTAGTGCTATGAACCAAGGCTATATACGAGCTGTGTTAGGCATGCACTGTCTGCTGGAGTTACAAAAAAATGGTTCAAATGGCTCTGAGCACTATGGGACTTAACATCTATGGTCATAAGTCCCCTAGAACTAAGAACTACTTAAACCTAACTAACCGAGGGACATCACACAACACCCAGCCATCACGAGGCAGAGAAAATCCCTGACCCCGCCGCGAATCGAACCCGGGAACCCGGCCGTGGGAAGCGAGAACGCTACCGCACGACCACGAGATGCGGGCTGCTGGAGTTACAGCAAGAGTGTACATTCCTTCAGTCACTTGGTGAGCTATATATTTGGCAATGTTCAACATTTTTAAAGGAATACTTGCATTGGGTGGTAGCAGCTAAATTTTTGACATTGTGTTTCTTTCGGTATGTTCTTCCTATATAAGCAATTTCACGACAGTTTTCAACATGACAGAGTGGACAGTTCTCTTCTAAGATGAAATAACACACTGAACAGTAGTAATACGCATGTGCATAAATAAGAGAAATGGGTTGCTATGCTTTCAACTTTCCACTTTCAATTACTTTTTGAAGTCACTCAATCATTATAGTGACTCCAAATGCTGGGGTATTAACTTTATCTTCCAGTACAGAACGTTTGTCATCTGCTGTTAATGCTAACGTATGCTGTCGAACTGCAGAGGCTGCATGGGACTTCATCCTCATACATCGTCATATTACAGAAAACTTCTAACAAACTGCGATATACATCAATATGTTACAAAAAAAATTATTATAAAGTAATCCATACATTGCTGTGTTACAGCAAAACTGTAGCAAATTTCCCATGTATCGACATATTACAGCAAAATTTTAACAAATTACCCTGTACATCGTCAGGTTGCAACAAAATTGTAACAAACTACTCCATTGAAATGTAACCAACCGCCCTCTGCACTGAGTTGTTACTACAAAATTTAACAAATCAGGCCATACATCATCAGTGTTACGTGAAGTTGTTGCAAACTGTAATAGACTACCTCATACAATATCATAATATAGCAAAATTATAACAGATTTCCCCATACATCACCATGTTACAGGAAAATTGTATAAATAAGTGTGTTACGGGAAAAAAGTAACAAATTATTTGATACATTACCGTTGTTACATAAAATAGCAACAAATTGCCTCAGTTACAGCAAATTTATAACAAATTGCAACATAATTCAAACTGTAAGAAACTATAAGAAATTATACCTCAAGAGGTCCTTCAATGACTGTGTCAAACAATGTCAAGCTGAATAACTGCTTGCATAAGGGCTAGAGGCGGATCAACGTGTTATTGACTTTCTCAGTTTGAGAAGCCCTTTCTCTTGAAAAAATTATCCAGTTTTTCTGAGATTGTAAATATTTGTTTTCTGTATATGTACATCATCTCTACCGATTTCCTTCCCATTCAGATAATTTGTTCATGGCGCGTCGTTTTTCTTTCTCTTAGAGTGTATATTTGTGTTAGTGTGGTTGTAATCATTCGACAAAAACGTAACGAGGAAATTAATTAACAATAGTGTTCATTAAATTACCACTGCCATACCGTTTTTTCTCTTTGTTATAGGCATTATCTTACGTTCAAAGAGAGCTGGCACTGACTACATCGACTGCAGATTTTGTCCAAGTCTTTCCTATCGTTCGACGGCGGTATTTTAATGTACACATATGTTGTTTGTTGTGATTTTCGGTCCAGAGACTGGTTTGATGCAGCTCTCCATGCTACTCTATCCCTTGCAAGCTTCTTCATCACCCAGTACCTACTGCAACCTACATCCTTCTGAATCTGTTTAGTGTATTCATCTCTTGGTCTCCCTCTACGATTTTTACACTCCACGCTGCCCTCCAACGCTAAACTGGTGATCCCTTGATGCCACAGAATATGCCCTACCACCCGATCTCTTCTTCTAGTCTAGTTGTGCCACAAATTTCTCTTCTCTCAAATTCTATTCAATACCTTCTCATTAGTTATGTGATCTACCCATCTAATTTTCAGCATTCTTCTGTAGCACCACATTTCGAAAGCTTTTATTCTCCCCTTGTCTAAACTATTTATCGTCCACGTTTCACTTCCATACGTGGCTACACTCCATACAAACACTTTCAGAAACGACTTCCTGACACTTAAATCTATACTTGATGTTAACAAATTTCTCTTCTTCAGAAACGCTTTCCTTGCCATTGCCAGTCAACATTTTATATCCTGTCTACTTCGACCATCATCAGTTATTTTGCTCCCCAAATAGCGAAAGTCATTTACTACTTTAAGCGTCTCATTTACTAATCTAACTCTCGCAGCATCACCCGATTTATTTCGACTACATTCCATTATCCTCGTTTTGCTTTTCTTGATGTTCATCTTATATCCTTCTTTCAAGACTCTGTCCATTCCATTCAGCTGCTCTTCCAGGTCTTTTGCTGTCTCGGCCAGAATTACAATGTCATCGACGAACCTCAAAGTCTTTATTTCTTCTCCATGGATCTTAATTCCTACTCCGAATGTTTCTTTTGTTTCCTTTACTGCTTGCTCAATATACAGATTGAGTAACATCGAGGATAGGCTACAACCCTGTCTCACTCCCTTCCCAACCACTGCATCCGTCTCATGTCCCTCGACTTTTATAACTGCCATCTGGTTTCTGTACAAATTGTAAATAGCCTTTCGCTCGCTGTATTTTACCCCTGCCACCTTCAGAATTTCAATGAGAGTATTCCAGTCAACATTGTCAAAAGCTTTTTCTGAGTCTACAAATGCTAGAAACGTAGGTTTGCCTTTCCTTAATCTATTTTCTAAGATAAGTCGTAGCGTCAGTATTGCCTCACGTGTTCAAGCATTTCTACGGAATCCAAACTGATCTTCTCCAAGGTCGGCTTGTACCAGTTTTTCCATTCTTCTGTAAAGAATTCGTGTTAGTATTTTGCAGCCGTGGCTTATTAAACTGTTAGCTTGGTAATTTTCCCATCTGTCAACACCTGCTTTCTTTGGGATTGGAATTATTATATTCTTCTTGAAGTCTGAGGGTATTTCGCCTGTCTCACACATCTTGCGCACTAGATGGTAGAGTTTTGTTAGGCCTAGCTCTCCCAAGGCTGTCAGTAGTTCTAATGGGATGTTGTCTACTCCTGGGGCCTTGTTTCGACTTAGGTCTTTCAGTGCTCTGTCAAACTCTTCGCGCAGTATCATATCTCCTATTTCTACTTCATCTACATTTTCTTCCATTTGTATAATATTGTCTTCAAGAACATCGCCCTTGTATAGACTCTCTAAATACTCCTTCCACCTATCTGCTTTCTCTTCTTTGCTTAGAACTAGGTTTCTATCTGAGCTCTTGATATTCATACAAACGTGCCATCAGTAAACAATCTCACAGCACTGCTCATCCCACCCCCTAAATCGTTTACGTATATCCTCCAGCACATCAGAAGTCCTGTTATTGGAGCACACAATACGTTAATTTCGTTTTTGTAGAGCATTCTAGAGCATTCATCGTTCAGTGCAACGTACTGGGGTAGTCAATTATTCCTCGAGCCAATCACATTTTGCCACTATACTCGGTATGACTGTATGCATTGACCAACGCTTTACCGAATCTACCTCTTGACTGCGTCTGTTTTCGGTATCAGAAAAGTGAGTAGTGTCTCTCACGAGAGGTGGAATCCATACTAATTATTAGAGAGAAGCTTTTTTCCTTAGAATACTCTCTAAGATCTTGCAACAGACGGACGTCAGCCCTTTATGTACGCAGGAGTGATTCTTACACTGTAACTCATTTTTGATGTATTGCTAGAATCCACAAAGTGCACCCTTCCACTGGATATTTATTGTCGTTACTCCAAATGAATAAAAGTTATGGAACAGCGTCCCATGGTGAAGGAACAGAATTTTAGAGACTAAAACGCCTTTTGAAGATACAGCATTAAACTTTCATTAACGAGGCACGGTCAGTTAATTCATGTAACAAGCTGTGTGTATTCCCACGCACCGAGAGGAATTTCGAGGTTCTCACGTTTTCTCCCGGGAGCTGATATGGCGGTGAGCTGCGAGAGGAAGTTGCGTTGGGTACGTGGGAAGTGGATATCTGCATGTGGGCTGTGTTTCCTGCAACCAGCTCCTCCTCTGGATTAGCGAAACATGTTAGCGTTGGGGTCTTCGGTGCTATTGGAGCAAGGAGGTTGTAAATTTAAAGTCCCTTTTGCGGGAGCAACTTTCTTTTTTCTATCAACTATTTCTGACAGGTCAGTCTTCTTGAGATACTAAGACCAGACCCCATTGGCAGTGATGACCAAAGCATTTAAATCAGAGTTAAATGAAAATTCGAAACCTCTACCTGATACCCTCTCATAGAAGGTATGATTCTTAAAATAATCTCGGTAGCCACAAAGGGCAGAGGTCCGAGTTGCTGGAAACGATGTTTCCTGGTTGGCAATACAGAATGCAGGATAAGTGCGTAGAAGCTGTCGTAGCTCAGCCAGATAAAGACGGCAGGTCAAATCCAATAGTGGGGAACATATAGCCGTTAATGGAAGGCGAAGATAGCTCAACTGGAAATCAGGCTCAAAAACGTGAACCAACTCCGAGCAGGATATTCAGCAAAAGGACCATCCGATGGAAAGTCAGAGGAGGTAAGAGATAGAGAGATAGTGGAAGTGTAGGTTTGTAGCATAGAAAGAGGAAGTAGTGTTGCAAAGGCTGGGGCCCTGTGGTAGCCAAGTATGTACTAACCAACGAGTTGTGCGACCTCTATGGTGAGACGGGAGGGGGGGGGGGGGGGGGGGGGGCAGACACATTAAAGTTGTATACTTCACGCCTAACTTTCATGGCACTGAAAAGAGTGAAGTATCGAGAAAGGGGAAAGATGGAACTATGGTAACTGGGGTAGCTGCACCATATCCAGTTATTGTATGTGATTACAACAAGAAGAAAAAAAAGAATGTGTTGGACCATGCAGATGGGTTACGCCCAAATTATGGTCTATACAGGCGATCTAAGAAATTGTGGTACCGTCTCTTCTCTTGTGAGATGTAATAGAAGTTGCTTTCGTCAATACTTATGTCATTTTCAGTTATTTACATGAGGCGCTGCCATTGCTGGAATTCAGGCGTGTTTTGGCACTAGGGCTAATGAATGGAGGAACAGGAAGTATGAAATCTTAAAAACCTAAACTCTGACAAAAATTAAATAACTCCCCGAAAGACGTTAAAGGTTAATTTTTCTGTTCCTAAAGATACACATCTTGGCAACCAAGGCAAGCACTTTGTGGTGTTCATTTGTAAAAGAGAAATATAAAATCTGTGCAAAAAACGAAATTCAGTCGAGACTACAATTCCCATGCAACGCATGCAGAGTATATTTGTATTTCAATGACAAAAAGAACCGTTTCTTACAATTTCATGAGGTATCATTAGATACGTGACATGTACATAAAATTCGTATCCTGTCACGGTTTTCAAACGACATATATGTCAGTATGTCTCCTGTAGTCACTCTAGGATCAAAATAAAATGTGAAGTTTTAAAAACTCGTAAATATCATATTTGTTATTAACTGAATCTCTAATGTAGAAATGCGCAATAATTATTTCGAATATACAAATCCGAGAAACTGAAGCATTTTTGTGTGCGTGTTCCACTTCTGACCCTGTGCGCTGACAGTACTTCTGAGTACTGGCACTGAAAAAAGCTGAAACAAAAAAAAAATTACAAAAAGAAATCATAGAGCCCTTTGAGGCCATAATAAAGAAAATGGAAAAAAGAAAATTTTTTCATACGTCAGGAAACAAAGGGTTAATTCGAGATAATCAGTCACTGGTCGATATTGTCAATTTCACTTGGGCACTAAATGTATGAGAGACATGTACAGAGAATTGGACGGTCGAATAATTACCCGTTCCAACATTTTTTCAATTAACTCATTCAGTATCTTACTCTGAGGAGAGACCAATCGATCAGGGCGGCCGTAGGGATTTTGCCCCCGTGAGAAAATTTCAAGCTCCGCCCCCCCCCCCCCCCCCCACTTCCCCCATTTTTTGACATAGTCAACTTTCCTCACAATATAATTCATACATGACGCCTTATTTTCACATATCACACTCATTCGTCTCTTTGTTGTGGGTATGTCTTTAAGATCAAAGCAGCGGTAAGTGACACATTTGCAGTGCAATACATTTTAAGTCATAACTCCAAAATTAATATGCCAACTAAGATTAATTTATGTCACCGGCACAGCAAAAACTATAATCTGTTCAATTGTTGTAGCTCCTTGAGCAAAGAATGAGCGTCTTACTGATTTACTGTTGTATAAACACAGGTTCCTGGAAGCACTTTGCACAGAGGCGTTTATCTTCCCATACGGCACATGTTTGTCGCACCACATAATTATGACAAAGAAACAAAAGCACGTCTATTCACTGCGCACTGAACTAAGGCCAGGACATCGAAAGATAAATATTTATTGTCGATATAATCTAGTATTGCCATTGTGGATATAGATACCAACGATTAATCGATTTAAAAATACCACAGGGAACCATAAAAATAAAGGGACTGTAGTATGTGGAACCTCCAACAATTCGTCTGCACAGGCAGATGACATTTGTCAACTTATTTCGCCATTAGACAGAACAAATGTAGGCATACACTACAACAAATCTACACTATGCAAATGACTGAAAAAGTATGACATACTTAAATCAATCAAACGTAAAATTAATGACAAACATGTGTGAAACGCTTATCTTATATGACTGATATTTTTCTCGTTTTGGTACTAGCGAACTCCTGTATGACTCCGTTCAGATCCAACCCTTCAGCTAGCTCATGTTCAATCGACACCGCTGCCAGCCCAGTCATTCGTGCCTAGCCCATTGTTGATCTCAGGTACGTTTTTATCAGTTTAAGCGTCGAAAAACCTCGTTCTCTGCTCGCACCTGTCACCTGTTGCGTCAGCAAAATTCGTAGTGCTATACTTAGATTGGGCGCAAAGCCATACTCTTGCATGAGTTACAACGTTTCAATTGGCGTTCTACCAGGCTTCACCAACGTTGACGCTACTTTAAGTTGACCTTTAAAATCGACAAGACTGATGTCCTTGGCCTGTGCGTACCAAAACTGTCGCACAGCTGGAACACTTTTCACTTAGAACGTCATGTGACATGTCCTTCATTTTACTAATGTCATACAAGAAATCAGAAAGCTCACTGTGACTTTTGATCTATTGAAAACTCTCACTGAGAGCGCACATTATAACATCCAATACTTTAAAATAAAAATCTACTTTTTACTGCAATTCTGGATCTTCAATTTTCTCATCTTCTCCTTCATATTGGATCTGATTCTTCTTCCTTCGCTTTCGCATCTACGCTGTACCACCTACTACTATATGGAATTGGGTTGCCAGTTCCTTAGCGTGAAGCAGATAGTCTTGGAATTTGGAGTCCTCCATGCAGGTTGTGAAATGCTCTCTTATCTTTTCGAGTGAATCAACAGCTTTCGATATGTTGTTTTTGTTGTCTTCAGTCCTGAGACTGGTTTGATGCAGCTCTCAAAGCTACTCTATCCTGTGCAAGCTGCTTCATCTCCCAGTACCTACTGCAACCTACATCCTTCTGAATCTGCTTAGTGTACTCATCTCTCGGTCTCCCTCTACGATTTTTACCCTCCACGCTGCCCTCCAATGCTACATTTGTGATCCCTTGATGCCTCAAAACATGTCCTACCAACCGATCCTTTCTTCTAGTCAAGTTGTGCCACAAACTTCTCTTCTCCCCAATCCTATTCAATACCTCCTCATTAGTTACGTGACCTATCCACCTTATCTTCAGTATTCTTCTGTAGCACCACATTTCGAAAGCTTCTATTCTCTTCTTGTCCAAACTAGTTATCGTCCATGTTTCACTTCCATACATGCTTTCGATATATCTTTGGTAATATTTTGTAAGTGTTTGCTGACAACACAGACATGGAGTAATACATCATAGAATATTAGCACTGAACAAAGGAACGTAAAATCACGAATAACTTTGCCAAACTACAGGCATCATGTGCCACCATTATGTCTGTATTTTCATCTTCACTTATTTAAACTAGGGCACCCTACACGTCCCCTTTGTTGTAGTTGAGAGGAGGGATTGCATCGATCCTACACTCCTGGAAATGGAAAAAAAGAACACATTGACACCGGTGTGTCAGACCCACCATACTTGCTCCGGACACTGCGAGAGGGCTGTACAAGCAATGATCACACGCACGGCACAGCGGACACACCAGGAACCGAGGTGTTGGCCGTCGAATGGCGCTAGCTGCGCAGCATTTGTGCACCGCTGCCGTCAGTGTCAGCCAGTTTGTCGTGGCATACGGAGCTCCATCGCAGTCTTTAACACTGGTAGCATGCCGCGACAGCGTGGACGTGAACCGTATGTGCAGTTGACGGACTTTAAGCGAGGGCGTATAGTGGGCATGCCGGAGGCCGGGTGGACGTACCGCCGAATTGCTCAACACGTGGGGCGTGAAGTCTCCACAGTACATCGATGTTGTCGCCAGTGGTCGGCGGAAGGTGCACGTGCCCGTCGACCTGGGACCGGACCGCAGCGACGCACGGATGCACGCCAAGACCGTAGGATCCTACGCAGTGCCGTAGGGGACCGCACCGCCACTTCCCAGCAAATTAGGGACACTGATGCTCCTGGGCTATCGGCGAGGACCATTCGCAACTATCTCCGTGAAGCTGGGCTACGGTACCGCACACCGTTAGGCCGTCTTCCGCTCACGCCCCAACATCGTGCAGCAAGCCTCCAGTGGTGTCGCGACAGGCGTGAATGGAGGGACGAATGGAGACGTGTCGTCTTCAGCGATGAGAGTCGCTTCTGCCTTGGTGCCAATGATGGTCGTATGCGTGTTTGGCGCCGTGCAGGTGAGCGCCACAATCAGGACTGCATACGACCGAGGCACACAGGGCCAACACCAGGCATCATGGTGTGGGGAGCGATCTCCTACACTGGCCGTACACCTCTGGTGATCGTCGAGGGGACACTGAATAGTGCACGGTACATCCAAACCGTCATCGAATCCATCGTTCTACCATTCCTAGACTGGCAAGGGAACTTGCTGTTCCAACAGGACAATGCACGTCCGCATGTATCCCGTGCCACCCAACGTGCTCTAGAAGGTGTAAGTCAACTACCCTGGCCAGCGAGATCTCCGGATCTGTCCCCCATTGAGCATGTTTGGGACTGGATGAAGCGTCGTCTCACGCGGTCTGCACGTCCAGCACGAACGTTGGTCCAACTGAGGCGCCAGGTGGAAATGGCATGGCAAGCCGTTCCACAGGACTACATCCAGCATCTCTACGATCGTCTCCATGGGAGAATAGCAGCCTGCATTGCTGCGGAAGGTGGATATACACTGTACTAGTGCCGACATTGTGCATGCTCTGTTGCCTGTGTCTATGTGCCTGTGGTTCTGTCAGTGTGATCATGTGATGTATCTGACCCCAGGAATGTGTCAATAAAGTTTCCCCTTCCTGGGACAATGAATTAACGGTGTTCTTATTTCAATTTCCAGGAGTGTATTTTCCCATCTTGTCGTACTTAGAGGCTTGAACGTTTGTGCAGATATATGATCATTCAGGACTACCCAGCGTCGCATAGACGCAGAATAGAAATCATATATTTTTCTCACCAAGCAAAAGAATCCTGATGCAGCATAATTCACAATTAGATTTAAGGAATGACTATTGCAGAGAACATAATTTTTTATCTAATGTTCTCTTTTGCATTCCATGGATTCATGAGTTTGTCTCCATACCCATACCCATACACGCCCATCCTCTCGATACAATCTGAAGCGAGATTCGTCGGACCAGGCAACAAGTTTCCCGTCATCAACGTTCCAATGTCGCTCTTGACAGGTTCAGGTGACGCGTAAAACTGAAGAAATACTATTAAATATTAATCGGTCTTTATCATACCTAGAATACCAGATTGTGTAGATAATACAACCATACTGAATTTCTAATCAATAACTTCAATACTTTCGGAGATATAAATGTTTACCTAAAACACATAATAACCGAGCTGGCATTATGAAACTGATTAGGGACTCTATGTATTCATCTATAGTATCAATTGAGACTACAACCAAGAGGATAGGTTCATGTAATCGAATTTTCTGGAATTTTCTTTGGTTTCATCACTACAGATTTCTGTCATAGTAAACAGTGCTTTGGAAAATTGTTATATCATCGTGTTTTTGTTGTGTGAGTGTTCTGGAGAGAGTGAGAGTGAATGGAGGACATAGGTTAGCTGAAAATGTGGTATTTTATTAAAAGTATGTAAATTTATGCGTTAGAAAGTTGTTGTGCAATAGGGGATTTTGTGACGTATGTCCGAGTGAGGTTGGTTTTGTAAAAGGCAGCCAGAAGGAGAGCTGAGTACTCAATTTATTAGTAATTTTTTATAGTTTATTTTTTGGAAAGGAATCGTATTTTGTTTTCATTAAATTTTATTTAGTAGCGGAATTTCGAGTTTTCTAGTCTAAATTATTTGTGGTAAACTGATTGGGTGCCATTACAAATACAGCGAGTATAGAAGTGCTCGAGATGATCTGATTGGCTACTTAAAATGCTAGCCAATAGGAATTCACAATTTCCCGCGGGTTTGAGTAGGGATTTGTGCCTCAGCTCTACGATTCGATATAGTCGCTCGCGAGCCGTCTTCTGCTAAGCGCTGATCAAATTTGCACGAAAATGAAGAAATTCGCATGTTTGATCGGTTCTTGTGTCGTTGACGAAAAACAACTACAGTCTTCACTTAAAACTTCCGGGCTGATAGGCCGTGGTCGAAGTATAAAACTGTCTCCTGACGTTTCGTCTCCGACTGGGGGAGACATCCTCGGAGGAAAAATGGCGAACTGCAAAGAGAAAAAAATGAAATGGCTGGGTCTATACCCATGATGTGTAGAAGAACCAGAAAATGCTCTGTCTTTCGAATTGTTCCTTGGTGGTACGGATTCGGGGTTATACGATACTGGTTAGGGGTCGTTTTTCCCCTGGGTAGATGATGTTAGTGGAGTTGGCGGCGATGATGATGTTAGTGGAGGCGGCGGCGATGATGATGTATGTGTATGTTTACGTATTGATTTATGTGACTAACGCCTGAATTGGCAATTGATGGTAGTGATTGGTGCTCTCTGGTCAGGGTTTTCATCCGTACCCAGAGAGTTGATGAGTTGGGATGATGATGCGTTTGATGATGCGTAGAATTTTAATGATTTTTGTTTTATGAGGTGATAGAATGAGGGCTGTCCTATCATTGCTCTGATCTCCTCATTGCTCGAGAACCACGGAGCGTCTGAAACGATTCGGAAGGCTTTGTTTTGGATGATTTCTAACTGCTTGAGGTTGGTGTCTGCTGCCGTACTCCACGCTTCTGAACCGTAGAGTATGGCTGGCAGGATGATCGTTTTCCAAATTTTGAGTTTGGCAGGTACTGTGAGTCCCCTGCCTTTAAGGAGTGGATATAACTGAAAGAGCCGGGCGGCCTCTCTGATGTGGTGGGTAAATGTCAGATTCTTATCCAGTTTTAGCCCTAGGTAGGTAACTACTTCTTTCCAGGGTGGTACCTGGAGAACTTGAGGAAGCGCTGATTATATAAGCAGTACAGAGGGCGCCACAGTCGATCACGTGACGTCGGTTATGAGATTGTCTCTGGTGATGCCAACATTGTCGATTGAAAGTAATCGATCGTCACGCTTGCGGTGCAACGCCGACATCCAAATTTTATCCAGTTTAACACCTTCGCCTTTCCTGTTAAAATTATTACGATGTTTATCAATCTCGATAGCCTCTCTATACAAGCGTGCATAATAATGCGAGGTTTTTGATATGACGCTTGTCTCGCTGAATTTTATTTCATGATCACCTTCCTGGTAAACATGTTCCGCTACGGCCGATTTATCCGTGTGACCCAGGCGGCAATTCGTCTTATGTTCAACAAGACGGGTGTTCACACTTCTCTTTGTGGTACCTATGTAAACCTGTCCACAACTACAAGGAATTTTATATACCTCCGGTGTAGCCAAAGGGTGTCGTGCATCTTTTGGTTACCTTAAAAATTATTTTATTTGCCTAGTGGGTCTGAAAGTAGTTTCCACCCCATACTTGCCTAAAACTTTCCCAATGCGATCTCTGACTTTACTAATGAACGGAAGAAAAACCTTGCCCTTGGGCGACTGTTGTTCGCCGTTGCTTCTGATTCTTGCTTCTGATTCTCTGCCTAGGGCGAAGTGTTCGATTTATATCCGTGCTGGAGTAGCCATTCTTCACGAAAGTTGACCGTAGATGTTCAATCTCATCTTTTAAATAAACAGGTTCACAAAGTTTGTGCGCCCTGTCTATCAAAGTTTTAATTACACCTCTTTTTTGTCTAGGATGGTGGTTTGAATCTTTATGTAGGTAACGATCAGTATGTGTGGGCTTTCTATACACCTTATGGCCCAACGTTCCGTCCCGTCGTTTAATCACAGACACATCCAGGAAATTCAATTGCCCACTCCTTTCCGTCTCCATAGTGAATTGGATTTTCGGATTAATGATATTTAAATGTGTCAGGAAGGCATCCAACTCCTCTGCTCCGTGTGTCCATACTACGAACGTGTCATCGACATAGCGATACCATCTGGCTGGTCTCTTACTGGCAGTCTGCAACGCCCGTTGTTCAAAAGTCTCCATAAATAAATTAGCCACAGCAGGACTGAGAGGACTGCCCACAGCCACCCCGTCAATCTGTTCATAAAAGTCATTATTGTATTGAAAGTAGGTTGTGGTGAGGCAGTGTCGGAATAATGCCACAATATCGGTAGGAAAAATATCCGCTATGCATAAGAAAGCTTCGTTTACCGGAATCATGGTAAATAACGACACAACGTCGAAACTGGCGAGGATATCATCCGGGCCTACGCTCGTTTCCTTTAACTTGTCAATGAAATGAGCTGAATTTTTAATATGACTGCCCGTCCTACCAACATAAGGCTGCAGCATCGAGGCAAGGTGTCTAGCTAACTCGTGTGTTGGTCCACCTATAGCGCTGACAATTGGCCTTAACGGAATCCCAGGTTTATGAATTTTGGGTAAGCCATAAAGTCTAGGTGGGTACGCTTCTGTTTTACAAAGCAGCTTCTTATCGTCGGAGCTAAATGAAGACGCTTTCACCAGTCGATTTGTCGTTCTTAAAATCTTCATAGTCAGATCTTTCAGGAGTTTCTTGTAATTGGAGGGAACCAAAATATAATTGATTTTTCCATGATAGTCCTTACTGTTCAGTATGACGGTGGCATTGCCCTTATCTGCATTAAGAACAATAATGTTTTTATCTGCATTTATATCTCTCAGCGCCTTCCTTTGAGCCTGCGACAAATTACTTTTAGGTGGCTTACATTTACGTAAAATCCTAGCCGTTTCCATCCTAGTTACGTCAGCGGACTGCTGTGGAAGCTGACGGATACCGGCCTCAATATTTGCCACAATATCCTCTGTGGGTACGTTTTGGGGCATCACAGCAAAATTGCCTCCTTTCGCTAGTACAGAAATTTCAACTTTTGAGAAATCTTTATCAGACAGGTTAATAACAGAGAATTGTCCTCAACTGAACCTCCTGAAATGTTGTTCTGTAAGTTATTGAACTTCTTTTGGATGTCAGCATTGCACCGCAAGTGTGATGATCGATTACTTTCAATCGAGAATGTTGGCATCACCAGAGACAATCTCACAGCCGATGCCACGTGATCGACTGTGGCACCCTCTGTATTGCTTATATAATCAGCGCCTCCTCGAGTTCTCTTCGCAGTTCGCCGTTTTACCTCCGAGGATGTCTCCCGGAGTCGGAGACGAAACGTCAGGAGACAGTTTTATACTTCGACCACGGCCTATCAGCCCGAAAGTTAAGTGAAGACGTTACCGGCCGTGAAAGCTTACATTGTATGATAACAACTACAGTATTGAGTATTTTGTGAAAGTTTGAGCCTTGTGCTTGATTTCTTTTGGCAGATAATCGTGTGTGAACATTTTATGAGATACATAAACTACGTGTCGCGTGTTTCGTGTAGATTACAAGACATTGTGGCGAACACTTAAGCCTAGTTTACACGATGAGACTAGGTTGCTGGCATCTGCGCGACTGGCCACTGCGCATGCGCTCTGCGAGTTTGCGCAACTCGTCAGTGAAACTAAACACTTTTGCGTGTTCCAACTTTGGCGACACAAGTTGCATGAGTTTTGAGGTTATGTGTGTTCGTAGTGTGTAGACAGTGCCTACTAGACTAAAATCCCATCATCGAGTTGGCCAACTCCTTTTTTTTAAGGGATATTGTTGACAGGAGGGAAGGCTACACAAATCAAGAAACTACATTCTTCATTCAATATTCATCTATTTAGGACGTCGCAGCAGTGCTCCCCACTAACATATTTTAGAATTTTGAAATATTGCCACTGTACAGATCTATCTTCAAGAGAATAGTTTGCAAATCATTCTCTTCTTAATGCGGCCTGCTTCGAATAATTGCTGCTGTTAATGTTAGTAATTATTACTGTTAATAATTACTGATGTTAATGAAAAAGTGTCATCACCAACTAAAACCGCATCTTATAGCATGCCGAGTGTTTTCGATTGTACATGCAATGTGATATGTAATTTCAGTTCTGGCGACAGTGCTTCATGCATTACAATATCTTTATTCTTTATCGCATAATTAACTCTATTTAGAAGAAACGGTAACAGTTCTGGTGACATTCTAAGATGATTAAAAGAACTTCTTTGGTCTGCCATTACAAATTATTTGAGCAAGGATGCTGAGCAACAGAGCTGATATCTTTGCTTCATCCAGTCACGAATAAAAAAAACGTTTCTTATTGTTTTATCATGCAGTGATTCCGTGCAACTAGCTTTAACATCATCACAACTCGTGCGACGTGCAGCTGTCAAAACTCTCATTTCAGACACCAATCGGGAACCCGCAAAACGACGAAACTGAAGTGTATACTGGTTTCGCCGTGTCGACAGTCAAATATGAAACCATTTGCGTGTAACTTATTCCACGCAACGAGTGGCGCAAACCAATGTCGTCGTGTAAACTAGACTTTATTTACCAGAAGCCTATTGGATGGCTGAATGTGTTAACTCGCAAGTAGTCGTAGGTCAGTCGCACCAAATATCTTCTAGCTGCTTTTGGGTGCGAACGTGTAACAGAGAAAGTCTGTAACATTGCATAATTGATGTCGGAATACCAAATACGGACTTGATAGCTATTTTCCGTATTTTAAAGACAATAAACCAACTAAAACGAAATATTTGCTTTTTTTTTTTTTCAAACGACTCATGCAAGAATCCCGAACGCTCGATGGGTTTACTAACTTTCAGCTGATGCAAATTGACTGAAGTTATGTGGCGTTTGCTTGGTAGGCATTTAATAGAATTTTTTTCAACGCTGCTTTTGTCGGCCTAACTAGTATCTACCATCGCAGAGCGAGGGGGCAGACAACCTGAAGCCTATTCAGGTAGGTGGACTAATTTTTTAAAGGATAGAGAGAGATTAAACGGCCCCGCAGCCATTGATGCATTTAGCGGCTGAGAAAAGTGAAGTTCATGTCTAATAACTTTTAAAAGCAACAGTGTAATATCTGTGATGGAAAGACCCACGCATGTGCAGATAAACTTTCGAACTGAAGCAACAGAAGAAGGACTTATACCCAGTGCATATACAATGACCTGTGAACAATATTAGGGTCAGAACACAGCACGCAAAGAGGTCAGCGAACTACAGGAAAGCCGACGGCAGCCACTTGGAGCAGCGAGCTGTAGCAGACCGGCAGCAGGAACAGTTGGTAGCCATGGACGGTGCTGTGGGTCCCAGAAACTGGACCGGAGCTGGCAGTCTTCAGTAACATCTCACTGCGCACATTACGCGGAGAAAAAGCTAAGTAATATTTTACTTCATTTGGCGTGTGTGTGTGTGGAAAGAAACTTATGAGTATGGACAAAAGTGATAATCTGTAATAAGTGAAAGGAAGGTGGGTGTAGATTTTGATGATTTAGTACTTTAGTTTTCATGTGTCTCAGCTTAATGACTGTGGTTATGCAAATTCAGTATCTGATACTTATGGGTCAATTAATGAGCAAGACACGGTGGGAACTGATGTTAAGTTGGCAGCTGTTATTATGAAAGAAAAAAATGGAATCAGGTTTTCAAGTCGATGAGAAAAATACACTGTGTGATCCAAAGTATCCAGACATACACAAAAACATACCTTTTTCATATTAGGTGCATTGAGCTGACACCTACTGCCAAGTATTCCATATCAGCGACCTCAGTACTCATTAGACATCTTGAGAGAGCAGAATGGGATGCTCCGCTGAACTCACGGTCTTCGAACATGGTCAGGTGATTGGGTGTCACTTGTGTCATACGTCCGTACTCGAGATTTCCACACTCCTATACATCTGTAAGTCCACTGTTTCCGATGTGATAGTGACGTGGGAACATGAAGGGATACGTACAGCACAAAAGTGTACAGGCTATCCTCCTCTGTTGACTGACAGAGACCGCCGACAGTTGAAGAGGGTCGTAATGTGTAATAGGCAGACATCTATCCAGGCCATCACACAGGAATTCCAAACTGCATCAGAATCCACTGCAAGTACTATGACACTTAGGCGGGAGGTAAGAAACTTGGATTTCATGGTCGAGCGGCTGCTCATAAGTCACACATCACGCCAGTAAATTCCAAACGGCGTCTCGCTTGGTGTAAGAAGCGTAAACATTGAACGACTGAACAGTGGAGAAGCGTTGTGTGGAGTGAAGAATCATGGTACACAATGTGGCGATCCGATGGCAGGGTGTGGGTGTGGTGAATGCCCGGTGAACGTCATCTGCCAGCGTGTGTAGTGCCAACAGTAACATTCGGTGGCGGTGGTGTTATGATGTGGTCGTGTTCTTCATAGAGGGGGCTTGCACTCCTTGTTGTTTTGCGTGGCACTATCACAGCACAGGCCTACATTGATGTTTTAAGCACCTTGTTGCTTCCCCCTGTTGAAGAGCAATTCGGGGATGGCGATTGCATCTTTCAGCACGATCGAGTACCCGTTCATAATGCACGGCCTGTGGCGGAGTGGTTACACGACAATAACATCCCTGTAATGGACTGGCCTGCACAGAGTCCTGACCTGAATCTTCTAGAACACCTCTGGGATGTTTTGGAACGCCGACTCCGTGCCAGGTCTCACCGACCAACATCGATACCTCTCCTCAGTGCAGCACTCCGTGAAGAATGGGCTGCCATTCCCCAAGAAACCTTTCAGCACCTGATTGAACACATGCCTGTGAGAGGGGAAGCAGTCATCAAGGTTAAGCGTGGTCCAACACCATACTGAATTCTAGCATTAGCGATGGAGGGCGCCACGAACTTGTAAGTAATTTTGCCGGCCGATGTGGTTGTGCGGTTCTAGGCGCTTCATTCTGGAACCGCGTGAACGCTACGGTCGTAGGTTCGAATCCTGTCTCAGGCATGGATGTGTGTGATGTCCTTAGGTTGGTTAGGTTTAATTAGTTCTAAGTTCTAGGCGACTGATGACCTCAGAAGTTAAGTCGCATAGTGCTCAGAGCCATTTTTTGTAAGTAATTTTCAGCCAGATGTCTGGATACCTCTGATCACATAGTGTATAATTACTCCTATTCGTGACATAAACAGGGAAAAGACAACTGGTTCTAAAGTTAAATTAGTACCATTTACTGTTACTGAAGTGTAAATATAGCCAGCATTGGAGGCTGGTGAGCAGAAAGTTAGCATTGTAACCATTTTCTAAATCTTTATGAAACATATTGGTGATATTAGCAACAGTAGTATGAAGGCAGTGAGATCTGAAATAAGTGGACTTGGTAATGACATAAATAATATTAATACAAAAATAAATGAACTTTGGTCTGATGTGGATCTTAATCTAAGTGGATAAGTTTCTGAAATTAATCAGGGGTTCATAAAACAGTCAGACCAGTTTGATGATAAACTGAAAAATTTTAAAGAGGGAATTCATGGCGAAATGGATGACAGAATTTCAGGCTTGAGTGATTCTGTAAAAAACGAGGTGTCACAGCTTAACGAAAGCGTTAAAGGACAATTTGCCGCTCGGAACAAGAATGTAAGAATGGTATTGTAACAATAAAAGGTGCTAATTACCCATATAAAGCAAGTTGCTAAAGATAGTAAACAGCGAGGTGAACAGTTAAGTGCTGACTTGAATAGTGCTGACTTGAATAAAATACAGGCCTAAGCAGATTTTGTTGAAAAACAGTGTAATTAGGACTATAAAATTCTGGACGATAATATTAAAGAGGAAAGTGACAAATGTGAGTTGTTTAGAGGGCAAGTGTGTGCAAGAATAGCTGATTTAGAAACTAACTTGTCAGAATTTAGTAGAGCAGTAAGTGGTAACCTACAAGAGCATGACACTAGACTAACAAATATAGATCAGAGAACTACTGACAGTAGTGATCATGTAATAATAAACAGTGTTGCAGAACCATCTGAAATTGCCTAAATTAACCACAGACAGTTTTTGAGATTTGATCTCAAAAAGAGTATGTGCAACCGAAAGAGTTCTGGAGTAATTTTGAGGATTTGTTGCCTAGGTCCTGGAATGACAAACAGAAATACACTCCTGGAAATGGAAAAAAGAACACATTGACAGCGGTGTGTCAGACCCACCATACTTGCTCCGGACACTGCGAGAGGGCTGCACAAGCAATTATCACACGCACGGCACAGCGGACACACCAGGAACCGAGGTGTTGGCCGTCGAATGGCGCTAGCTGCGCAGCATTTGTGCACCGCCGTCAGTGTCAGCCAGCTTGCCGTGGCATACGGAGCTCCATCGCAGTCTTTAACACTGGTAGCATGCCGCGACAGCGTGGACGTGAACCGTATGTGCAGTTGACGGACTTTGAGCGAGGGCGTATAGTGGGCATGCGGGAGGCCGGGTGGACGTACCGCCGAATTGCTCAACACGTGGGGCGTGAGGTCTCCACAGTACATCGATGTTGTCGCCAGTGGTCGGCGGAAGGCGCACGTGCCCGTCGACCTGGGACCGGACCGCAGCGATGCACGGATGCACGCCAAGACCGTAGGATCCTACGTAGTGCCTTAGGGGACCGCACCGCCACTTCCCAGCAAATTAGGGACACTGTTGCTCCTGGGGTATCGGCGAGGACCATTCGCAACCGTCTCCATGAAGCTGGGCTACGGTCCCGCACACCGTTAGGCCGTCTTCCACTCACGCCCCAACATCGTGCAGCCCGCCTCCAGTGGTGTCGCGACAGGCGTGAATGGAGGGACAAATGGAGACGTGTCGTCTTCAGCGATGAGAGTCGCTTCTGCCTTGGTGCCAATGATGGTCGTATGCGTGTTTGGCGCCGTGCAGGTGAGCGCCACAATCAGGACTGCATACGACCAAGGCACACAGGGCCAACACCCGGCATCATGGTGTGGGGAGCGATCTCCTACACTGGCCGTACACCTCTGGTGATCGTCGAGGGGACACTGAATAGTGCACGGTACATCCAAACCGTCATCGAACCCATCGTTCTACCATTCCTAGACCGGCAAGGGAACTTGCTGTTCCAACAGGACAATGCACGTCCGCGTGTATCCCGTGCCACCCAACGTGCCAGCAAGATCTCCGGATCTGTCCCCCATTGAGCATGTTTGGGACTGGATGAAGCGTCGTCTCACGCGGTCTGCACGTCCAGCACCAACGGTGGTCCAACTGAGGCGCCAGGTGGAAATGGCATGGCAAGCCGTTCCACAGGACTACATCCAGGATCTCTACGATCGTCTCCATGGGAGAATAGCAGCCTGCATTGCTGCGAAAGGTGGATATACACTGTACTAGTGCCGAGATTGTGCATGCTCTGTTGCCTGTGTGTATGTGCCTGTGGTTCTGTCAGTGTGATCATGTGATGTATCTGACCCCAGGAATGTGTCAATAAAGATTCCCCTTCATGGGACAATGCATTCACGATGTTCTTATTTCAATTTCCAGGAGTGTAGGCTTTGTGGAATCTAATCTTATGGGACAAGCAATGCAGGATTTAGCAGGGATCGAATGAAGGGTAGAGCCACGGGTCGTAACACATCTGAAATGTAACATCCACTGTTCAAAGTGCCGTCAATGCGAACAAGAGGTGACAGAGACATGTAACTAATGGCACCCCATACCACCACGCCGGGTGATACGCCAGTATGGCGATTACGAATACACGCTTCCAATGTGCGTTCACCGCGATGTCGCCAAACACGGATGCGACCATCATGATGCTGTAAACAGAACCTGGATCCATCCGAAAAAATGACGTTTTGCCATTCGTGCACCCAGATTCGTCGTGGAGTACACCATCGCACGTGCTCCTGTCTGTGATGCAGCGTCAAGGGTAACCGCAGCCATGGTCTCCGAGCTGATAGTCCATGCTGTCCCAAACATCGTCGAACTGTTCGTGCAGATGGTTGTTGTCTTGCAAACGTTCCCATCTGTTGACTCAGGGATCGAGACGTGGCTGCACGATCCGTTACAGCCATGCGGATAAGATGCCTGACATCTCGACTGCTAGTGATACGAGGCCGTTGGGATCCAGCACGGCGTTGCCTATTACCATCCTGAACCCACCGATTCCATATTCTGCTAACAGTCATTGGATCTCGAGCAAGGCGAGCAGCAATGTCGCGATACGATAAACCGCAATCGCGGTAGGCTACGATCCGACCTTTATCAATGTCGGAAACGTGATGGTACATATTTCCCCTCCATACACGAGGCACCACAACAAAGTTTCAACAGACAACGCCAGTCAACTGTTGTTTGTGTTTGAGAAGTCGGTTGGAAACTTTCCTCATGTCAGCACGTTGTAGGTGTCGCCACCGGCGCCAACCATGTGTGAATGTTCTGGTAAGCTAATCTCTTGCCTATCACAGCATCTTCTTCCTGTCGGTTAAATTTCGCGTCTGTCGCACGTCATCTTCGTGGTTTAGCATATTAATGGCCAGTAGTGTACTTTGTCCGCCATGACTACCAAGTTAGAAACAGAAGAAGTTATAATGGGAATAAAAAACAAGTTGTCTTTGTACTGGCGAAATAAAAGAATTTCTGCTCCCAGAGAGGACATTAGCAAGTTCATTGCTTACATGGAAAGGGTAGAGAATCTTCTGAAGAAGAAAATAATAGTAGAGATTATAGGGCTCCTACTAGGCAAAATAAAGTGCAAGTAAATGGAATAGGTAGCAAAGGTCTAACAATCAAAGAGGAAGGTCCAGAGGACGAGGGAGTTTTACTGGAATCAGAAATTACGACAGGAACAGGAATCACATTTATCAAGATCAGCAATCAGTTGAGAGAGCAGAACACCCTTACAGACAGCTGAATGTTTGGAATGCTACGGCTAATGGCAGACTAGGCGATGAGGAAAACTAGTAGCAGTCTGTTACGATGATAACATTAGCAGACGGCCAGAACGTAGCAAAGCCCAGTGTAAGTCAGCAACCAACACAACAACACAGTAGTGGTCAGGTGCTATAAACATATCGGAGGAAAGGGAGAAAGTGAGAATATTTACTTCTCAGAAAAACGTGGTAGAATTTTGTGAAAAGTTAGGTGAAATTCTCGAATCTAGGAACCAGGTTAGCAGGGAACGGGAGTTATCTGATGACATTTAGGAGCAGGATCATAGTGTAACTGAGCACTGCGGTACTAAGGAGAATAATACATGGAACGTGGAAGAAAGCAATGCATATGGGAAAAGTATAGCAGAGGAGGAAGATATACCGGCAGATGAAGTTTTAGAAGTTTTAGGTAGAATAGAGGAGATTCTGTCTGGCAGTGATGGAGCAGTTCGAGATTTCGAAGAAGGTGTAAGAAGAGTGGCAGAAAGCTCATCGGATAGTGACGCTGTTACTGAAGTAGATCAAGCTGAGGGTTATTTTGAAAATTCTGACGACACTGAAAGAAGTGTTGTAGAATCTGAGAGGATTAGAGAAGGTGAATTTTTGGAGAAATGTTTTGACTTGTCACTAATAGGCAGATTTATTAAAGCTGCCACAATTAAAGAGGAAGAAGACGTCATAAATATGTGTGTTATTTCCGCAGAAGGTATAGGATTCGACTGACAGGTACTGCGGGATTTATTGGGAGAACCAAATCCTAAAACTGTTGATCAGTCATCAGGACAACAAATAATAGAGTTTGCAGTTTACAGTCAAAAAGTTCCTTGCTTACTTGATAGTGGTTCAGACGTATGTGCAGTGTCAAAAAATTTTGTACATGCTATTCGTAATCGGAAAGAGATAGTTTTTATGCCGGTCTTCAGAGTAAACATTGTAATAGCCACAGATAAAAGTAAGAAAGCAGTAACTCACGAGGTCATGTTACCTGTAAAAATTCATGGTGAGCAACTGTACCAGAACTTCCTGATAATTTTGGGTTTAAGTGTGTACATGTTGACTGGAGCAGATTTTTTGCAAAATTACAAAGGGAAGGTCGATTTTGCGAATAACGAAGGTCTCATTACCGTAGATGAAAAGTGTTTAATAGAACCATTTGGAGGCAGAAAGCGATATCTGGGAAGTGAGGAGGGCACTTTATGTGCCACTGTCATTACCTCCCTTTTCTGTTCGAGTCGCGTATGGTTTGCGGGAAGAACGACTGTCTGAAAGCCTCCGTGCGCGCTCGAATCTCTTTAATTTTACATTCGTGATCTCCACGGGAGGTATAAGTAGGGGGAAGCAGTATATTCGATACCTCATCCAGAAACGCACCCTCTCGAAACCTGGCGAGCAAGCTACACCGCGATGCAGAGCCCCTCTCTTGCAGAGTCTGCCACTTGAGTTTGCTAAACATCTCCGTAACGCTATCACGCTTACCAAATAACCCTGTGACGAAACGCGCCGCTCTTCTTTGGATCTTCTCTATCTCCTCCGTCAACCCGATCTGGTAGGGATCCCACACTGATGAGCAATAGTCAAGTATAGGTCGAACGGGTGTTTTATAAGCCACCTCCTTTGTTGATGGACTACATTTTCTAAGGACTCTCCCAATGAATCTCAACCTTGTACCCGCCTTACCAACAATTAATTTTATATGATCATTCCATTTCAAATCGTTCCGCACGCATACTCCCAGATATTTAACAGAAGTAACTGCTACCAGTGTTTGTTCCGCAATCATATAATCATACAATAAAGGATCCTTCTCTCTATGTACCTATATGTACCTGCAGGAAAAAAGAGGATATCGTGGAGTAGAATGAATATGGAGACGTGGTACTCATTAAAACTAAGGGAAAGTCAAAAAAGCTGTCTGCACAAACCAAGAAATTCACAGATAAATATATGGGTCCTTTTAGAATAATGGACAAGCCTCATGTGAATGCTTATAAGCTAGAGTTTTGTTAAGACAAACAAACCGTTATTACTGCGCAACATTATTGACCTAAAGAAGTATACACAGAAAGATAATGAAGGCAGTAGTAACTAACTGGCCTTGCAGGACCCACATTCTTCGCGGTGTCATATGTTTGACGCACACCGAGCATCCCAAGTTGTTGGCAATGTTATTTCCTTTTTGTTTTCGTATTGTGAACCACTACTTCATTCAGAACTTTTGCTATCGTCTGTTCTTTCTTCACTGTCTTGTGCATACAGCATACACAGTGTTTTATAGGAATTATTGACAAATAATATTCGACCAAATTTCAGTACTAAGAGCTGTGCTAACATACTAAATAGTGGATGAGGAACGAGTGAGGAGAGTATGTAAAAGTTTTGTAGAATAAGATAATGTAAAATGTAATTGTGATGAAATGTGCTTGAGATGAAGGTGACGAGGTTGTGTATTTTATGACAACTGCAAACTGAGCCAGTTATTGTAAATGTTTTCACTAATTTTTCATTCATTATGTACTTTTACGTATTCCCTAAGGCTTACGAAACAGGAGGTGTTAGCTTTAATATGTAAAGATTTTCTTAAGTTGAGAAATGTGTTTATTAGTATTTGAGAGCAAGATTGGAAAGATTTATGATCAAAAGCCAAGAACTTGCATAGTAAAGAGAGATGTTTTTCGGCCGTAACACGCTTGAGCAGATATAGTGTCTGAAGTGCCTTTTAATGATTGCTATTTTGGAATATGAGATGGGTAAAGATACGAACAGCGAAAGTACCATTTACTTTTTCTTAGTAAAGATTAGTTCACTTTTACTGAAGAATATATTTTCTGAAGAAAAATTTATACTAAATAATACTTAAGGGTAGTAATGATACTAATGGTTACGTAAAGCCAATGAAATCCAGAAAATTGTCTATTTAAATGTATCCTATGTGAAACCGCGCTGATCAAATTTGTACGAAACTGAAGAAATTCGCGCGTTTAATCGGTTCTTGCACCGTTGACGAAAAAGACTACAATATTGAGTATTTTTTGAAAGTTTGAACTTCGCGATTTCTTTATTTTAGGAGATATTCGTGTGTGAACTTCCAGGTCATACATAAGCTCCGCGTAGGGTGTTTCGTGCAGATTACGAGACATTATGGTGAGCACTTACAAGAAGCCTACTGGACGACTGAATGTGTTAACTCGCAAGTAGTCGTGGGTCAGTGACTGTTTAGGACGTTCAGAATATACGGGTCAGACTAAATATCTTCTAGCTGCTTTTGGGTATGTAACAGAAAAAGTCAGTAGCATTGCATAATTGATGTCGGGATATTAAATACGGACTTGATAGCCATTTTCCGTGTTTTAAAGACAGTAAACCAACTTAAAAGGAAATTTTAAACATTTTTTCAGACGAGTCATGCAAGAATCCCGAACGGTTTAACTAGCTTCAGCTACTGCCAATGAAGTGGAGTTATGTGCCGTTTGCGTGGTAGGTGTTTAGTAGAATTTTCGTCAACGCCACTTTTGTCGTCTAAACCAGTATCTATCATCGCAGAGTGAAGGGGCAGCCAATCTAAAATATATCCAAATAGGTGGACTGATTGTTTAAAAAATAGTGTAAGACCAAGCCGCCCAGCCACAACTGTTAAATTCAACAAGCTGCTGTTTTGTAAGCTATATGATAATGGAATACAAGTTTGTTATACAGGGTGAAGCGAAAAATCGCGCACTCGGGCTTCGCAGCCGACTCCTCACATGCCAGCGATAAGAAAATGTCTGTCACAAAATTTTGTCTGGCGTGTATATGCGGCAGAAAAAGTACGTTAAAGAGTGGCAGTCTGGTAACACTGTAACAATACGTGTGGTTACTACCTCTGACTGCACGTTTTAATTGTGCTGCACAGTGTGCGCATTGGAAAGAGTTTTGTGTTAGCATGCAGGAGGTCGAGGGTTCAGTCCTTGGTTGGGGTCCATTTTTTTAAATTTTCTAATTTCATTCTGACATTTCATACTGTAATATACACCGTTTCCTATGTCACATGTAAGCTAAATTTACAACATTTTGTAACGCTGAACACAACAAATACATTCCTGGAAATTGAAATAAGAACACCGTGAATTCATTGTCCCAGGAAGGGGAAACTTTATTGACACATTCCTGGGGTCAGATACATCACATGATCACACTGACAGAACCACAGGCACATACACACAGGCAACAGAGCATGCACAATCTCGGCACTAGTACAGTGTATATCCACCTTTCGCAGCAATGCAGGCTGCTATTCTCCCATGGAGACGATCGTAGAGATGCTGGATGTAGTCCTGTGGAACGGCTTGCCATGCCATTTCCACCTGGCGCCTCAGTTGGACCACCGTTGGTGCTGGACGTGCAGACCGCGTGAGACGACGCTTCATCCAGTCCCAAACATGCTCAATGGGGGACAGATCCGGAGATCTTGCTGGCACGTTGGGTGGCACGGGATACATGCGGACGTGCATTGTCCTGTTGGAACAGCAAGTTCCCTTGCCGGTCTAGGAATGGTAGAACGATGGGTTCGATGACGGTTTGGATGTACCGTGCACTATTCAGTGTCCCCTCGACGATCACCAGAGGTGTACGGCCAGTGTAGGAGATCGCTCCCCATACCATGATGCCGGGTGTTGGCCCTGTGTGCCTTGGTCGTATGCAGTCCTGATTGTGGAGCTCACCTGCACGGCGCCAAACGCGCATACGACCATCGTTGGCACCAAGGCAGAAGCGACTCTCATCGCTGAAGACGACACGTCTCCATTCGTCCCTCCATTCACGCCTGTCGCGACACCACTGGAGGCGGGCTGCACGATGTTGGGGCGTGAGCGGAAGACGGCCTAACGGTGTGCGGGACCGTAGCCCAGCTTCATGGAGACGGTTGCGAATGGTCCTCGCCGATATCCCAGGAGCAACAGTCCCCCTAATTTGCTGGGAAGTGGCGGTGCGGTCCCCTAAGGCACTACGTAGGATCCTACGGTCTTGGCGTGCATCCGTGCGTTGCTGCGGTCCGGTCCCAGGTCGACGGGCACGTGCACCTTCCGCCGACCACTGGCGACAACATCGATGTACTGTGGAGACCTCACGCCCCACGTGTTGAGCAATTCGGCGGTACGTCCACCCGGCCTCCCGCATGCCCACTATACGCCCCCGCTCAAAGTCCGTCAACTGCACATACGGTTCACGTCCACGCTGTCGCGGCATGCTACCAGTGTTAAAGACTGCGATGGAGCTCCGTATGCCACGCAAACTGGCTGACACTGACGGCGGCGGTGCACAAATGCTGCGCAGCTAGCGCCATTCGACGGCCAACACCTCGGTTCCTGGTGTGTCCGCTGTGCCGTGCGTGTGATGATTGCTTGTACAGCCCTCTCGCAGTGTCCGGAGCAAGTATGGTGGGTCTGACACACCGGTGTCAATGCGTTCTTTTTTTCATTTCCAGGAGTGTACATGGATAGACAAATAAGAAATAGACTGTTCAGACAATTAATAGGACCATGGTGATAAGACATACAAATAGTAACCGAGTTTGGACTTTATTCGCAAAGCACGTTGCTAGTCCTACGGGTAACGAAAGGCCCTAACGAAATGTAATGGACCTGAACGAGGCAAGAATAATAGTTGGTACTAATCGATGTATCCATTAGAGGAGAGTACAAAGAAAACAGGTTTCGCTTCTAGTAGAGGAAGTGGTGCGAATAAATTAGAGCCCACGACATGGAAATGGCATCTTTCAAAGCTGACCAATGTTCCATTTCTACGATTGTCGGATGTAAGTGCAAATGTTTTCTAGAAGACCCTCTACAATCGCTGTTGACGATTAAGATGCCAGATACCGTACCACTTGGACTATATTTACCAAATAAAAAACATACTCTTGAACCCAGGATCAAACCCTCAACCTCCTCCATGCCAACCCATTACTTTATCCACTTTACCATCTGTACAGCACGAATTTTCTGTGTTGACAGAGGTAGTTACAATACATGTGGTTACAGTGTTGCCACATTGCCTCTCTTTAACGTTCTTTTTCTGCCGGATGTACTCGCTGGATGAAATTTTTTGATAGACATTTTTTATCGCTGACACGTGAGGAGTCGCGCTGCGAAGCCCGAGTGCGCGAATTTCGCTTCACCCTGTATATCTGTACTCTAAAATTGTAGCTTGTTCACATTAAACAGTACTGTAATCACACCCCAAAGCACTTGTTATCAGATGATAAGTACACGTATTAATAGCAGTGGTCGGCAAGGAATAAAATGATGTTTTAATCCTATTGAAAACTGCTTATATCAACTAACCATGGTCGGTTCTACATTTTGACACTAAAATCAAGGTTTTATTGCTGGTCAGTTTTTGTGAATGAAGTGTGAGGATCATGGTGTAACCATATCCATCACATAAAGAGCTGACCTATTTAGGAATTATCAGTCTCAATATAGAATGTTGATGTGCAGAGTATCACTTTAACAAAAACAGCTATACAGGGTGTTACAAAAAGGTACCGCCAAACTTTCAGGAAACATTCCTCACACACAAAGAAAAAAAAATGTTATGTGGAAATGTGTCCGGAAACGCTTACATTCCATGTTAGAGCTCATTTTACTACTTCTCTTCAAATAACATTAATCAAGGAATGGAAACACACAGCAACGGAACGTACCAACGTGACTTCAAACACTTTGTTACAGGAAATGTTCAAAATGTCCTCCGTTAGCGAGGATACATGCATCCACCCTCCGTCGCATCGAATCCCTGATGCGCTGATGCAGCCCTGGAGAATGGCGTATTGTATCACAACCGTCCACAATACGAGCGCGAAGAGTCTCTACATTTGGTACCGGGGTTGCGTAGACAAGAGCTTTCAAATGCCCCCATAAATGAAAGTCAAGAGGGTTGAGGTCAGGAGAGCGTGGAGGCCATGGAATTGGTCCGTCTCTACCAATCCATCGGTCACCGAATCTGTTGTTGAGAAGCGTACGAACACTTCGACTGAAATGTGCAGGAGCTCCATCGTGCATGAACCACATGTTGTGTCGTACTTGTAAAGCCACATGTTCTAGCAGCACAGGTAGAGTATCGCGTATGAAATCATGATAACGTGCTCCATTGAGCGTAGGTGGAAGAACATGGGGCCCAATCGAGACATCACCAACAATGCCTGCCGAAACGTTCACAGAAAATCTGTGTTGACGACGTGATTGCACAATTGCGTGCGGATTCTCGTCAGCCCACACGTCGAATGTGAAAATTTACAATTTGATCACGCTGGAATGAAGCTTCATCCGTAAAGAGAACATTTGGACTGAAATGAGGATTGACACATTTTTGGATGAACCATTCGCGGAAGTGTACCCGTGGAGGCCAATCAGCTGCTGATAGTGCCTGCACACGCTGTACATGGTACGGAAACAACTGGTTCTCCCGTAGCACTCTCCACACAGTGATGTGGTCAACGTTACCTTGTACAGCAGCAACTTCTCTGACGCTGACATTAGGGTGACCGACAAATGCACGAAGAATTGCCTCGTCCATTGCAGGTGTCCTCGTCGTTCTAGGTCTTCCCCAGTCGCGAGTCATAGGCTGGAATGTTCCGTGCTCCCTAAGACGCCGATCAATTGCTTCGACCGTCTTCCCGTCGGTACACCTTCGTTCTGGAAATTTGTCTCGATACAAACGTACCGCGCCACGACTATTGCCTCGTGCTAATTCATACATCAAATGGGCATCTGCCAACTCCGCATTTGTAAACATTGCACTGGCTGCAAAACCACGTTCGTGATGAACACTAACCTGTTGTTGCTACGTACTGATGTGCTTGATGCTAGTGTAGAGCAATGAGTCGCATGTCAGCACAAGCATGAAGTCAACATTATCTTCCTTCAGTTGGGCCAACTGGAGGTGAATCGAGGAAGTACAGTACAAACTGACGAAACTAAAATGAGCTCTAATATGGAAATTAAGCGTTTCCGGACACATGTCCACATAACATCTTTTCTTTATTTGTGTGTGAGGAATGTTTCCTGAAAGTTTGGCCGTACCTTTTTGCAACACCCTGTATCCTTTGGGCATATACAGAGTGGAGAAAAATTGTGTCACGAAATTTTAACCCTGGATACCTGATGCCCGTAGAAACCAAAATTACTGATGTTGTGTTGGACGACAACTCACAATTTTTAAACTACGTAAACTTTGCGCCACTTGCTCTGATTAGCCGCAGGACTGCCCTGTTGCCGGATGTTCTGGACAACACATGACCGAAAATGCTTTGCCTGCCGGAGATCGCTATTTATCCAAGGTGGCCCGCACGCCCGGAGGTAGTTTGCCAGTATTCCACTCTGGGGGCGAATCCGCTAGGGTCCGTCACATCCGTTGTAGTTTCATGATAAGACGTACCGGGAATAAACCCGTCAACAGCTGTTATTTCGCGTACAGAAAGTCTTACAAACTGTGTCGGCCCTGAAAAGGGCCTATTTTGCATCTAGGACATTGTTTACTTAAAGCAGGTTCTCGAACTGGCGGCCATTATTGTGGCCAAGATAGATACGAAGCCCACACCTACTACAGTAGTACAAGTTCATATGCCAACTAGCTCTGCAGATGACGAAGAAATTGAAGAAATGTATGATGAAATAAAATAAATTATTCAGATAGTGAAGGGAGACGAAAATTTAATAGTCATGGGTGACTGGAATTCGAGTGTAGGAAAAGGGAGAGAAGGAAACGTAGAAGGTGAATATGGATTGGGGGTAAGAAATGGAAGAGGAAGCCGCCAGGTAGAATTTTGCACAGAGCACAACTTAATCATAGCTAACACTTGGTTCAAGAATAATGTAAGAAGGTTGTATACATTGAAGAGGCCTGGAAATACTGGAAGGTTTCAGATAGATTATATAATGGTAAGACAGAGCTTTAGGAACCAGGTTTTAAATTGTGAGACATTTCCAGGGGCAGATGTGGACTCTGACCACAATCTATTGGTTATGACCTGCAGATTAAAACTGAAGAAACTGCAAAAAGGTGGGAATTTAAGGAGATGGGACCTGGATAAACTAAAAGAACCAGAAGTTGTACAGAGTTTCAGGGAGAGCAAAAGGGAGCAATTGACAGGAATGGGGGAAAGAAATACAGTAAAAGAACAATGGGTAGCTTTAGGGATGAAGTAGTGAAGGCAGCAGAGGATCATGTAGATAAAAAGACGAGGGCTAGTAGAAATCCTTGGGTAACAGAAGAAACATTGAATTTAATTGATGAAAGGAGAAAATATACAAATGCAGTAAATAAAGCAGACAAAAAGGAATACAAACGTCTCAAAAATGAGATCGACAGGAAGTGCAAAATGGCTAAGCAGGGATGGCTAGAGGACAAATGTAAGGATGTGGAGGATTATCTCACTAGGGGCAAGATAGATATTGCCTACAGGAAAATTAAATAGGCCTTTGGAGATAAGAGAATCACTTGTATGAACATCAAGAGCTCAGATGGAAACCCAGTTCTAAGCAAAGAAGGGAAAGCAGAAAGGCGGAAGGAGTATATAGAGGGTCTATACAAGGGCGATGTACTTGAAGACAATATTATAGAAATGGAAGAGGATGAAGATGAAATGGGAGATACGATACTGCGTGAAGAGTTTGACAGAGCACTGACAGACCTGAGTCGAAACAAGGCCCCCGGAGTAGACAACATTCCATTGGAACTACTGACGGCCTTGGGAGAGCCAGTCCTGACAAAACTCTACCATCTGGTGAGCAAGAAGAATATAATAATTCCAATCCCAAAGAAAACAGGTGTTGACATATGTGAAAATTATCGAACAATCAGTTTAATAAGTCATGGCTGCAAAATACTAACACGAATTCTTTACAGACGAATGGAAAAACTAGTAGAAACCGCCCTCGGGGAAGATCAGTTTGGATTCCGTAGAGACACTGGAACACGTGAGGCAATACTGACCTTACAACTTATCTTAGAAGAAAGATTAAGGAAAGGCAAACCTATGTTTCTAGCATTTGTAGACTTAGAGAAAGCTTTTGACAATGTTGACTGGAATACTCTCTTTCAAATTGTAATTCTGTCAGAGACACCAAAGGACTTGGAAGAGCAGTTGAATGGAATGGACAGTGCCTTGAAAGGAGGATATAAGATGAACATCAACAAAAGCAAAACGAGGATAATGGAATGTAGTCGAATTAAGTCGGGTGATGCTGAGGGAATTAGATTAGGAAATGAGACACTTAAAGTAGTAAAGGAGTTTTGCTATTTGGGGAGCAAATTAACTGATGACGGTCGAAGTAGAAAGAGTATAAAATGTAGACTGGCAATGGCAAGGAATGCTTTTCTGAAGAAGAGAAATTTGTTAACATCGAGTATAGATTTAAGTGTCAGGAAGTCATTTCTGAAAGTATTTGTATGGAGTGTAGCTATGTATGGAAGTGAAACATGGACGATAAATAGTTTGGACAAGAATAGAATAGAAGCTTTTTAAATGTGGTGCTACAGAAGAATGCTGAAAATTAGATGGGTAGATCACATAACGAATGAGGAAGTATTGAGTAGGATTGGGGAGAAGAGAAGTTTGTGGCACAACTTGACCAGAAGAAGGGATCGGTTGGTAGGACATGTTCTGAGGCATCAAGGGATCACCAATTTAGTACTGGAGGGCAGCGTGGAGGGTAAAAATCGTAGAGGGAGACCAAGAGATGAATACACTAAGCAGATTCAGAAGGATGTAGGTTGCAGTAGATACTGGGAGATGAAGAAGCTTGCACAGGATAGAGTAGCATGGAGAGCTGCATCAAACCAGTCTCAGGACTGAAGACCACAACAACAACATGCACCCAAATTGCGTGAAAATGTAATCACATGTCAGTTCTAGTATAATACATTTGTCTAATGAATACCCGTTTATCATCTGCATTTCTTCTTGGTGTAGCAATTTTAGTGGCCAGTAGTGTATATTCAGAAAAATAAATGAATGAATATTTAGACGTGTTTTATTGCGTCTGGCGACACCGCACAGGTTGCTCGGCCTTCATCCTAACAAATAGTAAGAGTTTGTGGCCCGAGTATGGGCGGGCCCTTAAATTTAGATGTCAGATGTGCTCCAGCCCAGGACCAATAGGAAATGAATTATTACAATTTTGGAACTACTTCTGGTCCGGTACACCAAAGCCCACAACAGTCACACAGGGCGAGACAGAAAATGAAACATCGTTAATTGTTCTCAAAGGAATTGTATTTGTTGTCATGTCCAAGGCAACTTCAAGACTACGAAGTTACTTTCTATAGGCCTAGTTAGGTGGCTGATGTATCTCAATTGAAGGGTTATGGTCAGTAAGAATACCTTGTTCCAAGACGCTATAAAATTTGTCATTTAAGGGATCAAAATGCACCATGTGATAAATTTATACGTGCAATATGTACTACCTGTAGAAAATACGGGAAAACGGCAGATGATTGCTCAGACTGTTGCTCAGAGCCATTTGAACCACTTGACTCTCATTACGCCTGTCTTCCGGAAAACAACAGAGGATGTTGCTGTGTCTATAAACGATGTGTAAGCTACAATCGAGTTAAGTAGCTGGTCAGATAAAACATTTTTGTGGATAACCAAGTTACGTATTGCAGGTGAGGCTAAGACCTATATCTTTTATCATGAAGGTCTTAATTAGGTATCCTCACTTGGAGAATTTGCAGAGTGTTTACCGCAAAGGTGAAAAAAAATAAAAATAGTACACGGGTTGGTTTTTAGGGAGAAAATCAACAGCTTAACACGGAATGCGAATGAAACAATTGAGTCATTTTCTGACAGGCTACGCAAGATAAGTGCACAGGCATACGAACTGACGCAGAAACCAGATTCGGACTGGATCATGCTAAAAGAAGCAGGGAATAGGGCATTAGGAGTTCTCCCGAGAGGGATTCTCCCAGCAGAAGGTACGAATGGAACATTTTGAGGACTTAACCTCAGCATTTCGCATTGTCACACATTTCCAAGAAATGGATAGCGCAGCAAAAATGCGTAGTAAGTGAAACACATTTACGTCTGGTAAGGAATGTTACAGTTGTGGCCAGCAGGGACGTCTGAAGGCACAATGTTGCCAACCACAACGCCTTAATTGCCAACGATTCGGGCGTACGGCTCATGATTGTGAATCTAGAAAGCAGGGCAAATACAGGGTGTCCTAAAAGACTTTCCCTGATTACATAAATTGATAACTCAGGCTAGAAGTAAGATACAAATATGAAACTTGTGTCTAATTGTTTACAACTATCAAAGTTTTTTTTCTGTTTTAGGTTCGCAGTTCGTAAGTAGTGGATGAGGTGCAGTGCCCAAGAAGCCATGTAAACCAATCAGGAGAAGGCACAGTGTGTCCTGTGGTACCATGAGACACGATCACCAACCACAGTGCAGAGACACTTCCAGACAACATTTGGAAGGAATTCACCTAATGTAAAGAGCATTAAACCTTGGTATGAGAAGTTCAAGAACACAGGATCGGTTGCTGACCTTCCGAAGTCTGGTCGACCAACAACCTCAGCAGACAGGGTGGAAGCCGTAAGGCAGTCTTTTCTGCGAAGTCTGCGCAGGGCCTCACGTGAATTACAGATGCCACAAAGCCCTCTCCATGACGTTTTACACAAACGTTTATTGTTTCGTGCAAACAAAGGTCAAATCGTTCAGGCCTTGTTGCCCAATGACAGCACACGTCGATATGACTTTGCGGTCGAAATGCTATCACGTATTGAGGACGATGATGGTTATCTCAGACGAATTGCCTTTTCCGACGAAGCGACCTTTTTTGTCAGTGGAGTAGTGAATCGCCATAATGTGCGCATTTGGGGGTCACAACCCCCTAGCGAGGTCATGGAGTGCACCAGAGGCAGTCCAAAGGTGAATGTTTGGTGCGCGCTATTGCAAGATCGAATTATCGGGCCATTCTTCTTCGCTGAGGCTACCATCACATCTGCAGTGTATCTGTACATGTTGCAACTGTATGCTGTTCCTCAGCTGCTTCAGTATCACCCCGATGTCTTGTTTCAGCAAGACGGTGCACTGCCTCATTGGGGTTTGGACGTCCGTGCCTATCTCGATATGACCTTTCCTGGGCGATGGATTGGTCGTGATGGGCCAACGGTTTGGCCTCCACGCTCTCTTGACATAACCCCATTAGACTTCTTTTGATGGCGTTATGTCAAGGACGAGGTCTACTGAACACGTGTACCAGACTTCAAATCCTGCAGCAACGGATAACCACAGTCGTTGAATCGATCCCTCCAGTGATGTTGGCTAATGTGTGGACAGAAATTGAATATCGCCTGGATGTGCTACGTGCTACCAAGGGTGCTCATGTGAAAGTTTGCTGATGTGTGAAAAAAACTTTGATAGTTTATAAACAATTAGACACCAGTTTCATATCTGTATCTTACTTCTAGCCTGAGTTATCAATTTATGTAGTCAGTGAAAGACTTTTCGGACACCCTGTACAACGGGAAAAGGGGTTAGAGATTCCGTTACTTCACGTTCCTTCCGCAAGTGGGGGTGCAGGATAAGCTGTCTATTTGCAGCATCGTTCCCAGGACTGATTTCGGTCCTTTGGTTTGGAGCAGAGTGGAAGGTCTAAACCAGAGGCTCAGACGAGTCTGCACGGTATCGAATGCGAATTTCGCGACTTCCGCTATCGGATACAGAATTTCAGGGTTCCCTTTAATAGGTAAGGCGTGCACTTCACACAGGAAGCACCTACATGGGTGACGGAGTCTATGTGGCGTGCACATAGGGCTTTTTTAGGTTAGTGAAACCTTCCCTTGGGATCAGAGAAGATTTGCCTGATAAATTAGCCACTATGTCCTCAAGAACGTTGGTGGTAGCAGATCAGAGATAGCAAAATTTTAGTAAACTGCAGGAGCATCCAAGAAAAGGTCCCAAAATTATTATCGCTTCCTGAAGATTATAAAGCACAGATAGAATTAGGAACAGAAAGCTGGTTGAAACCAGACGTTAATGACAACGAAATCCTAAGTTCAGATTGGAATATTTATCATAAAGATGAGAGGTGGTATGCCTTTACGATGCACACAGTGACTTGCCCCCTCTCATACTTATATCTTACTCTGAGTAATTCGGTTTGGGGAAGCATAGCCGAGTATGGTCATTACAAGGCTAGTACTGAATACTCAGAAGATATGAATATTTTCCTCTCTAATTGCATGTGGTGAAAAGTTGCTATTCCTTCACACGCGGACTTCCCACGCACCATCTCTCTTCACCCGGGTGGTCCGGTGACAGGTGGGTTCTGCTGATCCTGAAAGGGTTATGCCGACGGGTGTGAGGGAGTTGAGTGCATGCTATCCAGACGCCGATATTCTCATAAGAGCGGGGGCGAAAGCCCACAGGGGCCTGAAGGAGAGGCTGGGGTTAGAGATTCCGTTACTTCACAGAAACTTAGTGAAAACACTTTCTGACGGGCTACCAGCGAGGCGTGGGAATTACTTGTGTTCCCAGGCAGTCTTGGCGGGCAAATTCCCTCGTTTTCTGCAAAATCAAAACTGTGATTGGCTTGCTCAGGAGATAGCACCGTGGCGTAACAAAATCGGCGCAGAAATCGGCGCCAAGTATCTTCATTGGTGGAATAGTAGCGCTTCGGCAATAGAGTGGAATTTTCCGCCGGTTTTCGAATTGCTGATTGGCACGTTTACCCACGGTCACTGTCGTGGGGGCGGTAATGTTCTGTGTTCGCCTTGTAGGGTGCTGTTGGTAGAGTCAAGTCTCGCCTTTCGGACGGGTAGGTTACAAGACTGAGCTCTCGCTGCTCTGGACAGCCTGCCTTCCATTGGCTGTCTAATATACTTTCATTTAATTGTAACTGTTTGACGAAGTTCCTGAAGTTCCGACTTTAACGTAACTTTCCGAGTACAGTTGTCAATTGTGCGTTCTGCGTACAAGCCGCCTATGTTGTCCGTCTTGAGCAGTTTTGGCTAAAGTTGCCTGTATCGGAGTTACTGTGTGACTTCGCTTATTAAAATCAATCACTGTATCGTCAGTGATTGTGTGGCGAGCCTTCTTCGTCTCCCTCAGAGGCGCATTTGAATTGCTAGGAAGTCTTTACTCTGGAACAACCAGACCATGATAATTTGTTTCGGGCTATACTCGCGACATTATCATCACCAAGATGGGACGTCGATTCAACGAACCATCGCCTCCAGTACGCCAGATCGTGTCCTTGCAGTTAAGAAGACAGCTTGGTAATGTATGTCCGCAGAACCGGCAGATTAGTGAATTTGCTTTAAGATAATCAGAGCGCGCCTGTTCCCGTCTTTTCTGACGTGGTTCTGTCTTGTGTGTTCATTGTCTGAGTTCTCACTACTGTGGCAGCAATTAATGTTGAGTTGGCTGGGTGTTTCTCTTAAGATTTGAGTTGCAAGGAATTGGCTCCACACACCACCTGGTCATAAATGTTACAAGCTAGTTTATTGACAACTTCACATTCACAGCATTTATTTGAGTATCCTGTTTGACGTACTGTAAATGTTTCATGTGTTTTGTTTTTTATTGTGAGTTTAGTCATAGTAAATCAAATTGTTATTTTTGACAGAACTTTCATTCTGTAGATCGGTAGAGCATCCCTTTCATTTCTCACTACGTTTAATTTCTAACAAATTAAATTATTGCCAGACTTTTTTCTACTCCACTTGCAGGATCGATTACACTCAGTTCACGTTTCTTCTTAATCCATGTGCAACAGCAAAAGTCGGAGTTAGAAAAGGGGAGGGGGGAACTTAGAGCATCATTTCCATATGAAGATTCTAGAAGAATTTAGTGTTAAATACACTGCTAGCCCCGGCACCTCGCAAAGAGAGGTTAGACACCAATGGTGGCGGCGTGTTTATTGCAGTAAAGAATTTGATAAAATCTAGCGAAGTTATCACGGTTTCCGACGTTGAATTAATCTGGGTGAAGTTAAGTATCAAAGATCGCTCAAAAATGGTACTCGTGTGCTTTTATAGACAGCCTGGATCAGGAGCCCTAGTGGTAGAGAGCTTGAGACAGAACTTGCAGAATATCGTCAACAGTTTTTCTGACCAAGCCCTTGTAATACGGGGTGACTTCAACTTGCCGGGAATAGTTTGGGAGTGTCATGCTATCAAAACTGTGCCAGAGACAGGCGTTCGTGTGACATTGTTCTGGATGTCTTGTCCGAAAATTACTTTGAGCAAGTAGAACCAACTCGCGAGGGCAACGTCTTAGACTACCTCGCAACAAACAGGCCTGAACTTATCGAATCAGGGGAAGGTATCAGTGATCGTCAGGCTGTGATAACATCTATGACAACGGGTCTGACAACGAATGTTAACAAAGGTAGGATGATATTTTTGCTTATAAAGAAAGACAGGATATAAATTTCAGAGTACCTGTGCAGTCAGCATAAAATATTCGGTGATGAAGACGAAGATGTGGAAAACAAATGAAAAAAATTCAAAGAAATCGTGCAATATAACCTACACAAATACGTTGCGAATAAGGTCTTAAGGGATGGGAAACACCCACCATGGTATAATAGCAACGTTAGAAAACTTCACCCACAAGTAAAAACCTAGCTGAAAAACAAAAGCTGAACGAAGCTAAAATGGGCGTGAGGAGAGCAACGAGAGAAGCGTTCAGTGACTTTGAAAGCACAAATTTGTCTACCGATCTGAGAAAAACCTTAAGAGATTTTGATCGTATGCAAAATTAATTGGTGGGTCAAAGCCATCTATTCACTCACTCCGTGCCCGTACTTGCACCGAAACGGCATAGAAAATAGGGAAGGCCGAAATTCTGAATTCGTTCTTCTGAAATTGTTTTACGGTGGAGGAAAATAACACACTCCATCCTTTCAGTAGAACGAACGTCGAAATGGCAGATACTGATATAACCGATTGTAGAACAGAAAAACAACTACAGTCCCTTAGTTGTGGAAAGGCGTCAGGACAAATTGAGATAGCCGGCCGCTGGTGGCCGAGCGGTTCTGGCGCTGCAGTCTGGAACCGCGCGACCGCTACGGTCGCAGGTTCGAATCCTGCATACGGCATGGATGTGTGTGTTGCCCTTAGGTTAGTTAGGTTTAAGTAGTTCTAAGTTCTATGGGACTTATGACCTCAGCAGTTGAGTCCCATAGTGCTCAGAGCCATTTGAACCATTTGAACCAATTGAGATAACTATAAGAATCTGTAATGATTGTGCGAAAGACCTTGCCCCCCTTCTAGTTGTAATCTATCGTACATCGCTTGAGCAAGGAAGGGTACCTAGCGACTGCAAGAAAGCGCAGGTCATTCGCGTTTCTAAGATGGGCCGTAGGACAGATGCACACGACTATGGACCTATATCGTTGACGTCAATCTGTTATAGATTTATGGAACATGTTTTATGCTCAAGAGTTATGACGTTCCTTGAGAAGGAAAATGTGCTCTATAAAAATCAATATGGATTCCACAAACAGAGATCCTGTGAAACTCAGCTCACTCTGTTCCTCCATGTGATCCGCAGCGCCGTAGGCAACGACGGTCAGGTTGATGTCCTATTTCTTGACTTCAGGAAAGCATTTGACATCGTCCCGAACTGCGGTTTATTAAAAATAAAATAAAATAAAAAACCAGCTTATCGAATACCGGAGCAGATTTGCGACTGGATTCAAGACTTCCTTGCAGACAGAACTCAACACGTCGCTCTAGACGGTTCAAATGGTTCAAATGGATCTGAGCACTATGGGACTTAACATCTGAGGTCATCAGTCCACTAGACCTTAGAACTCCTTAAAACTAACTAACCTAAGAACATCACACACATCCATGCCCGAGGCAGGATTTGAACCACGACCGTAGCAGTCGAGCGGTTCCGGACTGAAGCGCCTAGAACCGCTCGGCCACCGGGGCCGGCGCTCTAGACGGGACGAAATCGACAGATGAAAGCATCGGATGCTCTCCAAGACTGTTCGCAGATGATGCGATAGTCCATAGCAAAGTAACAACGCCAGAAGGTAGTAACGATTTGCAGAATGAGCTCCAGAGAATTGATGAACAGTGCGGGCTCTGGCAGTTGACCCTGAACATAAATAACTGTAACACATTGCGCACACATAGGGAAAGGAACCACTAGTGTATAGCTGCACTATTGATGACAAACCGCTCTAAACAGTGTCCGCAGTAAAATATCTAGGAGTAACTATCTGGAGCGATTTTAAGTGGAATGACCGTAAAAAACAAATAGTGGGAAAAACAGATGTCAGGCTCAGATTTATAGGAAGAATCTTAAGGAAATGTTACTCATCCACGAAGAAAGTGGCTTATATGGCGCTTGTTCGACCCATTCTTCGTTATTGTTCATCTACCTGGGATTCCTACCAAGATAGGACTGATAGAAGAGATAGTGGAGATTCAACGTAGAGCGGCACGTTTCGTCAGGGGATCGTGTAGTCGGCACGAGAGCGTTACGGAGATGCTCAGCAAAATCCAATGATAGACGTTACAAGAGAGGATTTGTGAATAACGGAGAGATTTACTATTGAAATCAGAGAGAGCACTTTCCGGGAAGAGGCGGACAACATATTACTTCCCTCACAAACTTCTCGCATAATGACCACGAGGAGAAAATTCGAGAAATTAGAACCAATACATAGGCTCACCGGCAATCATTCTTCCCAAGCGCTATTCGCGAGTAGAACAGGGTTGGAGGGCTCAGTTAGTGGTACGAAAAGTACCGGCCGCCACATAGCATAAGGTGTCTTGAGAAATATGACACAGGTGTAGATTGGGAAATGTTCCCAGTTAACCGCAGTACTGAAAAAGCCTTCACAGAGGCGGGTTGTTGATTGATAGCTTGGATCAATAAGTACAAATTTCTAGTGGATACTGGGGCAAACGAATCGGTTTGGATCTGAACGTTGTGGGCAAGAGGAGACTGAAAAATCAAAGGCACAGATTGTACGCAATAGGGGATAACAGGATAGATTCAGTTGGAATAACTCAGTTCGAGTTTAAATTTGAAAACACATCTTCTCGTGAGCAAATGGAAGTGTTGCCATCTGTGGCGCAGGATTTCCTGCAGTACGTGGATTAGACTTTCTGGTTAGGCATCATGCTGAAATCGATCTTTGGCAACAAACTGTTGAACTCCACAGGAATTCGTTTCTGCTGGGTACAACAGTTGCAAATGTAAAGTACACCCATTACTGATTATGTGCAGCACTATGTTTTCTTTCATCGTGGCTTCTTTAGCGATTTGTTTTATATAGTTTTTTTAATATTATTCTGTGAACTATCAAAGGTGTTTATTACTTATGTCATTATCTAGAATATTGGCACTTGAGCAAATGTCAACTACTGTCTCTTAATTCTTCCACTTTTTAACAATCTCACTTTTTCGTGGTCTATTTCATCGCTTTTTATTACTGTAATGCCTTTTATACGCTATAAGCTCATTACAGACTTCAACTATTCTATCCCCCTTTATTTCACACTGTTCAGTTAATCATTGGAAACTAGGAAGGCATGGAAACTGGTCAAAATTCTCAGCAACGACCCAAGAGAACCACAACCAAATTACAGTGAAGTTACACCTGATCAGATAGCTCACGAACTACTCATGAACGGAAAAACTAAAAGGAAGATCAGGAATGGCAAAATCAAAAGAAAACTGAACGAGGAGATTAGCTTCCTAGCTCGCCCGTTCTTCATTCAGGAGCTACAAGATGCCATCAACGATTTGAAAAACAATAAGGCCGCTGGCCTCGATGATCTGAGACCTGAGCAACTTAAACATTTTGGACCGGGAGTACAAACATGGATCCTAGAGCTAATGAATCACTGTATTACAACAACGCAAATTCCTAAACTGTGGAGGAAAGCTCGGGTTATTGCGTTACTAAAACCAGGGAAAGACCCAGCTGAACTTAAAAACTTTCGGCCTGTCTCACTGCTTTGTCATTTATTTAAAGTGCTGGAGCGAATGATCCTCAAACGCATAGCCGATTATGTGGACAAAGCCCTCATTAACGAACAAGCTGGATTTCGACCAGGAAAATCATGCTGTGGCCAAATCCTTAATCTCACACAGTACATCGAAGACAGCTATCAGAGAGGAGAAGTAACTGGGGTCGCATTCCTGGATCTCAGTGCTGCATATGACACAGTTAACCATAAGTTGCTTACCCAGAAAGTGTATAATGTCACTAAGGACTACACCCTTTCTATGTTCGTGAAATGCATGCTACAGAACAGACGCTACTATGTAACCTTACAGTCTAAAAACAGCCGATGGAGGACACAGAAAAATGGACTTGCACAGGATAGTGTCTTGGCTCCAATATTATTTAACATCTATACCAATAATCTTCCCATCAGCCACCAGACACGAATGTTCATATATGCTGATGATGCAGCAGTGGCCACACAGGATAAAACCTTTGAACAAGTGGAGGAGAATCTCACAGGAGCCTTAACAGAACTTGCTACCTACTACGACGGTAATAATCTCAAACCAAACCCTAGTAAATCTCAAGTATCCGCCTTCCATCTTAGGAACAAACAAGCCAAACGGAAACTCCGAGTCACGTGGCAAGGGGAACAGTTGAAACATACAAACAGCCCAAAATACCTGGGAGTAACATTGGACAGAGCACTTACTTTTAAGCAGCACTGTCAGAACACAAAAAAAGGTCTGTTCCAGGAACAACATACTGCGGAAGCTAACAGGTTCATCGTGGGGAGCTCAACCACACGTTTTGCGCGCCACGGGTCTGGCGCTGAGTATCTCAGCAGCGGAATACGCGCCGCCAGTTTGGAAGAACTCTGCTCACACTAAGCAAGTTGACGTCGCCGTAAACGAAACTGTACGTATTGCCACAGGATGCCTCAAACCAACTCCCACAGACATCATTTATCCCATCATAGGCATAGCACCACCCACTATCTGCAGACAAGTAGCCGCCGAGATAGAAAGATAAAAACAAATGAATGATCCCCGACACCCGTTGCATATGCACCGAAAACAACGTGTCCGGCTGAAATCCCGCAGGAGTTTCATTGAAACTACTGAAGAGCTCGCCACAAAGCCCGCCGCAAGGCGGCTATCTCTTTGGGAAGAAATGGTGCCAGACTCCACAATGGAACAACTTGAGGAGGGATCTGCAGGATTTCAACTATCTTTTACAACTTGGAGGTCATTAAACCGGGTGCGTACTGGAATAACTGGGTGCAAATCAAACCTATTTAAATGGGGCTACAGTGATAGCGATAGGTGTGAATGCGGAGCAATACAGGACTTGGACCACCTACTGATTTGCCCAGATATGTCTATAACATGCACTAAAGATGATATTTTGAAAGTCAATGACAAAGCAACCTACGTTGCTAATTACTGGGAAGGGAAGATATAATTGGTGCATCCGGATACGGAAGAAGAACTAGTGTCTGTCAACATTAGCAACATCTGGTGAACTTACAACACAACATCTTGTGGCTGCTGTGCGGCAGCTTGTTTTAAACAGTAGTGCTAGTGACAACATGACTCGTGCATCTGATGTTATTTATATATATTTGACGATGCTGGTGCTGGTTTTGCATTTGACATTTGACGATGCCTCTATGGCTGCAGTACATTAGGACTTTGTTTTTAATACAAGTTTCCCTCTTCATACTTAAAGCGCACAGATGCATATACAGGGTGGTCCATTGATAGTGACCGGGCCAAATATCTCACGAAATAAGCATCAAACGAAAAAACTACAAAGAACGAAACTCGTCTAGCTTAAAGGGGGAAACCAGATGGTGCTATGGTTGGCCCGCTAGATGGCGCTGCCATAGGTCAAACAGATATCAACTGCGTTTTTTAAAAATAGGAACCCCCATTTTTATTACATATTCGTGTAGTACGTAAAGAAATATGAATTTTTTAGTTGGACCACTATTTTCGCTTTGTAATAGATGGCGCTGTAATAGTCACAAACGTATAAGTACATTTATGGATGGCAATCTACATGGTGCAATGTATGCTGATTTCCTACGTAATGTTCTACCGATGGTACTACAAGTTGTTTCACAGCATGACAGAATGGCGATGTACTTCCAACATGATGGATATCCGGCACATAGCTCGTGCGCGGTTGAAGCATTATTGAGTAGCATATTTCATGAGAAGAGGATTGGTCGTCGAAGCACCATACCATGGGCCGCCCGTTCACCGGATCTGACATCTGACGTCCCCAGATTTCTTTCTGTGGAGAAAGTTGAAGGATATTTGCTACCGTGATCCACCGACGACGCCTGACAACGCGCGTCAGTGCATTGTCAATGCATGTGCGAACATTACGGAAGGCGAACTACTCGCTGTTGAGAGGAATGTCGTTACACGTATTGCTAAATGTATTAAGGTTGACGGACATCATTTTGAGCATTTATTGCATTAATGTGGTATTTACAGATAATCACGCTATAGCGTCCGGCCATCCTGATTTAGGTTTTCTGTGATTTCCCTAAATCGCTCCAGGCAAATGCCAGGATGGTTCCTTTCAAAGGGCACGGCCGACCTCCTTCCCCGTCCTTCTATAACCCGATGTGACCGATGACCTCGCTGTCTGGTCTCCTTCCCTTTCCAACCAACCACGCTATAACAGCATGTGTTCTCAGAAATGTATCACATTGGAACAACCGAAATAAAATGTTCAAACGTACCTACGTTCTGTATTTTAATTTAAAAAATCTACCTGTTACCAACTGTTCGTATAAAATTGTGAGCCATATGTTTGTGATTATTACAGCACCATCTACCACGAAGCGCAAAATGTGGTCCAACTAAAACATTCATATTTATTTACGTACTACACGAATATGTAGTAAAAAATGGGGGTTCCTATTTAAAAAAAAAACAACACAGTTGATATCCGTTTGACCTATGGCAGCGCCGCCTAGCGGGCCAACCATAGCACCATCTAGTTTCCTCATTCAAGCTAGACAAGTTTCGTTCTTTGTAGTTTTTTCGTTTGACGCTTATTTCGGGAGATATTTGGTCCGATTACGTTCAATGGGCCACCCCGTATATGTCAGTAGTACTTTTCATAATATTCTATTTTTTGTTTTTGAGCTGTAGACAATCTGCGAGTGTATTTATGTTTTTTTCTCCGTTTTTGCTGCAGATCTGATGATGGTCATTATAGACCGAAACCGGTAATCTGTTAACAAAAAGTTTGTGATCATAGACGTAAATTAAAGGAAATCTATTACTAAGGCAGTGCCAAATAAACTGTGCACAACGGCATTAAAAGTTGTTTCAGATTTTTTACAGTAGATTCTTCAAAATATTAGTCTATTACAGTTGCTGACGGGGCTGCAATATGCTAAAAATTCTTATATAAATGTGTACTGAAACCATTACAGGTTACTAAAGCACCTCCAGCCACTGATTAAACAGTTTATACACCAGCATCAGGAAGGCACAACATAAAACGGTGATAGCCCTTCGTCAGCAAGTATAGTAATTGTACCATAAACGTCAAGCGATTTTATTGTGATTACAGATTTTCATAATGAACGTACAGTAACTGACACATATCCAATCCTTAATATAATCAAAACTTTGGATAACCCTGGGTTAGTGTAATTTTTTTTCCACAACAGATTTAATCACCAAATTGAAGTATGTCCAGAAGATAGGCTTAAGACAGAGTTTACATCATCATCCAGTCACTTCCAATATCACAAAATTCTCCTGAAACGTTCGATTACTTTTTAGATGGAGAACTTTAAGGTTTAAAACTGAAAAAAATGCATGGTCTATTTGTACAACATCATAGTTTTTGCTGAAGATTTAGGTGAACACATGAAATACATAAGATAAGTAACTGATAGATTAAGAACAGCTTGTCTCACACTGAGCATTGACAAATGCTATTTTGCATGTTCACAAGTTAATCACCTTGGGTATATTATTAGCCAAGAGGGAGTGAGGACAGACCCTCGCCTCACTTCAGTTTTGCATGATTGTGGTTGTTGGGATGTTTAAGGGGGACTAAACAGCTAAGGTCATCAGTCCCTCATCAGTTTTGCATGATTTCGCAGTTCCACAGACAGTACAACAGTTACAATCACTCTTTGGACTAGCACATTCTTACTAATAAGTTGTCAAAGAGTTTACATAAATAGTGAAGTCATTGATCTGATTACTAAAAAAAGGAATTATGTTTCATTAGACATCAGAGTATCACACGCATTTCAGAATTTAAAAGAGATATTAACTGCAGATTCTGTATTAGTTTTTCTTGTTTTTACAAAAGAATTTTATTATTATATGATGCAAGCAATACTGCTTTATACGTCATTTTAAGTCAAATTGTAGATTATCAGGAACACCCAGTAGCATGAGTCTCACCAGCTGCACAAGGCTGACCATAGTTATTCAAATACAGAGAAAGAGACGTTAGACTTAATACATAGTATTTTGCATATCTGTTATTGTTTGTCTGATCATAAATTTAAAGTACTTACACATCATGTGCCCTTGAGTGGTTCTTGGGACTAAAAGACCCTTCACGTCGACTAAGAAGATCGGCACTGAAACAGAATGAGTTTTAATATGAAGTAGTTCACAAGCCTGGGGTCAAACATACAAATGTAGACATGTGTAGTAGGAAAATTACGGTGTCGTAACTATCCAGGTTACATTTGACAGATGGTACAAGCAGCTGAAAGGAACACCAATTCTCTTTCCAAGCATTAATCCCGACTTGCGAGGTCTGTTGGTGAATCTGATGTGGCATGTTAATTTTTAAGGGGTGGCTGGATGCCCTTCCTGTCGCCACCCTGTACCCCAGGAAGGAAGTATTGTACCCCAACTGTCTGCATCTAGTGTAATCCATGGAACAGTAAGAACATGTTAACATGTCTGGGAGACGTGTAACTGAGGCGGAACGTGAGGACCAGCCCAGCATTCACCTAGCGGGATGTGGAAAACTGCCTAAAAACCACATCCAGGCTGGCTGGCACACCGGCCCTCGTCCTTAATCCATCGGGTGGATTCGATCTGAGCGAGCGCGTCTACCCAAGTCCAGGAAGCAGTGCCTTAGCGCTCTCGGCTACCCTGGCGGGTTGACAAGTAACATCAATCATACAGTAATAGCCACAGTTTCTCTGTAGGCCAACAAAATACAGGCCATATATCATTGATCCTGCAGCACTCCAAACTGAAGTGTTACAACAAGCACAAGACCATGGACTGTCGAGACACTGCTATAAAAGAGCTACTAGAAGAAAACTACAGAGAGATTTTGGTGGGGAATGTGATGTGGTGATGCGGAGCAATACATTAGAAATTGCGTTCCTTGTACTCAATGAACAGATTTAATCCACCAAAGGTACAACTCCAGAGTTTACCAGAATCAGAAAAGCCTTTTCAAATTGTAGGAATTGATGTGTTGACAGAAGTTTGACAGGAAATAAGTATGTACTGGCTATGATCGAACATTTTTCGAGACACCCAGTAACGACACCGATACCAGATCAAAAGGCCATAAATGGGCAACCAAGCACAACATTTTTAAAATGACAGTAGTTGTTATTAGGACTGCAGCAAGCAGAAAAAGAATTTCTGACAGGGTTACAATATGTTGACCCTTTGCTAAAAAGTAATATAGCATTTTTCTGTCATGTTTCTACATTTATTATTTATTCAGATCATGCTATGTATACATTAACATAAAATTTCCAGTATTTGGGTGAAACTGTCGTTACCAATGTTTTGCAATCCTTTAACATCCATTAAAATGGAATATTATCAGTAAGTGTGTTTGGTTCAAACTGGTGAAGTGTTAGTTGTTTTGGAACAAAGAGATACACATGTTGTTATGTCGATGAGAGATCTTAACAATTGCAATAAGCAGATAGTCACCATTTGTCCTGCTTTAGCAGCATATGCTGACAAGCGATTGTCTGAAATCCAGTTATTCCTAAGAAATATGGATGCACTAGAGTAAAAAAGGGTAGTGTCAATGCCTCAACCACACATTCAGTGGCTTGACAATCACTGGATCTGTTAAATGCTCTAAAAGAAACAGTAATAGTAAATTGCTACAAAAATAAAAGATTTTTGGGTATGACAAAACTAGAGTTAAGTCAGAGAGGATTATTAGTCAATAGAACCAAGTTTGATGTGGTCGGAGTTCACTTTCATCTCCCTGCTACAATTACAGGTTCCAGGATAATTACAGGTACTCGACCTATGTTGTATTGTCCAGAGAAACCTCCACGTGTGTTACCCACGTAAAACCTAACTGTCCTGAATAGTACCTTGGATCCCACTTTACTACAAACAATAGATGAATTAATCATTTCACAAAATGGAAAACTTTTGGTAGGTCCAGTGTTACAGCATGTATGGAAATATCAAGACAATTTGATATCAAGACAATGTCATTACAATCACTTTATCAATCACCAGTCTTATCGGTGTACTATCGTTTATTTGTGCAGTACATTTTTGACTAAGGAGTAAAAGCCATTTTGCAAAAGAAACAATACTTCAAGAAATTCCCATGGAGTGGATTTGTACTAGTAAATAAGAGATTTTAAAGGATACAATGTATGAAGAAGCAAACCAGGAAAGTAGTATTAAACTGAGATAAAAAAAATTGTGCTTAACGGAATCATAGGTTTAGAGCAAATGTAAATATGTAAGGTAGCTCACTAGAAAGCTCGGAAAGAGTAAAATTTGGGACACACTTTATTAAAGTGGAGGGGAGTGTTATGCATCAAGAAAGTAATGAAATGGGGGAGTGAAATTTTCTAACTCCAAACAGAATGGCATTTCTCAAGCACACGGAAATATCAACACGATTCGCAGTTAAATTCCTGGTAGAGGGTTCATCGAACTACCTTCAAGCTATTTCTCTGCTGTTCCACTCTTGAACGGAGCGCGGGAAAAACGAACACTTAAATATTTCTCTGCGAGCTCGCATCCCACTTACTTTATTATGATAATCATTTCTTCATACATAGATGGACAAGACATTTTCACACTCAAAGGACAAATTTGTTGACTGAAATTTCGTGAGAAAATCCTGCCGCAACGAAAATCGCCTTTGCTTTAATGGTTGCCACCCCAGTTGATGTATCATATACGTGGCTCTCCCTCCCCTGTTGTTGTTGTGATCGTCAACAACAACAGGGGAGGGAGAGAGCCACGTATATGATAAATGAATTGGGTTGGCAACCATTAAAGCAAAGGCGATTTTCGTTGCTCTCTCTCCCCTATTTCACGATATTACAAAACGAGTTGCCTTCCTGCGAACTTTTTCGTTGTCCTCCATCAATCCTATCTGATGGAGATCCTACACCACACAGCCATACTCCAGAAAAGAGTGGACAACAATAGTGTAAGCAACTAGACCTGTTGAATTTTCTAAGTGTTCTGTCAATAAACCGCAGTACTTGGTTTCCTTCCCCCCCAACATCACCTATGTGATTGTTCCAATTTAAGTTATTCATAATTTTAATCACTAAGTATTTAGTTGAATTTGCAGCCTTTAGGTTTGTGTGTTTTATCCTGTAACCGAAATTTACTGGATTCCTTTTAGTACTCAAGTGGATGATTCACACTCACCATTATCTAGAGTCAATTGCCATTTTTCTAAATCGTTTTGCAATCATTTGCGTTTTTGATCATACGATGACTTTTAAATGCGGTAAATGACAGCATAATCTGCAAGCAATCTAAGAGGGCTTATCAGTTTGTCTCTCAAATCGTTTCTGTAGATGGTTCAAATGGCTCTGAGCACTATGGGACTCAACTGCTGTGGTCATTAGTCCCCTAGAACTTAGAACTGCTTAAACCTAACTAACCTAAGGACATCACACACATCCATGTCCGAGGCAGGATTCGAATCTGCGACCGTAGCAGCCGCACGGTTCCGGACTGCGCGCCTAGAAGCGCGAGACCACCGCGGCTGGCATTTCTGTAGATCAAGAACAGTAGAGGACCTATGACATTTCGTTGGGGAATGCCAGATATTACCTCTGATTTACTCGATGACTTTTCGTCAATTACTACGAACTATTACCTTTCTGGCAGGAAATCTCGTATCCAGTCGCACAACTGAGACAATAGTCTATGGACACGTTTTTAGATTAAAAATCGCTTTTGAGGAACGGTGTCAAAGGCCTTCTAGAAACCTAAAAGTATGGAAGTAATTTGACATCCCCTGTCGACAGCACTTATTATTTCATGAGAATAAAAGGCTAATTGAGTTTCACAAGAACGATGTTTTCTGAATCAGTATTAGCTCTTTGTCAATAAATCGTTTTCTTCGAGGTAACCCATAATGTTCGAACACAGTATATGTTCCAAAATACCGCTGCATATCGTCGTTAGTGGTATGGCTCTATAATTCAGCCGATTAATTCTATTTCCTGTCTTGGGTATTGTTGTTTTCAGTCTTTAACTACGAATTGTTCTAGGAGCGAGCAGTTATATATGATTGTTGCGTACTAAGCTATTGTATCTGAAAGATACCTGACTGGTATACAGTCTGAACAGAGGCCTTTCCTTTATAAAGCGATAAGCTGCTTCTCTACACCGAAGACATGCACATCTCAGTTAGTCAAGTCCGCGGTAGTCGTTATTGATCTGAATTCGTCTTATTTCGTGAAGGAATTTCGGATTATTCGCCAATCTTGTGGGCTTTGCGTTCTTTCAAATATGACATACTTTTTTCGTCGCTTCAGCAACGGTGTTTTGGCCTGTATTGTTTATCATGGAGGATGAGCAACATCTCTTATTAGTTAATTGGTGCATATACTGGGTGATCAAAAAGTCAGTATAAATTTGAAAACTTAATAAACCACGGAATAATGTAGATGGAGAGGTAAAAATTGACACACATGCTTGGAAAGAGATGTGGTTTTATTAGAACAAAAAAAAAAACATATTGCTAGACGCGTGAAAGATCTCTTGCGCGCGTCGTTTGGTGATGATCGTGTGCTCAGCCGCCACTTTCGTCATGCTTGGCCTCCCAGGTCCCCAGACCTCAGTCCGTGCGATTATTGGCTTTGGGGTTACCTGAAGTCTCAAGTGTTTCGTGATCGACCGACATCTCTAGGGATGATGAAAGACAACATCCGACGCTAATGCCTCACCGTAACTCCGTACATGCTTTACAGTGCTGTTCACAACATTATTCCTCGACTACAGCTATTGTTGAGGAATGATGGTGGACATATTGAGCATTTCCTGTAAAGAACATCATCTTTGCTTTGTCTTACTTTGTTATGCTAATTATTGCTATTCTGATCAGATGAAGCGCCATCTGTCGGACATTTTTGGAACGTTTGTATTTTTTTGTTCTAATAAAACCCCATGTCATACCAAGCATGTGTGTCAATTTGTACCTCTCTATCTACATTATTCCGTGATTTATTCAGTTTTCAAATTTATACTGACTTTTTGATCACCCGGTATTTCCCAACTGCCGTCGATACTATTTCTTTGAATTTAAACCACATCTGGTCTACTCTTACATAGTAAGATTGAAAGGAATGGAGACTGTCGCTAAGGAAGGCGTCAAGGGAACTTTTATCTGCTTTCTCTTTAAGTAGATGTATTTATCGTTTATTTTTGGTGGGCTTTGATGTTACGGTATTTAGTCTCGCTACAACAACCTTCATCTAAATCTGCATAATACTCTGCAAGCCACATAATGGTGTGTGGCGGAGGGTACTTTTTTTACCACTAACAGAGCCCTCCAAGCCCGTTCCAATTGCGAACAGCGAGTAGGAAGGATGATTGTCGGTAAACCTCTGTATTGGTTCTAATTTCTCGATTTTTTTCTTCGTACTCATTATGCGAGACAGATGGTGGCTGAGGGGGTTGGGGGGGAATAATATGTTGCCAGACTCTTCCTGGAAAGTACTGTCTTGAAATTTCAAAAGGTAGTCTCTCTATGCTGCTAAACCCTGGCCACTGTTCGCTGGATCTTGTCTCTCTCTTCTATCACTCCTGTCTGATAGGGATCCCAGATAGATGAACAGTACTCAAGAATCGGTCGCACAAGCGCCTTATAAGCCACTTTCTTCGTGAATGAGTTACATTTCCTTAAGAGTCTTCCTATGAATCTGAGTCTGGCATCTGCTTTTCCAACTATTTGTTTTAGATGGTCATGGCACTTAAGGTTGCTCCTAGATACTTTACTGCAGACACTGTTTCCAGCGGTTTGCCATCAATAATGTAGCTATACAGTAGTGGTTCCTTTTCCTATGCAAGCCCAACATATTACTTTTATTTACGTTCAGGGTCAACTGCCAGAGCCTGCACCATTCATCATTCTGTGGACGTCATTCTGCAAATCTTTACTATCTTCTGACGTTGTTACTTTATATAGACTACCGCGTCTTCATGCGAACAGCGTTAGAGAGCATTCGACGCTTTCTACTGGATCATTTATATGCAGGGTGGACCATTGATCGTGACCGGGCCAAACAGCTCACGAAATAAGCGTCAAACGAAAAAACTACAAACAACGAAATTTGTCTAGCTTGAAGGGGGAAACCAGATAACGCTATGGTTGGCCCGCTACATGGCGTTGCCGTAGGTCCTACGGATATCAACTGCGTTTTTAAAAATAGGAACCCCCATTTTTTATTACATATTCGTGTAGTACGTAAAGAAATATGAATGTTTTAGTTGGACCACTTTTTTCGCTATGTGATAGATGGCGCTTTAATAGTCATAAACATATGGCTCACAATTTTAGACGAACAGTTGGTAACAGGTAGGTTTTTTAAATTAAAATATAGAACGTAGGTACGTTTGAACATTTTATTTCGGTTGTTCCAGTGTGATACATGTACCTTTGTGAACTTATCATTTCTGAGAACGTATGCTGTTACTGCGTGATTACCTGTAAATACCACATTAATGCAATAAATGCCCAAAATGATGTCCGTCAACCTCAATGCGTTTAGCAATACGTGTAACGACATTCCTCTCAACCGCGAGTAGTTCGCCTTCCGTAATGTTCGCAGATGCATGGACAATGCGTTGACGCATGTTGTCAGGCGTTGTCGTTGGATCACGATAGCAAATATCCTTCAGTTTTCCCCACAGAAAGAAATCCGGGGACGTCATATCCGGTGAATGTGCGGGCCATGGTACGGTGCTTCGACGACCAATCCACCTGTCATGAAATATGCTATTCAATACTACTTCAACCGAACGCGAGCTATGTGCCGGACATTCATCATGTTAGAAGTACATCGCCGTTCTGTCATACAGTGAAACATCTTGTAGTAGGATCAGTAGAACATTAGGTAGGAATCAGCATACATGCACCATTTAGATTGCCATCGATAAAATGGGGGCCAATTATCCTTCCTCCCATAATGCCGCACCATAAATAAACCCGCCAACGTCGCTGATATTCGTCTTTCCGCAGCCATCGTGGGTTTTTCGTTGCCCAATAGTGCATATTATGCCGCTTATGTTACTGCTATTGGTGAATGACGTTTCGTCGCTAAATGTAATGCATGCAAAACATCTGTCATCGTCCCGTAATTTTTCTTGTGCCCAGTGGCAGAACTGTACACGACGTTCAAAGTCGTCACCATGCAATTCCTGGTGCATAGAAATATGGTATGGGTGCAATCGATGATGATGTAGCATTCTCAACACCGACGTTTGTGAGATTCCCGATTCTCGCGCAGTTTGTCTGCTACTGATATGCGGATTAGCCGCGACAGCAGCTAAAACACCTACTTGGGCATCATCATTTGTTGCAGGTCGTGGTTGAAGTTTCACATGCGGCTGAACACTTTCTGTTTCCTTAAATAACGTAACTATCCGGAGAACGGTCCAGCACTTGCATGATGTCGTCCAGGATACCGAGCAGCATACATAGCACACGCCCGTTGGGCATTTTGACCACAATAGCCATACATCAACACGATATCCATCTTTTCCGCAATGAGTAAACGGTCCATTTTAACACGGGTAATGTATCACGAAGCAAATACCGTCCACACTGACAGAATGTTGCGTGATACCACGTACTTACACGTTTGTGACTATTATAGCGCCATCTATCACAAAGCGAAAAAAGTGGTCCAACTAAAACATTCATATTTATTTACGTACTACACGAATATGTAATGAGAAATGGGGGTTCCTATTTAAAAAAAAACGCAGTTGATTTCCGTTTGATCTATGGCAGCGCCATCTAGCGGACCAACCATAGCGCCATCTGGTTTGCCCCTTCATGCTAGACGAGTTTCGTTCTGTGTAGTTTTTTCGTTTGATGCTTATTTCATGAGTTATTTGGCCCGGTCATGATCAATGGACCACCCTGTATACTGTAAACAGTAACGGTCTTATGCCACTTCCTTGGGGTATACCGGAAATTACCTTTACATCTGTCGATTTTGTTCCGTTAAGAACGACGTGTTGAGTTCTGTCTGCAAGGAAGTCTTCAATCCCAGTCGCAAATCTGCTCCGATACTCGGTAAGATCGAATTTTTTTCACTACACGGTAGCGTGGGACGGTGTCAAATGCCTTCCTGAATTCAAGGAACGTGGCATCAACCTGAAAGCCGTTGTCTACGACACTGTGGATCTCAGGAACTAGCAGAGCGAGCTGAGTTTCGCAGGATCTCTGTTTGCGAAATCCATAATTTGATGGAGGAGAGTCTCCAAAAACATCATAATTTTTGAGCATGACACATGGTTCATAATTCTATAACAGATTGATGTCAACGATGTAGGTCTATAGTCGTGTGCATCTGCCCTACGGCCCTTCTAAAAAATGGAAATCACCTGCACTTTCTTCCGGTCGCTAAGTACTCTTCTTTGCTCAAGCGATGTACGATAAATTACAACGGGAAGGGGAGCAAGTTTTTCCGCACAATATTTGTAGAATTTTATAGGTTTCTCAATCGGTCCTGTGCCTTCCCACAACTAAGGGATTGTTGTTGTTTTTCTATTCCGCAATGTGTTATATCAGTGTCTGCCATTTCGATGTTCGTACGACGAGTGAAAGTAGAGACTATGTTGCATTCTTCCGCCGTGAAACAGTTTCGGAAGACCGGATTCCATATTTCAGCCTTCTCTGTGTTATCTTCCGTTTCGGAGCCAGTATGGGCACTGAGTGAATGAACAGATTATTTTGGCTTCTTAAGGTTTTTACTCAGATCGGTTGACAAACTTTAGCGTGACGCTTCTGTCATTGCTCTCCTTACAGTCATTTTCGATTCGTTCAACCTTTGTTTGTCATCTGGGTTTTTAGTTGTTTTGAATCAGACGTAAAGTTCTCTTTGTTTTTATAGAAGTTTTCTAAAACGGTTACTAAGCCATGGTGGGTCTTTCCCATCCCTTAAGATCTTACTCGGAACATACTTGTGTAGGATATATAGCACAATATCTTTGAAATTTTTCCATTTGGTCTCCATATGTTCGTTCTCATCACCGAATATTTAATGCTGACTGGTCAGAACTTTGAAATTTGTATCCTGTCACTGTTGCTAAGCAAAAATATCTTTCTATCTTTCTTAACTTTCTTTATAAGACCCGTTGTCATAGACGCTATCACAGCCTTATGTTCACTGATACCTTCCTCTACGTTAACTAATTCCATAACTTCAGGTCTGTTTGTTGCCTGGAGGTCTAAGACTTTAACCTCGCGAGTTGATTTTCTAAATATCTGCTCAAAATGATTTTCGGACAAGATATCCAGAACTGTGTCACACGAATCACTATCACTGGCACCAGTTTTGATAGCATGACACTCCTAATCTATAACGGGCATATTGAAGTCACCTCGTATTGCAGGGGCTTGAGCCGGCCGCGGGGGTCTAGCGGTTCTAGGCGCTCAGTCCGGAACCGCGCGACTACTACGGTCGCAGGTTCGAATCCTGCCTCGGGCATGGATGTGTGTGGTCTCCTTAGGTTAGTTAGGTTTAAGTAGTTCTAAGTTCTAGGGGACTTATGACCACAGCAGTTGAGTCCCATAGTGCTCAGAGCCATCTGAACCATTTATTTATACAGGGGCTTGATCAGAAAAATTATGAACGATATTCTGTAAGTTCTGTCTGAAGCGCTCTTCCACTATACCTGCTGACCCAGGCAGTGTATAAAAGCATCCCATTACCATTTTTGATCGACCTTTGATACTTAACTACACCCAGATTAATTCACAATCGGAATCCATGATAACCTCGCTATATTTCATCGAATTCTGTACTACAATAAATACGCCGCCACCATTGGCGACTAAGTTATCCTTAAGATAAATATTCCAATCTGAACTTAGGATTGTGTAGTCATGAAATCCGGTTTCGATCGACTTTCTGTCCCTTATACTAACCGCGCATTATGGCCTTCAATGTGCGTTATTAGTTCTTGGACCATTCCTCGTTCACTATAATCATATTCACGTTTTCTATCTGTGATCTGCTAGTGCGAGCATACTCTGAGGAAATTGTGGCTATTTTATCAGGCAAATCTTCTTTAATCCCAAGGAAGGGGTTCTTGGTCACTGACTTGAGCAATGTCCTGCAAAATGATGGTCAGAAAAATGGTTCAAATGGCACTGAGCACTATGCGACTTAACATCTGAGGTCGTCAGTCGCCTAGGACTTAGAACTAATTAAACCTAACTAACCTAAGGACATCACACACATCCATGCCCGAGGCAGGATTCGAACCTTCGACCGTAGCGGTCGCTCGGCTCCAGACTGTAGCGCCTAGAACCGCACGGCCACTCCGGCCGGCAATGATGGTCAGGCCTTGCAGAAAGTGTCATCACTTCTGCCTCTAAGCTGGTCGCTCGGCTCCAGGCTGTAGCGCCTAGAACAGCTAGTCGTAGGCTGAGTTCCAAAAATGAACAGCATAGAGACAGAAGTGATGACACTTTCTGCAGGTCCTGACCATCATTTTGCAGGACAATGCTCAAGCACGTATAGTGCAAGCTGTTACTGTTACTGATTTGTTTGACTGATGGGGCTTCTAAGTATTATACCACCTACTGACTTAAGCCCTAGTGAGTTCAATCCAATTTATTAACTGAAGGAAACACTTCACGGCATTCGCTTCAGAACTGCTACAAATTCGTCGGGCAATAGATCGCGCCGCTCGAACTGTCAACAGTACTGGCACTCCTAAGAGTATCCTACGACTTTCACATAGCTGGCATTGGGTTATACACAATGCTGGTGACTACTTTGAAGGTCAGTAAAACTTTGAAACACGCATCTATTTTGTACGAGCTGTAAATAAATAGTTGCCACTATTAAAGTTCCAATTCTCGTATTTCATGTACATCCTAATTTAGTCTTAAATGTTACCAAATTCATCATTTTTGACAAGTCCATCAACGTGTGGTCACATTACACTATCATTTACTGTAAATGCAGATATACTGCTGTCTCCATTCATATCCGCATTTTATTCATATATCCTGTTAAAGTAACATGAAAACCATGTTTTCACACTGGCACCCGCCTTTTCTGTTCGAGTAGCATCTTGTGTATGCCTTTCAGGGCAAAGATGTCCATATAAACTTCACTTAAAGGCATAATTTATTTAACAAGCAACGGTATTAGTCTACTTGATATACTGTTTGTTCTTAAGATATGTTCAGTAACAACACGTGCAATGTCCAGTCCACCATATATTGATACAACATAATCACCTTTTTTAAGCAGATATAAATGGGAGTACAGGTTTATAAACTTATTTTTTGCAAACACCTTCTAGTCCAGCAATTTTCTTCAAACACACCAATACGTGGCGACTTAGCATTAGTACACACAGTATATGCAGATATGCCGTATTCTCCTTTTGTAGCCAGGTTTTTCCATGTTCTAAGTGTAACTGTATATGCAAATTATTAAAGATTTTGTCCAAGAATATTTCTGGCTAGGAGTAGTTTTTCTTTATCATGCAACTGTGATATAGATTCCTCAGCCAGTGGGAGTATCTACACCTGCGCGCGCGCAATAGGGCTAGTTGTTTACTATTGGATAAAGTCAGTTCCTCAAATAATATTTGCATTTTTGGATCTATTGTGTATATACAAAGTGTTGACAACCATAATTAGACAGTATTCTGTATTATGAACAGAGGTGAAAGTATAACCAAGTGTCACCGTTGTTAGATGGTCATGGAGCTAGATTCTGTAGGAATCAGTAAGCATAAAGCTGTATTTAAGAAAGCTAAAGTCAGCACACCTACATAGGAAGTGCTGACTAGCACTGTAACTCACCCTACATCCGCCACCATCAACGTGTCTTAGTGTATATAAGGGGTGTCTTCAACAGCTAGCACTGAGTTTTTATGGGAGATTTTTCGACTAGACATTTGGAAGAAGAGGAAGAAGTGCCCTTCATAGATACTCTGGTTTGGTGGGAAGTTGCATCACAGTTGGATGGTAAAGATAGCAACCTGCACATGGTGTAGTACCATCTAAGAACACAAATATTTTTGCACAAATTCTTTGTTAATTTGCATCTACATTTGCATATACAGTATGGAAAAATCTGGATGCGAATAGAAAATACAACATATCATTATTTATTCTATATTCTAATGGAAAGTGGTCATACGTTGGTGTGCCCCATTTAGGGGTGCTTCAAAAAGGGGTGGTTATGTCATCTCAGGTGGGCTGGACATTGTGCATTTTGTTATTATACAGAGTTTATAAAAAGCAGTGTATCAAATAGCTAACATCAATTATTATTAAAGAATCTATGCCTGTAAGTGTAGTTAATGTGTAAAACTTTGCCATGAAAGACAATTGTAAACTGTTAGTTTTACAAGAACAGAGTAATGGATAAAATTCGGGTATGAATGAGGGTACAACAAATCTGCGAATATTCGAAAATAATGGAATCGATGATGTGATGATGTTTACTGATACGTGAGAGGTATATGATAGATTGGTTTATAAGTGTCCATTTCCATTTTAATCTGCTTAAAAAGGATGGTTATACTCTACCAGCATGTGGAGGACTGGATTAAATACATATTTTTTTAAAAAAACAGCACCATAAACTTCTACTGTTTCCCACAAATATTGTCATTCCATGCAAGATAAGTAGATGTTTCTTAGGATATTTTACATAGTTTACATTGCATTAGAGATTAACAGTTACAAACCCTATGGCAGAGTTAGCACAAAAAAATGTTGTATGATTATATACACCCCACGGATGTAGCTGTTTTTTGGTAAGATGGTTTACTTCACATCAGCATTGTATATTGAGACAGATAATACCTACATAGGTGAACTCTTAACATGATGGCTATGACAACACTATGATCTTAACACTGCCTTCAAAAAAACTTACCTGCGATAAAAAATCGTGATTTTAGTGTCAAAACAGAGAATTGACAGACAATGCCATGGATAGTTGATGCAGGCAGTATTCTATGGGGTTAGAGACATTGTTGAATTCCTTGTAGGCTATGTCAGAAGCAGTTGAATTCCTTGTAGGCTACGTCAGAAGCAACATGTTCACGCCACTAAGCTAGTAGTGACACGAAGCTATTTCAGAGTGTATTACATGGAAAATGATCAGATTCTGTACTCACATAAACCATCCACAGTATATCACTTATAATTCGTTGCCTACATCAATACATCATCTTACTTTAGATACGTTATACCGATTTTATAGATACACTTAGAAGAAAGCATTATACAACGGAAGTAATTGGAATTTGCGATAGATGCTGGGAATACTTGATGTAGAAGAGGGATGGTAACACATATCTTTACATTAATAGAGGGAAGATTAAACAATCTATCAACATGATGTCAAGACAAAACTGCCATTTCTCTTATACAGGAGCAATACTCTGGCACCAAGAGGGATACTGAAAAAGATTGGTGAGACAGCATCGCAGTCAAACTATACTGTTAAGTTTCGATTTATAACTATAGAATGGATAGTTTGTGTTTGGCCTTGTGGAAGATTGTCTAAATATATTAAAAGCTGTCGATGCAGAAGTGTTGTATTAAAGCAGGAGACACTAATTTTTTTCTCGATTCAGAACATTGTTTGCCTCAGTGCCATCACAGTTCTAAGTGTTTGGTAATAAAATGCGGTACTACTGTGATTTCTAGCAATACACACTAGATTCATTATTCTTCAGAAATGGGAGACACTAAAAATAAATATATGTTTTGGACATTCTGCATTAGACATAAACTGCCACAAACACTATGGTGGAGTTAGAAGAAAATGCTGTATAATTATATACCTCCAGAGAGTGCATCTGTTTTCTGTTAAAATGAGGTATCAACTTCCTAAATACCAAGATAGGACAACTCTTAATATGATGACTAAATTACACCATGATCTTAAAATTACATTTGAAAACTGATCAGTACTACACAGATAAATCTCATCTGTTAACAACTGCGTTTTGCGATGTTGGGAACAGTATGCCAGAGGCAATTAGCATACTCTGCTAAGCAAGTAACGAATCAGTGTTGTGGTGGAGTATATTACATATCTGGCAAAATAAGTGCTGTATCATTTGAGAGATACAGAGACAAGCAAGTGTGCCGGGAGTTACCCCACTTCTGTGCTACTAGCGCCGCATCATAACTTGCCTGTTATTAGCATACAAAGTACTGCTCTATAATCTAAGAACGAAATTAAAAATTAATGTAGCTTCTCCAAAATTTGTCAACACATGCTTCAATATATCAATGTTCAAATAGTTTAAATCTCAGACTGATCAGGTGAATATGTTTCCCTGAATACATCGTTTCAAATTAAAAAATAAGTGGCGCGAAATAATAAAGCTAGAAAGCCTAAAATTGTTCAGGATGTGCAAATGTATCTTACAATCAACTGTCAACTTGATCAGAGCAATATTTTGCTCAAAATCGGCGTTTTTATGAAAAATTGAAGGCAGTAAATATTATACTTCCCAAGACCAAAAAGGCCTGTGAGATGACGTCAGCCAATAGCCCGCTGACAAGGACAGCACCACGACAAGAGTGCGCCTTGCCAAAGAGGATATAGGCGCTGCTCCTGCAGCCTCTGCCGCAGAGATTAGCACAGTATTCGCACAGTACTAGGAGAGTACTGCGACAGCAGTGACGTGTGATCCCTATCAGTTGCTTACATGGACCTTGTATACAGCAAAGGACCTTGTGTGGTCGCCCTTCGCTTGCGACTACTCCTCGTAAGTCTCAAAGTTAAGTATGATCAATCTTCGTTATTGTAATAAAAGCTATTAGTGTGATTTGTTTGAACTGTTGTAGAGTTATCCTAGAAGGCAGCATCCTTTAGGCACCCTAGAAGAGAAGAGTGGGCAGGATCCCACACTTAGAAAGATGAAAATTCGTATGAAGCTTCAGATTGATATAAAAACTTTAGTTATGTGACCCCATTAAGCTACCTCCAATAGTTTTCAAGTAACTAACTGAAAACTAGATTTGAAACAAAAACGTCCCTATTTGTACTAGATTAAGTATCAGTAAATTAATGATAGGCGGTTCTGATTACAGCATTTGATTACATCTATTAAATAGTAAAAGTATAACAAGTTTCAAGACCTTAATGTAAATAAGAATCAATACAAGGTCTCTTAAAGATCTAGTTCAGAGGTCGTCTTCTACTGTCCGTTCTATTCTAAAAATTCTAGCTGGCCAAGTTTAAATGCAAGGCGCTAAAACATTTTCTGTAATTAAAGCCAACTTTACTCCATTCAAATAAAAATTACGAAGATTGTAAATTGATACTCAGCAGTGTTATAAAATATGTGTCCGAGAAAGCTGCCATTTAGATGTTGCTACATGGGCATAGAGCGGATAACAGCAAGGTGTTCCCTTCGGCCATCCGCTGCGCCGCTATACAAATACGGCATGAGAGGCAGTGAAGGACGCACTTCACAACCCGCTATCATACGGTCCGCGTCAAATGCCGGCTTACACGCTGCCTTGGGTGACGTCACAGCCAGGCTGCTACTAAACGCGTGTTCGGTAAGAGTAGAAAGTGAAATCGCGAGGACTGTCTACCGTCCTGGATCGTATAAATTTCACAAAGGCTTCGCTTCGCACTGAACTATCAATCACTGTCTGCATCAGTCTAGTGCCAGCTTACGAGCTGCCTCGGATGACGTCAAGTTAGTCTGGTGCTAAATGCATGTTTTCGGTACAAATAGCAAGTGAACTCGCGAGGAATGTACACCGTCCTGGATCGTTTAGTTTTCGCGGAAGTAACTGTGTGCCGCCCGTGGGAAGTGGTGAGATTATTTTACACTTTTGTGGCGAGCAATTAACTTTGATGATTTGAGGTCAGGGCGAAACACCATTTTAATTGGGACTTACCTTAGAGATCGCCTCCCAACTGCTCATAGTGCTGCTTATGATAGAGACACTATTATTAGTATTATTATCAGGAACATAACTACAATGTGCGTGTGAAACTTTTAACTAAAAACTTTTATCATCAATGTTCCTGATCCCTCTGAGTAAACAGAGTGTAGAAACATTTCTTTCAGTGAGCATAAGAAGAATGTCGACTTGCAGACTAGAAATTATGATCAGTATATTCGCCATTGCTTTCTGATTTACCGCAAAAATAGTTTTCAGACTCTCGTAGAAGACAGCAAACAATAATTTATATTCACAATACTATCATGGTGTTAGATACCTCTTACACAGCCTTATAGTGACGTCATAGTGTGCAGAAAATTGTTTTTAACACACTAATCATTATGGCACAAGTTTCCATGCAATGATACATGGACTTAATACTTAGCAATAGTGTTTTCTTAAACAATGCACTGTGGAAATTGTTCGACATTCAACAACTGGTATATCAGCGTATTTGAGCAAATGGTAACTATTAAACGTTTAAAGCCTTGTATTTCCATACTCTACTGGCCATTAAAATCGCTACACCAAGAAGAAATGCAGATGATAAACTAGTATACATTGGACAAATATATTATACTAGAACTGACATGAGATTATATTTCCACGCAATATGGATGCGTAGCTCCTGAGTAATCAGTACCCAGAACAACCACTTCTGGCCGTAACAACGGCCTTGATACGCATGGGCATTGAGTCAAATAGAGCTTGGATGGCGTGTACAGAAACAACTGCCCATGCATCTTCAACACGATACCAAAGTTCATCAAGAGTAGTGACTGGCGTATTGTGACAAGACAGTTGCTCGGCCACCATTGACCAGACGTTTTCAATTGGTGAGAGATGTGGAGAATGTGCTGGCGACGGCAGTAGTCGAACATTTTCTGCATCCAGAAAGACCTGTACAGGACCTGCAACACGTGGTCGTGCTGAAATGTAGGGTTTCGCAGGGATCGAAGGAAGGGTAGAACCAGGGGTCGTAACAGATCTGAAATGTAACGTTCACTGTTCAAAGTGCCGTCAATGCGAACAAGAGGTGACCGAGGCGTTTAACCAATGGCACCCCATAGCATCACGCCGAGTGTTACGCCAGTATGGCGATGACGAATACACGCTTCCAATGTGCGTTCACTGCGATGTCGCACAGATGCGACCATCATGATGCTGTAAACAGAACCTCGATTCATCCTAAAAAAAAATTACGTTTTGCCATTCGTGCACCCAGATTCGTCGTTGAGTACACCATCGCAGGCGCTCCTGTCTGTGATGCAGCGTCAAGGGAAATTGCAGCCATGGTCTCCGAGCTGATAGTCCATGCTGTCCCAAACATCGTCGAACTGTTCGTGCAGATGGTTGTTGTCTTGCAAACGTCCCCATCTGTTGACTCAGGGATCGAGACGTGGCTGCACGATCCGTTACAGCCATGCGGATAAGATGCCTGTCATCTCGACTGCTAGTGATTCGAGGCCGTTGGGATCCAGCAAGGCGTTCCGTATTACCCTTCTGAACCCACCGATTCCATATTCTGCGAACATTCATTGGATCTCGACCAACGCGAGCAGCGATGTCGCGATACGATAAACCGCAATCGCGATAGGCTACAATCCGACGTTTATCGAAGTCGGAAACGTGATGGTACGCATTTCTCCTCCTTACACGAGGCATCACAACAACGTTTCACCAGACAATGCCGGTCAACTGCTGTTTGTGTATGAGAAATGAGTTGGAAACTTGCCTCATATCAGCACGTTGTAGGTGTCGCTACCGGTGCAAATCTTGTGTGAATGCTCTGAAAAACTAATCATTAGCATATGACAGTATCTTCTTCCTGTCGGTTAAATTTCGTGTCTGTAACACGTCATCTTCAGGGTGTAGCAATTTTAATGGCCAGTAGTGTAACTTTGATGATTAGAGGTCAGGGCGAAAGACCATTTTAATTGGGACTTACCTTAGAGGTCGCCTCTCAACTGCTCATAGTGCTGCTTATGATAGAGACATTATTATTATTATTACTATTATTATTATTATTATTAGGAAACTTTCAACTGAAAACTTTTATCACTGATTTTCCTGATCCCTCAGAGTATACAGAGAGTAGAAACATTTCTTTCAGTGAGCACAAAAAGAATGTGGACTTGCAGACTGGAAATTATGCTCAGTATGTTCGCCATTGCTTTCTGGTTTACAGCAAAAATGGTTTTCAGACACTCGTAGAAGACAGGAAACAATAATTCATATTCACAATACTATCATTGTGTTAGATACCTCTTACACAGCCTTATAGTGACGTCACAGTGTGCAGAAAAATGTTTTTAACACACTAATGATGATGTAACAAGTTTCCGTACAATGATACATGGACTTGATACTAAGCAATAGTGTTTCCTTAAACAATGCACTGTGGCAATTGTTAGACATTAAACTACTGGTATATCAGCGTATTTGTTCAAATGGTAACTATTAAACATTTTAAGTCTTGTATTTACATATATTTAGATGAAAGTGTTCAAAAGTGAGTATATGAATGACTGAGGAAAAATTAACACAACTGTAACAAATTCCCCCAAAACTAAAAAATAGCAATAGTAGATGTTCATATATTGCAGCACTTGCAGAAAATGCTATTGGCCACAATACTCTGCTGCAAACTGCAAAACAAACTTACAAGTATCACCTGAGTTTCACAAATGTACTGTCTGGGAGCAGCGGCTGACTGTTGCTGCCTCATGGTGATCAAATAGCATGCAGAGAATGATTGGTGGGCTCATTTTATGATGGTGGCTACCATAACACGAAGACTGGTCGGGAATGGGACTGGTGGTGGGGGTCGGTTTCCATCAATAGGAGAATGACCCCAGATTACAGGACTGGGGGTTGTCGCTTTTGGACATAAATTGTGGTAATTAAGATTAGAAATCAACAAACATAAGAGTTCTCCTCAGAGAGGCGTGGGGAAGGCAGCCGTTTTTGGTCATAAATTATCGTCATTAAGGTTTGACTAAAAGCATTTGGTCATAAATTAAAACTTGTGTATTTATAACTAAGAGATACATACCTCGTTTGTTTTCATTAGGGTCATAAATTAAACCAATTTGCATGAAGATGGTAGGCTATCTGGCCAGTCTGCTAATGTAAAGAGAACACTGAGTCCTTTGTCTTTGTACTACTTATGCTCTACTGCTGGAGACTGTATACATTTTGCCTGCCAGTAAGCTTCAGCATTCAGCGAATTTAATTTTGCTTTTTATTTACTGCATTTTTTAAGCGGACTGAACTGGAAATGCATGTTATAAACATATTTTTTTCGCATAATCTCTAATGCAGTAAACGCCCCCAATTCCATCATTTTTAGCAAGTACACTAACGTGTGATCATTCTCTGTAAATATGTACGTTGAATTCAGGTTCTTGTATTCCACATTTGCACTTAGATGTTTTTCCATATATTATCTTTAAAGTGATTTGTAAACCTTGTTTGCACATTTACAATGACCTGGTCTCTTGCGAGTTGCAGTTTGTAGTTTTCTGTCATGGCAAATGTTTTTGCCAGACACTCAAGTTCACGTTATTTGACCTCAACATCTTGCATTTCCTGTTACCTTCATCGATTGCATTTAAAGGAGCATTTTCTTTAACAGGAACCAGTTTTAAGTCTGTTTGATGTAGGGTAACATTATTTTTGAGAAGAATAACAGTTTATAATGTTTTTCTGATAAACCCTGTGGAATAACAAGGCACACAGTGCCCATTGCACCTCATGTTGGTTCAATATCACCAGAATACTGAACTGATCCATATAGGAGCGCAGATTTATAAACAGACTTTTTGTACATGCGCCAACGTGCTAAACCTCCTCGAACCCATCATTTTCTACAAGTATACTGCCAATTGACCACTTTGCATTAGTGTGTACAGTGCATACATATATCCCTTATCCCCCATTAGTATCCATAAGTTTTCCATATTGAGTGTGTGAATGTATGTTCATACAGTTTTTTTGTACAAGACTGTTCGTTCTCTTGATCGTTATCCTAACTGTTGTGTGTTGGATTCTTTAGCATACAACAGTTATTCAGATTCTCCCAGTCAGCCAGAGTATCAACAAACTGTTTGCAAGGTCACTTCTTCTGATTCTTCCAAATGTCTACCAGGAAGACTTATGTCAACACAATGCTAGTTTGAAACTTCCTGGCAGATTAAAACTGTGTGCCCGACCAAGACTCGAACTCGGGACCTTTGCCTTTCGCGGGCAAGTGCTCTACCAACTGAGCTACCGAAGAACGACTCACGCCCGGTACTCACAGCTTTACTTCTGCCAGTATCCGTCTCCTACCTTCCAAACTTTACAGAAGCTCTTCTGCGAAACATGCAGAACTAGCACTCCTGAAAGAAAGGATACTGTGGAGACATGGCTTAGCCACAGCCTGGGAGATGTTTCCAGACTGAGATTTTCACTCTGCAGCGGAGTGTGCGCTGATATGAAACTTCCTGTCAGATTAAAACTGTGTCCCCGACCGAGACTCGAACTCGGGACCTTTGCCTTTCGCGGGCAAGTGCTCTACCAACTGAGCTACCGAAGCACGACTCACGCCCGGTACTCACAGCTTTACTTCTGCCAGTATCCGTCTCCTACCTTCCAAACTTTACAGAAGCTCTTCTGCGAAACATGCAGAACTAGCACTCCTGAAAGAAAGGATACTGTGGAGACATGGCTTAGCCACAGCCTGGGGGATGTTTCCAGAATGAGATTTTCACTCTGCAGCGGAGTGTGCGCTGATATAAAACTTCCTGCAGAGTGAAAATCTCATTCTGGAAACATCCCCCAGGCTGTGGCTAAGCCATATCTCCACAGTATCCTTTCTTTCAGGAGTGCTAGTTCTGCATGTTTCGCAGAAGAGCTTCTGTAAAGTTTGGAAGGTAGGAGACGGATACTGGCAGAAGTAAAGCTGTGAGTACCGGGCGTGAGTCGTGCTTCGGTAGCTCAGTTGGTAGAGCACTTGCCCACGAAAGGCAAAGGTCCCGAGTTCGAGTCTCGGTCGGGGACACAGTTTTAATCTGCCAGGAAGTTTCATATCAGCGCACACTCCGCTGCAGAGTGAAAATCTCATTCTGGTGACAATGCTAGTTGTCAACGTCACCCCTTGTGTATATTGAAACACATGGATTGATATGAAGGTGGAGTGTGCTAAAATGTTAGTTAACACATCATATCAGTTGTGCACACTTTATGTGCTTTAAATACAGATTTATGCTTAGTAATTCTTTCAAAATCTAACTCCATGAGCATCTAACAATGATGATATTCATTTTTATTTCCTTGTATGTTGATAACACATGAACTGACCAACTGCAGCTGCAAAAATTTCATATATACTCTAAAAACACAAGCTGTTTATAGCAGATGGAAATAACGTTCGAGGAATAGTACGAAATGTCTGTAGGTGGGAGGCAGACTGTCCTTTGTGAATAGCAGCCTATCCAGCATGGCATAATCCCACTATCACATGTGGGTACGGCATCATCCTATAACATCTGCTTAATGCAACATACTATATTCTCTGCATAGTGCATTCAGGTACATCACTACACTACAGTGATTGCCTAATGTACTGCACTGTCTCATACGTGAGACTGCTACTTGCGAGGGGCTATACTCAAATCCAGTAGTGGGATTATGCTGTGCTGGCTAGAGCTGCACTTGCGAGGGAGTGTCTCCCTCCCTTCCACAGCCATCTTGTGTTGTTTCGCAAACATTATTCCCAACAGCTGAATGCATTTTGCATCTTAATAGTATTCTGTGTTATCAACATAGCAGAAAGGCAGAATGGAGCTAAATTTTGTAAGAATCAGTAAACATAAATACATATTTAAGACAACTAAAGTCAAAACAGTTGTTTATATATACTGACTCCTCCTCCATTAGAATCGATGTGTTTTAGGGTATATAAGGGGTGGTTTTTACAATTTTCTATATACGTTTACACACAGAATATGAAATAAATCTAGATGCGAATGGAAAATATAGAATATTTCCATTACTCTAAATGCTAATGGAAAGTTGTCACATTTTAGTGCACTGGTAAAAAATTATAAATCTGAGAGTGTATACAAAAGATGTGTTTATTCACATTTCAATCTGACTATCACCAAGAGCTGGACAGAACATATTGCAACTTTTATTCCACAAGTCTTAACAAAGAAGAACATAATGTTGTTCCACAGGTCTTAAGAAAAAGAAGTACTTAAATAAATTACTCCTTTGCGTGCAATTAATTAGGAAAACTGTAAATGCAAGGTATTGAGATCAAAAAAAGAGAACTCATGTATTTGGCAAAAACAACTGCCATGAAGAAATAAATAAACTGCAGCTTGCAAAAGAGCAGGTCATTGCCAATGTACAAGCAAAGTTTACAAAGCACTTTAAAGAGGGTTTCGGAAAAATCTGGATGCAAATGTGGAATGCAAGGCTCCACATTTGAACAGTCATTTGTTAAAAGGGCAACTGTACATTGGGATGATAATTGTCGTGGGATACCTCCTAATGTCGTGTTGGATCTTCTTTTGCCTGAATTACGGCAGCAAGTCGCCATGGCATGAACTCAACAAGTCGTTGGAAGTTCCCTGGAAAATACTGAGCCATGTTGCCTCTACAGCGGTCCATAATAACGAAAATTTTACCAACGCACTAATTTGTGCACAAACTGACCACTGGATTATGTCCATAAATGCTCGATGAGATTCATGTTGGGCGATTCACGTGGGCAAATTATTTGCTCGAATTATCCAGAATGTTCATCAAACGAATCGCAAACGACTTTGACCTGGTGGATGGCGCACTGTTAGTCATAAAAATTCCATCGCTGTTTGGGAACATGAAGTCCATGAATGGCTGCAAATTGTGTGCTAGTAGCTGGACATTACCATTTCCAGCCAGTGATCGATTCAGTTGGATCAGAGGACCCGGTCCATTCATAAATACAACCCACACCACTATGGGGACACCACCAGCTTGCTCAGTTGCTCAGTGCCTTGTTGACAACTTGGGTCCATGGCTTTGTGGGGTCTGCACCACACTCGAATCCTACTATCAGCTCTTACGAACTGAAATTGGGACTCATCTGACCAGGCCACGGTTTTCCACTCGTCTGGGGCCTAACCGATATGGTCATGAGTCCAGGAGGGGTGCTGTAGCCGATGTCGTGTTGTTAGCAAAGGCACTCGCATCGGTGTTCTGCTGCTATAGCCCATTAACACCAAATTCCACTGCACTGTCCTCACAGATATATTCATCGTGTGTCCCACATTGATTTCTATGGTTATTTCATGCAGTGTTGCTTGTCTGTTAGTACTGACAACTCTGTGCAAACGCCGATGCTCTCGGTCGTTAAGTGAAGGCCATTGGCCACTGCATTGTACGTGGTGAGAGGTGTTGCCTGATATTTGGTATTCTCGGCACACTCTTGAAATTTGTGGATCTCGGAGTCTTGAGTTCCCTAACGATATCAGAAATAGAACGTCCCACTCATCTAACACCAACTACCATTCCTCATTCAAGTCTGTTCTGTTAATTATCGTCGTGTGTCCGTAATCACGTCGGACACCTTAACCCACGAATCACCTGAGTACAAATGACAGTTCCGCCAGTGCACTACCCTTTTATACCTTTTGTGCGCGATACTACTTGCCAAAAATGAGGGGGTGGACGGCGTTCACTAAATTAGACGAAATGAGAAAAAAATCTTTTTGTAAAACTCTTTTCTGCTTCGATCTGAGTAAAAATGCAGCAAAGTAAAAAACAACATCAAACCCCACAAATTCTCTAGGTTATACGCAGGTGTAATGTATGCCATCTCTTTAGTAGGTTTTTTACATCTTCTATGCATTCCAGTGATAAATCGCTGTACTACTGTGCCACATAGCAATGCACATTTGTTTACATGACACTTTGATCATGAGAAACGTGGAAGATAAGTAGACTGTTCGTAAATTACATATTCTGCATCGTTTACGTTGCATTAGAGATACAGCCACAAATATCACGGTAGAGTTAGCTGAATGCTGTATAATAATGTACGCCCAAAGGATGCGGCTTTTTGTTTGTTAAAATTATGTGCTGCACATCAACATTCTACGTGTGCATTGAAGTTGTATTACCTCTGATTTAATTTTTCTCAGATGGCCAGTGGGAATGATGCTTTAGGAAACGATCATTGAAAAATCGCTGACGCAACAGCAGTACTGAAAACAGCTAAAATTCGCTATGAGCCAGGTCACATGACTACGAGAAACCACTTGAAAGTTATTTCCACGAAGAAACTGCAGCGTTGCGTTCACCCAATGCGTTGGTGCATTCTCTTGGTAAAAGAGCGCATGTGCAGTAATTTCCAGCCGTTTTTCACGCAATAATGGAAGGAATTTGTTCTTCAAAATGTCTTGGTAAGATGCATCTGTAATTACAGTGCCCTTTCGAACGCAATGAGTAACGACTACGCTATCTCTGTCCGAGAAAATTGCCACAGTCATTTTTTCACCACTGGCGATTACCCTAATATTTTTGGTGGCGATGAGTGTATTTGCTTTGCTTCTATTGAGCAGACTGGTAATTCATTTCAGAACTGAAAACCGGCGTCCATGTCTCATCCATTGTCACAGCCAGTGAGGGAAACTCCAATTCCTACCAACATCATGTGTCAACATTGACAACATGACACATGCACAACCATATGATCATGCACCAGCACTCATGACATCCACCTGGAAGACGCAGTTCAGATCTTCGCACAGATTCCATGGAAATGCCAACTTAGGTGGCGATGTGTTCCACACTCATTGGGTAATTACTCGATCACACTGTCAGACCAGCTGGTGCAAGGCCGAGAATGTCTTGGTTTGTTGGCTCATGATTTTCTGCCTTCTTTGAACTGTTGCACCCTACAACACACATTATACACATCCACAACACCATCACCACATTTATCACTCACCTGGCGATGAATTTCATTTGGCGTCAAGAGAAGCAAATTGAGATAATGAATGATTACATGCTGTTTATATAATGGAAACGTCGCCATTTTAAGTGTCAAAAACAGCCCTCACTCTTGCTGCTGTCGCTAGAGTCCTCTGTGTCTTGCAGTGCTTTCACCTCTGTCGCATATTCACAGTGAATGTATGCGTATTTTAAAACAAATCGCATATTTCTATCTGTTTCCAGTTCTGAGAAAAGTTTCGATGGTGTTGTACATCGTATACTGCGATAGATAGTACCCAAGTAGGTTAACCCTTTAGATGACAGCTCGCTCAGGTCTCCCAAGGGCTATTACTGCAATGGATGACCGCTATTATGGCTCGGAGGAACCCTGATAGAAACGCCATCATGTTGAATAATGCTTTTCGTGCAGCCACAGGACGTCGTGTTATCACTTAAACTGTGTGCAATAGGTTGCATGATGGGCAACTTCACTTCCGACGTCCGTGGCGAGGTCCATCTTTGTAACCACGACACCATGCAGCGCTATGCACATGCACCCAACAACATGCGGAATGGACCGCTCAGGATTGGCATTACGTTCTCTTCACCGATGAGTGTCGCATATGCCTTCAACCAGACAATCGTCGAAGACGTGTTTGGAGACAACGCCGTCAGGCTGAACTCCTTAGACATACTGTCTAGTGAGTGCAGCAAGGTGGAGCTTTCCTGATGTTTTGGGATGGCATTATGTGGGTCGACGTACGCCGCTGGTGATTATGGAAGGCGGCGTAACGGCTGTACAATACGCGAATGCCATCCTCCGACCGATAGTGTAACCGTATCGGCAGCATATTGGCGAGGCATTCGTCTTCATAGACGACAATTCGTGCTCCATCGTGCAAATCTTGTGAATGACTTCCTTCAGGATAACATCGCTCGACTAAAGTTGCCAGCATGTTCTCCAGGCATGAACTCTATCGCACACGCTTGGGATAGTCTGAAAAGGGCTGTTTATCGACGACGTGACCCACCAACCACTCTGAGGGACCTACGCCAAATCGCCGTTGAGGAGTGGGACACTCTGGACCAACAGTGCCTTGATGAACTTGTGGATGGTATGTCACTACGAAAACAGGCATACATCAATGCAAGAGGATGTGCTACTGAGTGTTAGAGGTAACGGCGTGTACAGCAGTTTGGACCACCACCTCTAAAGGCCTCGCTGTATGGTGGTATAATATGCAATGTGTAGTTTTCATGGGCGGAAATGATGTTGATTTTGATCTCTGTTCCAATTTTCTGTACAAGTTCCGGAACTCTCGGAATCGAGTTGACGCAAAACTTTTTTTGATGTGTTTATATAGACAGTGTTCCACAGAGTTGAAAACATGATTTTATTCTCTGTAGAATAAAATTTATTAAGACTTTCTAGCCTACGAACTTGCATATTATTTGTTAATATGCACTTTGCTCTGTGATAACAATATGCCATTCGACTCCAATTAAAGCATATCAGGAACAGCTCATCACACACACAAAAAGCAGTGTAAAGAGGACTTAACCAGAATTGGCAACAGAAGCAATAGAATTTTAATATAAGCACTAGATATAAGACCATACAGGAAAAAAGTAACACTCTAGAGACACTGTGTCAAGATCAAACTACCTTTACGCCATTACAGGAGCAACAATGTGTCAGCAAGAGGCATATCGGAAAAATATGACATGGAAGGACTTGAAAACATTTCGAAGAAGTATGAAAGTCTTGTGTCTGTACCATAAAAAGTGAATTGGCAGTCGTTATAGTGGACGTTCTAATGCTCCAACTGCCAAGACTATTGTACCAACCTTGTTTAGACAACTATTACCTTATGGACGTTGATATAATACAAGATCTTGCTGATAGTTTTAGCAGAATGGATATGTGACTACCTAACTGTAGTAACCGCAATCAGATACCACCAGGGGACACTGGCGGAACAGCTTAGGGCGCCGAAGGAGAGTCGCCAATAACTATGGAAAGAAAACAGCAGTAGTGGACAGAAAACGAAGCAACGTAGCAAAATGACATGTATACTACTGGCCATTAAAATTGCTACACCAAGAAGAAATGCAGATGATAAACGGGTATTCATTGGACAAATATATTATTCTAGAACTGACATGTCATTACATTTTCACACAATTTGGGTGCATAGTACCTGAGAAATTAGTACCCAGAACAACCACCTGTGGCCCTAATAACGGCCTTCATACGCATGGGCATTGTGTCAAACAGAATTTGGATGGCGTGTACAGGTACAGCTGCCCATGCGGCTTCAACACGATACCACAGTTCATCAAGAGTAGTGACTGGGTATTGTGACAAGCCAGTTGCTCAGCCACCATTGACCAGACGTTTCCAATTGGTGAGAGATCTGGAGAATGTGCTGGCCAGGGCAGCAGTCGAACATTTTCTGTATCCGGAAAGACCCGTAAAGGACCTGCAACATGCGGTCGTGCATTATCCTGCTGAAATGTTGGGTTCCGCAGGGATCGCATGAAGGGTAGAGCCACGGGTCGTAACACATCTGAAATGACGTCAGCTGTTCAAAGTGCCGTCAATGGGAACAAGAGGTGACCATGACGTGTAACCAATGGCACCCCATACCATCACGCCGGGTGATACACCAGTATGGCGATGACTTATACCCTCTTCCAATGTGCGTTCACCGCGATGTCGCCAAACATGGATGCGACCATCATGATGCTGTAAACAGAACCTGGATTCATCCGACAAAATGACGTTTTGCCATTCGTGCACCCAGGTTTGTCATTGAGCACACCATCGCAGGCGCTCCTGTCTGTGCAGCGTCAAGTGTAACCGCAGCCATGGTCTCCAAGCTGATAGCCCATGCTGCTGCAAACATCATCGAACTGTTCGTGCAGATGGTTGTTGTCTTGCAAACGTCCCCATCTGTTGACTCAGGGATCGAGACGTGGCTGCACGATCCGTTACAGCCATGCGGATAAGATGCGTGTCATCTCGATTGCTAGTGATACGAGGCCGTTGGGATCCAGCACGGTGTTCCGTATTACCCTCCTGGACCCACCAATTCTATATTCTGCTAACAGTCATTGGATCTCGACCAACGCTAGCAGCAATGTCGCGCTACGATAAACCACAATCGCGATAGCCTACAATCCGACCTTTATCGAAGTCGGAAACATGATGGTACGCATTTCTCCTCCTTACACGGGACATCACAACAACGTTTCACCAGTCAACGCCGGTCAACTGCTGTTTGTATATGAGAGATCGGTTGGAAACGTTCCTCATGTCAGCACGTTGTAGGTGTCGCCACCGGTGCTAACCTTGTGTGAATGCTCTGCACAGCTAATCATTTGCATATCACAGCATCTTCTTCCTGTCGGTTAAATTTCGAGTCTGTAGAACGTCATCGTTGTGTAGCAATTTTAATGGCCAGTATTGTATGAAGACTGAACAAAACAGAGTGCCTAGACGTAGCAATATCAGCAACCAAACATCGATGAGTACAACAAACAATACGAGAGCGTAGTCGGAACACAACTGAGGTCTGGACCCTGCGCTGCTAGCTTTATAGCTCGGCCGCAAGAGGGCACGGTCTGCACATATCATTGAGGCGACGTCATAGTGCATGCATTCCGGAGGGCTTTCACGCCCATCGAGCTGGAATACCAGACCAACATCAAACCACTACTTCAGTGTGGCCGAAGACGGCTACCAGGGAAAGCATAATGTTGTTGTAAACTATGACAGTACTGTTTTACGTGAACAAGCCCCAGTTTCACAGTAAAAATACGAGGCGTGTTTTGTAAGTAAGTACCGTTTTGAAATTTAAAAAAGTCGTGCTAAGACATCTCATTAATTTTATTTTTACATGAAAGCTTGTACCTTAATGTACGAACTGACGCCATCACAGTCTGATTCTTCCTTGTTGACGTTGTGTACTGAATGTTTAAGGTGCCTCCGATAATCGTGAGTCCCGCTTACTGGGAAGTACGGGCTGTTATAAGATTTCTTAGTGATAAAGGGCTAAAAGCGAACGATATTCATCGTGAGATCTGTGCAGTTTACGGAGAAAACATTATGAGTGATGAAATGGTAAGAAAGTGGGTGAGAGCATTTAAATACGGCGGCACAAATGTGCATGATGAACACTGGAGTGGGCGTCCTTCGGTCGTTAATGAAAGTTTGGTGCAGGAAGTGGACAATAAGGTGAGAGAAAACAGATGCTTCACGATTTCCTGCTTGCGGGATGACTTTCCTAATGTTTCTCGAAGTGTTTTGTATGGCATTGTGACAGAGTACTAGAATTACCGAAAATTATGCGCACGTTGTTTACCGAAAATGTTGACAGATGTGCACAAAACCAAACGTTTAGACAGTGCATTGGCTTTCTTTAAGTGGTACCACAACGACGGTGATGATTTCTTAAGCCAAATTGTTCAAAAATGGTTCAAATGGCTCTGAGCACTATGGGACTTAACTGCTGAGGTCATCACTCCCCTAGAACTTAGCACTACTTAAACCTAACTAGCCTAAGGACATAACACACATCCATGCCCGAGGCAGGTTTCGAACCTGCGACCATAGTGGTCGCGCGGTTCCAGACTGAAGCGCCTAGAACCGCTCGGCCACCCTGGTCGGCCGCCAAATTGTTATGAGCGATGAAACACGGGTGGCCTATGTCACATCAGAATCAAAGCAACAGTCCATGGAAGTTGAGCAAGGGCATCGTTTTGCTGCAAGACAATGCCCATGCACATGTGGCGAATCAGACCACAGATCTCATCACATCTTTTCGATGGGAATCTCTAGATCATCCTCCGTACAGCCCCTATCTTGCGCCCAGTGACTAACATCAGTTCCTGCAATTCAAGAAACACCTGGGCAGTCAGCGTCTTCAAGACGATGACGAAGTCAAAACAGTGGTAATGCAGTGGTTAACAAGTCAGGCGGCAGACTTCTATGAGGAGGGTATTCAAAAACTGGTACAACGTTATGACAAGTGCCTTAATGGTTCAAAAAGATTTCGGGCTTGCAGGCGGTTGTTGTAAACTTCATTCAAAGATATTTCGGCTGGACAACTGCCAGCCATCTTCATGTGAGCCGAAGGAGGACTGACGAAGAAATTTTTTTTCCCTTTATTGTCATTTTAAACCTGTTTACAGGCAGGCCTGCAGCAGCATACTACGCCGCTCTTCGGCCGCAGAGAAACATACAAGAAAGAAATGATGACAATGTGAGAGGAACAGATGGTGGACATATAAACGAAGACAAACACATTTTAAAATACATGGAGCCGTTAAGGGGCGTAGAGTCCAAGATAAAAATTGTTCAGGCACCGGGACACAGACATAGACGAAAGCTGTCACACGTGAACATAGGTGCACAAAACGAGTAACACTGAACCACTTACGCACAAACGACGGCACACACAGAAACACGAGGCGGTGACCTCCGGCGCGCGAATGTTCACTAACCGTGTACGAGTCTGGGGACCTGCCAAGAGAGGAGGAGGGGGGAGGGTGGGAGAGGGAGAAGGAGAGGGGAGAAACGATGCAATGGGTAGGGGAGACAGGGGGAAGGGAGAAGGGGGGAGCCCAGGGGAAGAGGGGTGGAGGAAGGGGACGGGGGAAAAGGAAAGAGAAGGGAGGGAGGGTGCCAAGAGGAGAGGCCACAGGAAGTGGTGGTGGGTAGGATCAAAGTTGATAGGAGGGGTAGATGGAGGGGAGGAGGACATCATCAGGGATGGGGAGCTGCCGGAAGCCACCTTGGGAGAGGGTAAGGAGGGTGGAGAGATGGAGATCGGGTGGGACGTGGAAATACAGGCGCGGCAGCAGGCGGGGTTGGGAGAGGATGGGCGAGACAAGCGGGTGAGGAGGGTCGAGTTTGCGGGAGGTGTACAGGATCACGAAGACGTTCTCCGCTCCAGCTTATATAGTGCGCTGATAGTACTGCCGCGCATGCGTTGCAATTGCGGAGGCAGAAGGGCCACACCGCCCAGCGGCAGCGCCCTCGCTGGTGGAATTGCAGTACTCAGCTCCCGTCGGTATTGTCGCTGGCCGCAGCTATCGAAGTCTTCTGACGGCTTCGTCTCGAGCAAATTTCGGAGATGACGGGATTCCATGCGTTATTCAATTGGTAACCACGTTCATTAGATTTCCTGCAATTCGTATTTCAACTGATTCTTTGATCATAGAGTCTCAAAGAGTTTTTGCAGTGGCCACAATCGAAGTTTTGTCGTACTCCATTGAACGTCCGTTAGAAATACAATGTTCCGCAACTGCAGACTTACAGGGTCGCAGTAGGCGAGTGCAACGTTGATGTTCTGTACAACGCTCTTCCATTGTACGTGTTGTCTGTCCTATATAGGCCATACAACCGTGTCAGTGTTGTATGGCCTATAAAGGACAGACAACACTGACACGGTGTTTTGTAGATTTCCGCCTTCCGCAGTAACAAATCATCCTTCACCGATCCCAGCAAATCCGAAATCTTAGAAGGCGGACGAAAACCCACTTTCACATTAAAATGATTAGGAATCCTTGCTATCGTGAAGGAGATATTTCCGACAAAGGGAAGAAAAGCTAGGGACTTGGCTGGCGCGTCCTCCTCTTTATCCACTTCCCGGTTCCTGGCTCTAGTTGAGAAGGCCCTGTTAATTTGCCGGGTCGAGTACCTATTGTCTCTGAACACCGTCCTCAAATGTGCCAGTTCCTTAGGCAAATTCTCTGCATCAGACACTGTGTGTGCCCTGTGTACAAGGGTTATAAGTACACTCATGGTCTGGGATGGGTGATGGCAACTTGAGGAATGTAAATATAAATCAGTGTGAGTAGGCTTGCGATAGACAGAATGTCGCACAGTGCCGTCACTCTTCCGTTTAACCAAAACATCCAGGAATGGAAGGCAGCCATCTTTCTCTAGTTCCATAGTAAATGAGTATTCTCATGGGTGGAGTTAAGATGATGAAAAAACTCCATTAACTTTTCTTCTCCGTGGGGCCACACTATGAAAGTGTCATCGACGTATCTCAAAAAAAAAAAAAAACAGTTAGTTTTCAGACCGCTGATTCAAGTGTTCTCTCCTCAAAATCCTCCATAAAGAGGTTAGCCACCAGAGGAGACAGAGGGCTGCCCATGGCGACACCGTCAGACTGTTCAAAATATTCCTGGTTAAACATAAAATAAGTTGAGGAAAGAGTATGTCGAAAGAAAGCAGTAGTGTCCGATTCAAACTGTTGACCAATTAGAATCAAGGAATCCGCAAGAGGTACTTTTGTGAAAAGGGAAAGTACATCAAAACTTACTAGAAGATCCGAACTACTTAATTGGGGAGCCCCCAGTCTGTTAATAAATATTGACGGAAATTATGTATTAAAAGTGGATTAAGGTACAGGCTTTCATGTAAAAATAAAATTATTGAGATATCTTACCACGTCTTTTTTTTTTAATTTCAAAACGGTACTTACTTAAAAAACGCGCCTCGTATATAACTTATATGTCAGATCACAAGACCAGGAGTGAAGGAAGTTGTTGGTAATCATCTTATCAATTTTATAAAGTGCCCTGATACTTGTGTTCCAGAAACTTTTACATCTTCCTTGGCTAAAGAACATGGTATTTTCAGACTAGAAGCTAAGCTTTATAGCTACGGAGTGAAGTCAAGCAGTCGGAAACGAGAGAGTAGAGAGGGCTCTGAGGAAGACATCAGCCAATTGCACACTGACTGAGCCCTCTCCAGGACGACAACGCGACAGCAGCGACCTCTATGCGAAGAGGACATAAGCGCCGTGCCGACTACACCTACCCACCCAGAAAAATCATAAACAACACCCTCCACACCTTCCCTGACACAATACACCAACACGAGCATGTAAGACCACTACACATACAGAACAACGACACTCCCACCCCTCTCCACCTCCAGCCGCTGAACCCCGACCGCCCACCACCATAAACCCGCCATAGTCGACTGTAACCAAAACGGCAAAACAACTCCGCTTCCACTGTCACCCTAGCAACAAAACCCATTACGCAACACGTACAGTGGCTTGAGCCCAAATAAAAATATAAATTAAGTCATTGTAAAGCTGTATCAAAGCAGTCCAATCACACAACTGTTAACCCATTCCCATCCCCACTCAGGCCACTGGTACAAAGTAACTCAATAACATACTATCAAAATTCAAAAATTCCATATTAAGTAAAATGCTACCATTCTAATAATTTCCGGGTATGCAGCCGGATCCCGTTGACATTCTGCAGAATGTCGACGGGATCCGGCTGCATACCCGGAAATTATTAGAAGAACAAATACGCAGGGAAAATTTCAGAAGTCACATAAAATGCTACCAGCTTATAAGATAGTGTTAAGTCAAATAAAAACGAAATTACTTATCAAAAACAGTAACTAGGTATTTATTTATTTTTTGAAAAATTGTAATTAGTCTCTAAGTTAACAAAAAAATTATATATTGCTAAAAGCTACACAAAAGCTACTTAAGAGAAACTGTAATTCGTATGTAAGTTAGCAATAAGTTCAACATAAATGAAGAACAGCAAAAGAAATACCCTCATATCTTGCCCCATTTGAGCAATAAGCTCTCCAGCGGCCCATCCGCCTCCCTTTAGGAGCAGAAATGAAAAGCATAAAAAAAAATTTAAAAATTTTCGCGTACCACTTCTACAGCAGCAGCAAGATTAGGCACTTCAAGACCAGCGACTTAGAAATTGTATACACTGGAGAACTTTACTTATTTTGTTTGTCGCCCTTTGCTTGCGGCACATCTGTGTTATTGTCAAAGTATTGTATTTCCTTTTGTAATAAAACTCATTAAAACGATTTCTTTGAATGTTGTCCAGCGATCCGAGAAGACAGGCTTCCTATACCCCACATATTTGACGTCAAGGGAGGATTCAACATTTATAACTATACAGGGTGTCCTAAAAGTCTTCCCCTGATTACATAAATTTATAACTCAGGCTAGAAGTAAGATACAAATATGAAACTCGTGTCGAATTGTTTACGACTATCAAAGTTTTTTTTCTGTTTTAGGTTCGCAGTTCGTAAGTAGTGGATGAGGTGCAGTGCCCAAGAAGCCATGTAAACCAATCAGGAGAAGGCACAGTGTGTCCTGTGGTACTATCAGACACGATCACCAACCACAGTGCAGAGACACTTCCAGAAGGAATCCACCTGAAGCCAAGAGCATTAAAGCCTGGTATGGGAAGTTCAACAACACAGGATCGGTTGCTGACCTTCCGAGGACTGGTCTTCCAAGAACCTCAGCAAACAGGGTGGAAGCTGTAACGCAGTTTTTTTCTGCGAAGTCCGAAGAAATCGGTGCGCAGCGCCTCACGTGAATTACAGATGTCACAGAGCTCTCTCCATGACATTTTACGCAAACGTTTATTGTTTCGTGCATACAAAGTGCAAAATGTTCAGATCTTGTTGCTCAATGACAGTACACGTCGATATGACTTTGCGGCCGAAATGCTATCACGTATTGAGGACGATGATGGTTACCTCAGACGAATTGCCTTTTCCGACGAAGCGACCTTTTTTGTCAGTGGAGTTGTGAATCGCCATAATGTGCGCATTTGGGGGTTCACAACCCCCTGGTGAGGTCATGGAGTGCACCAGAGGCAGTCCAAAGGTGAATGTTTGGTGCGCGCTATTGCACGATCGAATTATCGGACCATCACCAAGTTTACTGATGTGTGAAAAAAAACTTTTATAGTTTGTAAACAGTTACACACCAGTTTCATATATGTATCTTACTTCTAGCCTGAGTTATCAATTTATGTATTCAGGGAAAGACTTTTCGGACACCCTGTATATCTTGTTTAGGCGCTGGGCAAAACCATGTACGAATTATACAAAACGCATTACACTGAGCTGGCTGTGAAACTTATATTTATTCTGCTACCGGTTTCGGTCTTAAACCATCTTCAGCGGTAGAAAAGTTAGCCGAGATTTAAAACACATGTCATACATTCTTTGCCATAGTACGTTACTAATGAAAACAATAACTGCCAATATAATCGAAATGAAAAAAAAATTCATTTACGCTGTAATTTCATATTTGGTTTGATCCATTATAAATAGTTTTGAAAGCCATAAACAGGCAGCATTCAGGTCAATGCTGCATAGGGCAACAAAAATACCATCGAACCAAGAAAATATGCAACAAGAAATAAACACAGTGAAAAAGATTGCCGTTTCCAATGGCTACAATGCTTCCGTGCTTTGTGTTAGCAGAAGAGCCAACACCGTGTTACGAGTGGAGGCCGGAATGCAGGCGTTTTAGCTCACGCAGGCTAGCGTGAGGAGGGAAGAACTATACTGACGTGAGGTCTGTAACATGGCAAGGAATTAGAATTCAGAAAGCGGACGTAATTAGTTTGATACTTAACTTTAATCGATTAGTGATGAACGTCGCTCTTGACGGTGCATGATTCAAAATATTATCTGTTGAGAATACATTCTTGAAGATAGTAATTATAGTAACTGAATATGGCGCCTTGCTAGGTCGTAGCAAATGACGTAGCTGAAGGCTATGCTAAACTGTCATCTCTGCAAATCAGAGCGTATGTAGACAGTGAACCATCGCTAGCGAAATCGGCTGTACAACTGGGGCGAGTGCTAGGGAGTCTCTCTAGACTAGACCTGCCGTGTGGCGGCGCTCGGTCTGCAATCACTGATTGTGGCGACACGCGGGTCCGACGTATACGAACGGAGCGCGGCCGATTTAAAGGCTACCACCTAGCAAGTGTGGTGTCTGGCGGTGACACCACACCATGGTTGACACCATCTTAGATAAAATGAAGGAAAACCCAGGTACAAACTGCACCACAGAAGAAAAAGAGAAAAACAAATGTATATCTAGTATTCCATACATAGGCAATGTACCACAGAAGATTGAAATATTTTCAAAATTCACAGAGTAAAAATTGGGTTTTCTACATCCAATAAGCTACAGAAAAAAGTAACACCTAATATAACGTGCAATCATGATCCATATTCAGCTGGAATATACAAGGCAATATGCCAGGAATGCTCCAAGTTCTACCTAGGACAAACAGGCCGAAATTTCAACACCAGGTACACAGAGTACATTAGAGCATACACACACAACAAACACACTACATCAGCAATATCAACACACATACATAATACTGGACACCCATTTGGAAAAATAGAGCAAAATGTCAAAGTAATCCACCGACTAAATAAAGGACATAAAATGGATTTTCTTGAAGAACTGGAGATATATTCACATTACAGAAAATATGATGATAAAATATTAAATGAAAAACTTGAAAGTGAATGAGTGAATTTCTTCAGATGTTTCGATAATATACTACAAAACAGTAAAACATAGAAATAAGCAAAATTGTAAAATCAATATAAGTAATTTATGAGCCAAATTGTTAAGATAAATAACCTCTGTACCAATGTATATCATAATCTGTTAAAGACCTATAATGTTATCTCTGTGGACTACCTGTAAGAAGATCTTTGTAACTGTTTTGTTTATATAAGATATGTTCGATGTTTAAAGTGTACAACAAGTTGTGTGTGATGTTTAGTGTGTGTGAGACTCTATACAAATGGACCATTAGAAAACTGGAAGTACAAATTCTTCTAAATTTCGCCACTAACTTCACAAAACGAATTTATACCCAACTAAAAAATCGCGTGTTTCTTATGTATTGCAGTAAAAGTCAACGAAATGAAGCAGACTCACGCACACTGACATCAAAAGAAATGGCTTGACACACACAAAAAACGCACTTGACAATGGGAATTATTTCTCGAAACGCGTCGTGCGAAAAGTAAAATAAAGAAAAATCGTGACTGGTAGCAGAAGATTTATTTATTTATAAAGAAATCTATTAATTACATATCTAGTAGCAGAAATAGGGAGTTGCAAATATGGGCTTAATACCACGTTCCTTAGGAGAATAACTCTCTAAATTCGGTGATAAGTGTAATTTTATTACGAGCTTACACCAGTGGCACTGTGCACTCGCAGTTTCAGCTTGTTAATACATACCCTGTGATCACCGTCTATAATCAGTATCGTGAAATCTGTGTGAAGACCATTTAATCCTGATGCAATACCATACCTCGATTTATAAAGCAAGTGTAGTTTTTAACACAGATATCGTTAGCGATACTTCTGTGTGACTGTATGGGCAAGACTGCTTTTTATGGAGGGTAAAAGTAACACGGTCGTTGCGGTCGTGTTTTTAACATCTGGTCGATTATAAGATGGAAGCAATGGTACCACTTGCAGGGAAAAAATGAGGCATGTCTGTCCATCGCAGATTTTCGTTCAGTATTGTTTGGTGTCACCAGTATTCAGTCATTGGCAAAGTACTATACTTAATAGTGGATGTGTGACAGATTCGCTCTGATCGGCAGGCTTGTAAAGTTTGTGTTGGGGTGTAAAGTTACTGTGGTCATTGTCCCAACATGTGCAAAGAAAATGACTGCCCCAGTCATAAGACAGGTATGGATTTGACATGGAAGGTTGCGATTTCGTTGCATCGGTAGCCATAAGGGGGATGAAAGACTTGACATGGAAAATTATCACCTGTCATAAGAGTGGTACAGATATTGATATTTCCAGCGCAGCAGGCGTCTGGAGGAGGTATTTCTGATACACTACTGGCCATTAAAATTGTTACACCAAGAAGAAGTGCAGATGATAAATGGGTATTCATTGGACAAATATATTATACTAGAACTAACATGTGATTACATTTTCACGCAATTTGGGTGCATAGATCCTGAGAAATCAGAACCCAGAACAACCACCTCTGGCCGTAATAACGGCCTTGATACGCCTGGGCATTGAGTCAAACAGAGCTTGGATGGCGTGTACAGGTACAGCTGCCCATGCGGCTTCAACACGATACCACAGTTCATCAAGAGTAGTGACTGGGTATTGTGACGAGCCAGTTGCACGGCCACCATTGAGCAGACGTTTTCAATTGGTGAGAGATCTGGAGAATGTGCTGGCCAGGGCTGCAGTCGAACATTTTACTGTATCCAGAAAGGCCAGTACAGAACCTGCAACATGTGGTAGTACATTATCCTGCTGAAATGTAGAACCAGTTAGGTTCCTCTCAGAGTATACTGATAAAACAGCTCCATATTTAGCAATTATATACAACCACTCGCTCACAGAAAGATACCTACCTAAAGACTAGAAGATTTCTCAAGTCACGAGAATAACCAAAAAGGGAAGTAGGAGTAATCCGCTGAATTACAGGCCTATATCACTAACGTCGATTTGCAGTAGGATTTTAGAACATATACTGTATTCGAACATTATGAAGTACCTCGAAGAAAACGATTTATTGACATATAGTAAGCACGGATTCAGAAAATATAGTTCTTGTGAAATACAACTAGCTCTTTATACTCATGAAGTAATGAGTGCTATCGACAGGGGATGTCAAATTGATTCCATATTTTTAGATTTCCAGAAGACTTTCGACAACCTTCTTCACAAGCGTCTTCTAATCAAACTGCGTGCCTACGGAGTATCGCCACAGTTGTGCGACTGGATTCATGATTTCCTGTCAGAAAGGTCACAGTTCGTAGTAATAGACGGAAAGTCATCGAGTAAAACAGGAGTAATATCCGGCGTTCCCCAAGGAAGTGTTATAGGCCCTCTATTGTTCCTGATCTATATTAACGACGTAGGAGACAATCTGAGTAGCCGTCTTAGATTGTTTGCAAATGCTGTTGTCATTTACCGTCTTGTAAAGTCATCAGATGATCAAAACGACTTGCAAAATGATTTATATAAGTTATCTGTATAGTGCGAAAAGTGACATTTGACCCTGAATAAAGAAAAGTACGAAGTTATTCACATGAGTACTAAAAGAAATCAGCTAAATTTTGATTACGCGATAAGTCACAGAAATCTGAGGGCTGTAAATTCAACTAAATACTTAGGGATTACAATTACAAATAACCTAAATTGGAACGATGACATAGATAACATTGTGGGTAGAGCAAACCATGACTGCGATTCATTGGCAGAACACTTAGAAGGTGCAACAGGTCTACCAAAGAGACTGCTTACACTACGCTTGTCCGCCCTATTCTGGAGTTTTGCTGTGCGGCGTGGGATCCGCATCAGGTGGAACTGACGGATAATATCGAAAAAGAACAAAGAAGGGCAGCTCGTTTTGTATTATCGCGAAATAGGGGAGATAGTGTCACAGACATGATACGTGAATTGGAGTGGCAATCATTAAAACAAAGGCGTTTTTCGTTGCGATGGGATCTTCTCATCAAATTTCAATCACCTATTTTCTCCTCTGATTGCGAAAACATTCTGTTGGCACCCACCTACATAGGGAGAAATGATCATCACGATAAAATAAGAGAAATCAGGGCTCGCACGGAAAAATTTAAGTACTCGTTTTTCCCGCGTGCCGTTCGAGAGTGGAATGGTAGAGAGACAGCATGAAGGTGGTTCATTGAACCCTCTGTCAGGCACTTCGTTGTGAATAGCAGAGTAATCACGTAGATGTAACTGTTTTAAGTAGATGAAGCACAGCTACAACCGTCTCTATAGAAATATTCTCAGTAAAACTTTTACTTTTTGTGTTAATAGTTAAAAACCACGGACGAGTTAAGAATTTAAGATGTCTCGATGAAGCCATCCACGAGAATGGATTAGAAGAAGGAGCAATTAATGCCAGAATGAGGAAGTTAGACCAAGCATACCAACTGACAAAGAATACCTGTAGCAATAAGTCTATGAGTATAGAGGCCAAGTTCCGACACTGGAATGCAATTGTAAAACTTGAGTGCTTATATGCGTCCGAAACTTTGACCATGAATAGACAAGGTCAAGCTGAGCGGCTGGAAAAGCGAGAGCGTAGGATATTAAAGAAAATCCTATGTAATAGATGGGTTGATGGACAATGGCGAATGAGATCAAATGAGGACTTGTACAGCAAGACAGAACCTATCACAGCATCCATTAAGAAGAGACGATTGTTATTTGACGGTCATCTCATGAGGATGGACGATGAGCAACTAACTAAAAGAATATAGAGTTTCATCGAATCTAAGAAAACAAGGCCAAGATGGTTCGAAGAATGTGAAAAAGATCTTAGGCAGATTGGTATCTCAGAAAGAGAAATTCCTGACAGGAACAAATTTAGAAGATCGGAGAACAACTACCAAGGTTTTAAAATGGCATCAACGTCTAAAAGACGGATAGGGCCATTATCCGAAGAGCATAAAGAGGCACTTCTTGATGGGCTCTGAAGATACTGGCAGGAAGCCAAAGCTGGAACAAGAACAAGACCTAGACGCTAAAATGAATGTGGTTGTTACCACGCAGTCCATAGAGGCTCAACTCGATAGTAATAATAAATAAATAAAACACTGCTTCAGGATTCACATGTGTCCTCCTTATACAGTCTTTCTCATTCAATTGTGAGGAGACTATTCGGCAAAAAAATTGATTTTTTCACGTCTTACAGTCTGACAAGGTCGCGGGAGTAGACAACATTCCATTAGAACTACTGATAGCCATGGGAGAGCCAGCCCTGATAAAACTCGACCATCTGGTGAGCAAGATGTATGAGACAGGCGAAATACTCTCAGACTTCAAGAAGATTATAATAATTCCACTCCCAAAGAAAGCAGGTGTTGACAGATGGGAAAATTACCGAACTATCAGTTTAATAAGCCACAGATGCAAGATACTAACACGAATTCTTTACAGACGAATGATAAAACTGGTAGAAGCCGACCTCGGAGAAGATCAGTTTGGATTCCGTAGAAGTGTTGAAACACGTGAGGCAATACTGACCCTACGGCGTATCTTACAAAATAAATTACAGAAAGTCAAACCTACGTTTCTAGCACTTGTAGACTTAGAGAAAGCTTTTGACAATGTTGTCAGGAAAACTCTCTCCCAAATTCTGAAGGTGGCAGGGGTAAAATACAGGGAGCGAAAGGCTATTTACAATTTGTACAGAAAACAGATGGCAGTTATAAGAATCGAGGGGCATGAAAGGGAAACAGTGGTTGGGAAGAGAATGAGATAGGGTTGTAGCCTATCCCTGACGTTATTCAATTTGTATATTGAGCAAGCAGTAAAGGAAAAACAAAAGGAAAATTCGGAGTAGGAATTATAATCCATGGAGAAGAAATAAAAACTTTGAGGTCCGCCGATGACTTTGTGATTCTGTCAGGGACAGCAAAGGACCTGGAAGTGCAGCTGAACGGAATGGACAGTGTCTTGAAGGGAGGATATAAGATGAACAGCAACAAAAGCAAAACGAGGATGATGGAATGTGGTCGAATTAAATCGGGTGATGCTGAGGGTATTCGGTGAGGAATTGAGACGCTTAAGGTAGTAAGTGAGTTTTGCTATATGGGGAGCAAAATAACTGATGATGGTCGAAGCAGAGAGGATATAAAATGTAGACTGGCAATGGCAAGGAAAGCGTTTCTGAAGAAGAGAAATTTGTTAACATCGAGTACAAATTTTAAGTCTCAGGCAGTCGTTTCTGAAAGTATTTGTATGGAGTAGGCCATGTATGGAAACGAAACGTGGACGTTAAATAGTTTGGACAAGAAGAGAATAGAAGCTTTCGAAATGTGGTGCTACAGAAGAATGCTGAAGATTAGATGGGTAGATCACATAACTAATGAGGAGGTATTAAATAAAATTAGAGAGAAGAGAAATTTGTGGCGCACCTTGACTAGAAGAAGGGACCGGTTGGTAGGACATATTCTGAGGCATCAAGGCATCACCAGTTTAGTATTGGAGGGCAGCATGGAGGGTAAAAATCGTAAAGGGAGACCAAGAGATGAATACAATAAGCAAGTTCAGAAGGATGTAGGTTGCAGTAGGTATTGTGAATGAAGAAGCCTGCACAATGTAAAGTAGGATGGAGAGCTGCATCAAACTAGTCTCTGAACTGAAGACCACAACAACAACAACAGTCTGATAACAGAGTTTGATAGTGAACTGGTTTTATTTTCGTTATTGCGCATAGTTATTGTGATAATTCCCATAGAAGTAAACCACAGGGCGTATTTTGCAAAGTTCGTAGTGAAAAATGTAGTCGCTGGCCGATTTACCTTTGATGGGTTTATGACATAGGTTGCTGCATACGAAAGTCAGCTAATATATCGAAATTGTTTTTAACGGTAGAAGGAGAGCTATACCTCTTTCCAGTCTCAAGTAAGTAAGTACATACACTGATGGAAAAAGAAACCACAACACCAAGAAAAATGATGCCTATTCAGATTTCGCACCAACCGTATAAGAGTGGTGATACTAGCACCACTTTGAGGATTCTAATCAGGTTTGCCTTAAATAAACGCTGTAACGGTCGTGAGTGTTAGTCACCTTTGAGGCTGGACATGGTGAGCTGATGTTAGTCGAGAATGCCTTTGACAAAGACGCCACTATCAGCATGCCACTGGGTTTGAACGAGGTCGTGTAATAGAACATACGAGAAGCTGGCTGTCCCTTCTACAGAAAGATATGGCAGGAATGTAGCGACTGTACGTGATTACTGGTTGCGGCGGTTACGAGAACGTACGTTCCCGAGATGATCGGACTTCGGGGGGACAGGTGGCATTAGCCAGACGGAAGACCATGGTGTTCGGCGTATGGCTCTGGCGCATTGTACTGCATCTGCAGTAGCAATTTGACGAGAAGTTGTCACCACAGTGACACAACGTACTGTTACAAATCGATTACTTAAAAGGACAGCTCCATGCCAGATGACCCGTAACGTGCATTCCACTGATCCTAAATAACTGCCAATTGTGACTTGAGTGGTGGGAAGCGAGAGCTCATTGGAGGGGAGGTTGGATGTCTGTTGTGTCAACTGCCACTTTTTGCACCATTTAGATATCTTGTCTAAATCGTTTTGCAATTTGTTTTGATCTTCTGATGGCTTTATTAGTCGATAAACGACAGCGTCATCTGCAAACAACCGAAAGCGGCTGCTCAGATTGTCTCCCAAATCGATTATATAGATAAGGGACAGCAAACGGCCTATAACACTGTCTTGGGGAACGCCAGAAATCACTTCTGTTTTACTCGATGACTTTCCGTCAATTACTACGAACTGTGACCTCTCTGACGGGAAATCACAAATCCAGTCACATAACTGAGACGATATTCCATAAGCACGCAATTTCACTACGAGCCGCTTGTGTGGTACCGTGTCAAAAGCCTTCTGGAATTCCAGAAATTCGGAATCGATCTGAAATCCCTTGTCATTAGCACTCAGCACTTCATGTGAATAAATAGCTAGTTGTGTTTCACAAGAACGATGTTTTCTAAGCCCATGTTGACTGTGTGTCAATAGACCGTTTTCTTCGAGGTAATTCATTATGTTCGAACACAATATATGTTCTAAAATCCTGCTGCATATTGACGTTAACGATATGGGCCTGTAATTTGTTACGGTCTTGGTTGCGATTTCATAATACAACAAGAACATTCTAGTGGTTATTCCATACAAACTCACTGAAAATTTGTACGTCAGTTTGGTGATTTGACCTGTTGGGCTCTCATTCATGAACAGCATTCCAGGTGATGTTTACCAACACTATAACGCTCGCCTACGTACCGCTGTTGTAACCCACATGCTCCACAGAGTGACGAAATGTTGAATTGGCCTGCTCGATTACCAGCTCTGTCTCCAATCGAGCATATATGGGACGTGATCGGACAAGTCCAGTGTCATCCACAACCAGCATTAACCGTCCCTGTATTGACCGACCAAGTGCTGCAGGCATGGAACTCAATCCTGCAAACTGACATCTGGCAGCTGTACAACACAACACATGCACGTCTGCGTACTTCAATTCAATATTCTGGCGGTTACACCGGTTGTTAATGAAGCAACATTTCACATTTGTAATGTTTTATCTCGCGCTTATATTACCCTGCGATCTTGTAAGATGTTAATCGCTGAAATATGTTACCTAGACAAATGTTTTTTGTAAGGCCGCAAGCTAATCGGATTTCTGGCTCGTGTTTCACTTTCTTACGTGGTTTATGAAGTCAGTTAGACTCACTTTTTGAGTTAACATTGCATTAACAGTTATTTTCATTTTAGAACTACACGGTCAAAATCGCTGATTCAGCGGCAGATTTAGCTTTATACTGTACACATATATATTTATCATGTACACTATCAGTATCATCGACGACGCTTTCAGTAACTATTTTCGTTCACTTGTTGTCGAACAAATGGTGTGTGTTCCAGCGGGCAATGAATGAGAAATGAGATTTTGCTATTGATATAATGAATTATGAATGTTTTATGTTTATCTATTTTAAGCTTGCAAATTTCGGCTTTCTTGTTACAGACAGTGTATATATGAGGTAAAACGCCATTTCGTATGTTTCTGTAACAGGTATTAGAGAATTATTTATGTTATCTTTGAAAAAAGAGCACTATCTTTTCTTATTTTCCTGGACTATCAACGTTTAATCTGTGCCGTTACAACGTTGTGCAGCTGAAACACCCTGGTTTTTCTGTTACTTATTGCAGAAATGCAAATCTTATTTTGAGAAAGTACAATAATACAGGCCAAAACACAACATGATTACTGCACAAACCGTAGCAGAAGATAGGGAAAAATTTAACACTATTTCTGTTGGAATTACACTAAAATGTACAGCGCAAATCCACTATTCATATGGTACTTTCCGTTCTTCAGCTGAGATATACTGTCATATGTCAAGCAAGGTTTTTTTCTCGGTGCATTTTACTTGCAGAATTTATCACAATAGGTGTGGAAAACTGTAATGTTATCTAGCTACAGATTTCTTTTGTCAGCACCTGTCGGCTTTTTGCAATGCTTTGACAAATCCATTGTTGTTGGATGTTTTGACTTTTCCCATTAGTGTCATATGGTTGTCACATGAGGTGTGTATCCAAACATACTCAAATATTTTGACTGGGCCTCTTTGCAACGTATGGCCTAGCGCACTAAAATCCTTTGGCTCCATTTTGCACAGAAGTATTACGTTGTATTTGGCGTTGGCAATGACTAGAATCCAATTTTCTGGGTAAAAGGATATTTTGTTTGTGAGGTTACAAGGGATACTGTAATAGTATAACTAATTTGCTGGATGTGGTAATGTTTACTGTGGAAGAACAGTGAGGGTGTAGCAAGCACAAGTCAATATATTTATGGAGTCACCTTCTTGATAAAGAATTGAGGCAGCATATAACAGTTTCACATTGAATTACTTAGTTACATAATTGCCTATGTCTCATTGCATAACTTGGTACACATGCTAATAATGCAAGGTGTGCTTGTCTTGCTAATTATTGGATTTGCTGGCTATCTGATCACTGAAATAGGAGTACTCCACAAACATAAGAGCTCTTCAGAATAGTTCGAAACTCAAATTTAAAGCATAGTAGCATGGATAATATTTTGGGCATTAAAGAACATGTTTTATATAAAAATTAAGTTGTAAGGATGTTTGAGAACCTCTGCATAATAAGTTATTGTCTTTAATTTTGAAGGTACTGTTCAGTTTTCGATCCATGTAAAGCAAAATCAGTATTTCGTATGCCACACGTTTTAGGCAAAGACGTGACTAAGCAAAAGAAGAGGGGTGAAACTGCCAAAACGTGGAGTGCCCTTAAATATGTAAATAATCTGATGATTGTCTACAAAATAATATAAGGTATTTAGTTTTACGTATTTTAATATTGTAACATTGTAAATGCATGATGGCCATGTTTAGAAATAATATATTTGACTAATGTAGTGTCACGTGACCGGACACAGGACAGAGGATAGCGGACAAAGGTCGGGGTCTTTGATCGTGGTCCGTCGGTGCGGCTAAGAGCCGCCGACATAGTATCACGTGGTTATCAGTTTGCTTTGTGGATGTGAATTAGCAAAATAAAAACGTTTTCATCCTAAACTGTTGTCGGTGTAAATCATTTGTGAACGATCGTGATTTAGACAAATACTTGAATTCGTTGACTGCTGTACTTAGGCTGGCTATTTACTCAATATGGGGCGCGAATGCAACTGTGCATAACCGAACCCCTTTTGCAGACGAGTCATGATAAAAGGTTGTGTACAAGACCGAGTGAAGTTGCATGTTCCTCTCTATAAGGGCAAAATATCAACTAAGTGGTAGGAAACTATGCTTGGTAACGAGGAATTTCCGGTTTACAGCAGTGAAACATTTACGGATGATCAGACTTTCGAAGCGTCATAACACTTAAAACATCTCTCACAAAATCAGCAATGTTTAGGCCTACGTTCAAATGAAACACAAATGAAAAATAGGAATTATGATCAAAACATTCTAGTCCCATTGCTTGTCTGTGAGTGCTGTCCTTCACTTATGAGACATCCTATAAAAATGCTGGAAACGTTCGGAATACATGTTCAGTTCTTTCATTACGTCGAATGTGCTGTATTTTTTCTCTTTTCTCAACCATAATGGATGTATCCAATATCTTCTTCGCTGCTAATTAAGAGTCGCAAAACATTATATCAATTTTGTCTTCTGGTGGAGGCGACGTATTCTAATCCATTCGTAACACGACCGTCCCGGGTATCTCTGACAGCCCCACTTCTGTGTGAATTGCTCACGTTCCATCCGCTTGACGTCCCTGACTCGCCGCCGCCGTAAGTCAGCGTCAGCAGGCCATTTCAGTGTGAATTGGGCCTATGGGGGCCTCAAGACAAGGCGCGGCCCATTAGACTCCACACACACACACACACACACACACACACACACACAGCCTCACGGAAGCCGCTGCACCGTTACGAAGGCCACTTTCACCGGAGCCCCCTCCTCCCTCCCTCCAGGCGGGCGCAGAGCTCGCTGGAAGAGTGTCTGCGGCCTAGTGCCATTCCGTTCGCCGTCGGGACATGAGCTTTGTGGTGTGACGCCCTCACCTACCACGGTACGTATCTGCAGCACCCTTCAATCTGGTGAACACGCCGCTTGCACGAATTTCTGCGGCGGCGCCAAACTTCAGTGTGAATCTGGCATTATGCTGAAGTTGTTCGTGTCCGTTTTCAGCGATTATTTAATGGACCAGTTTCTTCAAAATCGTGCCTCTAATGAGGATTTTTCTTTCTACATCTCTGATCGGCGTTATTGTGATGGAACGGCATCGTCCCAAAGTGTGCAATCTACATAATCAGAATGTCGTTACGAATGTCACCATCTTCTTGTTCGTCAGGTCTCTTAATATTTTAGCGTCAGTTCGTCTGGCTCGTTAAGATCTTGTCACCGAATCTCTGCATTAATCAAGACGCACGGTTTTTGCGAGAATCAGAAAAGGGACAAAGATTAGTGTTAAGTTCCCGTTGACGACGACGGAGCGAGTAAGAGCTCATATTTGGAAAGGAGGGGAGGGCGATTACGCATTTCCCAGACGAATTATCCTGGCATTTGTCGTAAGCGATTAAGGGAGACATATAAACAAAATCTGACTGGATGCAATGAGATTGTAATCACCATCTGATTTTATTTATGGGTTGTAAAGCCTGTTGTATTTTTGTCTATTAGCCGGTTTGCTAAGTCAACAGCGATTGTAACCACAAATGTTGTAAACAGATTTATACCACTTGACAGCTGACAGCATGGCACTCGCAGGGTGGTTGGGAGGGGGGGGGGGGGGGTGCGGACAGAAATGGGGACAGTTGCCCCTAGTGATAATTCATTGAGTTCACGAATATGAAAAACTAAAAAACGACTTGTAACCGCACGGCCCGGATTTTTATTACCTAAAATACCGTGAAAATTATCACTAAAACAACCTGAAAATATCGATACAATGACTTCATAGTGATACAAAACATATGAAAAGTGAGTTGTGAAATGAAGTACAATAATGAAAAACTTTGTTGGCAGTTGGAACTGAAGTTATAAGAAAAATAATTACTTTAAAATCGGTGTGGTTTTGTTGTAGAAATGTCATTCCTTGAAGTTGTAAGAAAATTGTTGTACAGCCATCTTAGAGCTATGGTAGTATATGTCTCTCAGCACGTACAGGTTTTCGAAATTGAGGGAACATCTGTTAAGCAACATGTGCTTGTATTAGAAAATCTTCCAATATTTGTTGAAACAAATGGAGCGTGAAGTTCGTTGTTTTACTTTATTTTCAAAAACGAATCAAAAAAATCAACATGCGAATAGTGATCTTTCACAAATGGGCGTTACGTTTCATACAAAATATTTGTATTTTTGTTTCATTACCCATATCTGGTCAAAGTTAACAAAAGTAAGTGGCTCGATAATGACAATAAGCTGATGAAATATCAGTTCATTTTCGGTGTGTACGAATTCATTGATGAGCAACGTTATTACGTTTTTCCTACACGCACACGCATTGTTCGTTCTTGCCAAAACTTAAAGAATACACTGTTGTGTCATAAACGAACGATAAACACAAAAACGTAGAAATGATGTAAAATATTAAAAATGGATCATTCTTGAAAAATTAAATAAAGTAAGTTATCTACATGACAAAAAAGCAAAAATAAATTTACATTTCTATAGCCGGAATATTCGGGATTTTAGTGCTCATAAAGAAAGAAAGATAACGTGCCAACGAACTCCAATCATTACCAATAAGTTACGATAAAATGAAACGAAGCCACCAATCGATTGAGTGACGAATCTATGCAAATGCACGCTATCTACATGCTTAGTCCACAAGGCACAACGGAGACTACCTTGTCATTGCCTTCCATGTTCATTCGCAAATACAGTGAGGGAAAAATGACTATGTCCCCAAACGAGACTAATTTCTCATATCTGCCCTCGTGGACGTAGTCGGCAGTCAGCCACAGAGGTCTATTCTCTAAATTTTCAGAATAGTGTTTCGCGAAAAGAACGTCGTCTTACCTCCATGGATTCCCATTTGAGTTCATGAAGCATGTCTGTAATCCTTGCATATTGGTCGAACCTACCGGTAACAAATCTAGCAGCACATCCCTGAAATTATTGTGTGTCTTCCTTTAATCCGACCTGGTGTGTACCCTAGATAATCGAGCTGTACTCAGGAATGGGTCGAACTAGTCTATGAGCGGTCTCCTTTATAGATGAGCCACACTTTCCTAAAATTGTCTCAATAAACTGAAGTCAACCAGTCATCTTCCCTACTACCGTCCTAAGGCGCTATTTGTATCTCATTTCGCTTTGCGACGTTACATGTAGATATTCAATAGACGTGACTGCGTGAAGCGTTAACTGTATTCGAGCATTACAGGATTGTTTTTGCCGTTCGTCTGCATTATCTTACATTTGCTCACATGAAGAGCAAGCGGCCATCTCCTGCTATCACTTAATAATGACATTTTCCCGCTTAGGACAGAGTATCCGCATAACAGTCGCAGATTCTTACGCGCCCTACCTGTCAGATCATTTATGCACAGAGTGTGCAACGAAGAAGTCCCTGATTTCAAAATTAAATATCTGCTGCAAGAATTTTATACAAAATCTATACAGAAGTTTCGCAATAGATCGAAAAGCTGCTAACGGATGCAATACGTAGAGCCCATAAATAGTACCCCGCAGCTCAGAGCGATCAGTTCCACTTTTGCAACGTGAAAGGAGGTTAGCGTACCGAAGGAAGAGGTTAAAAGCGTCGAACAGCGTCTTTTTCTAATACTGGTACACTACAATTTAGAACAAAGTCCTACGGCAACAAGGTGCAGTTTTCAGACACGTTTTAATATTCCAAAGGGATTCAGTGCGAAAACCATGCGCAAGCTCTTCGCCAAATTCCAACGGTTAGGCAGCAGGGCTGATGATCTAGCGGGGGATGGCAAACTGTAGTTACTCCTGAAAATTTCACCACTTTTTCTGGAATTATTCTGCAAAATCCTAAGAATTGCATTGGAAATCCAACGCCACCTGAACGAGCTGTGCAGCAGAGGGGTGTTTTTTTGAACGAGATTTTCACAGTGATTGATAATGAAGGATATGATGTTGACTGCATCTGGTTCACAGATGAAGCACATTTCTGTCTGAAGGGAGCCGTGATGAAACAAACTAACAATTTTGGGGTTACGGAAATCCCCATTTATGTGAAGCGAAAACACTGTATTCTCCCAAAGTAACTTTTTGGGCTATGATATGCACTACAATGATTATTAGTCCTTTTTAATGTGAGAAACTATCAGTAGAGAACGTTACATTGCAATTTTGCAACAATTAGTCGCTATTCAGCAAGCATTAGAGGATCGACCAGGCACCACGTGGTTCATAAGGTATGGGGCTGGACTGTGTTGCACAAGATAGGTTTGTTAATGAATAAGTCGGGAAAAAGAGACACTGCATTGGATTATTGCAAATTTACTGACGCAGGGGCGGATTGGCCTCCACATTCGCCCGATCTGATTCCTTGTGACTACTTTTTGTGGGACACATCGAAAGACAATGTCTACTGGAATCAAGCCACCATACCGGATGACCTTGAATCGGCGATCCGTGTGATATCTGAATCCGTATCCGTTGAGACATTACAGTGTGTGATGGAAAATTTCATTGTTTGTGTGCACCACCTGCGTACTTCGAAAAGATTGACTACGATTACAAAGACTGCTTGCAGAGCATGAGTTTAATTATGCACGCTGATAATGTGCGAACTGCATAGCATTCAGCGGCATCTTTCAGCAGCTTTTAAAACTATTTTAAAATTTCTGTGTAACCTCTGTATAAAATTCTTACAGCGTTCACAATAAATGTACCGTTTGTTGCACTCGTCTATCGATCTTAGTTTTTGAGGTATTTAATTTTGGACACCCTATATATGGGGTGGTCAGTAACAGTCTAAAAAATTTGTAAGGGTGTTACAGGGCGGGTAACGCTGAGAAACACCGGTTAAGAAAAAATTCGATACATTGCACCATTACCGAGCTATTTAGCACTGAAGTTAGCCAACCAGGACGCTGTGCAGGCAAAGTCAAGCACCCTGTCAGAAGCGGGATTGCCAAACGTGTTCTTTGTTTGGTTTACTCAAACAGAACAAACGTAGCTTTGACCCACCTAGCTTCAATTTATCACTTCCCAAAAAAGCACGTTGGAAATGGTAAACCATTTCAACAAATGGTAACTCGAGGACAAACGGATGTCTGTGCATTACCGCATGTTAACACGTGCAGGTGCTCGAATTAACGCTAATTAATATGGAAATGGCGCAACACATCGAATTCTTTTTTTTTAACAATTATTTCCCACCATGACCTACCCTGCCACACCCTTACACACTTCTCTACATCTGCATCTACATCTACATGGAAACTGCAAGTCACATTTAAGTGCCTAGGAGAGGGTTCATCGAACCACCTTCACAATTCTCTATTATTCCAATCTCGTATAGCGCGCGGAAAGAGCGAACACCTACACCTTTCCTTACAAGCACTGATTTCCCTTATTTTGTCGTGGTGATCGTTTCTCCCTATGTAGGTCGGGATCAACAAAATATTTTCGCATTCGGAGGAGAAAGTTGGTGATTCGAATTTCGTGAGAAAATTCCGTCGCAACGAAAAACGCCTTGTTTTAACGATGTCCAGCTCAAATCCTGTATCATTTCAGTGACACTCTCTCCCATATTTCGCGATAATACATAACTTGCTGCCCTTCTTTGAACTTTCTCGCGTGGAAGGATCCCACACCACGCAGCAGTATTCTAAAAGAGGACGGAAATACGCCGTGTAGGCAGTCTCCTTACATTTTCTAAGTGTCCTGCCAATAAAACGCAGTCTTTGGTTAGCCTTCCCCACAACACTTCCTGTGTGCTCCTTCCAGTTTAAGTTGTTCATAATTGTAATACCTAGGTATTTAGTTGAATTTACGGCCTTTAGATTAGATGATTTTTCGTGTAACCGAAGTTTAATGAATTCCTTTTAGCACTCATGTGGATGACCTCACACTTATCGTTATTTAAGGTAAACTTCCACTTTTCGCACCATTCCGATATTTCCTGTAAGTCATTTTTCAGTTTGTTTTGATCTTCTGATGACTTTATTAGTCGATAAACGAGAGCGTCATCTGCAAACAACCGAAGACGGCTGCTCAGATTGTCTCCCAAATGGTTTATATAGATAAGGAACAGCAAAAGGCCTATAACACTACCATGGGGTACGCCAGAAATCACTTCTGTTTTACTCGATGACTTTCCGTCAATTACTACGAATTCTGACCTATCTGACAGGAAATCACAAATGGTTCAAATGACTCTGAGCACTATGGGACTTAACTTCTGAGGTCATCAGTCCCCTAGAACTTAGAACTACTTTAACCTAACTAACCTAAGGACATCACGCACATCCATGCCCGAGGCAGGATTCGAACCTGCGACCGCTGCGGTCGCGCGGTTCCACACTGAAGCGCCTAGAACCGCTCGGCCGCCAATGGCCGGCCAGGAAATCACAAATCCAATCACATAACTGAGACGATATTCCATAAGCACGCAATTTCACTACAAGCCACTTGTGTGGTACAGTGTGAAAAGCCTTCCGGAAATCCAGAAATACGGAATCGATCTGAAATCTGTTGTCAGTAGCACTCAACACATCATGCGAATAAAGAGCTAGTTGTGTTTCACAAGAACAACATTTTCTCAGACTGTTTCTGACCATCTCGTATAGAGAACGAGACCGGTACTTTCACACTCATGCCGATGCCTTTGTCTCCGATGAACACTGTTTTGATTGCCAACAGTTTTCTTACACCATGTTAGACATTGTAATATGTTGCGTTTTTGGTGTTTCCGTATTTTAGTCCACCCCTGTATGCCCGGGCATAGATCGCCGAGGGTCCTCAGTTGGCCTTTGTACTCTGACTAAACTTCGCCACACACTCAGAAAATAGAAATGCACGGAATTTAGAATCGCAGAAGGCAAACCAGCAGAAATGTCGCTAGCTTCCAAGTGGTCCATTGTTAAGTTGGCGATTGGTGCTGTATAGTAATGTTGCCCACTGGTTTGTGTACAATATGTCATTGCTGTGCTTGTCAGTTGCCTAAAATTAATCTCTGCGAAAACATTTCTTAATGAAATGCTAACTTTATAGGTTAATTCACGGCTCCCGATTAAACAACGTGTACTTATTTTCTGTGGTCTAATGACAGAGCGCGTGCATGGACAGCGAAAGGTCACGGCATGGGATCCCAGTGTGCGACCAATCTAGCCTTCATCTCTTAACGATGTGAAGATTCACCACGAAAGATATTCCACGCTAGACTGTAGGTCTCCTTTCCCCGGTCCCATTAACAAGGTAACTTAGGGATACACACGTGGCTGAAGTGGCACGCAATTGAAAAATTTGCACCGGACCGTTAAGCCGTACACAATTATTATTATTGCTTCTTTCCTATTCCTTCTGTGAATAAACCGCATCGATCCGATTTGTTCCGTCGGAATGCTAAGGTAAAATGACTATTGCGTCTCCTTCCGAGGCACGCTGTTCCTATCAAAATCGTGACACGACGTGAACCGAGCTCCTTCCTTCCCTCGCTCCGATATATTTTTCCTTTTCACGGCAGAAATATAACTGTAAGCAGAAAGATAACTATGAAATGCCAAGTCCCCGATATTTTGCTTTTATGTAACTGCGTTGTTGATTACTTTTTTAACACGGAACCTTAATTCTGTAGGACAACAAAAAATGTATGAAAACTAAAAACATCGAGGTCCAAATAATGAGAGGAATGCGGAAGAGTCCAGCCATGCATTAAATGCGTTCGAGACTGCTCGTTAGTACATTTCTCGTTTATCCGTCAGCCGGATTGTTTCTGTCATTATCGAGCGAGGTGACAGTAGTAGGGAACAGACATTCATATGCAGATGACAATTAACAGCGGAAAATGTAATTTGAGCCTCTTAATTATCTGTGCTATAGTTAGATCTTAGAGAGGCTTATGACCCAGGCAAAAGACACATGCTGTGGCAAGTATCAGAAATATATCAAGGTCAAAATGCTTTAGTAAATTTAATAAACTGCCACTTTTACAAATTAAAGGTAATCACGAAACATATAACGGAGCCTTACAAATTTATCAGGGACTTAGCCCAGAGTGTGGGCCATCACCACTGTTATTTTCACTACTGACCATTAAAATTGCTACAACAAGAAGAAATGCAGATGATAAATGGGTATTCATTGGACAAATATATTATACTAGAACTGACATGTGATTACATTTTCACGCAATATGGATGCGTAGATCCTGAGAAATCAGTACCCAGAACAACCACCTCTGGCCGTAACAACGGCCTTGATACGCCTTGAGCTTGGATGGCGTGTACAGGTACAGCTGCCCATGCAGCTTCAACACGATACCACAGTTCATCAAGAGTAGTGACTGGCGTATTGTGACGAGCCACTTGCTCGGCCACAATTGACCAGACGTTTTCAATTAGTAAGAGATCTGGAGAATGTTCTGGCCAGGGCAGCAGTCGGAACATTTTCTGTATCCAGAAAGGCCCGTACAGAACCTGCAACATGCGGTCGTGCATTATCCTGCTGAAATGTAGAGTTTCGCAGGGATCGAATGAAGGGTAGAGCCACGGGTCGTAACAAATCAGAAATGAAACGTCCACTGTTCAAAGTGCCGTCAATGCGAACAAGAGGTTACCGAGACGTGTAACCAATGGGACCCCATACCATCACGCCGTGTGATACGCCAGTATGGCGATGACGAATACGCGCTTCCAATGTGCGTTCACCGCGATGTCGCCAGACACGGATGCGACCATCATGATGCTGTAAACAGAACCTGGATTCATCCGAAAAAATTACGCTTTGCCATTCGTGCACCCAGGTTCGTCGTTGAGTACACCAATCGCAGGCGCTCCTGTCTGTGATGCAGCGTCAAGGGTAACCACAGCCATCGTCTCCGAGCTGCCAGTCCATGCTGCTGTAAACGTCGTCCAACTGTTCATGCAGATGGCTGTTGCCTTGCAAACGTCACCATCTGTTGACTCAGGGATCGAGACGTGGCTGCACGATCCGTTACAGCCATGCGGATAAGATGCCTGTCATCTTGACTGCTAGTGATACGAGGCTGTTGGGATCCAGCACGGCGTTCCGTATTACCCTCCTGAACCCACCGATTCCATATTCTGCTAACAGTCATTGGATCTCGACCAACGCGAGCAGCAATGTCGCGATACGATAAACCGCAATCGCGGTAGGCTACAATCCGACCTTTATGAAAGTCGGAAACGTGATGGTACGCATTTCTGCTCCTTACACGAGGCCTCACAACAACATTTCACCAGTGAACGCCGGTCAACTGCTGTTATGTATGAGAAATCGGTTGGAAACTTTCCTCATGTCAGCACGTTGTAGGTGTCACCACCGGCGCCAACCTTGTGTGAATGCTCTGAAAAGCTAATCATTTGCATATGACAGCATCTTCTTCCTGTCGGTTAAATTTCGCGTCTGTAGCACGTCACCTTCGTGGTGTAGAAATTTTAATGGCCAGTAGCGTAATTTACATAGATCAGCACAGAAACTTCTAAACATTCTCACAAAGTGCGATATTCAAATTTTGCAAATAAAGGAAATGGTCGTAACTGAAAAAAACGTTCCTCGAGAGTTAAGACTGCAGTCAACAACGTAATAGTAGCAAAATAACGGAATTTATATATTCCGGTAGCCATATTTCGCAATTTAAAAACCAAATACACATAGAGAAGAGTTTAACAAAGATAAGTAAGATGAAGTGGAATATTAAAGAAGGAAATGTTGGGAAACAAATGACAAAAGAAATAAAAATCAGATTTCATAATGTGATAACGAAACCGGCTCTTCTGTACGCCAGTGAATGTTGAACATCGAAGCGGGAAAAACGGAATAAACACCACACAGATTAGGTTCTTACATTCTCTGAAAGACGTAACCTTTCAGAAATTGCGGATGATGTAAAAACGCAACCACTAATGGAACCAACATATTACTAGGATATCAGATACTAGATTGCCATGATAAGTGCTCAGATTGTAACTCCAAGGTAGGAGAGATCTAGGAAGACCGTTTTGACGATAGGCTGAGAAGCGGCGCATTGCTAATGGGTGATGATGGTACATTTCTCGCCTGGAAAACAGGATTTACGCTCGTGGTGTTGTAATTTACTTGTTAAGTATTTGGAAGTGAGAGAGCTGAATAACATATTAAAACACAATTTAGTGCTTGAGTCGCTTAGGTAGCCCTGTATGGTTGCTAGGCTTAGCATTATTTCACATTTGTTTTCATGATGTCTTTCTGAATTGGTCAGGTACGGCTAAATGATGTCGGAAATCGAGCAACATATCGTAGTGTGTAGAGATTAACTGTTGTCAGAGTGCCATTAAAACTGTTTTCATCTACTTGAGCAGTAGTATGACCGAGTCAACCTGTTACATTACATGAGTAATGGGACAAAGACAGTGTCGCCTCCCTCTGTATTGTTGTCAAATTAATTCAAGATTGCAGATCGAAGATGGCGGCCATAGATGGGCAATGTCCCACTGGCGTCATGATGGGAAATTTAAATTTTGGCAGGAAAATAGGTCAATTGCGCTACCTCCACAAACCTAGCTCTACCCCCCTCTTACTCCCCTCCCGTCGCCACCCGCAAATGAAAAATGGTGGAAAAAGGGCTCAGTCTGTGCTGGGCTGCTAGATAGGATGAATCTTTATTTTGTATGCGGTGTGGTATATTCTTTATTTAAACAATTTGAGTTGCTATTGATTAAGCACTAGACCTCGAGGTCCAGAGGCCAACTGACCTAGTCCACAACACCACCACCAGAGTGCACCATTGACACTCCCCCCCTCCCCCTCCAGTGACGTAATCCAAGATGGTGGTGTGAGGAAAAATGGAGGGAAATTCACGCAGTCTGTGTCTGTCTGCTTGACTGGAAGGATCTCATGACGGTAGGTTAATATAGCATGCACAAGGGATTGTTTAAACAATTTGTTTAAGAATATTGTTTATTTATTTCAGAAATCGAAAGACAACACGAAATTGACACTGATGTTTTAAACAATTTAGACGATGCTAAAGAACTGCAGTATTTTTTTCTTATTCTGATAGTTAAAGGAAACACTTACTTACACAGTCACAGATCACACTTAAACATAACTGAAAAACTTTCTTGGGTGTGCTCCTTGCAGCCAGGCCTGCAACACCACTATCAGTAACCACAGGACGAGTGCGCTAAGCCCTTCCCGTCTCTTGGAAATGCCTGCGGCCTTCCGCCTCATTCTTTGTGGCACACAGATACCCCTTATCATTGAACACTTCTGCATCACTTCTACATCTACATCTACATCCATGCTCCGCAAGCCACCTGACGGTGTGTGGCGGAGGGTACCTTGAGTACCTCTGTCGGTTCTCCTTTCTATTCCAGTCTCGTATTGTTCGTGGAAAGGATTGTCGGTATGCCTCTGTGTGGGCTCTAATCTGTCTGATTTTATCCTCATGGTCTCTTCGCGAGATATACGTAGGAGGAAGCAATATACTGCTTGACTCCTCGGTGACGGTATGCTCTCGAAAGTTCAAAAAAAGCCCGTACCGAGCTACTGGGCGTCTTTCCTGCAGTCTTCCACCGGAGTTTATCTATCATCTCCGTAACGCTTTCGCGATTATTAAATGATCCTGTAACGAAGCGCGCTGCTCTCCGTTGTATCTTCTCTATCTCCTCTGTTAACCCTATCTGGTACGGATCCCACACCTTTGAGCAGTATTCAAGCAGTGGGCGAACAAGTCTACTGTAACCTACTTCCGTTGTTTTCGGATTGCATTTCCTTAGGATTTTTCCAGTGAATGTCAGTCTGGCATCTGCTGTACCGACGTTCAACTTTATATGATCTTTACATTTTAAATCACTCATAATATCCTACTCCCAGGTAATTTATGGGATTAACTACTTCGCAGGCCGGTGTGGCCGTGCGGTTCTAGGCGCTTCAGTCTGGAATCGCGTGACCGCTACGGTCGCAGGTTCGAATCCTGCCTCGGGCCTGGATGTGTGTGATGTCCTTAGGTTAGTTAGGTTTAAGTAGTTCTACGTTCTAGGGGACTGATGAACAAAGATGTTAAGCCCCATAGTGCTCAGAGCCATTTGAGCCATTTGAATTAACTGCTTCCAGTTGCTGACGTGCTATATGGTAGCTAAATGATAAGGGATCTTTCTTTCTGTGCATTCGAAGCACATTGCAATTGTCTACATTGAGTTTCAATTGACATTCCCTGCATCATGTATTTCAGTGCAATTTTCCATTGTTACAACCTCTCGATATGCCACAGCATCATCCGCAAAAAGCCTCAGTGAACTTCCGATGTTATCCAAAAGGTCATTTATGTATATTGTGAATAGCTACAGTCCTACGACACTTCCCTGGGGCGCACCTGAGATTACTCTTACTTCGGAAGACTTCTCTCCATTGAGAATGGCATGCTGCGTTCTGTTATCTAGGAGCTATTCAATCCAATCACATAATTGGTCTGATAGTCCATATGCTCTTACTTTGTTCATTAAACGACTGTGGGGAACTGCATCGAAAGCCTTGCGGAAGTCAAGAAACACGGCATCTACCTGGGACCCCTTGTCTATGGTTCTCTGAGTCTCGTGGACGAATAGCGCGAGCTGGGTTTCACACGACCGTCTTTTTCTAAACCCATGCTGATTCCTACAGAGAAGACTTCTAGTCTCCAGAAAAGTCATTATACTCGAACATAATACGTGTTCCAAAATTCTACAACTGGTCGACGTTAGAGATATAGGTCTGTAGTTCAGCACATCTCTTTGACGTCCCTTCTTGAAAACGGGGATGACCTGTGCCCTTTCCAATCCTTTGGAACGCTACGCTCTTCTAGAGACCTACGGTACACCGCTGCAATAAGGGGGGCAAGTGCCTTCGCGTACTCTGTGTAAAATCGAACTGGTATCCCATCAGGTCCAGCGGCCTTTCCTCTTTTGAGCGATTTTAATTGTTTCTCTATCCCTCTGTCGTCTATTTCGATATCTACCATTTTGTCATCTGCGCGACAATCAAGAGAAGTAACTACAGTGCAGTCTTCGTCTGTGAAACAGCTTTGGAAAAAGACATTTAGTATTTCGGCCTTTAGTCTGTCATCCTCTGTTTCAGTACCATTTTGGTCACAGAGTGTCTGGACATTTTGCTTTTGATCCACCCACCGCTTAGACATAAGACCAAAATTTATTAGGGTTTTCTGCCAAGTCAGTACATACAACATTACTTTCGAAGTCATTGAACGCCTCTCGCATAGCCCTCCTCACACTACATTTCGCTTCGCGTGATTTTTGTTTGTCTGCTAGGCTTTGGCTTCAGGAGTTATTGAATTTGGTGTTTAAGCAATTTGCAGTATACTGTCATTAGATGTCGTGAATGATATCACAGAAGCTAAATGTACCACTGCAAAGAGAGAGAGAGAGAGGGAGAGAGAGATGATGCAGATGATGCAAGGATATTTAAACAATTTGTGATGTAATTACACGTTTTATTCCGAGGAATACCACCACCACACTTGAACACTGACTCTAAAAAGACAGCGGTACACTTGTTAAACCTCTAAGTTTTCATCCCTGAGACAATTCATGCGCTTTTGTGGGAAATACTACGAACTTCCCTTGACTCTGAGCGTGAGCTGCCTCAGGAGGTATTAAATCCAGTTGGATATGTCTCTAAATACACTTTCAAAAATACACTTTCAGAACTTTCAAAAATATCGCTGCACAGTAGTTTGCTTCAGTTTTGCGATATATACCGCCACTCTTGATCACAGACTATAAAAACATTGTGGCACACTTGTGGAACCTGAGGCACTTCGCGAGCTTTTGTGGGAAATAGATCCCAAAACCGATATCAACTGCAATATTCGATTTTACAAGGTAAAACGACGACATCTGGACGTCGAAATAAATATCTCTGTAACTCTAAACAGGGCGCACACAACTTTACGAGTTTGCTGCATGTTTGAAGACACTGCCAGAGAGAAAAAAATTTTGAGTCCTACAGCAGCTGTGGTCTTCATCGCTTCTGAAACCCTGAGTGGGCTCAGTTGATATTTGCTGCTGGAGTCAGGGACATTAAGCCTCATATTTTTTTTATTTTCCTCACTTTTAAAAGTACACTAGTGTCTAAGCACAGATGGGAAAATCAGAACAGTTACATATTTAAAAGTTCAAGACGTATTTCGAATCCTACAACAGAACGTAAAACAAACACAAACAGAATTCGAAGCAGTGTCGTACAGACGAGAAATATGGCTGGAATTTTCCGTGAATTTTTGATGTCCTACAACTGCTACTCTGATGCTCTATAACCAAAATGTCAGGTTCGGGACAGCATCCCATCTGTACGAACCAGAGGATGATGGTTCAGATGGCTCTGAGCACTATTGGACTTAACAGCTATGGTCATCAGTCCCCTAGAACTACTTAAGACTAACTAACCTAAGGACATCACACAACACCCAGCCGTCACGAGGCAGAGAAAATCCCTGACCCGCCGGGAATCGAACCCGGGCGTGGGAAGCGAGAACGCTACCGCACGACCACCAGATGCGGGCACACGCCATGATGGTTCGCTTGGGCGTGTCTCTGAACACTCGAACAAAGAAGACATCATGTGACTCTCTGATGTCGTGGAACTTCCTGTGAATGGAACATTCTGATTGGTTGTCAATGAATTTACCTGCCAAACAGCTATTGCCGGTGTGGGAGCACTGTCCACCATTTTTTGCCGATGGGCAAATTACGAGTCTTTCAGCGGCAAACTATTTTGTAAAGATCGAAAAAGCATACAGCAGTCATACTGCACTAACGGTTATAGCCTGAAAAAGTGATCTACAGGTTATGAAATATGCAAACTACCGCCAAAGACACTTCCGCAATTACACTGCTTTGCTACTGTCAAGTAAAGCTTGAATTTTTCGCCGTGAAACCGATCTCCAGCCGGGCTATATCCCCACAAACGATTGTACTATCATTCCATATCGATGTAGTAAACACAATTCGTATCCTGCACCATACAAAATCATCACGTCTGCATCCTGCATATAGCTATCCACACATACGTTTACCGCGATAACAGATAGATCCAAGAAAACATGAACACATGCACTATATACAGGGTGGTCCATTCATAGTGACCAGGCCAAATATCTCACGAAATAAGCGTCAAACGAAAAAACTACAAGGTACGAAACTCGTCGAGTTTGAAGGGGGAACCAGATGGCGCTATGGTTGGCCCACTAGATGGCGCTGTCGTAGGTCAAACGGATATCAACTACGTTTTTTTTTAAATAGGAAACCGCATTTTTATTACATATTCGTTTAGTACGTAAAGAAATATGAATGTTTTAGTTGGACCACTTTTTTCGCTTTGTGGCGCTACAATAGTCACAAACGTATAAGTACATGGTATCACGTAACATTCCACCAGTGCGGACGGTATTTGCTTCGTAATACATTATCCCTGTTAAAATGGACCGTTTAACAATTGCGGAAAGGGGCAACAGCGTGTTGATGTAGGGCTATTGTGATCAAAATGCCCAACGGTCGTGTGCTACGTATGCTGCTCGGTATCCTGGACGACATCATCTAAGTGTCCGGACCGTTCGCCGGATAGTTACGTTATTTAAGGAAACAGGAAGTGTTCAGCCACATGTGAAACATCAACCACGACCCGCTACAAATGATGATGCCCAAGTAGGTGTTATAGTTGCTGTAGTGGCTAATCCGCACATCAGCAGCAGACAAACTGCGCGAGAATCGGGAATTTCAAGAACGTCGGTGTTGAGAATGCTACATCAACATCGATTACACCAGTACCATATTTCTTTGCACCAGGAATTGCATGCCGACGATTTTGAACGTCGTGTACAGTTCTGCCACAGGGCACAAGAGAATTTACGGGACGATTTATTGCACGCGTTCTATTTAGCGACGAAGTGTCATTCACCAACACCGGTAACGAAAACAGCAATAATTTGCACTTTTGGGCAACGGAAAATCCACGATGGCTGCGACAAGTGGAACATCAGCAACCTTGGTGGGTTAATGTATGGTGTGGCATTATGGGAGGAAGGATAATTGGCCCCCATTTTATCGATGGCAATCTAAATGGTGCAATGTATGCTGATTTCCTACGTAACGTTCTACCGATGTTACTACAAGATGTTGCAGTGCATGAGAGAATGGCGAGGTACTTCCAACAAGATGGATGTCTGGCACATAGCTCGCGTGCAGGTTAAAGCAGTATTGAATAGCATACATCATGACAGGTGGAATCGTCTTCGAAGCACCATACCATGGCCCGCACGTTCACCGGATCTCATGTTCCCGGATTTCATTCTGTGGGGAAAGTTGAAGGATATTTGCTATCGTGATCCACCGACAACGCCTGACAACATACGTCAGCGCATTGTCAGTGCCTGTGCGAACATTACGGAAGGCGAACCACTCGCTGTTGAGAGGAATGTCGTTACATGTATTGCCATATGCATTCAGGTTGACGGACATCATTTTGAGCATTTATTGCATTAATGTGGTATTTACAGGTAATCACACTGTAACAGCATGCGTTCTCAGAAATGATAAGTTCACAAAGGTACATGTATCACATTGGAACAACTGAAATAAAATGTTCAAACGTACCTACGTTCTGTATTTTAATTTAAAAAACCTTCCTGTTAACAACTGTTGGTCTAAAATTGTGAGCTATATATTTGTGACTATTACAGCACCATCTATCACAAAGGGAAGAAAGTGGTCCAACTAAAACATTCATATTTCTTTACGTACTACACGAATATGTAATAAAAAATGGGGTTCCTATTTTAAAAACGCAGTTGATATTCGTTTGACCTATGGCAGCGCCATCTAGCGGGCCAACCATAGCGCCATCTGGTTTCCCCCTTCAAGATAGACATGTTTCGTTCTTTGTAGTTTTTTTCGTTTGACGCTGATTTCGTGAGATATTTGTCCCGGTCACGATCAATGGACCACCCTGTATATAGTCGCAGCATTAGATGTTTACCGTAAGGTTGATGAGTCATCCACCGCGCCCAAGAGTCACGAGTCAACTGCCTCCCTGCAACGCTGGCCTCATGTGCGATCTTAGTGCCCGCTGCAGATTGTGGCCCTTCTCCGAACTGGTGTACAAAGGCTGGTCTGGTTTCCCCGGCACAAAGGCATCAGCTGATGCTACTGTTCCCAGTCTGATCTGCTAGCTACCGTGGTTGCTGCAACGAGTTGCGATGATCTCTTGACTATAGGATAACAGAGATATTTGTATTTTCACATGGTTTGCCAGAATACTACACCACCTACGCCATAGTTCTTGATATCAAGAACATAGCAGTATGCTACCGATTGCTTGCACAGTATAATTCCGAAGATAAAGAATGAAAAATATATGTCTAGAAACCTGAAACTTTAGTGGGGTCATTATGTGGGACATGCTGCAAACCACTGAGTAACAGTATGAGGAGAGAGGATCGAAGGATCGTGTGGCAAGCGATTAGGGATCCTACAATGACTTGCTCCATGATACAAGCAAATGTACGGGTGCCAGTTGGGTTCAGTGGTCCAAAGACTTATTGATGTTGCACTATATTTGTCTACTTGTCAAGACATGTCTGAAAGCACAACAGGGCGATCATTAATGAAACCGAAAAATTGCAGGGACGGATTCCCGGCTGGAAATGGAAGGAAAAAGGTCCTTCGAACATGAATCCGATTAAGTATAATTGCCAAGGAAGATGAATGAAAGTTCCTCTGACCACGTGTCAAGTTTTCCTTGTGTGTTGCAGGCTGTCTGATTGAGGCAACGTACAGTAAGCAGCAGAAAGCTCCGGTGTTCCTGTCGGGAACAAGCCGACATAGTGTTTGTGTGCGGCCAGCAGTTGTAAACGGTCGAGAGGCATCACAGTTATTTACATCTACATGGATACTCTAAAAATCACATTTAAGTGCCTGACAGAAGGTTCATCGAACCACCTTCACAATTCCCTATTATTCCAATCTCGTATAGTGTGCGGAAAGAACGAACACCTATATATTTCCGTACGAGCTCTGATTTCCCTTATTTTAGCGTGGTGATCGTTTATCCCTATGTAGGTCGGTGTCAACAAAATATTCTCACATTCGGAGGAGAAAGTTGGTGATTGTAATTTCGTGAGAAGATACCGTCGCAACGAAACACGCCTTTCTTTTAATGATGTCCAGCCCAAATCCTGTATCATGTCAGTGACACTCCCATATTTCGCGACAATACAAAGCATGCTGCCCTTCTTTGAACTTTTTCGATGTACTTCGTCAGACCTATCTGGTAAGGATCCCACATCGCGCAACAGTATTCTAAAAGAGGACGGACAAGCGTAGTGTAGGCAGTCTCCTTAGTACGTCTGTTACATTTTCTAAGTATCCTGCCAATAAAACGCAGTCTTCCCTACAATATTTTCTATGTGTTCCTTCATTTTCAAAATAAAAATGGTTTAAGTGGCTCTGAGCACTATGGGACAACTTCTGAAGTCATCAGTCCCCTAGAACTTAGAACTACTTAAACCTAACTAACCTAAGGACATCACACACATCCATGCCCGAGGCAGGATTCGAACCTGCGACCGTAGCGGTCGCGCAGTTCCAGACTGTAACGCCTAGAACTGCTCGCCCATCCCGGCCAGCTTTTCAGAATAAAACAGCACAGAACTATGTTCAAGGGAACATCCTTTCAGGTTTCCTGACTCGTGTCCGAAACTTCTAAGGAATGGTTACATGCGGTATGAAGGGAATACTGATCTCCGCGGAAATATAGCGTCATTTGGTTCAAATGGCTCTGAGCACTATGGGACTTAACATCTATGGTCATCAGTCCCCTAGAACTTAGAACTACTTAAACCTAAATAACCTAAGGACATCACACAACACCCGGTCATCACGAGGCAGAGAAAATCCCTGACCCCCGCAGGGAATCGAACCCGGGAACCCGGGCGTGGGAAGCGAGAACGCTACCACACGACCACGAGCTGCGGACAGCGTCATTTGAAACGATAATTTTGCAAAAGACAGTACATGTAGCGAATGAAAACAATCAATTCAGTCGGTTGTTGTATATGTTCGTATAGTGTTAGACTCATTCTACATATACGAGATTGGTGGCTTTCAATGTTTTCCTCATAACAGCGAAGAACTGCTATCAATCCTTCTTCCTCACTGAAGAAGAATATACTTCCGAGAAACCGATACACTTGCACACACAAAATAGCAATAGCGCAATTGGGCTATGTGTGTCTACAATAGGGTAAAGTCCCTTTCTCGAACATTACATTTCCACACATCCTCGATCTTTAGTGAAATTAAGAAGCTTTGGTAGGTGCAGTTGAACAGTATTCGGAACGCTGGATAGTTCAAATGGTTCAAATGGCTCTGAGCACTATGGGACTTAACATCTATGGTCATCAGTCCCCTAGAACTTAGAACTACTTAAACCTAACTGACCTAAGGACATCACACACATCCATGCCCTAGGCAGGATTCGAACCTGCGACCGTAGCGGTCGCGCTGTTCCAGGCTGTAGCGCCTAGAACCTCTCGGTCACCAAGGCCGGCGAAGCTGGATAGTATTCTGTGTTATCAATACATGGGAAATACAAACGGAAAAAACATTTATTAGTGGAGATGGATTTATAAGAAGCAGTAAACATGAAGCTGTGTTTAAGGTAGTTAAAGTTAGCTCTCTGCTGCAGTCTGTGTGTTTTTGTGTTTATAAGGGTTGGCTTTAACAGTCAGCATTTTGTGTTGATGGGAGTTCTTTTCTGGGTTTACATTTAGAGAAAGTAGAGGAACAAATCATCTTGCAGACATTTTTGTAGATTCTCTCTGGTTTGGTTGGGGAATCCAAATCACTGTTGGATTCTAAAGAAACCTGATCAGGTAAGCAATAAGAGCACAAATATTCTTGTACGTTTACACACAGAATACATAAAAAAGTGGAAAATATTGAAAGATATGTAGAAATATATAAAATTCAGGAAAAATATTGAAAAATCTCCGGACACGAAATGAAAGTACGTAGGGTTGGCAAATTAGACCAACACGTAGGCGTACATTAAGCGGAGTAGGAACAAGAAACTCACTGATTTAGATCAGCCGGCATTTCTAACGAAAGTCTGGCGTGCTCCCGTCAGCAGTAGATCTGGGGGAGCCTGTTGCTGTCGACGCCTGCTGAACATTGTTTGACATTATTTTCCGGACGGGAAAATTCACCTGTTTCAATTAAATTAACGTTACTCTAATTATAATTAAAACCAGCAGCAATTTCTGACGTACTTAATGACATTGTAGATATCAGTACCATGCGTGAATTTTTTATTTCGTTTACTCGAGTATTTAGCGGGTATAGATTCCGCAGCCCGATTGTGGGTTTTCGGCGGTTTTCCACGTTCGTTAAAGCTAATTGGGGTCTGATCTCCAATATGCACCTCAGGAAATGTGGTACGCATATAGTAAAAATACTGACACATAAAGCCCCTTCAGCTTAGTACTACATTGGAAGACACAGGTTCGCCGCGCGGGATTAACCGAGCGGTCTCAGGCGCTGCAGTCATGGATTGTGCTGCTGGTCCCGGCGGAGGTTCGCCCTCGGGCATGGCTGTGTGTGTGTGTCCTCAGAATAATTAAGGTTAAGTAGTGTGTAACCTTAGGAACTGGTGACCTTAGCAGTTTAAGTCCCATAAGATTTCACACTCAATTGAACATTTTGAGAACACGGGTTCCTTAACTCAGCATTCAGACACAAGCTCGCATTCACTCTTTGAGATTAATGAGCTGGATAAAGTATGCTGGCGAAGTCTAGGCGCCTTGGCATTCCGCAAAAGGGAAACCTAGGGAAAAGCAGTGTTGCGTGCCCAGTGAGGCATGCCCGAGATCTGGATGCGCCGCCAGCGAAAGTGCCTGCTCCGCGCTTTCCACAAATACATATCCATTGTGTGGGAAATTGGCAAGCACGGGGATGGTTAATAGTCTGGAAAAGTAGCAAGATCACGAGTTCTCACGATAAGTGAATCTATTTACTGCACACGTCAGGGAATTCGGAAAGGCCCATAAAATCCTGTTAGATCCTTGTAGAAATATTGGAACACGTGAGGCAATACTGACCCTACGACTTATCTTAGAAGCTGTATTAAGGAAAGGCAAACCTACGTTTCTAGCATTTGTAGATGTAGAGAAAGCCTTTGACAATGTTGACTGGAATATTCTCTTTCAAATTCTGAAGGTGGCAGGGGTAAAATAAAGGGAACGGAAGGCTATTTACAATTTGCACAGAAACCAGATCGCAGTTATAAGAGTCGAGGGACATGAAATGCAAGCAGCGGTTGGGAAGGGAGTGAACCAAGGTTGTAGCCTATCCCCGATGTTATTAAATCTGTATATTGAGCAAGCAGTAAAGGAAACAAAAGAATACTTAGGAGTAGGTATTAAAACCCATGGAGAAGAAATAAAAACTTTGAGGTTCGCCGATGACATTGTAATTCTGTCAGAGACACCAAAGGACTTGGAACAGCAGTTGATCGGAATGGATAGTGTCTTGAAAGGAGAATATAAGACGAACATCAACAAAAGCAAAACGAGGATAATGGAATGTAGTCGAATTGAGTCGGGTGATGTTGAGGGAATTAGATTAGGAAATGAGACACTTAAAGTAGTAAAGGAGTTTTGCTGTTTGGGGAGCAAAATAACTGATGATGGTAGAAGTAGAGATGATATAAAATGTAGACTGGCAATGGCTAGGAAAGCGTTTCTGAAGAAGAGCAATTTGTTAACATCGAGTATAGATTTAAGTGTCAGGAAGTCGTTTCTGAAAGTATTTGTTTGGAGTGTAGCCATGTATGGAAGTGAAACATGGACGATAACTAGTTTGGACAAGAAGAGAATAGAAGCTTTCGAAATGTGGTGCTACAGAAGAATGCTGATAATTAGATGGTTAGATCACATAACTAATGAGGAGGCATTGAATAGAATTGGGGAGAAGAGGAGCTTGTGGCACAACTTGACAAGAAGAAGGGACCGCTTGGTAGGCCATGTTCTGATGCATCAAGTGATCACAAATATAGCATTGGAGGGCAGTGTGGACGGTAAAAATCGTAGAGGGAGACCAAGAGATGAATACACTAAGCAGATTCAGAAGGATGTAGATTGCAGTAAGTACTGGGAGATGAAGAAGCTTGCACAGGATAGAGTAGCATGGAGAGCTGCATCAAACCAGTCTCAGGACTGACGACCACAACAAAAATAGATCCCTGTGAAATGGGGAAGGCCAGACGTATTAAAATGTTCAATGACAGAAAGGAATGTTCTGAAACGATTTGTTACAAATCACTGTGAACTTCTGTTTGCAAAGCAATCAGTTGTGATGTCGCACAAGGAAAGGTGACTGAACTTTAATGTTCGTTGCTCGATCGCGGCTACTCTGATGCGCTTGCCGATTAGGGGAATCTTCGTTATTGCCCGTTGGTTTTCGGGCTCTAGGTCCGTTTCTCACTGCACGGTTGTTAAAGCATCAGACAGCTTGTGATGTGTCCATGGTGAGGTGTGTTACTGCGTACAGTGCATGAAAGCGTACCCAAAGATGGAACGTTACTCGTCACGGCAGGTGGCATACGTGCATTTAATATACGGTGCGCCAGGGTGTAGTGGCTGTAAAACAGCACGAATGTACACAGAACGCTTTTTCAACAGGCGTCATCCTAATTGGAAGTAATTTTTCTCCGTGGATACCAACTTACGAGAGACGGGGTCGTTCACGTCACAAAGAGTGGGCCGACGTTCTCGCCAAAGATACATTTTCAAACACCAGATTTTGAAAAGATGGGGTTGGGTCGTATGGGCGACCACCCAGCAATAAGCACCCGTCCACTTGACCGTGATAACGCACATTTCGAAGGATGCAGTGCGTAAAATACTGGTGGCGCAGGAATTACAAGTCAATACGAGATGCTCTTAATACACTCCTGGAAATTGAAATAAGAACACCGTGAATTCATTGTCCCAGGAAGGGGAAACTTTATTGACACATTCCTGGGGTCAGATACATCACATGATCACACTGACAGAACCACAGGCACATAGACACAGGCAACAGAGCATGCACAATGTCGGCACTAGTACAGTGTATATCCACCTTTCGCAGCAATGCAGGCTGCTATTCTCCCATGGAGACGATCGTAGAGATGCTGGATGTAGTCCTGTGGAACGGCTTGCCATGCCATTTCCACCTGGCGCCTCAGTTGGACCAGCGTTCGTGCTGGACGTGCAGACCGCGTGAGACGACGCTTCATCCAGTCCCAAACATGCTCAATGGGGGACAGATCCGGAGATCTTGCTGGCCAGGGTAGTTGACTTACACCTTCTAGAGCACGTTGGGTGGCACGGGATACATGCGGACGTGGATTGTCCTGTTGGAACAGCAAGTTCCCTTGCCGGTCTAGGAATGGTAGAACGATGGGTTCGATGACGGTTTGGATGTACCGTGCACTATTCAGTGTCCCCTCGACGATCACCAGAGGTGTACGGCCAGTGTAGGAGATCGCTCCCCACACCATGATGCCGGGTGTTGGCCCTGTATGCCTCGGTCGTATGCAGTCCTGATTGTGGCGCTCACCTACACGGCGCCAAACACGAATACGACCATCATTGGCACCAAGGCAGAAGCGACTCTCATCGCTGAAGACGACACGTCTCCATTCGTCCCTCCATTCACGCCTGTCGCGACACCACTGGCGGCGGGCTGCACGATGTTGGGGCGTGAGCGGAAGACGGCCTAACGGTGTGCGGGACCGTAGCCCAGCTTCATGGAGACGGTTGCGAATGGTCCTCGCCGATACCCCAGGAGCAACAGTGTCCCTAATTTGCTGGGAAGTGGCGGTGCGGTTCCCTACGGCACTGCGTAGGATCCTACGGTCTTGGCGTGCATCCGTGCGTCGCTGCGGTCCGGTCCCAGGTCGACGGGCACGTGCACCTTCCGCCGACCACTGGCGACAACATCGATGTACTGTGGAGACCTCACGCCCCACGTGTTGAGCAATTCGGCGGTACGTCCACCCGGCCTCCCGCATGCCCACTATACGCCCTCGCTCAAAGTCCGTCCACGGTTCACGTCCACGCTGTCGCGGCATGCTACCAGTGTTAAAGACTGCGATGGAGCTCCGTATGCCACGGCAAACTGGCTGACACTGACGGCGGCGGTGCATAAATGCTGCGCAGCTAGCGCCATTCGTCGGCCAACACCACGGTACCTGGTGTGTCCGCTGTGCCGTGCGTGTGATTATTGCTTGTAAAGCCCTCTCGCAGTGTCCGGAGCAAGTATGGTGGGTCTGACACACTGGTGTCAATGTGTTCTTTTTTCCATTTCCAGGAGTGTAGTTTCCACAATGAAACATGGTCTCAAAATAAGGTAGAAAACCGAAAGAGATTATGCTCGTATGTAAAGTGTTGTGTCACCGCCAGACACCACACTTGCTAGGTGGTAGCCTTTAAATCGGCCGCGGTCCGTTAATATAAGTCGGACCCGCGTGTCGCTACTATCAGTGATTGCAGACCGAGCGCCGCCACACGGCAGGTCTAGTCTAGAGAGACTCCCTAGCACTCGCCCCAGTTGTACAGCCGACTTTGCTAGCTTTGCTTGCTCAGCTACGTCATTTGCTACGACCTAGCAAGGCGCCATATTCTTCAAGAATGTATTCTGAACAGATGATGTTGTGAATCATGTACCGTCAAGAGCGACGTTCATCATTAATGGATTAAAGTTAAGTATAAAACTAATTACGTCCACTTTCTGAATTTTAATTCCTTGTCATGATCCAGAAATCACGTCAGTATAGATCTTCCCTCCTCACGCCAGCCTGCGTGAGCTAAACGCGTGCATTTCGGCCTCCACTAGTAACACGGTGTTGGCTCTTCTGCCAACACAACATAAAGTACACCAGTGGCAAAAAGCAGTCAATACCGTCACTGCGCGATAGCGATGGAAATGTTACCGATGATGGTGTCACTACAGCAGAGTTACTAAATACAGTTTTCCGTAATTCCTTCACGAAAGAAGACGAAGTAAATATTCCAGAATTCGAAACTAGAACAGCTGTTAGCTTGAGTGACATGAAAGTAGATATCTTAGGTATTGCGCAACAACTTAAATCACTTAAGAAAGGCAATTCTTCCGGTCCAGACGGTATACCAATCACGTTCCTTTCAGAGTATGCATCCACAATAGCGCCTTTCTTAGCAATCATATACAACCGCTCACTTGACGAAAGGTCTATTCATAAAGACTGGAAAGTAGCACACGTCACACCAATATTGAAAAAAGGAGTAAGCCATTGAATTACAGACCCATATTACTGACCTCAATGCGCAGTAGGATTTTGGAGCATATACTGTACTCGAATATTATGAATCACCTGGAAGAAAATGACTTATTGATGCATAACCAACACGGATTCAGAAAATATAATTATTTTGGAACACAGCTAGCTCTTTATTCCCATGAAGTAATGAGTGCTGTCGACGAGGGATCTCAGATCAATTCCATATTCCTAGATTTCCTGAAGGCTTTTGATACCGTTCCTCACAAGCGACTATTAATCAAATTGCGTGCATATGCAGTATCGTATCAGTTGTGTGACTGGATTCGTGATTTCCTCTCAGATAGGTCACAGTTCGTAGTGATAGACGGTAAATCATCGAGTAGAACAGAAGTGATATCTGGCGTTCCGCAAGATAGTCTCATAGGCCCTCTGCTGTTCCTGATTTACATAAATGATCTTGGTCATAATATGAGCAGCCCCCTTAGATAGTTTGCAGATGACGCTGTAATTTACCATCTAGTAAAATCATCAGACGATCAATTCCAATTACAAAATTATCTAGAAAGAATTTCTGTCTGGTGCGAAAAGTGGCAATTTGCACTAAACAAACAAAAGTGCGATGTCATCCACATGGGTACTAACAGAAATCCGATAAGTTTTGGGTATACAATAAAACGCACAAATCTAAGGGCTGTCAATTTGACTAAACACCTAGGAATTACTGTTACGAGCAACTTAATAATATTGTGGGAAAGGCGAAACAAAGACTGCGCTTTGTTGGCAGAACACTTAGAAGATGCGACAAACCCACTAAAGAGACAGCCTACATTACACTTGGCCGTCCTCTGCAGGGATATTGCTGCGCGGTATGCGATCCTTACCACGTAGGATTGACGGAGGACATCGAAAAAGTGCAAAGAAGGGCAGCTCGTTTCCTGATATCTCGCAGTAGGGTGAGAGTGTCACTGATATGATACGCGAGTTGGGGTGGCTGAAACAAAAGCGGTTTTCTTTGCGGCGAGGTCTGTTTACGAAATTTCTATCACCAACTTTCTTTTCCGAAAGCCAAAATATTTTATTGACATCCACCTACGTCGGGAGAAATGATCGTCATAATAAAATAAGAGAAATCAGAGCTCGAACGGAAAGCTTTTGGCTCTGAGCACAATGGGACTTAACATCTGAGGTCATCAGCCCCCCAGAAGGGAGACGAGATACTGGCAGGAGTAAAGCTGTGAGTACCGGGCGTGAGTCGTGCTTCGGTAGCTCAGATGGTAGAACACTTGCCCGCGAAAGGCAAAGGTCCCGAGTTCGAGTCTCGGTCGGGCACACAGTTTTAATCTGCCGGGAATTTCAGCTCCCCAAAACTTAGAACTACTTAAACCTAACTAACCTAAGGACATCACACACAACCATGCCCGAGGCAGGATTCGAACCTGCGACCGTAGCGGAGGCGCAGTTCCAGACTGAAGCGCCTAGAACCGCTCGTCCACAGCGGCTGGCGAAAAGATTAAGGTGTGAAATGGTAGAGAAGTAGTATGAACATGACTCGATGAACCCACTGCGACGCACTTAAATGTGAATTGCAGAGTAACCGTGTAGATGTAGATGTAGATATACAGGGTGATCAAAAAGTCAGTCTAAATTTGAAAACTTAATAAACCACGAAATAATGTAGATAGAGAGGTAAAAATTGACACACATGCTTGGAATGACATGGGGTTTTATTAGAACCAAAAAAAACAAAGTTCACAAAATGTCCGAGAGATGGCGCTGGACAGCAAAACTGCTACCGTGACGGGTGAGAGGTACGCCGATATGTTACAGAATCGCATCATCCCCAGCCTGGCTGATAAACACCTGCTGTGACGTACGATGTTTATGCAGGATGCTAGACGCATGAAAGATCTCTTGCACGCGTTGTTTGGTGATGATCGTATGCTCAGCCGCCACTTTCGTCATGCTTGGCCTCCCAGGTCCCTAGACCTCTGTCCGTGCGATTATTGGTTTTGGTATTATCTGAAGTCGCAAGTGTATCGTGATCGACCGACATCTCTAGGGATGCTGAAAGACAACATTCGACGCCAATGCCTCACCATAACTCCGGACATGCTTTACAGTGCTGTTCACAACATTATTCCTCGACTACAGCTATTGTTGAGGAATGATGATGGACATATTAAGTATTTCCTGTAAAGAACATCATCTTTGCTTTGTCTTACTTTATTATGCTAATTATTGCTATTCTGATCAGATGAAGCGCCATCTGTCGGAAATTTTTTGAACGTTTGTATTTTTTTGGTTCTAATAAAAACCCATGTCAATCCAAGCATGTGTGTCAATTTGTACCTCTCTATCTACATTATTCCGCGATTTATTCAGTTTTCAAATTTATACCGGCCTTTTGATCACCCGTTAGAACTTGTGAAACCACTGGGACCAACGGGCTTTTGAGTCCTGCATTCACTTCTGCCAACAGATGATCCAGTGTAGCAATGTAGCACCGAACTTCGTAAAGCTTGTATTCTTCACGGATAAGGGCTCATTCACGCGTGATTTTTCAACAGCCGCAGCAACCATGTGTGGAGTGATGACAACCTCGAAGTCACTCACATCGGTGGCCACCAGCAACGATTCTCTGTCAGCGTATTGGCGGGCATTGTCCAAGATTACCTAATAGGACCTTATTTGCTGCCTCCCTGTTCGACTGGTCCACGTTACCTGGTGTTCCTGCAAAGTATGCTGCCACAGTTACTGGAGACTGAACATCTTGCTGTCCGCGAAAGGATGTGGTTTCAACTCGTCAATGCAACAGCCACTGCGATGTTAATATCCGCGAACACCGCCGCTCGAGTGTGGAACGGTAGAGAGACAGCTTGGAGGTGGTTCATTGAACCCTTTGCCAGGCACATGATTGTAAATAGCAGAGTAATCACGTAGATGGATATGTAGATGTAGATATAGATGTAGCTGAGTGGTCAGCTTGTCTGCCTCCATACGGAAGACCCGAGTTCAAAAATGGTTCAAATGGCTCTAGGCACTATGGGACTTAACATCTGAGGTCATCAGTCCCCTAGACTTACAACTACTTAAACCTAACTAACCTAAGGACATGACATACATCCATGCCCGAGGCAGGATTCGAACCTGCGACCGTAGCAGCAGCGCGGTTTCGGGCTGAAGCGCCTAGAACCACTCGGCCACATCTGTCGGCGACCCGAGTTCAAATCCCCGCATTGCTACAGATTTTTCCTTTGTGGCAGGACAGGAACAGGGTCTATTCAACCTCGTGCTGCCAGCTGGGGAGCTATTTGAATATAAAATAGCTGTTCCAAAGTCTGGAAGCTGACTATGGCCGAGTGGTGTATTTAATGGCAGCTCTCTTTAAAATCTGAGATAACGCCTGTATAACGGGGAGAAACAGCCGTATGGTGAACGTTCTGAGCAAGTCAGAGCGGTTTCCTGGCTGCGTGGTCCTCCATACAGCATCTGAATGAAGCCACTTGGCAGAGGATAACCCGACACAGAACGTTCCATCAGGATCTGAGCACGGAGCTTAGCAAAAACTGGTTCTCAATCCTACGTCATTTAGCATCGGTATTCCTATCGTCAGTGGGCAACAGTCTTCCAGTTTCATTTACAGAGTCCAATCGTTTGTCAGAAGAAAGTTTCGCACACCGTGAAGCGAGGAACGCAGAGCTGGAACTCCGGAGGAGAAAGTATGGATGCCGTCCTACATCGGCCACGTTATGTCAGGCTGAGGCCGGTGAAAGTTCTCGGCCGCGCCGCGTAATCCGCCTTCCCTGCTCTGTGGCTGTTAAGTGTCACCGATACGTTTCCGACGGGGACGTCAGTTCTGCACATCTCCTATGGACGACGGAGGCCTTCAGTATTACGTTAGCAGAAGCCCTTCTCGTCATTCTGTCAGTGTGTCCCGCTGATAGTGCAGTAACATGGTTACGCAGCAAGGCGATGTTGTTGTTGTGATCTTCAGTTTGATACAGCTCTCCAAGTCAGTCTATCCTGTCATCTCTGCATAACTGCCGCAGGCTACATACCTGCTTGCTGTAGTCAAGTACTGGTCCCTCCCTTGCACTCACCAAATTGACAATATTTCTTGATGCATCAGAATGTGTCCTATCAGACGATCCCTTCTTTTAGTCGAGTTGTGCCATAAATTTCTTTTTTCCCAATTCCCATTCAGTGCCTCCTCATTAGTTATTCGATCTATCCATCTAATCTTCAGAATTTTTCTACAGGGTGAAAAGTATTTAAACCGACAAACTCTGAGTGGTTGTAGTGGACATCAAAACAAATATTTTTCCCTAATGTCATTTTTTCGTATGAGGATTATTTAAACCGCTCTTCAATTGTTAGAGGCCGTATTACGATCTTCAGTTGTTAGAGGGCGTATTACGCTCGTCACTTGTAGGCAACAGCTGTCTACCAGTGTAGTAGTGCATTGTCTCTGTTTACTAACGGAGCGATACACCTGGAGTGAGTACACTGATATGGTTGGTGCGTACTACGTAGCGCACCACAACGAACGAGCTGCACAGCCGGTTTATCAACAACAATATCATAATCGCCGTACCCTGCATCATACGACCTTTGCTGCTGTGTGCCAACGTCTGCGTGAGACCGGGTTATTTAGCAGATTACCTGGACAGAGACGCCGTCGCGCGGCAAAAACGCTTTCTTGCAGTTTGTGGAGTGGGATCCTTCAATCAGCACTCGTGCAATTGCACGAAACATGGGAACGAATCAGACGAATGTAAGAGCAGTCCTTCGAGAGCAATTGTTACGTCCATTTCACTTACAGCGTGTTCACAATCTGGAACCAGTTGATTATCCACCCAGAGCACAGTTTTCTCAGTGGTACCTGGAACAGTGTGAAATGCATCATATATTTCCATCCTCTGTGTTTTTTACCGATAAAGCAAGGTTCTGGCGTGATAGAGTCTTCGACATGCACAATTCACATGTTTGGAGTGAGGATAACCCACATGCCACAGTTACTATCGCTCATCAAGTGCGGTTCTTCGTTAATGTGTGGGTCGGTGTTGTTGGGGACTGTTTAATTGGGCCGTGTCTGCTACCTAGGCCATTAAATAGCAGGCACTATTACAATTTTCTCGCCAGAGCATTGCCAGAATTGCTGGAAGACGTCCCGCTCCCTACAAGACAACGCACGTGGTTTCAACATGACGGGGCGCTGGCACATTTCAGTCGTCGTGTGCGTCGATTCCTGGACCGACGGTTCCCAGAAACGTGTATTGGCAGAGGTGGTCCTGTACAATGGCCTGCTCGATCCCCAGATATGTCCCCTCTGGACTTTTTTGTGTGGGGAGAAATGCGCAATCTTGTTTACGCAACTCCTGTTGCATCAGAGGAGGATCTGGTTGCCCGGGTGGTAGCAGCAGCAGGATCAATTCAGGATACTCCTGGGGTTTTTGCCCGTGTCAGACAAAACATGATCCGACGGTGTAACCTTTGTGTACGTGTCAATGGAGGCATTTTTGAAAATATGCTGTAATTGAAATTGGGTTGTGTTAATGTGTTGTCTCTTGGTCATAAAAAAATGGAGAAGTGTTTGTTGCTTTAATTAATTTGCCGCCAGAGAAATCTTCCTCTATCGGTTTAAATACTCTTCATAGGAAAAAAATGACATTTGCTTTGATGCCCCTAAAACCTCTCAGAGTTTGTCTGTTTAAATACTTTTCACCCTGTATAGTACAACATTTGCAAAGCTTGTAGTCTCTTATTGTGTGAACTGCTCATTGTTTACCTATGACTTCCGTGCAAGGGTACACTCTAGTCTACCGTCAGGAAAGACTTTCTAACATTTAAATTTATACTATGTGGTAAAAACTTCCTCTTTGTCAGAAACACTTTGCTTGTTATGGTTAGCCTACGTTCTTTTCTTCGGCCATTATTGGTTATTTTGCTGCGCAAACAGCAAAGCTCGTGTACTAGTTCGAGTGTTTCATTTCCTTATCCAATTTCCTTAGCACTGCATGGCTTAATTCGACTACATCCCATTACCCTTGTTTTCTTTTTGTTGACATCCACCTTATAACCTCTTTTTAAGACACTATCCATTCCGTACAACTGCAAGTGCTTTTCAATTTCCGAGAGAATTACGACGTCACTGACAGAGCTCGAAGTTTCTATATCTTCTCCCTGAAATTTCAAAATCTCTCTTGAGTTTCTGTTGCTGGGCGAACAGATTGAATACCATCGAGGATAGGCTACAACTCTGCCTCACTCCCTTCTCAACTACTGCTTTGCTTTCGTGCCCTGCGACTTTTAAAAATGCAGTCCGTTTCTGCACAAATTGTAGATAATCGTTCGCCTCCTGTATTTTATGCCTGATACATTTATGAGTTCAAAGATTGTGTCCCAGTCTACATTTTCAAAAGCTTTCTGTAAATCTACGCCGGCCGGAGTGGCCGAGCGGTTCTAGGCCCTACAGTCTGGAACCGCGCGACCGCTACGGTCGCAGGTTCGAATCCTGCCTCGGGCATGGATGTGTAATGCCCTTAGGTTAGGGAGGTTTAAGTCGTTCTAAGTTCTAGGGGACTGATGACCTCAGAAGTTAAGTCCCATAGTGCTCAGAGCCATTTGAACCATTTTGTTAAGTCCCATAGTGCTTAGAGCCATTTGTACCATTTCTCGTTGTCGGCATGCTTACTGAAATGTTTTTTGCTTCTGTGCCTTCACCTGTTGCATTTTCCCCTGTTAATTACGATACACATTGTACAGCTCATTTCAAAATACTAGTCGTATTAATGAGCAAACTATGAACTGCGACTCCCGAGTTAGTTGGGTGGGTCGGAGCATTTTTCATACTTGCTTTCATACGACTCCTCTGTGCTTCCTAATATCTTGTGGTATCACCTTGCAATGTACGCTCGTTGTGTACTGTCTAATCCCATCATACGCAGATGTGTAGTAGTGAAAACAAATGGTACTTTTGAACTGCTCAAATGCCCAATGTGTCAACTTGCCGCTGCCAAAAGCCCTCTCATTTTTCGCTATTAATCATGGTACTCCTTGTGTACAAAATATTCACGTATTTATCGCATCAGACTAGCGTAAAAACCAGACTCTCAGACGATCGGCACCAGCTAACTGCAGTGATCACCTTTGCTGATGAAGCCAGCCGTTTACGATCATCGATTTCGCAAGTGAATGCACACATTGGTCTCTCTGTGATGTAACGATGTCACGAAGAGTCCAACACACTTTTACCATCTGCTTAATACCGTATTTGTTTACTTCGGAACGCAATACAGCAGAGATTATACGTGATAGGGAATCGAAAAATCCTTTGTAGGTGTTTTAGAGGTAAGTGTCACGTACAAGCCACGCAATTAACGTAAATTCCGGGTGGGTAGTTCATGGGCGCTGAACTGACTGCCAGACGCGTTCCAACAGGTTCAGATCTCATGTGTTTGGAGGCCACGACATCGAAATGAGTTCAGTATCATGCTCTTCAAACCACTATAGCACGATTCTGGCATTGTGGCATGACCAATTATCTTGCTGGAAGATGCCAACGCGATCGGGGAAGACATCAAACATGACAGGATGAGGGTGGACTGCAATAATGTTCACGTCGTACACAGGTGTCACGGTGCCTTAGATTATTACCATAGATCCCACTGGAGCTCGGTGAATGTCCCCCATAGCTTGATACTGACCCCACCGGCCTGCATTCGTGGCATGGTGCATACAAATTTAAGAAAACACCAAAATCACAACACATTACTACGTCTAATAAGGGCTAGGAAAAACGTTGACATTTAAAACAAATGGCTCTGAGCACTATGGGACTTAACATCTCAGGTCATCAGTCCCCTAGAACTACTTAAACCTAACTAACCTAAGGACATCACACACATCCATGCCCGAGGGCAGGATTCGAACCTGCGACCGTAGCGGTTACAAACTACTTAACCTAAATTAGCCTACGGACAAACACACACACCCATTCCCGAGGGAGGGCTCGAACCTGCGCCGGGACCAGCCGCACAGTCTATGACTGCAGCGCCCAAGACGGCTCGGCTAATCCCGCGCGGCTATAAATGTAAACCAAACCTGGGTATTAAAATTACGAACAACTTCAGTTGGAAAGACCACAGAGATAATATTGTGGGGAAGGCAAGCCAAAGGTTGCGTTTCATTGGCAGGACACTTAGAAGATGCAACAAGTCCACTAAAGAGACAGCTTACACTACACTCGTTCGTCCTCTGTTAGAATATTGCTGCGCGGTGTGGGATCCTTACCAGGTGGGATTGCCGGAGGACATCGAAAGGATGCAAAAAAGGGCAGCTCGTTTTGTATTATCACGTAGTAGGGGAGAGAGTGTGGCAGATATGATACGCGAATTGGGATGGAAGTCATTACAGCAAAGACGTTTTTCGTCGCGGCGAGATCTTTTTACTAAATTTCAGTCACCAACTTTCTCTTCCGAATGCGAAAATATTTTGTTGAGCCCAACCTACATAGGTAGGAATGATCATCAAAATAAAATAAGAGAAATCAGAGCTCGAACAGAAAGGTTTAGGTGTTCGTTTTTCCCGCGCGCTGTTAGGGAGTGGAATAGTAGAGAGATAGTATGATTGTGGTTCGATGAACCCTCTGCCAAGCACTTACATGTGAATTGCAGAGTAGTGATGTAGATGTACTACAAGTCATGATAGTTCTACTTGATACAAATGTACATAGAAATGTTGAGAGATACGTGCCATGGGTGTAAAGGACATGAATGCAAAGACAGAAGTGTGAGTCAGTTTACAAAATTGTAACAACTATTTTTGGGGGGCAAGGTAACCATTTTGGTCATAATTTGTAGAGGACGTGTAGCTGTAAATGAAATATGTCAATTTTCTTGCATCTTGGATAAATCTACCAGCCATACAGGCTGTCCTTATGTTCCTAATCAGTACGACAGTGCACCAACTCCTGTTTTTTAATATTGCGCCATTTGTATCACTGCTGCCTATGAAAATCCTTATCAGCCATTTTTTGGTCGTAAATTACAGTAACTAGGTATGAAATTGTAGAGTGGGCTCTATATACACTGAAATGAAATAATTGTACGGCATCGACCACCGAGAGTCACCGCCTGGGGAAGTTCGGCCGCTGACTTGCAATCAGCTGACGCCCACAATGGGTGACTTTCTGGTTGATGGTAATGGAATCGAACCCTGGTCCGCTGCGTGGCAGTCAGACGTACTGAGCATTTTTTTATATCTCATTTTGTTCGTTGTATTTGTTCGGGGCGGACGTACCATGACGCTTGTTTAAGTTCATCGGTGATCCATTAACTCAGTTTTTTATGACAGGAGGCAGCTAACCCTCTGACCGAACATGCTGAGCTACCGTGCCGGCAGCATTCAGCTAAGGGGGTGGAGATGATAGACACTACTTGGGTAATAATGTATAGGGAGGGGCTGTGCCAGGTCATGAGTGATACTAATAGATAGGGTCCTCCATATTGGATAAACTGACCAACCATCAGGCTGTCCTCATTTCCCTGACCAATAAGATAAAACACCTTTGGACTTCCCACTATTTAATTCTCACCCAACTGACCTAGAACGGAGGGGTAAGGGACGGGGGAAGACATCTGGTTATAATGCAGGCTGTCTCCATTCTCTCCCAGTCTCACTTATTAGACACCGCCATTTTTGCGAAGCTAATAGACGACCGAAAGCAACACTGCTAGTTAAAATGCACTATGGGCCAGAATGCTGGTGCAATGGCTATTGGAAATTAGTGTTGCTAGGGAGCAACATCGACAATTTAAGGCTCAAATGGCTCTGAGCACTATGGGACTTAACTTCTGAGGTCATCAGTCCCCTAGAACTTAGAACTACTTAAACCTAACTAACCTAAGGACATCGCACACATCCATGCCCGAGGCAGGATTCGAACCAGCGACTGTAGCACCTGTAGCGCCTAGAACCGCTCGGACACTCCAGCCGGCGACAATTAAAGGGTTAGAAGAGTAATCAGATATTTATGGGACTATAATGACAATAATTTAGGCAGATATCTTATAGGATGCGCAGGAGATGATTTGTTTAAGGAGGACATAATCTGCAGTGCGGCACGTGGATGTCTTGGAATGGAGTTCCTTCTGCATTCACACCGCGCCTGCAAGCCGAAAGACCCGGAGCGCATCAGCAGCATTGCTAAAAGCGCGTGCCTCGCCAAGGCTGCGCGCTTAAAGTCAAAGGTAACGCTCAGAAGGTTGAAATCGTGCGTTTTCTTCGTCCTTCTCTCAAAACACTGGAGCCTACATTATCGTGATTCGGTGGTTTAAAACAGAGGACCAGAAGTGAACATTTTTCACACTTCCAAAGATGTTTCAGGTACTTGGAATGCATCTTTCACTCTTCAGTCAGAGGTATTTCGATCGACTAAGAACTTGTCTTCCCCCAGGTACGACGGACTTAGGTGCACGAATGGCAAAACGTCATTTTTTCGGATGAATCCAGGTTCTGTTTACACCATCATGATGGCCGCATCCGTGTTTGGCGACATCGCGGTGAACGCACATTGGAAGCGTGTATTCGTCATCGCCATACTGGCGTATCACACGGCGTGATGGTATGGGGTCCCATTGGTTACACGTCTCGGTCACCTCTTGTTCGCATTGACGGCACTTTGAACAATGGACGTTACATTTCAGATGTGTTACGACCCGTGGCTCCACCCTTCATTCGATCCCTTCGAAACCCTACATTTCAGGAGGATAACGCACGACCGCATGTTGCAGGTCCTGTACGGGCCTTTCTGGATACAGAAAATGTTCGACTGCTGCTCAGGCCAGCTCATTCTCCAGATCTCTCACCAATTGAAAACGTCTGGTCAATGGTGGTCGAGCAAATGGCTCGTCACAACACGCCAGTCACCACTCTTGATGAACTGTGGTATCGTTTTGAAGCTGCATTGGCAGCTGTAGCTGTACACGCCATCCAAGCTCTGTTTAACTCAATGTCCAGGCGTATCAAGGCCGTTATTAGGGCCAGGGGTGGTTGCTCTGGGAACTGATTTCTCGGGATCTATGCACCCAAATTGCGTGAAAATGTAGTCACATGTTACTTCTAGTATAATATATGTGTCCAATGAATACCCATTTATCATCTGCATTTCTTTTTGGTGTAGCAATTTTAATGGCCAGTAGTGTATTTTGTTAAGCTAGCTTAAGAAACCCCGAATTTAGAATTAATTTACGTTACACGATACATTACCGAAAGTCATACATTCTTGTCACATATTACAGCAAATATAAAATCTGTGCTTCAAAGAGTTAAAGCACGAAATAACGAGCACAGTGTTGCATTTGCAGTTGCTCTAGCGTATCACGTGACTAGTCTTAGCTTTTTGGCCCGGCGGGCTCCATAGTTACTTCTTTGATTGATATTCCCAGATAGTGGTGTGCGTCCGCAATTAAAACGCTACCAAAAAAGAAATACTGTCGCCGTTAAAAGAACAATTAAATTGAATCTGTTGAGGAGCAGTGTCCGACGGGCCAAACAGAAATTCTAAAAGATATTCTAAAATGCGCCTACTGCGACGATGTGAGGTTAGATTAGTACTTGTTCCATAGGTCATGAATACGACACTTCGTAATGATGTGGAACGTGTTAGATTAATAAAAGGTGAAAAGGTGTCTATACAAGATATTACATTACACAACATATTACATGACACATTATATATATAGGGGGTGTTGGGGAAATTACCCACTTACTATGTCCAAAACTTCATCTAATGAGTAGAAGGAGTTGCCATTAAGAAATTCTTTTAATTTCATTTTAAATGCTCCATGGCTATCTGTCAGACTTTTAATGCTATTAGGTAAGTGAGCAAAGTCTTTTTTGGCAGCATAATTTACCCCTTTCTGAGCCAAAGTTAGATTTAACCTTGAGTAGTAAAGGCCATCCTTTCTCCTAGTGTTGTAGCCATGTACACTGCTATTACTTTTGAATTCGTTCGGACTGCTAATAACAAATTTCATAAGTGAATATATATATAGTGAGCCTACAGTGAAGATCTCTACTGCTTAAATAAGTGTCTGCAGGATGAGCTACAGCAATTATTCTGATTACACGCTTTCGTCCAATGAACAATCTTCTACTCAATGATGGGTTACCCCAGAATATGATGCCATACGAGAGCAGAGAATGAAAATAGGCGTGGTAAGCTAATTTACTGAGATGTATATCGCCAAAATTTTCAATGACCCTAATAGCCTAAGAAGCTGAACTCAAACGTTTCAGCAGATCTTCAGTGTGTTTTTTCCAGGTCAACCCCTCATCAATGCATACACCTAGAAATTTTGAATATTCTACCGTAGCTACCGATTTCTGATCGAAGTCTATGTTTATTAATGGTGTCATTCCATTTACTGTGTGGAACTGTATATACTGTGTTTTGTCAAAGTTTAAAGCGAGCCAATTTGCAGAGAACCACTTAATAATTTTCTGAAAAGCATCGTTTACAATTTCGCCAGTTAATTCTTGTCTATTGGGTGTGATAGCTATACTTGTATTATCGGCAAAAAGTATCAGCTTCGCATCTTCATGAATATAGAATGGCAAGTCATTGATATATATTAAGAACAGCAGAGGACCCAAGACCGAACCTTGCGGCTACCAATTTGCACTTCACGCTCGTCATTAGATTTTTAAAGGCTTTGAGAAATAACTACAACCAGTCACTTTTCGTGATGGTAGAAGTTTTATTTTCATATTGCCGGCTTCAAGTAGCGCAGCGACTCATGATTAGATGGTAGTGTTCTCACAAATAGCTCGCAGTGTTGAGAAGGTCGTTGTGGAGCTGTGGCATGACAGAAGAAGATCTAAACAGTTAAATACTGTTACGAGGTATCTGGAGTCAAATCATAAATTCGTACGCTTATTACATCTTGATTATGAATTAAATATCAGAGCTTGGCATGTTGACAGCTTCACTCAGTGAAAATACTTCATGAAGTGGAGCCACCAACATGCTAAGCTCTGCTGTCTGGTCCATAATCAATTATGCAATAGTAAACTTGCTAAATGTAATTTCAGCATCGAGAAATGTAGCAAGAATGTCATTCTGAACCCTAGTTTCATAAACTTTGTAAACAGCATATGTTAAAGTTTATAACTGCCAAAGTCGTGTTGCGCCGACTCCACTGTAGCTTGAATGGATATTTAAGTTTGTTTTATATGCCCAACTTCTAATTTCACCACACAAGTCTCCAGGGTTGAGCAGTTATTGCCCGATGACGACACGCAATACAGTTTGTTAAAGCGGAGTTCGCCGTTATTAATTATGTTTTTAGATTTAATTTTATTACTCGTACAGAGACTCAACGTTCCTTTGTTTAACAGAGCGTCATCAAAATAAGTATGAAATGCTTATGTCTTTGCAATACATAATGTCGACTGTTGAGTTAAAGTTCGTACCTATTTTGCCATTTTAGAGAAGAGAAACCTTAAGCGCTTCTGCTTCTATAGTCTCAGTATCAAATGTTCACTAATTTCAATTTACTTCCTATCTCAGTTCAGTATTTAATACAAATTATATATCAATGCCATTTTAGAGATATTACGTCGGTTCCACACTAACGGAATAACACGTAATTGTCATTTAACATAACTTTTATTAATAATCCTTTTTCTTATGACGTAAATGTTAATGAATGATCACTATGTAGGAGAAAAGAGGGATTGGTCCTAATCATGAGACAATAGCTTGTAATGAGCCCGCAATCGTTAATTAAATAAAAAGTCACGTTCTAGGATGATATGCGAACAACTTCCGTTGCGTCCGTTTTCACGTATCTGTCAAAACGAATCCTGTCGCCCACAATTCAAATTAACACTGACGTTAACCCTTTTTGTCGGAACATCGAATCGTAACTATAATGTGAAAGTTTATTCTAGTCCCCGAATTAATTCCTTTCAGATACGCGCACGACCGAACAGCAAAACGAACACAAACGACTTGTTTTAACACCCGAACAACGCAATGACGTTACATTACGACAATGTCCGCCCAATGAACATCTCTTTGACTTTATCTTTTCTACTCTGCTTAATTAAATTATTGCTAATTACAATTTATTCAGCTATTTAACGAAAACATTTAACAAAAAATAAAATAAATTTATCCCAACGTAAAAGATCCGTTATAGTTGCAATAATGAATGTAATTTAAATTACTTTTTTACTATCATTTGAGATCAAAGCGCAGCTTTCTAAAATACGAGAGATGACCACGGAAGATGTCTGCTCTAACGGAAAATATTTGAGCACTGGCTTAAGTCACAGTTTCTGGTTGGTTTATATTACGTAAAGTACACGGGAGTTGTTACCTATAGCAAAGTGTGTGTAATGCTCTGTAATTAACAAAGTTGTCGAACATTGTGCTCTAGGACTGTAAGTAATGTCATCGAACCGGCCTTACGAATTTATAACTTAAGTAACTCCAGATGCCTCATCACTTTCAATACTTATCTGTTTCGATGTTTACCTCTCTTGCCACAGTTGCAGAACAACCCAAACAGTGCTGTGAACCGCTACTAAGAACTGATCCATATTATCATAAGTCGTTAGATGACTTGAAATCGGTTATTTGTGATAACTTTTGTGTATCACAGTTGCAGTACACACATATAACGTACAAAAGTCTTATTTAATGACAAGACATTTTAAAGTATGTTAAATATCACAAAAGTGTTGCTATTTCGAAGAGCTACAAGGTACTCAAAAATGAGGCCGAAGTTAAGACATTCGTCGACTGATTATTGTCACTGTTTCTCCCGTACCACAATAATAAATCGTTCTTTACCTACACATACTCGCAATTTATACGTCAAAGGCGGTAGCGATAGTATTTTAGTTGTTAGTGTCTGCTGGCAGCTGCACAGAACTCCTTTTGGCAGGCCAAGCCATCTGGACCAGTTGAGAGAGAACCGGTTTTTCGGCATTGTCAGACAGTTTCGCAATTAGAATTCCGCCGTTCTCGAACGTTCCAGCCGGTTCCTTGCCAGCGTGTCATCTGTTACTAGATGTAACCGCATAAGTTAATAAGAGGCGGGACTGATCCACCATGGTACACAAATCACGTCAGAACACTGTTGCAGAAGCAACGAAAAAAGCATGCCAAATTCAGAAGAACGCAAAATCCACAAGACTGGCTAAGTTTCACGGAAGCTCGAAATTTAGTGCGGACGTCAATGCGAGATGCTTTTAATAGTTTCCACAATGAAACATTGTCTCAAAATATGGTAGAAAACCCAAAGAAATTGTGGTCGTATGTAAAGTACAACAGCGGCAAAAAAAACAGTCAATACCGTCACTGCGCGATAGCGATGGAAATGTTACCGATGATGGTGTCACTAAAGAAGAGTTACTAAATACAGTTTTCCGTAGTTCCTTCACGAAAGAAGAAGAAGTAAATATTCCAGAATTACAGAATTAGCTGTTAGCATGAGTGACATAAAAGTAGATATCTTAGATGTTGCGAAACGACTCAGATCACTTAAGAAAGGCAAGTCTTCCGGTCCAGGTGGTATACCAATCAGGTTCTTTTGAGAGTATGCAGACACAATAATGCCTTTCTTAGCAATCATATACAACCGCTCACTTGACGAAAGGTCTGTTCATAAAGACTGGAAAGTAGCAGAAGTCACACCAATATTGAAAAAAGGAGTAAGCCATTGAATTACAAACCCGTATCACTGACCTCAATGCGCAGTAGGATTTTGGAGCATATACTGCACTCGAACATTATGAATCACCTTGAAGAAAATGACTTATTGAAACATAACCAACACGGATTCAGAAAATATCGTTATTGTGCAACACAGCTAGCTCTTTATTCCCATGAGGTATGAGTGCTGTCGACAAGGGATCTCAGATCGATTCCCTGTTCCTAGATTTCCAGAAGGCTTTTGATACCGTTCCTAACAAGCGACTATTAATCAAATTGCGTGCATATGCAGTATCGTATCAGTTGTGTGACTTGATTCGTGATTTCCTCTCAGAGAGGTAACAGTTCGTAGTGATAGACGGTAAATCATCGAGTAGAACAGAAGTGATATCTGGCATTCCGCAAGGTAGTGTCATAGGTTCTCTGCTGTTCCTGATTTACATAAATGATCTTGGTCATAATCTGAGCAGCCCCCTTAGATAGTTTGCAGATGACGTTGTAATTTACCATCTAGTAAAATCATCAGACGATCAATTCCAATTACAAATAAGTGGTGTTAGTTCACGAACCTATTGTTGACCTCTGTTCACAGTGGCCTCTCAATACGTATATTCCTTATTGTCGTTTCTTCTGACCAATATTAGTTTATTCCCAAGAATAAGGAACTTTCACTCGGCAGAAATCAAACCTGCATTTGGATCGGACCTCCTTAACTCTTGTGCAAAAAGGTGTGCAGTATACTGCTGCATCCATTTTCAATAAGCTGCCACTCGAATTCAAAAGTCTTAGCAGTAATCCACGAGCTTTCAAATTGAAACTGAAGAGTTTCCTCATGAGTCACTCCTATTCTGTCGAGGAGTTCCTTGAAAAATTAAGCTGATTTTTATTGTATTGCTGATAGCGTTTACTTAAACTTATGAACTGAATTTTTTAAGGTTCATGACTGTTTATTTTTATTTGTTATTGCGTTTATGTTTTTATGTTGTAATTTCATGTATACTGACACGTTCCATGGCCTTGGATATTTGCTCCTCAATTTGATTCTACGGAACTTGACGCGTAAATAAAAATAAATATAGTTTTTTTCGTGATTTCCGTTAATCGCGTAAGGCAAATGCCGGGATGGTTCCTTTGAAAAGGGCTCATGCTTCGTCTCTAATCACGTCATTGGCGACGGGACGTTAAATCTTAATCGTTTCCTTTTTTTCTGTTAAGTTTTTCCACAGATTGTTCAAGTTTATCTTCACAGTACAACGTCATCAATAAAACGTAAGTGATCGATTCATACGTAGTTCCACATCCGCTTGCTGGCCTTGACGTAACGTTCATTACCGAACGGCCGGCGTGTGATGCTGTGGCAGTGGCGTCATTCGAATGCGGTATGGAGGGTCTTGGGGTCAGCACACCGCTCCCGGCTATTTCCCAAGCCTTGGGGCCGCTGGTGGTCTAGCGGTAAGGCGCGTGCTTCGAAGCCGAAAGGTCGCAGCGTCGAATTCCGGTGCGATCACGGAACTTTTCAGTCTGTTTACAATCTGGCATTCAGCTCTCAATGACGAGAAGATGAAAGTCGCTTACCCGGTGTCGGCGGATAAGCGACTTTCAAGTAAAAGACCTCCCCTATGCGGGAATATACGTAATAGATGTACAAATACACGTTGTAGACGTGGCTAACGACATATGGAAGAATGGGTGCGGCCGTGAGTCCTGCTCCGGTAGCCAAATTGTAAGGCGACCCCTCGCGATAAGCGGGAAACCTGGGTTTGAGTCCCGGTCCGACACAAATGTTCGTTGTCGTCATTCCGTTATACAGCTGATGGCAGTCCATATTCGCAACTGTAAATACGTTTCATGTAACTTATCTACGACGCAGTTGGCTTACAGAACATTCGTTCGACCGATTTTAGGTAATGCTCGTCAGCTTGGAATTCTTACACGGTAGGACAGAGAAGACCCAAAGAAGACGGTGCGTTTCGACATGGGATCGTGCAGTAAGCGCTAGAATTACGTTGCAAGATGCGTTAAGTAACTAATCATTTGAAACTTCCTGACAGATTAAAACTGTGTGCGGGACCGAGACTCGAACTCGGGACCTTTGCCTTTCGCGGGCAAGTGCTCTACCATCCGAGCTACCCAAGTACGACTCACGCCCCGTCCTCACAGCTTCACATCGGCCGGTACCTCGTCTCCTACCTTCCAAACTTTACAGAAGCTCTCCTGCGAGATTGAAAATCTCATTCTGCAAACATCCCCCAGGCTGTGGCTATGCCTTTATCCTTTCTTTCAGGAATGCTAGTTCTGCAGGTTCGCAGGAGAGCTTCTGTAAAGTCTGGAAGGTAGGAGACGAGGTACTGGCAGAAGTGAAGCTGTGAGGACGGGGTGTGAGTCGTGCTTGGGTAGCTCAGAGGGTAGAGCACTTGCCCACGAAAGGCAAAGGTCCCGAGGTCGAGTCTCGGTCCGGCACACAGTTATAATCTGCCAGGAAGTTTCATATCAGCACATACTCCGCTGCAGAGTGAAAATCTCAGTCTGGAACTAATTAGTTCCGCCATCGTGCATCTCGCGAAAGGATCACGACTGTAAGTAAACTCAATGGACAAAATGTTAGTCACCGTAGCAAATAAGCACACTGGTCACTTTGGATGGTGTGGAACTGCTAACTGACCTTTCACTGCTAACATATGACACGGCTGTGGAGTGGTATGTATGTGTCAGTCGATGTACGGAATCAACACCCTAAGATGGGTCGACATGGAGACGTGACGGTATTAGGGTTCAAATGGGTCTGAGCACTATGGGACTTAACTTGTTAGGTCATCAGTCCCCTAGAACTTAGACATCACACACATCTATGCCAGAGACAGGATTCGAACCTGCGACGGTAGCGGTCGCGCGGTTCCAGACTGTAGCGCCTAGAACCGCTCGGCCACACAGGCCGTCGTGACGGTATAGCAGAGAGGTGTGTAGTGTTAGGATGTATCCGTTACCGCACGAAGTTGCCCGATTTCTTGGTGTGTCACTGCGGACTGTTCAAAACGTCTACAAGGAATAGTGTATCACTTGAAGTCATATGTTGTGGTCTTCAGTCCAGAGACTGGTTTGATGCAGCTCTCCGTGCTACTCTTACCTCTGCAAGCTTCTTCATCTCCCAGTACCGACTGCAACCTACATCCTTCTGATTCTGTTTAGTGTATTCATCTCTTGGTCTCCCTCTTCGATTTTTACCCTCCACGCTGCCCTCCAATACCAAATTGGTGATCCCTTGATGCCTCAGAATATGCCCTTTCCTTTACTGCTTGCTCAATATACATATTGAATAACATCCCTTCCCAACCACTGCTTCCCTTTCATGTTCCTCGACTCTTATAACTGCCTTCTGGTTTCTGTACAAATTGTAAATAGCCTTTCGCTCCCTGTATTTTACCCCTGCCACCATCAGAATTTGAAAGAGAGTATTCCAGTCAACATTGTCAAAAGCTTTCTCTAAGTCTACAAATGCTAGAAACGTAGGTTTGCCTTTCCTTAATCTATCTTCTAAGGTAAGTCGTAGGGTCAGTATTGCCTCACCTATTCCAAAATTTCTACGGAATCCGAACTGATCTTCCCCGAAGTCGACTTCTACCAGTTTTTCTATTCGTCTGTAAAGAATTCGCGTTGGTCTTTTGCAGCCGTGACTTATTAAACTGATAGTTCGGTAATTTTCACATCTGTCAAAACCTGCTTTCTTTAGGATTGGAATTATTATATTCTTCTTGAAGTCTGAGGGTATTTCGCCTGTCTTTCAAGTCTTGCTCACCAGATGGTAGAGTTTTTTCAGGGCTGACTCTCCCAAGGCTGTCAGTAGTTCTAATGGTATGTTGTCTACTCCCGGGGCCTTGTTTCGACTTAGTTCTTTCAGTGCTCTGTCAAACTCTTCACGCAGTATCATATCTCCCATTTCATCTTCATCTACATCCTCTTCTATTTCCATAATATTGTCCTCAAGTACGTCACCCTTGTGTGGACCCTCTATATACTCCTTCCACCTTTCTGCTTTCCCTTCTTTGCTTAGAACTGGGTTTCCATATGAGCTCTCGATACTCATGCAAGTGGTTCTCTTTTCTCCAAAGGTCTCTCTAATTTTGCTGTAGGCAGTATCCATCTTAGCCCTGGTGAGATATGCCTCTACATCCTTACATTTGTCCTCTAGCCATCCCTGCTTAGCCATTTTGCACTTCCTGTCGATCTCATTTTTGAGACGTTTGTATTCCTTCTTGCCTGCTTCATTTACGGTAAATAACAGGGTATAAAAGAGCGTAGCTCGTAAAAGGATCGGACCTGAGCTGAGTGTCACCGCCTTGGCACTGGCTATCTGTTTCAAATCCGACAGGAAACGTAATCCGTTAGTGAATGCAGGTCCATATCAACCAGTTTCCGCATGAAAATTGCGAAGGGAACAGCATGCAATGTTGGGTAACGCGCAAAGCGTCATTCTCATAGCGTCACATCAAGTGGCATGCTTTCAGTGGACTGAAAAAAAAAATGGACATTAGCTGACTTGACGCGGGTAGTGCACTCTGACGAGTCACAATTTTGCGCCTTTTCAAATGCTGCAAGGCTCGAGAGCTCCGATTGCCCAATGGGACGTTTCACTCACAATGTCTAGACGATGTAGTTCAGCCTGAAACTGGTTCTGTGTTTCTTTTCTTTGGGGGGGGGGGGGGGAGTGTTTATCGTACCATTACTTGGGTTCACTCATTCAGATCACTGTGTTTATTTCAACATTCTCTGTGACAAAATGTCCTATCTTCTGTATCGTCATTATAACTATGCTGTGGACACTCGCGTCATCCAGGATAATAACAGCCTTGTTGACAGGGATGCAAGCATACTATAACATCCCAGCTCCTCCACCAAATTATAACATTTCAGCTCCTCAACACCAAATTAAAACGTTCCACTTCAATTTGTTTGCACTTATAGCGATCCCAGCTTCCTCAACCAAATTAAAACGTTGCATTAGGAGGTGTCTGCTTCGTGCAGAAGGTCTTGAGTTCATATTGACGACAACAAGTAATTCTTCATTACAGAGACAACAAGTAATTCTTCATTACAGACGTTTATTTACAAACAGAACTGACAGACTTCACAGACTCAACAACTGACTCTCAGAGCTAACCGCACTGCATATCCGAACTGGCCACTGACAACTCCTAGGTGTATTAATATCTTTCCAAACAATGAGAGTCTTTGACAATGTTTTGTTTACAATACGATAGCAATTCACGACTTAAAACTAAATTAGACATTACAGAATTTTAGTACAGATTAAAGTAAGTAAAAGGATCAGTACATATAAATTCTTACAAGCATAATTTCCAAATAGATTTTATAACATTTTTCTACCAGCTTCTGGATAACCTTCACCAGATTTGTACCGATGTTTCCAGAAATATCTTGACATTTGATTCTGGATATTTCTTGAGTGATTTAGAACAACTATTTATATGTAAAATGATTTAAATCGTGTTTGAAAACGTAAATAAATCTTTTTAGCAATATTTCTTGATACAAATCGTCTTTCGAAATTAGGTTATGAAACAGTTTTCACAAGTTTTCGTATTTTTGCGATCATAATATAGAATTTCTCCATAGAAAGTTCCAGAAGTGTGTATTAAACGTTCATTTACAGACTTTCTCTTTAGCTGGTGAGTTTTTAAAAGTATCTTGTCCATATTATACGAAATAATTTAGCTCAAAACTGATAATTTATACAATTAATCAGAGCTACAGCAAACAGTGAGCCTTTCTTTTACAAAATGAAATATAATTACAAAATTGAATGAAAATAGGTTACTAACACTAATATATATTTACATTAAATCTATTTTTTTTTCTTTCTGTGCAAAATGTCCTAATATTGACACAGTACAATATTTAAACATCACCAAAGTTTCCCTTTACATTTTGCATATCTGTATCGACATCCCCTAAAAGTCTACAGTATCGAATACTTCAATATGTCCCAATATGTCCTGTAATGTTACAATACGTTCCTTGTTTGACAGCGTTGTTGGACCTCCTATGGCCTGCTAAATCAGCCTATCTCGATTACATATTTGGAACAATGGGCCAAACGTAGCATTCATCACTCCCCGATTTGCTAGCTGTATCATTAAGTTGGCTACGACATACCAGAAGAAACATGTTGACTCTCTTTCGCGCCAAGCTGAGGAAATTATCTAATTAGAGGCGGTCTTGCAGGGTATTGGCGTGATGTCTCCTTGGCGTGACTAATTTTTGCCCGGTGTGCGTAGAATGTGAAGAGTAGACGGCCAAGATTTCCATCGCGAGATCTGTGGCAGACCCCTGGGTCGCAACGCTTCTGCGAACTCGATCTGCTTGGTCATGACGCGCAGATCCAGTTGGAATACGACACCCACGGCCTGGCGGTCGGCTCTGCGGCATGCGAGGCAGTTCTAAAGAAAACACTTTCGCTTAATATTGCGTGTGGGTGATGGAAATTCAGCGTACGTATAAAATGGCTCTCACTTTATAAGGTTTTTGATCGTACGAAATATCTTCGCAAATATGTGACTGGCATGATAACTATTTGACTTATAGAACCCAGTACGCGATACTGAACACCGAATCTTCTACAGAAGCTGAAATAACATAGATTATGCCCTAAGCAAGTGTAACAGTAACTCTAATGTTGCCAATTACATGAACGATTTATCAGGTAGGGTTAGACAGTTCGCAAACGAAGCAGGAAAATATCATCGTTCGGCAATAGTAAGGAAATACAGGAGGAGTTGGTCCGAACTTCCACTTGCTGCAATGAATCGTGCCTATCTTTAGATGTACATAAATACAAGATAATGCCTATAACAAAAATAAGGATCCGATTACAAGATTAGTGGTGGATACGTTACATCGTACAAGTATTGGAAGTATACTGGGCATGTGTAATTTATTTCGAGTCTGACCGCCATTTCTGTAGCACTGAAAAAGAGGACGACAGAGCATCTCGTGTTATTCTAAATGCAAGGTCAACCGTAGCAAGATGGTACATTTTTCTTTCAAAACAAGAGCAAACATTCTCAATAAGAAGCCGCCAAGTCCTGATAAAAAAGTGAAGACACGTGAAAACTTCACCATTGTGAGAGAGCTGGTCGTCAGTAGTCTGTGAGTAAAATGTTACGTTTGTATTTAAAATTCCGTCCACATAAAACGCTGGTGGTTTACCATATCAAAGATGTGATCTTCCAGCTGCGAGAAGACTTCGCTGTGCGTATGCAAGTATTGAATTTGGAGACCCAAATTCAGTAGAGTTTATGAACAATGAGGCGCATTTTCACGTAAATCGGTTAGTTAAAAGAGGACTATCGTAAGATTACTATCGTTTGTGGGCCCCTCAAGAGCCTTGTATACTTCATGAAACATCTCTTCACTCTCCACATTTGACTGTGTGGTGTGTCATATATGCTTTAGGGGAACTCGAAAAGTTACGAAGTCTACATATGCTGAACACGTTCCCTTTGCCACAATTGGGGAGATGACGTTACACACAAGAAGTCTTTATTTTAAACAGAATAGTGCAACAGTGAGGAACGTTGCCCGTGGGCTCCTCATTTCTTATTTCAGTGACGTAACCGGGCCGCCAAGATTATAAGACTTGTTGTTGTGGAGTGTTTGCAAGAGTTGAAGCATCCCCAACTTTCTTGTGGTTCCCTTTTTAGGTACTCCATGTCGACGTTTGCTCGTAGATACGTATCGTCGATAGGATTTCCGGCTTTACTTGCCGATGTGACAGCGATGACTCTCCGATGAGGTACGGGCCTTGCGTTTTGCTATTACTGCGAGTCTTGTAAATATCGCTTTTATTTATTAATTTGCCCGGCTAAAACTCTCCCCTTTTTTGATTAAGACAGCCTGCGCCACCTTTCGGAGGGAGTCAAAGAGTCACAAAAGTTCATATTAAGCAGTCCGTAAAACACATAAACGTTCACTTCAGTTAGCGTGTTAGTTAATGCCTACGCTTCCCGCTAGATGGTGCTGACTTACTGCTGAATAGCTTTGGTTCCGTAAAACCTTCACTGATTAGTACTAGGTAAATGAAATAAGTACAACACTATTGTATTTCACTTTAACTCTATATTCAAGGATTATGATGGTGATGGATGATAGTGTATTTAAAAGGTTCATAGCCTGGAGGGATCTAAATAGTCCGCAAATGCCGATATGCACGCGCTCTACGTCCAGATTCGCAACGAACGGCACATGACACTTTCAAAAGTCCACATGTTAAAATATCTGAATACCGGAACCTCTGAATTCACTCGTATCAGCAGATAATTTGAGTTTCTGTCGTCTATATGTCCGTAAAGTCCCAATCTAGCACTAAAGTGCTAAAATCCCCTTAATACCCCGTTGCTACCAACAGTCAGAGATCGTACATCACTTTTTATCGCCGTAATATTCTAACAGTTTATTTTGAATCTTAACACGATAAAGTCCAATCTAATTATTGTCTCGCAGACTAACACGGGTTCCCCGCCCTTTAACGAAACAATCAAGAAAAAAGGCGGCAATAATGAAGATCAGGCCTGTTTATAGGTTTAACGTCACTGCCTTCTCAATGACGGAGCTTCCATGGCTTTGCTGTACTTACAAATCATAGGTGGTCCTTCCCTGCACATGTGAATCGATCCCTTTTGTAACTGCAATTTCGAGTACATCGTCCTTCTGGCCCTGAAAGTAGCTGATTCTGGTGGGATGCAGCGGACTACGGATGACACAATTAAAATCTTCTTGCAAGGGAAAAAGGGCGAGCCCTTTTTGGTTACTCCTCTGTTATTGCCACGAGGCGTGCGTCACAGTCAAACCGTATGCTAGTAGAGCCTCTGGGTATTTATCGAAGATGACCAGAAAATCTCTGACGAGCAGACTTCCAGGGCTGACATATATGCTGCGACCAGTGTCACATTGCTGACCGTGGTGTGGATTGGGATGGCCGTTGCTTCCATGGATCGCAGGGGTGATAATGTCTCCTGGTGGTGTAGGATCGCACTGCGTAAAAAAATGGCTGATTCCCTGCTGTGTCGATCAGGCCTGTCAGTGTGGTATGTTTGCATATGCCACAAGCGGAATGTGTTTTAATCCGTAAGTTTTGTTTCCATGGCCATCACCACATCAGTCAGATAATCTCTTCATTCGAATGCCATTCGCGTTCCAGTTCATGAAACAGAGGAGTCTTGTATACGGCCTATGATCTATTTAAGGTGGGACGAAAGCCTCGATTATTCCTTCCGCCAGTCCTAGGAAGGAGGGGATTTTATGTTGTAACGATGTTAGCAGGGCGGCGATGTCTGTGAGTGCTTGCGAGAACGGTCGCACTATGTTCTGTGATGTCTGGTAGCTGACGTCGTCGGACTTAGATGTCGGGATGCCAGAGCCGTTGTGGAATGCGCCCGAGAAAGTTCTTGTAGTGTGGCATCCTCTCGCAGTTGCGGCGCTGGAGCGAGAAGCTGACGGTTGTAGTGTAGCAGGTAGCAGACTTGTGCTTGTGAAAGTATTGCCTGCAGTTGATGGACGATCGCAACGTACGTTCGCGTTTGTGTCTTCGTTTGTTTCTACGTCTTGGATTTTATACTCCAAATTTTTCGAAACGGCACTAGATACACTACTAGCCATTAAAATTGCTACACTACGAAGATGAGGTGCTACAAACGCAAAATTAAACTGACAGGAAGAAGATGCTGTGATATGCAAATGATTAGCTTGTAAGAGCATTCACACAAGGATGGCGCCGGTGGCGACACCTAAAACGAGCTGACATGAAGGAAGTTTCCAACCGATTTCTCATACACAAACATCAGTTGACCGGCGTTGCCTGGTGAAACGTTATTATGATGCCTTGTGTAAGGAGGAGAAATGCGTACCATCACGTTTCCGACTTTGATAAAAGTCGGATTGTAGCCTATCGCGATTGCGGTTTATCGTATCACGACATTACTGCTCGCGTTGGTCGAGATCCAATGACTGTTACCAGAATATGGAATCGGTGGGTTCAGGAGGGTAAAACGGAACGCCGTGCTGGATCCCAACGCCCTCATATCACTAGCAGTCGAGATGACATTCATCTTATCCGCATGGCTGTAACGGATCGTGCAGCCACGTCTCGATCCCTTAGTCAACACATGGGGACGTATGCAAGACAATAACCACCTTCACGAACAGTTCGACGACGTTTGCAGCAGCATGTACTATCATCTCGGAGACCATGGCTGCGGTTACCCTTGACGCTGCATCACAGACGCCTGCGATGGTGTACTCAACGACGAACCTGGGTGCACGAATGGCAAAACGTCATTTTTTCGGATGAATCCAGGTTCCGTTTATAGCATCATGATGCTCGCATCCGTGTTTGGCGACATAGTGGTGAACGCACATTGTTACGACCGGTGGCTGTACCCTTCATTCGATACCTGCGAAACCCTACATTTCAGCAGGATAATACACGACCGCATGTTGCAGGTCATTTCTGGATACAGAAAATGTTCGACTGCTGCCTTGGCCAGCACATTCTCCAGATCTCTCACCAATTGAAAAATTGTGGTCAATGATGGCCGAGCAACTGGCTCGTCACTACTCTTGATGAACTGTGGTATCGTGTTGAAGCTGCGTGGGCAGCTGTACCTGTACAAGCCATCCAAGATCTGTTTGACTGAATGCGCAGGCGTAACAAGGCTGTTACTACGGCCAGAGGTGGTTGTTCTGGGTACTGATTTCTCAGGATCTATGCACCCAAATTGCGTGTAAATGCAATCACATGTCAGTTCTAGTATAATATATTTGTCCAATAAATACCCGTTTATCATCTGCATCTCTTCTTGGTGTAGCAACTTTAATGGCCAGTAGTGTATTTTCTGAATCCACGCCACGAAATAGGGTGGCCCCCATCACAGTTTGCACATTCTGCCTTTTGCGTGGGTGGCATCGTGTGGTGCTCTGAAGCGTGGTACCCAGCTCTGGGGACACAGCGCAGTAGTTTGCATTATGCTTGTTGACACCTCTTGCATTGCGTCGGTCCTTCCTTGCTTCGGTACGCTTCACTGCGTACACAGGTGTACGGTAATTAATTCCCACCCGCGTAGCCGTGCGGTCTAACGCACTGTTTTCCGGGCTGGAAGGCATTCCGGTCCCCAGCACGAGTTCGCAGTGTCCAAGTCCGGTGTGACGGCCAGTCTGTGGATGATTTTGAAGGCGAATGCGGGCTGGTTCTCCTTATTCCGCTTCAGTTACACTATGTCGGCGATTGCTACGCAAACACTTTCTCCCCGTACGCATTCACAATAATTACTCTACCACGCAAACATTTGTGTTACGCTTAGTGATGGGGAGCTCGTGAATGAGTCGTTCAAATGAACGCTTCACTCCAGTGAAGTGTGAACTAACCACTCAATTTCAATGAACTGGTACTTCAAACTCTTCTCAGATAACACACTCCACACTTTTTTCTAGTTCACTCACTCTCTTCCCCTCTCCCTCATCCCATTACATCGGCGCTACGTCACTCATTCTCCCTTCACTTCAGTCCCCTCTCTACTGCCTGCCGACGAATCGCGCGGCGTTCTGGGAAACGATAGGTTGTCGAGGGATTGGGGAGGTGAGGGGCGAGGACAAACGAAGAGGCTGGCTGTGTGAGCACGAACAGCCAACATGAAAATAAATGGTTTGTTAATAACACTGAAAGAGGGATTTTACCTGAAATCGTACCAATGACTACAGGTGACAGTTTACGTTTTGAATCTGGAGGGTTATTATTTTCAACAAAAATAAAATCTACAGGAAGATTTCTGAATAATTACTTAACGTAGATATATAGACTTTGTGACTGTGGTAAACATACTCATTCTATTTTGGATTAAATTTTAAAAGGAACATAAAATTGGAGTGCATTTCGTTGGTAGCCCTAGTTTTCAGTCCATGAATACGACAATAATGTTTCACTTGGCAGATAAAGACTGTTTTGGGCGCTTCATGAGAAAATGTCGAGCAAGATTAAATTTAATACCTTCTTTATATGTGACAGGCTTCCCTGTTTATCTTTCCTTTGTCCCCTTCGACCACGCTCTATTTAAGTTAGCTCAGGCGCTGTACAGCGTGAAACGTTGCGTGCACGTTACTGCATAGTTCGGCCATCTGTTGGTAAAATTTTGAAGTATTATGAAGCTTTATTGTACGAGCGAGCGTAGCCGCGGCTGAGCGGCGAACTGGGCAACTTCGCCAGGCTTCCGTACTTCATGAATGAACTACTTCATTTGAACGCTTCACGGCAAAGAGTGAAATGAATGAAGTAGTTCACGGGAATGAACGAGTTCGACCCATCTCTAGTTACACTCGTCTGGTGTGATTCGTAACTGCTACCGTAGCGGTCTCGCGGTTACAGACTGAAGCGCCTAGAACCGCTCGGCCACAGCGTCCGGCTTACATTTGATGTTTCTTACATTAGTTGTTGGCCGCTTTTTTCGAACAACTAACGTAAACTATAACAAATCAGTAGTCATACATAAAGGGCAAATGCTGTTTGGGCAGTTCTAAAGCGTCGACTGTACAGTGACTAGCGTAGCCGCGAAACTACATCAAAAAAGCGCTGACGCACGCGCCAATGCAAAGAGTGGGCAGCGCCACACCTCCAGAAAGACAAAGAGTTCAGCGGCCTCTGTCGACGCCCATCGCTGGTCGCGCCCCGTTCGGTCACAGACTTCGAGACCATCAGTACTGAGTAATAGGAAGATGATACTTATCCTGCGTTCTGTCAGTAGTAATAGTTCAAATGGCTCTGAGCACTATGGGACTTAACTTCTGTGGTTATCAGTCCCCTAGAACTTAGGACTACTTACACCGGACATCATACACATCCATGCCCGAGGCAGCATTCGAACCTGCGACCGTAGCGGTCGCGCGTCTCCAGACTGTAGCGCCTAGAACCGCTCGACCACCGCGGCCAGCGTAGCAATAGTGTGTAAAGAACTTGCTGCTAGGAGTCACAGGAAGCACATCAACCTCACGACGAAAAGTTTAGTTGTGTTTCTTTCCTTTTTAAGAATAAAGACTTCTATTAATTTGAAAATTTTATGCACATTTCATTTTGGATTCCTGCCACTGGCAGTCGTAACTTCTCCCCAATCCTTGTTTGGGGCCGGCAGTAATGGCCGAGCGGTTCTAGGCGCTACAGTCTGGAACTGCGCGACCGCTATGGTCGCAGATTCGAATCCTGCCTCGGGCATGGATGTGTTTGATGTTCTTAGGTTAGTTAGGTTTAAGTAGTTCTAAGTTCTAGGGGACTGATGACCTCAGAAGTTAAGTCCCATAGTGCTCAGAGCCATTTGAACCTTGTTTGGGACGGTTTTGACTTTCACAGTAGCCAACGCAACATTATTAGCGCAAACTCGAAAAGTTCTTGACCGATTTATTTCAATTTTTTACACAATACTCTAATAAACATTCATATTAGCATAGGCTATCTATTGTATATTTTTAAACAACATTGTATAGCTTTTCCGTTAAAACCGGCTGCGAGAAATACATACATAATTTTTTTTTTTTGCGTCATCCCGGTTCCCAGAACTCCCCAAGATAGACGTCCACTGTGGGCATTTTATCACAGACACAGTCCCTTTGACTATTCAGAGATGTCAATAAAGCCGCCCAAAGATGTAAACAACCATGCACGAGCGCCGCCCATTAGACGGAGGGGGTCCGACAGCTGATCAGTTCCAGTCCTTCCATCAGGAAGGAGGTACTTGGCTCATGTTGTCTGTAGTTCAGCCATGCCTAGACGGCCAATACCGCGGTTCGATCGCGTCCGCATTCTTACTTTGTGCCAGGAAGGGCTCTCAACAAGGGAAGTGTCCAGGCGTCTCAGAGTGAACCAAAGCGATGTTCCATTGTCCAAAACGACGTCGTCAAAGTGTGGTGTCACCGCCAGACACCACACTTGCTAGGTGGTAGCCTTTAAATCGGCCGCGGTCCGGTAGTATTACGTCGGACCCGCGTGTCGCCACTATCAGTGATTGCAGACCGAGCGCCGCCACACGGCAGGTCTAGAGAGACTTCCTAGCACTCGCCCCAGTTGTACAGCTGACTTTGCTAGCGATGGTTCACTGACTTCTACGCTGTCATTTGCCGAGACCATAGTTAGCATAGCCTTCAGCTACGTTATTTGCTACGACCTAGCAAGGCGCCCTATTCAGTTACCATTGATATTGTGAATCGTGTTCCGTCACGAGCGACGTTCTTCATTAATGGATTAAAGTTAAGTATTCCACCAGCTACGTCCGTTTTTCTCAATTATAATTCCCTTGTCTTGTTCCAGACCTCACGCCAGCCTGCGTGAGCTGAGACGCGTGCATTTCGGCCTCCTTTAGTAATACGGTGTTGGCTCTCCTGCCAACCACAACACAAAGAGACATCAGACCCAAATTCTCCTTCCTTTTTCATTGTCTTCATAATTAAGACTGTGGGCTTTTCTTTTTTAAATTATGGAAAAGTTACGGTTATGTCTTTCCTCAAGAGAGCTGTTCTCGATAACTGAGACAGTAAAAACAGACACCTGTTAAGTTTCAAGGAATGACAAAACGTCGAGCTAAGTATAGAAGAGAAAAATTACTTTCAGTCAGGGCTGTACCGTAGATTTATATTTATTTCATATAATTAATAAATCATGCCAACTATTTACGATTTCTGGAGTAGTGAAATTTTAGAAGCAACTATTTACCATACCTTTTATATGATCCAGTAAGAATAGTACTTCTTTCGATGTTTGTAATGTTCTAAACACAATGAATAGTTAACTGAAAACATGGACTGTGAGGTTTATCTTTCATGGGAGGAACGTAACAATTGAATTCCGTTCGTTTTATGGCGTCAGTGAAATGGAAAATTTCGCTAGCCACTTTTCTTCACTGACCGACTCACTTCTCTAGCTACACCTTCTAGCTTACACCTCCAATTCCCGACGTCAGATTGCCGGTTCGGGTCATGCTGATATAAGAAATGCTCTTCACACCACTGCTAGGGCAGCGTGGAGTAGCTGATCTCGAGATTGTGTGCAAGTGGGGAAGATTAAATTCCAAACCTCCGATTAAATTCCAGACATATGTGACGGGGTGCGCAACATGACAGTGTTGATGGCCTTATCACACAACTTGAAAGGAATAGGCTGAGTCTTTCTTACCCTCTCCCGTCTCCATCTCATCGTCATACACTCTCCCGTCTCCATCTCATCGTCATACACTAGAAAACAGTACGCCACACTCTGTCATTCTCACCATAGTCACCTACGACACTTAGTATCAACTACACACTCTTCGGAAAGGAAAGATATCTGTATTCGCGGATACTGGAAACACTTTCCGTTTATGCAGTAGGACTTCCTAGTCAGGAATGCTATTCAGTAATTAATTTGTCATTCACAGTTATTGTTGCAACAACATGCAATAGTGAAAAAGAGAGAGAGGGGGGGGGGGGGAGGGAGAGGAAGCGGGTGGTGTTGGAGGGAGGGTATGTAAACTGTACTACTGTTCCAATTATTGATATCAACATGAATAATATAAAGCCTTGTTTAACTTTCAAAACACTCCAGTAATGTATTTCAGTTACTCTTCTCAGAACCTATTTTCAGCTGTGCTTGCCGAACACGTTCACTATCCAGATTCATACTATAAATATTAATAATAATCTAGCACAATTAAGTAGATATGTGTAAGACTGACCCACTGGACACGAGTCCTATAACAAGCCAACTGACCATAGTGATCTAGGGGTCTAGGATTGAGCCACTGAATGTAAGTCTCAGAGCAGTCACAATTCGTGGCCAGCGTGAACTAGGGTTATGACTGAGTCATTGAACATGAGCGCTAGATGTCATCTAATACAGAGAACGAACCGAAGTCCAAGATCAAGCCAGAATACTTAACGGTCTTAATGTGTAGATCTTAAGATTCAGCCAGAGTACCTGACCACCATGATGTAGGGACCTAAGACTGAACCAGCCCCTGATCAGCAAGAATACTTCAACAGTGTGATGTAGGGCCGTAACTGAGTCACGGCATGTGAATCTAGAAGTGATCTAAGATAGCGAGAATGATCTCTACTTGACATCTGGCACAGTTGTTTATTAACCATCCAGAGATATCAATTTCGCATTCCTACCCCGTATCGAGAAGGTATACTTAGTTATTCATTGTTGACTGTGTTGTAAAAGGTGGAACGCAAAGCGTTTTCGGCCACTCTGCACCGAAATTTCCTATTTAGAATGTAGTTTACATCCTACGGCAGAAACATTTTTTGTCTTTTTCGTTATATAGATATCCTTTTCTACATACACTAAATGATATTTCTGCAGATGAAAAGCTTAGCCTGCAGATATTCTTGTTTTTAAAAAAAAAGTATTGTAGAAAAATCTACGGAAACCGTTTATTTGCCCGTGGAGAAAGGAGTAAACAAACTTTCAATTTTCAGGATAAAATTAAGATTGCAGATCGAATGACGGACCATGTGTAATGTTATGATGTTTTTATCTCTCCATAAAAAAGAAACAATTACGTCAGAGAACCTTAAAGTGACAGCTATTGCTTAAAAACACTCAATAGTTTTAACACGAACTCAATGCAGAGATGCAAGATCAACAAGAAACACTGGATTCAACAGCTGTTAGTAAACATCATCTCTTCTCTCTCACGGCTTCTCTCCAACATTTATGTCCTCTTCTTCTTTTAGAAACGGCGACAGTGATTCTGTTTCGAGAATAAGCTGAAAAATTCTACGTTGTTCTTCTGCCACTACACGAATTGGTAACCCTGCTTGGAAATCTGTCACATTGTAAGACGCAGTTATTGAACAGAAAGAGTTGCAGAACATACGATGCAAGTTGTACGTGAAATCAATACTATTTGGACATCGTTCTTGTGCATCCATGTTTTTCATCATAATTTTGAAATACACATAACGTACATTTACAAGGCGCATTATGTAAGACATAGATATCGTTTATTTACGTTTATATCTTTTATATGGAACGGCATGTGTCCGTAGATAGAATTCGATAGTTCTTGCAGAGATAGGTACTATGGTGTAACACTCGCTAATATTGGCGCTGAAACATATCCTGGAAGTATCTCACAATAGAAGCGTACGCCGACATTGTTCATCTACCACACGATTGCATGCACACACGTACACTACTGGTCATTAAAATTGCTACACCACGAAGATGACGTGCTACAGTCGTGAAAATTAACCGACAGGAAGAAGATGCTGTGATATGCAAATGATAAGCTTTTCAGAGCATTCACGCAAGGTTGGCGAGGGTGGCGACGCCTACAACGTGCTGACATGAGGAAAGTTTCCAACCGATTTCTCATACACAAGCAGCAGTTGACCGGCGTTTTCTGGTGAAACGTTGTTGTGATGCCTCGTGTAAGGACGAGAAATGCGTACCATCACGTTTCCGACATTGATAAAGGTCGGATTGTATCCTATCGCGATTGTGGTTTATCGTATCGCGACATTGCTGCTCGCGTTGGTCGAGATCCAATTACTGTTAGCAGAATATGGAATCGGTGGGTTCAGGAGGGTAATACGGAACACCGCGCTGGATCCCAACGGCCTCGTATCACTAGCAGTCGAGATGACATCTTATCCGCATGGCTGTAACGGATCGTGCAGCCACGTCTCTATCCCTGAGTCAACAGATGGGGACGTTTGCAAGACAACAACCATCTGCACGAACAGTTCGACGACGTTTGCAGCAGCATGGACTATCAGCACGGAGACCATGGCTGCGATTGTCCTTGACGCTTGCATCACAGACAGGAGCGCCTGTGATGGTGTACTCAACGACAAACCTGGGTGTATGAATGGCAAAACGTCATTTTTTGGATGATTCCAGATTCTGTTTACAGCATCATGATGGTCGCATCCGTGTTTGGCGACATCGCGGTGAATGTACATTGGAAGCGTGTATTCGTCATCGCCATACTGGCGTATCACCCGGCGTAATGGTATAGCGTGCCAGTGGTTACACGTCTCGGTCACCTCTTGTTCGCACTGACGGCACTTTGAACAGTGGACGTTACACTTCAGATGTGTTACCATCCGTGGCTCTGCCCTTCATTCGATCCCTGCGAAACCCTACATTTTAGCAGGGTAATGCACGACCGCATGTTGCAGGTCCTGTACGGGCCTTTCTGGATACAGAAAATGTCCCGACTGCTGCTCTGCCCAGCACATTCTCCAGGTCTCTCACCAACTGAAAACGTCTGGTCAATGGTGGTCGAGCAACTGGCTAGTCACAATACGCCAGTCACTACTCCTGATGAACTGTGGTATCGTGTTGAAGGTGCATGGGCAGCTGTACCTGTACACGCCATCCAAGCTCTTTTTGAGTCAATGCCCAGGCGTATCAAGGCCGTTATTACCGCCAGAGGTGGTTGTTCTGGGTACCGATTTCTCAGGATCTATGCACCCAAATCGCGGGAAAATGTAATCACATGTCGGTTCTAGTATAATATATTTGTCGAATGAATACCCGTTTATCATCTGTATTTCTTCTTAGTGTAGCAATTTTAATGGCCAGTAGTGCAGAAGCATTTCAGGGGCGGGCTGCTAGGTTTGTTGCCGGTAGGCTCGCCAACAATGTTACGAGATGCTTCGGGAACTCAAATGAGAATCCCTGGAGGGAAATCGATGTATTTTTCGAGGAAAATTAGTCAGAAAATTTACAGAACCCGCATTTGAAGCTGACTGCCAAACGATTCTACTGCCACCATTATACATCGCACGTAAGAACTTGGAAGATAAGATAGGAGACATTATGGGTCATATGGAGACGCACAGGTAGTCGTTTTTCTCTCGCTCTATTTGCGATTGGAATAGAAGGGGAAATGACAAGCTGTGGTACAGCGTACCCTCCGCCACAGGGCTTGAGGAGTATCTGTGTAGGTGTAGATGTCTAACCAAAAGAAATTCGGCAAGATGCTGTTGGAAGAGACTGTAAACAACCTGAGTGAACGGTAACTCCTTCATCTTCAGACAAATTTCATCTCGCCAGGCGCAGAATGTGGAGCTTAGCACGGAACAAACTTGGGAGACCTTGGAGGCAAAATGTTTTGTAACTCGTTCGCCGGACCTTGGCCTGCCGCGACAGCCTTGAGATGCCGTAATGGGCACAGTCGTACCACCCACAATGCCGCTGATGCTCTGCACCTGGTTGCAGAAAGCACAATAATCAAATGAGAGCACTTTGTTATGTAATTGTGTAAACGGAAGTTGAGTTGAATTTGTAGAATCTTCATGCCACTGGGGTTGAGCGGGTGGTCAGGAGCCGGGCATGGTGGCCGAGCGGTTCCAGGCTCCACAGTCTGGAACCGCGCGACCGCTACGGTCGCAGGTTCGAATCCTGCCTCGGGCATGGATTTGTATGATGTCCTTAGCTTAGTTAGGTTTAAGTAGTTATAAGATAGGGGACTGATGACCTAAGAAGTTAAGTCCCATAGTGCTCAGAGCTATTTGAACAATTTGATGGCGTGTACAGGTACAGCTGCCCATGCAGCTTCAACGCGATACCACAGTTCATCAAGAGTAGTGACTGGCGTATTGTGACGAGCCAGTTGCTCGGCCACCATTGACAGACGTTTTCAATTGCTGAGAGATCTGGGGAATGTGCAGGCCAGGGCAGCAGTCGAACATTTTCTGCATCGAGAAAGGCCCGTAAAGGACCTGCAACATGGGGTTGTGCATTATCATGCTGAAATGTAGTGTTTCGCAGGGATCGAATGAAGGGTAGAGCCACGGGTCGTAACACATCTGAAATGTAACGTCCACTGTACAAAGCGCCGTCAATGCGAACAAGAGATGACCGAGTCGTGTGATGCAGCGTCAGGGTAACCGCAGCCATAGTCTCCGAGCTGATAGTCCATTCTGCTCCAAACGTCGTCAAACTGTTCGTGCAGATGGTTGTTGTCTTGCAAACGTCCCCATCTCTTGACTCAGGGATCGAGACGTGGCTGCACGATCCGTTGCAGCCATGCGGATAAGATGCCAGTCATCTCGACTGCTAGTGATACGAGGCCGTTGGGATCCAGCACGGCGTTCCGTATTACCCTCCTGAACCCACCGATTCCATATTCTGCTAACAGTAATTGGATCTCGGCCAATCCAAGCAGCAATGTCGCGATACGATAAACCGCAGTCGCGATAGGCTACAATCCGACCTTTATCAAAGTCGGAAACGTGATGGTATGCATTTCTCCGCCTTATACGAGGCATCAGAACAACGTTACACCAGGCAACGCGGGTCAACTGCTGCTTGTGTATGAGAAATCGGTTGGAAACTTTCCTCATGTCAGCACGTTGTAGGTGTCGCCACCGGCGCCAACCTTGTGTGAATCTCTGAAAAGCTAATCATTTGCATATCACAGCATCTGCTTCCTGTCGGTTAAATTTCGCGACTGTAGCACCTCATCTTCGTGGTGTAGCAATTTTAATGGCCAGTAGTGTATTTGTCTAAACGAAAGCTGAGGTGAATTTGTGGAATCTTCATGCCACTGGGACTGAGCGGGAGGTCAGAAGGCTCACATACTGGTCACCTAGGTCCACGTTTTCCGTGATTTCCTTAAATCACGTAAAGAAAATTCTGGTATGAATCGATTGCAGAGGATGCGGTCGATTTGTGTCCGTAAAGAGAATAAAATAAAGCAGTCTTCGACCCGAAGGTCTGTTCGAACCCCACAATGCTTTACTTGACACAGTCCTATTGGAGGTGATATGCCGTTGCCTAGTACTGGAATAGCCAGCCATATTGTAGAGTGACCTGAGCTTAGCAGACACCCACGAGACATTTACCACAATAGCGAAGCTCATGAGTTTCTTCGTGTATCCCACATCAAGTTAAAGCCATTGCGTAGAGTTGCGAAATGAGGAAATGTTGATTGATAGGTTTCATTCGTTGTTGCATACAGTCTCAGACATTTTCAATGGGATTAAGGTCGGATGGTCTAGCGGAACAGTCGAAGTACGACAGAGTGTCTCAGTATTCGTAAAACCAGGAACGTATACCTCTTCTCCTGTCAACAAATCTATTGCTATCGTGGAAGCATTAGAAAATTGCAGCGAAATGCGGGAAGATCTGCAGCAGATAGGCACTTGGTGCAGGGAGTGGCAACTGACTCTTAACATAGACAAATGTAATGTATTGCGAATACATAGAAAGAAGGATCCTTTGTTGTATGATTACATGATACCGGAACAAACGTTCGTAGCAGTTACTTCTGTAAAATATCTGGGAGTATGCATACGGAAGCCGGCCGCGGTGGTCTCGCAGTTCTAGGCGCGCAGTCCGGAACCGTGCATCTGCTACGGTTGCAGGTTCGAATCCTGCCTCGGGCATGGATGTGTGTGATGTCCTTAGGTTAGTTAGGTTTAAGTAGTTCTAAGTTCTAGGGGACTGATGACCTAAGCAGTTGAGTCCCATAGTGCTCGGAGCCATTTGAACCATTTTTTGCATACGGAACGATTTTAAGTGGAATGATCGTATAAAATTAATTGTTGGTAAGGCGGGTGCCAGGTTGAGATTCATTGGGGAGTCCTTAGAAAATGTGGTCCATCAACAAAGGAGGTGGCTTACAAAACACTCGTTCGACCTATACTTGAGTATTGCTCATCTATGTGGGATCCGTACCAGGTCGGATTGACGGAAGGGAGAGAGAAGATCCAAAGAAGAGCGACGCGTTTTATCACAGGGTTATTTGGTAAGCGTGATAGCGTTACGGAGATGTTTAGCAAACTCAAGTGGCAGACTCTGCAAGAGAGGCGCTCTGCATCGCGGTGTAGCTTGCTGTCCAGGTTTCGAGAGGGTGCGTTTCTGGATGAGGTATCGAATATATTACTTCCCTCTATTTATACCTCCCGAGGAAATCACGAATGTAAAATTAGAGAGATTCGAGCGCGCACGGAAGCTTTCCGGCAGTCGTTTTTCCCGCGAACCATACGCGACTGGAACAGGAAAGGGAGGTAATGACAGTGGCACGTAAAGTGCCCTCCGCCACACACCGTTGGGTGGCTTGCGGAGTATAAATGTAGATGTAGATGTAGAAGCCGGTAGGGGCCACGTCCTACCCATAGCGAAACAGCAACGCTTGGTCTACATCTACATACATATTTCGAAATGTACTACTAGTAATGTCCTTTCCTGTTCCACTCGCAAACAGAGCCAGGAAAAAATGACTGTCTATATGCCTCCGTACGAGCCCTGATTTCTCTTCTCTTCGTAGACTTTAAGCAAAATGTACGTTGGTGGCAGTAGAATCGTTCTGCAGTCAGCTTCAAATGCTGGTTCTCTAAATTTTCTCAATAGTGTTCCCCGAAAAGAATGTCGTCTTCCCTTCAGGGATTCCCATTTCATGTAAGTAAGTTATACAAAACTGCAACCAGTCACTTTTTTGAATAATTATGTTTTATTCCGTGAACCGGTTTTCAAACCTTTTCAGGTTCATCTTCAGATGGTTTCAGGAAGTTACATCATTATTGCTAGCATAATGCTGGGTGCTGGCTCTATGATAAAAAGATGGAACACACTTTAATTTATCGCCATGACTATAGCTTATCTGTCGATATGGATGAAAATTCAGTTTTTTACTTACTGCGACAGTATAGGCGGCTTTTTTCCGTTAGTGTCCATCTGCCTGCCTCCATTTTGATGTCCAGTTGTTATATCACTACACACACTTTTACACAAACTATATTAATGTATACTCTGACAGCGAGACTTTTCCAGCATCCAGCTTGCGCTTTACAACTGTTGCTTGTAACAAAGACGTTGACAGAAAGATATGGCATAGTCCTACTTTACACAGAGATGTAATTTGTTCTTCTGTACATGTATTAAAGTCAAGATAAGGGCAAATATTTTAATCAGACTGGCGATAGCATGAGAGCACAAATAAATAAATTACTACAAGAACAAACTTCATGTGATCTGATATCTTATTTCTGTTTGTGTATTACGTATAATACAGGCAGTTTATAGCAGTTATTTTATTTATTTACTTATTTAAAAAAAAATCATAATTGGCATTAACATGAATACCCAGGAATCAACGATACAAAGTTATTGTATCTGCAGTGAGATGCAGCTTTCTGTATGACTAGGACCTTTATATTTAAATTAATAACAAACCTTCAGATGAACTGTTGACTTATTTCTGTTATAGTGATTGTAATGGACTAAAGCTGTTTGTATGGCTGTACACTTTATATTTAAAAAACCATGAACAAAAGTTCTTAAAATAATAACTGCTATTTGCTATAAGCTGCCTGTATTATACATTTTATATATTATCCAGCGATGTACAGGAAAAACATTGTGAAATCTGTTAAGGAGGCATTATATTTTTCTCTCATTGTAGATGAGTGTTCCGACGTATAAGTGAAGGACCAAAACTCTCCATATGTCTCAGAAATGTCGATAAAAATCTTCAAGCTGAAGAAGTTTTTATGGGCTCCTATGAAGTACCTACAAAATGTTCTAGAACATTGTTTGGAGTCGTCCAAGATGTCATACGACGTTTATCGTCGACATAAAATACTGTCGTGGCCAGTGTTATGATGGCGCGACCAATGTCAGCGAACATTTAACAGCATTACAAAGTAGGATTACTTGTTTGGAGTCGAGAGCTATATTTGTTCATTGTTCGGTGCATAATTTGAATTTGATAGTACAAGATTCGAGGAATGTTGCTAATTATGTGCGAGGCTTTCTGGTGATTCTTCGTGAATTAATATCATTTGTAAGACATTTTCCAAAGAGGCTAGCGGTGCTCTAATCTCTACAAGAAGACAACGAAGATGGTGTTGTGAAACACGTTCACAGACTGACTTTGCGGCGATTCTGCCCTACGAGATGCTGTGTCAGGGTAGAATAATTAAAATCGCTGCAAAGTAATTATGACGGTCTCTTGAAATTATTGGAAGATTTGTCAGAAGAAAAAAGTTAGGCCGTTGGGAAGGATAGTGGATATTTTTCAAAGCTGCATCATTCAGATTTATTTCCCTGAAAATGATAATTTCAGTTTTCGGCAGGATTGAGCAACTTCATTCTACTTTTCAGAAGAAATCATTATCATACCGAGAAATCGAAACATTGGTGGAAAATTTGTCTGCAAGATTAGCTCCACAAAAGGATATGTTTTGTGAGTTGTGGAATGAAATCACGAGGAAAGCGGAGGAACATTGATGAATGGGTTTTGCGTAGAAAAAGGAAGACGCCAAAACTCTTCGACAAAGGTAGTGATCCTCATACGCATCAAACCCCAGACGAAATGTGCAGACAAATATTATTTGAAATAATCGACGTGGCTGTGGATTCGCTAAATCGTAGATTTGAGTTAAAGGTTCTGGAACTCATTTCACAACTTGAAGCTTGGCGATTGGTGGCGATCGAATCCTGCATTTCTTTGGGGCAGACTTTGATAAAAACAAACTAACATTGCATAGACACATGTTTTTAGATGTGTTCAGAACGAAGAAAGAGGAAGTGGCGAACTTTTCCAGGAATTACAAATATTTTAAGTAGAGAAAACAGTGGTCCCGTGCATGAAATGCATGCAAAGAAATATACAAGTCATCATGTACAGGGTGTTTCAAAAATGACCGGTATATTTGAAACGGCAATAAAAACTAAATGAGCAGCGATAGAAATACACCGTTTGTTGCAATATGCTTGGGACAACAGTACATTTTCAGGCGGACAAACTTTCGAAATTACAGTAGTTACAATTTTCAACAACAGATGGCGCTGCAAGTGATGTGAAAGATATAGAAGACAACGCAGTCTGTGGGTGCGCCATTCTGTACGTCGTCTTTCTGCTGTAAGCGTGTGCTGTTCACAACGTGCAAGTGTGCTGTGGACAACATGGTTTATTCCTTAGAACAAAGGATTTTTCTGGTGTTGTAATTCCACCGCCTAGAGCACAGTGTTGTTGCAACAAGACGAAGTTTTCAATGGAGGTTTAATGTAACCAAAGGACCGAAAAGCGATACAATAAAGGATCTGTTTGAAAAATTTCAACGGACTGGGAACGTGACGGATGAACGTGCTGGAAAGGTAGGGCGACCGCGTACGGCAACCACAGAGGGCAACGCGCAGCTAGTGCAGCAGGTGATCCAACAGCGGCCTTGGGTTTCCGTTCGCCGTGTTGCAGCTGCGGTCCAAATGACGCCAACGTCCACATATCGTCTCATGCGCCAGAGTTTACACCTCTATCCATACAAAATTCAAACGTGGCAACCCCTCAGCGCCGCTACCATTGCTGCGCCAGAGACATTCGCTAACGATATAGTGCACAGGATTGATGACGGCGATATGCATGTGGGCAGCATTTGGTTTACTGAGGAAGCTTATTTTTACCTGGACGGCTTCGTCAATAAACAGAACTGGCGCATATGGGGAACCGAAAAGCCCCATGTTGCAGTCCCATAGTTCCAAAAAAAAAAAATTCCCAACCTAACCTCAAGTGGGCTACGCTACAGATCAATTGGTCATGTAAATCAATTTATTTATGAAAATAAACAGTACAGTCACCAACAAATTTAACATACTCACATACACCTTTACCCTTAATCCAAATAAACACAGATTCATTTACAGACACTTTCCTCTTATTACGAGTATACAACACAAGTGCAGAGGGCGACATATATGCGGATTTACCAAAGTCTTTATTAGCAAATTCAGCCATATGATAAGTACGATAGGCAATTATGTCTCTGTCCACGAAACTTTCTAGTCCTGGTACTGGTCTGGGCCGCCATTTCTTCCAAAGGAATCATTGGCCCATTTTTCAGATCCGAAACGATTACTGCATCACGCTATCTGGACATTCTTCGTGAATTTGTGGCGGTACAAACTGCCTTAGACGACACTGCGAACACCTCGTGGTTTATGCAAGATGGTGCCCGGCCACATCGCACGGCCGACGTCTTTAATTTCCTAAATGAATATTTCGATGATCGTGTGATTGCTTTGGGCTATCCGAAACATACAGGAGGCGGCGTGGATTGGCCTCCCTATTCGCCAGACATGAACCCCTGTGACTTCTTTCTGTGGGGACACTTGAAAGACCAGGTGTACCGCCAGAATCCAGAAACAATTGAACAGCTGAAGCAGTACATCTCATCTGCATGTGAAGCCATTCCGCCAGACACGTTGTCAAAGGTTTCGGGTAATTTCATTCAGAGACTACGCCATATTATTGCTACGCATGGTGGATATGTGGAAAATATCGTACTATAGAGTTTCCCAGACCGCAGCGCCATCTGTTGTTGACAATTGTAACTACTGTAATTTCGAAAGTTTGTCTGGCTGAAAATGTACTGTTGTCCCAAGCATATTGCAACAAACGGTGTATTTCTATCGCTGCTCCTTTAGTTTGTATTGCCGTTTCAAATATACCGGTCATTTCTGAAACACCCTGTATATGCCTAAACAGTCTTGCACAGGAATCAAACACAGGATCCATTCAGGATCGTACGGCCATGCCATGTGAGGTAATTATGTTGTTTGCAACATGACAAGTATCCACACAGACAGTGTGATGATGTCTGGAGCACCACGGATTGCCAGCACCGCTGACATTTTTGCGGCATCCTCTGACATTGCAGTAGAGAGTTGCACCGATAATAGTGCACCCAACAACAGCATCGGGCACCGGACTGGCACCCCAAGTCCCAATTTTGTGCACAGCATCATGAAGGGCTTTTCTATGTGTTGAGACTATGAAGAGAATGAGTGTTGCCAGATTACATTTGTGATCATCATACGGGACCATTTCCAGCATGCTGCTAATGAAGTACCAGCGACTAGACGACACGATCATCTCTGATTTGTGGACCCCATAATTTAGTCAGCAGTTGTTATATTTATGACATGTTATCTGCGGGTATGCCCTACATTCGGAGCATCTCTGACGTTATCTATCAACAATATGACACAAGCCCGCATGGTGTCAATGTTGTCCTGACGGTGTCCAACTGAGAGCATTTTTCCCGATTTCTCAGCGCCTGATGGGACTGGCATGCCATCACTATGACTGATGAACTCTGGTGTGGAGTTGGAGCAGCACGGAATTACATACCCGTTTCTGTCATCCAATTCCGTTCAGTTCAAATTCCAGCTCGGTTATAGCCGTTGCTGCTGCCAGAGATGGCATTCCTTTGTTGTGAATTTCACACTTTGTGTATATGTAAACCACTTACAAATTTTATAATGTAATCTTTCAACTAAAACTGTATGTGAGGAATAAGGAAAACTTTGTTAGTTGCGATCCTTACTGGTATTAGCTGACTGTTGGAGGGCAGATTATGGAGGACTTTGAATGTGACAGATGTGAGGAAATTAAAAAGCTAGCACAAGACAGCGAAAGATGAAACACAGAGTAAAATACTCGACAGACTGCACGCATTTTAAAAAAGTTATCAAACTTCAGTTACTCAATAAATTTGTCTGGATTCAGCGAGCACACAGCTATGCATAATCAGTCATATTTCTCGTGGATATTTTTGATCTGTCGTTGCAACTACAAAAGTGCGTGATTTTTTCACCAGACGCGTTTCCCTTTATTGACATAAAGCATCATCAGTGGTCTGTAATTAATTTATTTACATTTTGATTTTCTTTTTAGATCGAAAAACAGTTCGTTAAGAATAGGTTGATTTGTACTTACGATGATTCTTAATGAACTGTTTTTCGATCTAAAAAGCAAATCAAAATATAAATAACTTAATTAAAGACTATTGATGATGCTTTACCTCAATAAAGCAAAACGCATCTGGTGAAAAAAATCACTCATTTTTGTGGTTGGAACGACAGACCAAAAATACTCTCAAGAATTATGAAGCAACTACGAACACTATGGCCATACAAATGAAGAATCAGTCATATGTCGGTGCACGGTTGTCGAGCTTGTGGTATGGAGAGAAGAGCGTTGGAGTTTTACACTTGCGACGCCTTCAATGAACTTTCCGACGCGGTGTATGGAGATGTGGTAATTATCGTCGGCGTAGGTTGCGAGCTGAGAAAGTGAAAACAATGTTGGCACAACTTTCTCCACTCCACTCACAGACGCAACCGCAGCGTAGAGGGCAGGTGCACAGGTGCGCGTAACGGGATAGAAATATCCAGCGGCTGGCGCCCACACATCAGCTCTGTTATGAAGTTCGTCTGACCATGACGGCACCGACTTTGGATGTCATTAAATTATGTCTCGCGAACCAGGGTCACCGATAAAGGTCATTCCGTCACGCCTGTGTGAGACCATCACCTCGGATGCGAAAATCATATGTTTGCCACTAGTTGAGCGTGGAATTAAAAACAGCTCGGCAAAGAAACAGTCATTGGTTCAAGAGTTCACGAACTTGCACTCATTTTACTGTAGGTCGCTGCAAATATGGGGCCTGACGGGTGACCACAACGAAGCTCACATCTTTACAGTTTATAAGGGTCACAGGACACACCCACAAAAATGTAGACTAATTTCACTGGCGTTAATTTCCTGGGTAACTAGGGGAACGCATACTAACCCACGTTAGACCGTGAAGTACCAACCGATATTTATGTACACTACTGACCATTAAAATTCCTACACCAAGAACAAATGAAGATGATAAACGGGTATTCATTGGACAAATATATTATACTGGAATTGACATGTGATTACATTTTCACGCAATTTGGTGCATAAATCCTGAGAAATCAGTACCCAGAACAACCACCTCTGGCCGAAATAACGGCCTTGATACGCCTGGGCATTGAGTCAAACAGAGAGTGGATGGCGTGAACAGGTACAGCTGCCCATGCAGGTTCAACACGATACCACAGTTCATCAAGAGTAGTGACTGGCGTATTGTGACTAGCCAGTTGCTCGGTCACCATTGACCAGACGTTTTCAGTTGGTGAGAGATCTGTAGAATTTTCTGTATCCAGAAAGGCCCGTACAGGACCTGCAACATGCTGTCGTGCATTATCCTGCTGAAATGTAGGATTTCGCAGGGATAGAATGAAGGGTAGCGGCACGGGTCGTAACACATCTGAAATGTAGCGTCCACTGTTCAAAGTGCCGTCAATGCGAACAAGAGGTAACCGACACTTGTAACCAATGGCACCCCGTACCATCACGCCGGGTGATACGCCAGTATGGCGATGACGCCAAACACGGATGCGACCATCATGATGCTGTAATCAGAAGCTGGATTAATCCGAAAAAATTACGTTTCGCCATTCGTGCACCCGGGTTCGTCTTTGAGTACACGATCGCAGGCGCTCCTGTCTGTGATGCAGCGTCAAGGGTAACCGCAGCCACGGTCTCCGAGCTGATAGTCCATGCTGCTGCAAACGTCGTGGAACTGTTCGTGCTGATGGTTGTTGTCTTGTAAACGACCCCATCTGTTGACTCAGGGATCGATCCATTACAGCTATGCGGATAAGATGCCTGTTATCTCGACTGCTTGTGATACGAGGCTGTTGGGATCCAGCTCGGCGTTCCGTATTACCCTCCTGAACCCACCGATTCCATATTCTGCTAACAGTCTTTGGATCTCGACCAACGCGAGAAGCAATTTCGTGATACGATAAACCGCAATCGCGATAGGCTACAATCCGACCTTTATCATAGTCGGAAACGTGATGGTACGCATTTCTCCTCGTTACCCGAGGCATCACAACAACGTTTCACCAGGCAACGCTGGTCAACTGTTGTTTGTGTATGAGAAATCGGTTGGAAACTTTCCTCATGTCAGCACGTTGTCGGTATCTCCACCGGCGCAACCTTGTGTGAATGCTCTGTAAAGCTAATCATTTGCATATCACAGCATCTTCTTCGTTTAGGTTAAATTTCGCGTCTGTAGCACGTCATCTTCGTGGTGTAGCAATTTTATGGCCAGTAACGTATATGTTCTTTGCAACAAGACAAGTATCCACACATGTTTCTGTAATTTTTTTTTTACCTTGTCTTGTACTCACCCATTCATATTATCACGAATGTTCCAGGATACCAATTTCAACATTCTCGAAGACTAAGTGTTGCTGTTTCTTCTACACCTACAAACCAGATATTCCACTGACGCTTCCGTCTTCCAAGGTGACAAGAGCCGTATTCAGAGGGCTGCACGCTTACTTTCCTGGTTTTACGAACACTCAGGCACCCTGTCACGCGTCTGCTGTTAAGGCACCTGATCTTAATGGCATAGAAAATAGTCGACTATAAAATATGCTATAGTTGTAAAAATTATGTATTTCTGAAAACGAAAGCACAATCTGATTTCACGACCTGTGTCCCATCTTCAGGTTGTAATCTGCCCCCCCCCCCCTCCTTCCTTCTTCCATCTATTGCCTACATTAAACAATGCCTAGTCCAAGAAATTAATAAGCAAAGTCTTTTATGAAGATTTGACAGGAGCGACGATTACAATATGGTTCAAAGTTTACTTAGCTTGTCATCTTGAGATGGGTCCAGTTCTTCTTGTCTAGGGGTCTGATTCTTGAAGCTGAATATCTAACACCAGGTCCTCAGGGTTGGTTTGAACTAAATGAATTGGAAGATTGTTATTGCAGAATTTTATACGTAAACATATTTTTTCACATTTTAGTCTATCATATAGTATTTTGATTTTTCACATTAACAAAGCCGAAATTACATTGTTCGCACCTACTGTAAAAAATACGTCCGATCACATCAGAGGCAAGCTTACGACTCTCACACTCCGTGGAAATAACAGTATTCGAAAAGATTTACAATTTATCTTAACAAATGAATTCCTACACGTTTTCGTTAATGTTAATTTCTATTATTATTTCATAAATGAATCCAAAAATAAACATAGTAAACAGCCCAGGATTGCGTAATTAATAATAGAAATTTCTATTGTGCAAATAATTCGTAATTTCAAATGTTTGTAAAAGAAATGATTTTGATTGTACGTTCAGAACCAGTTCTTCCCGATTACAACATAAAAACTAAAATATTTTGTAAAGTAATTCCTTTTCAAAAATTTTAGCTTGAAATATAACACAATGCATATAAAAGAATACATGAAAGTTTTCAGAAAAGCAACTGAGATGATATTGATCTGTCCAAAATTCGAAAAATAATACTGGTATCGACAACTACTGTTGAGGAAAAGTAATGCTAGTGGAGTATGTCCCGTTACAAGGTGCAGCTGCAAAAGTACAAGTTAATAATAACTCCTACCCACATTGTTAACCTAAGAAAAGCTAAAGAGAACCAACAGAAATTCTTGCAAATAACACCTGTACGTACATCAGAATGTGAGTTCATTAAGCATGCATGACTGAGGTTAAAATAGGTTACAATTTGTTACTACAATGCATCATTGATACATGGCATGAAACAAAATATCTTCTTCAATCCTCGGCTGCCAGAAAGCTTCTAACAGGGGATATTCTACATAAAAGGACAAACGTCCCCTATTAAAAGAGTGGAAACCACCTTTGAAACAGATATAAACTATTAACTACCCGACATCCGAAATCACCATTACAAAACGTACAACTGTCTGGGCTTAAGGGCGTGCCACCAATGGATCCACGTGAAGATAGATAGCCGGTCTTTCGAACACTGAAACGTTCAAAAAAAGGTTATGTAGACTATACACCTGCAGACATATGTGAAAACACAAAGTAACCTCCTAAGTAAATATTGGGACTCGCCAGAGGTGTAACGTACCAAACACAACCGGAAGTTACAACGCTGGCGGGAGCGGCGTGTGCCCGTAACGTCGGCCAGTGGACTGCTCACGCCATCTGACGATCAAAATTTGAATCAATGTAACCACCAACAAAAGCTCTAGGAAACCACTATCTAGCATCCGCTGAAGTGAAGCTAACTCCTCTCATGTACCTTGAGTCACCAATGACAGATTACCGCGTCTGCACGTAAATACATTTCCAACTGACCAATAGGGTCCAACCAAAGTAAATTGACATAATTTGTGTAATGCCACTCAAGAAATCGCATAGCGCGATTAGAGAGCATAATCGCAAATTGTCACTAATTTGGACGTATACAAATCTATGGAATAACTAATGCAAACGGGAAGAAATCTACAAAACACTTACCATCTACCAGCAATTATAGCAGAAGCAACTAAGTGACAGCAATGTTGATCTCATAAGAACAGCCGTTACAATGAAAAGTACAATAAACGATTTTTAAGGATGTTGCTCACAGCAGCACTGACCACATTAATAAAATCCAAAATAAAACCGAAATAATAAAAATCACTGATAACAAAGAAAAAACAATAAGAAACATAACATCCATTAAAAAAAAGCCGGTTGTTGTTAAGTGCTGCTTTCGATCTAGCGCTCAACAACCATAGTTTACGGAACAATAGGGAAAATCTAGATATTCTATATTTACAACCTAAAGGCTCGACACTTAACATCATAGAAAAAGGGATTATGAAACGTAAAATTAACTACCCTGAGAAAGCACTTAATGAGCATATGTATGTCCAAAAGAACAGACACCACTGATGAATTGCAGCCGTCTAGAACGAAATTAGAAATATATATTAATACCTTCAGCTGCTAACTTAATGAACAAACCGGGATAAAGCACAAGGGGATACATAATAACTACATCCAATGCTTTCAGAGTATTCCAGTCCGGTAAAATTGATCTGCATGTTCCAAATATGGAGGGTCTTTATATATTCCGTTTCTTCTTCTGGCGTTACGGCCTCTGTAGGATTACGGGTAGCCCCTTCGTGGACTGCATGTTCCTCTTCTCCTCTCAGAACCTCCTCATTCTTTCGCTTTTTCTCCCCCGCTCTCCTTCCGAGATCTTGTGTCCTTTTCTCCTTTCGGCTCCACTGGTGACACTCTCATCTTTTCCTGTATTCTTCTCTGTCGTTGATCTCCGGTATATTGGTCGGTGTACATTTGTTTCTCCAATTTTCTTTTCCTTCGACGTTAATCCCCAATTCCAACCAGTTATTCCGAAGTTCAGTTTCCCTCGACCTCACTGCTGTTTCCCACATTGTCTTCGTCATTTTATCCATACTCATCCTAATTACATGTCCAGCAAACCTTGCCCTTTTGAGCCTGATTGCCTCGGATATTGTTCTCACGTTCCGGTACAGTTCTTCCATAGGTCTTCGCATCCATCTCTCTCCACCTCTTTTGGGACCTAGTATTTTTCTCAGTTTTTTTCTCTCTCTTCTTTTTCAAGTTGTTCTGATCCATTTGTTCTTAGTGTCATCGTCTCAGCAGCATATAATACTGCATTCCTCACCGTTGCCCTGTAGTGGCTTATCTTTGCCTCTGTGGATATATTCTTTTTATTGTATATCTCTCTCGTCGTACAGAAGGCTGACCTCATGTTTTTTATCCTCTGTGTTATTCTCTCCTTGGTCCTGTTCCTTCCTGTTACAAATTTTCCCAGGTATTTAAATTTGTCCATCATTTGCACAGTGCCTTCCGGTGTTTCCCAGTCTGCAGTGGTATTTAATGTGTTTGTCTTGTTATAGGCGTTCCTCAGTCACACCTTTGTGGCTACCTTACTTAAGTTGTGGAGTTGTGTCTTCTTCCGTCTCACTTACTATTGCTATGTGTCTGCAAAGGCTAGGCAGTCCACTTGAGCCCTGTTGTCCTTTTTGTTCCCCACATGGGTCTTTGGTATTCCCATTTCCTCGTTTATTGCATTCCACTGCCCGATCACTTCAACAATGGTGACAACCCATCTCCCTCTTTAACACCGGGCTTGATCTCAAATTCTTCTGACAGTGCTCCTTTGAATCTCACCCTTGCTTTTGTGTCTGTCAGAAATTATTTTATGAGTTCTTCTGTATTTCCATCAAGTCCTCTGTTCTTCAGGATCCTAACAAGAGTCTATATTCCGTTTACAGATACATTCTGTATTTTTCCTGTTTGTGTATGCCAAGTTTCTCCTTCCCTGAAACTTAATGTTGGGATTCCTTACGACGTGGCTTTATTGGTACGACAAGGATTTGCTCCTGTCTACTGATAAATTTATGGTTTCGTTGGTTCAGTTTCGAAATTAAATTAGTTCATACGGAAGGGGGCGGGAGGGCGGGGGGGGGGGGGGGGGGGTTGGAGCCTTTGGACCGCAGCACGTTAATGGCTGCCTCAATGGAGGTTAGTATGTTTTTATTGCTTTGTTTGTTATCAGTAATTTTTATTATTTTGGTTTTCTTTTGGATTTTATTGATGAAGCCAGTGCTGCTGTGAACGCTGTTCCTTAAAAATCTTTCACTGTGCTCTTTATTGTAATGGTTGTTTTTATGTGATCTATATTGCTCTAACTTAGCTGTTTCTGCTACAATTGCTGGTAGCTTATATGTGTTTATAGGTTGATAGCGTACCGTTGCTCTACAGAATGATCCACTGTGCCGTGTTACATAAACTCAGAACGGGATTGACGGAAACACACGACCTGACTCTCCGGCAGCTCGCAGCCGAATGAGACAAAGAGCGTTTTTGAAGCTAACAAAGCTAACATCCCGCTCCACTTAGCTCAGCCGGTTACAATACGCTGTGGTGTACCGTTGCGTCAGAAAAAAAAATTGGTCGCATTACTTATGGAACGCACTCTGTATGTACAGATACAGAAGAGTTCCTAGATAACAGAACGCAGCATGTCATTCTGAATAGAGAGAAGTCTTCCGAAGTAAGAGTGATTTCAGGTGTGCCGCAGGGGAGTGTTGTAGGACCGTTGCTATTCACAATAGACGTAAATGACCTTGTGGATATCATCCGTAGTTCACTGAGGCTTTTTGCGGATGATGCTGTAGTATATCGAGAGGTTGTAACAATGGAAAATTGTACTGAAATGCAGGAGGATGTGCAACGAATTGACGCATGGTACAGGGAATGGCAATTGAATCTCAATGTAGATAAGTGTAATGTGCGTTAATTCCATACATTATCTGGAAGTAGGCATTGGGAGTGATTTGAAATGGAATGACCGTATAAAGTTGATCATCAGTAAAGCAGACGCCAGACAGATGCATTGAAAGAATCCTAAGGAAATGCAGTCCGAAAACAAAGGAAGTAGGTTACAGTACACTTGTTCACCCACTGCTTGAATATTGCTCACGAGTGTGGGATCCGTGCCAGATACGGTGGATTCGATCCGGGGCCAGCGCGTCTACCCAAGTCCAGGAAGCAACACCTTAGCGCTCTTTTTTTTAATCTCATTTTGTTAGTTTTGGTTCGTTGCAATTGTTCGTGGCGGACGTCCCCTGACACCCACTGAAGTTCGTTATGGACCGGTTCACTCAGTTTTTTTTATTACAGAGGGCAGCTAACCCTCTGACCGAACACGCTGAGCTACCGTGCCCGCGTTTCTCTCGGCTACCCTGGCGGGTTAACAAGAAACATCAATCATACAGTAGTAACCACAGTTTCTCTGTACAAAATACAGGTCATATATCATTGATCCTGCAGCACTCCAAACTGAAGTGTTACAACAAACACATGACCGTGGACTGTCGAGACACTGCTATAAAAGAGCTACTAGAAGAAAACTGCAGAGAGATTTTGGTGGAGAATGTGATATAGCGATGTGGAGTAATACATTAGAAAATGCGTTCCTTCTACTCAATGAACAGATTTAATCGACCAAAGGCACAACTCCAGACTTTACCAGAATCGGAAAAACCTTTTCAAATGTAGGAATAGATGTGTTAAGACTTTTCAACAGGAGATTGACAGGAAATAAGTATGTACTGGCTACGATCTAACATTTTTCGAGATACCCAGTAACGACACCGATAGCAGATCAAAAGGCCATACATGGACAGCCAAGCACAGCATTGTGTAGTTGTTATTAGGACTGCAGCAAGCAGAAAAAGAATTTCTGACAGGGTTACAACATGTTGACCCTTTGGTAAAGAGGGTACCCTCCGCCACACACCGTCAGGTGGCTTGCGGAGTATGGATGTAGATGTAGATGCAGAATCTGCCCCTCTTCGATACTCTATTCAGAAGATGTCAAGCTCTGGCCATTATAGAAGAAATGTTATTCAGCACACAAAAAGGGGGTTAGTCCATGAATGTTCAACCTTGAATATAGCCTCCGCTGTAGCTACGGAGAGTGGCTGCTCGGATCTCATTGGCAGCGGCGTAATCGTTCGCGGCAGCGCCCTCGTGCCGCTGTGCCCGCATTAAGAAACGCGGCTGCGTAAGTGGCGGCGCACGTATTTGAAAGTGCGGCCGACCGGATACCGGGCGATACCGCACCTCTCTCTGCCCAATTTGGAAGGCACGGGGAAAGGTTGTACCGTGGATAGCGATGAGGCTGGTTACTTGGCTGGGGGCAGAGCAACCAATGCGAGCACCCCGGAAAACTAGGCACAGGACGCATCCAGTGGCATAGGCAGGATGGAGGGTGCTGCAAAGTGCCCAATTTGGAAGGCACGGGGAAAGGTTGTACCGTGGATAGCGATGAGGCTGGTTACTTGGCTGGGGGCAGAGCAACCAATGCGAGCACCCCGGAAAACTAGGCACAGGACGCATCCAGTGGCATAGGCAGGATGGAGGGTGCTGCAAAGTGCCCAATTTGGAAGGCACGGGGAAAGGTTGTACCGTGGATAGCGATGAGGCTGGTTACTTGGCTGGGGGCAGAGCAACCAATGCGAGCACCCCGGAAAACTAGGCACAGGACGCATCCAGTGGCATAGGCAGGATGGAGGGTGCTGCAAAGTGCCCAATTTGGAAGGCACGGGGAAAGGTTGTACCGTGGATAGCCATGAGGCTGGTTACTTGGCTGGGGGCAGAGCAACCAATGCGAGCACCCCGGAAAACTAGGCACAGGACGCATCCAGTGGCATAGGCAGGATGGAGGGTGCTGCAAAGTGCCCAATTTGGAAGGCACGGGGAAAGGTTGTACCGTGGATAGCGATGAGGCTGGTTACTTGGCTGGGGGCAGAGCAACCAATGCGAGCACCCCGGAAAACTAGGCACAGGACGCATCCAGTGGCATAGGCAGGATGGAGGGTGCTGCAAAGTGCCCAATTTGGAAGGCACGGTGAAAGGTTGTACCGTGGATAGCCATGAGGCTGGTTACTTGGCTGGGGGCAGAGCAACCAATGCGAGCACCCCGGAAAACTAGGCACAGGACGCATCCAGTGGCACAGGCAGGATGGAGGGTGCTGCAGAGGGTGCTAGCCACTGGCCGACGGTGACGGCGTCGATGTCCGTGGAGAGGCGACTTGCGGCGTTGGTTGCAACGGCATCGCAGGTGGGCAGGCGGAGGTACCCACTCGGTAAGCTGCGTAGGAGGCCGCGTCGCGGACGATGGATGTGGATGCGTCACAGTGGCCGGACGTCCTGCAGTGAACAAATCTGCAACAGTCTGACCTACGGCACGATCACTGAATTCACGGAGTCATGGATGATTTTCTAGGCGCTGGTGCGTGCCAGCGCTGCCGCGAATACACTACTGGCCGTTAAAATAGCTACACCAAGAAGAAATGCAGATGATAAACGGGTATTCATTGGACAAATAGATTATGCTAGAACTGACATGTGATTACATTTTTCACGCAATTTCGGTGCATAGATCCTGAGAAATTAGTACCCAGAACAAACACCTCTGGCCGTAACAACGGCCTTGATACGCCTGGGCATTGAGTCACAGTTTGGGTGGCGTGTACAGGTACAGCTGCCAATGCAGCTTCAACACTTTACCACAGTTCATCAGGAGTAGTGACTGGCGTATTGTGACTAGCCAGTTGCTTGGCCACCATTGACCAGACGTTTTCAGTTGGTGAAAGATCTGGAGAATGTGCTGGACAGAGGAGCAGTCGGAACATTTTCTGTATCCAGAAAGGCCCGTACAGGACCTGCAACATGCGGTCGTGCATTATCGTGCTGAAATGTAGGGTTTCGCAGGGATCGAATGAAGGGTGGAGTCACGGGTCGTAACACATCTAAAAAATGTAACGTCCACTGTTCTAAGTGCCGTCAATGCGAACACGAGATGACCGAGATGTGTAACCAATGGCACCCATACCATCATGCCGGGTGATATGCCAGTATGGCGATGACGAATACACGCTTCCAATGTGCATTCACCGCGATATCGCCAAACACGGATGCGAGCATCATAATGCTGTAAACAGAACCTGGATTCAACCGAAAAAATGACGTTTCGCCATTCGTGCACCCAGGTTCGTCGTTGAGTACACCATCGCAGGCGCTCCTGTCTGTGATGCAGCGTCAAGGGTAACCGCAGCCATGGTCTCCGAGCTGATAGTCCATGCTGCTGCAAACGTCGTCGAACTGTTCGTGCAGATGGTTGTTGTCTTGCAAACGTCCCCGTCTGTTGACTCAGGGATCGAGACATGGCTGCACGATCCTTTACAGCCATGCGGATAAGATGCCTCTCATCTCGACTGCTAGTGATGCGAGGCCGTTGGCAGGAGGAGGTGTAGAATCTGAACATGAAATGACATTGATTTTGCAGCAGCATCGACTATCAGCTCGGAGACCATGGCTGCGGTTGCCCTTGACGTTGTACCACAGACAGGAGCGCCTGCCATGGTGTACTCAACGACGAACCTGGGTGCACGAATGGCAAAACGTCATTTTTTGACGGCACTTTGAATAATGGACGTTACATTTCAGATGTGTTACGACCTGTGTCTCTACCCTACATTAGATCCATGCGAAACCCTAAATTTCAGCATGATAATTTACGACCGCATGTTGCAGGTCCTGTACGGGCCTTTCTGGATACAGAAAATGTTCGACTGCTGCCCTGGCCAGCACATTCTCCAGATCTCTCACCAATTGAAAAGGTCTGGTCAATGGTGGCCGAGCAACTGGCTCGTCACAATACGCCTGTCACTACACTTGATGAACTGTGGTATCGTGCTGAAGCTGCATGGGCAGCTGTACCTGTACACGCCATCCAAGCTTTGTTTGTCTCAATGCCCAGGCGTATTAAGGCCGTTATTACGGCCAGATGTGGTTGTTCTGGGTACTGATTTTTCAGGATCTATACACCCAAATTGCGTGAAAATGTAATCAATTGTCAGTTCTACACTCCTGGAAATTGAAATAAGAACACCGTGAATTCATTGTCCCAGGAAGGGGAAACTTTATTGACACATTCCTGGGGTCAGGTACATCACATGATCACACTGACAGAACCACAGGCACATAGACACAAGCAACAGAGCATGCACAATGTCGGCACTAGTACAGTGTATATCCACCTTTCGCAGCAATGCAGGCTGCTATTCTCCCATGGAGACGATCATAGAGTTGCTGGATGTAGTCCTGTGGAACGGCGTGCCATGCCATTTCCACCTGGCGCCTCAGTTGGACCAGCGTTCGTGCTGGACGTGCAGACCGCGTGAGACGACGCTTCATCCAGTCCAAACATGCTCAATGGGGGACAGATCCGGAGATCTTGCTGGCCAGGGTAGTTGACTTACACCTTCTAGAGCACGTTGGGTGGCACGGGATACATGCGGACGTGCATTGTCCTGTTGGAACAGCAAGTTCCCTTGCCGGTCTAGGAATGGTAGAACGATGGGTTTCATGACGGTTCGGATGTACCGTGCACTATTCAGTGTCCCCTCGACGATCACCAGAGGTGTACGGCCAGTGTAGGAGATCGCTCCCCACACTATGATGCCGGGTGTCGGCCCTGTGTGCCTCGGTCGTATGCAGTCCTGATTGTGGCGCTCACCTGCACGGCGCCAAACACGCATACAACTATCATTGGCACCAAGGCAGAAGCGACTCTCATCGCTGAAGACGACACGTCTCCATTCGTCCCTCCATTCACGCCTGTCGCGACACCACTGGAGGCGGGCTGCACGATGTTGGGGCGTGAGCGGAAGACGGCCTAACGGTGTGCGGGACCGTAGCCCAGCTTCATGGAGACGGTTGCGAATGGTCCTCGCCGATACCCCAGGAGCAACAGTGTCCCTAATTTGCTGGGAAGTGGCGGTGCGGTCCCCTACGGCACTGCGTAGGATCTTACGGTCTTGGCGTGCATCCGGTCCCAGGTCGACGGGCACGTGCACCTTCCGCCGACCACTGGCGACAACATCGATGTACTGTGGAGACCTCACGCCCCACGTGTTGAGCAATTCGGCGGTACGTCCACCCGGCCTCCCGCATGCCCACTATACGCCCTCGCTCAAAGTCCGTCAACTGCACATACGGTTCACGTCCACGCTGTCGCGGCATGCTACCAGTGTTAAAGACTGCGATGGAGCTCCGTATGCCATGGCAAACTGGCTGACACTGACGGCGGCGGTGCACAAATGCTGCGGAGCTAGCGCCATTCGACGGCCAACACCGCGGTTCCTGGTGTGTCCGCTGTGCCGTGCGTGTGATCATTGCTTGTACAGCCCTCTCGCAGTGTCCGGAGCAAGTATGGTGGGTCTGACACACCGGTGTCAATGTGTTCTTTTTTCCATTTTCAAGAGTGTAGTATAATATATTTGTCCAATGAATAGCCGTTTATCATCTGCATTTCTTCTTGGTGTACCAATTTTAATGGCCAGTAGTGTAATTATGAGGGTGTAAAAACACGAACAGATTGCAAAGATTCACGAGCGCCACCATACAGAACAAGATTGCCAAGATTCGTGCTGGATTCGGCTTCAACGTGGACTTATATAACAGTGAGTCGCTGTTTGTCCAGACATGGAGCAATGCTGCCAGCTTAGTGGATGTAGTGTGGTGTGTCTGTTAGCGTCGCATGCTGCAGGTCGCCGGTCCAGACCTGACGACCAGCAATTATATTTGTTATTTCATACTTGTCAGTTCTAGAAGGATCTTGAAATATCTTACGTTTGTAATGTTGTATATCTGGGTTGTTCGATCGTTGGTTGTATAAATACTAGCATCCAGAATATTCTATGTTTGTTTAACTCCGTCCAGAAAGTCGACTCTGTTCTGGCTGTTAGTGTGAAAGGTTTCAGTTTTAAGTTTTCTACCTTGCATTCGGATTTGATTGTAGTTTCGACGTGTCTGTACACTGTATAATTAACAGACTTCAGATTCTTTGGGTACTCAATTCTTTTCACTTTGCTGATCAAACACGCGATCAGGGTTAAGGATTAGACCTAACTCAGTTACTGTTCTGTACAACTGTTTCTGAAAGCCGTGCTAGTTTATCTGGAAGGCTTTCACTGTTTTTTAAAAGCCATTATTCTATCAATTTATTTATAAATTTCTATCCTGTGTGACCTACTAGCGCTTATCTAGCATTATCGCCACTCTTTACCAGTCACTATGATTCCAACATCATTTCCTATTTTTCGTGTGACTGCAGTTAATATTAATGACCAGCATATAGTGTTTGATCAGAAAAGCAGTAAGATGAGGTTTAGAGGGGACTGAGGTCAGTGGCTACACATTTGCAATTATGTCTTAAATGTCTCGTTTGAGTGCCCATGTCTACCACAACGAAAACATTGTAAGTAATGGAGAGCATTTGCGTGTTCGACAAGAAGTGAATCGTGTGCAGCTGGCAGACACGGACTTGTGATTCGCGGTGAGTGAACCTGGCAAGCTGGCGATGTTGTTATACGGAGAAAGCTGACCAAGGCCACAGTACCAGATCCCACGTAGGCCGTTGTTCCGCCGTGGGAAACGCTTACGTACTGGCCAGATTCCCGTGTTCACTGTGAGACTTTTCATTTTATTGTTCATTGCAATTCTGAGCGGCATAGGTATATAATTAACATTTTCAACCTTCCAGCAAAACTCACGAGCAGCCAAAACTGTACACCCAAAATTCACTGAAGCGCCAAAGAAACTGGTATAGGCATGCGTATTCAAATTACAGAGATATGTAAACAGGTAGAATACGGCGCTGCGGTGGGCAACGTCTGTATAAGACGAAAAGGGTCTGGCGCAGTTGTTAGATCGGTTACTGCTGCTACAACGGCAGTTTATCAAGATTTAAGGGAGTCTGAACGTGGTGTTTTAGACGACGCCTGAGCGATGGGACACAGCGTCTCTGAGGTAAAGATGAAGTGGTGATTTTCCCGTACGACCATTTGGCGAGTGTACCGTGAACATCTGGAATCCGGTAAAACTTCAAATCTCCGACATCGCTGGGGCCGGAAAGAGATTCTGCAAGAACGGGACCAACGACAACTGAAGAGAATCATTCAACGTGACAGAACTGCAACCCTTCTGCAAATTGCTGTAGAATTCAATGCTGGGCCATCAGCAAGTGTCAGCGTGCGAACCATTCAACGAAACATCATCGAATTTGGCTTTCGGAGCCGAAGACCCACTCGTGTATCCTTGATGCCTGTACGACACAAAGCTTTACGCCACGCTTGGGTCTGTCAGCACCGTATTGGACAGTTGATCACTGGAAACATGTTGCCTGGTCTTACGAGTCTCGTTTCAAATTAATCGTGCGGATGGACGTGTACGAGTATGGAGACGACCTCATGAATCCATGGACACTGCATGTCAGCAAGGGACTGTTCAGGTTGGTGGGGGCTCTGCCATGGTGTGGGGCGTTTGCAGCTGGAGTGAAATGGGGACCCCTGATACGTCTAGATACCACTCTGATAGGTGACACATACTTACGCCCATTGTGGATTCCGACGGACTTGGACAATTCCAGCAGGACAATGCGATACCCCGCGCGTCTAAAATACTGCAAAGTGGCTTTAGGAACACCCTTCTGAGTTTAAAGACTTCCGCTGGCCACCAAACTTCCCGGACATGAACATTACTGAGCATATCTGGGCTGCCTTCCAGCATGCTGTTCAGAAGAGATCTCCTTCTCCTCGTACTCTTCTGGATTTATGGAGAGCCCCGCAGGATTCATGGTGTCAGTTCCCTCCAGCACTACTTCAGACATTAGTCGAGTCCACGCCAAGTCGTGTTCCGGCACTTCCGCGTGCTCTCTGGGGCACTACACGATAATAGGCACGTGTACCAGTTTCTACGGTTCTTCAGTGTATACATAGAACGAAAAATCAGATTATATCGCGAATTTTTTGACGTTCGCCAGTGACTTTCCGTTTATAGCTGCCGAATTACGACACCGAATTTCTTTTTCTGTGGCACTGGAAAGAGCCTTCGAAGAGGACTTGAACGACGTAGTACGTGCGGAAATTGGTCAAACAGCAACAAAATAACAGCGTCGCATGCCATTGTCCCGCAGCCAGGAAGAAAGATACCACAAAAGTCTTCTTAGTTTACCAAATGTAAGCATTACTGTGGTGTGGTTCGCGCGTTTCTGTGTTCACCTTAAACCCACCAGTCAGTGCTCCGTTGCTGTAGCGACTTTATCGTGAACCTATTCAGACCTTCACAATGTATAAGACAGTGGAAAAAGTTGATGTGGTTTCTGTTTGTAGCGAATGTTGCCAAACTGTTATAGCAGCGATGCCAGAAAATGGTACCTATCACACTCGTCGAAATGTCGCCATAACCAAACACTGACACTAGGATAATATTTCGTCGGTAGTATACACTGAAAAAGTGAACATTCACACATTCAGTTCCCTGTGAATTGTAAAATACTTGGCGCAGCAACTGAAGCCTGTCTCACTGAGGTTATCCAGTACGTAAGGAAGCAAAAAGTAACTATGTACAACTCTGCACGGTGACCGCCGACCGCTCGGACAAAATTCTTTAACTTGTCCAGTGATGTATTCTATATCTACATGACTACTCTGCAGTGTCGGTCAGATGTTTCGTCGACCCGGTTTTAGACTATTTCTCTATTTCAAGTCATGAATGTTGTTATTGTGGTCTTCAGTCCAGAGACTGGTTTGATGCAGCTCTCCATGCTACCCTATCCTGTGCAAGCCTCTTCATTTCCCAGTACCTACTGCTACCCACATCCTTCTGAATCTGCTTAGTGTATTCATCTCTTGGTCTACCTCCACGATTTTTACCGTCCACGGTGCTCTCCAATACTAAATTGGTGATCCTGTGATGCCTCAGAACATGTCCTACCAACCGATCCCTTCTTCTAGTCAAGTTGTGCCACAAACTCCTCTTCTCACCAATTCTGTTCAGTATCTCCTCATTAGTTACGTGATCTACCCATCTATCTTCAGCATTCTTCTGTAGCACCACATTTCGAAAGCTTCTATTCTCTTCCTGTCCAAACTATTTATCGTCCACGTTTCACTTCCATACATGGCTACACTTCATACAAATACTTTCAGAAACGACTTCCTGACACTTAAATCTGTACTCGATGTTAACAAATTTCTCTTCTTTAGAAACGCTTTCCTTGCCATTGCCAGTCTACATTTTATATCCTGTCTACTTCGACCATCATCAGTTATTTTGCTCCCCAAATAGCAAAACTCGTTTACTACTTTAAGCGTCCCATTTTTTAATCTAATACCCTCAGCATCACCCGATTTAATTCGACTACATTCCATTATCCTGGTATTGCTTTTGTTGATGTTCATCTTATATTCTCCTTTCAAGACACTGTCCACTCCGTTCAGTTGCTATTCCAATTCCTTTGCTGTCACTGACAGGATTACAATATCATCGGCAAACCTCGAAGCTTTTATTTCTTCTCCATGGACTTTAATTCCTACTCCGAATTTTTCTTTTGTTTCCTTTACTGCTTGCTCAATATAGAGATTGAATAATATAGGGGAGAGGCTACAACCCTGTCTCACTCCCTTCCCAATCACTGCTTCCCTTTCATGCGCCTCGACTCTTATAACTGTCATCTGGTTTCTGTACTAATTGTAAATAGCCTTTAGCTCACTGTATTCATGAATAGCGTGCGGCAAAAACGGATACTTGAATCTTCTCTCCTTGTGTAGGTTGCCGTAGAAAAATATTTTCGCATTCGGAGGAGAAAGTTGTTGATTCGATTCAAATGTTGTGAGAAGATACGAAAAACGCCTTTGTTTTAGTGATTGCCACCCCAACACATGTACCATATCTATGACACTCTGTTCCTTATTTCACCCTGTCTATGAGACAGGCCACCCGCTAAAAGATACTGAAGTCGCCTTAGCGACACTACACGAAGGGAAGAAAGCTGTACCTGCTCAAATGACTCAACATAGCAATCCACCACCACAATTTTGATAATGTGCTTAATGTACGAACTGGAGACCGACACAACGCATTGCTCAGCTGTTCCGTGAACCTTTCGTGATAAAAGTGTAAACATTGGATATTTTCCAGAGATAACTATTAAATTTTTTGTGCTCCGTTTGAATTAAAACGGACTGTCAGTTAGTGGGTGCATTCACATGGTGCTGCACACTATGATCCAGTATATGCTGTTCTGCTAACTCAGCTGGAAAGGCAAGGGGATGCGGCCGGAAGCATTGCTGAAGATTTGTGGGCACTCTGGGAGTCGAACGGTAGTGTAATGTCCCTAAAAAGACGCAAGTGGACGGACGTAAATGTAACAGGAGCACTTTTCTTTTACTGCTACTATGCGAGACGCCGGATTTTTGTCCGTCTATATTTATTTAGTGACTGCTGTTTAGTATGTTAAGGCGCATCTGTTTAATTTTTTAAGCATGGGCAGACATAGAAATGAGACGAATCCAGAAGACCCGCTGCTGGGATCGCTAACCCTCATGCAGAAATGTTATTGAGGTATTTGAACAATGTAAATGCGAATCTGTGGAAGAAATGAGAGTCTGTTGTCCCGAAATCATCTTGCGAAAATTTAGACAGCCGGTAGTTGAGGACCACTGAGCGGCCGAGGCAGGCATATTTTCTGAGTATTTTGATTTGCGGGTCTCCGGTGGCTCCTTACAAACTAATTTCACGTCGTTTGATTCCTTGCTCCCATTTGTCTTAGTATCTGCCTTACAGTGAAAATATCTCCACAGCAGAGCAAATTTCGATTGTGTCGTGTGGCTTCTTTAGAAACAAATTTGTACCACTCTCAAATGGTTCAAATGCCTCTGAGCACTATGGGACTTATCATCTGAAGTCCCCTAGAACTTATAACTACTTAAACCTAACTAACCTAAGGACATCACACACATCCGTGCCCGAGGCAGGATTCGAACCTGCGACCGTAGCGGTCGCGCGATTCCAGACTGAAGCGCCTAGAACCGCTCGGCCACACTGGCCGGCTGTACCACTCACAGCAGACTTTGACAACAGAAATATCCACTTAACTCGTCGTCCTTTGTCTAGCATTCATTAATGCTCGGTTCTGTCTCGTGGTTGTTTCTCTGGCAGTGTTAGCTGTGTGCTAACAGCATTGATAAACTTACTGAAAAATGCAACGGAAAAGCGACAATCATTGTGGTGTCAGCGCCAGACACCACACTTGCTAGGTGGTAGCCTTTAAATCGGCCGCGGTCCGGTAGTATACATCGGACCCGCGTGTCGCCACTATCAGTGATTGCAGACCGAGCGCCGCCACACGGCAGGTCTAGTCTAGAGAGACTCCCTAGCACTCGCCCCAGTTGTACAGCCGACTTTGCTAGCGATGGTTCACTGTCTTCTACGCTCTCATTTGCCGAGACGATAGTTAGCATAGCCTTCAGCTACGTTATTTGCTACGACCTAGCAAGGCGCCAGTATCCGTACTATTGATATTGTGAATCATGTACCATAAAGAGCGACGTTCTCCATTAATGGATTAAAGTTAAGTATTCCACCAGCTACGTCCGTTTTTCTCAATTCTAATTCCCTTGTCATGTTCCAGACCTCACGCCAGCCTGCGTGAGCTGAGACGCGTGCATTTCGGCCTCCTTTAGAAAAACACGGTTGGCTCTCCTGCCGACCACAACAATCGTATCACATTAGTTTTGCATCTGTACGTAGCTAAGAGAGGACACTACAGATATATTCAGAATGCATAAGTATATTGAGGTGTCGTTTTTCTCAACCTATAACGGGCGATGTGGCTAATTTCCTGACGTTCGTTAGTAATTTTTGTCGTTTATAGTCGCCGAATTACGACACCTACTTCGATTTTTTCTGTTGCAACTATATACTATTTTTTGTGGGACGTGAAAGAATCTTCTTCTTGAGTTTACCTGTACGCTTGAAGCCCATCAGTCTGTGTTCTGCTGTTGTAGCAACCGGATAACTTGCTTGTAAATCTATTGAGACATTCCAATGTTTACGACAGTCGAAAAAGTGAATGTCGTTTATGACGATTGTCGTCTAACTATTAGAGCAGCTGAATGGTACCCTCAGATCGTGCCAAGCGCTGAGTCTGTATTTGCAAACATTATGAAAAAGTTCTAGAAAGTGGAAGTGTGGAGATAAAAAAACACTAAGGAAAAAGAAGAGCGACTAATGAAAGAAATGAAACTAACGTTGTAGCAGCAGTAACATGCAATGCAAATGTCAGTAAGAGGCATCTGGGAAGTACGAAAGGAAGCAAGGAAACGAGTTTTCTGTAGACACTACATTCCGTCCCCTTCCATTCTCTTCGCATTTCTCTGCAACTGCGGCTTCATGACTTTCAAAACTGGTTACAGTTCTCTGAATGTTATCTACGAAAACGGAAAACTAATGTGGCATATGTACGCAAAATTTTGTTTAAGGAAGAAGCATCGCAAACAAACCACGGGCAAGTCAATCTGCAATATGCAGTAATCGTCAGTTGATAATCCACGCTGACTGAAAGAAGTGGATAAAAACAACGCTCTTGTTCTATCAACATTTGGTGCGTGTTTTTCAGCACCCGCATCATTGGTCCCAGCTTTATCGATGGGAATCTAAATACACTCAAGTATCTGTAGTTCTTAAGATAAGTTGCTGCCGCAGTTATTACAAAACATCCCACTGGCTGTAAAGCAATCAGTATTGTACCAACATGACGGCTCTCTCTCCCATTTCGCCCACGTAATGACATATTCTTACTGAGGGAACATTTGAAAAGTATTGGCATGATCTTGTAGGAAACGCAAAATGGTCTGCACACTCACCATACTTAACATTCTATATTTTTATCTGTGGCTAAAATCAAAATTAGAGGTTTATCAGGAAACACCGATGAAATTCGCAGTATCGTTTCACCAGAATCAGTTTATAGCATGTAGCCATGCTCAGGACCAACATTTTAAGCACTTGGTATGATAACCGCGACAGTAAACACGCAAACCGTACCTGAGTACCTAGTGGAAGAATCATAAGGAAATGCTGTCCGAAAACAAAGGAAGTAGGTTACAGTACACTGGTTCGCCCACTGCTTGAATACTGCTCATCCGTGTGGGATCCGTGCCAGATAGGGCTGATAGAAGAGATAGAGAAGATCCAACGGAGAGCAGCGCGCTTCGGTACAGGATCATTTAGTAATCGCGAAAGCGTTACGGAGATGATAGATAAACTGCAGTGGAAGACTCTGCAGGAGAGACGCTCAGTAGCTCGGTACGGGCTTTTGTTGAAGTTTCGAGAACATACCTTCACCCAGGAGTCAAGCAGTATATTGCTCCCTCCTACGTATATCTCGCGAAGAGACCATGAGGATAAAATCAGAGAGATCAGAGCCCACACAGAGGCATACCGACAATCTTTCTTTCCACAAACAATACGAGACTGGAATAGAAGGGAGAACCGATAGAGGTACTCAAAGTAGCCTCCGCCACACACCGTCAGGTGGCTTGCGGAGTATGGATGTAGATGAATTTGCTTACATTTGGTATAATAGGGCACATTTCGCCGAACCTCTTCTCCTGACTGCAGGACAGCAGTTTGTGGCGCTATCTTGATAGTATTCGATCAAGTCCGGTTCATATCATGTTGTTGATATTCTTTTAGAAGCTTCTTTCAAATGTGACACAATTAAGTATATAGTTCCATTAGAAAAAAACGAAGTAGGTGTCGTAATTCGGCGACTATAAACTATAAAAGTTACTAGTGAACGTCAGGAAATTCACCACATTGTCATCTATAACCTAGCAAAAGCGAACCTCGATCCTTTTATTCATTCACGATGAATTTGCAGTGGGTTGTCATAGCTGCCTCACACTGTATATACTTCAGTGCTGCGGATCAGTTGTAGTTGACCATTTTGTATATGCTTTATTCGAAGTCGAAAATGTTCCCCAAGTCTGCCAAATGTATCTTGCGTCGGATGATGATCGTTTTATGGTGTACACTCCCGTTTGTTATCATTTACTCTTCCTATACAGATGTCGCGTTTCAAGCTGTATAGCCGCGCCAGGTAACCGAGCGGTCTCAAGCGCCTTGCCACGGTTTCGCGCGGCTCCCCCCTCGGAGGTTCGAGTCCTCCCAAGGGCATGGGTGCCCTTACCGTATGTTAGTTTATGTTAGATCAAGTTGTGTGTAAGACTAGGGACCGATGACTTCAGCAGTTTGGTCCCATAGGAACTTACCACAAATTTCCCAATTTTCAAACTGTATATCACTACGTTTTCGGCTTGGAATGCCGACTTTGTATTGTAAAGTTGGATATATTAGTACATTTCTCCGAGATTTTGCGCAGTGACAAGCCTTCTTTTATTCTTGTTTTGTTCAGTTCAAAATGGTTCAAATGGCTCTGAGCACTATGGGACCTAACATCTATGGTCACCAGTCCCCTAGAACTTAGAACTACTTAAACCTAACTAACCTAAGGACATCACACAACACCCATCCATCACGAGGCAGATAAAATCCCTGACCCCGCCGGGAATCGAACCCGGGAACCCGGGCGTGGGAAGCGAGAACGCTACCGCACGACCACGAGATGCGGGCTTTTGTTCAGTTATTACCCTCTTTTTCTGCTTTTTCGTAAGGTAATTAACCGTACTGCACCGTAATCGTTAACCTTTGTTCACTGCTATCTCCTTAATAATTGTGAACTTATTTAGTCTCCTTTTCAGCCACTGGCACGTTTGCTACCCGTGCTCTAAATGTCTGGTCGCAGTTACTTTCTGCCCATGCTTAGGATTCGTTAAAAATCACGTATCTGTTGTAGTACGATGGATAATATTAAAAAATACTTGACACACTTATCTGTCAGTAAAATCCACAACATAGGGAGCTCTGAAGCAAGGGTACGCAGAACGCTTATGAAAGGCAATGGCGCGCTGGGAGTGGAATGTGTCCCAGTTACGTTGCCTCTCGCCGCCATACCGCTTACATTTTCACGAAGGTTACACTCAGCTGGGAGTACAACGTTTTCTACATGCCCTATGAAGTGAGTCAGAAGGTAGCTGGCTATTAAAACTAAAGCACTAGCAAGGGCAGCAAATAACGAAATTTTATTTATTATGCAAGTGCAGTATAGTTAGAACACACGGATAAATCTGTGGATTATTTGGCGACATAGAAAGTGCGCAACGTAACTTCGGCAGCAGCAATGGCTGGGTACCGAGTTAGACTGAGCCCGAATGTCAGACTGCGGTAGGTCATTCCATGCTGCATGGGCTCTATGCAGGATCTAACCAATCGTAGCGGCTGGCGAGTGGTAGTGTGCAACCAGCGCCGGCCGGAGTGGCCGAGCGGTTCTAGGCGCTTCAGTCTGTCCCATAGTGCTCAGAGCCATTTGATTTTTGTGCAAGCAGTGACTGGATGTTTTCAGTGGATGGCAGATCTGGAGAACGTGCCGGCCAGTGCAAAAGTCCAACTCCCTCTGTATCGAGGAAGGTCAGGACAGCACAGGAAATGTGTGCTATTGTGCTACCTTGTTGTGTGGTCAGGGATTTTCTCTGCCTCGTGATGACTAGGTGTTGTGTGATGTCCTTAGGTTAGTTAGGTTTAAGTAGTTCTAAGTTCTAGGGGACTGATGATCATAGATGTTGAGTCCCATAGTGCTCAGAGCCATTTGAACCATTTTTGAACCCTCTTGACTTTCATTTATGGGGGCATTTGAAAGCTCTTGTCTCCGCAACCCCGGTACCAAATGTAGAGACTATTCGTGCTCGTATTGTGGACGGCTGTGATACAATAGGGGATGGGTGGATGCATGTATCCAAGCTAACAGAGGACATTTTGAATATTTCCTGTAACAAAGTGTTTGCAGTCACGCTGGTACGTTCTGTTGCTGTGTGTTTCCATTCCATGATTATTGCGATTTGAAGAGAAGTAATAAAATGAGCTCTAATATGGAAAGTAAGCGTTTCCGGACACATGTCCACATAACATATTTTCTTTCTTTGTGTGTGAGGAATGTTTCCTAAAAGTTTGGCCGTACCTTTTTGTAACACCCTGTATACTAAGATGGTATCTGTTCTTTCGGACACAGGCGTTGACGTATGTCCGAAAGAACAGATACCATCTTCTTCTTCTGTGCGAATGCACAAACAGTGCCCGAACTCTTGCGGGAATCGGCAACGCGCCACGAGTAATGAGTATAATGGGCTGGGGTACTACGAATGTAGTGCGGGACAATACGTTGAGAATGTGGGTTTCGCGAGAGGCGTGCAGGAGATAAATGCCTGCAGTCGCGCTATGCTCTCTGTCCTCGGTGGCTCAGATGGATAGAGCGTCTGCCATTTAAGCAGGAGCTCCAGGATTCGAGTCGCGGCCGGGGTACACATTTTCATCTGTCCCCGTTGACGTATGTCAACGCCTGTAAGCAGCTAAGGGTGTTCATTTCATTGTAATTTATTTACTTTTACACTGTTAAGCTTAGGGCTGTTGGAATGCAACGAGGGCACTCCACGATAGGAAAATAGAGAGCAGGCCAATTTGTTAGCTATTTTTTTTAATGCATAGTGTCTGTCACTTCGGGAGAAACAGACACCACGCAGATCCAGCAGAGTCTGTGAAACATTGTATGTAAATTGGAGGGAGATCACTGTTATTAGCTGCAGTGAGACATTAAGTAGAATCAGCGGCGACGAGGGAAAATGTGTACTGGACGGGGATTCGCTGTCCCAACACTTTTAAAACCCATGGCCCTGCACTCAGAGTTCTCAGCCATACCGTTGCGGGGCCAACTCTTTCTCGCTCGTCGTCAGCCTCGGGTAAGCTCAAAAATGGTTCAAATGGCTCTGAGCACTATGGGACTTAACATCTGTGGTCATCAGTCCTCTAGAACGTATAACTACTTAAACCTAACTAACCTAAGGACATCACACACATCCATGCCCGAGGCAGGATTCGAACCTGCGACCGTAGCAGTCACGCGGTTCCGGACTGAGCGCCTAGAACCGCTAGACTACCGCGGCCGGCCGGGTAAGCTCAATGTCTGTTTTTATCTCTTGGAATACTGCTCTCAAAGTTCGTACTTTACACTGATTGCTATTTCCACTGGAGAGCCTAAAACCTGACACACATGCCTAATATCGTGAGGTAACTGCCAACGCGGAGAGAACAAATTAGGCTTAGCAGGAAAAGTGCTCTTTACATGGGCACGTTCCAATAGTCCAGTTGTTGAGGTACAGAGGTTTTCTCAAGATCACTTTAGTCTAGCAAACCAAAGCATCTACGGCAAGAAACAATTGTGGATTTCTTGACTTGAGAGTAGTACTACCTGGTCTCTCCCATCGGGAATCCTCCCACCTCAATATGAGCAGAACTGGATCATATGGAGGTCACTCAGTCGTCTTGGTTCTGGAGTTGGAAGATCCAGCAATAACCTCCAGAAATGGCACTTCCTGTGGCACCCACCAAACGTGATTGGAGACCTACAGAGCGTGGAGCGCCTACTGGATTGACAACTATGTTCTGCATCTTGCACAGAAGATCTTCTGCTTGCGACTCAGAACGCAGTTGAAGTTGCAAGATGTTGGTCAATAGGAGAGTAGTTTGATAATTATTTCTTTCATTTATTTGTAACCGTATTTGTTTGTGACCCGAATAAAATAAATACTTCCACTAGGATTGCCAGATATAAATTCGGTTTTATTAGGAGATTTTCCGTCAGCTGCTACAACCTGCGACACTTCTAACAGGAAATCACAAATCCAGTAGCACAGCTGACACTACTCGGCACGCTGCAGTTTGATTAGAACTTGTATCTGGGGAACGGTGTCAGTTCTCTTCTCGAAATCTAGAAACATGGAATCATCTTCAGGTTCGCTGCGGTTAGCACCCATTATTTCATGTGAAAAAAGAACCTGTAGAATTTCACAACAGCGATGTTATCTCAATCCGTGTTGGCTATGTGTCAATAAAACGTTATCTTCGAGCTGTATCATAATGCTGGAACGCAATACACGAGGGGCGTTTGAAAAGTTCAAGCAAAAATAAAAACTGCTTACATGTTTGGGGTAAACCTTTTTTATTTTTCGACATAGTCTCCTTTTAGACTTAGGCACTTCGTCCAACGCTGTTCTAATTTTTTTGATCCCTTCCTAATAATAGAAATTGTCCAAGTCTGCAAAATAGCTATTAGTTGCTGCAATCATCTCCTCATTTGAATAAAATCTTTGTCCCGCCAGCCATTTTTTCAGAATGGGAAACATATTAGTGCGAGGGAGCCAAGTCTAGAGAATAGGGGGGATGTGAAACGAGTTGGAATCATATTTCCATTAATTTTGTGACCACAACTGCTTAGGTGTGTGCTGGTGCATTGTCGTGACGGAAAAGGACTTTTTTTGCGGTCCAATCGCTGGCGTATTTCTTGCAGCTCAGTTTTCAAACGGTCCAGTAACGATGAATAATATGCACCTGTAATAGTTTTACCCTTTTCCAGTTAGTCGATGAGGATTATCCCTTGTGAATCCAAAAAGACAGTCGCCATAACCTTTCCAGCCGAAGGAATGGTCTTCGCCTTTTTTGGTACAAATTCTCCCTTGGTAACCCATTGTTTAGATTGTTCTTTGGTCTCACGAGCATAGTAATGTATCCATGTTTCATCCACATTGACGAAACGACTCTTTAAGCCCTGTGGATTCTTCCTGAAAACAGCTGCAAACCATCCTTGCAACACTTCACACGATTCTGTTTTTGGTTTAGCGTGAGCAATCGTGGAACCCATCTTGAGGATAGCTTTCTCATGTCCAATGTTTATGCAAAATATTATGTGCCTGTTCATTCGAGATTCCCACAACACTAGCAATCTCACGCACCGTAACTTTTCTGTCACCCATCACCATATCATGGATTTTCTTTATGATTTCTGGAATCGTTACCTCAACAGGGCGTCCAGAAAGTTCAGCATCACTTGTGCCCATATGGCCACTCCGATAATTTTGAAACCACTTATAAACTCTTGTAATCGATGGTGCAGAGACAGCGCGATGCTTAACAAGATTCTCTTTAGTCTCTTGGCGTTTTGCCTTTCATACGTAAGCCTTGCCTTTCACCACACGAAATTTTTTTCGTCCATATTTTGACAGTCACTCGACTTCCTTGATTCACACGAATGCTAAACACAAAGAAATAGACCAATATGGCTGACACTTTGTGTGTGCTCTTTCCACAGATGCTACTAACTAAAGATGACGTCGATTCGCGCCAGTGGTGCCATCACTCGGAATTTTCACGGACTTCTCAAACGCCCCTCGTATATTCCAAAAGCCTAAATTTGCTTCAATTTTTACCAGTCGACACCTGAATTGTCGATCGCCTACACTGATAAATCAAATTGTCCTCCACGAGATTGCACTCATGTGACGCGGAAAGGAAAGTGTATACGGTGTTGGAGGCTACACCTCGTCACAGAGAATGGATATAAGAGGCTTGACCACGGTGTGTAGCAGGATTGGCGGCGATCTGTGGCAGATCTGTCGACAGAGCAAAATTCCGGTACAGACACAAGTGTTTCGGAGAACAACGTTCAGAGCGCATTGTTGAACATGGGGTTCCACAACGAATAACCTCTTCGTGTACCTAAGTTGACCCAACTACTACTGCAATAGACAGGTTTAATTGAAAATGGACAGTTGTCGTACTGTCTTGGATTACTACCACACATCTCATGAAAGCCTCAGTGACTGTCCCCCATGGTATAATACTGCCCAGTGCAGATCGCGTGCTTCCCTTCATACTCGACATATTCCCCGACCATCGACCTGGTCTAACAATAAACGTGATTCATCCGACCAGGCGACACGTCTCCATCGGAAAGGGAAATGAGCCGTTGGCGTCAGTGGCCGGGAGGCCCCTTACGGGGCAGGTCTGGTCACCTTGGTGCAGCTCTTACTACACTACTGGCCGTTAAAATTCCTACACCAAGAAGAATTGCAGATGATAAACGGGTATTCATTGGACAAATATATTATACTAGAACCGACATGTGATTACATTTTCACGCAATTTGGGTGCATAGATCCTGAGTAATCAGTACCGAGAACAACCACCTCTGGCCGTAATAACGGCCTTAATACGCCTGGGCATTGAGTCAAACAGAGCATGGACGGCGTGTACAGGTACAGCTGCCCATGCAGCTTCAACACGATACCACAGCTAATCAAGAGTTGTGACTGGCGTATTGTGACGAGCCAGTTGCTCGGCCACGATTGACCAGACGTTTTCAATTGGTGAGAGATCTGGAGAATGTGCTGGCCAGGGCAGCAGTCGAACATTTTCTGTATCCAGAAAGGTCCGTACAGGACCTGCAACATGCGGTCGTGCATTACCTTGCTGAAATGTAGGGTTTCGAAGGAATCGAATGAAGAGTAGAGCCACGGGTGGTAACACATCTGATATATAACGTCCACTTTTCAAAGTGCCGTCAATGCGAACAGGAGGTGACCGAGACGTGTAACCAATGGCACCCCATACCATCACGCCGGGTGATACGCCAGTATGGCGATGACGACTACACGCTCCTAATGCGCGTTCACCGCGATGTCGCCAAACACGGATGCGACCATGATGATGCTGTAAACAGAACCTGGATTCACTCGAAAAAATGAAGTTTTGCCATTCGTGCACCCAGGTTCGTCGTTGAGTACACCATCGCAGGCCCTCCTGTCTGTGAGTAATCGCAGCCATGGTCTCCGACCTGATAGTCCATGCTGCTGCAAATGTCGTCGAACTGTTCATGCAGATGGTTGTTGTCTTACAAATGTCCCCATCTGTTGACTCAGGAATCGAGACGTGGCTGCACGATCCGTTACAGCCATGCAGACGAGATGCCTGTCATCTCGACTGCTAGTGATACGAGGCCGTTAGGATCCAGCACGGCGTTCCGTATTACCCTCCCGAACCCACCCATTCCATATTCTGCTAACAGTCATTGGATCTCGACCAACGCGAGCAGCAATGTCGCGATATTATAAACGGCAATCGCGACAGGCTACAATCCGACCTTTATCAAAGTCGGAATCGTGATGGTACGCCTTTCTCCTCGTTACACGAGGCATCACAACAACGTTTCACCAGGCAACGGCGGTGAACTGCTGTTTGTGTATGAGAAATCGGTTGGAAACTTTCCTCATGAGAGCACGTTGTAGGTGTCGTCACCGGCACCAACCTTGTGTGAATGCTGTGAAAAGTTAATCATTTGCATATCACAGCATCTTCTTCCTGTCGGTTAAATTTCGCGTCTCTAGCACGTCATCTTCGTGGTGTAGCAATTTTAATGGCTAGTAGTGTACATTCTACGCCACATTGGGCGACCTGCGCGCCGGATGGGTCTGAATGGTGATTAACGCAACAAAACTCCCAGTCCCTGAGCGGAGAAAATCCCCCGGCGCAGCTGGGAATCGAACCCGGGCCCCTGAGGACGGCAGTCCGTCACCCCGACCATTCAGCTATCGGGGCGTACTCGTCTCCATTGGTCCATAGTCTGCGGATACGCCGAAACCCACACGATCGCCTGCTCGAACCCCGTCACGGACGACGGCGAGCGCAATTTCGGTGTCACAACTGCAGTGGTTTGAAGAGCGTGACAGTGAACTCACCTTGATGTCTTGGCCACCAACTACTCCTAATCGCAAACCAAGTAGAGCACATCTGGGACACTATAGCTCCCAGAAGCCAGCGTCACGTTATTTATGGGAATTGCGTAGGCATCTGGCGCTACACACCTCCAGAAAACTGCCATGGACTTGTCTAATCCATTCGAAACTGGTAAGCGAAAAGTTGTAAATTTCTGGCTCATCAGTGCCTGCCTGTTCCACTTTTGTTACATTTTCTTATGCTGTCGTGTGTCGCCTTAGCGAAAACGGCAAACAAGGCCATCCGTCGTGGAGAGCGGTAGCAGCAGCAACTGCGCAGTTTGGCTGGCGCTGCACGCTCCCAGAGCCGTTAGCATTCGTGTCGCTGACCACTCACTTTGCCGCTCACAGAACCTCAGCCTGCTTGCTACGCCCAGCGTCGCCTGTAACCATTCTCAAAATTAATTTGTGCTTCACGTTTCTACACAAGCTCGTGGGAGCTACTACAGTCACACAAATCTGAGGGCTGTAAATTCAACTGAATACTTGCAAGGGAACCTCCCCCATCGCACCCCCTTCAGATATAGTTATAAGTTGGCATAGTGGATAGGCCTTGAAAAACTGAACACAGATCAATCGAGAAAACAGGAAGAAGTTGTGTGGAACTATCAAAAAAAAAGAAAAATATACAAACTGAGTAGTCCATGTGCAAGATAAGCAACGCCAAGGATAGTGTGAGATCAGGGGCGCCGTCGTCCCGTGGTTAGAGTGAGCAGCTGTGGAGCGAGAGGTCCTTGGTTCAAATCTTCCTTGGGGTGAAAAGCTTAATTTTTTATTTTCAGATAATTATTATTTGTCCGTCCGTCCGTCCGATGCGAGGTAACTGACGGTCTACACAACGAAAAATTTGAAAACGTTAAAAACATATGTTTTGAGAGAGCACAGGGAAAAGTGTGCGACTGTGAAACTGTTGCATTCTTTTGTTGCAGTTTGTGACAAACTCTTATGTTTTCATCACTTTTTTGGGAGTGATTATCAAGTCCACAAGAAAACCTAAATCGGGCAAGGTAGAAGAATCTTTTCACCCATTCGCCAAGTGTACAAGTTAGGTGGGTCGACAACATATTCCTGCCATGTGACGCACATGCCGTCACTAGTGCCGTATAGAATATATCAGACGTGTTTTCCTGTGGAGGAGTCGGTTGAACTATGAAATTGCGCTCAAATGTTTTTGGTTCCCATTGGAGAGGCACGTCCTTTCGTCTACTAATCGCACGGTTTTGCGGTGCGGTCGCAAAACACAGACACTGAACTTATTACAGTGAACAGAGACGTCAATGAACGAACGGACACATCATAACTTTGTGAAAATAAACTTTTCACTCGAGGGAAGACTTGAACCAAGGACCTCTCGTTCCGCAGCTGCTCACGCTAACCACGGGACCACGGCGCTCCTGAGCTGACATTTTCCTTGATGTTGCATATCTTGCGCATGGACTACTCAGTTTGTATATTTTGCTTATTTTTTTCATAGTTCCACACAACTTCCTCCTGTTTTCTCTATTGATCTGTGTTCAGTTTTTCAAGACCTATCCACTGTGCCAACTTATAACCAAATCTGAGGGGGGTGCCATGGGGAGGTTCCCTTTTTAGGGATTACAATTAGAAATAACCTAAATTGGAATGATCACATAGATAATATTGTGGGTAGAGCAGCGATTCATTGGCGGAACACTTAGAAGGCGCAACAGGTCTACCAGTGGAACTGCTTACACTACGTTTGTCCACCCTATTCTGGAGTACCGCTGTGCGGTGTGGGATCCGCATCAGGTGGGACTGACGGATGACATCGAAAAAGTACAAAGAAGGGCAGCTCGTTTTGTATTACTGCGAAATAGGGGAGATAGTGTTACAGACATTATACGTGAATTGGAGTGGCAATCATTTTTTTAAAAAAGGCGTTTTTCGTTGCGATGGGATCTCCTCATGAAATTTCAGTCACACGTTTTCTCCTCCGATTACGAAAACATTCCGTTTGGCACCCACCTACATAGGGAGAAATAATCATCACGATAAAATAAGAGAAATCAGGGCTCGCCCGGAAAAATTTAAGTGCTCGTTTTTCCCGCGTGCCTTTCGAAAGTGGAACGGTAGAGAGACAGCATGATGGTGGTTCATTGAACCCTCTGCCAGGCACTTTGTTGTGAATAGCAGAGTAATCACGTAGATGTAGATACCGTACGTAATACCCGTGTCATCTTACATTGCAGTATTGGTTGAAAACAGTCTTGGTTGCAATTTAAGTTTTATATTTTTCAACGGCGCGTTTCGCCTTATTTAGGCATCTTCAGGTTATCTTTTCTAGATGGACGCGAGGGGCACCAAGATCTGCATAACGCGTTCCCGTTCACAGGAGCGAGTAGCAGAGTGCGTACTAGCACACGACGCTGTGGTGCATTATGCTTACTACCTGAGCCCCTATCTTACTCTGTTACTCGCTCCTGTGAACGGGAACGCGTTATGCAGATCTTGGTGCCTCTCGCGCCCATCTGGAAAAGATAACCTGAAGATGCCTATATAAGGCGAAACGCGTCGTTGAAAAATAAAAAACTAAAATTGCAACCAAGACGGTTTTTAACCAATACTGTTAAGCACTGGCTTGCTTTATGCCACATATGGATATGGATTGGAAGAATCTTACATTACATTCAACTCGCTCAAAATTTCAAAGTATTCAATGCATAAAGATGGAACTGGCATCAATATTTCTGAAAGGAATGCGCCATGGTTTCAATTTAGTTTTATTATGGCGGTAAACTTTTAATGCGATTTACGGAAAGTGAATGAAAATATATTTCCCGACGACGTTAACGAATTTTCGACTAGCGAGAAACCTTTTTTTTTTTTTGCTGAAGATAGCTGTACACATTATGCGAACGAGATCTTGACAGTAAGTCTTATTTTCATCTGCTCCAAAATGGAATTTGGTCTTCGATCTCTTAAACGAGGTAAACTGAGTTAAATGCAACCCGCGTGGAGACGTATGTGATCGTCAGTGTGGATTAATTTCGAGCTAGCTAGGTTTATAATTAACATGCTAGCATCACTCAAGAAATAACACAATCTAGAAATAAAATTACAACAAGAAGTAATTATAACAAGAAATGAAAATAATAATAATTACATCGAACAGCAAACTGAAGTATGATGCAAATCATGGTTGTTCTATAAAAAATAAAAAATGCCGTGTGACTAGGGCCTCCCGTCGGGTAGATTGTAGAATGAAGGCAACACATACGGACAGATATTTACATAAAAATTCTAATCATCATCCACAACAAAAAATGGGTGTCATAAAAAGTCTTGTCGATCGAGCAGAACGGATATGTACACCTGAACATTTGGATGCTGAAGTGAAACATCTGAAGCAGGCTTTTGAAAAAAACGGCTACTCAAAAAAAGAGATAAATAGAATTTTGTGTCCAAGGAACAGAAGACCAAAAGATAAGAATGAACCACAACGACAGAAAAATACAGTAGTTCTCCCTTTTATTAAAAAAGTAACAGATGGGATCGGTAAGATTTTACGAAAACATGACATAACACCGGTCTTTAAACCAACAAAGAAAATAAGTCAAGTACTACGATCTGTGAAGGATAAACGCCCTCCTCTGTCGACATGTGGTGTGTATAAAATTCCATGTACCTGTGGGAAAGTTTATATTGGTACTACCAAAAGAAGCGTAAATACGCGACTGAAAGAGCATAAAAGTCTTTGTCGACTTGGAAAAATAGAAAAATCAGCTGTAGCGGAACATGCTCTTCAACCAGGCAACCACCAAGTGAAGTTTTCGGATACCGAAGTTTTATCTACAACGTTAAATTACTATACACGCCTATACAGAGAAGCTATTGAAATTTATAAACATCACGATAATTTTAATAGGGAAGAGGAGGCTATGAAACTCAGCGATATATGGACAGTGGCTCTACAAAATTGCTAAAAATTTTTATCTTGACAAGGTGGTAATCGATAGTCAACCTTATCTTTGCTATGGATTATCACTGCTCATCACGTGTCACCTGAACCACGCCCCCCTTTCTCACAATATATAAGTCGCTCTCAGACACCCGACCAGTCAGTCGGCAAGACTCAGCGGAGCAGCGCCTCTGAGGAAGTCCAGCGCAGTCCTGGACGAAACGTGAGGAGCAGAAAAGTTCTTGGACCACGACCTCACATCCCGGAAAGTATATCAACAGCCACGAACACGCTGAGTTACCATGCCGGCACCACTCAGCTACCGGGGGCGGACATGGTTGTTCTATGTAAGTGGCAAGTATTGGAATGGTGAGGATAAAGGTTTTGAAGCCGTTAATGGTTTCTGCTGCTGCAAGTTTCGCGGGATTAACCGAATGCGAGCCGAAACTCCCGGGTAGGCTTCACCCCAGTATAGGGCTGTTGCATATCGTATGTATTGCATGAGATTTGACGTATCGTTTCGTCTATGCAGTAAACACCTCGTTAATAGCATGTTATTTTAGTACCTGCCCAATTCGGAGCAAGTCTTTAGTTTTATATTGCTCCAACTCGTTACCCTCAGCGTAGCTGGAGTAACGGAACCGTTAGTTATTCGCCTGCCAGCTTTCCCGCAGGTTCGTTCCGACTCAGTAGTTTTCATATTCCATCAGTTTGGTTTGTTGTTCAAATGAGTGTGAAATACTATGGGACTTAACTGCTAAGGTCATCAGTCCCTAAGCTTACACACTACTTAACCTAAATTATCCGAAGGACAAACACACCCATTCCCGAGGGAGGACTCGAACCTCCGCCGGGACCAGCCGCACAGTCCATGACTGCAGCGCCTGAGACCGCTAGGCTAATCCCGCGCGGCCCAGTTTCGTTTCTCAACGGAGCGAGTCGTCTGTGACATGGGGTGCTGAATACATTTTATTATTAGCCATATTTTATTTCCTCGAATGCAATTCGTCTCCGACTCGGGTAGAGTCACCAGTATTCACAGGTTTAAAATTAACGAGTCAATATCACACAACAAACAACGGTGGCAGCACCTCCTGCAAACGTAAGTTGGTACTGTTTCTAGAGTTTTAACGCCACTGGTGTGAAAAAACAGTGAAGGGTCTTTCTGGCCATTTATACGCAATGCGCTGATTCAGTTTCATTCAGAGTCAACTGCCAGTCCTTGTGTTCCTGGGCAGGCTCCCAGAATTTCGCTACAGTTTTCTAGCGTCACAACTGCTGCTAACAGTTTCGTAGAGCTTGCAACGTTATCTACCAGTTGATTCGTATGTATTTTGGGGAGCAATGTCTATAATATTCCGTTGGGGTATTATTTTACAAACAACAACGTTGAACGACGTATTTTCCTCTGTTGTTTCCGTCTACAAAATAGGTGGGACAAACGTGGATGCGTATTACTGAAGTAATGCATTCACAACTCTGCAAGAGGCATTTTTTCAGCAGTAAATGTCAAACACTCAACAAGGATTATTATTACTCACCAACAAACTTTATACATATTCACATACACCTTTACCTTTTACCCAAATGAATACCGACTCATTTACAGATATTTTCCTCCTATTACGAGTATACAAAGACAAAGCAGAAGTTGACATATAAGCAGATTTACCAAAGTCTTTATTAGCAAGTTCAGCCATATGGTAGGTGCGAAATGCTATAATATCTCTGTCAACAAAACTTTCGAGTCCAGGAACGTTTGGTACTCCTGTACCTCCACGTACAATGGCTACAGTAAACCATCCGTTACCATGACCAAAGGAATCATTAATATCTAAACTAAAATTAAGACGACAACCACAAAAAACAGATGGTCCGTCCAGCATGGCTTGAGCAGCGACAGACTTGATTGGTATACGATTCTTCTTGTCTCCAGCTGTTGTAGCAAATTCAATGTTCTCGATAATTTTGTAGACTGTTAGTTTGGAACTCCTTCCCCTCACAGAAAACTAATTCTAGCCCGAGAGGACTGTCTGGCTTATTTGCTGACTAGCCCCAGCCGAGCTCCTAGAACTTAGAACTATTTAAACCTAACTAACCTAAGGACATCGCATACATCCATGCTCGAGGTAGGATTCGAACCTGCGACCGTAGCGGTTGCACGGTTCCAGGAGGCGCACAGTCAGGCTATGCGTTAACAAGTGATCACGTGATCGAGCCGCTTCGCACTTCAAAAAATCGTGCCGTTACTGGTAGAGCAGCCCTTTGGGAAACCCCGAATTAGGGAATTTTCTGATGCGGGGCCCCTTTCACATAGGATCAAGCCGCCGGGAGAAAACAGAACGAACACGCTCGCGTTGTAAAGGAAACCAAAAAGACACTCGAAGAAGAAATTAAGAGCTCATGAACCAGAAATGAAAACTTTGACGTTTGCTGATGACATAGAAATCCTGTCAAAGACAGGAAAGGACTTGGAAAAGCAGTCGAACGGAATGGACCATGTCTTGAAAGGAGGATATAAGATGAACATCAACAAAAGCAAAACAGGGATAATGTTATGTACACGAATCGAAACGCTAAAAGTATTAATGGGTTTTGTTATTTGGGCAGCAAATTAATCGATGTGGCTGAAGTAGAAAGGACATAAATTGTAGACTGCCACTGGCTAGAAAGGCGTTTCTCAAGAAGATAGATTTGTTAACTTCGAATGTAGACTTAAGTGTTAGGAAGTGTTTCCTGAAGCTGTTTCTCTGGCTTGTAATCTTATATAGAAATGAAATGTGGACGATAAACAGTTTACACAAGAAAAGAATACGAACTTTTGAAGTGTGGTACTATAGAAGAATCCTGCAGATTAGCTGGATAGATCACGTAACTAATGAGGAACTACTGAATAGAAGTGGAGAGAATTTTGTGGCATAACCTGACTAGGATAAGGGATCACCGGTTGATAGGAAACATTCTGAGACATCAAGAGATCACCAGTTACGTACCTTAGGTAAGGGAGGGTCTAAAAACAGTAGAGTGACACAATAAGCAGATTCAAGTGTATGTAGGTTGCATAGTTATTCGGAGGTGAAGAAGCTCGTACAGGATAGAGTAGCACGGAGTGTTGCATCAAACCAGTCTTCGGACTGAAGACCCCAACAACAACAACAACAACAACAGCCCCAGCCGACGCTGAAGGGCAGTGTTAAACTCCCTACCAGACTGCACTAGTCTTCATTGCCAGCACCAAATTTGAGTATTAACCGATTTTTTGCGTATAAATACATCAGTTCTTCGTACGAAATCTACACATTTACATAGCACCCACTTATCCAAGTAATGCAAATAGACACTGAACCTACTAAACTTAATGCTGTTTTGTTTTGTCAGCACAACACATTTTGGGAAAACTGAATCTGTTAGGCGAAACAATATTTATAAACATAGCTCAGCAGCTAACCACAATTTGGTGTTGGTACACTTTAGTTTAAGAGCACCATTATCGGTGTCGAATTTGCTGTTTCATCTTGAGGCAGCTTATACGGTTCTATGTTCAAAGCGCATTGTGCATTTGATTACATGTGTGTTGCACTAAAAAGGAGAGTTGTACTTATAATTAAAAAATATTTGTTCGGTAAAGACATTAAGTTTCCAAAACGCACCACGCGTTTAAACTCACATAGACAGTAAATAAAAAAAATTAAAAAAAGTTGTACGCGTTAGAATTATTTTTTTCCACGTGACATGTATTACTTGACAGAAACTAAATTGGTCACGTAACTAGATACAGCAACATTTCAGTTGCCTTGTTACTTCACTAGCTTGGAAAGCCTTCTCAAGCAGCCACGACGCCTTTGCTGTTAATGGAGTAGTCTTGTACCAATTCTAGATATACTTCTGTAGGAGGACGAGCAGATACTGCAGCGCACACAAAATATTAGATCACATCTTTAAAATTTGAACAACCTGAAACACGTGGAATCGACCCATGTCCACAGAAATGTATAGGTAGATGCTGTCGTCGTAAGAGATTGTAAATGAATGGGCTGAGCGGCGCTGCGCGCTGACGTAAGCAAGCATCCAGCAGCGGTGGCCTATGGAACCTCTTGTTGTCGCTGAGTCATTCGTTGCTGTAACAGGCAGACACTGACTGTCCGTACTTCTGGTTCCGTTATGAGGTACCAACTTTCACATGTGACCTCGTTCTTTGGACGGCACCACAGTTAATGTCATTAAAATTATTGAATATAAGACGAAGAAAGGAAAAGGCGATACAACGTGCAATTAAGATGGTAGAGTTGAATAAATCGATGCTTGGCGAGTTACGGTGGGAGGGGCACTGTACTCGAGCAAATCGTCTCTCGAGTATCCATCCTAAAGGAGAAGAAAGAAAGTGCACACAATAAATATCCCATTGACGATGGCACCAATTTCTGAAATATTATAAACAACACAAAGACCTACCAACTCCGTGAATACTTCATAGATTTACTGCACAGACATTTACGTCAAGGCCTGTAAGGCAACTCCGTGAACAATGTTTTGTGTTTGGGCCTTCGCTTTAAAAGGTTCCATAATAATTGACTCATCGTGTATGACTGAGAGGAGTTTTGTGTCGTCCCGTCACTCTAGGCTTCTACCATTGAAAGCAAGGAGAGGATGTTGTTGGTGGCCGGTATCCTCTTTCTATAACACAACTGCATGCATGTACACTACTGGCCATAAAAATTGCTACAGCAAGAAGAAATGAAGACGATAAACGGGATTCATTAGACAGATATATTATACTAGAACTGACATGTGATTACATTTTCACGCAATTTGGGTGCATACATCGTGAGAAATCAGTACCCAGAACAACCACCTCTGGCCGTAATAACGGCCTTGATACGCCTGGGCATTGAGTCAAACAGAGCTTGGGTGGCGTGTACAGGTACAGCTGCCCATGCAGCTTAAACACGATACCACAGTTGGTGACGAGCCAGTTGCTCGGCCACGATTGACCAGACGTTTTCAATTGGTGAGAGATCTGGAGAACGTGCTAGCCAGAGTAGCAGTCGAACATGTTCTGTACCTAGAAAGACCCGTACAGGACCTGCGACATGCGGCCGTGCATTGTCCTGCTGAAATGTAGGGTTTCGCAGGGATCGAATGAAAGGTAGAGCCACGGGTCGTAACACATCTCAAATGTAACGTCCACTGTTCAAGGTGCCGTCAATACGAACAAGAAGTGACCGAGACGTGTAACCAATGGCACCCCATACCTTCACGCCGGGTGATACGCCACTATCGCGATGACGAATACACGCTTCCAATGTGTGTTCACGGCGATGTCGCCAAACACTGATGCGACCTTCATGATCTGTAAACAGAACCTGGATTCATCTGAAAAAATGACGTTTTGCCATTCGTGCACCCAGGTTCGTCGTTGAGTACACCATCGCCATCGCTCCTGTCTGTGATGCAAGCGTCAAGGATAATCGCAGCCATGGTCTCCGAGCTGATAGTCCATGCTGCTGCAAACGTCGTCGAACTGCTCGTGCAGATGGTTGTTGTCTTGCAAACGTCCCCATGTGTTGACTCAGGGATCGAGACGTGGCCGCATGATTCGTTACAGGCATGCGGATAAGATGCCTGTCATCTCAACTGCTAGTGATACGAGGCCGTTGGGATCCAGCAAGGCGTTCAGTATTACCCTCTTCAAGCCACCGATTCCATATTCTGCTAACAGTCATTGGATCTCGACCAACGCGAGCAGCAATGACGCGGTACGATAAACCGCAATCGCGATAGGCTACAATGCGACCTTTATCAAAGTCGGAAACGTGATGGTACGCATTTCTCGTCCTTACACGAGGCATCACAACAACGTTTCACCAGGCAACGCCGGTCAACTGCTGTTTGTGTATGAGAAATCGGCTGGAAACTTTGCTCATGTCAGCACGTTGTGTGAATGCTCTGAAAAGCTAATCACTTGCATATCACAGCATCTTCTTCCTGTCGGTTAAATTTCGCGTCTGTAGCACGTCATCTTCGTGGTGTAGTTAACTTTAATGGCCAGGAGTGAAGTTACATATAAGTTTGTCGTTGTCTTATGGTATAAGCTCTTCCGTAATAGTCTCCCGCTATTGACACTACTCTGGTCATCATGTGCTGCCTGAGACAGAGACTCTGATTGAGACTGCGCCTGCAAGTGACTGGGCTGTGGCCGATGACTCAACTCGGTCTGCGACTGATTTACTGGGTGACTGACTGGGACCTTCGGTCGGCGGCGGCGATCTAAATACTGGCGGTCGAGAGGGCGTTGGCGGCATCCTTGCTAATTTATCTTTGGCCTTTCCTGATAGGCTCGCTTGCTCTGGTGGCTACTATCCATCTTCTCGCAGCCCCTTTGCCGATCGGAGACAGCTTACGCCAGCACGACTACATAGTAACAGAGAAGGCATTCTAGACGTTTACGAAAAATTGAAGCATCAGAATTAAAAGAGCCAACGATATTTTCAGACACGTGATACTTTATTCGAAGTAGTCACAGTGACGGTGTGAGACCGGCCGCTGTGGCCGAGCGGTTCTAGGCGCTTCGGTCCGGAACGGCGCGGCTGCTACGGTCGCAGGTTCGAATCCTGCCACGGGCATGGATGTGTGTGATGTCTTTACGTTAGTTAGGGTTAAATAGTTCTAAGTCTAGGGACTGAGGACCTCAGATGTCAAGTCCCATAGTGGTTAGAACCTTTTGTACCATTTGACAGTGTGAGATGAGAACTGTCAAACAAGAGTGTTTAACTTTTTGTCCGGTGCTTATACTGAATGACAGTGTACGGTGATTCTTAGTTCACGGTGATCCTTCATGTCCAATTCACCCCCGCAGAAATAGTGCAGGGCGGTCAAAACAAAACTGCTGCGGGAATGATGCACCAAACTCCAACTGCAATATTATGCAATGCTTATCCAACGCTCTGATAAGAATTTTCTAATACTCGATGGTGCGTCTTTTGTGAGTTCTCAAACGTAGATATTTTGAAACAGGTCTCATAAGAAGAAATGAAATGCTGATGTTCCAAACGCCTCATCACAGCTTATTTCATATACGACGGGCAGAAATGAAAATGCACGAGTTGACCTTGAAGCGTTACGTCATGCACAAAAGAAAAGTTACGAAGGTAAGGACGCAGGGTCTTAACGATAATGTGCTGACATGACGTATACAGCTAACACGACTTTTACAGCTAACACGACTTGCACAGCTGACAGGCAATTCAGTTTTGTCGGAGTTTACTGCAGGATTTCGCTCTAAGCAAGTGTCCTGTTCTTCCTCAGATAAGCGAGGTATTGTCACCATCGAACGACACTCGACTTGCATTCGGGAGGACGACGGTTCGAATCCGTGTCCCAAACCTACAGGTTTAGGTTTCCTTATTTAGCTTGAGGCAAATGCTGGGATGATTCCTTTGAAAGCGCACCGCCGATTTGCTATCCTCGGCCGAGTTTCTGCTCCATCTCTAGTGGCATCGCCGTCGATGGGACGTTAAACACCAGATTCCTTCCTTTTCGGTTCTAATAGTTGTCTAATTACCTTTTTTCGGATTACCCTGTTACAAACTGCCGCAAACGATTTTGAGGAGCAAGTTTAATTCAGCCACTCAATATACCGTACACAGGATGAGTTTGCTAAATGGAGAAAAACTGCAAGAAATGACCCTCAGAGGATAAGGAGCAAAAAAGACCGGATGGAGTATGACCGGAAATGCGTTCCAAGGTATGCTCACACTTGAAAGATCACTGACAGTGTAGCTTTCAGTGACTGTAAACAGATATGCGATCATAGCAAACAAGAGTCAATATTCTGTCTGTACTGGTGCTGTAGCTCCAGACTCGAGAGGGCAGTAAGGTTGCGTACAACAACTGCCACTTAGAACATGTGCAGGCCTTATTATTTACAGACGTACCTCTACAGCGACCCTGTAGTATACGTGTCATGCGTGCTCTCTCGGGTGTAAAGCTAAAACACTAGTACAAAAAATGGTTCAAATGGCTCTCAGCACTATGTGACTTAATTTCTGAGGTCATCAGACCCTCAGAACTTAGAACTACTTAAACCTAACTAAACTAAGGACATCACACACATCCATGCCCAAGGCAGGATTCGAAGCTGAACCGTAGCGGTAGCGCGGTTCCAGACTGGAGCGCCTATAACCGCTCGGCCACTTAGGCCGGCACGCTAGTACAGACAGAACATAACCACTTCCCCGGTGTGTTCTCTCGTGTCCTTTCAATCACTGAAACTAACACTGTCAAGGAGTTTTTATCTCTACTTTTAATTTTTGCACAATTTCGAACATATGTCAGTATGGCCTTTTTGTCTCCTTATTCTCGCAGGGAAAGTTCCGTGCAGTATGTCCCAATTTAGAAAAATCACCCTGTTTGTTCCATAAAATTTTGGGCGTGCAGCCGCATAAATTTAGTTTCTTCCTCTAATATTTCGGCTGAATACAGTCCAGCCATCTTCAGAGTGAGCCGAGGTAATTGACGCTTCAGGACTTTCTCCGTCCTTCTAAACTCGAGGACCGAACCACAGCGTATGCGGCCAAACATACACAAGGCGCCAGAGACGTTGATAGGCGGCAAAGAGATGTAATATATGCATATAAATTAAATCTATGGCTGCGCAATCGATCCACACGGCGATACCGATGTGTCGCGGAGAGCTGTACCGTTGCGACGTCTTCGTGATTTAATTACAGAAATTGCCGGATTCCATGATTTGTCCAAGCAGAAGCCGCTATCTCTATTAATTAAATTCGTCGCCAACCGAATTTCAATTGCATCTTTCACTACCGAGTCCCAGAAAGACGAAGTCGATGATAAAATTTCGACAATATCGTACACCATAGAGTGCCCAGTGTCAATACAGTGCTTTGCCACCGCAGATTTACTAGGTTTGGCCTTTCATACATCGAACATATCGATATCACCGTGTGGATCGACTGCACAGCCATAGATTTAATTTCCATGCATATGTTACATCTCTTTGCCGCCTATCAACGTCTCTGGCGCCTTGCGCATCTTTGGCCGCATACGTAGTACTTCGATCCTCGAGTTTAAAACGACGGAGAAAGTGCTGGAGCGTTAGTCACCTCGGCTTACTCTGAAGATGGCAGGACGGTATTCATCCGAAATATTAGAAGAAGAAACTGAATTTATGCGGCTGCACGACCGAAATTTTATAAAGCAGCCTTTACGCCGCGAAAACACGAAGATGCACATCACCTTGTTTATTCGACAACTGAAAAAGAAAATATATAAGATACATGTTTACCTCACCCCATTTCAGTTACATGGATATTGTTCAAGTCCTTCTGCAAGTGGATTCTCGTCCCCAAATGTCATTATTTCATAATAGTCGTTGTACCTGTTGTATATTTCCTTGTTTCGCTATTCAGCGGTCTGCTGATGGTCCCACATATACGTTCTAAACATTATACTTTTATGTCTCAATTTAGAAAAATCACCCTGTTTGTTCCTGGCACCCCCAAAACAGCAAAAGAAAAAAATGTCGTGTGGCTAGGGCCTCACGTCGGGTAGACCGTTCGCCTGGTGCAGGTCTTTCGAGTTGACGCCACTGCGGCGAACTGTGCGTCGATGGGGATGAAATGATGACGATTAGGACAACACAACACCCAGTCCCTGAGGGGAGAAAATCTCCGACCCAGCCGGGGATCGAACCCGGGCTCTTAGGATTGATATTCCGACACGCTGACCACTCAGCTACCCTTTTTTTTTTTTTTTCATCTCAGTTTCTTCGCTTTTGTTCGTTGCATCTGCTCCGGGCGGACGTCGTAAGACAACCGTTTAAGTTCGTTATTGATCGATTAACTCAGTTTTTTTTTTTTATTACAGAGGGCACGTAACCCCCTGACCGAACACGCTGAGCTACCGTGCCTGCTGTTACCGGTGGCGGACATAACAAAAGTATATCGTTTGTGCATTAAGTGTCTTTTATCGGATACTATATTTACCTGGAAAGCAATAAGAATGGATTTTGGAACTGATTTTCTAGATCTTACAATCTGGTCTTATTTTAAGATACACTTTTGGAGATGATCTTCTAGTCTTATTTGTAGTATTAATATCGTGAGAGTTTAAAAGAATGTCTAACACTTTAACTGTTCCATTTATTTTGCGGTGTAGTCTACGCATGTTTTAAATAGAAAGCTACATTATCATACATTCATATGCGAAGGAAAATGTTCCGGTCTAGAAGCTACGGTGAAGTCGGTTACTTGTACTACAGAGAGATGAGCTCATACTTGCAGAGACACCGTAAGACGTCAAGGCAAGTGTCTTTTTTTTAAAGGCGGCACAGACGGAGGCCTTGAAGGCCAAGGTGAGGTGCTGGCAGTCGAGTCACACTTAACACCGGCACGTTTTCCTGCCTGTTCATAACGGAATAGCTGGCTGTTATGACCCCCGCAGCGCGTCTCCTGTGTTACAAACGTACAGTGATGAGCCGAGGGCTGCGCGCAGCGAACCTGGCGTTGCCGGGGCAGAGACCGGTGGGGGCGCATTGGAGCGTCAAATGGGAAATACACTGATATAAGCAACTTTGACAAAGGACTGATTGTTATGGCCCGACACCTGGAATGAGGTTCCTGGAAACGGTGAAGCTAGTCGGTTGTTCGCGTATTACTGTAGTGAACAGCTACGTAACTATGAAAATGGCCATGTTTAGCTACTATTATAGCTGTATTTGGTTTCTACGATGTTTATTTACTTTATCATTATTTTATTTTTATTTTATGGCCTTCGCTGGACCACTCAAGTCAGTTATACAAAGGTTCATATAAGTTGTTGTTAGTCAGTTCGATACCCGGAATTTGTAGCTAGTTATCGGTACTTTCTGTTACACAAAGAAGAAAAATCATGCCACTATGGCACCTTTTCCTGTTATGTAATTGTACTTATATAATACTATGAATGATATGAAACAAAATTTACGCATAATTAAATAATATGTAACAATAATCACTATGAACCATCAACATTTACTCAGAACTATAATAATCAGTATGTAAGTCATTTGATTAGAAGTAGTTATAAATGTTAACATCGTTATTACTTTCGTTAATTAACTGCAATTAGATCTCGAATGTTCAGTTTGGAAAACTTTATAGTAAATCGATCAAAAAGAAAGAACCAAATTTAAATTTACGTAATTTCAAGTGATATGTAATTTCAAACCCAAATTTGTAAACCAGAATTAATACCATTTCTAAAATAATTAATTGATCATTGTTAGCACTTGTAATTAACTCCATTACTTAAGTTTAGATGCATATTTCAAAGTTATGAGCCATTAAAGAGGTTAAACAACTTGTGTATGTATTACGTAAATGTTAGCAATATTTTCCGATCGATAATAGATTTGTGTTTATTAAATTAATGAAACGCATTATTGTAAAAAAGTCATATTTAATTTTCAATCTTAAATTATACAATTTGTAACCTAAAACTCATCTGTCATGAACTAATATTTTATGCTGTAAGTAATCTGATTGTGAACATTTTGTATATTTGTAACTTTTAATTGTAACTATTAAGTTCACAATGGTGTAATAATTGAAATAATGAACACTCATTGTTTGGAATATATATAAGCAAACGCGGCAATGCAGCGTCAGTTCGCCTAGGGGTTCACTTTGTAGTCTAGTATTTTCGGCCAGTAAGTCAGTCTGTCAGCTGTTGGATTGTCAAAGAGACTATATGTGAAGTTTGACGTATTCTGCAATGACTTTGGAAAAATGTTATCATCAACAAATAAACCTCTGCAAATTGTATGACCTGGAGTTTTAATTAGAAGGAATCACCGGCTACCTGACTCAGTCAAATCACAAGACAAGTACAACAAAAATACTTTGTTATGCATCAACCTTACTTAGGTCCACTCCAAGTGCAAATATATAAATAATTATGTTAACGCACCGGAAAATAAATCATATGCATTCATAAAGTAAGGGAGATGTCATAAGTTACACAATTCAGTTCAATAATAATTTAATAAGACAGTTCAATTGTACGGTACTTATAGAAGGATTATTACAATTTATTATTATATGAGGGGTATTTTTTGCCGGCCGCGGTGGCCGTGCGGTTCTGGCGCTGCAGTCCGGAACCGCGGGACTGCCACGGTCGCAGGTTCGAATCCTGCCTCGGGCATGGGTGTTTGTGATGTCCTTAGGTTAGTTAGGTTTAAGTAGTTCTAAGTTCTAGGGGACTTATGACCTAAGATGTTGAGTCCCATAGGTCTCAGAGCCATTCGAACCATTTTTTTGAGGGGTGTTTTGTTCTTCTGTCTGCCCAATACTTCTTCATTATTTCAGATATTTTCTTTCTTTCTGCGCCTGAGAACAATCTTCCTGTAGTCCTTTTACTAATCTTCGTCTGTAGTTTGGTTTGCGTGTCTTACAGTATTCTGGTTCATTCTGTTTTGCTTTTTAGGTAATCTACGGTAATTTGGATTCTCTTACACCTTCCTTAATTTCTGTCAGCCGTTTAATGTGTTATTCCATTACTAATTTTGTTTCCTGTCCTTCTCATCAGAAGTCCAAAGAATGAAATACGTTTATTGTATATTGTTTCATTTGAAACTATTTTCCAATACCCACTTACTTAATATTTTTTGTTTCTGTATGTCCTAATTATTCTTCTACGATCTTTAATATGGTATAGAATAATGTTTTAAGCTACTGGAGAAAAATATTTCGGCGCTATGTAAGAACATGCATCTCTGTCTCGCTCTTTTCTGTGCCGCGCGGCGTGCGACCCTGAAGCTACTCATCCAGTCACAAAAAATCCTTTAACGCTTTCCCCCGCTCTCTTCCCAGAAAACTGAAGCCTTTCGTCGCTCAGTTGTGCATTGGCAGTTAATCTCGACTTGATAACCGTTACTGTTTCGCTGACTCTAAAAATATTTACTTACTGCTTTGACCAGTATGAGATTTCCACTCTGCAGCGGAGTGTGCGCTAATTTGAAACTTCCTGGTAGATTAAACTGTGCCAGACCGACACTCGAACTCGGGACCTTTGCCTTTCGCGGGCAAGCGCTCTACCAACCCTTTTTTTCATTTTGTTCGTTATATTTGGTCGTAGCGGACGTCACATGGCATCTGTTGAAGTTCGTTGTTGATCCTTTCACCCAGTTTTTTATAACATCTGAACTACCCAAGCACGACTCACGCCCCGTCGTCACAGCTTCACTTCTGCCAGTATCTGGTAGAAACTTGCCCGCGAAAGACAAAGGTCCCGCGTTCGAGTCTCGGTCCGGCACACAGTTTTAATCTGCCAGGAAGTTTCACTGATTTTACCATATGGTCCCTAACGGAATACATTTAATTTTTAGTCAGCTGTTTTTATCTTGGACCTTTTTCCAAAGCTCAACGAGGATAACGGGGCTCGATTTGCAACAATTCTGCACGCAGCAAAGGATGTTTCACTCAACAGGCACTTCACAGCCTACCTGATAGTTTTATCCTCATTACAATGGTGAACAGTTTGTAGACTGGTGTAATTTTATTGTGTGACAGTCGCTCTGGGAAAGATATTAATCCTATGGAGAATTGCGGTCGCCATCTCTGAAGGAGGAATTTTACTTCATTCTTTCAGAAGTTATTTAACTGTTACTGAAATGAATTTAATGTATCACGGCTAATTTGTAATGCTCTAGAGAGATAGATGCAAACTGTGACATTATTATGTAACTGAATTTCTGCAATCTTTAAATTTTGAAGTTATGTACTAACGAAAATTAAATGACTGAAAAGTAAGTAAAGCTAATCTCAAGACCTAAAGTTTCAATTTAGTTACCAATGTGAGCAGTCAATTTTACATCCGCAAAAATACATTTAAAGCTATCTTTTACAGCTAAATACTTTTGTGACAGTCTTTCAGTGTCGTGCTTCGGAAAATATTTTATAAAATCTTCTTACCATTTAGATTTACACAACTTATAAAAAACAGGACAAGGAAATTTGGATTTGGTTTATGACTCTAGGATAATGACTTTAACAGATATAATTAAATAACTGAATCGTGTATAAACTTGTATGAAATATGGGGTGTAATATTCAGCATAGTTCTACGCACTTAGGTCTAATAAAAACTTCTTGGTTTATTTATCATAGCTGTTGTGGTGTTGCTGGTGAATGACAACTGGCTAGGCTCTTCACGTCTCGAGCGAGCTGAAATTAATTTATTGTTACTACGATGCTTGCGGTAGCCATGTTCCTTGATGTTTCTGTGTTAGCTCCAATTTCATCACAGAATAATAGTGGATGTGGCAGGGGTAAAATACAGGGAGCGAAAGGCTATTTACAATTTGTACAGAAACCAGATTGCAGTTATAACACTCGAGGGGCATGAAAGGGAAGCAATGGTTGGGAAGGGAGTAAGACACGGTTGTTGCCTATCCCCGATGTTATTCAATCTGTATATTGAGCAAGCAGTAAAGGAAACAAAAGAAAAATTAGGACTAGATATTAAAATCCATGGAGAAGAAATAAAAACTTTGAGGTTCGCCGATGACATTGTAATTCTGTCAGAGACAGAAAAGGACCTTGAAGAGCAGCTGAACGGAATGGACAGTGTCTTCAAAGGAGGATTTAAGATGAACATCAACAAAAGCAAAACGAGGATAATGGAATGTAGTCGAATTAAATCGGATGATGCTGAGGGTATTAGATTAGGAAATGAGACGCTTAAAATAGTAAATGGGTTTTGCTATTTGGGGAGCAAAATAACTGATGATGGTCGAAGTAGGGAGGATATAAAATTTAGACTGGCAATGGCAAGGAAAGCGTTTCTGAAGAAGAGAAATTTGTTAACATCGAGTATAGATTTAAGTGTCAGGAAGTCGTTTCTAAAAGTATTTGTATGGAGTATGGCGATATATGGAAGTGAAACGTGGACGATAAATAGTTTGGTCAAGAAGAGAATGGAAGCTTTCGAAATGTGGTGCTTCAGAAGAATGCTGAAGATTAGATGGGTAGATCAAATAACTAATGAGGAGGTACTGAATAGAATTAGGGAGAAGAGAAGTTTGTGGCACACCTTGACTAGAAGAAGGGATCGGTTGGTAGGACATGTTCTGAGGCATCACAGGATCACCAATTTAGTATTGGAGAGCACCGTGGACGGTAAAAATCGTGGAGGTAGACCAAGACATAAATACACCAAGCAGATTCAGAAGGTTGTAGGTTGTAGTAGGTACTGGGAGATGAAGAAGCTTGCACAGGATAGAGTAGCATGGAGAGCTGCATCAAACCAGTCTCTGGACTGAAGACCACAACAACAACAGTCTTGCTTTTCAAATTCCGCAATTTCTGGAGAAGACTTGGCGCAAATGTCACTGCCACAAAAACCTTCTCTCTAATATGCATAGTTTCAGCACTCGAAAAATATTAACATCGCCAGATCTGACCCAGCTACGTGCATACACCAGATTAGTTGCCTGCGACTGTCGACTTTGCTTTCTGTTCCATCCTACCTGTACCACTCGATGCCAACGTCATCCACACAGCTGCAGGCTGAAAACCCAAAGTGGATCCCCATCTTTCTTATTTGCTCTGTCAAAAGTGTTATACATTTTTAAATAATCTATCAATGTTACCGTCATTATAACTATTCAAATATTCATTATTATTGTGTTGGTTTCTTTAAATACTATTCATTACATCATTTCCTTTTACCAGATCATTAAAGACATTTAACACAGTTTGGAATCATTGATATCTCAAGTATCGATTTTGGTGGTTAATCGAAGAATTTATATAAAATTTTTGTCAAATGTGAGCTATTAGAACCTCTGTCACTCTTCCGCCGTTGGATGTCCTAGTCAATGTGATTGCTCCACATACATTATTCTCAAAATTTTTTGCCTCGGCTTCCCCAGGTCTGCAATTTGTTTAGGTTAGCCAATAAGCAAGCCTGTTACAACGTTTTAGGCCAGGGTCATCCATCTCCCAATAATCTGATCTCAGAGAAACTCCAGAAGGAGAAAATAATGAGGACTCTAGCCACTTATCACATGACTCTGACTGTCCCTCACACAGCATTCATGGAAAGCGGGTCCTTGACACAAAACGAATTTCCTTTGAAACTTGTTTGGCCCAGACGCCATTGCTCATAAATCTCACAACTTTCTAACACGTACAGGTGTTCGTCATGCCACGCTAAGTATTTCTATGGCTGGAGACTTGGAACACTCCAGGCAGAAGGCAAAGCATTAAGCAAAATCGAAAGGAAGACGCGAGGCCCAATTCCCCGTCCTGCAACCTCATGGTCACTGTGGTTTTAGAGTCCTCTGAGAAAGCAGCCCTCAACACCTAGGGGATCGCCCGTCCGGCGTGATTCAACTTAACAGCAGAAAATTTCATGCAAGACCTTAACCAAGAAAAGGAATTAATATAGACGTAGATAGCTTCGTCTGGTAATCACTGTGGTTAATTATTACAGTAGTTAAATATTTTTTTAAAAAACTGGAATTAAATTCAGTTAGTGGAGTATCAATCAAATTATGATTAGCATATGAGACGCACTAGTCCACCAACAGACAGTCGCCTATATCACTTCTTTCTTAGATGAACTGCATTTCCTTGCAGTTCTTTCAATGAATCTGCCTGACATCTGCTTTTCTTTCGTCAACACAACTGGCCATTAAAATTGCTACACCAAGAAGAAATGCAGATGATAAACGGGTATTCGTTGGACAAATATATTATTCTAGAACTGACATGTGATTACATTTTCCGCAATTTGGGTGCATAAATCCCAAGAAATGAGTACCCAGAAAAACTACCTCTGGCCGTAATAACGGCCTTCATTCGCCTGGGCATTGAGTCAAACAGAGCTGGGATGGCGTGTACAGGTACAGCTGTCCCTGCAGCTTCAACACGATACCACAATTCATCAAGAGTACTGACTGGCGTATTGTGACGAGCCAGTTGCTCGGCCACCATTGACCAGACGTTTTCAGTTGGTGAGAGACCTGGAGAATGTGCTGGCCAGGGCAGCAGTGGAATATTTTCTGTATCCAGAAAGGCCCGTACAGGACCTGCAACATGCGGTCGTGCATTATCTTGCTGAAATGTAGGGTTTCGCAGGGATCGAATGAAGGGTGGAGCTGCGGGTCGTAACACATTTGAAACGTAACGTCCACAGTTCAAAGTGCCGTCAATGCGAACAAGAGGTGACCGAGACGTGTAACCAATGGCACCCCATACCATCACGCCGGGTTATACGCCAGTATGGCGATGAGGAATGCACGTTTCGAATGTGCGTTCACCGCGATGTCGCCAAACACGGATACGGCCATCATAATGCTGTAAACAGAACATGGATTCATCCGAAAAAAAGACGTTTTGCTATTCGTGCACCCAGGTTCGTCGTTGAGAACACCATCGCAGGCGCTCCTGTCTGTGATGCAGCGTCAAGGCTAACCGCAACCATGATCTCCGAGCTGATAGTCCATGCTGCTGCAAACGTCGTCCAACTGTTCGTGCAGATGGTTGTTGTCTTGTAAGCGACCACATCTGTTGACTCTGTTGACGTGGCTGCACGATCCGTTACAGCAATGCGGATAAGATGCCTGTAATCTCGACTGCTAGTGATTCGAGGCCGTTGGGATCCAGCACGGCGTTCCGTATTACCCTCCTAAACCCACCGCTTCCATATTCTGCTAACAGTCATTGGATCTCGACCAACGCGAGCAGCAATGTCGCGATATTATAAACCGCAATCGCGACAGGCTACAATCCGACCTTTATCAAAGTCGGAATCGTGATGGTACGCCTTTCTCCTCCTTACACGAGGAATCACAACAACGTTTCAGCAGGCAACGCCGGTGAACTGCTGTTTGTGTATGAGAAATCGGGTGGAAACTTTCCTCATGTCAGTACGTTGTAGATGTCGCCACCGGCGCCAACTTTGTGTGAATGCTCTGCAGAGCTAATCATTTACATATCAGAGCATCTTCTTCCTGTCGGTTAAATTCCGCGTCTGTAGCATGTCGTCTTCGTGGTGTAGCAGTTTTAATGGCCGGTAGTGTAGCTGGTCCCAACACACTTCAAATGGTTCAAATGGCTCTGAGCAAAGTGGGACTTAATATCTGAGGTCATATGTCCCCCAGAACTTAGAAACTACTTAAACCTAACTAACCTAAGAACATCACACACATCCATGGCCGGGGCAGGATTCGAAGCTTCGACTGTAGTAGTCGCGTGGTTCCGGACTGAAGCGCGTAGAACCGCTCCGCCACCGCGGGGTCAATAAGTTCTTGACACCATGGGAGCTACCTTAATGCCGAACTACCCCAGTCTTCCCTTCCTTGCTTTCGCGAATGTCACTCACAGAGACAGGAAGAGGTCGAGAAAATTTTTCTGCACGAGTGACACATCATTTAGCACCCATTGCCTCCCTCAAACATAAACTGAACTTTTATCGGGCTCTGGAATGACCTTTAACAACAAATCAAAGTATAGTGACCGTCGAAACTGAGTGCTTTTTCTTCTCAAATAAATACTTCATAGACAGACCACTGTAAGAGAAATAAATTTCTGTGTCATATTCCAGTGCTAAATATTGAAAGAATAAACAATTTCCATTTAAGTTAATTCTTGGGAGCCTGAAAAGCTTTTAGTGAAAGCGGAAACAAGTATACCTAGCTTTAGTAAACGTGTACCATCTATCAAAATAAGCAGAAAGAATGAAAAATTTAAAATTTTCGTTATTTCTTTAAAAATAGAATTTTTTTTATTATATAATTCTCAAGTTACTTTACTTTCCTTTCGAAAAAGTGAGGCAGAAATAAAAAAAAAATATTATTTCAATTTATATTGACGTGTTAAACATGAGACACTGCTTAACTGCATTGTACGTTATATTTTAAGGAAACTCTGCAGTAAGTTGTTAAATTTTAGACATTTTTCATGAAAGAAGTTGAAAAGTAATAAACATCTTCAAAATTTGTATGTAGCAGAAAATCTGTTAGTAGTTCTTAGCTCAGTGCTTCGAACTGACTTACCCCGCTGGTTATAGGGGGACATACAGTTTCCGAAACACATGCAGTTTGACATTTTTTAGATTACCTGACGTGAAAGAAGTGATGGCTGTCAACTAAGGGAGGACGCCTGGCACTTTACGCTGAGTCACTCAAAAGGAAAACCAAGCTTGTCTGCCATACGAAAGAGAAATATTGTATTAATAAATTTGTATATAATACTTAAAAGTCGTTCAGTGTATACACTGTCAAAATATTTTTTCCTCGGATAGAAACATTATATTGAATTTTTTCTAGCCTCTAAGGTAGTAAAATCATTGAAAATTGAAGTTGAGTCTATTAACTTCAAAGTATCGCTTATAATGGCCGAAACTGACAGACCACACAATCGTTCTTGAGAAAGTTTTCACCTAAGGTATGTTTTTATCAACTCGAATTTCACAAAACTCCCTTCACCACTTGTTACAGATATAGGTAAACTTAGGATTTCTGACTTTACGAAAGTATTGGGAAAAATTTCAATAATATTTTCTTTTTGTAAGTTCCAGTAGGTAGAATGGTTACCAAGATCAAAATTTCATCCTTTGGTTACTTTCCATTGATGTCACATTCATCACTATTACTTGACGCAGGGTAAAGGTTGAAATTTGAAGCTAATTAGATGAGGAATCAATCGAAACGTTTAAAGTTGATGTACGTTTCTCCCAACTAAAGCAATACTTGAGTGCCGGAATATTGCGCTGCCCCTACAAGTACACACTTCAACTCCTGTTACGAGGCTACTTGGTCTGCCGGATCGATATAGCCTACACAAAAGTTCTGAGCTTCTCCGTGGCGCTTTCACGCCCACTAAACGAATCCGCGACGAAGCGCATTGTTCTTCATAGGGTCTTCTCTATTTCCTCTATCAGTCCCATCTCAGATTGAGGAGCAATACTCAAGTGCCTGTCGAACGAGATCCATCTCCTTGGCGGGTGGCTTTCTTGAGGATTCTTATGCCTTTCATATGATTAGTTTTATCTGGTCGTTCCACTTTAAATCACTCTGTACTCACACCCATGGATGTTTAACAGCTGCATCTGTTCCCAGTGATTATTCAGCAGCGTGTAATCAAGCTATAACTAATTTTTCCGCCTATTTATCTGCAACACATTACATTTGTTTATGGTATGGATGAAATGTCAATACTTGTACCAAACGTCGATTCACTTTACGTCTTTTCTGCATTTCGCTACAAGTATTTAGAGTGTTTGTGTATGACAGCATTACGAGTATCACCAAATGGCCTCATGGTTCTCCAAACGCTATCCACTATTTCACCTCCTACTTTAAAGTAGCGAGTGTAATTTTTTATTTACATTTTTCTAGCTCGTTCAATATTCATACTGCGAAACCACCGTGCCTTGTATGACGGGGAATTCCAACGAATCAGTTCCCTGTTTTAGCTTCCTACACCGTGACGCAGTACAGAATTTCAAAACATAACTGTACTTCGTCCATGACTAAGTGTATTGACATTATTAGTACAGTTCACAACCTTGTTAAAAAAGTGGCTCGAGTAGGATTCAGTTTTTGCCGAACGTTTTCGCCGTCATCGGACGCATACAAAGAAGTGCGGTGCGAGTGTGACAAATCTTAAGACTGTGCACATCCCACGAAAACTTCATAAACAATCCTTAATTTTGCTGATACCACCTACACATATAGCCCTGTAGATAATAGCTCACACAAAGGCGCACTCCATGGGTGAATGCAATGGGGGAAAAATTACACTTGGTTCAATAAAATGTACCCTATACCACACACTTCACAGTACAGATGCAGAAACTCAGGGTACCCAATCTCCTGCAACAAAAATTATGTTTCTTTTTGTATAAGGAACTCATGGTCTCCGGTAGCGCGTTGCATGTGATTTATTTTCACACTCCGTTCGTGTTTCTACACTGTGTGATCAAAAGTATCCGGACATTCCCAAAAACATACGTTTTTTGTATTAGGTGCATTGTGCTGACACCTGCTGCCAGGTGCTCCATATCAACGACCTCAGTAGTCATTAGACACGGTGAGAGAGCAGAATGGGGCGCTCTGTGGACGTCACGGACTTCAAACGTGGCGAGGTGATTGGGTGTCACTTGTATCATACGTCTGTATGCGAGATTTGCACACTTCTAAACATCCCTAGGTCCAATGTTTCCGATGTGATAGTGAAGAGGAAACGTGAAGGGACACGTAGAGCACAAAAGCGTACAGGCCGACCTCGTCTGTTGGCTGACAGAGACCGCCGACAGTTGAAGAGGGTCGTAATGTGTAAAAGGCCGACATCTATCCACACCATCACACAGGAATTCCAAACTGCATCAGGATCCACTGCTAGTACTATGACAGATAGGCGAGAGGTGAGAAAACTTGGATTTCATGATCGAGCAACTGCTCATAACCCACACATCACGCCGGTAAATACGTCTCGCTTGATATACGAAGCGTAAACATTGGACGATTGATCAGTGAAAAAAACCTTGTATGGAGTGACGAATCACGGTACACAATGTGTCGATCCGATGGCAGGGTGTGGGTAGGGCGAATACCCGGTAAGGTCATCTGCCAGCGGGTGTAGTGCCAATAGTAAAATTCGGTGGCGGTGGTATTATGGTGCGATCTTGTTCTTCATGGAGGGGGCTTGCACCCCTTGTTGTTTTGCGTGGCACTATCACAGCGCAGACCTACGTTGATATTTCAAGCGTTTTCTTGCTTCCCATTGTTGAAGAGCAATTCGGGGATGGCGACTGCATCTTTCAACACGATCGAGCACCTGTTCACAATGCACCGCCTGTGGCGGAGTGGTTGCACGACAATAACATCCCTGTAATGAACTGGCCTGCACAGAGCCCTGACCTGGAATCCTATAGAACACCTTTGGGACGTTTTTTAACGCTGACTTCGTGCCAGGCGTCACCGACTGACATCAATACCTCTCCTCAGTGCAGCACTCCGTGAAGAATGGGCTGCCATTCTGCAAGAAACCTAGCACCTGACTGAACGTATGCCTGCGAGAGTGAAGCTGTCATCAAGGCTGAGTGTGACCCAACACCATATTGTATTCCAGGATTACCGACGGTGGGCGCCACCAACTTTTAATTCATTTTTAGCCAGGTGTCCGGATACTTATGATCACATAGTGTATCTCTATTGCTTTAAAAATACCTACGTAACAGTGCAAATGCCGACGGTTATGGAAAAAAAACTTGTTTCGTTCACTGCCCGTACTTGCTGTTGACACAGTAATGCCAACTTAACTGTTCGCCCTCAAGCCTTGTATTCAGTAGTGACTGAAATGCGCCTCTTGTATGCGATCACTGAATGTAACGGCAGAGCTGCACAAGGACGCTACGCTGCGCTCTTGCCGCCACATCACAGTACTCTTGGATTTGCAACTTTTGCAACTGTTCATTAGTCATTTTATCCGTACTGCTGCGTGCCACAGTTAACGTACTACCAACCCTGCCGGCAAAACAAATACTAGACAGAAATGAGCAATAATGTAGAGCAAGGTGGACATTGCTGTTGTCAACAGTAAGTACCGCGAGTGAATGTAGCAAGTTTATTAATAAACAAAACACGTTAACAATGCTCGGCGAAGGTACTTCTTGAACGACTTTCCTGTTACATTTACGAATGGAGAGTGGGAAGAATGATTGTCGGTGAAGTCTGATATTGGCTTTAATCTCTTTATTTTCTGCTCCGCGAGAGGCGTACATTAACTTTTTACTGTGTCCTAGCTGAAACAGATGTATTTTCTCTCAATAGAAACCTGAGGTACACATTTGTGAATGTTCAACCTTTTCATCATGCGCAGGGATAGCAATGTGCGGCTGTTTGCTGATGATGCTGTGGTGTACGGGAAGGTGTCGCCGTTGAATGACTGTAGGAGGATACAAGATGACTTTGACAGGATTTATCATTGGTGTAAAGGATGGCAGCTAACTCTAAATATAGATAAATGTAAATTAATGCAGATGAATAGGAAAAAGAATCCCGTAATGTTTGAATACTCCATTAGTAGTGTAGCGCTTGACACACTCACGTCGATTAAATATTTGGGAGTAACATTGCAGAGCGATATGAAGTGGGACAAGCATGTAATGGCAGTTGTGGGAAAGGCGGATAGTCGTCTTCGGTTCATTGGTAGAGTTTTGGGAAGATGTGGTTCATCTGTGAAGGAAACCGCTTATAAAACACTAATACGGCCTATTCTTGAGTATTGCTCGAGCGTTTGGGATCCCAATCAGGTCGGATTGAGGGAGGACATAGAAGCAATTCAGAGGCGGGCTGCTAGATTTGTTACTGGTAGGTTTGATCATCACGCGAGTGTCACGGAAATGCTTCAGGAACTCGGGTGGGAGTCTCTGGAGGAAAGTCTTTTCGTGAATCGCTACTGAGGAAATTTAAAGAACGAGCATTTGAGGCCGACTGCAGTACAATTTTACTGCCGCCAACTTATATTTCGCGGAAAGACCACAAAGATAAGATAAGAGAGATTAGGGCTCGTACAGAGGCATATAGGCAGTCATTTTTCCCTCGTTCTGTTTGGGAGTGGAACAGGGAGAGAAAATGCTACTTGTGGTACGAGGTACCCTCCGCCACGCACCGTATGGTGGATTGCGGGGTATGTATGTAGATGTAGATGAAGTGCTGCCAACTGTTGGGCATCACTGAAAATATCAGCAAGTCAGTGTGCACTGCGCAGCAGCTCGTGATTTCCAGAATACAGGGATGTGGTTGGCTCACTGTATACCACTGTATAACTGAATATTGTTGTTGTTGTTCTGCACGCTTATTATTGAATTATCAAATGGTTCAAATGGCTCTGAGCACTATGGGACATAACATCTGTGGTCATCAGTCCCCTAGAACTTAGAACTACTTAAACCTAACTACCCTATGGACATCACACACATCCATGCCCGAGGCAGGATTTGAACCTGCGACTGTAACGGTCACGCGGTTCCAGACTAAAGCGCCTAGAACCGCACGGCCACACCGGCCGGCTTGAATTATCATTTGGCTATTTATTACAATAGAGAATATTTCGTAATTAATTGTTGCAGTTATTAATCATTAATTATATCAAAAAAGTGAACAAAGTACGTTTTGAAAATGGATATAAATTTTTGTATAACTGTTGTATCTAAGATCATTAAAAAGTCATCTAAAAGCATAACCACATAAAGAAAAATTTTGCCCCTTCTGAAAGAATTCGGGTCTGAAAGGATTAAACGCTATGACTCTTCGTCATTGACAATGCCTCTCTTGTACCGTCTGTCACTGGAATTTGTTGAGCACTTCCGTAACGCCCTCGCACCGAGGAAATGATCCCGTGGCGAAACTCGTTGCTCTTATTTGAATCTTCAGTTAATTCTACTTGCTAGGAGTACTAAACTGCTGCAAAATACTCAAGAATCGGTATTGCAAGTGTGCTATAAGCCACTTCAAACGTGCATGCATTACAATTCCTTAAGATTCTCCCAGTGAATCTTAGCCTGGCATCTGCTTTTCATACTATTGGTTCTGTGTGGCCATTTCACTTGTTGCTCCTACGTAATTCACGGTAGTGATTTGTCGCCAACGGTGTAATCGAACAGTAGTGGATCTGTTTATGAGCAATACATTAGATTCACTATATTTATGCTCGGGGCCAACAGCCAGTTCTCTGCAGGTATTCCTCAATTGCTGGATTCCTATAGACAACAGCTGAACTATGACTATCTTTACGGAGTCTCCTCTTGATCAGTTATAAAAATTGTAAACAGTAACGGTAATATGACATTCCCGAAATTTCCTATAAACTTCTCAATATTGTTCCGTTACGAGTCCTATCTGTAAGGACACCCCGAGTTGAATCACAAATCTGGTATGTAGGTATATTGTTCTGTTCACAAAACGCCAGTGTGGAACTATACTGAATTGCTTTCCGGAGCCGCGCGGGATTAGCCGAGCGGTCTCAGGCGCTGCAGTCATGGACCGTGCGGCTGGTCCCGGCAGAGGTTCGAGTCCTCCCTCGGGTATGGGTGTGTGTGTTTGTCCCTAGGATAATTTAGGTTAAGTTGTGTGTAAGCTTAGGAACTACTGATGACCTTAGCAGTTGCGTCCTATAAGATTTCACACAGGTTTGAACACTTTTTTTTTTGTTTTTGCGTTCCAGAAGGGTCAAGGAACACGGTGTGACCCGGGGTTGCTTTGTCTATGGCACTTTGAATCTTGTGGACGAACAGACCAAACAGATCAGCGCAAGAACGTATTGTCAGCATTTGTACCGTTTAACATATCAGTTATTCTGTAAAGAGTCACCGGAGACCGTGGATGTCTTGTAGTAAAATACACTGAAAATGTCGCTGACAATGCCAGATATTTTGTCGATCGAGTTGGATTCACCCTGTGGTAGTACCCTTTTCCCTATCTACGCCTGAGATTCTTGGCTACGACTCATTACTTCTACAGCCTGTGGCTGCACGGCTAGCTGAAATAACTGAAAAAAATATGGTATCCAGGTGAATATTACTTAGCGATTCCTCTGGAAGAGTAACTGCGCACATCAATAGGAACACAAATGCTCGCGATCTAAGAATTTTGGTTCGATCCTATTTCCAGAGTTGGACAACAATACTGGTAGGGAGTATCGATTTCAGGGCCGCAGGATGAGTGGAGGTAGCAAAACACTAACTATGATTTGGGATTGTCGTGCAAAACGCCGGCCGAAGGGGCCAAACGGTTCTAGGCGCTTCAGTCTGGAACCGCGCGACCGCTACGTTCGCAGGTTCGAATCCTGCCTCGGGCATGGATGTGTATGATGTCCTTAGGTTTGTTCGATTTAAGTAGTTCTACGTTCTAGGGGACTGATGACCTCAGATGTTAAGTCCCATAGTCCTCAGAGCCATTTGAACCATCTGTCGTGCAAAAGGATTTATAAAAACAGGAACCCTGTCAAAAACTTGAATGCAGAATAACAACATACAGAATTCTGTTGAGAGTGGAAGAAAACAAATGAAGAACAGCGCCAATGTATTGCTACGCGCGTAGATTTCACTTGTGGCGCAAGCAACTTCTTATATGCCCGTACGACACGTCTCGTCTGTAACACTGTCCGTCTACAAGTGCGTTCTTTTGCCACCGCGAACACCGTTGGCCTTTCTTCGGCTGCTGGCTTCTGAGAATCTGCTGCACTGGCGCCAACCCAGCTACTGTGATAGGCTCACTCCTCACACAGAAACGAAAAAAGAATTCGCGTCTGCCAAATTTTCTGGCCGAGGCCTGAGACTGGCAAATGGTTCAAATGGCTCTGAGCTCTATGGAACTTAACTTCTGAGGTCATCAGTCCGCTAGAACTTAGAACTACTTAAACCTAACTAACCTAAGGACATCACACACATCCATGTCCAAGGCAGGATTCGAACCTGCGACCGTAGCGGTCGCGCGGTTCCAGACTGTAGCGAGACTGCCAATATCTTCACTGAGGCTCCTCTCTACCTATCCAGACAAGCCGCCATTGTGCAACCAAAGGCTATGTCTCGCGAAATGTATGCCTCCTGCATCACTGATAACTTTAAAAATATGTCTCTAAATACCTGATTGATTCAGTATCACAGGTCCAGCTCTGTGGTGACGAACCACCGCTACAAGCCGGTGTACGTAGAATGTGAGACAAACGCCGGAAGCCTGGTGCGCCAAGGTATCTCGCGTAACCGACACGGCAAATAGCCGACATCCCTCGCTTTCCTAACTCAGCAGAACAATTCCTGGAACTGGGCGTGTGGGATGATGAAACTGTGTGCCGTATTGCGTTTGGGAATTGAAATACAGGCACTCTACGTGTGTCCTGGTGAGCCCCTTTCCTCACATACACGTGGGAACAAGAGCGCGTTTGCAAAAATTTGTGGGAAGAACGTACTGTATACAGAAAATCCAAAGATATTCTGGTCGTTTGTGAAGTGTGTTAGCCGCAAGAAACAATCAGTGCCTTCTCTGCGCGATAGCAATGGAGATACTATCGAAGACAGTGCTGCCAAAGCAGAGTTACTAAACGCGGCCTTCCGAAATGCCTTCGCAAAAGAAGACGAATATTCCAGAATTCGAATCGAGAACAGCTGCCAATATGAGTAACGTAGAAGTAAAGTACTTAATAAAAGCAAGTCTTCTGGTACAGACTATATACCAATTAGGTTCCTTTCGGTGTATGCTGATGTATTAGCTCCATACTTTACAATCATATACAACCGTTCGCTCGACGAAAGATCCGCACCCAAAGGCTGGGAAGTTGCACAGGTCACACCAATATTTAAGAAGGGTAGTAGGAGTAATCCACTAAATTACAGGCCCATATCGTTAACGTCGATATGCAGCAGGATTTTAGAACATCTCTTGCGTTCGAACATTATGAATTACCTCGAAGGAAACGGTCTATTGACACACAGTCAACATGGGTTTAGAAAATATCGTTCCTGTGAAACACATGAAGTGCTGAGTGCTATTGACAAGGGATTTCAGATCGATTCCGTATTTCTGGATTTCCGGAAGGCTTTTGACGCTGTACCACACAAGCGGCTTTTAGTGAAATTGCGTGCTTATGGAATATCGCCTCAAAGAGAAGGTACGAGTCATAACATTTCCAATACGTAACAGAACCACTTCAGGCCTCAATTACAATCTTCACTCAATGCTGGTTGACCAGAGAGGCCTTCAGACGTAAAAGATATATATATATATATATATATATATATATATATATATATATATATATATATATTTGTCCATTGATCTTGACCGGGCTTTGTGATAGATGGCGCTCTAATAGTCACAAACATATGGCTCACAATTTTCAGATTATGTGACTGGATTTGCGGTTTCCTGTCAGAGAGGTCACAGTTCGTAGTAATTGACGGAAAGTCATCGAGTAAAACAGAAGTGATTTCTGGCGTTCTCCAAGATAGTGTTATAGGCCCTTTGCTGTTCCTTATCTATATAAACGATTTGGGAGACAATCTGAGCTGCAGTCTTCGGGTGTTTGTAGATGACGCTGTCGTTTATCGACTAATAAAGTCATCAGAAGATCAAAACAAACTGCAAAACGATTTAGAAAAAGTATCCGAATGGTGCGAAAAGTGGCAGTTGACCATAAATAACGAAAAGTGTGAGGTCATCCACATGAGTGCTAAAAGCAACTCGCAAAACTTCGGTTACACGATAAATCAGTCTAATCTAAAATCCGTAAATTCAACTAATACCTAGGTATTACAATTACGAAAAACTTAAATTGGAAAGAACACATAGAAAATGTTGTGGGGAAGGCTAACCAAAGGCTGCGTTTTATTGGCAGGACACTTAGGAAATTTAACAGACCTACTAAGGAAACTGCCTACGCTACGCTTGTCCGTCCTCTTTTAGACTACTGCTGCGCGGTGTGGGATCCTTACCGGATAGGACTGACGGAGTACATCTAAAAAGTTGAAAGAAGAGCAGCACGTTTCGTAATATCGCGAAATATGGGAGAGAGTGTCGCAGGAATTATACAGGATTTGGGCTGGAAATCATTAAAGGAAAGGCGATTTTCGTTGCGACAGAATCTTCTCACCAAATTCCAGTCACCAACTTTCTCCTCCGAATGCGAAAATATTTCGTTGACACCGACTTACATAGGGAGGAACGATCACCAAGATAAAATAAGGGAAATCAGAGCTCGTACGGAAAGATATAGGTGTTCATTCTTTCCGCGTGCTATACGATATTGGAATAATTGAACCCTCTGCCAAGCACTTAAGTGTGATCTGCAGAGTATACATGTAGATCTAGATGTCCGTTAGTGTGTCCGAACGTTGCCTCACTCATCGAGCAGTGTGTTACGCATCCACATCATTGTTCGTCAATTTGTACTGTGTTTATCGCGAACGAAAGGCGACAGAAAGAGAAATGGCGACTGTCGGTACAACAGTATCCAAATAACAGAGAGAAATGCGAAGAAACGGCGAATTCACCGACAGCCCGATAATGTGTACTGCGTCGACATCTACATCGACATCTATACACGAAGGCCACTTTAGTGTGTGTGGCGGAGGTTACTTTGAGTACAACTGTAACTTCCCCCTTTTCCTGTTGCTGCCGCGTATGGTTCGCTGGAAGAATGATTGCTGGTAAGCATCCGTCACTCAAAAAAGCGGCGAACTCATGATCCTTCGTGGCAAATTACACGCCCATAGTCAGCTGCGGTCCATTTTCTGAGTTATTAGGTCCACTGAAAAGGAGTAGTGTTACGCAGCGCCCTGGTGAAAGGCGTTTGCGATGTACCCGACTTCAAATGTTCATCGCATGCAGTTCTTTTCGCGATGTTTGCAAGGTCGCTTGCTGAAATAGACCTACACTCACATATAGTAACAATTTTGTCGGGTCTAATACCGATTTTTATCGTCAGCGCGTGACAAGTCAGTTAGGATCTTTTTATGACCATTGCGCTTACAACATGTTACATGGTTTTAAGCAGATCACCACTTCTCGTATGCACGTTGGACGGCTCATGTTGATAGACCAAAAAATCTGGCAACTGTATTGCCGATGCGTTCATGGACATGTCCAAACACTATAACACGTTTCTACCATTCTATAAAGTATCAGTGACGTCCATCTTACTGCGTTGTGTCGCTCCATCCATACCACTTGACTGCCATGACATACAGTATGTGATCAAAAGTATCCGGACACCCCCAAAACATACGTTTTTCATATTAGGTGCATTGTGCTGCCACCTACTGCCACATACTCCATATCAGCGACCTCAGTATTCATTAGACATCGTGAGAGAGCAGAATGGGTGCTCCGCAGAACTCACGGACTTCGAACGTGGTCAGGTGATAGTGTATCACATGGGTTTTACCTCTGTACGTGAGATTTCCACACTCCTAAAGATCCCTAGGTCCACTGTTTCCTATGTGATAGTGAAGCGGAAATGCGAAGGGACACGTACAGCTCAAAAGCATACAGGCCGACCTCGTCTGTTCACTGACAGAGACCGCCGACAGTTGAAGAGGGTCGTAATGTGTAATAGGCAGACATCTAACCACACCATCACATAGGAATTCCAAACTGCATCACAATCCACTGCAAGTACTATGGCAGATAGGCGGGAGGTGAGAAAACTTTGATATCATGATCCAGCGTCTGCTCATAAGCCACACATTATGCTGGTACATGCCAAACGACGCCTGGCTTGGTGTAAGGATCGTAAACATTGGACAACTGAAAGATGTAAAAACGTTGTGTGGAGTGACGAATCACGGTACACAATGTGGCTGCCCGATGTCAGGGTGTGGGTATGGCGAATGCCCGATAACGTCATCTTCCAGCGAGTGTAGTGCCAAAAGTAAAATTCGGTGGTGGTGGTGGTGGTGGTGTTATAGTGTGGTCGTGTTTTCCATGCAGGGAGCTTGCACCTCTTGTTGTTTTGCGTGCCACCATCACTGCACAGGCCCACATTGATGTTATAAGCACCTTCTTGCTTCCCACTGTTGAAGAGCAGTTCGGGGATGACGATTGCATCTTTCAACACGACCGAGCACCTGTTCATGCACGGTCTGCGGCGGAGTGGGTACACGACAATAACATCCCTGTAATGGACTGCACTGCCCAGAGTCCTGACTTGAAACTATACAACACCTTTAAGATGCTTTGGAACGCCGACTTCGTGCCACGCCTCACCGACCAACATCGATACCTCCCCTCAGTGCAGCACTCCGTGCAGAATGGGCTGCCTTTCCCTGAGAAACCTTCTAGCACCTGACTGAACGCATGCCCGCGAGAGTGGAAGCTGTCATCAAGGCTGAGTGTGAGCCAACACCATATTGAATTCCAGCATTACCGACGGACGGCGCCACGAACTTTTCAGCCTGGTGTCCAGATACTTTTGATCATATAGTGTACGTCGGCGGAGAGAGGTATGTGACCATCTGGTACCAGCTCCACATTATCTACAGAGCTCCAAAGCGACCAGAGTTCTCGGTGACCAAACAGTGCCCATAAAAAACGACCGGTGCTTTGCAGCCGTAAAGATGGCGCCCGATACCGTCCAGACGTTTTCCATCGGCGTCAAATCAGGCCAAAACATGAACTTCATTACGAACGCCCCTAAAACCACCGTAGCACTGTTGTGGCCTTGTAACAGGGACTCTTATATTGCTGGAAGTTGCAATCGCCGTCGGGTAAGATACTGAGCATGAAGGGATGCTGGTTGGCGGCAGGTACGTTCAAGTAGGCCACAGCTTTGATGTTGCCTACGACAATTACCACAGGTATCCTGGAAGCCCTGGTGAATGTCCGCCATAGCTCAATACTGGCGCTACCAGCTCGTTACTTTCGTTCTTTACCTGCACCTACCCGCGAACTCGTTGCAGCAGATCGCCGGTAAGAAAGCCGAGCAGAAAAACCTACCGCACCAGGCTGCATACAGCGTAACTATTCCAAGAATCAAGAAAAGGTCTTAGCGTGGTGCATATTTCGAACAATCTTTTACGCAATTGGTAAACGGTCCATTTGAACACGGGTAATATATCACGAAGAAAGTACCGTCCGCACTGGCGGAATGTTACGTGATACCACGTACTTATACGTTTGTGACAATTACAGCGCCATCTATCACAAAGCGAAAAAAGTGGTCCAACTAAAACATTCATACTTCTTTACGTACTACACGAATATGTAATAAAAAATGGGGGTTCCTATTTAAAAAACGCATTTGATATCCGTTTGACCTATGGCAGCGCCATCAAGCGGGTCACTATAGCGCCATCTGGTATCCCCCTTCAAGCTAGACGAGTTTCCTTCTTTGTAGTTTTTCGTTTGATGCTTATTTCGTGAGATATTTGGCCCGGTCACTGTCAATGGTCCACTCAGTCTAGCTGCCTTACGGTGCCACCTACCGGCAACGCCGCCGTTGCTACTGGGAATGAGTGGGGCCCGGAAAGCCATAGCGCGAACCAGTTTAACCTCCTCCCGTAGCGCACGCTCGCGCCAGCGAAAGTAGACACACATACCGGCCAAGTTGCTTTCATGCCTCTTGGCTTTCTTCGGTCGCGAGTGTCGCGCGCTGCGGTTATTCGGTCAAACGGGGCTTCCTAAGGAGAGTGGTTCACCGGCCCGGACTGCATTCCTACACACGCACAGTCTGGCTGCTTTTACCTCACTCCTTGCGTCACGTCACGGCAAACCCACTTCTGGATTACTGGGAGACGATTAGGCTCGCCCCACGCAGAAGAGATCTCTTGCTGGCCTGAGGGTGTACGTGAAGGTGGATTACTGCCCTTCTCTAGACGAATCGTAAACTGATTCCCAAGCTCCATTTCACCTAGTCGCTTCACAAGCGTGGTAACTACGACTACGCTTCAAAATAAGCCAACAGTTCACTTATGTGAGGCACATATGTTTACTGAATTAACCTAAGTACGAGGCTTGTTTTTAAGTAAGTACCGTTTTGAAATTAAAAAGAGACGTGCTAAGATATCTTAATAATTTTATTTTTACGTGAAAGCCTATACCTTAATCTACTTTACGTAATTTCCGTCAATATTGAGACACTTGTCATAACGTTGTACCACTTTTTAAATACCCTCCTCATAGAAGTCTGCTGCCTGACTTGTTAACCACAGCACCACAACTGCTTTGACTTCGTCATCGTCTTGAACACGCTGACCGCTCAGGTGTTTCTTCAAGTGCAAGAACAGATGTTAGTCACTGGGCGGAAGATCGGGGCTGTACGGAGGGTGATCTAGAGTTTCCCATCGAAAAGATGTTACGAGATCTTTGGTCTGATTCGCCACATGCGGACGGGCATTGTCTTGCAGCAAAATGATGCCCTTGTTCGACTTCCATGGACTGTTGCTTTGATTCTGGTGTGACGTAGACCACCCATGTTTCAATGCACTGTCTAAACGTTTGGTTTTGTGCACATCGGTCAACATTTTCAGTATTCAACGTGCGCACAATTTTCGGTAATTCAAGTGCTCGGTTACAATGCCGTACAAAACACTACGAGAAATATCAGGAAAGTCATCCCGCAAGGAAGAAATTGTAAAGCGCCTGTTTTCTCTCACCTCATTGTCCACTTCCTGCACCAAACTTTCATTAACGACAGAAGGATGCCCACTCCGTTGTTCATCATACACATTTATGCGGCCATCTTTAAATGCTCTCACCCACTTTCTTACCATTTCATCACTCATAATGTTTTCTCCGTAAACTGCACAGATCTCACGATGAATATCGATCGCTTTTAGGCCTTTAGCACTAAGAAATCTTATAATAGTCCGTACTTTCCAATCGGCGGGACTCACGGTTATCCGAGGCATCTTAAACACTCAGTACACAACGTAAACAAGGAAGAATCAGACTGTAATGGCGTCAGTACATAGATTAGGGTACAGGCTTTCATGTAAAAATAAAATTATTGAGATATCTTAGCACGTCTTTTTTTAATTGCAATATGGTACTTACTTAAAAAAAACACGCCTCGTATATCTCCTACTTATATCCTCCGTAACGCGCTCTACAGTAAATGGCAGAAAGTACTGTGAACGAACATAAGCCACTCCATATCTTGTGTCATTCCACATGCGCCGGCCGGGGTGGTCTCGCGGTTCTAGGCGCGCAGTCCGGAACCGTGCGACTGCTACGGTCGCAGGTTCGAATCCTGCCTCGGGCATGGATGTGTGTGATGTCCTTAGGTTAGTTAGGTTTAAGTAGTTCTAAGTTCTAGGGGACTAATGACCACAGCAGTTGAGTCCCATAGTGCTCAGAGCCATTTGAACCATTCCACATGCAGTGTCATTCCACACGCACAGGACGTATGATAACTAATAGCGAAAACTGAAACGGATGAATGTATACGATAACAGAAGCAAAAATTTCCCGCAAGGATTACGAGGCGCAACTGATTGGGGAATGAAACATTACGCTAGTGCCGTCAAAACAATTCACCTTTTGTTTCCAATTTTTTCACGTGATCGTCACATTTGAAATTGCTTTGTAACGTTAACTACTAGGTGCTGAAACGAGCGTCAAACTCCATAGATTGGTGTCCAAAACTTAAGGGCGACAGTAACTTTCGCATAATGGGTAACGGCTATGTAACGTAGCTTCATGAAACTTGGAACATACATAGAAAAGATCTGCTGCAGCATAGTACAGAATGTAACTGCAAGAAATATGCAATGAGACGAACAAAAATGACATTTTTGCCGGCCGCGGTGGTCTCGCGGTTCTAGGCGCGCAGTCCGGAACCGTGCGACTGCTACGGTCGCAGGTTCGAATCCTGCCTCGGGCATGGATGTGTGTGATGTCCTTAGGTTAGTTAGGTTTAAGTAGTTCTAAGTTCTAGGGGACTGATGATCTAAGCAGTTGAGTCCCATAGTGCTCAGAGCCATTTGAACCATTTTTGACATTTTTATTCAGAGACAATCGACCGAGGTTATGGGCCGGCTTGTTGTGACCGAGCGGTTTTTGGTGCTTCAGTCCGCAACAGCACTGCTGCTACGGTGCGTTTCAACAGTAATGACAGCCTACACAAAATATGGAAAGACATCATAGTGTATATGTAATAGTGGGAGCAAATCAAAACTAAATGACAGAGATCGTCGTATGCTAACACGAATTGTGGCAAAACAACACAAAACTACAGCGGCTTAAGCGACTGTAGAGCTCAATAGCCACCTTCGAGACCCCGTATCTATCGACACTGTCCGCCGAGAACTCCATAAAGCGACTATTAATGGACGAGCTGTTATACCGAAACAATTAGTGACGACAACCAACGCAAAGGAGCGTAAAACATGGTGTCAGGAGCATAAATCCTGGATGGCTCCTGGAAACAAGTCACATGGTCCTACGAGTCAACGTTTTCGTTGTTTCCAACATCGGGCCGGGTTTACGTCTGTAGAATGCCAAAAGAAGCCTACAACCCTGATTGCTTGATTCAAACTGTTAAGCATGGAGGTGGAAGTGTGATGCTGTGGGCGGCCGTATCATGGTATCCTGCTGATCCTATCGTTACTCTCAAAGGCAGTTTTACAGCCAACGATTATGTGAACATTTGAGATGATCGGGTGCACCCGATGATTCAAATGTTGTTCCCCAACAATGATGCCATATTTCAGGACGATAAGGCACCCATTGACACAGCCAGGACAGTACAGTCGTGGTATATGGAACACGCAACTAAACTGCAGTGTCTTCCCTGGCCATCCCAGTCCCCGGACTTAAACATTATCGAACCCTTGTGCGTGGTATTGGAGCTCAGACTCCGGAGCACATTTACGCCTCTCACATCAGTACATGAGTTCGAATAGGTTCTGATCGAAGAGTGGCATAGCATTCCACTGGAGACTATACAATCATTATATGCCAGTGTTCCAAGAAGAATCGCAGCTGTATTACGGACAAATGGGGGTCCAACCCATTATTAATAAACCATTCCCAAGTAAGTACAGGTGTTCACATTATTTTGCCTATTCCCTGCATCATTTACACTGTAATATGGCCCTAAGAGAGTCGGAGCATGTGTTCCATCACGGTCAAACCACAAATCCACGAAAGATCGGTCGATGTATACTCCTGGAAATTGAAATAAGAACACCGTGAATTCATTGTCCCAGGAAGGGGAAACGTTATTGACACATTCCTGGGGTCAGATACATCACATGATCACACTGACAGAACCACAGGCACATAGACGCAGGCAACAGAGCATGCACAATGTCGGCACTAGTACAGTGTATATCCACCTTTCGCAGCAATGCACGCTGCTATTCTCCCATGGAGACGATCGTAGAGATGCTGGATGTAGTCCAGTGGAACGGCTTGCCATGCCATTTCCACCTGGCGCCTCAGTTGGACCAGCGTTCGTGCTGGACGTGCAGACCGCGTGAGACGACGCTTCATCCAGTCCCAAACATGCTCAATGGGGGACAGATCCGGAGATCTTGCTGGCCAGGGTAGTTGACTTACACGTTCTAGAGCACGTTGGGTGGCACGGGATACATGCGGACATGCTTTGTCCTGTTGGAACAGCAAGTTCCCTTGCCGGTCTAGGAATGGTAGAACGATGGGTTCGATGACGGTTTGGATGTACCGTGCACTATTCAGTGTCCCCTCGACGATCACCAGAGGTGTACGGCCAGTGTAGGAGATCGCTCCCCACACCATGATGCCGGGTGTTGGCCCTGTGTGCCTCGGTCGTATGCAGTCCTGATTGTGGCGCTCACCTGCACGGCGCCAAACACGCATACGACCGTCATTGGCACCAAGGCAGAAGCGACTCTCATCGCTGAAGACGACACGTCTCCATTCGTCCCTCCATTCACGCCTGTCGCGACACCACTGGAGGCGGGCTGCACGATGTTGGGGCGTGAGCGGAAGACGGCCTAACGGTGTGCGGGACCGTAGCCCAGCTTCATGGAGACGGTTGCGAATGGTCCTCGCCGATACCCCAGGAGCAACAGTGTCCCTAATTTGCTGGGAAGTGGCGGTGCGGTCCCCTACGGCACTGCGTAGGATCCTAAGGTCTATGCGTTCATCCGTGCGTCGCTGCGGTCCGGTCCCAGGTCGACGGGCACGTGCACCTTCCGCCGACCACTGGCGACAACATCGATGTACTGTGGAGACCTCACGCCCCACGTGTTGAGCAATTCGGCGGTACGTCCACCCGGCCTCCCGCATGCCCACTATACGCCCTCGCTCAAAGTCCGTCAACTGCACATACGGTTCACGTCCACGCTGTCGCGGCATGCTACCAGTGTTAAAGACTGCGATGGAGCTCCGTATGCCACGGCAAACTGGCTGACACTGACGGCGGCGGTGCACAAATGCTGCGCAGCTAGCGCCATTCGACGGCCAACACCGCGGTTCCTGGTGTGTCCGCTGTGCCGTGCGTGTGATAATTGCTTGTACAGCCCTCTCGAAGTGTCCGGAGCAAGTATGGTGGGTCTGAAACAACGGTGTCAATGTGTTCTTTTTTCCATTTCCAGGAGTGTATTTCGGACGGTTACTGGAAGATGGACTGGTGTGACATAATGCGTTTGTCGGTGACTCGGTGGCTAATAGAAAACTAATATAAATGATGTGTGTTCAACCCTTTATTTGTCCTAGGATATTTTCAGGGTTTCGCTATTGGCAAGTACTTGCGTGTGTGACAGATAGCGATCTGAGCCGTGGTCCGGAATCCACATTAAACTGTAGGGCCTCCCCCTGATTGGTATTCTGGAGAACTTCCATGAGCTCGCAATCAAAATGTGTCAAAATACTTACACATATCTTAAAAATATATGTAGCGTAATCATCTCGACGCTAAAAGTAGGTCCGACCTATGTGGCCGAGCGGTTCTAGACGCTTCAGTCTGGAACTGCACGACCGCTACTGTCGCATGTTCGAATCCTGCTTCGGGCATGGATGTGGGTGATTTCCTTAGGTTAGTTAGGTTTAAGTAGTTCTAAGTTCTAGGGAACTGATGACCTCCGCAGTTACGTCCCGTAGTGCTCAGAGACATTTGAACCAACCATTTGAGCAAAAAGTAGATCAATTCTAGTTTGTCCGAGAATGTGCTTTAAGTAACGGAAATCTTTTTGGAAAAGATTTTCTTTATTTTCTACCGAAAATTTAATGCGAAACTCCTATCCATTTTATACAAAATAAATAGTCACCGTGCCACCAAAGCGAATCAAGCTTTTTCGAAACCTATCGACAGACGAAATGTTCAATATGACTACCACCGTAAACATCCTTTTCACACACGATTACCAACATATCAACAAAAGATTGTCGGGAATCGGACTAATACAACGCGCGAAATTACAAAATTGCTGTTACTTTTTAACACATTTCGTACGTACCCGTACGGTGGTTGACGGAGTACTCGTGTGTATGTAGAAGGCCTGTAAGTATTAACGAGGATCATTTAGGATAAAACGTGACTAGATAATGGTCTGCCCTGCGCAGATGCACTTTACACTTTCCAGTGACACATATCTCTGGTTGGCGCTGAACTGTATCAAAATAAGTATAGAGTGAAACCTGCATAGTGGCTTCACGACAGCACGCATCCATTCCTACGATCTGTGGAGCAGGAAAGCTGCAACTAGAGCACCGAAACAGTGAAAAAATTTTAATGCGCTCTCACCGCAGAAAACATAATAACGTAGTGGAAGCGGGACCTGTTCCAGCGGGAAAGTTTCGGCGAACGTTCTTTAATTACCGCAAGCGCTCCTCTACCATTTCTACAAATGCTGACAGAGAGGCCCTGAGGAGTAGGTACTGCTACCTAATCCTGCCTAATCAGAAGAGGGTTTTGTTTCTTGCCCTCAATGTCCCCTTTCCTCGCTGTTAGTGAGCTGCGTTCTAAGTGTATATGTTGCGTGTATGTGGCTCTAATGGACGAGAGTGTACTGTAATGCTTGATCTGTGTTGTACGCCGTGAGAGAAAAGGAGAAACCCGGTACCGATACAAAGACTACTTGCCTGGAATACCGACAGGGGGGCAACCGTGCTTTGCTCACCATTCAACGGCCACGTCACCACCAAAAGTGTCACAAGAATTCACTTCACGAGTCACTGCCGGGAGGCTTGCAGATTAATCCAGGACATTGACGTGATATCCTGTCTCTATAGGCTGTGAAAATTTCCTCTACTACCACAATTGGAATTGCTGCCTCCGAACAGAGCGTGACATTACTGGCTACTGTTATTGTTGTTGTGGTCTTCAGTCCAGACACTGGTTTGTTGCAGCTCTCCATACTACTCTATCCTGTGCAAGCTTCTTCATTTCCAAGTAACTGCTGCACCCGACATCCTTCTGAATCTGTTTAGCGTATTAATCCCTTGGTCTTCCTCTACGATTTTTACCCTCCTCGCTGCCCTCCAATACTAAATTGGTGATCCCATGATGCCTCAGAAGGTGTCCTACCAACCGATCCCTTCTTCTAGACAAGTTGTGCCACAAATTCCTTTTCTACCCAGTTCTATTCAGTGCCTTCTTATTAGTTACGTGATCTACCCATCTACTCTTCAGCATTCTTCTATAGCACCACATTTCGAAAGATTCTATTCTCTTCTTGTCAAAACTGTTTATTGTACACGTTTCACCTCCATACATGGCTACACTCCATACAAATACTTTCAGAAAAGACTTCCTGGCACTTAAATCTATACTCGACGCTAACAAATTTCTCTTCTTCAGAAACGCTTTTCTTGCCATTGCCAGTCTACATTTTATATCCTCCCTACTTTGACCATCATCAGTTATTTTGCTCCACAAATAGCAAAACTCCTTTACAACTTTAAGTGTCTCATTTCCTAATATAATTCCCTCAGCATCACCCGACTTAATTTGACTACATTCCATTATCCTCGTTTTGGTTTTGTTGATGTTCATCTTAAATCCTCCTTTCAAGAGACGGTCCATTCCTCTCAACTGCTCTTCCAGGTCCTTTGCTGTCTCTGACAGAATTACCATGTCGTCAGCAGATCTCAAAGTTTTTATTTCTTCTTCGTGGGTTCTAATTCCTACACCAAATTTTTCTTTTGTTTCCTTTAATGCTTGCTCAATATACAGATTAAATAACATCGGGGATATGCTACAACCCTGTCTCACTCCCTTCCCAACCACTGCTTCCCTTTCACGCCCCTCGACTCTTATAACTGCCTTCTGGTTTTTGTACAAATTGTAAATAGCCTTTCGCTCGCTGTATTTTACCCCTGCCACCTTCAGAATTTCAAAGAGAGTATTCCAGTCAACATTGTCAAAAGCTGTTTCTAAGTCTACAAATGCTAGAAACGTAGGTTTGCCTTTCCTTAATCTATCTTCTAAGATAAGTCGTAAGGTCAGTATTGCCTCACGTGTTCCAACATTTCTACGGAGTCCAAACTGATCTTTTCCGAGGTCGGCTTCTACCAGTTTTTCCCATTCGTCTGTAAAGAATTCGTGTTAGTGTTTTGCAGCCGTGGCTTATTAAACTGATAGTTCGGTAATTTTCACATTTGTCAACGCCTGCTTTCTTTGGGATTGTAATTATTATATTCTTCTTGAAGTCTGAGGGTATTTCTCCTGTCTGATACATTTTGCTCACTAGATGATAGAGTTCTGTTAGGCCTGTCTCTCTCAAGGGTTTCAGTAGTTCTGATGGAATGTTGTCTACTCCCGGGGCCTTGTTTCAGTTGTCTGTCAAACTTTTAAGGCAATAGCATATCTCCTATTTCATCTTCATCCGCATCCTCTTCCATTTCCATAATATTGTCTTCAAGTACATCGCCCTTGTATAGACCCTCTATATACTCCTTCCACCTTTTTGCTTTCCCTTCTTTCTTTATAACTGGTTTTCCATTTGAGCTCTTGATATTCATAGGAAAACTAGACAGACCTTCTTTTCGCCAAAGGTGTGTCTAATTTTCCTATAGGCAGTACGGTTACTGAGGCAGGTTTAATTTTGGGAGAGGTAGGGGCGTGTTATGGCCTGTGACGAGTGGTCATGTTGCCCCATTTCAAATTATGCAAGGCGTTTAAAGCACCTCTGACGAAATGCTGCATTTAATCTGCAAAGTGTGGAGGGTACAATTCGGTTCAGATATGGTTTTTATGTTTTTGAGGGTACCATCATTTGGGCCCACCCATTCAGGATGTCGTGAATATGAACCAGGATGGTTATTTTAACATTCCCAGTGACCACGTGTTGTCCTTTGTTTTAGAGATTCGTGGTGTGTATTATGTGAGCACTCCCATCTACTAAGATGCTTATAGCCGTCCGTCATTAAGTTCTTGACTTCACAAGCACTCATAGGTGCTATTATATTTGGTATGAAACCCTATATCACTCCGTCATAATCCATGAAAATCTCCGAGTCTGTTTAGAACTGCGGGTGAAATGTACAAACCAATAGGCACGCAATCTGATAGTTACATAAACTTGTGAACACCCTTCTTCGCGGAACTGAGGTCATTATAGAGGCTAGAGACGGTGTTGGCTATTTTGTCCGCTGTGTGTGCATCATTGGCGTAGTTTTTACAGAGTTACGAGTATCAACGACATGGAAACATACTAATCCCTGTGCTTACCATGACTCGTGGAAGACCTCGTTTCGATATCTGATGCCGTTTATGAAATACTCATACACTGCTCTGCAAAACTTAAGTACGAGACGGACAAAAAACATAACAAATTAACAACTCGGTGGAAATGAATGAAAGAGTGCCTAGGCATGTTGCCGGAGGTCTCCCAGTCCTGCACAGAGACCGGGAGTCTCATGACATGAGATCAGCGTGGCCATAGTGCCAAATGGGGCTGGCCCCGCAAAACGAGGCTGTTGAAGGAACGTGAAAAGATAATGTGTGTGTGTGTGTGGGGGGGGGGGGGGGGGTAGCTCACAGGGTTGTTTCACATGAATGGGGATCGTTCTGAACCACAGGCACTGCTGTCCGAGGGAGAGGAGGTTATTGGCAGATTAGTTAAGGCAACTGGATAATTCGTAAATTTCTGCACAATGTCGACTGAAGTATGTAACTACGTTGGCAACAACTAATAATATGAGGATCATGAAAATATTGTCCTGTTTTATTTCAGATTCAAAACTTGATCTGAATACATTCCCTTTAAATTTTTTTGGAAATTGTTTAGATTAGCACAGAGGCATGACAGAAATTTTTCTTCGACCCATGTCTGCATGCAGAGGTTCCTGCACTGTGGCTTGAGCGATGTACAGGGTGACCTTTTCCACCGTGTACAAACTCTACGGGTTGATCGAAGAGAGGAAACGGAACAAAAAAGTCTAATGAACTTATGTCTGGAGATGCATGGTTTCCATGCTAGAGACCGTTTATTCAATCGTGCATTGTTACAGAGACTGCGTTCTAGTACGCACCATGGATCTTGGTCTGGCGATCGGGAGATAGTGGGGGCGCCCTAAGTTCTCGGAGAAACGCATAATGGAAGTTCGCCATTTGTCAGTTCAAAAAATGGTTCAAATGGCTCTGAGCACTATGGGACTCAACTGCTGTGGTCATCAGTCCCCTAGAACTTAGAATAACTTAAACCTAACTAACCTAAGGACATCAAACACACCCATGCCCGAGGCAGGATTGGAACCTGCGACCGTAGCAGCAGCGCGGCTCCGGACTGGAGCGCCTAGAACCGCACGGCCACAGAGGCCGGCATTTGTCAGTGCCAGAAGGCTCTTTGTCTACAGTAACCAACCAGTGCACGTCGTAAAATCGGTTTGACACATTCGAGATAGCATTGAAGGCGTGATGGATACCGCAGAAATCGTCGTTCACCCGATCTGGAAGCTAATGTATAAAATGAGCACTGAACACAAAGCAACCACTTGTTTTGAAGATCTTGCACAGAGATATACTCGAATTTATTCTGAAAATCTTTCAATGAAATAACGAGTTGCACAGTATTTTTTTAAAAAAAAGGTTAAACACACGCGGCAGCCCAGAACTAGTTCTGGATCGTACATTTTTGGACGAGTAGGTTCAGAATATTTCGTGGCCTAATAACGCAATGACATTTATAAATATTGGAGTCCTACCGTCAGTTAATACATTTCTACACAAGAGGCACATTGAAGTTTCTCAATGACGCTGTCACAAATACTGTATCTTGCTAATAATTCGTGTTTCACCGCAACATCGGATCCACATTGCAACAAAAACACGCAACTGTCTCAGTGTCCTGCCGGTTCCGGTTATTAACCATCATCACAGCAAGAAAAGCAAGAGACAATCAGAAATCAATCAGCTGTACATGAAGTGACGTCATCCTTGCGTCTCAATTGTATCCAGGATAAAATGAACAATGTTTTTCATTTAAATTGACTGCAATTTTTAACTATTTATCCAAAAGCTGTTACTGTGTATTTAAATGTTCACGTGATTGGCCAACAAAATACACTGAAGAGCGAAACAAACTTGTATAGGCATGCGTATTCAAATACAGGGATATTTAAAGAGGCAGAATACGGTGCTGCGGTCGGCAACGCCTATATAAAACAACAAGTGTCTGACGCAATTGTTTGGTCAATTACTGCTGCTTCAATGTTTATTTTTACCAACAGGCGAAAATTTTCACGAAAATTGTTCAGACTGGTCCCGACTTGTTGGAAGGCAATCGGGAGATCTCTTCTAGGGAAGATTCGATAAAATTACATTCGCTAGACCTACATCAATTCAGGCACCTAATTTTGAAAGCATGATTAGATACGCATGGTTCGCATCGAAATTAGCGGTTGAAAGAGAAATCTTTTTGAATGCAAAATAATTGTGTTTCCCAGTATCGCTCATGATGAAACCGTACGCTTGCAAGACGGCAGCTTTCATAAAATGCGCATGGTGCTGCGAAAATTTGTGCTTCGGTCGTTTCTATTATAAGTATCACCTACAATAGTCGGCACAAAAGCGATGGGACACAGCTTCTCCGAGGTAGCGATGAAGTGGGGATTTTCCCGTACGACCATATCAGGAGTGTACTGTGAACATCGAATACAGTCGCAAATGATCCTGCAAAAATGGGACCAACGACGACTGAAGAGAATCGTTCAAAGTGACAGAAATGCAACTCTTCTGCAAATTGTGGCTGATTTCAATGATGGGCCGTCAGAAGGTCTGTTGATGACTGGAAACGTGTTGCCTGGTCGGACGAGTCTCGTATCAAATTATATCGAGCGGATGGACGTGTAGGGGTATGGAGACAACCTCATGAATCCCTGGACCCTACATGTCAACAGGCGACTGTTCAAGCTGGTGGAGGCTCGGTAATGGTGTGGGGTGTGTGCAATTGGGGTGATAGGGGACTCTTGATACGTCTAGATACGACTCTGACAGGTGAGACGTACGTAAGCATTCTGTGTGATCACCTGCATCCGTTCATACTCATTGTGCATTCCGACGGACTTGGACAATTCCAGCAGGACAATGAGACACTCCACATGTCCAGGACAGCTACAGTCTGGCCCCAGGAACACTCTTCTGAGTTTAAACACTTCCGCTGGCCAACAGACTCCCCAAACATGAACATTATTGAGCATATCTGGGATGCCTTGCAATGTGCCATTCAGAAAAGATATCCACCCTCTCGTACTTTTACGGACTTACGGACAGCCCTGCAGGATTCACGGCGTCATTTCCCTTCAGCACTACTTCAGACATTAGTCGAGTCCATGCCACTATGCAGGCGAACCAATTTCTTTGGCTTTCAGTGTATAATAATATAGATGTGATATCATCATGTAATGTTACTATTCGTATCTTCCGTATTTTCATTATCTGCACCTTTATACATATTTATTTTATTATACTTTTTACATTTGTCCAATCTAGCCTCTGAAATGTTAATAGTTTTCCTTTTTTCATTATACAATCGTACGACTTACTTGTACTTATGCGCTATACACTTATGCTACTTCTGTGTCTGGAGTCGATTTTCTGTAACATATTTTATAAATTTTCCACATTGAATGCATGTAGTAGCACTACCTATATCTTTGATTTGCTGTGTTTTTCATAACACCACCGTATGACTTGTTTACAGTTGTCTGGTGATCTGTTATTAATGTGCTTTTACATCTGGCACTCTATCTCTTAACTACGAATATCTGTTGGTTCTCTTGATGTTCAGATGTATCCTATTGATATGACCTATTACTTGCTTACAATATGACCTTTATAAGTACTAGGTAATACAAACTCAGGTATAATTCAGTGTACTGTATGCATTTCTGGTTGTTTCGTGCTACTTTTCTGAATACAGATAGAGTGATTAAGGTTCTCAACCGGAATCAGTAGTGTCAATAAAGGGCATGTGCCCAGCATTTAAATATTTGATAGCTGATCGCCTTAAAAAATATTTGACTAGCAAAGCATTATGACGTTCCGCATGACGTGATTCACATACCGTTACGACACTATCCATCTGACTCCGGCGTGCTATTTGAATGTTCCTCTGGGATGGTAGTACGGCCACAGGCTCCTAAAAACATTCGAAATTTTATCGGTGAAACTCCGATCCAGCCTTTATCTATGGTCCTAGCAGACCGTCTTAAGGTATGCCTACGCTACTATCGTACGATGTAGCTATTTTAGTGCCGCGCGGGATTAGCCGAGCGGTCTGGGGCGCAGCAGTCATGGACTGTTGGCTGGTCCCGGCGGAGGTTCGAGTCCTCCCTCGGGCATGGGTGTGTGTGTTTGTCCTTAGGATAATTTAGGTCAAGTAGTGTGTAAGCTTAGGGACTGATGACCTTAGCAGTTAAGTCCCATAAGATTTCACACGCATAAGAAGCTATTTTAGTGACTTTTCCATAATTTGTGTTGAGCAGTGGAGTGGAGAATGTCGGCTAGTAGCGAGCGGCTAGCTCGGCCTTGCGTCCCGGATGTTTTGCGCAGTCACCGGCGATCGCCAGCTTTCACCGGACTGCAGTCACTGCGATTGTTATCCCAAAACTTCACAGCTTCCTCCAGCGTGCATAACCTCAACGGGCAAAAAATTGGCGCACGCTGACAACCTGTAACACCCCCGGTAATGGCCTCAGTTCGACGATGACGTTTGTCCACAAGTTTCATGTATGCCGTGTCCATTGAACTCTTAGAGGTACCAAATTTCGAGATTCTCTCGCAGTTCCAAATAGTTCCAGACATTTCTGTGGGGTTAAGATCGGGTGATATGGGATGCTATTAGAGATAGCATGCAAGAGTATTCGTCAACCCAGGTACGTAAGTGTGTATCAGTACCAACACAGCTGTTGTCATGCTGGAAGACGGAAGGATCCACAACTTACTTATCGTGAGGATGTAGAAGAAAGGGAAACACGTGCTCACTGAGAATGTTAAAATATCCATCCTGGTTCATGTGCACAATAACCCGAGTCATGGTACGAAAAACGCCTCCAGCCTGATCTCCACCTCCCACGCCCTGTAACTGTTGCATCATTTAAGAGGCAAAGTGGCAATTCACCCGACCGCATTACAGGTATCGAGGCAACTACTGTCCAGTTTCCATGTTGTTTGGCCTGTTGAAGATGTGCATCTTTATGTACCCCTGCGAGCAGCGGCCTTTACGAGACAGTCTACTCCAAATATCCACTGCGTGCAGTTCCTTTCGAAATGTTCAGTCTGAAACTGGTTGAGACTGACCTGCATTCACCGAAAATGTCAATTCCTGTCGAGTTTGCAGCCGATGTCATTGGCACTCGCTTGTATTCTCTGTCGGTTAGGACGTTTTACGGCCGCTCTTGTTACTCGGTGTTACGTGGCTGCGTGTTGTACAGTCATGTTGGACTGATTCAGCAACAAATCGGGCAACTTGGTTCACAGAATGCTCATGGGTACGTCTTAACACAATAGATGTTTTCGACCACTCTGTCAAGTCTCTTCGTCGGCCTATCTTGCCGTGCTGATTCGGCTATGAAGGGTCACATGACCGACTGGTAGCAATTTTACTCTACATATAGCTCTTCAGGGCGACCAGTGCGCTTTTTCGAGAGGTGATCAATATTCTAATTTTGCCCGGCGGCCACATTGACTGTACTGGCTGAACCACTGCTGGTCATTGAAGCGAAACGTCACTGTGGAGCGCAACGAGTTTTACAGTGTTGCCACGTGAAATTTCATGTTCATAGTATATGGATAGTGCCGGTGTTAAGAGCAGGTTAGCTTAAACTAAGTGTTTTTGAGAATCTCGCTCCTACCTTTTAGTGAGACGATAACTGTATTCATTTCAGACCTTGTAGCAGTTCCGTGAATCAGATACGTCGCGTTGTGTCAGGCAAGGGACACTCAGTCATATGGCCTTCCTTTGTATCCGCCTGACATTTGCTGCCAGTTCACTCATGAACTTTCGCAGAATCTTTCTTTGACTCAGCCTAAATCTGCTGCGGAGCTAAACCTGATGATCGTACTGCTTCGTAGCCTTTCGTACTTTTATATTCCTTTATAAAACATATCATTTTTGTACAGGAATATTGCTATTTAATTTCTCAGACGTGCCTCTTCTTTTATGTACGTGACATCTTCGGGGTTCTGGAATAGCGCACAGTTTTGTTTCTATAAACATAAATCATTGATACTAAACCGGTGGTTGTCATAATTTTTTACATAAATAAATGGTACTTAAAGTCATATTTTGGTCGTCCTTTCCAGCTCACTTAGGATATAAGTCACGTGGAAATAATCGTTTCATTGGTTTTTCCCGACTTTGTTTTGTATGTTCATGTGATGTGATCACTTTACTGACGATCTTGCAATCAATTAGGTTGTTCAACGCTAGAAAAGTGGTACTTTTTATAATTGAATTCTTTGCTTCCTTGGCATTTGTTGCCTTAAATGCGCGTAGAAGCCCTTTTTTTCCTTCTTTTTTCTTCTAAGTGAATGTGCGTCGCATTTTCGTAAGTGAAGTACAAGTGCGTCTTACACTCTCTAACCCTATGTGACAGAACACAGAACTCAACGAAATGAGCAAAAAACTTTGTAAATACTATTTTACTGATGTGAAAAATTAGGCCATGAACTATTTTAAGTCGATATTTAACATATCTAAAGATGAAACAATACCCACCGAATATGCCTTTGACAGAAAAGGCGAGACGCGTCTGATAAAAAGTGTCGCGAAAAAGGATTTTTGTTTATAAACGAATATTTATTGAGCTTCTGCGGGAAGTGGCCGCTCCAGCAAACTTCTTATGTTCCATATTGTCCCTTCGAGACATTTTACATATGTGGTAGCTACCTAGGGGACTCACCTGAAATCTTGTGGTGACGGACAGATCTGTAGCGTACCCCTAGTTCTATGTTGCTAGGTTAGGTTGGAAGGTAGTAATTTGGTTGTGGGCTGGCGAAGCCAACTAATTTGAATCCGAAATAAAGGATGTGCCAACAGGCTGGGCTTCTGCCTAGCCTGATGACAACTACAGCTACAGCCCTATACGTAACGCTCTCTATCATATTTTACACAATTTTCGTTATAAAAGATATAACTGCAAGGTAAATTCACAAAACTTATATTAAATAATGGACAAGTCTCCGACGAGTATTTTGATGCATATGACGTTAATATTTCGTACATAATAACAAGATACAAAGAGCGAGAGGTCTATACGTAACTTCTACCGGCAGAGGTACGTGACTAATGCAACACTCAACTTCTGTTTGGCACATTGTATGCAATCCTCTAAAAGGACATAGGATCAGACAATCACTAAAACAACTCTACATCTGTCGCAAGTTAAAGAAATTAAATGTCGTCTCTTAACAGAGTTTAACGAAGACGTATGGAGAAAATTTCAGAGAGCACTGCAGAGATGTCAGTAGTTTCAAGGGCGCTGAACATGTAAATAAACAATCATTCTAGATAAATTGCCGTTGATTGCAAATCTGATTAAAGAAAACTGAGTTTTGAGCGGTTTTGAGGAGCTGAAGTTATACTTCTGTCTGAGTATCAAACACCTATATAGTTCCGAAAGCAGTTAATTGTGACTTAGTTTTAAAAGGAGTTTTGTCATCTGCGTCTCTCTTGGGTGGGGGGGGGGGGAGAAGGATGAAAGTAATTGCTACACCCTCTAGATTCTTTTTTCTTTCAGTATCGAGGCTACTCTTAGTGTACATTCTCCACGCTTACAGTCTCAGTTACCGTTCTCCACAATCTTCCTCAATATGTGATTTAGCAACCTAGAGGTTTAGACTTTAGAATATTAGCCAGATAGATTTTTACCACCAAATCGACTCATTCCATTGAAAGGTCTTACACATGGAAACAGCCAGGGCCAACTGAATTCTCGATCTGACCCTAACGAACGCTGTTTTCATATGTTGAAACGGACTTGGGATTGTGGTCTGAATATGTGGAATGCCAAGCGCAAACAATACTCAGCTCTTTGCCGGCTGGTGTGGCCGAGCGGTTGTAGGCGCTTCAGTCTGGAACCGCGCGACCGCTACAGTCGCAGGTTCCAATATCTGCCTCGGGCATGGATTTGTGTGATGTCCTTAGGTTAGTTAGGTTTCAGTAGTTCTAAGTTCTAGTGGACTGATGACCTCAGATGGTAAGTCCCATAGTGCTCAGAGCAATTTGAACTCAGCTCTTTATAAATGACGTCAAGGACAACTGTCTCTTTTTCCCAAAGCTCGCCACAGTGGGCCAAACAAGGCCACCCTGGAAACCGTCAGAGATGAACGGGAATGCCACCGTACATTATTCTCTGATTTCTTACGTACTACAGATTCATTTTAAAATTTTGTTTTACGTCATACCAAAACATATGGTTTATAATTTAATAATACGAATCTTTTTATTTATAGTAGCTTTTGAAATGTGATGCTACAGAAGAATGATGAAGATATGTAGGTCTAACAGCTAAAGAGATGGTACTGAATCGAATTGTGCAAAAAAGAAAACGTATGGCGCAACGTGGCTAAAATATGAGATCGATTAATAGGATAAATTGTGGGACACAAAAACATGGTCACTTTGGTAACGGAAGAAAGTGTGAGGGCTATAATGTGTAGAGAGAGAGACCTAGGCTCAAAAACCGTAATTAGACTCCAGTGGGTGCAGGTTCCATTAGTAACACAGAGTCGAGGATAAATAGCGAGGAGAGCTGCCTCAGATAAAAGTCCACACTAATGGCCGCAGCATCAATCATTACAATAGCACTTTTGATACATGTCACTTTCAGTAGTATTTTACATACGTATTATGAAAATATTTCCATTTCTTGGTTATAAAAAATGGTTGAAATGGCTCTGGGCACTATGCGACTTAACTTCTGAGGTTATAAGTCGCCTAGAACTTAGGACTAATTAAACCTAACTAACTTAAGGACATCACACACATCCATGCCCGAGGCAGGATTCGAACCTGCGACCGTAGCTGTCGCTCGGCTCCAGACTGCAGCGCCTAGAACCGCTTGCCACTCCGGCCGGCTCTTGGTTATAAATTAAAATGATTTTTGATCGGCCTTATTCACATCAGTGTTTAGTTCATTGTTTTAGAACAATTTTCAAGGAGTTGAAAGTAAAATGAAACACTCGTCCGAAAATTTGAGATGTACATGTTCGTAAAGAGCTTACCGAAGATCTTTAGAGGGGAAGAATTCATATTACACTACTGGCCATTAAAATTGCTACACCAAGAAGAAATGCAGATGAAAACGGGTATTCATCGGACAAAAATATTATACTAGAACTGACATGTGACTACATTTACACGCAATTTGAGTGCATAGATCCTGAGAAATCAGTACCCAGAACAACACCTCTGGCCGTAATAACGACCTTGATACGCCTGGGCATTGAGTCAAACAGAGCTTGGATGGCGTGTGCAGGCACAGCTACCCATGCAGCTTCAACACGATACCACAGTTCATCAAGAGTAGTGACTGGCGTAGTGTGACGAGCCAGTTGCTCGGGCAGGGCAACAGTGGAACATTTTCTGTATCCAGAAAGGCCCGTACAGGACCTGCGACATGCGGTCGTGCATTATCCTGCTGAAATGTAGGGTTTCGCAGAGATCGAATGAAGGGCAGAGCCACGGGTCGTAACACATCTGAAATGTAACGTCTACTGTTCAAAGGGCCGTCAATGCGAACAAGAGGTGACCGAGACGTGTAACCAATGGCACCCCATACCACCACGCCGGGTGATACGCCAGTATGGCGATGACGAATACACGCTTCCAATGTGCGTTCACCACGATGTCGCCAAACACGGATGCGACCATAATGATGCTGTAAACAGAACCTGGATTCATACGAAAAATGACGTTTTGCCATTCGTGCACCAAGCTTCGTCGTTGAGTACACCATCGCAGGCGCTCCGGTCTGTGATGCAGCGTCAAGGGTAACCCCACCCATGGTCTCCGAGCTGATAGTCCATGCTGCTGAAAACGTCCTCGAATTGTTCGTGCAGATGGTAATTGTGTTGCAAACGTCTCTATCTGTTGACTCAGGGATCGAGACGTGGCTGCACGATCTGTTACAGCCATGCGGATAAGATGCCTGTCATCTCGACTGCTGGTGATACGAGGCCGTTGGGATCCAGCACGGTGTTCCGTTTTACCCTCCTGAACCCACCGATTCCATATTCTACTAACAGTCAGTGGATCTAGACCAACGCGAACAGCAATGTTGCGATACTATAAACCCTAATCGCCACAGGCTACAATCCGATCTTTATCAAAGTCGGAAACGTGATGGTACGCATTTCTCTTCCTTGCACGAGGCATCACAACAACGTTTCACCAGGCACCGCTGGTCGACTGCTGTTTGTGTATGAGAAATCGATTGGAAACTTACCTCATGTCAGCACGTCGTAGGTGTCGCCACGGGCGCCAACCTTGTGTGAATGCTCTGAAATGCTAATCATTTGAATATCACAGCATCTTCTTCCTGTCGGTTAAATTTCGCGTCTGTAGCACGTAATCTTCGTGGTGTAGCAATTTTGATAGCCAGTAGTGTAGAACTCAGAGCAGTTGCATTAATTTCGCAATTGAATTGTATCTCTAATGCGATAAATAAATAAAAAACGAAATTACTGTAAAGTAACTCTTATATGCCTTCGTGAGTTTACGTTTCGATGCTGACAGTACAATGAAAGCTCCTACTTATTTATTGGATTTATGCAGTCGTGTAGTTTACACTTCCGTTGCGGCGTCCCCATACCGTGTGTTGAGACGCTGTTTTGCAATTCATTTGTCAGAGGGTAAATCCTGCCGCGATGTCCGTTACTACGCTACTTCACTTCTGCTACCTGCCCGCACTGGAGCTGAGGACATAGCGCAATAAATTCTCCAGAGAGGAAACGCAATCCCTGAGACAAGTCCGTCTCGGCAGACTTGAGGCGAGCGTGGCAGGAAAGCCGCTTTCTATCTTGTTCTTGCGCCGACAGGCTCACTAACCTCTCGCTTCCGATTCGCCAGCCTGCGGGGCTTCGCCACAAAAAAAATGGTATGATCGTGTGTAGGGACCGGAAAATGTAGCAACTAATCTCTGCGAAATTCGCATCTGTTTGTGGCAGAATTCGTAGCCGTTGTGGCCGAGCGGTTGTAGGCGCTTCAGTCCGGAACCGCGTGGCTGCTACGGTCGCACGTTCCAATCCTGCCTCGGGCATGGATGTGTGTGATGTCCTTAGGTTAGTTAGGTTATAGTAGTTATAAGTTCTACATGACTGATGACCTCAGATGTTAAATCCCATAATGCTCAGAGCCATTTGAACCATTTTGAATTACAAAATCTGCAGACTATTAATTTCGACCTTTCGTGGGCATTCATACACCACTGGCCATTAAAATTGCTACACCACGAAGATGACGTACTACAGACGCGAAATATAACCGACAGCGTGAAGATGCTCTGATATGCAAATGATTAGCATTTCAGAGCATGCATACAACCTTGGTGCCGGTGGCGACACCTACAACGTGCTGACATGAGTAAAGTTTCCAACCGATTTCACACACACAAACAGCAGTTGACCGGCGTTGCCTGATGAAACGTTGTTGTGATGCCTCGTGTAAGGAGGAGAAATGCGTACCATCACGCTTCCGACTTTCATAAAGGTCGGATTGTAGCCTATCGCGATTGCGATTTACTGTAACGCGACATTGCTGTTCGCGTTGGTCGAGATCCAATGACAGTTAGGAGAATATGGAATCGGTGGGTTCAGGGGGGTAATACGGAACGCCGTGCTGGATCCCAACGGCCTCGTATCACTAGCAGTCGAGATGACATGGCTGTAATGGATCGTACAGCGGCGTCTCGATCCCTGAGTCAACAGATGGGAACGTTTGCAAGACAGCAACCATCTGCACAAACAGTTCGACGACGTTTGCAGCAGCATGGACTATCAGTTCGGAGACCATGGCTGCGGTTACCCTTGACGCTGCATCACAGGCAGGAGCGCCTGCAATGGTGTACTCAACGACGAAGCTGGGTGCACGAATGGCAAAACGTCATTTTTTCGTATTAATCCAGGTTCTGTTTACAGCATCATTATGGTCGCATCCGTGTTTGGCGACATCGTGGTGAACGCACATTGGAAGCGTGTATTCGTCATCGCCATACTGGCGTATCACCCGGCGTGGTGGTATGGGGTGCCATTGGTTACACGTCTCGGTCACCTCTTGTTCGCATTGACGGCCCTTTGAACAGTAGACGTTACATTTCAGATGTGTTACGACCCGTGGCTCTACCCTTCATTCGATCTCTGCGAGACCCTACATTTCAGCAGGATAATACACGACCGCATGTTGCAGATCCTGTACGGGCCTTTCTGGATACAGAAAATGTTCGACTGGTGGCCTGGCCAGCACATTCTCCAGATCTCTCACCAACTGAAATGTCTGGTCAATGGTGGTCGAGCAACTGGCTCGTCACACTACGCCAGTCACTACTCTTGATGAACTGTGGTATCGTGTTGAATCAGCATGGGCAGCTGTACCTGTACAAGCCATCCAAGCTCTGATTGATTCAATGCCCAGGCGTATCAAGGCCGTCATTACGGCCAGAGGGGTTGTTCTGGGTACTGGTTTCTCAGGGTCTATGCACCCAAATTGCGTGAAAATGTAATCGCATGTCAGTTTTAGTAAAATATATTTGTCCAATGAATACCCGTTTATCACCTGCATTTCTTCTTGGTGTAGCAATTTTAATGGCCTGTAGTGTAGCTGTGCCACACGTGCTTGACAACGCTACAAATTGAACTGACAAGGTGCTTTGACATAAAAGTAGAACTGCACGTACGGTAATTCGATTTTTACGTTAGGGGAGGATTCCAGCGCAGTCTAATGCTACAGATTTCGTTTTCCAGTCGCTATAGCGCTATAGTGGCAGATAGCCGCTTGTGCAAACAAACTAGAATTTTGACCGCCACCCAGAACATGAGAGGTGCACGGAAACAAACCCCGGCTCCCCGTACCAGCGCAGCAGCCTCCATTAGGACTGACACATTTTCACAGGGATCGCTGATATCTTGTGTTGTGGAAATTGCGGTAGGCGAAATTCGTGATAGACCACGATTAGTCGCTTCACTTTTATCAAAATAAGAAAAGAAAACAACGGCAACGCATAACACAAGGCATTCGGGAACGGCTACCGCGCGATTGCTTGCTGAGGTTAGCAACTGTTAACGACGTAGTTCACGCTCGACCTAGTGGTATTCGATGCGACCACAGTTCAAAACATTCGCCATATAATCTGCCACGTTAAAAGTTTCCGCATTATACCATCTTCTGAGCTTCTGGCTAATAAAAAAACGTACGCCTTTCTTAGTTGTAAAATGCTAGGTCCAACGTCTGAGTATTACTACATAGCATTACGTGGCGTGACCTTAAATAGGCCATTCAACCGGCTCAGTTGGCATGGCTCCAAATCATTGTGCGCATTGATACATCGTTGCGTTCGTATACTTTTTGTTTCCATACAGGTTCTTATGCGCATTATCTTTTCCAAACTGGGCTTCGCCAGGTGACGTACAATACCAGTAACTGAAAATTGGTTACATTGTCGGTCTTTATATTCAGAAAATAAAGCTATTTGAAACTATCTGTAGTAGAATAGTTCATACGGATACAACAATTTATGAACTAGCGTCTATTAAGTAATTTCGCATTTTGAGTCAGAATTTACATCTATTTCACATTTATCTCCAAATGGGAATTTTTCCGGTCCATAATCATGTGCCATTGATGCCCAGGAGCCTTCGCCCGGGGAAGTTCGGCCGCCGGGTGTGTCTTATTTCAGGTGACGCCACATTGGGCGACTTGCGCGTCGGTGATGATGATGAGGACAACGCAAGATCCAGTCCAAGGTCGGAGATAATCTCCGACCTGGCCGGAAATCGAACCCGGGCCCGCTGCGTGGGAGGCAAGCACGCTACCACTTTTTTTTTTAATCTCATTTTGTTCGTTGTTGTACGTTACATTTGATGGGGGCGGACAACCCATGACACCTGTTCAAGTTCATCGTTGATCCGTTCACTCAGTTTGTTTTTTTATTGCATAGAGCAACTAACCCTGTGACCGAACACGCTGACCTAGCGTGCCGGACCACTCAGCCAAGCAGGCGAACTGCTTCTCCACAGCTGTATGTATACGTTCTCACAGAGGACTTTTGAGCTCTGTATCGGATCATGTCGGTCGACTTCAGACAAAATGTTCAAAAGTGTGTGGAATCTTATGGGACTTGACTGCTAAGGTCATCAGTCCCTAAGCTTACGCACTACTTGACCTAAATTATCCTAAGGGCAAACACACACATCCATGCCCAAGTGAGGCCTCGAACCTCCGCCGCGATCAGCCGCACAGTCCATGACTGCAACGCCTGAGACCGCTCGGCTAATCCCGCGCGGCGTCGACGAGTGTTGTTTTCAGCGGGTGCTACCAACATTGGCGATGTAAAAAAAGTACAGTGTTTGTGTCTACAGTAGCCATTGTGTTGCTGAGGCAGTAAGAATTAATATCCGTAGTTCCACTGTGCCTTATGTTTTATAGCTGTGTCATTTTCCACGTCCTATAGCATTCACAACAGAGAACTGTATTAGACAGTCATGACAGTGGTACACTAATGAAAATGACTGCAGCTCAGATACGAACAAGGTGAATTGTTCTCAGGAATTGTGCTCAGTTCGTTCCCTGAACCGCCGAGCTTGTGTGTAAGGCTTTGGCTTCTTCCCATGCCCTCTGCATCGGAACGCGATCGGCGTCTTGAACGGGTGGTACAGGGTGGTTATAATTAAACGTTCGTCACTTTTGCCAGTGTAGACGGAAATTAAAGTGACGAAAACAAAAATCACAGCACCAAAAAATTATCAATGTTGACTAATGAAATTTCGGGAATATACTTTTATAGGTAATATATTTAAGTTATTAACATTACAAGATCACAGGCTAATACGAGGTGCATTCAAGTTCTAAGGCCTCCGATTTTTTTCATTCAGACTGGAAAGAGATAGAAACATGCGCATTGTTTTAAAATGAGGCTGCGTTCATTGTCAATACGTCCCAGAGATGGCACGACCGTACGGCAGATGGAATTTTACCGCCAGCGGCGAGAATGAGAACTGTTTTAAATAGTTAAAATGGCGACGTTTTCCTTACTTAAACAGCGTGCAATCATTCGTTTTCTGAATTTGCGTGGTGTGAAACCAACTCAAATTCATCGACAGTTGAAGGAGACATGTGGTGATGGAGTTGTGGATGTGTCGAAAGTGCGTTCGTGGATGCGACAGTTTAATGAAGGCATAACATCGTGTGACAACAAACCGAAACAACCTCGGGCTCGCACAAGCCGGTCTGACGACATGATCGAGAAAGTGGAGAGAATTGTTTTGGGGGGATCACCGAATGGCTGTTGAACAGATCGCCTCCAGAGTTGGCATTTCTGTGGGTTCTGTGCACACAATCCTGCATGACGACCTGAAAATACGAAAAGTGTCATCCAGGTGGGTGCCACGAATGCTGACAGACGACCACACAGCTGCCCGTGTGGCATGTTGCCAAGCAATGTTGACGCGCAACGACAGCATGAATGGGACTTTCATTTCATCGGTTGTGACAATGGATGAGACGTGGATGCCATTTTTCAATCCAGAAACAAAGCGCCAGTTGGCTCAATGGAAGCACAGAGATTCACCATAACCAAAAAAATTTCGGGTAACCGCCAGTGCTGAAAAAATGATGGTATCCATGTTCTGGGACAGCTAGGGCGTAATCCTTACCCATTCCGTTCCACAGGGCACTACGGTAACAGGTGCATCCTACGAAAATGTTTTGAAGAACAAATTCCTTCCTGCACCGCAACAAAAACGTCCGGGAAGGGCTGCGCATGTGCTGTTTCACCAAGACAACGCACCCGCACATCGAGCTAACGTTACGCAACAATTTCTTTGTGATAACAACTTTGAAGTGATTCCTCATGCTCCCTACTCACCTGACCTGGCTCCTAGTGACTTTTGGCTTTTTCCAACAATGAAAGACACTCTCCGTGGCCACACATTCACCAGCCGTGCTGCTATTGCCTCAGCGATTTTCCAGTGGTCAAAACAGACTCCTAAAGAAGCCTTCGTCGCTGCTATGGAATCATGGCGTCAGGGTTGTGAAAAATGTGTAAGTCTGCAGGGCGATTACGTCGAGAAGTAACGCCAGTTTCATCGATTTCGGGTGAGTAGTTAATTAGAAAAAAAATCGGAGGCCTTAGAACTTGAATGCACCTCGTATCAGCGCGAAATAAGCCACTGCAAACGTGAAATGTGGGTACATTAATAACCAGTGAAGCCGCCAGAATGTTCAATTCAGCCATGCAAACGTACATGCATTTTGTCGTATAGCTGCCGGATGTCAGTTTGTGGGATGGAGTTCCATGCATGTTGCACGTGGTTGGTCAATACAGGGGCGGTTAATGATGTTTGTGGATGACGCCGGAGTCATCGTCCGATGATGTCTCATATGTGCTCGATTGGAGACTGATCTGGTGATCGAGCAGTCCAAGGCAACATGTTGACTCTCTGTAGAGCACGTTGCGTTACAACAGCGGTACGTAGGCGAGCGTTATCCTGTTGGAAAACAGCTCCCTGGAATGCTGCTCATGAATGGCAGCACAACAGGTCGAATCACCAGATCGATCGTAACTCCAGGTATAGGTCCAGTGTGTCTAGCACGGAGACAGCTTGGTTGCAGGCCCTCCACTATCCTTCTTCTAACCAAAACACGGTCATCACTGGCACCGACGGAGAACCAGCTTTCGTCAGAAGACACAACAGATCTCCACCCTGTTCTCCAATGAGCTCTCGTTTGACACTACTTCAGTCAAATGCCGGTGGTTTGGGATCAGTTGAATGCATGCCACAGGGCGTCTGGCTTGCAGTAAGACTGTTGATAAGATATCGATATATCGATATTTTTACCAAAGTATTAACATATATTTGCGACCTTTTCCTCACCGATATATCGATATACTGATACTGAAATGGCGATATCGAGTGGCGATGTTGTTATCTTTTATTATACACTCCTGGAAATGGAAAAAAGAACACATTGACACCGGTGTGTCAGACCCACCATACTTGCTCCGGACACTGCGAGAGGGCTGTACAAGCAATGATCACACGCACGGCATAGCGGACACACCAGGAACCGCGGTGTTGGCCGTCGAATGGCGCTAGCTGCACAGCATTTGTGCACCGCCGCCGTCAGTGTCAGCCAGTTTGCCGTGGCATACAGAGCTCCATCGCAGTCTTTAACACTGGTAGCATGCCGCGACAGCGTGGATGGGAACCGTATGTGCAGTTGACGGACTTTGAGCGAGGGCGTATAGTGGCATGCGGGAGGCCGGGTGGACGTACCGCCGAATTGCTCATCACGTGGGGCGTGAGGTCTCCACACTACATCGATGTTGTGGCCAGTGGTCGGCGGAAGGTGCACGTGCCCGTCGACCTGGGACCGGACCGCAGCGACGCACGGATGCACGCCAAGACTGTAGGATACTACGCAGTGCCGTAGGGGACCGCACCGCCACTTCCCAGCAAATTAGGGACACTGTTGCTCCTGGGGTATCGGCGAGGACCATTCGCAACCGTCTCCATGAAGCTGGGCTACGGTGCCGCACACCGTTAGGCCGTCTTCCGCTCACGCCCCAACATCGTGCAGCCCGCCTCCAGTGGTGACGCGACAGGCATGAATGGAGGGACGAATGGAGACGTGTCGTCTTCAGTGATGAGAGTCGCTTCTGCCTTGGTGCCAATGATGGTCGTATGCGTGTTTGGCGCCGTGCAGGTGAGCGCCACAATCAGGACTGCATACGACCGAGGCACACAGGGCCAACACCCGGCATCATGGTGTGGGGAGCGATCCTACACTGGCCGTACACCTCTGGTGATCGTCGAGGGGACACTGAATAGTGCACGGTACATCCAAACCGTCATCGAACCCATCGTTCTACCATTCCTAGACCGGCAAGGGAACTTGCTGTTCCAACAGGACAATGCACGTCCGCATGTATCCCGTGCCACCCAACGTGCTCTAGAAGGTGTAAGTCAACTACCCTGGCCAGCAAGATCTCCGGATCTGTCCCCCATTGAGCATGTTTGGGACTGGATGAAGCGTCGTCTCACGCGGTCTGCACGTCCAGCACGAACGCTGGTCCAACTGAGGCGCCAGGTGGAAATGGCATGGCAAGCCGTTCCACAAGACTACATCCAGCATCTCTACGATCGTCTCCATGGGAGAATAGCAGCCTGCATTGCTGCGAAAGGTGGATATACAATGTACTAGTGCCGACATTGTGCATGCTCTGTTGCCTGTGTCTATGTGCCTGTGGTTTTGTCAGTGTGATCATGTGATGTATCTGACCCCAGGAATGTGTCAATAAAGTTTCCCCTTCCTGGGACAATGAATTCACGGTGTTGTTATTTCAATTTCCAGGAGTGTATTTTTCAGAATTTTGAAGTTGTTCTTTTGAAATTGTAGCAGAACATAATTTTAATGAGTCTTAGTCTTAGTAAAAAAAATGCGTGTGAAATCTTATGGGACTTAACTACGAAGGTCATCGGTCCCTAAGCTTTCACACTACTTAACCTAAACTATCCTAGGGACAAACACACACACCCATGCCCCAGGGATGACTCGAACCTCCGCCGGGACCAGCCGCACAGTCCATGACTGCAGCGCCTTACGCCGCTCGTAGTCTTACTACTTTTTGAGCTTTCATCACGTCCAGTCTTTCTCTTTGACTGTGTGAAGCACGTATAGACGGCACAAAGAATAAGTCCGATTGCATGGGGGGGGGGGGGGGCGGGGGGGTGGCGGCACGAATAGAATAACTATACACCCGACGTGAAGAAATAGCACACCAGTTGCATTAAAAAAACAGCCTTTAACGCAACTAGTATGCTATTTCTTCACATCGGCAGTCTTCAAAAACAGTTGCTGAAACTGATGAACAAAGATCTAAATGACAAGATCGGTCTTTGCGGTGGGCTGAGACTTGCGAGGGGAAATGCTGACGTAATCGGCGCTCGGCGCTACCAGCAGAAACTGCAACGTTTAACTTCGGAACGCTGTTTTGACACTACAGCTGCTAGGCCGTTGCCGTTTGGAGAGTTGAAAAAAACGGGGAAGTCGAAGTGTTCCAGATAGATCCGATACATGACGAAACAGAACGACGGACCCATCGGACACTTTTTATTGTGCCACTTACCCGCAGTTACCATGTCAGTACAGAGGTTGTCGCCAAGCATGAACGTGCATCTTTTTCCTTTCAGTTCTTGTTCTGAGGAGGATAAGCAGGCTAATGTCTTACTGATGTACAGAATATCTAATAATAAATCGATGCTTCAACAGGGTGTTACAAAAAGGTACGGCCAAACTTTCAGGAAACATTCCTCACACACAAATAAAGAAAAGATGTTATGTGGACATGTGTCCAGAAACGCTTAATTTATATGTTAGAGCTCATTTTAGTTTCGTCAGTATGTACTGTACGTTATCATGATTTCATACGGGATACTCTACCTGTGCTGCAAGAACATGTGCCTTTCCAAGTACGACACAACATGTGGTTCATGCACGATGGAGCTCCTGCACATTTCAGTCGAAGTGTTCGTACGCTTCTCAACAACAGATCCGATGACCGATGGATCGGTAGAGGCGGACCAATTCCATGGACTCTACGCTCTCCTGACCTCAACCCTCTTGACTTTCATTTATGGGGGCATTTGAAAGCTCTTGTTTACGCAACCCCGGTACCAAATGTAGAGACTCTTCGTGCTCGTATTGTGGACGGCTGTGATACAATACGCCATTCTCCAGGGCTGCATCAGCGCATCAGGGATTCCATGCAACGGAGGGTGGATGCACGTATCCTCGCTAACGGTGGACATTTTGAACATTTCCTGTAAGTAAGTGTTTGAAGTCACGATGGTACGTTCTGTTGCTGTGTGTTTCCATTCCAAGATTAATGTGATTTGGAGAGAAGTAATAAAATGAGCCCTAACATGGAAAGTAAGCGTTTCCGGACACATGTCCACATAACATATTTTCTTTCTTTGTGTGTGAGGAATGATTCCTGAAAGTTTGGCTGTACCTCTTTGTAACACCGTGAATATACAGCTCTAAAGCTGGCTTTATATTTACAATGTACAGTCAATTCCTTTTTTTGGCTCGTAAATCGATAATTTTTCCATCCATGTTTCGCTGTTTTTTTATATTTCGAGTGCCCGTAAAGATACGTTTTTAAATATTGATGTATCGGATTCCCGATATTTTTAAAAATATCAACAGGCCTAGCTAGGAGCTGTCCTTGAAGAGGCCGATCTGTGATAGTTCGTTGTGTCACTGTGGTGCGAACTGCTGCCCAAATTGCTGCTGCAGATGCAGTACGTTGCGCCGGAGCCATAAGCCGAACAAGATGGTGTTCCCTCTCGGTAATGCCACGTGGGCGTCCGGAGCCAGTCTTCTTGCGCCCGTACATTCTCCTAAACACTACTGCCGCCCGCCCGGTTGGCCGTGCGATCTAACGCACTGCTTTCCGGGCGGGAAGGAGCGCCGGTCTCCGGCACGAACCCGCCCGGCAGATTTGTGTGGAGTCCGGTGAGCCGGCCAGTCTGTGGATGGTTTTTAGACGGTTTTCCATCTGCCTCGGCGAATGCGGCCTGATCCCCCTTATTCCGCCTCAGTTACACTATGTCGTCGATTGCTGCGCAAACAAGTTCTCCACGTGCGCATACACCACCATTACTCTACCACGCAAACATAGGGGTTACACTCGTCTGGTGTGAGACGTTCCCTGGGGGGTCCACCGGGGACCGAGCCGCACAATAACCCTGGGTTCGGCGTGGGGCGGGGTGAAGTGGACTGCGGTAGTCGTCGTGGGATTGTGGACCACTGCGGCTGCGGCGGGGACGGAACCTCTCCGTTGTTTCTAGTGGTGGTGGTTAGTGTTTAACGTCCCGTCGACAATGAGGTCAATAGAGACGGAGCGCAAGCTCGGGTTAGGAAAGGATTAGAAGGAAATCGGCCGTGCCCTTTCAAAGGAACCATCCCGGCATTTGCCTGAAACGATTTAGGGAAATCACGGAAAACCTAAATCAGGATGGCTGGAGACGGGAATGAACCATCGTCCTCCCGAATGCGAGTCCAGTGTGCTAACCTCTGCGCCACCTCGCTCGGTCGTTTTTTTCTAGGTCCCCAGTTAACATAAGGTAACATAACAACCACTGCCAGCAATCATATACATAGGTACATTCTTGCCAAGTCTTTCTGTAGTAGTAGTTGTTGTTGTTGTCCTCAGTCCTGAGACTGGTTTGATGCAGCTCTCCATGCTACTATATCCTGTGCAAGCTTCTTCATCTCCCAATACTTACTACAACCTAAATTCTTCTGAATCTGCTTAGTGTATTCATCTCTTGGTCTCCCTCTACGATTTTTACCCTCCACACTGCCCTCCAATGCTAAATTTGTGATCCCTTGATGCCTCAAAACATGTCCCACCAACCGGTCCCTTCTTCTAGTCAAGTTGTGCCACGAACTCCTCTTCTCCCCAATTCTATTCAATACCTCCTCATTAGTTATGTGAACTACCCATCTATCTTCAGCATTCTTCTGTAGCACCACATTTCGAAAGCTTCTATTCTCTTCCTGTCCAAACTATTTATCGTCCATGTTTCACTTCCATACACGGCTACACTCCATACAAATACTTTCAGAAACGACTTCCTGACACTTAAACCTATACTCGATGTTAAAAAATTTCTCTTCTTCAGAAACGCTTTCCTTGCCATTGCCAGTCTACATTTTATATTCTCTCTACTTCGGACATCATCAGTTATATAGCTCCCCAAATACCAAAACTCATCTACTACTTTAAGTGTCTCATTTTCTAATCTAATTCCCTCAGCATCACCCGACTTAATTTGACTACATTCCATTATCCTCGTTTTGGTTTCGTTGATGTTCATCTTATATCCTCCTTTCAAGACACTGTCCATTCCATTCAACTGCTCTTCCAGGTCCTTTGCTGTCTCTCACAGAATTACAATGTCATCGGAGAACCTCAAAGTTTTTATGTCTTCTCCATGGAATTTAATACCTACTCCCAATTTTTCTTTTGTTTCCTTTACTGCTCGCTCAATATACAGATTGAATAACATCGGGGAGAGGCTACAACCCTGTCACTTCCTTCCCAACCACTGCTTCCCTTTCATGTCCCTCGACTCTTATAACTGCCATCTGGTTTCTGTACAAATTGTAAATAGCCTTTCGCTCCCTGTATTTTACCGCTGCCACCATTAGAATTTGAAAGAGAGTATTCCAGTAAACATTGTCAAAAGCTTTCTCTAAGTCCACAAATGCTAGAAATGAAGGATTGCCTTTCCTTAATCTATTTTCTAAGATAAGTCGTAGGGTCAGTATTGCCTCACGTGTTCCAACATTTCTGCGGAATCCAAACTGATCTTCGCCGAGATCGGCTTCTACCAGTTTTTCCATTGGTCTGTAAAGAATTCGCGTTAGTATTTTGCAGCTGTGACTTATTAAACAGATATTTCGGTAATTTTCACATCTGTCAGCACCTGCTTTCTTTGGGATTTGAATTATTATATTCTTCTTGAAGTCTGAGCGTATTTCGCCTGTCTCATACATATTGCTCACAGGATGGTAGAGTTTTGTCAGGACTGGCTCTCCCAAGGCCGTCAGTAGTTCCAATGGAATGTTGTCTACTCCCGGGGCCTTGTTTCGACTCAGGTCTTTCAGTGCTCTGTCAAACTCTTCACGCAGTATTGTCTGTAGTATCACAGAAGAAATACCCAGCTTCTTGTAGTCCTATTACACGACCTCCTTCACACTCAGTGAAGTGTTCGCAATGGCGACTTAGTCGCCTTGAAGGCATTGTTGACAGACATCAACTCACCACGTCCGATCTCAAGAGTAACTAACGCTCACGACCGTTACAGCGAGTATGTAAGGCAGACCTTGTTTGCATCCTGATAGTGGCGCTACTAGCGGCGCTTTTATGCGACTGGCTCAAAATTTGAACAGACATCATCTTTCAGATGTAGAAACACGCCTATCGAGTTTCGTTTATTGCCTAAAGCTCCTGAATTAACTGGCGATGTGCGAATTGCTCCTGAGAGAGGACGAAGGCCGTGGACGCACTACACTTTCTTCAAGCAGAGCTCGACAGCTGAACATTCCATGGTCCATCGTTCGAAAAATGCTGCGAAAAATTGTGTAAAAAAAGGTTCAAATGGCTCTGAGCACTATGGGGCTTAACTTCTGAGGTCGTCAGTCCCCTAGAACTTAGAATTGCTTGAACCTAACTAACCTAAGGACAGCACACACATCCATGCCCGAGGCAGGATTCGAATCTGCGACCGTAGCGGGCGCGTGGTTCCAGACTGTAGCGCCTAGAACCGCTCGGCCTCTCCGGCCGGTTTTTCAGAATAAAACAGCACAGAACTATGTTCAAGGAAACATACTTTCAGGTTTCCTGACTCGTGTTCAAAACTTCTAAGGAATGGTATGAAAGGAATACTGATCTCCACGGAAACATAGCGTCATTTGGTTCAAATGGTTCAATTGGCTCTGAGCAGTATGGGACTTAACATCTGAGGTCATCAGTCCCCTAGAACTTAAAACTACTTAAACCTAACTAACCTAAGGACGACAGACACATCCATGCCCAAGGCAGGATTCGAACCTGCGACCGTTGCTGTCGCGCGGTTCCAGACTGTAGCGCCTAGAACCGCTCGGCCACTACGGCCGGTTTATCAGAATAAAACAGCACTCTGTCAATGGTTTATTCGTTATTTATCTTCCATATGTCTTTACAAATGTTTCCGCAAAGTTTCACTGCCTTACGTTCTCTTGTTTTTCATGAGGCCTTCTCAAGTAGCGAAACTTAAACTACGGGCTGTTCAAAAAGTCTCTCCGCAGTGCCGTAAGATTGTCAGCCGCGCGTTCCGTATACCGCAGTGAATATACCGAAATGAAACCCAGTGAAATATAAATTATTAATTTATTGAATAGTCATTTTTACTTACAAAGTTTCACATTAAATGTGGAAAGTGTCCCCCGTGTTGTTGAATACACAGTTCAATTCGTCTAATCATGTTTCGAAACACAAGCTGTATCATTTATTTTGTAACAGAAGCAGTGAAAGTGGATATTGCAATTTTCCACGTGACTAGAATCACGTTACATCGTGACCACGAATTGACCACACACAGTGGTCATAGAGATATGGGTGGGGTATCAGGATACATCGTGACCTCGAATATGTCGCTACTTAAAATATCAGATAGGCACGATTGGAATCAGTCAACTCACACAAATGCCTGGGTGTAACAGTTTGCAAGGATATGAAATGGAGTGATCACATAAATTCTGTCGTAGGTAAAGTAGGTTGCAGACTTTGACTCGTTGATAGGATACAAGGAAAATGCAATCAGGTTACTAAAGGGATTGCTTAGAAAACACTCTTGCGACCAGTTCTAAAATATTCCTCATGTGAATGTGACTCTTACCAAATACGAATATCAATGTACACAAGGAAGGGTAGTATGTATGGTCACAAGTTTGTTTGGTCCGTGGTAGAGGGTCACTGAGATGCTGAAGAACCTCATCTGGCAGACGCCTATTTAATATTCAGGGTGTTTCAGAAGTGATGGTCAATATTCAGGGATATGACAGAACATATCATCCGAAACAGAAAGTCAATTAAACAGGGGTTCTAAAACACATACCTTAGAACTGTGAGCAATTCTTGATCTTCGGTACTGTGAAACAAATCTCTTTTAGTGCAAGCTCTTTGCTTTTAAGAAGTAGTAGTATGGACCAAAACAAAAGGGGGGGGGTTGCTTGGGGGCGGAGACCAAACATCGAGGTCATCGGTCTCATCGGATTAGGGAAGAATGAGGAAGGAAGTCGGCCGTGACCTTTCAGAGGAACCATCCCATCATTTGCCCGGAGCGATTTAGGGAAATCACTGAAAACCTAAATTAGAATTTCCGGACGCGGGATTGAACCGCCGTCCTCCAGAATGCGAGCAAAACAAGAAAAAAAAGGGCCAGTAAACTTATGCTCTAGAGTGCATACCTTAAAAGTTATGAGCACTTGTTCATTAGAAAAGTTGTGTTTCAAAGTAGCGAAGATGAAGAAGTGCCCATAGCTCTAAAGGTATGCATTTAAGAGCACATGTTTACTGGACATTTTTTTCTTGTTTCCGTCCATATTATCACTTCCCAAAATATGGAAAGCAAAGAGCTTGCAGTAGAAGAGATTTGTTTCACAGCATCGAAGATCAAGAATTGCTCATAGTCCTTAAGGTAAGCGTTTTAGAGCCTATGTTCACTTAACTTTTTTATTTCGAATGATCATTCCCCTCACATCCCTGAATATTGACCATCATTTTGAAACACCCTGTATTTCAAGAACCAGCGATACACTACAATCCTGTACGCCTCGCTGCCATAGGTCCCGACGAGACAAGGTTATACTCATTTCAGCGGCATTTAAGGCATTTAAGGCATCGCTCCTCCCGCGCTCAATGTATGAATGGAACGAAAGAAGGCCTAATAACGTGAACTGATTAGATTGGATTAGTTATTCGTTCCATAGATCCGTGCTGAGGAGATCCTTGTGGCTGTGGAACATGTTAATATTTTTTTTTTAATTGAAATAACAATACTAATAGTATGAATATATACAATACATAATTTGTTTCTATTAATAAATTCGTCAATGGAGTTGGTGGAGTTGGCCACTAGTAAGTCTTTCAGGCTCCTTTTAAACTGATCTTTATTTGTAACTAAATTTTTTATGTTTGCTGGCAAATTATTGAAGATGAGTGTTCCTGAGTAGTGGACCCCTTTTTGAACGAAAGTAAGTGCTTTTAAGTCCTTGTGCAGATCATTTTCGTTCCTGGTATTGTATGTATGAACTGAGCTGTTTGTTGAAAAAAGAGATATATTATTTAGGACAAATTTCATTAAGGAATGAATATACTGAGAGACAGTAGTTAGTATACCCAGTTCTATGAAGAGGTTTCTACAGGACGTCCGTGCCAACCTCTTCTATCTGCTCTTCTTCATACTTTATGCATATGCTGGGTGGAAACCTCTCACAGGTTCTGAATTGCATATAGAGAGTCTTTTCGAAGTTTAATGTCAATGAATAGGCTTTCATTTATTAATATCCATGAAAATATCATTAGCATGTCTTTCTAGAACTACACTTGACCTACAATTTATTGCAATACTTGTGTCATCTGCAAACAAAACGAACTCTACTTCTGGCAGTGTAACTGATGAAAGATCATTAATGTACACAAGAAAAAGCAATGGCCCTAAGATGGATCCTTGTGGGACACCACATATAATTTCTTCCCATTCTGATGATGACTGATGACTTAATTCACTAGTCCCTTGCACTGACACCCACTGTTTCCTGTTAGCGAGGTATGACTTGAACCATTTTGCGGCACTGCCCGTGACACAACAGAATTCTAATTTAATGAAAAGGATGTTGTGGTTCACACAATCAAATGCCTTTGACAACTCACAGAAAATACCTGCTGCTTGCAATTTGTTACCTAATAAATTAAGTACATTTTCACTGTAGGTGTAAATAGACTTCTCGATATCAGAACCCTTCAGAAATCCAAACTGTGTTCTTGATAATATGTTATTTGTGTTCAGATGGTTGAGAAGCTGCCTGTACATTACTTTTTCTAAAATTTTTGAGAATGCTGGCAAAAGTGAAATAGGTCTGTTGTTTGATGGTATCTCTTTATCCCCTTTTTTGGAAAGAGGCTTAACATCTGCATATTTCAGCCAGTCAGGAAATGTCCCAGTTATAATTGACTGATTACACAAGTAACTTAGAATTGTACTAAACTCACAAGAACATGCCTTCATTAACTTTGTTGATATTTCATCGTCACCACTAGAATGCTTTGCTTTTAAAGATTTTACTGTGGAAGTTATTTCTTTTGCTGAAGTGAGTGACATATTCATGTACCTGAAGCTATCTGTAAAGGCTAGTTTCAGATATTCAAGGGCATCATTTACTGATCCTGACAATCCGATTCTATCAGTAAAGGATATAAAGTACTTGTTAAATAGATTTGCCACACTATGCCCATCGGTTACTAATGTGTCATCTACCCTTAATGCTATTTGCTCCTGTCCCTTTCTGGTTATACAAGTCTCCTCTTTCACGATAACCCATATTGTTTTTATTTTGTTCCCTGACATTGCTATCTTCTTCCCGTAGTGCAAAAGGGAAGTACTCTCTGTACACTGGCTTGCAGGGTACAGGTCTACATATAGGTCCGTAACCGAGCTTGTCTGTAATGAGCTAGTCTTCTATTGGACGTCAAAACCAATCCCTTCTTTCTTTCTATGGCTCAATATGATTTGTCAACAGTGGAGCTCCGACAGTAGCTCTAGTGAAGAAATACGTTTTTGTCGAGCAACTTTGCAGTTGCTAAGTGGCAGGAAGGAAGCTGGGTTTGGCGCTCCCACGTGTTGGCCTACTTGTAAGAAAGTGTGGGAGCGACGCCGACAGAACACTGCGGGTTGTTCTTTCTAACGCACGTCGTTACAGGTTCCTTTTGTGGCGCCTGTACCTAGGTATGGATATAAACATCAATTGGTTAAACTGGACTATTAAGTGATCTTTTTAAAAAGCTTGAAAACAAACTACGTTTATAGAATGAGATTTTCACTCTGCAGCGGAGTGTGCGCTGATATGAAACTTCCTGGCAGATTAAAACTGTGTGCCCGACCGCGACTCGAACTCGGGACCACTTGCCTTTCGCGGGCAAGTGCTCTACCATCTGAGCTACCGAAGCACGACTCACGCCCGGTACTCACAGCTTTACTTCTACCAGTATCCGTCTCCTACCTTCCAAACTTTACTGAAGCTCTCTTGCGAACCTTGCAGAACTAGCACTTCTGAAAGAAAGGATATTACGGAGACATGGCTTAGCCACAGCCTGGGGGATGTTTCCAGAATGAGATTTTCACTCTGCAGCGGAGTGTGCGCTGATATGAAACTGTGTGCCCGACCGAGACTCGAACTCGGGACCTTTGCCTTTCGCGGGCAAGTGCTCTACCACCTGAGCTACCGAAGCACGACTCACGCCCGGTCCCGAGTTCGAGTCTCGGTGGGGCACACAGTTTTAATCTGCCAGGAAGTTTCAAACTACGTTTATGTTCTACTAGTATTTGTTAATTTCGAAACAGTTGGGCAAACCTTAAGAAACAACTGGTAACATCCGCGAAAAACAATGTGTGGGAAACCAAATATTACAAACAAAAATACTGTGAATACACACATCTGGACACAATATTAGGTGAGATATGTGAAAAATCGAGCGATCGTTGCTCGTAATGCACCAAACACGATGAATTACAATTTACATGATGGATAGTATGACAACGACAACACACGATATTAAAAAATATACGATTTGTGTAAGCCTGTGAGGAGAAACAAAGTACAGGATAACAATTATTTTGTAGTACAAGTTTGTGGAGATGAGTGTAATAAGTGGGATCGAGGTCAGCGAGTGTGTTGCTGTTTGTTGAGCAAGTCAGTCATGTAGAGATTTTTATAACATTTTTGGAGACATAATAAAATTTCAGCTCGATATAAATAGACTACAGGCCACTAAAATTCCTACACCGCGAAGATGACGTGCTACAGACGCGAAATTTAACCGACAAGAAGATGATGCTGTGATATGCCAATGATTTGCTTTTCAGAGCATTCACACAAGATTGGCGAAGGTGGCGACACCTACAACGTGCTCACATGAGGAAAGTTTCCAACAGATTTCTCATACACAAACAGCAGTTGACCGGTGCTGCCTGGTGAAACGTTGTTGTAATGCCTCGTGTAAGGAAGAGAGATGCGTCCCATCACGTTTCCGACTTTGATAAAGGTCGGATTGTAGCCTATCGCGATTGCGGTTTATCGAATCGCGACATTGCTGCTCGTTTTGGTCGAGATCCAATGACTGTTAGCAGAATATGGAATCGGTGGGTTCAGGAGGGTAATACGGAACGCCGTGCTGGATCCCAACGGCCTCGTATCACTAGCAGTCGAGATGACAGGCATCTTATCCGCATGGCTGTAACGCATCGTGCAGCCAAGTCTCGATCCCTGAGTCAACAGATGGGGACGTTTACAAGACAACAACCATCTGCACGAACAGTTCGATGATGTTTGCAGCAGCATGGACTGTCTGCTCGGAGGCCATGGCTGCGGTTACCCTTTGACGCTGGATCACAGACAGGAGCACCTGTGATGGTGTACTCAACGACAAACATGGATGCACGAATGGCAAAACGTCATATTTTCGGATGAATCCAGGTTCTGTTTACAGCATCATGATGCTCGCATCCGTGTTTGGCGATATCGCGGTGAACGCACATTGGGAGCGTGTGTTCGTCATCGCCATACTGGCGTATCACCCGGCTTGATGGTATGGGGTGCCATCGGTTACACGTCTCAGTCACCTCTTCTTCGCATTGACGGCACTTTGAACAGTGGACGTTACATTTCAGATGTGTTACGACCCGTGGCACTACCCTTCATTCGACTTCTACGAAACCCTACATTTCAGCAGGATAATGCACGACCACATGTTGCAGTTCCTGTACGGGCCTTTCTGGGTACAGAAAATGTTCGACTGCTGCCCTGGCCAGCACATTCTCCAGATCTCCCACCAATTGAAAACATCTGGTGAATGGTGCCCGAGCAACTGGCTCGTTACAATACGCCACTCACTACTCTTGATGAACTGTGGTATCGTGTTGAAGCTACATAGGCAGCTGTACCTGTACACGCCATCCAAGCTCTGTTTGACTCAATGATCAGGCGTATCAAGGCTGTTATTACGGCCAGAGGTGGTTATTCTGGGTACTGATTTCTCAGGGTCCATGCACCTAAATTGCGTGAAAATGTAATCACATGTCAGTTCTAGTATTATATACTTGTCCAATGAATACCCGTTTATCAACTGCATTTTTTCTTGGTGTAGCAATTTTAATGGCCCGTAGTGTAACAGATCTCTGAAAGTACGTATAAGCGCAAGATAATGTCTACAGCAAAGAGGAAGCAACCGGCAGTTTGCCATGACAAGACTAGTAGTGAATATCGTAAAAGTATTTTGTGGAAAAATTATATGATATGAGATGAATACGCAAAACAGGTATTATGGAAGGCGAGAGGAAGACTTACATTTGCTGAACGGCTTGTCGGAAAGTGCAGTGAATCTGTAAATGAAATTACAAACAAGACGCTGCTGCGGCCAATTCTAGAGTGTTGTTAGACATCAAACGAGGGTGACAACAGCACCGTGTAGCCCATAGGACATGGCAACAAAAATGCTCTTAGAACTTAAACGGTACTCTTTGGAAAAAAAGACGACCAAGATCTCTCCAAATTTTTGTTGGGTAAATGTGGAGAATATTCGAGGGAGATAGTGCCACCAGTTCGCATATCGTGAAAGAGATGAGGTCACATGTACAAGTTATATCTCCCTCCATCAATGCGCGAATGAATTAAGAATGAAAATCGATCCTATTGGTACGATGTACCTCCGCCACAGTGGACTGCGGATTCTATACGTGGAAACAGAATGCTGATGAATAATTAGTGCATAATGAGTAGGGGTCATGGGAACACATGATGTTCCCAGCGACCCATCGACTGCGTGAACCCATTTACGATTTATTATTCCCGGCCCTGTCTGCCCCAAAATGTTCAGTTTCAAATTACATCAGATTTCTGGAAATTTCCATCGATGTTATAATAATTATAATAAGGCATGGAGACGTTTACTGAAAAGGCCGCTCTTATCAGAGTGAAAGCCGACAGACATAATTCGTCGCTACTTAGTATCAACAAAAATTGTTAACCTATTTACGTAGTGGATTGCAAGTACTACTGGTGACGTAATGCCACAACTAAGTGTAATGGACATGTAAGGAAAAAGAACGTTAATTCTAATCTGTGAAACAAATGACAAGAGGGTATTAGAAAATCTGGTGATAGATGAAGTGGTGCGAAACAGTAGACTTGAATCGTGTGGCTCAGTGATATTTTAGGCTGACGGCGACCTACATAGGAGAAGTCGAGTAGAAGAGAAAAACGGATAAATAAAAACTGAGATGGATAAAGTTGGTGCTTTTTATTTTGGGGAGAGAGCCGTGGTAAACATGGCTATCAGTTTAACGATGAGCATCGAATAGAGTACTGGGTGGTGAAAGAACTGAAACAAAATAGGACTTTAAAAGTCGAATGATAAAAACGATTGTACTCTCATATGTGTTTTAGAATTACTTTATGCGAGACTTACTGGAAATAGTGTCTGTACAGCCTACTACGCAGAAATTAGCAAACACAAACCAACCGTAACCCGACACCAAGGAATTAATGGCATTTAGCTGCTAGTGAGCATTAATTAACATTAGTGGAGAAAGCTGAAAATATGTCCCGGACTGGGTTTTGAAGCTGGGTCTGTTGCTCACGAGGCAGATGCTCTGACCACGGAGCCACCCGGAAGTAGTGATAATCGTTACGGCAAGAACTACCCGAGCACACCTCCCGTCAGACGCTAATTCTCAACTTACTCTCACACCACTGGCGTAGTTATCGTGTCACTTTAGTGTCACTGCGGGCAGTAGCCGGGCCGACCACAGTAACAGACTGGTCGGAGACGCGTTGGACGCACTGGACATCCCTTCGCCACCCCCTCCCCCACCCCCGCTGTGATGCCCATTGGCAACAGCCTGAAGCTACGCGGCCGGAGCACCGCTTGGAGCTATGAGCGAAGGGTCAACAAATCAGCTCGCACCCGAAAACAACCATTACAGTACCTATCCATACTAAAGACAGTGGGAAATTACATTACACAAACACGTGTATCATATGTTAAAATATTTCTCCTTTCTAGGCGCGCAGTCCGGAACCGTGCGACTGCTACGGTCGCAGGTTCGAATCCTGCCTCTGGCATGGATGTGTGTGATGTCCTTAGGTTAGTTAGGTTTAAGTAGTTCTAAGTTCTAGGAGACTAATGACCACAGCAGTTGAGTCTCATAGTGATCAGAGACATTTGAGCCATTTGCTACTGCCCGTCTGTATTTTATACCCTCTCTACTTCACTCATAATTAGTTATTTTGCCACTCAAATAATAAAATTTATTTAGTACTTTTAGCGCCTCATTTCCTAATCTAATTCCCTCATCATCTCCTGATTCAATTCGACAACATTTCGTTACACTTGTTTTACTTTTGTTAATGTTGATCTTACAACGTCTTTTCAATACACTATCCATTCCGTTCAACTTCTTTAGTGATCATTCAGTATACAGATTGAATGACAGCGAGGATAGACTAAACCTGCTCTAGCTCCCTTATCAATTACTGTTTCCCATTCGAGTCTTTCGACCTTTATAAATGCAATCTATTTTCTGTACACACTATAAATAATCTTTCACACTCTTAATTTTATCCCTACTGTCTTCAGAATTTCGATTAGTGTATTCCAGTCAAAATGCTGCAAACATAGGGTTCCCTTTTTCAGCCTGTCTTCTGAGTAACTGATGGGGCCCAGAAATTGTTGTCGTTGTGGTCTTCAGTCCAGAGACTCGTTTGATGCAGCTCTCCATGCTACTCTATCGTGTGCAAGCTTCTGTATCTCTGCGTCTCGTGGTCGTGCGGCAGCGTTCTCGCATCCCACGCCCGAGTTCCATGGTTCGATTCCCGGCAGGGTCAGGGATTTTCTCTGCCTCGTGATGGCTGGGTGTTGTGTGATGTCCTTAGGTTAGTTAGGTTTCAGTAGTTCTAGGTTCTAGGGGACTGATGACCATGGATGTTGAGTCCCATAGTGCTCAGAGCGATTTGAACTTCTCTATCTCCCAGTACCTACTGCAACTTACATCCTCCTGAATCTGCTAAGTGTATTCATCTCTTGGTCTCCCTCTACGATTTTTACCATCCACGCTGCCCTCCAGTAGTAAATTGGTGATCCCTTGATGCCTCAGAACACGTCTTACCAACCGATCCCTTCTTCTAGTCAAGTTGTGCCACAAATTTCTCTTCTCCCCAATTCTATTCAATACCTCCACATTAGATATGTGATCTACCCATCTAATCTTCAGCATTCTTCTGAAGCACCACATTTCGAAAGCTTCTATTCTCTTCTTGTCCAAACTATTTATCGTCCATGTTTAACTTCCATACATGGCTACACTCCATGCAATTACTTTCAGAAACGACTTCCTGACACTTAAACCTATACTCGATGTTAAAAAATTTCTCTTCTTCAGAAACGCTTTCCTTGCCAATGCCAGTCTTCATTTTATTTTCTCTCTACTTCGGACATCATCAGTTATATTGCTCCCCAAATACCAAAACTCATCTACTACTTTAAGTGTCTCATTTCCTAATCTAATTCCCTCACCATCACCCGACTTAATTCGACTACATTCCATTATCCTCGTTTTGGTTTCGTTGATGTTCATCTCATATCCTCCTTTCAAGACACTGTCCATTCCGTTCAGCTGCTCCTCCAAGTCAAAAAAATGGTTCAAATGGCTCTGAGCACTATGGGACTTAACTTCTGAGGTCATCGGTCCCCTGTAACTTAGAACTACTTAAACCTAACTAACCTAAGGGAATCACACTCATCCATGCCCGAGGCAGGATTCGAACCTACGACCGTAGCGGTCGCGCGGTTCCAGACTGAAGCGCCTAGAACCGCACGGCCACAACGGCCGGCCTCCTCCAAGTTCTTTGCTGTCTCTGACAATGTCATCGGCGAACCTCAAAGTTGTTATTTCTTCTTCATGGATTTTAGTGCCTACTCCGAATTTTTCTTTTGTTTTCCTTACTGCTTGCTCAATATACAGATTGAACAACATCGGGGAGAGGCTACAACCCTGTCTCACTCCCTTCCCAACCACCGCTTCCCTTTCCTGCCCCTCGACTCTTATAACTGACATCTGGTTTCTGTACAAATTGTAAATAGGCTTTCGCTCCCTGAATTTTACCGCTGCCACCTTCAGAATTTGAAAGAGAGTATTCCAATCAAGATTGTCATAAGCTTTCTCTAAGTCTAGAAATGTAGTTTTGCCTTTCCTTAATCTATCTTCTAAGATAAGTCGTAAGGTCAGTATTGCCTCACGTGTTCCAACATTTCTACGGAATCCAAACTGATCTTTTCCGAGGTCGGCTTCTACCAGTTTTTCCCATTCGTCTGTAAAGAATTCGTGTTAGTGTTTTGCAGTGTTAGTAGTTACAATTTTCAACAACAGAAGGCGCTGCAAGCGACGTGAAGGATATAGAAGACAACGCAGTCTGTGGGTGCGCCATTCTGTACGTCGTCTTTCTGCTGTAAGCGTGTGCTGTTCACAGCGTGCAAGTGTGCTGTGGACAACATGGTTTATTCCTTAGAACAGAGGATTTTTCTGGTGTTGGAATTCCACCGCCTAGAACACAGTGTTGTTGCAACAAGACGAAGTTTTCAACGGAGGTTTAATGTAACCAAAGGACTGAAAAGCGATACAATAAAGGATCTGTTTGAAAAATTTCAACGGACTGGGAACGTGACGGATGAACGTGCTGGAAAGGTAGGGCGACGCGTACGGCAACCACAGAGGGCAACGCGCAGCTAGTGAAGCAGGTGATCCAACAGCGGCCTCGGGTTTCCGTTCGCCGTGTTGCAGCTGCGGTCCAAATGACGCCAACGTCCACGTATCGTCTCATGCGCCAGAGTTTACACCTCTATCCATACAAAATTCATACGCGGCAACCCCTCAGCGCCGCTACCATTGCTGCACGAGAGACATTCGCTAACGATATAGTGCACAGGATTGATGACGGCGATATGCATGTGGGCAGCATTTGGTTCACTGACGAAGCTTATTTTTACCTGCACGGCTTCGTCAATAAACAGAACTGGCGCATATGGGGAACCGAAAAGCCCCATGTTGCAGTCCCATCGTCCCTGCATCCTCAAAAAGTACTGGTCTGGGCCGCCATTTCTTCCAAAGGAATCATTGGCCCATTTTTCAGATCCGAAACGATTACTGCATCACGCTATCTGGACATTCTTCGTCAATTTGTGGCGGTACAAATTGCCTTAGACGACACTGCGAACACCTCGTGGTTTATGCAAGATGGTGCCCGGCCACATCGCACGGCCGACGTCTTTAATTTCCTGAATGAATATTTCGATGATCGTGTGATTGCTTTGGGCTTATCCGAAACATACAGGAGGCGGCGTGGATTGGCCTCCCTATTCGCCAGACATGAACCCCTGTGACTTCTTTCTGTGGGGACACTTGAAAGACCAGGTGTACCGCCAGAATCCAGAAACAATTGAACAGCTGAAGCAGTACACCTCATCTTCATGTGAAGCCATTCCGCCAAACACGTTGTCAAAGGTTTCGGGTAATTTCATTCAGAGACTACGTCATATTATTGCTACGCATGGTGGATATGTGGAAAATATCGTACTATAGAGTTTCCCAGACCGCAGAACCATCTGTTGTTGACAATTGTAACTACTGTAATTTCGAAAGTTTGTCCGCCTGAAAATGTACTGTTGTCCCAAGCATATTGCAACAAACGGTGTATTTATATCGCTGCTCGTTTAGTCTTTATTGCCGTTTCAAATATACCGGTCATTTTTGAAACACCCTGTAAGTCGTAGGGTCAGTATTGCCTCACGTGTTCCAACATTTCTACGGAATCCAAATTGATCTTCCCCGAGGTCGGCTTCTAACAGTTTTTCCATTCGTCTGTATAGAATTCGCGTTAGTATTAAAGACGGAAAATTGAAATCGAGATCAGTTTTAAGAAAACATTTCTCGTTGACTTGAGTAATGAGGAAGTGTGCCAGGGTTATCAGTCAGTCCATTTTTACAACGGATATGTCGTCACCGTGGCCAAAATAAAGTTCCCTGTTGAATGTTAGCCGGTTGTGTCACACTGCGGGCAGTGTTTGCAGCCAATGTAGGCAATCAGTTCAAGGGCACTCTCTGCATCCAGGTTGCGCCAGCTCATACACGTTCAGCGGCGTGGCTCGTCTTCGTCCAAAACACTTATCATATTAATTTACTGAGATTTCGTCCTTCTCCCTTTGAATACTTCTACAGCTACTCTATTACTTTGTAATTCACACTTACCTGTGCTTGGAACCCATTCATACCAATTCTCTGCCTCGCACTATCAAACAGCATGTGGAAAAAAATGAAAAACCGAATTTTTCTGTGCGGATACTGATTTTCCTTATTTTATCAAAAATGGTTCAAATGGCTCTGAGCATTATGAGACTTATCATCTGAGGGTATCAGTCACCTAGAACTTAGAACTACTTAAACCTAACTAACCTAAGAACGTCACACACATCCACGCCACAGGCAGGATTCGAACCTGCAACCGTAGCGGTCGCCCGGTTCCGGACTGAAGCGCCTAGAACCGCACGGCCACAACGGCCGGCTCTTATTTTATCACGGTGGTCATTTCTTCTTATGTAACAAAGTATTTTCGCATTCGGAGGAGTAAGATAGTGATTAAAATTTTGTGAAAAGATCGCCTTTGTTGCAATGATTGCCACCACAACCCGCTTACCATACTCGTGATTCTTTTTCCTTTATTTCGAGATAATACAAAACGAATTGCCCTTCTTTGAAATATTTCGATGTCTTTCGTCAAACCTATCCATTAAGGATCCCATAGTCCAGAAATGCACGGACAGGGGTAGCTGGTGTGTTAAAGCATTTGCAAATACAACAGAGAGTAAAATACAATGGACGTGGGTGGGTACATGTCATTTAAGGAGTTCGTTGTCATTTCATATTTTTTATGCATTTAACGGAATGCAGTCTCTGTACGGTGGCATTCAAACCGAAGTTACTCAGGGTGACGACTCTTGGTGAAAGAAAATCAATCTGGATATTGTTCATTTATTTCTGTTACTTTTGTCTGTAGTGTATGGCGACAGAAGCAACGTGGGGCTCTTCACAGGATTTTATAGGAAGGTTGCAACGGCAGACTTGCAGGAACACACGAAAATAATCCTTGGTTGGTACAAGAACTGGCAGTTGATCCAGAACGTAGAAAAATATAACGTACTGCACACGTGGTGGCAAATCACTGGAAACACTAAGTATTGTGAAATACCAAGGAATGGCCGTCCAGGGTGAAATGATAACATAAAACAAATTGTTGGAATAGCAGATGCCAGGAAGAAATGCACTGGAAAAATCTCAAGGAAATATACACTACTGGCCATTAAAATTGCTACACCACGAAGATGACGTGCTACGGACGCGAAATTTAACCGACAGGAAGAAGATGCTGTGATATGCAAATGATTAGCTTTTCAGAGCATTCACACAAGGCTGGCGCCGGTGGCGACACCAACAACTTGCTGACATGAGGAAAGTTTCCAACCGATTACTCATACACAAACAGCAGTTGACCGACGTTGCCTGGTGAAACGTTGTTGTGATGTCTCGTGTAAGGAGGAGAAATGCGTACCATCACGTTTCCGACTTTCATAAAGGTCGGATTGTAGCCTATCGCGATTGCGGTTTATCGTATCGAGATCCAATGATTGTTAGCAGAATATGGAGTTGGTGGGTTCAGGAGGGTAATACGGAACGCCGTACTGGATCCGAACGGCCTCGTATCACTAGCAGTCGAGATGACAGACATCTTATCCGCATGACTGTAACAGATCGTGCTGCCACGTCTCGATCCCAGAGTCGACAGGTGGGGACGTTAGCAAGCCAACAACCATCTGCACGAACAGTTCGACGACGTTTGCAGCAGCATGGACTATCAGCTCGGAGACCATGGCTGAGCTTACCCTTGACGCTGCATCACAGACGCCTGCGATGGTGTACTCAACCTGGGTGCACGAATGGCAAAACGTCATTTTTTCGGATGAATCCAGGTTCTGTTTACAGCATCATGATGGTTGCATCCGTGTTTGGCGACATCGTGGTGAACGCACATTGGAAGCGTGTACTCTTCATCGCCAATAATGGCGTATCACCCGGCGTGATGGTATGGGGTGCCATTGGTTACACGTCTCAGTCACCTCTTGTTCGCATTGACGGCACTTTGAACAGTGGACGTTACATTTCAGATGTGTTACGACCCATGGCTCTACCCTTCATTCGATCCTTGCGAGACCCTACATTTCTGCAGGATAATACACGGCCGCATGTTGCAAGTCCTGTACGGGCCTTTCTGGATACAGAAAACGTTCGACTGCTGGCCTGGCCAGCACATTCTCCAGATCTCTCAACAATTGAAAACGTGTGGTCAATGGTGGCCGAGCAAGTGGCTCGTCACAAGACGCCAGTCAGTACTCTTGATGAATTGTGGTCTCGTGTTGAAGCTGCATGGGTAGCTGTACCTGTACACGCCATCCCAGCTCTGTTTGACTCAATGCCCAGGCGAATCAAGGCCGTTATTTCGGCCAGAGGTAGTTGTTCTGGGTACTCGTTTCTCAGGATTTAGGCACCCAAATTGCGTGAAAATGTAATCACATGTCAGATCTAGTATAATATATTTGTCCAATGAATACCCGTTTATCATCTGCATTTCTTCTTGGTGTATCAATTTTAATGGCCAGTAGTGTAATTCATCTACTAAAGAAGTGCCTTACAAAACACACGTTCAAACCATTCTTGAGTACTGCTCGCCAGTCAGATTCCCTTTTTAGGACAAGATCTAACGAAGTGCGGTGCGTTTCGTCACAGGATCATTTAGTCAGCTGCTCAACAAAGTTGGCAGACGTTACGAGAGGGGCGTTGTGCATCACGTGGACGTTTATTGTTGAAATCCAGAGAAAATACGTTCCAGGAAGAGTCGGTCTACATATAACTTCCCACTGCATAGTCTGACGATATGACTGCAGCTGATGTGGAGGATTGCCGCCTGTTGTCCTGCCCACGTCGGGGAAAAGATAGAGCTACTGATGTTGAGCATCCTTCTGCTTGTCTTGTCTGTACCGTTTTCGTGCACGTTTGACTTCCTGCATGGGGCTATAGTACACACAAATATTTTCAAACAATTGCTTTCGCCGTCATTACTTATTTTGCAGCCGAATAGCAAAACTCGCCTACTACTTTCAGTGTCTCATTTCGTAATCTTAATTCCCTCTGCGTTGCCTGATGTAATTCGACTGCCTTCCATTTCACTTGTTTTTCTTTTGTTGATGTTCGTGATATTATCTCTTTTCAAGACACTGTCTGTTGCATTTCACGGATCTTCCAAGTCCTTTGCATCTGTGGCCCTTCATCATACAAGCCCGTTTGATTGTGATATATCCGAGCAGAGAACCCCAGAATTTTTATTATGAAAAAAAAACCATGAACTACTATGGAAGCATGGTTTGGTTCCGAAGACGTGATCGGATGACCTAATTGATTAAGGCGGCTGCCCTCGATAAGGGCTCAAATCCCACACCCTGGCGCAAATTATATTGCGAGGAGTTATTTTTCACGAACAGATCGACTGTGAAATCTTATGTATTTAGCAGAAAACATTTACGTACGTCAGAAGTAAAATATTAATGATGAATTATTTCACGTGTTTTTGCCGTATCGTTCTGCTGGACGTCTTTCCAAGCAGTTGTGTTGTTATTCTCGACTACAACCGCATTCCTTACTGCCCACTCGCTAATCGTGGGCTGCATCGTCTGGACTTAACTTCCTGCATTCGCTTTTAAAGTAGCAGCAGAAGTCACGTTCAAGCAAAAATACTGTACTCGTGACGTTGTGTATGTTCATGTCCGCTGATTATGTGTTCCGTTCTATACAGTTCCGAACTCCCGTTTCATACTCGCAGAGCATCTAACCAGATTTGTGATTGGATTCAGAACTTCTTCAAGACAGAACTCAAAACGTCGTTCTTAACGGTACGAAATCGCCAAAGGTAAACGTAATTCAGGGGTACCGTAAAGCTGTTATAGGGCAATTACCCAGTACCCTATGTAACCGTGTGAAGCGATCTAATGTGGAATGACCACATAAAACTAGTTATAAGAAAAACAGATGCCTGACTGAGATTCATTGCGAAAATGTTAAGGAAATGTAATTCATCCACGAAACAACTGATTTAAACAACACTCGACAGACCGATTCTTACTTTTAATATACAAAAATTTTTTTCACAATTATTTAAAAACTTTGAGAATTAGATGACAATAATTATATAACGAGTTTCGGTTGATAAACTCAATCATCTTTAGATCTGATAATTTTGAGGCTTCTTTACTGTTATTGCAAACTCAGATTCCGTTATAGTATTCTAATTATAGGCCGATAAGCGACAACTACAAATTTCTGTTTTCTGTGAAAACCGATTGCGAAGAAGAAAACAAAGCAGCATATTGTTGTGTATACAGTTTTCGTTTTTATGAAATTTGTATCAGAGACACAGTTTGTTTAAGGTGTTAATGCCTACTATCGTTAAGTCAAACGACTGTGAGAAAGAAAACAGAACCGTACATTCTCAGCATAGAGGAGAACAGCATTTTCTTTCTTGCAGTCGGCTTTAACAGACAACCTGCACATTCTTGTTTACAAAAATATAGCCTTTGTCCATCTCATTGTTCATTAGTGTGTTGTGTAAATATTTGAAGTAAATCAGTCAAGAACTTTACGACATTTTTGCTAACAACCTTTCCCTTTATATGCATATTGCATATAACACTATATATTATATGTATTAAAAAGTATACAGCCTATGACCGTCCCAAAGTTCATTACAGTAACGTGTAAAAATTTGAAGAAATTCGGTCAATAACTTTTTGATAACCACTTTTCCCCATATAAAAATGTATATATATTTTATATATTATATATATTAAGAATGTATGTTCATTAGAATATCTTGTAAAAATTGCCAATACTCTATCAAAAACTTTTCGGATTTTCGGAAACAACATTTCCCCTTCATACACTAAATGTATATCTATATGTGTTCAGGAACAGTCTGGAGAGCTTGTAAGGGTGTTGTAAAATAGGTTGTGGTGAGAAAGAACCGTTTAGAAAAAAAATTCAATACGTTGCGCCGTTTACGAGTTAATTAGCATTTAAGTTGCCAAAGGCGCTGTCGCCAAACGCGTAGTTCGTTTGGTTTCCTAAAACCGAACAAGAGAGCGATACAGAAACTGGACATGGGACGGTAGTTAGGGTCGAATCCAAGCCAAAGGCAGAGTAAAAAATGGTTCAAATGGCTCTGAGCTCTGTGGGACTTACCATCATAGGTCATCAGTCCCCTAGAACGTAGAACTACTTAAACCTAACTAACCTAAGGACATCACACACATCCATGCCCGAGGCAGGATTCGAACTTGCGACCGTAGCAGTCCCACGGTTCCGGAGTGAAGCGCCAGAACCGCACCGCCACCGCGGCGGGCAAAAGGCTGAGTAGTCTCATACGCTATCATCTACGCTAAGAGTGCAACTGACACAAACTGCATCTGGCGGGCCGCTTGAATGGTAGAGCAAAACGGTCTGATTGACTAACTTCAATTCTAATTGACTCACAAACGGCGCAACATATCAAAGTTTTTCCTTGACAGTTATTTCCAGACTCTTTATGACCACACTGTATATTAAAAAATATATGTAGCCTATATTCGTCAGAATGCTCATTAAGGTGTCATTAAAAATTTTAAGTAAATCGATCAAGTACTTTTGAAGTTTTTGGGTACAAAGTCAAACAACAACTTGTCTGTGTATAGTAGTATACAGTATAGACAAACGTTTGTGGAATCTAATGAACAAGACATGTACATTCAACCAACAGAAGAGCAATTAAGTGCTTCTAAACCTACAATACTCGGAAGACAAAGATGAAATGACTCAGCAGAAATACACACACAGAAATATAATATAAATATGAAAACTGTCTACGTTAACCTAGTTATAAGAGTAAGCATACCTTGCTGGATGGAGATGCTCACAAGTGTAAGATCAAATCCAAAGGAAATAACATCATTGTGTGCCATTTGGCATGAAAATACACTGATGGGAAAAGTTGGAAATTTGTGCCTGACCGGGACCCGAACATTAACTTTTAGTTTATCGCGAACGGCTGCCCAGACCACCTCAGCCATCCGAACACTGTCCCTGACCAACCGAAATTTCCAAGTCATCCACACACTGCTGACGTAGTGTCCCAGCCTATTATCGTCGTTATGGGCGACGTTTCGCCGATTCCCGTAAGAGTTCGAGCGTGGTGTGCAAATGCACTGCCGGCTGGAGCGGCCGAGCGGTTCTAGGCGCTACAGTTTGGAACCGCGCCACCGCTACGGTCGCAGGTTCGAACCCTGCCTCGGGCTTGGATGTGTGTGATGTCCTTAGGTTAGTTAATTTTAAGTAGTTCTAAGTTCTAAGGGACTGATGACCTGAGAAATTAAGTCCCATAGTGCTCAGAGCCATTTGAACCACTTTTGCAAATGCACTGAGGGATCATTGGCCATCCTCGTCATAATTATATATGTGCTGTCAGTTCTTTTGGACACGCACGAAGGAACACACACCACATTTACAGGGCGAACATTAATAAAACCGATAAACTACGGGGAGGGGCTCCTGACTGAAAATGGTGGAAAAAAGGTCCTATGTACATGTGTCCAGAAATGGACGGTGTGCGTGCAACGACAACATATCATGTCAAACACAATACAGAGCTGCGTCATATCCACATGACAACAGATCTTCAAAGTGGCCTCCATTGGACATAATGTCATGCAGGACACACTTAATCGTACTTTGGCTTACAGCACGTTGGCGGGCCGCTTGCCTGGAGCTTGTCAAGGTTCCCTCGGTCCTCCAAAATCTGCTGTACGCACAGTCCGCCGCCTCCCTGTCTGAAAGAACCCACGATCACACAAACGCCCAAAAAGGACCCGAAATGTTGTGTGATGTTGTTGGTGTCTGTGAGGGCACTTGTTTCAGTATAACCGTGCTGCCTCTCGACAGTTTCTATCTGCTTGTACGTACACGAACACCATCTCGGCAAGTTCCCGACTTTTATTAATGTTCCCCTGTATATATGTGGGGTCTGTTCTTTCTCACATGTCTTGACAAGCAGAAAAATACATTGCAACATTAATAACGCGTTGACAACCATTTGCTGCACCCAACTGGTACCCGTACATCTGCTTGCATCATGGAGCGAGTCATTGTAGGATTCCTAACCACTTGCCACATGATCCTTAGATCCTCATTCCTCGTCGCCATTTTGCTCGCTCCAGACCCAGAACGTTGCACGTGGGTGCCATCTCGTGTACACTGCACCCAGTATCGTCTAATGGGGCACTCCGAACAATCGATTTGGCGAGCCACTTGGGGTGTCAACCAGCCTGTGCTTTTCATGCCGACGAAGAAGTCGCTCTCGAACTGGCTTAACTGTCGTGTAACACGTCTACCCCCTCATTCTACGCATACTAATGACCTCCTGGAGTTGTAATGTGATCGTCACGTGTATGACTTGTCCACCATGCACCGTTTAAATAGGGCCCCCTACCCGACTACAGCGCTACTGCAGGGTCTGTGGGCATGCACTCTGGCACCAAACTTATATCGTTTCTATACCTATATCTCATTGTACTTATTCGCAAAGTTTCGCGTTTGTAAGTACTGTAGGTACTGCATATATTATTTCAGTCAAATGTCTGCCTCTCTGCCAAGCAGTAGTTCGTTCATTATTCTTGTGAATCTGGTGGCGATAATTGGCTGTTACACGGCATTGTTTGTGCACTGACATGTGGTTCTGTAATCTATAGACTTGTTAGTCTCCAGACACCGACGAATAAATACAGCGTTCTACAGATAAATTACGTTGATGGGTGGTAGAACAGAACTACAACGTCAGTCCCTGTAATGGATGCTTTTTTTTTGTATCCTCATAGCAGCCGTCATATCGGAATTTCATGATACCTAGCAAGGTTACACGCTGCTTTTATTTTCTTTAAGCCACTGTGCGCCAATGACACCTACTGACTAATTGACCGGAATACAGGTGCAGTACTGCTCACGCTACGACGATGCACTGTTCTTGTCACTCACTATGCGGCGTTTGTTTTCTTTAATGTCATACATGAATGAATCTGCTTGATAAGTGGGTATGCTACTGTACGGACTATATGACACTTTTTACAGATAACGCTTTTACTCTGCATCGCACCGTTTGGTGATAACAGATCAGTATCAGCGATAATGTACTGCGAATACATAGAAAGAAAGATCCTTTACCATTTAGCTAAAATTTAGCAGGTCAGAAATTGGAAGCAGTTAGTTCCATAAATTATCTGGGAGTAAGCATTAGGAGTGATTTAAAATGGAATGACCATATAAAAAATTGTTCAAATGGCTCGGAGCACTATGGGACTTAACACCTATGGTAATCAGTCCCTAGAACTACTTAAACCTAACTAACCTAAGGACAGCACACAACACCCAGTCATCACGAGGCAGAGAAAAATCCCTGACCCGCCGAGAATCGAACCCGGGAACCCGGGCGTGGGAAGCGAGAACGCTACCGCACGACCACGAGCTGCGGACTGACCAGATAAAATTAATCGTCGGTAAAGCAGATGCCAGACTGAGATTCATTGGAAGAATCCTAAGGAAATGCAGTCCGAAAACAAAGGAAGTAGGTTACAGTACACTTGTTCGCCCACTGCTTGAATACTGCTCACCTGTGTGGGAACCGTACCAGATGGGGTTGATAGAAGCGATGGAGAAGATCCAACAGAGAGCAGCGCGCTTCGTTACAGGATCATTTAGTAATCGCGAAAGCGTTACGGAGATGATAGATAAACTCCAGCGGAAGACTCTGCAAGAGAGACGCTCAGTAGCTCGGTACGGGCTTTTGTTGAAGTTTCGAGAACATAACTTCACCGAGGAGTCAAGCAGTATATTGCTCCCTCCTACGTATATCTCGCGAAGAGACCATGAGGATAAAATCATAGATTAGAGCGCACACAGAGGCATACCGACAGTCTTCCTTTCCACGAACAATACGAGACTGGAATAGAAGAGAGAACCGATAAGGTAGTCAAGGTAGCAACCGCCACACACCGTCAGATGGCTTGCGGAGTAAGGATGTAGATGTAGATAAGCCACAAAATACACATAATCATCATCGTCGCACTGCTAGAACGACATGCGAGATTTTTCGCGTGACTTTACGTGCACACAGATTATAGAATGAACCGCCTAAAGCTGAATATTTCAATTACATTGCTTCCGACTCCGAAGTAAGCCATCCCTCGCCTCCATTGCACCCGCTGTCTATGGAGGCCCCAACTCGACTCACTTTAAGATAAGTACCATTATGAGCTTTAATTGCTCTTCGTATATCTTCGCAAACTTTCGTGGATGATCGGGTTACAATGCAATTCCCACTTTTTCCCGCAAAATTGTGTTTATTATTGATATTCGTAGCACTGTGGCTTCTTTTTATTAATACTGAGACCTTCCCTGGATCATGGTTTCTTAACAGTGAACTGCTTTTAATATTATTAGATTCATGTAGTTACCTGTTCGGTATCTGCAGCGACTGCACCATTATGACCAGTGCGTCCTTCGGTTAACGTACTTACACACCCCTTGCAACTGTCACTACAGCAGTTAACTGTCTGCTCTCCTAGGTAAACACATGCATCCCCAGCTTGTCACAAGCGCGGCTTTTGAAGTGACTCACTAGTTGCACTGAAGGCGACTTGACCCAACGCAAAAACCTGTATTAAAATTTTTCTATCGGGAAGTGTTGGTGCAGACGGAAACGTCGAGAGATACATCTCTCTCTCTCTCTCTCTCTCTCTTTTTTTTTTTGGATCGGTTTTAGCCATTGGAGCTGAGGTACTTCTCTTGGTAGTAAATTAGGAAGTAAGTGCTTACAAATGTTTCACTTCCATCCATCCTCAAAATTTTACCCTTCTGCATTAGTATTTCTTTCCTAGTTTGTTAGGTGTGAAGTGACTGTTGTGTTACGTCGCATCTTTACACTCATTCCACATCTCCAAAGACCACACTAGTGATATACGAATGAATGACTAGCACATTGAAGCTGTGTGTCCGGCAGGGGATCGGACTTGATTGTTTGTACACAGCATAAATCTGTCAGCTTCGGCTGTGTGAGTAAACGTGCAAGGCTTGAGAATGACAAGGTGTGCCTCCTTGTTCCAGATGCGGCAGTTACTTCGGCTGCTTGCAGTCCTCTGCCTCGCACACGGCGTCTTCACAGGTAAGGAATACATTCGCCTCACACGATCTTACTGTTTGTAGGGATGCAAAAGTTAATAGCAACACTCAGTTAATATTGAGTCGGGGCAGCTACTAGCGTATACTTTGCGTGCCCATTAGGGTGTCCTGTCAAAGAATTCGATCCGGATCTGAATCGGGAGACTGTATCCTCTGTTTCATCGTCTCAGCTGCTCAGGTGTCCTCACTTCTTTATCAGGACCTTGCAGCTTCTTCTTGAGAGTGCTTCCTATTGTCCTGAAAGCTGTATGTCATCGGAGGATCATATTGCGACTCGGAACCGCACGATTGATATTGTAACGAAATGTCTGCTGCATTGTATAATGTTCCTCCCTTCTACTAAATGTTCATGGATATACAGAAGTTAAATTTACTACGTTCAATTGGCTATGCTCCTTCCAGCTCTATCAATGTTCTTGTAACTTAGTGAGGTTGTACAATATATTAGCAGCTAAATGTTACTTATCTTACCATGCCTATTTCGTTGTCTAGGGAGCCTTCTTTGGTCATGTATAAGCTTTCCAATATTATGGGTCCAAGATGTTTCAATGACAAGTCGATTGTTAATTTTTATCGCCATATCAATTTAATTTTTCATTCTCGACACATTTTCTACAATACCGTATGTTAAGTAAATACATTGTGAAATATTTCTACACAAGACAAAGAACTCAATTTCTCAGTCAGTCACGTGGATCAATTTCAGTGGCATGTAATAAAATGGAACACCTATAGCTGTACTTAAGATGTTATTTATTCTATGACTAACAGTTTCGGTGCTTCAGTATACCATCTTCAGGCATTAACTGACCCTGAGGGGATTAACTCCGATGGCATACAAGATTCCTCCGTGGCCAACATCTATGAACTGGTTTTCACAGTCTAACTGTAACAACGATGTTATGTCTCCAACGATCAACTCAAATGTAACTAAGTTACAGGTGGTCTGCGGAAACCAGTTCAAAGATGTTGACCACTGAGGAATCGTGTGTACGATTGAAGTGAACCCCCTCAGGGTCTGTTAAGGCCTGAAGGTGGTGTACTGAAGCACCGAAAGTGGTAGCCATATAATGAATAATATCGTAAGGACGGCTGTTGGAATTTTATTACATAAGTAAACGGCCGAAGTCCCTCAAACCTCCAATCAGAAGGCTGGACGTACAGAAATCTCAATGGCTGCTATAATCATCCTTGTTTAATGCACAAGCAACTCTGATGCTATCTGACTCCAATCTTTAGCAACTCTGACGCGCATGACGCCAAAATTACTTTATATACTACGTATATAGCTTCCAAATCCTTCTAGAACCGGATGTAATCCAAATTAGTATTAACACGACTGTCTTAATTGAAACAAACATAATGTTTTCTAAAAATGATTATTTATATAAAGAATTTTTCACCTAAAGATCCATAACAAAGGTCGAAATTTTTTACAATATAAACAATAGGAGCTTCCTGCAATTGTACGCAGTCGACTATATAATCAAGAGTAAAATTATAAAGGACAACAGAAATTTTGTTTATATGAAAACTGAGGCATAATAATACTATCTTTACTGTGAAGTAATTCTTCGATCATTTGATAACAACTGTGATTACTATTTTTTTGGTTCAAGATCGATGTTCTGAAATGAATCGATATGAAAAATAAAAATTTGTTATAAAAATGTGTTTTGGTGATTACATATATGCAAAAATATCTTCGGATGTGGACTATATAATTTGAGTTTGTAAATTAACTCAAGCCTGGCCAAAACTTATGTGGAATCAAACATTTCAATTGGTGCAGGAAAATTCTGAGGAGACAAGATTCATTTCAATATCCCTCTCAGACAATACTGGTCAGAGGATGTGTACACTATTTGGTTGCTTTATGCATCACACATCAAAATTAGTTAATTCACAGAAAATTTCACCGAAAGTTGAAGGTTCTGGAAGTTTCTGACTTTAAAAAGTTTTTTTTAACATGTATCTAGCAAATTAACTATTAATTAAATTTAAGTAAATCCTTTTCTTTCACTCACAAATGGCACAAATGGAACTTCATATAACAAGTAAACAAAAATTTCAGTTGAATGAGCATTTATTTAACTGATTATTAGATATAAGACAATTTAAATGATTTTCTTATGATTTACAGATTTGTTGTTGTTGTTGTTGTCAAGACAGTAAAAATTAATACTTCTTAGACAAACAGAAAGTTACATTCACTCAGCGATGGTTTGCATTCCTTACTAAGCATTGAAAGCTGTTCTCTATGGCCAAAGAAGTAAAAATCTTCAAAATAGCAGTGCAGAGTTCAACATAAAGTCGGCAGCAGTAGTAAACATAATGCACTATGAACATATTTTTTAAAATTTCAAATGATTTTCCAGTTTTGTTGTAATATCTCTGTTGTAGATAATTAATATAAATTCACGTGGATACATTTCATAAAAATTATTATACCCTTGTAGAATAAAGTTATGAAATAATTCTCTAGAATAACAAAGGTTATTCTTTTTAGGTAACGGTCTTAACTGGTCACATTTTAGCAAAACAGGCCATATATATGGCATATCTTTACCCTTTACACTCATTTTAAGAAAAAATAATCCCCATTTTATTTTACACTGAACAATCTACAACTTTCTAATTATGTGCACTTTCTAATTATGGGCCTTTACAATGTCAGACAGATTTGAAAATGTTCATAAAGTGTTAGTACTTTATAGTCATCAACAGTATACTCAGTACCTTGTAAGGCATTTCCTATGTGATCATACAGTTGTTAATTAAGGTTCAAATATCAACAAGTTAGACCCAGCTAAAGCTTCATAAACATAAATAATATTATCACAGACCAATGCTCATCATCATCATTTTATCTAACTTCCCTATAGTTATTTCTCAGAATCTTCTACAGAATACAGTCTTAAATAAAATGCAATGCATTACAAAACAGAGCACCAGCCAATTCTTAGCATTTAATTTCCCTGACATCTTCATCAGCATCATATCATCATCAACAACATCATAATCCTTACATGTATCACAGAATAAACATTGTTTTAGCATCATACTTCACAATACCATTTCATCATTTTCATTTCAACGTAAACCCCATCAACATCTCAAAAAATCTGACAAAACTTCATCACAATACTATCAATATACTTCAGTTACACAACTCAACAAAAGTTTGGAATAACATACAGTTTGCTACAGTGATTTCTTACAGTACACCCACTGAGGTTTGTACAATAGCTTATTAATAAAATAAACATAACTGGTTGTGAAAAGAAGAACGATTTGGTTGCTTACAAAAAATCGTTACAAAACCCAGAGTGGGCTCTTTCCTAAGTGTACATCTTGGAAACAAAAACAGTGAAAATCTTTATCTCATGATGATGATTATCAGTCTTTAGTGCTGAGCATGTCCTCCCCACACACAGATGTGTTCCTCCACTCTGCAAGGCATGCTCTGGTTGAGATCATGAAGTTTATCTTCGTGTAAGAGGTCCCATTCCTCACGGGCAGCATTTAGGTGGATTTGGACGCTGTGCAATGGCCACCTTCACCAGGTCCCTTGCAAGCTCAGTTGCATTCATGTCTGGGGCCTGTGCTGGCTAATGCATTTAGCTGGCGTTGCATCTTTGAAGACACCGAGACACTGCTGGAGTACAGGGTGGTCTTGCATTATCATTGACTAGGATGAAATTGTCACTGACATCTTTCTGTAGGATGATACAATCATTTGTAGGTCCTCTTGGAGGTATCAAAGACCAGTCAAATTGCCGTTGGTGTGGATTAGAGGGGTCCACCGTTCCGTCATTATTGCCGCCCAGAACATTACACTTCCACCTGCAAACCAATCGACTTTCTAAGCGTATCGGCGTTCCTGGTGCCGTCTAGCGCTTCTCCAAACCCTAACATGTCTAGTGTCTGGTCAGAAGCCAGTATTGGTCTCTTCAGAAAGCATGACATTACTCCATTCTGCAAAGGTCCAACGTTGATGTGCAAGAGCCCAGGTCCTTCGATTGCGTCGGTTCCATTGGCTCAGTGCAAAACTTTTCGTTGGTCTTCTAGAATGAGGACCATCCTGAAGCAATCTTCTACGCACTCTTTGGTCTGAGATACGAGTCCCTGTTACCTGGGAGCTGTCATTCCCAATATTTCTGGCAGTTGATGTTGGGCGCCTCTAGCCGACAGTTGGAGAAAACTATCCTGCATTGGTCCTGTCATACGAGGACGACCATTGCGAGGTGTATCGTTCACGTGTCTCATCTATCTCTACTTTCTCCATACCTTAGACACACTTTGCGTGACATGTAACCAACCATCAGCATCTTGCTGTGTATGACATTCTGAAAATAAAGCTACAATCCTGACTCCATCAAAGTGTTGTATGCCTCTGGCATGTAACTGCAGTGCCGAACACAAACTGAATGAAGCTGTTGATACTGGTCTATTCGCAGTGTGCCACTGTGGCAGCGGTGTTTTCACGTGACAGGGAAACGGCAACAAAACAGCGTCCAGAATATGGGCTCTAATTGGATAATGTATGAAATACCTAGGTCAGTGATACCTCTAGTTCTGTAGACTACATTTTATGACAGTATTCCAAACTTTTGTTGAGCAGTGTAGAATAACTGCTCTGCGTTATAAACCTTCCATTTTATCCGTAATAGTAAAACATGCGTTGTTGACAACTGTGATTACTAATTTTCATAGTTCAAGATCGATGTTGTAAAATGAATCGATTTGAAAAATAAAAATATATTACCAGAAAAATAGTGTTTTGGCGATCAAATATGGGCAAAAATATCTTCTGATGAATATTTAGTTTGAGTACGAAAATTCTGGCCAAAATTTATATGAAATCGAAAATTTCGATTGACACACGAAAATTCTGAGGAGGCCTAACATTAAACAGTTTTTCAATTTACAGTGCAATCAGTACAGTGTCATTGTATATATTGTGTGTTGTTTTTTATATAGCTGTAGAAGTCAGTAGTAAATAATGAATCTATTTTTGTACGATTTTCATTAAATTATTGCAAAAAGAATGAACATAAAACCAGGTTTTTGGGGCCCAATATAATATTTAGTAGTTCAAAAGGGTTCTGTCTCCAAAAAAGTTCGAGAAGCGCTGTTCTAGAAGTTATAGGAGGAAACAGTAGATGAAGTTTTGACAAGGAACCCATGCCCGGAAATGCACCGTTTGATTGTAAAATAAGTTCGAAGATCGGGTCGGTTTCAAACCTTCGGCCTTACGGTACGCCCACAGGGGAGAAAAAGTGCGCTGACCTGTGTACCAGTGGCATGGGCAATGTTCTGAGTATTCTAGACCGGTTGGCTTCTACGTGGTGAAGAGCGTCTTCTTCAAGGGCGACAGTCCGGCGCGCCCATGGAACACCACAGCCAGCTCGCCTAGTTGCGAGCGACCAATTTCTCTGTCATTGTTGTAGTCGGACGATAATGTTACATGATGTCTTAATTACAAAAGGAACTGCCGGCGGCGCCCTCTACCCAATTCTGTGTGTACCGAGAAGCGGCATATTTGAAAGTGATCCGATATTCAAGTTTATTTTATATCCAAACGATACATTTCCGGTAATGGTCTGTATGTGATATCGTGTAATTTTCTTACTTGAAGCAAAAGCAACTTCATAGGTTCACTCTTAAGTAATAGCGAATACTTACACGTGTGGAAATACGTGCTAATAGAAGAAAAAAACGTTCCAGCAATCGTGGGTCCTCAAATAATCCGTTAGCAAGATTATTGCAAATGTATGGTTACGGCCTTAATATCAAATATTACCCTAGTCACTACAAATGTAAAAGTTTCGATTAAATCCCCATGTAATTGGACGTAGATTGCAATCACGGTCTGTCTTAACAATGAATGCAACACATTAGACGTTACAATTTATTGTACTTTCGTATCTGTTGAAGGAGGTGTTTTACGTTTCAGGCTCAGATTTGGCTGCAATATTGTGTTCGTCCCTGAACTGAGTTACGAAATCTTTCAAGTAAAAACGGATCGTCTCAAAGATTATACAACTATCCTTCAACCGTATTAAAACTCCAGACGAGTGAGCTCAGGTGGTCTGAGGGACTAAGGTGTAGGCGTTATCCGCGTTGGAGCCCACTGGCGCTCTGGCTGTTGTCTTACATCACTAACAAAAAGTTCTACTGTCTCATAATACATCAATCACATTCTCCAACAACGGACCATGGGTAATGATGATAATGAGATCCCATCCTCCGAGGAGGGGAGGGGACGATGCAGCAGACCTGCACCGCTGTATTAGGCAAGGTCCTAGCGGAGTTGGTTTGCCATTGCCTTCCTCCGACCGTAATGAGAATGAATTATCACGATGAAGACTACTGAACATCACCCAGTCATCTCGAGGCAGGGAAAATTCCTAACCACGCCGAGCATCAGCCCGGGACCCCATGCGCGGGAAGCGAGAACGCTACCACAACACCACGAGCTGCATACACCATGGGTAAAATTTGAGCCAATTATATGAGGACGTAACAGAAAAGTTTATACACTACTGGCCATTAAAATTACTACACCAAGAAGAAATGCAGATGATGGACGGGTATTCATTGGACAAATATATTATACTAGAAATGATATGTAATTACAGTTTCACGCAGTTGGGGTGCATAGATCCTGAGAAATCAGTACCCAGAACAACCACCTCTGGCCGTAATAACGGCCTCGATACGCCTGGGCAATGAGTCAAACAGAGCTTGGATGTCACGTACAGGTAGAGCTGCCCACGCATCTTCAACACGATACCACAGTTCATCAAAAGTAGTGACTGGCGTACTCTGACGAGCCAGTTGCTCGGCCACCATTGACCAGACGTTTTCAATTGGTGAGAGGTCTGGAGAATGTGCTGGTCATGGCAGCAGTGGAACATTTTCGGTATCCAGAAAGGCCCGCACAGGACCTGCAACATGCTGTCGTGCATTATCCTGCTGAAATGTAGGGTTTCGCAGGGATCGAATGAAGGGTAGAGCCACGGGTCGTAACACATCTGAAATGTAACGTTCACTGTTTAACGTGCCGTCAATGCGAACAAGAGGTGACCGTGACGTGTAACCAAGGGCAATCCAAAGCATCAAGCCGCGTGATACGCCAGTATGGCGATGACGAATACACGCTTCCAATGTGCGTTCATCGCGATGTCGCTAAATACGGATACGACCATCATGATGCTGTAAACAGAACCTGGATTCATCCGAAAACATGACGTTTTGCCATTCGTGCATCCGGGTTCGTCGTTGAGTACACCATCGCAGGCGCTCCTGTCTGTGATGCAGCGTCAAGGGTAACCGCAGCCGTGCTGCTGCAAACGTCGTCGGACTGTTCGTGCAGATGGTTGTTGTCTTGCAAACGTCCCCATCTGTTGACTCAGGGATCGAGACGTGGCTGCATGATCCATTACAGCCATGCGGATAAGATGCCTTTCATCTCGACTGCTAGTGATACGGGGCCGTTGGGATCCATCACGGCGTTCCGTATTACCCTCCTGAACACACGGATTCCATGTTCTGCTAACAGTCATTGGATCTGGACGAACGTGAGCGGCAATGTCGCGATACGATAAACGGCAATCGCGATAGCCTACAATCCGACCTTTATCAAAGTCAGAAACGTGATATGCATTTCTCCTTCTTACACGAGGCATCACAACAACGTTTCACCGGGCATCGCCGGTTAACTGCTGTTTGTGTATGAGAAATCGGTTGGAAACTTTCCTCATGTCAGCACGTTGTAGGTGTCGCCACCGGCGCCAACCTTGTGTGAATGCTCAGAAAAGCTAACCATTTGCATATCACATCATCTTCTTCATGTCGGTTAAATTTCACGTCGGTAGCACATCATCTTCGTGGTGTAGCAATTTTAATGGCCAGTACTGTATTTCAAATAGGAGAAACTGCTGAAAAGTAATGCGTCCGAATTTTTTATGTGTATACTGTTAAGGCTTTTTAAATGAAACGAACGTTATTAACATTCTACATCTCTATTTTTCAGTTTACGTATTTTCTACCATTTGCCGCTAGAGGTCTCCGAATTGTAGCGAATAAGATGGCGGTTTGTAACCTAACAACGTCGGTGTGCGAGCAACTGCGTGCTGTAATCGAGTTTCGAATTGGAAGAGTTCGGCCACACTTCTAGCATTCTCACCTCGACCACTAGCGTTGCGACACCTGCAACAATCCCACACCTTCGGTCCAGTGTCATCAGTCATTCTCGTTACAGTGCCGACTTGGCCCATCCGATTTTTATTTGTTTCCAAAACGTAAAGAATACCTTCGAGGACATCATAAGCAGAGGTTAGGTTGTGGCTCCTTCAACAAAAACAAACACTGACAGTATCAACAAACTGGTCTCTCACTTGGGACGAATGTGTTCGTCGCCATGATGACTATTTTGGAAAATAAATAAGTAGACAGGAAAATGAAGATGTTGAATCTTAATACCGTTTGTCTTCTTCCACAATCTTTACGAGTTTTCACAGAAAACATTGGGAGGCATTTCTTTCCAGCACACCCTTATACATTTGTAGTTACCAGTGGCGGATTGTAGCCATTGACTCGTAATTATCTCGGAAACGAGCTACTATTATCCTTTATTTTCACCCTGTCAGTCTTTGCTATTAATTATGATATGCACTTTATATGAGACATTTATGAAATGTACAGCGGTGATACATAGAAAGAAAGATCCTTTATCATTTAGCTACAATATTGCAGGTCAGCAACTGGAAGCAGTTAATTCTGTGAATTATCTGGGAGTAGGTATTAGGAGTGATTTAAAATGGAGTGATCATATAAAGTTGATCGTCGGTAAAGCGAATGCCAGACTGAGATTCATTGGAAGAATCCTAAGGAAATGCAATCCGAAAACAAAGGAAGTAGGTTACAGTACACTTGTTCTCCCACTGCTTGAATATTACTCACCAGTGTGGCATCCGTACCAGATAGAGTTGATAGAAGAGACAGAGAAGATCCAACGGAGAGCAGCGCGCTTCGTTACAGGATCATTTAGTAATCGCGAAAGCGTTACGGAGATGATAGATAAACTGCAGTGGAAGACTCTGCAGGAGAGACGCTCAGTAGCTCGGTACGGGCTTTTGGTGAAGTTTCGAGAGCATACCTTCACCGAGGAGTCAAGCAGTACATTGCTCCCTCCTACGTATGTCTCGCGAAGAGACCATGAGGATAAAATCAGAGAGATTAGAGCCCACACAGAGGCATACCGACAATCTTTCTTTCCACGAACAGTGCAAGACTGGAATAGAAGGGAGAACAGATAGAGGTACTCAATGTATCCTCCGCCACACACCGTCAGGTGGCTTGCGAAGAATGAATGTAGATGTAGATCTAATCTGATTGTAACAACATTTGCTACATTTGTGCACTACTTATTAAGCTATTATAATTATGTACTTGTGTATTATGTATCACTATAATATATTTCCTTCAGATATGACAATGAACTGATCCGAAAACCAATAAAAATAGGCTCAGCCCTTCTCTCAGAATAGCGAAATGAAGCGTTGCGTATTAAGTTCATTCCTAAATTATGTTCCTTCACAACGTATGTGGACTACTGTCGTTAACTATAACATTCATTATTACGGAAATCATTCAATCTGGGGAATGAGCCTAACTTAAATAAACATTGTCTTTATGCATAAAAAACCTTGTTAACATTTCTCATTCTACCAGTGATATTATGAAGAGAAAACAGTTATCATTTAGAGCTGGTTCTGATGGTATTGCGCTGTGAAGTTTGACTTACCTTGCAAGTTTGGCCTCCGATGACAGTTTTACAAGCACGAAAACTTCTCTGCTGAACTGTCAATTAAATACTCGCAACAAGATTTTAGGTTTTCTCTGTACGCAGCTGCAACAAAAATGACATAGGTATTAAATACAATTTAGCTTTAAAACAGAAACTGTAATGTTCCTTAGTCTCTCTTTTTTTCAGTGAGGACGGCTTTGCTCACATGTTTCTTCCCGTGACGCACTGGCGTAATGAAATGACACAATTTAAAGCGAATTTTTTCTTGCAATAGTACTCTAATATAAGATAGAGGTCTGAAAATTTTCAAAACTCCAGCCAAAATGTAAATCGTGTGGAAGAGCTCGTGTGGTAGCCTTCCGTTTAGTAGGTGCGCGTCGACTGGATACGTCTCCTGTGTTTAGTCCATTTTATCGCTGTTGAAATAAAGAGGATCATAAACGGTAGACAAACACAGGTTTTTATAGCTGCCGGATTGCGGCTACCGCCACACGCAAACTGGGCGTCCGGACTTACGCAAGTGTCCCCATTCCGCTCGCAACCGCCATTAGCCAGCGTCGAGAGCGAAGAAAGTTCGTGATCAAAGAATAAAATTCCGTACATAATTGAGAACCGAGTGCTTGATCTTCCTTTTCAGTTTATATCACTTGTGCTGCTAAGTAACCTGAACCAGGCGCAATTTTCCCCATTTTAATATTGAAAATCCGACTTCCGATTAAACCTTTCCGGCATACGTCAAAAGTCCAGTTACATCAAAACGTATAATATTTCACATATCATACAGTTAAAATCAAACTTCCTGGCAGATTAAAATTGTGTGCCGAACCGAGCCTCGAAATCGGGACCTTTGCCTTTCGCGGGCAAGTGCTCTACAACTGAGCTACCCAAGCGCGACCCACGCCCCCTACTCACAGCTTTACTTCTGCCAGTATCTCGTCTCCCACCTTCCAAACATTTCAGAAGCTCTCCTGCGAGCGTCATGGTCTCCGAGCTGATTCTCCATGCTGCTGCAGACGTCGTCGAACTGTTCGTGCAGATGGTTGTTGTCTTGTAAAGGTCCCCATCTGTTGACTAAGGGATCGAGACGTGTGTGCACGATTCGTTACAGCCATGCGGATAAGATGCCTGTCATCTCGACTGCTAGTGATATGAGGCCGTTGGGATACAGCACGGAATTCCGTATTATCCTCCTGAACCCACCGATTCCATATTCTGCTAACAGCCATTGGATCTCGACCAACGCGACCAGCAATGTCGCGAAACGATAAACCGCAATCGCGATAACCTACAATCCGACCTTTATCAAAGTCTGAAACGTGATGGTACGCATTTCTCGTCCTTACACGTGGCATCACAGCAACGTTTCACCAGGCAACGTCGGTCAACTGCTGTTTGTGTATGAGAAATCGGTTGGAAACTTTCCTCATGTCAGCACGTTGTAGGTGTCGCCACCGGCGCCAAACTTTTGTGTATGTTCTGAAAAGCTAATCATTTGCATATCACAGCATCTTCTTCGTGTCGGTTAAATTTCGCGTCTGTAGCACGTCGCATTCGTGGTGTATCAATTTTAATGGCCAGTAGCGTATGAATTAACTTCCCGGGTTCGATTCCCGGCGGGGTCAGGGATTTTCTCTGCCTCGTGATGGCTGGGTGTTGTGTGATGTCCTTAGGTTAGTTAGGTTTAAGTAGTTCTAAGTTCTAGGGGACTGATGACTATCGATGTTAAGTCCAATAGTGCTCAGAGCCATTTGAACCATTTTCGTATGAATTAACGAGTTCCCAGTTTCGTCAAAACAGATAAATCACTTATAAATGGTAGAGCTACTAGGAAGGCGTATGCCTTAATCGATACGAAAATTACGTTTCATATCTGTCGCAGGCTTTGATTCTTCAAACCAAAACACACTGCAAGTATGGTCGGTATCAGTGAAGGTGCCCATCTGTGCTAGCGCTTGGGCGTGTGATTTGTTGCTAACAAGGGAACCTGCCCATCGCACCCCCCTCAGATTTAGTTATAAGTTGGCACAGTGGCTAGGCCTTGAAAAACTGAACACAGATCAATCAAGAAAACAGGAAGAAGTTGTGTGGAACTATGAAAAAAATAAGCAAAATATACAAACTGAGTAGTCCATGGGCAAGATATGCAACTTCAAGGAGGTAGACTTAGGAGCGCCGTGGTCCTTTGGTTAGCGTGAGCAGCTGCGTAACGAGAGGTTCTTGGTTCAAGTCTTACCTCGAGTGAAATGTATAATTTTTTATTTTCAGACAATTGTGAATGTTCAGGCTCTCACACATAATCAAGTTCGCTCTCCAAAATTCCAGGACATGTTCATATTTGCTTGGACATAGGCAGGATTTGACGGTCTACACACGGAAAAAATTGAAAACGTTAAAAACATATGTTTTGACAGAGCACAGGGAAAACTGTGCGACTGTGAAACTGTTGCATTCATTTGTTAAAGTTTATGTGACAAACTCTTATGTTTTCATCACTTTTTTGGGAGTGATTATTACATCCACAAGAAAACCTAAATCGGGCATGGTAGAAGAATTCTTTTACCCATTCGCCAAGTGTACAAGTTAGGTGGGTCGACAACATATTCCTGTCATGTGACGCACATGCCGTCACCAGTGTCGTATAGAATATATCAGACTTGTTTTCCTGTGGAGGAATCGGTTGACCTATGACCTTGCGATCAAACGTTTTCGGTTCCCATTAGAGAGGCACATCCTTTCGTCTACTAACCGCACGTTTTTGCGGTGCGGTCGCTAAATACAGACACTAAACTTATTACAGTGAACGGAGACGTCAATGAACGAACGGAAAGATCATAAATTTGCGAAAATAAACTTTTCACTCGAGGGAAGACTTGAACTTAGGACCTCTCGTTCCGCAGCTGCTCACGCTAATCACGTGACCACGGCGCTCCTGAGCTTACACGCTCCTTGAAGTTGCCTATCTTGCGCATGGACTACTCAGTTCGTATATGTTGCTTATTTTTTCATAGTTCCACACAATTACTTCCTGTTTTCTCCATTGATCTGTGTTCAGTTTTTCAAGGCCTATCCACTGTGCCAAGTTAAAACTAAATCTGAGGGGGGCGCGATAGGGAGGTTCCCTTGTAAGGTACAACGCGAGTCGAAAATTGATCTATGTTTCAACATAATTATGCCAGGACTATGTGTGACAGTCTTATGAATAAGTCTTTATAAATTTTCAAAGTCTTAAAGTTTTGTTAGAAGCACTCTGTGTAATCTGTGGAAGGGAAGGGCTGTAACGCAAGTCCGTGGCTGGATTATCGGCCTCACTGCAGGTAGAGCGCGTCTTTTCTATTCGATGCGGCTCCAGGAGGGAGAGAGCCCGAGGTCAGGTCTGTGGCACAAGCCTGTGGGTGGGCTTTGGCCTGGCGGTACTTTGTGTAGACTCATGTCGCCCCAGCCGCCTTTTACCCCTAGAAAGATCCCCAGAACTCACTCGATAGCAGGCTGAGTGTCCTGGGGCCGTCCTGTGCGGAGTGGAACGAGGAGAAACCCGTGGCTCTATCCGCGATTGAACCCAGGTCATCCATAGGTGGAGTCCAGTGCTCCGCTCACTTGACTACCGAGGCCATTATCTCCATATTATACGAGTGTTGAAGTTAAGAGACAGTATTTCAGTATAATTGAGACTGGTCTCAGCTGTAGGACTGGATTTGTCACAAACGCCACCCACACAGGATGTAGCAACTGATAGGAAATAGTGTAGCAAAACCCAAGTTAGATATCTGACGTTCTCTCCAGGCTTTCGTGCTTTTAATTTTTTTAGATGATTAAGAAGGCAATCTGAGCAATTGCACTACTTACTGATGACCCTAGACTGGGATTTCCACTCTGTAGCGGAGTGTGCGCTGATATGAAACTTCCGGGCTGATTAAAACTGTGTGCCGGACCGAGACTCGAACTCGGGGCCTTTGCCTTTCGCGGGCAAGTGCTCTACCAACAGAGCTACCCAAGCACGACTCACGACACGTCCTCACAGTCTTAATTCCGCCAGTACCTCGTCTCCTACCTTCCAAACTTCGAAGGAGCTCTTCTATCAACCTTGCAGAACTAGCACTCCTGAAAGAAAGGATATTGCGGAGACATGGCTTAGCCACAGCCTGGGGGATGTTTCCAGAATGAGATTTTCACTCTGCAATGGAGTGTGCGCTGATATGAAACTTCCTGGCAGATTAAAACTGTGTGCAAGACCGAAACCTGAACTCAGGACCTTTGCCTTTCGCGGACAAGTGCTCTACCAACTAAGCTATCCAACCACGATTCACTGCCCGTCCTCACAGCTTTAATGCCGCCAGTACCTCATCGTGTGTCGTGTTTGGGTATCTCAGTTGGTAGAGCACTTGCCTGTGCGAAAGGCAAAGGTCCGGAGTTCGAGTCTTGGTCCAAAAAATGGTTCTGAGCACTATGGGACTTAACTTCTGAGGTCATTAGTCCCCTAGAACTTAGAACTACTTAAACCTAACTAACCTAAGGACGTCACACACATCCATGCCCGAGGCAGGATTCGAACCTGCGACCGTAGAGGTCACGCGGTTCCAAACTGAAGCGCCTAGAACCGCACGGCCACACCGGCCGGACGAGTCTTGGTCCGGCACACGGTTTTAATCTGCCAGGAAGTTAGTGATGACACTGTTTACCGTCTAGTGTTGTCAATAGAAAAGCAAAACGAATTACATTATTTAGACGAGATCTTAGAGTGGTGACGAATGTGCCAATCGCGCCAGTGCAATAAAATAGTATGAGGAGCTCCGTATAAGTGTTGAGGGATGTTTACACATTGATGGCGACTCAAATGCTTTGGAATTGGTTTGTCTTTTTTTTTATATCCATCTTCGCCTACATCCACGTGGCGACATATTTAGGTGTGTGGGGTGTGCTACACTGTCTGTACTTCAAATTTAAGATTAGAGTTTAATTTTCGTTACTGTTCGTCTTAAATATGAAATTCTTCTATAGTAGTGAACTCTGGAAAAAAAAAGGGACATGACTTTCAATGTAAGTGATACAAAACTAATTCAGCTTTAATCGTAGAAAACTGTTTACTTTTTGTAATTCGTCGTTAGTTCCGGTTACAATAAAATAGCCCTTCTTCTTACATGTTTCTTTCTGTAGAACACTAGGACACTACGGAGTTTCCGCAACAACGAAAATCAGTGAATATACACAGTAGTCCATTGATCGTGACCGGGCCAAATATCTCAGGAAATAAGCGTCAAACGAAAAAACTACAAAGAACTTAACTTGTCTAGCTTGAAGGGGGAAACCTGATGGCGCTATGGTTGGCCCGCTAGATGGCGCTGCGTTTTTTAAAATGTTGTTGTTGTTGTCTTCAGTCCTGAGACTGGTTTGATGCAGCTCTCCATGCTACTCTATCCTGTGCAAGCTGCTTCAGCTCCCAGTACCTACTGCAACCTACATCCTTCTGAATCTGCTTAGTGTACTCATCTCTCGGTCTCCCTCTACGATTTTTACCCTCCACGCTGCCCTCCAATGCTAAATTTGTGATCCCTTGATGCCTCAAAACATGTCCTACCAACCGATCCCTTCTAGTCAAGTTGTGCCACAAACTTCTCTTCTCCCCAATCCTATTCAATACCTCCTCATTAGTTACGTGATCTATCCACCTTATCTTCAGTATTCTTCTGTAGCACCACATTTCGAAAGCTTCTATTCTCTTCTTGTCCAAACTAGTTATCGTCCATGTTTCACTTCCATACATGGCTACACTCCAAACAAATACTTTCAGAAACGACTTCCTGATGCATAAATCTATATTCGATGTTAACAAATTTCTCTTCTTCAGAAACGCTTTCCTGGCCATTGCGTCTACATTTTATATCCTCTCTACTTCGACCATCATCAGTTATTTTACTTCCTAAATAGCAAAACTCCTTTACTACTTTAAGTGTCTCATTTCCTAATCTAATTCCCTCAGCATCACCCGATTTAATTTGACTACATTCCATTATCCTCGTTTTGCTTTTGTTAATGTTCATCTTATATCCTCCTTTCAAGACACTGTCCATTCCGTTCAACTGCTCTTCCAAGTCCTTTGCCGTCTCTGACAGAATTACAATGTCATCGGCGAACCTCAAAGTTTTTACTTCGTCTCCATGAATTTTAATACCTACTCCAAATTTTTCTTTTGTTTCCTTTACTGCTTGCTCAATATACAGATTGAATAACATCGGGGAGAGGCTACAACCCTGTCTCACTCCTTTCCCAACCACTGCTTCCCTTTCATGCCCCTCGACTCTTATGACTGCCATCTGGTTTCTGTACAGATTATAAATAGCCTTTCGCTCCCTGTATTTTACCCCTGCCACCTTTAGAATTTGAAAAAGAGTATTCCAGTCAACATTGTCAAAAGCTTTCTCTAAGTCTACAAATGCTAGAAACGTAGGTTTGCCTTTTCTTAATCTTTCTTCTAAGATAAGTCGTAAGGTCAGTATTGCCTCACGTGTTCCAACATTTCGACGGAATCCAAACTGATCCTCCCCGAGGTCTGCATCTACCAGTTTTTCCATTCGTCTGTAAAGAATTCGCGTTAGTATTTTGCAGCCGTGGCTTATTAAACTGATAGTTCGGTAATTTTCACATCTGTCAGCACCTGCTTTCTTTGGGATTGGAATTATTATATTCTTCTTGAAGTCTGAGGGTATTTCGCCTGTCTCATACATCTTGCTCACCAGCTGGTAGAGTTTTGTCAGGACTGGTTGTCCCAAGGCCGTCAGTAGTTCTAATGGAATGTTGTCTACTCCGGGGGCCTTGTTTCGACTCAGGTCTTTCAGTGCTCTGTCAAACTCTTCACGCAGTATCGTATCTCCCATTTCGTCTTCATCTACATCCTCTTCCATTTCCATAATATTGTCCTCGAGTACATCGCCCTTTTATAAACCTTCTATATACTCCTTCCACCTTTCTGCCTTCCCTTCTTTGCTTAGAACTGGGCTGCCATCTGAGCTCTTGATATTCATACACGTGGTTCTCTTCTCTCCAAAGGTCTCTTTAATTTTCCTGTAGGCAGTATCTATCTTACCCCTAGTGAGATAAGCTTCTACATCCTTACATTTGTCCTCTAGCCATCCCTGCTCAGCCATTTTGCACTTCCTGTCGATCTCATTTTTGAGACGTCTGTATTCCTTTTTGCCTGCTTCATTTACTGCATTTTTATATTTTCTCCTTTCATCAATTAAATTCAGTATTTCTTCTGTTACCCAAGGATTTCTAGCAGCCCTCTTCTTTGTACCTACTTTATCCTCTGCTGCCTTCACTACTACATCCCTCAGAGCTACCCATTCTTCTTCTACTGTATTTCTTTCCCCTATTCCTGTCAATTGTTCCCTTATGCTCTCCCTGAAACTCTGTACAACCTCTGGTTCTTTCAGTTTATCCAGGTCCCATCTCCTTAATTTCCCACATTTTTGCAGTTTCTTCAGTTTTAATCTACAGGTCACAACCAATAGATTGTGGTCAGAGTCCACATCTGCCCCTGGAAATGTCTTACAACTTAAAACCTGGTTCCTAAATCTCTGTCTTACCATTATATAATCTATCTGATACCTTTTAGTATCTCCAGGGTTCTTCCACGTATACAACCTTCTTTCATGATTCTTAAACCAAGTGTTAGCTATGATTAAGTTGTGCTCTGTGCAAAATTCTACTAGGCGGCTTCCTCTTTCATTTCTTAGCCCCAATCCATATTCACCTACTATGTTTCCTTCTCTCCCTTTTCCTACACTCGAATTCCAGTCACCCATTACTATTAAATTTTCGTCTCCCTTCACTATCTGAATAATTTCTTTTATTTCATCGTACATTTCTTCAATTTGTTCATCATCTGCAGAGCTAGTTGGCATATAAACTTGTACTACTGTAGTAGGTGTGGGCTTCGTATCTATCTTGGCCACAATAATGCGTTCACTATGCTGTTTGTAGTAGCTTACCCGTATTCCTATTTTCCTATTCATTATTAAACCTACTCCTGCATTAGCCCTATTTGATTTTGTGTTTATAACCCTGTAGCCACCTGACCAGAAGTCTTGTTCCTCCTGCCACCGAACTTCACTAATTCCCACTATATCTAACTTTAACCTATCCATTTCCCTTTTTAAATTTTCTAACCTACCTGCCCGATTAAGGGATGTGACATTCCACGCTCCGATCCGTAGAACGCCAGTTTTCTTTCTCCTGATAACGACATCCTCCTGAGTAGTCCCCGCCCGGAGATCCGAATGGGGGACTATTTCACCTCCGGAATATTTTACCCAAGAGGATGCCATCATCATTTAATCATACAGTAAAGCTGCATGTCCTCGGGAAAAATTACGGCTGTAGTTTCCCCTTGCTTTCAGCCGTTCAGCAGTACCAGCACAGCAAGGCCGTTTTGGTTAATGTTGCAAGGCCAGATCAGTCAATCATCCAGACTGTTGCCCCTGCAACTACTGAAAAGGCTGCTACCCCTCTTCAGGAACCACACGTTTGTCTGGCCTCTCAACAGATACCCCTCCGTTGTGGTACCTACGGTACGGCCATCTGTATCGCTGAGGCACGCAAGCCTCCCCACCAACGGCAAGGTCCATGGTTCGTGGGGGGGTTTTTTAAAATAGGAACCCCAATTTTTATTACATAGTCGTGTAATACGTAAGGAAATATGAATGTTTTAGTTGGACCACTTTTTTCGCTTTGTGATTGTGTAACTATCCGGCGAACGGTCCGGACACTTGGATGATGTCGTCCAGGATACCGAGCAGCATACATAGCACACGCCCGTTGGACATTTTGATCACAATAGCCATACATCAACACGATATCGACCTTTTCCGCAATTGTTAAACGGTCCATTTTAACACGAAGCAAATACCGTGCGCACTCGCGGAATGTTACGTGACACCACGTACTTATGCGTTTCTGACTATTACAGCGCCCTCTATCACAACCAAAACATTCATATTTCTTTACGTACTACACGAATATGTAATAAAAAATGGGGGTTCCCATTTAAAAAACGCAGTTGATATCCTTTTTACCTATGGCAGCGCCATCTAGCGGGCCAACCATAGCGGCATCTGGTTTCCCCCTTCAAGCTAGCCGAGTTTCGTTCTTGTAGTTTTTTCGTTTGACGCTTATTTCCTGAGATATTTGGCCCGGTCACGATCAATGGACCACCCTGTATAAAAAGACCTGGTGGATGACGTCGGAATCACCCTGATGTTGATGTCTATAAAAAGCCAGCAACGCCAGAAGGTCGTAGCTAATTGCCAACGATACAACACGAGACGTGTTGTATATCACGGAGAGGTTTCAAAATGTTTAAAAAAAAAGTTCAAATGTGTGTGAAATCTTATGGAACTTAACTGCTGGCATCAGTCCCTAAGCTTACACACTACTTAACCTAAATTATCGTACGGACAAACACACACACCCATGCCCGAGGGAGGACTCGAACCTCCGCCGGGACCAGCCGCCCAGTCCATGACTGCAGCGCCTGAGACCGCTTGGCTAATCCCGCGCGGCGGAGAGGTTTACGATATAAATTCCTAGAGAGTACGTTCCAGGAGTGGTGAGTAATGCATTACTTCCTTAAAAATACGTGTCGCGAAATTACTGCAACGAGAAAATCCGGGAGATTACAAATTTATGCACCATTTAATGGTAGAACTAGAAAGGGTGTGTGTGGGGGGGGGGGGGGAAGGGAGTGGTACCAGAAGTACCCTCCGCCCTCCGTCACACACCTTAAGGTAGTGTGCAGTGTGTGGCTGTAGAAGTAGAGCGCACGCGCAACATCTACGTAATTTTAAACATGAGGAGGCGTCTGATGAAGAATCTGTTGATTATAAACTGGTAACGAGCTACTTAGCTTTATTAAGAGCGGCTGCTGGCTATTTATCAATAATGTCACAACATGTTGCAGCCAAGAAGAGTACGGCTGAGCGGGCGCCGGCTTCAAGCGGCGGGAAGCGCGTGGTGTGCTACTACACCAACTGGTCCGTGTACCGGCCCGGCACCGCCAAGTTCACCCCGCAGAATATCAACCCCTACCTCTGCACACACCTCATCTACGCCTTCGGAGGCCTCTCCAGGGAGAACGGCCTGAGGCCCTTTGACAAGTACCAGGACATCGAGCAAGGTACGTCACATTTCTGCTCTTCACCTTTGCCAAAAACTCCACGCACCCATCTATAGTGGTGGGTTTCTTACTGCTCACAAATATAACTTGCCTTCACGTTCACGTTTAAAGAGTCTGAGATGTACGAGGAGTGTTTTTTAAGTTAAGTACCGTTTTGCCACACCGTGGCCGCAGCGCTGCGGTCGGCATTCTGCGCATGCGCACTGGGTACCTACATCTGTTGTCTACGCACTGACGCCATTACAGTCTGATTCTTCCTTGTTTACGTTGTGTATTGGGTGTTTAAGATGCCTCCGATAATCGTGAGTCCCGCCGGCTGTGAAGTACGGACTGTTATAAGGTTTCTTAGTGCTAAAGGCCTAAAAGCGATCGATATTCATCGTGAAATCCGTCCAGTTTACGGAGAAAACATTATGAGTGATATGATGGTAAGAAAGTAGGTGAGAGCATTTAAAGATGACCGCATAAATGTGCATGATGTACAATGGAGTGTTCGTCATTCGGTCGTTAATGAAAGTTTGGTGCAGGAAGTGGTCAATAAGGTGAGACAAAACAGACGCTTTACGATTTCCTCCTTGCGGGATGACTTTCCTAATGTTTCTCGTAGTGTTTTGTATGGCATTGTGACCGAGCACTTGAATTACCGAAAATTATGCGCGCGTTGGGTACCGAAAATATTGACGGATGTGCACAAAACCAAACGTTTAGACAGTGCATTGACTTTCCTTGAGCGGTACCACAACGACGGTGATGATTTCTTAAGCCAAATTGTTACGGGCGATGAAACATGGGTGGCCTACGTCACACCAGAATCACAGCAACAGTCCATGGAATTGCGGCATTCAGGTTCACCAAGAAAAGTGAAGTTTAAGCAAACAATTTCTGCCCAGATAATCATGTGCACAGTTTTTTGGGACAGAAAAGGGTTATTGCTTGTGGTATTTCTGCCTCGTAATGAGACAATCAATACAGCAGCTTACTATAAGACATTGCACTATCTGCGCTTTTCAATTTAGAACAAAAGACGTGGCAAGTTGAGCAAGGGCATCATTTTGCTGCAAGACAATGCCCTTCCGCATGTGGCGAATCAGACCACAGATCTCATCACATCTTTTCGATCTTGCGCCCAGTGACTACTATCTGTTGCTGCACCTGAAGAAACACCTGGGCGGTCAGCGTCTTCAAGACGATGACGAAGTCAAAACAGTGGTGATGCAGTGGTTAACAAGTTAGGCGGCAGACTTCTATGAGGAGGGTACTCAAAAACTGGTACAACGTTATGACAAGTGCCTCAATATTGACGGAAATTATATAGAAAAGTAGATTAATGTACAAGCTTTCATGTAAAAATAAAACTATTGAGATATCTTAGCACATCTTTTTTAATTTCAAAACGGTACTTACTGAAAAAACACACCTCATATAACAAGGTACTCGTCGAGTGCGATATCGTAAGTTCAATCTTTATTAACTAGGACGACAGAAATTGAGTGTCTGGGAGGTGCTGAGATCACCCTTCTATGGGATGTATGTATTATACGTCACAAAATGGACATCGTCGAAATTCAAGAAATGTACAAAACAAACCATTAATTTGTCCCATCAACATACAATGAAAAATGGGGCTCCACAGTGATCGCAAAGGTTCGCACCATCAAGATTGAAGGCGAACTCTTGGCAGTTACAAATCGTGCAGGACGTTCAACTAGGTATCCACTCTTAAAGAATGCATGTAGATTCATGTTGGTGTAACGGCGTGATGAGAACCGATGGAATGGTATGCAACCGAATGAGAAACAGTCTGTCGTGGAGCTTATCGTGAATCTGGCTGTCCTTTAGGGCTTAGCTGCAGATAGTGTGATAACATGTTTTATAGACACAGGAACAAAACATCCATAAGCTGAGTTCTTTCAGTGGTTCCAAATGGTATGAACCGCAATGTGACATACTTTTCAGGAGGCATATTTTGCTCTAAAGGAGTATGAATTTTTACGAAGACCAAGAATCAAGCAAAATAAAGTTATTTTGACCAGCCACTGGCCAAAAGCAGTACTTATACCATAGTTGTAGTTCTCTTATGCCCATTTTCCTGAGAGCTCCTCCAACTTCTTGGAGCACAATAAATAACTTCCTAGCCAATGTACCGTCCAGATTAACAGAAGACGTAACTTTATACGAATGCGTTAAGGCATTGATGTTAACGAACTGTCTGTTGGCTTCTGTCTCGGGTTCTTTGGCCGACGTTCGTCTCATGATTTTTCTGATGTTTCGTGAACAAAAGTGACTGGTATTGTCAAAGCTTCACCCTCCACTGTTGGTGGTGGACTGGAGCCGAGCTCGCGGCCGCAGACTATATGTACCTGGCGCCAACTACCTGCAACGGTCGTTCGCTGCGGTAGGGGAACCAGGATCCATTTACCTTGAGGCTTTCTTCTTCCTTGTTGAATCAACAAGCTAGCAACCGTGGGCATATTAAAAAGGCCCCCATTATAGTTCATTACTTTGATCACAGAAATGGAGGACTGCAAATTAAGCTTCTAAATATAGAAAGTAGACCAAATGAAACTGCAGAAGCTACACTCCTGGAAATGGAAAAAAGAACACATTGACACCGGTGTGTCAGACCCACCATACTTGCTCCGGACACTGCGAGAGGGCTGTACAAGCAATGATCACACGCACGGCACAGCGGACACACCAGGAACCACGGTGTTGGCCGTCGAATGGCGCTAGCTGCGCAGCATTTGTGCACCGCCGCCGTCAGTGTCAGCCAGTTTGCCGTGGCATACGGAGCTCCATCGCAGTCTTTAACACTGGTAGCATGCCGCGACAGTGTGTACGTGAACCGTATGTGCAGTTGACGGACTTTGAGCGAGGGCGTATAGTGGGCATGCGGGAGGGCGGGTGGACGTACCGCCGAATTGCTCAACACGTGGGGCGTGAGGTCTCCACAGTACATCGATGTTGTCGCCAGTGGTCGGCGGAAGGTGCACGTGCCCGTCGACCTGGGACCGGACCGCAGCGACGCACGGATGCACGCCAAGACCGTAGGATCCTACGCAGTGCCGTAGGGGACCGCACCGCCACTTCCCAGCAAATTAGGGACACTGTTGCTCCTAGGGTATCGGCGAGGACCATTCGCAACCGTCTCCATGACGCTGGGCTACGGTCCCGCACACCATTAGGCCGTCTTCCGCTCACACCCCAACATCGTGCAGCCCGCCTCCAGTGGTGTCGCGACAGGCGTGAATCGAGGGACGAATGGAGACGTGTCGTCTTCAGCGATGAGAGTCGCTTCTGCCTTGGTGCCAATGATGGTCGTATGCGTGTTTGGCGCCGTGCAGGTGAGCGCCACAATCAGGACTGCATACGACCGAGGCACACAGGGCCAACACCCGGCATCATGGTGTGGGGAGCGATCTCCTACACTGGCCGTACACCTCTGGTGATCGTCGAGGGGACACTGAATAGTGCACGGTACATCCAAACCGTCATCGAACCCATCGTTCTACCATTCCTAGACCGGCAAGGGAACTTGCTGTTCCAACAGGACAATGCACGTCCGCATGTATCCCGTGCCACCCAACGTGCTCTAGAAGGTGTAAGTCAACTACCCTGGCCAGCAAGATCTCCGGATCTGTCCCCCATTGAGCATGTTTGGGACTGGATGAAGCGTCGTCTCACGCGGTCTGCACGTCCAGCACGAACGCTGGTCGAACTGAGGCGCCAGGTGGAAATGGCATGGCAAGCCGTTCCACAGGACTACATCCAGCATCTCTACGATCGTCTCCATGGGAGAATAGCAGCCTGCATTGCTGCGAAAGGTGTATATATACACTGTACTAGAGCCGACATTGTGCATGCTCTGTTGCCTGTGTCTATGTGCCTGTGGTTCTGTCAGTGTGATCATGTGGTGTATCTGACCCCAGGAATGTGTCAATAAAGTTTCCCCTTCCTGGGACAATGAATTCACGGTGTTCTTATTTCAATTTCCGGGAGTGTATTTCAACATGTATCACTGATACGATTAACAAGTTTAAAATTAAGGACAAATGTGTGGCGTTTGGTGCTGATAATTGCAACGCAATGTTTGGTGGCATTAAAAGAAGTGATGGAAGTAATGTATTTGCTAAACTGAAGAGGGTACTTAACAAGGTATTGGTTGGAGTGGGATGTCCTGCTCATGTTCTTAATAACTGCATTCAGCACGGAACTGACCTCCTTGAAATTGACTTACAAGGATTAATAGTGAAAATATATAATCATTTTTCGATATACACTGTCCGTGTAGAGTCACTAAAGAAATTTTGTGATTTTGTCGAAATAGAGTACCAACAACTTCTCAACCATAGCAAGACTCGATGGCTGTCACTATTTCCAGCCATTGAGAGACTTACAGAGATGTTTCCCGATCTGAAATCCTTCTTTCTGTCACAAAACAAACCTCCAACAGTCCTAAAGAATTTTTTATGGGCCCTATCAATGAGCTCTATCTATGTCATATCCAATCTTTATTTGGCATTTTTCATAATTATATTACTATCTTAGAAAAGGAAGAAAACCCCCTTATCGATGTCATGAATGTACTGTATTCCCTTCGTGGTGTTCTTCAGCACAGAAAAGATGAAAATTTTATATCTTTGAGTGTGAAAGAAAGATTGTTTCAAATGGAAAATGATGGTTATGCTTTGAAGGTGAAGGATTTTAAGTGTCATTTTGGTACCCTCTATGAAGGATGTTTTGAGTAGCTGAATATGTGGATGGAACCATTTTGTGAATTTTCTTGCTGGATTTTTCAGATATACCGTGGTCTTAAGTGGAAGAATCAATCAAATTTTTGTTGAATAAATATATTAAATTTGACGATGAAAAGTGCTTTGATCAGTTTCCCAATTTAAAAAAAATTCATAGCCACACATGATGGAAAATCAGAACCGGCCCATAAGAAGAGGTGCAAGTATGTTGAGTCGTGTAGCAGTGAGGAACAGTTTAACGAGTTAATTGAAATTGCACAATTCTTCTTCGCGTTGCCAGCCAATAATGCTTGTGTGGAGAGGTTGTTCTCCTTAATAGAGGCACAATGGACAAAGGAGAGAAATAGACTCACTATTGACACTGTAAAGGGGATTGCAATGGTGAAATTTAATTTTAGAAACTTGAATTGCAAGAACTTTTTTAAATATTTGTGTCAAGAAAAGGAACTTTTCAAGAAGATTCAGTCAATTAAAAAATACGCAGGTGTGTGAGAGGTGTGTAATGTTTTTATTTTTTTCTTATGTAATAAATTTAAGAAATAGAAAGTTTCCTCTTTTTCAATCCTAAAATATGTAAAATGTCCTCTTTTTGGCATTCCGAAATCTGGTAACCCTATTGTTGATGTTATTCTCGTATTTGTGTATTTCTATAGCTTCTCTGAACAAGCGGGCGTGATAACTCTTCTCTACGGTTAGAACCTCCGTGTCGGCGAAGTTTACTACGTGGCCGGTCTCACACAGCTCGTGCTCTGCCACGCCCGATTTCTCCATCTGCCCCAACCTGCAATGTCGCTTGTGTTCCGTAATCCTCGTGCTGATTGATCGTCCAATCATTCCATCATAAACTTTTCCGCTTGTGCATGGTACGCGATATATTTCCGGCATTGCAAGTGAGTTCCTTTTATCCTTTGCCGCTCTGGGACACTCTTTGATCTTCCTTGTCGGTCTGTAAATAGTCTTTACGCCGTCTTTGCGCAATATACGGCCGATTCTGTCCTTCACTCTGGGAATGGTTGGCAGAAAGGCCGTACCCGACATTTCTTTTTCTGTCGTGTCACTTCGCCGAGTCTTTGACTCTGTTATATTTTTAATATAACTTGTGGAGTAACCATTGCTCCCCAGAACACTTTGCAGGTATTGCATTTCGCGTCTGAGGAGCTCCGATTCACATATTCGTTTTGCTCGCGTTACTAACTTATTAGTCATGCCTGTATTCTGGCTAGGGTGGTAATCTAGAAATGGTAGTTTTTTTGTCGTTTTCTACTTCCATGGTATTTTATGTTAGCATGGAGGCTGTTCAAGTGTCTTAGGAAGTCACCGAGCTGTTCCACACCATGGCTCCACGCAACTAAGGTATCATCGACGTATCTCTACCACTCCTTAGGTTTGCAAGGTGCCGAGTCCAGCGCCTGCGCTTCGAAATGCAATATATACAACATTTTTTCATTTGCGTGTTCTGGCTTGTGTAACCACATTCACCTCGTTGTTATGTATACTTTATGAATGTTTTAGCTTTTTGGATTGTGAACATCTTTCGTTGTGTTTTTGTGAATGTGTCAGAATTTATCTTGCCAGGCCTTCTATTCAACTGAGTTTTCCTATGTATACAACTGTTTCTCCCTCCCTTCAACCCCCTCACCCCCCCTCTCTCTCTCTCTGTCTCTCTGTATGTGTGTGTTGTGTGTGTGTGTGTGTGTGTGTGTGTAATTTTTTTACCTTTGTTTCGGTGTGTGCAGGTGGTGCTCTTTTGTTTATCTTTGCGTCCACATTTTTAGAAATTTTCGACATTTTCAGGTAACACGAGAAAAGAACATTGTGAAAAGATAGTGGAAGATTTCAAGAGTGGAGATCCATCCGACATTTGTAGCTGCAAAGAGAACAGTGGGGAAATAAACTGCCTGACAAAAATGTAAAGCTCACAGAAGATGTTCAAATGTTCATATGTGTGTGAAATCTTAAGGGGCTTAACTGCTAAGGCCACCAATCCCTAAGCTTACACACTGCTTAACATAAATTATCCTAAGGACTGACACACACACCCATGCCCAAGGGAGGACGCGAACCTCCCGCCGGGATCAGCCGCACAGTCCATGACTGCAGCGCCTCAGACCGCTCGGCTAATCCAGAGCGGCTCACAGAAGATGAGGAGCAAATGAAACCTTACGGAGTGAGAGGGTATGTGACGTTTTTTTTCTGTGAATACAAAATCCAGTTACATGTACAAAGATATTGCTAAAATGACTCAACTCATCAGCATGATGTTGCACCCCATCTGGTATGGAGGCATGCACTGATTCGATTGGGAAGGATGTCACGATCTGTTGTGCTCTCTCCTGACGCAAGATAACACAGAGCTGTTGTGACTAGTCCTCGATATCCTGGATGCTGGCACTGGGATGGAGATAATGTCCGAGATTGGTCATGCACACTTTCTGTAGGGGACAGACTAGGGGATCCTGCCGGCGACAGGGATACCTCAACAGCCAACAAACAGTTCATAGAGATATACACTCCTGGAAATGGAAAAAAGAACACATTGACACCGGTGTGTCAGACCCACCATACTTGCTCCGGACACTGCGAGAGGGCTGTACAAGCAATGATCACACGCACGGCACAGCGGACACACCAGGAACCGCGGTGTTGGCCGTCGAATGGCGCTAGCTGCGCAGCATTTGCGCACCGCCGCCGTCAGTGTCAGCCAGTTTGCCGTGGCATACGGAGCTCCATCGCAGTCTTTAACACTGGTAGCATGCCGCGACAGCGTGTACGTGAACCGTATGTGCAGTTGACGGACTTTGAGCGAGGGCGTATAGTGGGCATGCGGGAGGGCGGGTGGACGTACCGCCGAATTGCTCAACACGTGGGGCGTGAGGTCTCCACAGTACATCGATGTTGTCGCCAGTGGTCGGCGGAAGGTGCACGTGCCCGTCGACCTGGGACCAGACCGCAGCGACGCACGGATGCACGCCAAGACTGTAGGATCCTACGCAGTGCCGTAGGGGACCGCACCGCCACTTCACAGCAAATTAGGGACACTGTTGCTGCTGGGGTATCGGCGAGGACCATTCGCAACCGTCTCCATGAAGCTGGGCTACGGTCCCGCACACCATTAGGCCGTCTTCCGCTCACACCCCAACATCGTGCAGCCCGCCTCCAGTGGTGTCGCGACAGGCGTAAATGGAGGGACGAATGGAGACGTGTCGTCTTCAGCGATGAGAGTCGCTTCTGCTTGGTGCCAATGATGGTCGTATGCGTGTTTGGCGCCGTGCAGGTGAGCGTCACAATCAGGACTGCATACGACCGAGGCACACAGGGCCAACACCTGCCATCATGGTGTGGGGAGCGATCTCCTACACTGGCCGTACACCTCTGGTGATCGTCGAGGGGACACTGAATAGTGCACGGTACATCCAAACCGTCATCGAACCCATCGTTCTACCATTCCTAGACCGGCAAGGGAACTTGCTGTTCCAACAGGACAATGCACATCCGCATGTATCCCGTGCCACCCAACGTGCTCTAGAAAGTGTAAGTCAACTACCCTGGCCAGCAAGATCTCCGGATCTGTCCCCCATTGTGCATGTTTGGGACTGGATGAAGCGTCGTCTCACGCGGTCTGCACGTCCAGCACGAACGCTGGTCGAACTGAGGCGCCAGGTGGAAATGGCATGGCAAGCCGTTCCACAGGACTGCATCCAGCATCTCTACGATCGTCTCCATGGGAGAATAGCAGCCTGCATTGCTGCGAAATGTGGATATACACTGTACTAGTGCCGACATTGTGCATGCTCTGTTGCCTGTGTCTATGTGCCTGTGGTTCTGTCAGTGTGATCATGTGATGTATCTGACCCCAGGAATGTGTCAATAAAGTTTCCCCTTCCTGGGACAATGAATTCACGGTGTTCTTATTTCAATTTCCAGGAGTGTATATCATGTGCGGACGAGCATCGTAGCGTTCATAAATGGCACAACGATGCTGTTGCAAGATATACTGATGTACCACTGAGCGCCGGCCGTGGTGGCCGAGCGGTTCTAGGCGCTTCAGTCTGGAACCGCGCGACCGATATGGTCGCAGGTTCGAATCCTGCCTCTGGCATGGATGTGTGTGATGTCCTTAGGTTAGTTAAGTTTAAGTAGTTGTAAGTCTAGGGGAGTGATGACCTCACAAGTCAAGTCCCATAGTGCTCAGAGCCATTTTGTACCACTGAGCCGTCAGAGTTACCTCATTCACTATCATCCGTGACCTGCAGCTTCACACCATGAGGCGGGGGCAAGACCGTTGTTGTACTTACTTATTCTTGCCACACAAACCGCAGCCGGTCCTTGCTTCACGCAGTCCAGCCTCCCACACTTTCCTGTCATCTGCATCTTCATCTCTCACACCCAGTATGTGCATGTCTCCCATAGTATTGTCCTTCCATCTCATTCTCGGCAGTCCCAGTGATCTCATTCCTTCAGCTTCTCCATCTATTACATCCTTTATTACCGTTCAAATAACTTACGGGTTTGCTGTCGGGTGACGTCGTCGACCACCGCCGATATTTCGACAGGAGCACACCCTGACATTCTCAAGGCACAAATGCAAGGAGGAAGCAATGTGCAAGGGAATTTAATACCTCGGTTCACAGAGGGGAAACAAGGAAGATACCACACACGGAACAAGTGTCAACATAAACAAAGATAACCAACATCAGAAATACCGATAGTGACTGTTAATCAGCAGGTGAGGTAGCACTAATTCTGTCCCTCTGTTTTTTGAGGAGAGACAGAGCTGGATTCCAAGCAGCATTTAATCAAAATCCACCATCTCTGTTAATAAGGTTGCTTGATAGACTGATTTCAACAGCTCCCTTAATTACACTATCCCAATAAATTGACGTGTAAGCCGGAATCTCCGTGTTGTTGTATTCCATAGGATGACCGGTGTCAAGGCAATGTTCTGCAGTAGCGGATTTGCTCGGCTGTTATAAGTGTGGGTGACGCTTACGTTCAATACACCGGTCTTCCACAGTCCTGATTGTCTGACCAATATATGACATGCCACAACTGCAAGGAATTTAATAGACACCGGCCTTACGCAAACCAAGATCATCTTTTACGGACGCCAACAGGGCCTTGATCTTAGAAGGTGGTCTAAAAACACGTTCCACATCATATTTCCGCAAAATACGGCCAATCCTGTTGGAAATGATTCCTGCGTAAGGCTAAAAGGCCGTAGACTTAGGTGCCACTTCGTTGCTGTCGTCACTCACCCGTTGCACACAAGGCTGATACCATAACGCACGTTTGCTCTGCCTCTCACTATAACCATTCTGAAGAAAGGTGACTTCGAGATTTGATAACTCAGCTGCCAAACTTTCAAATCACCGGTAAAAGTTAAGGTCTCACTTTATTACCGTGTTCTCCCCTCACCTCCTCACATGCCCATACCATCTTAGTCTCTTCAATTTTCACACTCGCTACGACGTCAGGCAGTGTGTATAATTGATTGAGTTCTCTATTTTTCCTTATTCTCCACTGTTCATTTTCTTTCACTGGTCTATATATTTATCTCAGTACTCTATATGCTTTAAAAGTAATGAGTTTTTCCCCCTCTGTTTACTTTGTCAGGGTCCATGTAACACCGTTGTTGTGCTTCTCCAAAACTGGGGTCTCTATCCAGGTGGTTGCCATACTCGCCACCAAACCACCTTCAGCTTGAAATACCGTTCACTGATACTGATGTACAGCTAGGTTCCATCTTAAGCAGTTACTTTAACTTCATCAGAAGAAAGGTAACTCGCATCTGCAGGGAGATAAAATTCTCGCGGTCTACCTACTTTTTTCCCCCCTTAATTCTCCCCTCACAGCCCATCCATACGCTCAGCGTTTTGCCTTTTTTGGCTAGCTTTAGGTTTTTGTGTTGAAAATGTATAACATGATGTAATACTGTCCCTCTCTCCATGAAACCTTCCGAATACTCGTCTCCGCCGGCATTGGTAACTTTGTATCTCTTCACTGTCTGATATTTGCCGGCCCATTGTGACCGAGCGGTTCTAGGCGCTTCAATCTGGAACCGCGCTCCTGCTACGGTCGCAGCTTCGAATCCTACCTCACGCATGGATCTGTGTGATGTCCTTAGATTAGTAAGGTTTAAGTAGTTCTAAGTCTAGGGGACTGATGACCTCAGATGTTAAGTCCCATAATTCTTAGAGCCATTTGAACCATTGGTCTGATATTTCTGGTGTCTCATCGTAATTTCTACCAGCGAAACAGTAAAGTTCGTCTTCTCAGGCTACCTTGTCTTCACTCCGGTGTATTTCCGTCGTGTTATTGCGCCGTTCTCCTTCCTCTTCTTTCCGCAGTCGTTTCCTATAACTTTTACGCTCTCCAGTTCGCTAGTGGTTCCATAATAACTTCTATGAGAAAGTCTGAGTATATATTCCAGTAATGTTGAAGTCGAGAGTGCTGTGTTTTCAGATATGATCAAAATTCCCGCACACTATGTTCCATATTGGAGAGAATATAATATATTGCCTGTCCTTTCAGCCAATTGATGGCGTTTCTCTTCGCATTAGAGTAAATATCATTTTCCCGGAATAATGGACTATTAAGGGTTACTGCGTGTGGTGACTTGTGTTGGAGAAATGCTAAGAGGTGCTGACTGCTTTCCATATTTCATGCGCCGTTCTACGTACAAATTGCTGGCCTTGGTGACCGAGCGGTTCTAGTCACTTCAGTCCGGAACCGCGCTCCTGCTACGGTCGCAGCTTCGAATCCTGCCTCGGGCACGGATGTGTGTGATGTCCTTAAGTTAGTTATGTTTAAGTAGTTTTAAATTCTACGGGACTTATGACCTCAAGTCCCATGGTGCTCAGAGCCATTTGAACCATTTGAACATACAAATTGGTGTTCATCAGTATATAGCTCGTGACAGGTTGCACAGAGAGGGCACTGTGCCACATATATTGCTTGCAATCGCGCATTTGTAGGGAGATTCCTACTGACCACATAATACCACAAGGGTCTCGCAGTCTTTAGCAAATGTGGGCGACGGATGCTTTTGCATATCGACCTCCTGGTGCTTACTTTCTTGGCGCGTGCCGTGATCAGATATTTTTACACTGCTCGGATTGTGGCAACCTGCGTCTCAGGCATTCCCCTGCTGGTGTAGCTGTATTGAATCAAACAATATTTCAGATGTCATTTAGTATGTGGTCAGGTCGTTTGGTATGTGGTGAACGTCCACTTGTACTACAGGGTTGGCAGGCATTATTTAGTTAAATGAAAAAGTAGCGATACTATTTAGCGAATGTTTCCACATATTGTATGTGGAAGTTATATACAGAGCCCTTGTTTGTATGTACATCAGTCCGCTTACTGCAGTTTGAAGAGTCAACGTATTTGACCTTGAAATGTGGCAGCAGTTGACAAAGATTACTTTAGATATGAAATAAACGTTCACCAAGGCCATCCGTTGTAGTTCGTCCAAGGATTAGAGGCTATGTTGACATATACAGGCGCATGCATTATTAAGTAAATCTCTGTAATTGACTACAATCATGCATCGAATGCCTCGAGTGAATTTCACTCCCAGCCACTTCATGACCGTGATCTCCTTTATTTGTCCTTGTACAGGAGCTCCTACACTACTGGCCATTAAAACTGCTACACCACGAAAATGACGTGCTACAGACGCGAAACGTAACCGACAGGAAGAAGATGCTGTGATATGCAAATGATAAGCTTTTCAGAGCATTCACACAAGGTTGGCGCCGGTGGCGACACCTACAACGTGCTGACATAAGTTTCCAACCGATTTCTCATACACAATCAGCAGTTGACCGGCTTTGCCTGGTGAAACGTTGTTGTGATGCCTCGTGTAAGGAGGAGAAAAGCGTACCATCACGTTTCCGACTTTGATAAAGGTCGCATTATAGTCTATCGCGATTGCGGCTTATCGTATCGCGACATTGCTGCTCGCGTTGGTCGAGGTCCTGTGACTGTTAGCATAATATGGAATCGGTGGGTTCATGAAGGTACTACGGAACGCCGTGCTGGATCCCAACGGCCTCGTGTCACTAGCAGTCGAGATGACAGGCATCTTATCCGCATGGCTGTAACGGATCGTGCAGCCACGTCTCGAACTCTGAGTCAACAGATGGGGACGTTTGCAAGACAACAACCATCTGGACGAACAGTTCGACGACGTTTGCAGCAGCATGGACTATCAGCTCGGAGACCATGGCTGCGGTTACCCTTGACGCTGCATCACAGACAGGAGCAGCTGCGATGGTGTACTCAACGACGAACCTCGGTGCATAAATGGCAAAACGTCATTTTTTCGGATGAATCCAGGTTCTGTTTACAGCATCATTATGGTCGCATCCGTGTTTGGCGACATCGTGGTGAACGCACATTGGAAGCGTGTATTTGTCATCGCCATACTGGCGTATCACCCGGCGTGATGGTATGGGGTGCCATTGGTTACACGTTTCGGTCGCCTCTTGTTCGCACCGACGGCACTTTGAACAGTGGACGTTACATTTCAGATGTGTTACGACCCGTGTCTCTACCCTTCATTCGATCCCTGTGAAACTCGACATTTCAGCAGGATAATGCATGACCGCATGTTGCAGGTCCTGTACGGGCCTTTCTGGATACATAAAATGTTCGACTACTGCCCTGGCCAGCACATTCTCCAGATCTCTCACCGATTGAAAATGTCTGGTGAATGGTGGCCGAGCAACTGGCTCGTCACAATACGCCAGTCACTACTCGTGATGAACTGTGGTATCGTGTTGAAGCTGCATGGACAGCTCTACCTGTACGTGCCATCCAAGCTCTGTTTGACTCAATGCCCAGGCGTATCAAGGCCGTTATTACGGCCAGAGGTGGTTGTTCTGGGTACTGGTTTCTGCACCCAAATTGCGTGAAAATGTAATCACATGTCAATTCTAGTATAATATATTTGTCCAATGAATACCCGTTTATCATTTGCATTTCTTCTTGGTGTAGCAATTTTAATGGCCAGTAGCGTGCTTTACCCTGAGGTATATCACAAAGTTGAAACACAGTATATGATCCAAACTCCTAATACAAATAGATAGTAGTGTAGTTTGTGGGAAATATTCAGGACACCGGACTTCATCACATTTGAGTTAGCTATCGCTAGCTTTCTATACTGCTCTACTGTGCTCATCGCCGTTTGTATATGAGTGGTGGTTTTGACTAGTAAGGCCACGTCATCTGGTTAGGCGCGGCAGACGAACTCATGACTCCGTGTCCAGAGTCCCTGGAGTTGTTTGTCCAACGTAGTTAACAGTAGCTCAATGGCTGTAGCACAAATAGTGCAGTTGTCTTGGGGCATCCTTGTCTAACTGAGCTATTGACTGTTATCGACCCAGCAGTCGACCGTTTATCAATACTCTGAACTGCGAGTTTGGCAGAAGACGTACAATGGTTGTGGCGCAACGTTGTGGGAAGTTCATTGCCTGTATGGTCTTCAATAAAGACTCGTACTTTATCCTGTTAAAGGCTTTATCAACATCTAGCTTAACGATGGCGCACGGGATGCGACAGGTGGCCGCTGCCGGCAGCGGTGGTCTAGCGGTTCTAGGCGCTCAGTCCGGAACCGCGCGACTGCTACGGTCGCAGGTTCGAATCCTGCCTCGGGCATGGATGTGTGTCATGTCCTTAGCTTAGTTAGGTTTAAGTAGTTCTAAGTTCTAGGGGACTGATGACCACAGATGTTAAGTCCCATAGTGCTCAGAGCCATTTGAACCATTTAAGGTGGCCGCTATGGCGATTATGTCGCAACAATCACCCAGGGTAACGTGAATGCGAAACCCTTTACCGACACTGGTTTGTTTCGGGGCTGTGACTGTGTTCATTACTGGTTTCAGCCTCCCAGCTGTAATCTTAGCAAATACTTTTCGTTTTAGGAACCGGTATGATCATGCACACGCTAAAATTTTGTGAGATGTCGTTGTTTAGGTCCATCAATTCCTAGCATGTACACGTTAGTTTCGGTAACACTTGATGTTTTAATTTGCGGTAGAACACCATTGTACCATTTGTCGCGGGTGAGTTGTTCTTTTGCATTTCATGAGCTCATCGTCCACTTCCTCGTCCGTCAATTCGACCTGCAAACTAATTTCCTCCGCCTGGTCGACGTGCAGGTTATACCCGACAGTTGGTTTCCATCGCCGACCAGTGAAAAGGCGTAGCAGAACCGAGCGTGTCATAATATCGCTTCAGCTCAGCTTTAATCTCTTGCTGTTGCACTTGCGCTCCGTCTCTAATGACCTCGTTGTCGACGGGACGTTAAACACTAATCTCCTCCTCTTTGCTGTTGCATCGGCAGTCGTGCGTCTGCCAATCTTAATTCAGTGACGAGCTTCCTGCAGCTACCCATTCACTCCTTAATCACCTGATATCTCAATTGTTGTTCGGTTTGGACACCGTTTCGTTATCGCTCTGTAATCTGGCACAATTCTAATTTTTTCCGTGTTAACACAGTAATCGTGGCCTATACCCGTTGTATTTTCTGGTGAGTGTCGACAACCGACGCTTCTGGTCGGAATAAGTCACGGATGACCTGGAAATAAAACATAGGAAAACAATGTACGTTTGTACCATTCCATTCTCTCACTGGAATGTCTCATGAGGACCTTCCTGATCGGCAGTTTTGCACAATTTAACCATCGCCGTAACGCTGGTGTATACTGAGGAAACTTCCTTTCACAAACTGTTCATGTCGTGTGAAATATTTCATGGTATTCCGGTTCGTCCTAATGCGAGGCGTTCAAATTCCAGTGTCCCCTCTCATGGTACGTCTATTGTCTTTGGAGATTTACTGTACAAATGTAAGCCGTGTGATCATAAAAAACTGTCAACCATATCTCTGGCTGTAAAATTTTGTGATTTAACACTGGTGTCACGTACATTCTGTCAAGTCTGCTTGCTGAATGGTTGGTGATGTGCTTAAATCTTGGCAGATCACCATTTTCGTGCTCCCAAGTATCAATCAAACGCATGTCTCAATGATACTTGCTAATTACCGGCTATTGTTAAAATGCGGTATCTGGTCTTTCGATATTTCGGGGCAGATGCCACACTAGTCACCCTCCCCCCCCGTCAAGATAATGTGGTCGTAAGTGCCAAAGAATAAGGGGGCCACTTCTTCATTGAAAAATTCCACCCTTGTACGTCTACTGCCAGAGCTTGAAGGTGCGCGTTGATGTAGCGTGTGTCCTGCATGGTGAGCGCAATACCTCGGACTGGTGACAGGTACTTCACGTCTTTCGCGACAATACCTTCCTTTGTAAGTACTGCTGTCCCCAGGGCTCTGTGCAATTCTTGGACGAGTGAAGGCTATACAGTGTGGTCCATTGATCGTGACCGGGCCAAATAACTCATGAAATAAGCGTCAAACGAAAAAAACTACAAAGAACGAAACTTGTCTAGCTTGAAACCAGATGACGCTATTGTTTGGGACGCTAGGTGGCGCTGTCATAGGTCAAACGGATATCAACTGCGTTTTTTTAAAATAGGAACCCCCATTTTTATTACATATTCGTGTAGTACGTAAGGAAATATGTATGTTTTAGTTGGATCACTTTTTTTCACTTTGTGATAGATGGCGCTGTAATAGTCACAAACGTGTAAGTACGTGGTATCACGTAACATTCCGCCAGTGCGGGCGATATTTGCTTCGTGATACATTACCGATGTTAAAATGGACCCTTTACCATTTGCGGAAAACGTCGATATCGTGTTGATGTATGGCTATTGTGATGAAAATGCCCAACGGGCGTTTGCTATGTATTTTCGGTATCCTGCACGACATCATGCAAGTGTCCGGACCGGTAGCCGGATAGTTACGTAATTTAAGGAAACAGGAAATGTTTAGCCACATGTGAAACGTCAGTCACGACCTGCAACAAATGATGATGCCCAAGTAGGTGTTTTAGCTGCTGTCGCGACTAATCCACACATCAGTAGCAGACAAATTGCGCGAGAGTCGGGAATCTCAAAAACGTCAACATCGATTGCACCCGTACCATAATTCTGTGCACCAGGAATTGCATGGCGACGACTTTGAACGTCGTCTACAGCTCTGCCACTGGGCACAAGACAGATTACGGGACGATGACAGATTTTTTGCATGCGTCCTATTTAGCAACGGAGCGTCATTAACCAACAGCGGTAACGTAAACCGGCATAATATGCGCTATTGAGCAACGGAAAATCCACGATGGCTGCGACAAGTGGAACATCAGCGACCTTGGCGGGTTAATGTATGGTGCGGCATTATGGGAGGAAGGATAATTGGCCCCCATTTTATCGATGGCAGTCTAAATGTGCAATATATGCTGATTTCCTGCGTAATGTTCTACCGATGTTACTACAAGATATTTCACTGCATGACAGAATGGCGATGTACTTGCCCGGATATTTGCTATCGTGATCCACCGACAACGCCTGACAACATGCGTCAGCGCATTGTCAATGCATGTGCGAACATTACGGAAGTCAAACTACTCGCTGTTGAGAGGAATGTCATTGCACGTATTGCCAAATGCATTGAGGTTGACGGATTTCATTTTGAGCATTTATTGCATTAATGTGGTATTGACAGATATTCACGCTGTAACAGCATGCGTTCCCAGAAATGATATGTTCACAAAGGTACATGTATCACATTGGAACAACGGAAGTAAAATGTTCAAACGTACCTACGTTTTGTATTTTAATTTAAAAATCCTACTTGTTACCAACTGTTCGTCTAAAATTGTGAGCCATATGTTTGTGACTATTACAGCGCCATCTATCACAAAGCGAAAATGTGGTCCAACTAAAACATTCGTATTTCTTTACGTACTTCAGGAATATGTAAAAATAAATGGGGGTTCCTTTTTTTTGTTTTAAATGCAGTTGATATCCGTTTGACCTACGGCAGCGCCATCTAGAGGGCCAAACATAGCGCCATCTGGTTTCCCCCTTCGTTCTTCGTAGTTTTTTCGTTTGATCCTTATTTCGTGAGATATTTGACCCGGTCACTATCAATGGACCACCCTGTACATCTAGTATAAATATGGGAAATTTTATCAACAAAAATGTTTCAAATGGCTTTGAGCACAATGGGACTTAACTTCTGAGGTCATCAGTCCACTAGAACTTAGAACTACTTAAACCTAACTAACCTACGGACATCAGAAACACTCATGCCCGAGGCAGGATTCGAACCTGCGATCTTAGCGGTCGCGTGGTTGCAGACTGTAGTGCCTAGAACCGCTCGGCCACCCTGGACGGCTTTATCAGCAACTATTGACCGATTTAATACTTCAAAATTTTACGCAATGCTCAAATAAGAAACCATACTGACATAAACTACATATTTTATAAACAACGATATACAGATTTTCTGTTTAAGCTGACTGAGAAAGAAAAGGTTGTGCTGTGCTGTGAAAATATGCAGTTTCGTTAAGTTTTTCACAGCCAGTTTAACTACGATAACAGTTGCTACGATACCATTAGACAAATGGTTTCTCTAACGTATATTCTTCCTCTTTATATATAATTTTAAACAAAAATTGTATACAAAGAAAACTTGTGTTTAGTTTTCTTGCTCGCGGGTGGTCTTAACACTATGCCGCCCAGCGACACCACAGTGGTGTCGTACGCGAAATAGTGGCCGGTGACACCACAGTGGTGTCATGTGCATAGTATCGCTCAGTGGCCGGCGACATCACGGTGGTGATATATTCAAATAGATAGTGTATCTTTGGGAAATATGTTTGGACCCGGGGATCCTTCAAATTTATTATTGGTCCTCGGTAAATCAAAGTCTGACTTCTGTGCACTGTCTTCTTCGTCTGATTCAGCCGAATCAGTTGCCAATCGTAGCGTTCGCCGAATTCTTCTTGGACGTATTTCACTATCCTCCTACGATTCTGCTTGACTTTCATTTCTTTGATATCCAATGTCTTCTTCCCAATACGGCCAAGTCGTCCGGAACCTCAGACAAGACGCCCGCGCATTCATCTTAAATAATCCTATTGTCTCTTTCGTCCGCCATGATGAAAGCGCATAAGTACTTATGAGAGCATAGTATCGCTCAGTGGCCGGCGACACCACAGTGGTGTCGTGTGCATAGTACCGCTCAGTGGCTGGCGATACCACAGTGGCCGGCGACAGCACTTAAGTATCTTTTGCATCCCGTTGGTGTTTTGTTTAGCTAACAGTAAGTTACACACGTCAACAAGTGTTTTGTTTTTATAAGTACTTGTGCGCTTTCATCATGGCGGACGAAAGGGACAATAGGATTATTTAAGATGAATGCGCGGGCGTCTTGTCTGAGGTTCCGGACGACTTGGCCGTATTGGGAAGAAGACATTGGATATCAAAGAAATGAAAGTCAAGCAGAATCGTAGGAGGATAGTGAAATACGTCCAAGAAGAATTCGGCGAACGCTACGATTGGCAACTGATTCGGCTGAATCAGACGAAGAAGACAGTGCACAGAAGTCAGACTTTGATTTACCGAGGACCAATAATAAATTTGAAGGATCCCCGGGTCCAAACATATTTCCCTAAGATACACTATATATTTGAATATATTAGCAACGAAACCAGAAAGTACTTCAGTCAAAATTGCAGTAGAAGGAAACTGGATTTAAAAAATGCCAAATTTGTCGACGTTACGGGACCCGAATTTAGAAAATGGGATCAATGATTGATTATTGGTGAACGAATCCGTTGACAGAGACCGATATTTCGCAAAACGATGTCCTGCAACCGATTCAGACAAATATTATCATTTTTCCGACAGCAACAATAAACTGGATAGTGCCGACCGGCTTGTCAAAGTGCAATTCGTAACTGATTATTTTTCCAAAAAGTTTAAAGAAACGTTTAATCTAAGTCAAAACATCTCAGTTGATGAAGGAATCATACCGTGGCGTGGACAGTTAAATTTTAAAGCTCATAATCCGCCGAAAATTGCGAAACACGGCATGCTCATTTTGGTGCTGTGTGATTGGAGTACGGGATACATTTCCTCATTCAAGATATATTCCGGCGCTGGACAACCTTTAGCAAAAACAGTGACGGAGCTATTGACACCTTCTGATGGAAAGAGGCATCACCTATGCATGGATAATTATTATAACAGTTGTAGAACTTGCAGTGAAGTTACTTGAAAAGAAAATTCGAGTTTGTGGAACTATACGGCAAAACAGAGGATTTCTGGAAAATTAAAGCGAGCAAAAGTCAATGTGTTTGAAGCTTGTGATCAACGGAAAGGTGACAACCAGCCGGCGACAAGCCAAGTAAACCGACTTAGCACTGCCGGCACAAAGCGAATAAATTTGTACGAGACGTGGGGACGGCAAAGTGTTAGTAGAAAATAGGGAAACGGATTTTCTTGCTCATTGGCTTAAGATTACAATACTACTACAGAATATGAAATGTTCTAATCTTACCCTTTTGCAGATTAAATCTGTGTAAAATATTTTCATTAAATATATACTACTGGGCATTAAAATTGCTACACCACGAAGATGACGTGCTACAGACGCGAAATTTAACTGACAGGAAGTAGATGCTGTGATATGCAAATGATTAGTTTTTCAGAGCATTCACACAAGGTTGGCGCCGGTGGAGACACCTACAACGTGCTGACATGACGAAAGTTTCCAACAGATTTCTCATACACAAACAGCAGTTGACCGGCGTTGCCTGGTGAAACGTTGTTGTGATGCCTCGTGTAAGGAGGAGAAAAGCGTACCATCACGTTTCCGACTTTGATAAAGGTCGGATTGTAGCCTATCGAGATTGCGGTTTATCGTATGTACATCTACATCTACATTCATACTCCGCAAGCCACCCATCGGTGTGTGGCGGAGGGCACTTTACGTGCCATTGTCCCTACCTCCCTTTTCTGTTCCAGTCGCGTATGGTTCGCGGGAAGAACGACTGTCTGAAAGCCTCCTTGCGCGCTCGAATCTCTCTAATTTTACATTCGTGATCTCCACGGGAGGTATAAGTAGGGGGAAGCAGTATATTCGATACCTCATCCAGAAACGCACCCTCTCGAACCTGGCGAGCAAGCTACACCGCGATGCAGAGCTCCTCTCTTGCAGAGTCTGCCACTTGAGTTTGCTAAACATCTCCGTAACGCTATCACGGTTACCAAATAACCCTGTAACGAAACGCGCCGCTCTTCTTTGGATCTTCTCTATCTCCTCCGTCAACCCGATCTGGTACGGATCCCACACTGATGAGCAATACTCAAGTATAGGTCGAACGAGTGTTTTGTAAGCCACCTCCTTTGTTGATGGACTACATTTTCTAAGGACTCTCCCAATGAATCTCAACCTGATACGCCCCTTACCAACAATTAATTTTATATGATCATTCCATTTCAAATCGTTCCGCACGCATACTCCCAGATATTTAACAGAAGTAACTGCTACCAGTGTTTGTTCCGCTATCATATAATCCTTCTTTCTATGTATTCGCAATACATTACATTTGTCTATGTTAAGGGTCAGTTGCCACTCCCTGCACCAAGTGCCTATCCGCTGCAGATCTTCCTGCATTTCGCTACAACTTTCTAATGCTGCAACTTCTCTGCATACTACAGCATCATCCGCGAAAAGCCGCATGGAACTTCCGACACTATCTACTAGGTCATTTATATATTTTGTGAAAAGCAATGGTCCCATAACTCTCCCCTGTGGCACGTCAGAGGTTACTTTAACGTCTGTAGACGTCTCTCCATTGATAACAACATGCTGTATTCTGTTTGCTAAAAGCTCTTCAATCCAGCCACACAGCTGGTCTGATATTCCGTAGGCTCTTACTTTGTTTATCAGGCGACAGTGCGGAACTGTATCGAACGCCTTCCGAAAGTCTAGGAAAATAGCATCTACCTGGGAGCCTGTATCTAATAATTTCTGGGTCTCATGAACAAATAAAGCGAGTTGGATCTCACACGATCGCTGTTTCCGAAATCCATGTTGATTCCTACAGAGTAGATTCTGGGTTTCCAAAAACGACATGATACTCGAGCAAAAAAACATGTTCTAAAATTCTACAAAAGATCGACGTCAGAGATATAGGTCTATAGTTTTGCGCATCTGCTCGACGACCCTTTTTGAAGACTGGGACCACCTGTGCTCTTTTCCAATCATTTGGAACCTTTCTTTCCTCTAGAGACTTGCGGTACACGGCTGTTAGAAGGGGGGCAAGTTCTTTCGCGTACTCTGTGTAGAATCGAATTGGTATTCCGTCAGGTCCAGTGGACTTTCCTCTGTTGAGTGATTTCAGTTGCTTTTCTATTCCTTGGACACTTATTTCGATGTCAGCCATTTTTTCGTTTGTGCGAGGATTCAGAGAAGGAACTGCAGTGCGGTCTTCCTCTGTGAAACAGCTTTGGAAAAAGGTGTTTAGTATTTCAGCTTTACGCGTGTCATCCTCTGTTTCATAGCCATCATCATCCCGGAGTGTCTGGATATGCTGTTTCGAGCCACTTACTGATTTAACGTAAGACCAGAACTTCCTATGATTTTCTGTCAAGTCGGTACATAGAATTTTACTTTCGAATTCACTGAACGCTTCACGCATAGCCCTCCTTACGCTACCGTTGACGTCGTTTAGGTTCTGTTTGTCTGAGAGGTTTTGGCTGCGTTTAAGCTTGGAATGAAGCTCTCTCTGCTTCCGCAGTAGTTTCCTAACTTTGTTGTTGAACCACGGTGGGTTTTTCCCGTCCCTCGCAGTTTTACTCAGCACGTACCTGTCTAAAACGCATTTTACAATTGCCTGAAACTTTTTCCATAAACACTCAACATTGTCAGTGTCGGAACAGATATTTTCATTTTGATCTGTTAGGTAGTCTGAAATCTGCCTTCTTTTACTCTTGCTAAACAGATAAATCTTCCTCCCTTTTTTTGTATTCCTTTTAACTTCCATATTCAGGGATGCTGCAACGGTCTTATGATCACTGATTCCCTGTTCTGCACTTACAGAGTCGAAAAGTTCGGGTCTGTTTGTTATCAGTAGGTCCAAGATTTTATCTCCACGAATCGGTTCTTTGTTTAATTGCTCGAGGTAATTTTCGGATAGTACACTCAGTATAATGTCACCCGATGCTCTGTCCCCACCACCCGTCCTAAACATCTGAGTGTCCCAGTCTATATCTGGTAAATTGAAATCTCCACCTAAGACTATAATATGCTGAGAAAATTTATGTGAAATGTATTCCCAATTTTGTCTCAGTTGTTCTGCCACTAATGCTGCTGAGCTGGGAGGCCGGTAAAAGGAGCCAATTATTAACCTAGCTCGGTTGTTGAGTGTAATCTCCACCCATAATATTTCACAGGAACTATCCACTTCTACTTCACTACAGGATAATCTACTACTAACAGCGACAAACACGCCACCACCGGTTGCATGCAATCTATCCTTTCTAAACACCGTCTGTTCCTTTGTAAAAATTTTGGCTGAATTTATCTCTGGCTTCAGCCAGCTTTCTGTACCTATAACGATTTCAGCTTCGGTGCTTTCTATCAGCGCTTGAAGTTCCGGTACTTTACCAATGCAGCTTCGACAGTTTATAATTACAATACCGATTGCTGCTTGGTCCCCGCATGTCCTGACTTTGCCCCGCACCCTTTGAGGCTGTTGCCCTTTCTGTACTTTCCCGAGGCCATCTAACCTAAAAAACGGCCCAGTCCACGCCACACAGCCCCTGCTACCCGTGTAGCCGCTTGCTGGGTGTAGTGGACTCCTGACGTATCCAGCGGAATCCGAAACCCCACCACCCTATGGCGCAAGTCGAGGAATCTGCAGCCCACACGGTCGCAGAATCGTCTCAGCCTCTGATTCAGACCCTCCACTCGGCTCTGTACCAAAGGTCCGCAGTCAGTCCTGTCGACGATGCTGCAGATGGTGAGCTCTGCTTTCATCCCGCTAGCGAGACTGGCAGTCTTCACCAAATCAGATAGCCGCCGGAAGCCAGAGAGGATTTCCTCCGATCCATAGCGACACAAATCATTTGTGCCGACATGAGCGACCACCTGCAGATGGGTGCACCCTGTACCCTTCATGGCAACCGGAAGGACCCTTTCCACATCTGGAATGACTCCCCCCGGTATGCACACGGAGTGCACGTTGGTTTTCTTCCCCTCTTTTGCTGCCATATCCCTAAGGGGCCCAATTACGCGCCTGACATTGGAGCTCCCAGCTACCAGTAAGCTCACCCTCTGCGACTGCCTGGATCTTGAAGACTGAGGGGCAACCTCTGGAACAGGACAAGCAGACATTTCCGGCCGATAATCAGTATCAGCCGGAGACAGAGCCTGAAACTGGTTAGCCAGACAAACTGGAGAGGCCTTCCGTTCAGCCCTCCGGAATGTCTTTCGCCCCCTGCCACACCTTGAGACGACCTCCCACTCTACCGCAGGTGAGGGTTCAGCCTCAATGTGGGCAGTATCCCGGGCAGCCACAGTCGTAGTCCGATCGGGGGATGCGTGGGACGAGCTGGCAATCCCTGACAAACCCCCATCCGGACCCCCACAGTGATGCCCATTGGCAACAGCCTCAAGCTGTGTCACCGAAGCCAACACTGCCTGAAGCTGGGAACTAAGGGATGCCAACTCAGCGTGCATCCGAACAAAGCAGTTGCAGTCCCTATCCATGCTAAAAGCTGTTGTGCAAAGAACGTCTGAATTAATCTACAGAGAGCACAAACAATTCTACACAAAATTTAAACGGTTATTAAAATACAAGACTGCCTAGTAAATGCAGTAATGGTGCTACTTGCGCACTGCTGACACACTGCTTGGCGGCGGAAGGAGACTACGCGATTTTACACTATTCAGGTACTATAACGCGATGCTACAACTCTCAAGTACTATAATACGCCCGAAATTTATGAATTAAACAATGCAAGTACTAAAAACACGCAAAGAAATTAAGAATTAAAATTATGTAACTAATGAGTGTGCTAGGAATATACGACTTGCTGCTGCAGCTGCTTATCCAACGGCGGCAGCGAGCGCACTGTATCGCGACATTGCTGCTCCCGTTAGTCGAGATCCAATGACTGTTAGCAGAATATTGAATCGGTGGATTCAGGAGGGTAATATGGAACGCAGTGCTGAATCCCAACTTCCTCGTATCACTAGCAGTCGAGATGACATGCATCTTATCCTCGTGGCTGTAACGGATCGTGCAGCCACGTCTCGATCCCTGAGTCAACAGATGGGAACGTTTGCAAGACAACAACAATCTGCACGAACAGTTCGACGACATCTGCAGCAGTATGGACTATCAGCTCGGAGACCATGGCTGCGGTTCCCCTTGACGCTGCGTCACAGACAGAAGCGCCTGCGATGGTGTACTCATCGACGAACCTGGGTGCACTAATGGCAAAACGTCATTTTTTTCGGATGAATCCAGGTTCCGTTTACAGCATCATGATGGTCGCATCCGTGTTTGGCGACATCGCGGTAAACGCACATTGGAAGCGTGTATTCGTCATCGCCATACTGGCGTATCACCCTGCGTGGTAGTATGGGGTGGTGCCATTGGTTACACGTCTCGGTCACCTCTTGTTCGCATTGACGGCACTTCGAACAGTGGACGTTACATTTCAGATGTGTTACGTCCCGTGGCTCTACCCTTCATTCGATCCCTGCGAAACCTTATATTTCAGCAGGATAATGCACGACTGCATGTTGCAGGTCCTGCACGGGCCTTTCTGGATACAGAAACCGGTTGACTGCTGCCCTGGCAGCACGTTCTCCAGATCTCTTACCAATTGAAAACGTCTGGTCATTGGTGGCCGAGAAACTGGCTCGTCACAATACGCCAGTCACTACTCTTGAGGAACTGTGGTATCTTATTGAAGCTGCATGGGCAGCTGTACCTGTACACGCCATCCAAGCTCTGTCTGACTCAATGCCCAGGCGTATGAAGGCTGTTATTACGGCCAGAGGTGGTTGTTCTGGGTACTGATTTCTCAGGATCTATGCACCCAAATTGCGTGAAAATGTAATCATATGTTAGTTCTAGTAAAATATATTTGTCGATTGAATACCCGTTTATGATCTGCATTTCTTCTTCGTGTAGCAATTTTAATGGCCAGTAGTGTATTATCCTGACATATCCAGCAGCTGGAGAGGTCTGTCTCATATCCCATGTAGCAATGGTACTAACTATTTTTCCATTCATTTTAAGCGACTTCAACTCCCAATCAAGGCTTCATTTACAAGAACAACAGAGAAGGCTCAAGGTCAGAGATAGAGTTTGGAGGAGAATATGGACACAGAAAGGTAGGAAATGGAGGCAGAGAGAGGCAGGAGGAGATGGACAGAGAGAGAGAGAGGGAGGAGAAATGGAGAGAGATATGAGGGGGGAGGAGGAGGAGGAGGAGATAGACAGACAAGGGGAGGGGGGGCAGAAGGAGATTAGGTTCAAATGGTTCAAATGGCTCTGAGCACTATGGGACTCAACATCTTAGGTCATAAATCCCCTAGAACTTAGAACTACTTAATCCTAACTAACCTAAGGACATCACACACACCCATGCCCGAGGAAGGATTCGAACCTGCGACCGTAGCGGCCCCGCGGTTCCGGACTGCAGCGCCCAGCGCCAGAACCGCACGGCCACCGCGGCCGGCAAGGAGATTAGGACTTATACGCAATTTCCGTACATCTTTAGCAATTGAAAATGTGGCTGGGTTCGCTAGTGCCTAGTAGAAAACAAGATGTTAACGTTCAAATGAAACAATAAAGAATATTAATTAGGAATGATATACTTAATAACCGACAAAATGATATGAAACAGTCTGTAACAGCGATTGTGAGAATAAATTACAGAGGCGCAAGTGGTTGTGGTCATATGTGGAACCAAAAGACGCCACTAGGTTTCTGGCCGAGGGAAAGCTCGATAATTGGACTTAATCGTGATTGTGCCCTTTCATTTGTTTTTGTATATGACCTGCACAATAGAGCGCGAATTGCCGTGATCTGTGACTTAGCCAGCACGCGCTGGAGAACGAGGCCGGTAAGCTACGTAGCAAGGCGGTGGCCGTCTGGCATTTGAAGGGCGCCTGGCAACGCTCCACCAGGCCAGGTCAAAATACACTCCCGCTGCGCACGCCAGGGGACTGACGGTCAACTGCCACTGTGAATGGGTCACTGACGTCAATGATCGAGTGCCTGTGGAGAGTGGAGAGTTCTAAAATCCTGAAACAGGGGACTGTGACGTCGTCTGTTAGGCCGGTATTACACTATCAAATTTCTTTGTCAAATATCTTTGTCCAATATCTTTGTCAAAGAAATTTGATGGTGTAATAGGGAACTTTGTCAAATGTCGTCCAATGTTTGTTCAAATCTAGGGCCTCGCTGTAGATTTGATCAAAGAATTCGCTTGTCTTCTGTTCACTGCAATGTGGTATGTTACCACATGGATCGCTACCATCGCTGCAGCATTGTTTCTTCTGTAGTGTTTTTATAAATTTTGCCGGTAAATACAATTGGTGTGTGCCGGCAACTACGAAATTAATAGAGATATATGAAGCTGATGAGGCGCTTTACAACGAGACACGCTGAATACAAAAATAGATTAAGAAGATTGGAGACCTAACCCTCTCCTGTAGCAAGGAATCGGAGTGTTACAGTGAGCCTGTCTTCTGCAGATGTAGCAGTTCTTAAGTAAATATTGTGCTTTGTGATATGAGGATACACTTCATTGAGCACGGACAGAAATGTATGCTCATCCATTCTGAAGTAATTGATGTAATACTTGACGTCCTCCACTATAGCTCACGTAACAAGTTTTGTTGAATGCTTTTATCGTGTCGTCGTAAAACCCACGGCTTCACCCAGGTATGTTTCCTTTTTTTCCCCCTCGCTTCTCCTCCGCATGTGCACACAGTGCAATTGTGGTACATGCAACTGCTGCGGTTAATAACAAGTTGTTGTTGTCAGCTATCTTGAACTTTGACCAAAAATATGATGACAGTGTAATACCCCTTCTGCCGCTACGTCAAAGATATTTGTCAAATGTATTTGACGGAATATTTGATCACATCTTTGATCAAATCTTTGACAAAGAAATTTGATAGTGTAGTACCGGCCTTAACATCGGAAGTTAATTTGTTCGCGCCACGGCCATTCCCGATATCTTAATGGATTTTGTGCTTTTGTGTCTCCTTAATCAGTATGTTAGTGTTTGCTTTATTTTCGTGACACATTACAAACGTTGCGTGAATACTCAATATTTTCACTTCTAGTGTTCTCTCCCAAATATCTGAAAGTGGAAAGGTATTTGGATTTTACAGTACCTGGCCAACACTGTATGTAAATGAGAACATAAACAGATGAAAAATGTTTTTCAATGTTAATTGCTTCCACAGTAAAAAAAGTCATGCCTATCGATAGAAAAAAACAATATTCCATATTATTTGTCACTTGTAAAGAAGAAATCTTACAAAGGATAGAGTAAAAAAGACGGTACTTACTGATTTTTAAATTTTGTTTGATATGTTTGTATGCATATATTTTTCAACCAAATTTTGATGTTTCGAATTGTTTGGACGACACCTTTCCCTGGTCTTTCATTTCTCAGCAAGTGTGGAGAGTTTGTCATACGACCTTTTTCGAGAATATCTACTGTAAATTGAGCATTGATTACTAATAAACTCTGTTGTCATTGCTAGTTCCATTATTTCAATACTACATTTCGACTTTTTGTAAGAAGACTGGCCCTGGTAACACCACTTCCACGGTGCAGGTGCAAAACTGCACACCAGACAGCTCAAACAACACACTCATTTGGGTGTCGACTTGCAAACAAAAACAAGCTCGTCACAAGCGAGATTTAGTAAAGAAATAACACGCCAGGGGCGCTGCAGTAGACTTACTTGTCAGAAGTAGTCGATGAAGACACGAAAGTCGCTCGAGTAAACGAGACTTAAAGGGCCCCTCGTGTTTACTTCTCTTCTAGTCGTATAACAGTACTCATTGTACCGGATGATCAAAAAGTCAGTATACATCTGAAAACATAATAAACCATGGAATAATGTAGATAGAGAGGTAAAAATTGACACACGTGCTTGGAACAACATGGGGTTTTGTTAGAACAAAAAAAAAAAAAGTATTGCTAGACGCGTGAAAGATCTCTTGCGAGCGTCGTTTGGTGGTGATCGTGTGCTCAGCCATCACTTTCGTCGTGCTTGGCCTCCCAGGCCCCCCGACCTCAATCAGTACGATTATTGGCTTTGGGGTTACCTGAAGTCGCAAGTGTATCGTGATCGACCGACATCTCTAGGGATGCTGAAAGACAACATCCGACGCCAATGCCTCACCATAACTCCGGACAGGCTTTCTAGTGCTGTTCATAACATTATTCCTCGACTACAGCTATTGTTGAGGAATGATGGTGGAAATATTGAGCATTTCCTGTAAATAACATCATCTTTGCTTTGTCTTACTTTCTTATGCTAATTATTGCTATTCTGTCGGACATTTTTTGAACTTTGGTATTTTTTTTGGTTCTAATAAAACCCCATGTGATTCCAAGCATGTGCGTCAATTTGTACCTCTCTATATACACTATTCCGTGATTTATTCAGTTTTCAAATTTATACTGACGTTTTGATCACCCAGTGCTTCCGACTGTGTACTTTAGTCCTCCAACAAGATGTTAACTGATGTTTACAGCTTAGGGAAACCAGAAGTTCCATCAGTACTTGACACGATTATTATTTTAAGTAGGGCTACAATTCAACGTAGTAAAAAATTCAGCTGCCAAACGGAGATAATTGGACTGAGTCACCAACAAATACAGAGGGGTCCAAAAAAATGTATCCACTGTTTAAAAGCCCATAACTGACAAACTAATTGACGGTGTTGTCTCATCTTTGGTAGTGTAATAGTTTGTAGTTCCGGAAATCGCCACACAAGCGTTGTATTGCGTTGTTTTGTTTTGTCAGATGACAGTCTCCAGATGGTCAGTGCTTTGTTCTTAGATGCACCTTTTTACTCGTGTAAACATGGTTGGCGCAAAGCTTACATCGATGAAAGGAAGCCATTTTTGAAGTGGTATTTTAAGTACTAAAACATTAATGAGGTTCAACGGCAATGGCGAAATGAGTATCAAACAGAGCCACCGTCACGTTTAACGATTCGTCCCATTCGAGACAAATCTGAAGCCGAAGGCTGTGTTAAAGATGTACACAAACAACGATCTCGACGACATGTAACAGTAACAAATCCAGCTAACTCCCATCGTGTGTTACAACAATTCACTCGCTCACCACAGAAGTCTGTGAGACAGTGTGCCCGTGAAACTGGAGTGAGTCGCTCAAGTGTTCGGCGAGTTTTGAAGACAGCAAAGTGAAAGTACTACATCCCACGATTTCTACACGCAATGAACGAGGACGACCCAGATCATAGAATGGAGTACTGCGAGTGGTTTACTAACATGTTGCGCAACGATGAAGAGTTTGCAGAGATGATTGTGTGGTCTGATGAGGCACAGTTCAGACTCAATGGTACAGTAAATCGCCCCAATTGCTTCTACTGGGCCGCCAAAAATCCGAACGTCCATGTAGACAAAGCCGTGAATTTGCCAATAGTAACTGTATGGTGTGGGTTGTCTTACCGGGCTTGATTGGGCTATTCTTCTTCGACGGCACAGTTGCTAGTGAGGTGTACCTTCAGAAGCTTCAGACATCCATTTTACCTGCCATCCCAGACTTGTATGGAGCCTGAAGAGTTTACTTTCAACAAGACGGTGCCCCAGCCCACTACCAAAATAGTGTTAGGGCGTATCTCTAAGAAAATCTACCAGGAAGATGGATAGGCCGTAGAGGTGCTGTGGAGTATCCACCACGTTCCCCAGACCTAACTCCTCTGGACTTTTACCTGTGGGGAACACTAAAGGACGTCGTTTATCGACACAAGCCTCGCACATTGGATGAACTTCGAGAAACCATCGTACATTCATGTGCAAATATCCAACTGAACACGTTGCAGTCAGTAGTTCGTGCTGCAGTTCGGCGGCATCGTTTGTGTGTGGATGTCAATGGTGACTATTTCGAACACCTACAGTAATATCTTTAAGTTGGACTTTAAGCTACACTTTCACCAAAAATGAAACAACTCCGTTAATTAGTTTGCAAGTTACATTTTTTGGACCCCTCTGTATATTTCGTTGTGTAACCAGATGTCGAAAATTTACACTGAATGAGCACTAAGCATGTGGCGAAGGAGATGAACAAAAATACCCTCTTCAAACATAGTTATACCAATGTTGATTTCAGGTAAACATTGTCTTACGTCCTAACATTAGTATTAAGCCAGTGAACAGCACGTAGCGCAGTTGTGCCTGCTTGACAGTTGTAGCACATAACGCGGAGAGAGAGCTGCGAGACATGCACTTTTTGTTTATGGTCGAAGATGTCCGCATTACCGCACATTTACTACAATCCGCGATCTACTGGGCTGTATCGGTAAATTGACGGTACACAGCCTGACCGCGGAAGTTGTGTAACTTACCTTTGACGAAGACGTGCTCTTACGTTTTGAGAACAAGTTCACGAAACAAAAATTATTACGAGGGTCACTCCAAAAGAAATGCACATTTTGTAAACCATCTTTTATTCTACATGTTTGAAAGTTTTACAGTGTTTAGACACATCCTTTGGAACAATATTTTCATTTCTTCACATAATTTCCATCCCTCTCAACTGCCTTACGCCATCTTGGAACAAGCGCCTGTATACTCGCACGGTAAAATTCTGGACCAACCTGTTGGAGGCACTGTTCGGCATCGTGCACAAGGGAGTCGTCATCTTCAAACCTTGTTCCACGAAGAGAGTCTTTCAGTTTCCCAAAGAGATGATAATCACATGGAGCCAGGTCAGGACTGTAAGGCGGGTGTTTCAGCGTTGTCCATCCGAGTTTTGTGATCGCTTCCATGGTTTTTTGACTGACATGTGGCCGTGCATCGTCGTGCAACAGCAAAATATCCTGCTTTTGCCGATGTGGTCGAACACGACTCAGTCGAGCTTGAAGTTTATTCAGTGTCGTCACATATGCATCAGAATTTATGGTGGTTCCACTTGGTATGACGTCCACAAACAAGAGTTCTTCGGAATTGAAAAACACCGTAGCCATAAGTTTTCCAGCAGAAGGTGTGGTTTTGATTATTTTTTCTTGGGTGAATTTGCATGATGCCACTCCATTGATTGCCTCTTCGTCTCTGGTGAAAAATGATAGAGCCATGTTTCATCACCTGTCCCAATTCTTCCAAGAAATTCAGCTCCACGATTCTCGTACTGTTCCAAAGGTTCGCTGCATACCGTTTTTCTTGTTTCGCTGTGAGCCACTGTCAACATGCTGGGAACCCACCTGCACAAATCTTTTTTAACGCCAACACTTTTAGTATTCTGTAAACACTTCCCTCCCCTATCCCAACGTAGCGTGGCAATTCGTTCGCTGTGATGCGTCTGTCAGCAGTCACCAATTCGTTAACTCTCTACACATTGTCTGGAGTGTGTGCAGTACGAGGCCTGCCGCTGTGAGGACAATCCTCAATATTGCCGTGCCCCCTTTCATCACGTAACCTGCTTGCCCACCGACTAACTGTACTGCGATCGACAGCAGCATCTCCATACACCTTTTTCAACCTCTTGTGGATGTTTCCCACTGTCTCGTTTTCACAGCACAGTGTTGCAGCCATCTTGAAGACATGCTGTGACGGCACCACTCACGGGAACAGGTTGAGCTAAGTTTGAAAACAAGCGGGAAGGATGTATCTACACACTGTAAAATTTTCACACATGCAGAATGAAAACTGTATTTTTACAAAAATAGTGTGCATTTCTTTTGGAGTGACCCTCGATTAACACAGATAAACTGAGGGGACCGATTCGTGACTGGAAATGGAGGAAAAAAAATCCTATAAGTTCGGAAATGGATGGTGTGTGTGTAACGACAATAAATCGTACCGGAACACAGTACAGAGCTGCATTGCAACCACGTCACAGCAGATGGTCAAAGCTCCCTCCATGGGATGCAATGCACACGTTCACACGTCGCATCATGGATTCCCGCACTCGTTCGCACGTTCCGGCACGTTTCGTCTGAAATTCTTTTATCTGTCAAGGTTGTATCAACCTGTTACCTATGTATTGTTTTATTCATAGCGGAATAATGTTAATCCATTGGTTTTTCATTTTTTTGTATCCAGTGTGCTGTTGAGGCTTGTCTGTGGTGCGGAGATAGAGGAGGTTCCTTGCAAGAAAATTTACAATTGAACAGAACACTAGGTGTAGATATTGGAAAACAAAACCTTACTGGAAGTTACGCAGTAATAAATTTAAAGAGGAGCATTTTTGGAAATCTCGTGTGCCGTTTATCGTGGTAAAGAGAGTGTTCGGCTCGAATAATCTGAGACGAGCAGTCAGGTGTATGGGCAACCTCAGAGGAAATTTTGCAAAGCGTTAGGGACAGATGTTAAACGTCATATCGTCTGCTGCGATGTTGAATGATCTGTTGCCCTCAATAGCAGTCATTCCTCCTGATAGTGGCGTACACGTAAAGCGTCTACTTGCGGAAGATTACTAAAATGTGTAATAGCTTCACTTTAAATAAAAATTGAAATTAATCACTGGAAAGTCCGCAGCTCGTGGTCTTACGGTAGCGTTCTCGCTTCCCGCGCACAGGGTCTCGGGTTCGATTCCCGGCGGGGTCAGGGATTTTCTCTGCCTCGAGATGACTGGGTGTTGTGTGTCTTTCATGATCATTGACTCGCAAGTCGCCGAAGTGGCGTCAGCTAAAAAGGACTCGCAATACGGCGGGAGAACAACCCCGCCTGGGATCTCTCGGTCAACAATGCCGTACGATCATTTCATTTCATTTCAATCACTGGAAAGAACACTATCAAAATTAACTGGAGCGGATGGCCATTATTGATCGTGGATACGTATTTGTTAGTTGCCAAATTTACTTCTACCAGATTGCTGTAAAATTTAGAAATACCACCATCAATTTTGAGGGGCTGGTATCTGTTATTTACGGGCGAAACGGAATCATAGATTGGAGACTGTGGCCAGATCATTTACGGTTCTGCGTTTGCATTCAAGTTAATCTCAGGGACACGGAGCCGCGCGGGGTAGCCGTGCGGTCTCTGGCGCCTTGTCACGGTTCGCGCGGCACCCCCCGTCGGAGGTTGGAGTCCTCCCTCGGGCATGGGTGTGTGTGTTGTCCTTAGCGTAAGTTAGATTAAGTAGTGTGTAAGCCTAGGGACCAATGACCTCAGCAGTTTGGTCCCACAGTCATTATCATAATTTTTCTGAATAAATGGCAGAATACTAATTGTATTCGGCCATTGCGTCTCCACCCCACGATCTGTTAAGCTAGTATTGGTCGTTGGCTGTAATAATAAAACATTAAAACATTTCATCTATCATATATCCGTTACGAGAACTGTTAACAAGAGAACTCATGTGACTTAACTAACTTACGTTAATCAAGCAGGAATGCTCTTCAATTACTTTCTATATAAAGAAGGGTATTATAGTCGATCGCAGTCAGTCAGCTAAAGGCTGACTGCCGCTATATCTTTGAAATATTATTTATGAAATAATAATTATACTTCACAAAATTAATTTACGTAAGTTATTCAGATTTGCAGTTATTTACAGCAAATAAATAGATCAGTGCACATTTTTGTGCTTTCCGTCATTTTCGTGACGTATACTTTACGAGAAATTACATGGGTCTGTCCTTCTAATGCTTCACACTATGGTACCCAAGTAAAAGTAAGCCTGTCTGTGTTTACTTAGTCTTAAAATAATAATAAACATCCTTGAAAGTGACGCTGAGAAAATTATAAACACAAAAACTGAACTATTATTTTCTTTTTTTTAGTGTTCGTGTATGATGGAAGTGTGATAATTATTTGAGAATAATATTTGTAAAGGATACTCAAGTCACTACAGCTGTAGTAAGAAACAGATACATTTTGTCAAAATAAAAACAATTATAGTATACTTAAATTACGTTCTTGCAGCAGGCGCACCCAATCCTTTTGCCCATTAATTCCAAATGCTGCAGTCAAGTGCAAAAATTGTGCGTAGTTAACGAATTTGATTAACATAATTATTCCATCAGCACTTGAATAAGTTCAAGTGTGAACCTTAACAACAAAACCGCCACCACATAAAATACGCGAAAACAAGGGGCTAGCAAAAATTGATCACTACAGTGTGTATTCAGCATAGGTAGAACACAGTTTACACAGATGCAGAAACCGATGGAACAAATAGGCATCTCCTGTGGTTGCTGATAACAGAGTCCACGGTGTGAACGGGTAGCCAGGAAAAAAGTAATATCGTGGGCTAAGCGTGCTAAGGTGAATCACTCTACTAGTTGCTGCAGAGAAGAGTGAGAACTGCCGGGGCCCTCTCGCTTTAATGAACGGGCCCAGGGCCCATATTGTCGGCGATACCCTCCATGGGACAAGTATGAAGGTCGAGTATCTCTCACGTTTCCTCCATAGCGATACTTGAACTGTGCAGAGAATCCCAGTCACAGTCGGGTACTAAACCTCATCCCCTTTTAATCGGCACGTAAGCCAGGAAATAGCCGGATCAGTGCTGACTCGATCGAGGAAGCGGTGAGAGTGGTACCGGAATCCCCGCCAAAAGATTCTGTGGTATTTCCTTGACGTTACCGACTGGGTCGGATGTCAGCGCGGTCTGTGAGATTACCGGCCGATCGACGGTTACTGGAGTGCCACTCTGCCTCCAGGTAACGTGGTTCACACGGAGAAATCATTTCTGCCTCAATGGGTACCACAGTCCAAAAATGTTACTCCTCCACTGACTGCTTGGTGAGAGGGTATCTGGCATTGGTGAGACCTGGAAGTGGCTGAGAGGGTGCAAGGAGTTCCACCTCCATCAGATACCACTGATGCTCATTGTCAACTTCCTGTTGGCGTCTAAAACGAGGGAGTAGGCTGTAGGAGTGGCCATCGGGCTGTCGAGCTGTCGTGGCTACGTGAACCGTGCCTAGTCAGGTCCTAAGGGGAATGGGGGAAGCCTACATCTCATTGTGATTGCTGTTTCCGACTATGTGCTCCTGGCCGCCTCCACCTCAAACAGTTGCGCCCCCCTATTGACGACGATTACGCCTCGGCTCCACCTGGGGCACCAGCCGAACGTACGAGCCGATTTTGGGAGCCACCTGTGTGCACTGAAGGTGGGCCCGCCGCCGTGAATTGCGGGGAGATGTCGGAAACCGAGGTAGAAGGTCCCACATCTACATCTACATTTACATGACTACTCTGCAATTCACATTTAAGTGCTTGGCAGAGGGTTCATCGAACCACAATCATACTATCTCTCTACTATTCCACTCCCGAACAGCGCGCCGGAAAAACGAACACCTAAACCTTTCTGTTCGAGCTCTGATTTCTCTTATTTTATTTTGATGATCATTCCTACCTATGTAGGTTGGGCTCAACAAAATATTTTCGCATTCGGAAGAGAAAGTTGGTGACTGAAATTTCGTAAAAAGGTCTCGTCGCGACGAATAACGTCTTTGCTGTAATGACTTCCATCCCAACTCGTGTATCATATCTGCCACACTCTCTCCCCTATTACGTGATAATACAAAACGAGATGCCCTTTTTGCACCCTTTCGATGTCCTCCGTCAATCCCACCTGGTAAGGATCCCACACCGCGCAGCAATATTCTAACAGAGGACGAACGAGTGTAGTGTAAGCTGTCTCTTTAGTGGACTTGTTGCATCTTCTAAGTGTCCTGCCAATGAAACGCAACCTTTGACTCGCCTTCCCCACAATATTATCTATGTGGTCCTTCCAACTGAAGTTGTTCGTAATTTTAACACCCAGGTACTTAGTTGAATTGACAGCCTTGAGAATTGTACTATTTATCGAGTAATCGAATTCCAACGGATTTCTTTTGGAACTCATGTGGAGCATCTCACGCTTTTCGTTATTTAGCGTCAACTGCACCTGACACACCATACAGCCATCTTTTCTAAATCGCTTTGCAACTGATACTGGTCTTCGGATGACGTTACTAGACGGTAAATTACAGCATCATCTGCGAACAACCTAAGAGAACTGCTCAGATTGTCACCCAGGTTATTTATATAGATCAGGAACAGCAGAGGTCCCAGGACGCTTCCCTGGGGAACACCTGATATCACTTCAGTTTTACTCGATGATTTGCCGTCTATTACTACGAACTGCGATCTTCCTGACAGGAAATCACGAATCCAGTCGCACAACTGAGACGATACCCCATAGGTCCGCAGCTTGATTAGAAGTCGCTTGTGAGGAACGGTGTCAAAAGCTTTCCGGAAATCTAGAAATACGGAATCAACTTGAGATCCCCTGTCGATAGCGGCGATTACTTCGTGCGAATAAAGAGCTAGCTGCGTTGCACAAGAGCGATGTTTTCTGAAACCATGCTGATTACTACAAATACTGCAAATATGATCGAGAGGGCACATGTTGTACCTGCTGTGGTGGTGTTGTCATCCATCCCACAAATGGTAAGTTGGAGAAGGCGTACTCGACTGGTAACAACATTGCTCCTCAGAATGGTACCGCGAAATCAGTAGGTACTCTTTGTAATGGATGGTCAGGATATTGTGGGCGCTGGCCTGCTAATACCGGACTGTACACTACCTATTCTATTGGCTCTGAGCACCATGGGACAACATCTGAGGTCATCAGTCTCCTAGAACTTAGAACTACTTAAGCCTAACTAACCTAAGAACATCACGCACATCCACGCCCGAGGCAGGATTCGAACCTGCGACCGTAGCGGTCGCGCGGATCCAGACTGAAGCGCTTAGAACCGCACGGTCATGTCGGCCGGCGTACACTACCTGATCACAAGCATACAGATACCCATATGTAACGCAGAATTGACCACTAGATATCACCAGAGGCGGACCCGCCCGTATGAAGCGAGGCGGGAAACTTTGCGTTGTCGCTAGAGAAGCAGTAACACCAGGATCGGCAACATCGCCAAAAAAAAAAAAATTAAATAAATAAATAAATAAAAATTACTAAAAGCGTTTATTCATATTTCCAGATTTCTAAGTTAACATTCGTAAAATAAAGTGAGGAATAAGTATCTCGAAAATGCCAAGGAATTCTAGAAGTTTCAAGTTGCGTTTAACGCAAGATAATTTCGCCGACGTGGGAAAGACTGCGGAGTAGATTCCACCCTGGATAAAGGTGACCAGACCTGCTATTAACAACGCAGCTGTCACGGTTCGTGAGTCTGCAAGTAAAACCTGCAAACCTCAGGAAGTTCATCAAAGAGCGACTAAAAGGAAGAAAGATAAATAAGAGAAACATTGACATGTCGAATGCAGGTGCAAACGACAGACAGAAATACAAAATGGTGACTACATATTACGATTAATCTATTGACGGAAAAAGATCTCAACACCAACATATACACTGCTGGCTATTAAAATTGCTACACCAAGAAGAAATACATATGATAAACGGGTATTCATTGTACAAATATATTATACTAGAACTGATATGTGATTACATTTTCACGCAATTTTGGTGCCTAGACCCTGAGAAATCAGTACCCAGAACAACCACCTCTGGCCGGAATAACGGCCTTGATACACCTAGGCATTGAGTAAAACAGAGCTTGGATGGCGTGTACAGGTACAGCTGCCCATGCAGCTTCAACAAGATACCACAGTTCATCAAGAGTAGTGACTGGCGTATTGTGACGAGCCAGTTGCTCGGCCACCATTGACCAGACGTTTTCAATTGGTGAGAGATCTGGAGAATGTGCTGGCCAGGGCAGCAGTCGAATATTTTCTGTATCCAGAAAGGCCCGTACAGGACCTGCAACATGCGGTCGTGCATTATCCCGCTGAAATGTAGGGTTTCGCAGGGATCGAATGAAGGTAGAGCCACGGGTCGTAACACATCTGAAATGTAACGTCCACTGTTCTAAAGTGTCGTCAATGCGAACAACAGGTGACTGAGAAGTGTAACTAGTGGCAACCCATACCATCACGGCGGGTGATACGCCAGTATGGCGATGACGAATACACGCTTCCAATGTATGTTCACCCCAAGGTCGCCAAACACGGATGCGACCATCATGATGCTGTAAACAGGACCTGGATTCATCCGAAAAAATGACGTTTTGTCATTTGTGCACCCAGGTTCGTCTTGAGTACACCATCGCAGGCGCTCCTGTCTGTGATGCAGCGTCAAGGGTAGCCGCAGCCTTGGTCTCCGAGATGATAGTCCAGGCTGCTGCAAAAGACGTCGAACTGTTCCTGCAGATGGTTGTTGTCTTCCAAACGTCCCTATCTGTTGACTCAGGGATCGAGACGTGGCTGCACGATCCGTTACAGTCATGGGGATAAGATGCCTGTCATCTCGACTGCTAGTGATACGAGGCTGTTGGGATCGAGCACCGCGTTCCGTATTACCCTCCTGATCCCACCGATTCCATATTCTGCTAACAGTCATTGGATCTCGACCAACGCGAGCAGCAATGTCACGATACGATAAATCGCAATCGCGACAGGCTACAATCCGACTTTTATCAAAGTCGGAAACTTGATGGTACGCATTTCTCCTCCTTACACGAGGCATCACAACTACATTTCATCAGGTAACACCGGTCAATTACTGTTTGTGTATGGGAAATCTGTTGCAAACTTTCCTCATGTCAGCACGTTGTAGGTGTCGCCACCGGCGCCAACCTTGTGTGAATCTCTGAAATGCTAATCATTTGCATATCACAGCATCTGCTTCCTGTCGGTTAAATTTCGCTTCTGTAGCACGTCATCTTCGTGGTGTAGCCATTTTAATGGCCAGTAGTGAAAATACGTAAAGTAATGAAATCTCGGGAATGTATTTGTCTAGGTAACACATTTAAGTGATTAATATTGGAAGACCACTGGCCAATGTAAGCGGGAGATAACTCATTGCAAATGCGAAATGTGGGTACATTAATAATCGGTGTAACCGACCAAGTATGTCAGTTTGTGGAATGGAGTTGCATAACTGTTCCATCTGCTCGGTCAAGACAGGGCCGGTTAATGCTGTCTGTGGATGATGCAGGACTTGTCGCCCGCCCGCATCTCGTGGTCGTGCGGTAGCGTTCTCGCTTACCACGTCCGGGTTCCCGGGTTCGATTCCCGGCAGGGTCAGGGATTTTCTCTGTCTTGTGATGGCTGGTTGTTGTGTGATATCCTTAGGTTAGTTAGGTTTAAGTAGTTCTAAGTTCTAGGGGACTGATGACCATAGATGTTAGGACCCATAGTGCTCAGAGCCAGAGCCATACTTGCGACCGTTACCTGTGTTTCAAATGGTTCAGATGGCTCTGTTCACTGTGGGACTTAACTTCTGAGGTCATCAGTCCCTTAGAACTTAGAACTACTTAAACCTAACAAATCTAAGGACATCACACAACACCCAGCCATCACGAGGCAGAGAAAAACCCTGACTCCGCCGGGAATCGAACCCGGGAACCCGGACGTGGGAAGCGAGAAAGCTACCGCACGACCACGAGAACTGTAGCGCCTAGAACCGCTTGGCCACCTCGACCGGCAAGTCTCTCTTGAAAGAAGACGTCAAAAGAAGTGTTCACTAAAATAAAACTCGCATTTCTTCTTTTTAACTCTTTATTCTATTCAGATAGGCTAGGATATGGAAATTCGGAGCGCCAGCCATAAAAACGTTCAATAGAAAACGCTGCTCTCTTTCCCTCGGCTATTCTTTAGGTAATGTGTGTCCTGAAACCTCCTGGCAGATTAAAACTGTGTGCCGGACCGAGGCTCGAACTCGGGACCTTTGCCTTTCGCGGGCAAGTGCTTTACGAACCTTTTTTCTTTTTTTTAAATTTCATATTCTTCGTTAGAGTTCGTTCTACTTGTTCGGGGCGGACGTCCCATGACGCTTCAAGTTCATCAGTGATCCATTAACTCAGTTTTTTTTTATTACGGAGGGCAGCTAAACCTTCTGACCGTACATACTGAGCTGCCGTGCGTTCTCCTGCGCAGGAGAGCTTCTGTGAAGTTTGGAAGGCAGGAGACGAGGTACTGCCGTAAATAAAGCTGTGAGGGCGGGTTCTGAGTTGTGCTTAGGTAGCTCAGTTAGTACAGCACCTGCCCGCGAAAAGCGAAGGTCCCGAGTTCGAGTCTCGGTTCGGCACACAGTTTTAATCTGCCAGGAAGTTTCATATCAGCGCACACTCCGCTGCAGAGTTCTCATTCTGAAAGTATGTCCCACCATTTAATACTGACAAAAGACATCTCACTCCCTTTCTGTCTTTCTCTATGGTCAGTGAGGTAGGTTCTTGTCAGCACTGTCGAGTTTCCAGAATGACATTTTCACTTTGCAGAGAATGTGTGCGCTGATATGAAACTTCGTGGCAGATTAAAACTGTGTGCCGGACCGAGACGCGAACTCGGGACCTTTGCCTTTAGCAGGCTAGTGCTCTACCAACTAAGCTACCCAAGCACGACTCACGCCCGGTCCTCACAGCTTCACTTCTGCCAGTACCTCGTCTCCTACCTTCCAAACTTTACAGAAGCTCTATTGCGAACTATGTAGAACTGTTGTTGTTGTGGTCTTCAGTTTAGAGACTGGTTTGATGCAGCTCTCCATGCTACTCTATCCTGTGCAAGCTTCTTCATCTCCCAGTACCTACTGCAACCTATATCCTTCTGAATCTGTTTAGTGTATTCATAGCACTCCTGAAAGAAAGGATATTGTGGAGACATGACTAAGCCACAGCGTAGGTGATGTTTCCAGAATGGCCGGCCGGTGTGGCCGTGCAGTTCTAGGCGCTTCAGTCTGGAACCGTGTGACCGTTACGGTCGCAGGTTCGAATCCTGCCTCGGGCATGGATGTGTGTGATGTCCTTAGGTTAGTTAGGTTTAAGTAGGTCTAAGTTCAAGGGGACTGATGCCCACAGATGTTAAGTCCCATAGTGCTCAGAGCCATTTGAATCATTTTATTTTTTTCCCATAATGAGATTTTCACTCTGCAGTGGACTGTGCGGTGGTATGAAACTTCCTGGCAGATTAAAACTGTATGCCGGACCGAGAGTCGAACTCGGGACCTTTGCCTTTCGCCGGCAAGTGCACTACCAACTGAGCTACCCAAGTACGACTTATGCCCCGTCCTCACACAGGCTGTGGCTAAACCATGTCTCTACAATATCCTTTCTTTCAGGAGTGCTAGTTCTCCATGCTTCGCAGGAGAGCTTCAGTAAAGTTTGGAAGGTAGAAGACGAGGTAGTGGCAGAAGTGAAGCTGTGAGGTCGGGGCGTTAGTCGTGCTTGGGTAGCTCGATTGATAGAGCACTTGCCCGCGAAAGGCAAAGGTCTTGTGAAATCAACATGTAGCCCCCCCCCCCCCCCCATGAACCATGGACCTTGCCATTGGTGCCGGCCGCGCTGGTCTCGCGGTTCTAGGCGCACAGTCCGGAACCGTGCGACTGCTACGGTCGCAGGTTCGAATCCTGCCTCGGGCATGGATGTGTGTGATGTCCTTAGGTTAGTTAGGTTTAAGTAGTTCTAAGTTCTAGGGGACTAATGACCACAGCAGTTGAGTCCCATAGTGCTCAGAGCCATTTGAACCATTTGCCGTTGGTGGGGAGGCTTGCGTGCCTCAGTGATACAGATGGCCGTACTGTAGGTGCAACCACAACGGAGGGGTATCTGTTGAGAGGCCAGACAAACATGTGGTTCCTGAAGAGGGGCAGCAGCCTTTTCAGTAGTTTCAGGGGGAACAGTCTGGATGATTGACTGATCTGGCCTTGCAACATTAACCAAGACGGCCTTGCTGTGCTGGTACTGCGAACGGCTGAAAGCAAGGGGAAACTACAGCCGTAATTTTTCCCGAGGACATGCAGCTTTATTGTTAAAGTTAGATATAGTGGGAATTAGTGAAGTTCGGTGGCAGGTGGAACAAGATTTTTGGTCAGGTGACTACAGAGTTATAAATACAAAATCAAATAGGGGTAATGCAGGAGTAGGTTTAATAATGAATAGGAAAATAGGAATGCTTGTAAGCTACTACAAAAAGCATAGTGAACGCATTATTGTGGCCAAGATAGACACAAAGCCCATGCCTACTACAGTAGTACAAGTTTATATGCCAACTAACTCTGCAGATGATGAAGAAATTGATGAAATGTATGATGAGATAAAAGAAATTATTCAAGTAGTGAAGGGAGACGAAAATTTAATAGTCATGGGTGACTGGAATTCGGTAGTAGGAAAAGAGAGAGAAGAAAACGTAGTAGGTGAATATGGATTGGGGGTAAGAAATGAAAGAGAAAGCCATCTGGTAGAATTTTGCACAGAGCACAACTAAATCATAGCTAACACTTGGTTCAAGAATCATAAAAGAAGGCTGTATACATGGAAGAAGCCTGGAGATACTGACAGGTTTCAGATAGATTATATAATGGTAAGACAGAGCTTTAGGAACCAGGTTTTAAATTGTGAGACATTTCCAGGGGCAGATGTGGACTCTGACCAGAATCTATTGGTTATGACCTGTAGATTAAAACTGAAGAAACTGCAAAAAGGTGGGAATTTAAGGACATGGGATCTGGATTAGCTGAAAGAACCGGAGGTTGTACAGAGTTTCAAGGAGAGCATAAGGGAACAATTGACAGGAATGGGGGAAAGAAACACAGTAGAAGAAGAATGGGTAGCTCTGAGGGATGAAGTAGTGAAGGCAGCAGAGGATAAAGTAGGTAAAAAGACGAGGGCTGCTAGAAATCCTTGGGTAACAGAAGAAATATTAAATTTAATTTATGAAAGGAGAAAATATAAAAATGCAGTAAATGAAGCAGGCAAAAAGGAATACAAACGTCTCAAAAATGAGATCGACAGGAAGTGCAAAATGGCTAAGCAGGGATGGCTAGAGGACAAATGTAAGGATGTAGAGGTTTATCTCACTAGGGGTAAGATAGATACTGCCTACAGGACAATTAAAGAGACCTTTGGAGAGAAGAGAACCACTTGTATGAATATCAAGAGCTCAGATGGCAACCCATTTCTAAGCAAAGAAGGGAAGGCAGAAAGGTGGAAGGAGTATATAGAGGGTTTATACAAGGGCGATGTACTGGACAACAATATTATGGAAATGGAAGAGGATGTAGATGAAGACGAAATGGGAGATACAATACTGCGTGAAGAGTTTGACAGAGCACTGAAAGACCTGAGTCGGAACAAGGCCCCGGGAGTAGACAACATTACATTAGAACTACTGACGGCCTTGGGAGAGCCAGTCCTGACAAAACTCTACCAGCTGGTGAGCAAGATGTATGAGACAGGCGAAATACCCTCAGACTTCAATAAGAATATAATAATTCCAATCCCAAAGAAAGCAGGTGCTGACAGATGTGAAAATTACCGAACTATCAGTTTAATAAGTCACAGCTGCAAAATACTAACGCGAATTCTTTACAGACGAATGGAAAAACTGGTAGATGCAGACCTCGGGGAGGATCAGTTTGGATTCCGTAGAAATGTTGGAACACGTGAGGCAATACCGACCTTACGACTTATCTTAGAAGAAAGATTAAGAAAAGGCAAACCTACGTTTCTAGCATTTGTAGACTTGGAGAAAGCTTTTGACAATGTTGACTGGAATACTCTCTTTCAAATTCTGAAGGTGGCAGGGGTAAAATACAGGGAGCGAAAGGCTATTTACAATTTGTACAGAAACCAGATGGCAGTCGTAAGAATCGATGGGCATGAAAGGGAAGCAGTGGTTGCGAAAGGAGTGAGACAGGGTTGTAGCCTCTCCCCGATGTTATTCAATCTGTATATTGAGCAAGCAGTAAAGGAAACAAAAGAAAAATTCGGAGTAGGTATTAAAATTCATGGAGAAGAAGTAAAAACTTTGAAGTTCGCCAATGAGATTGTAATTCCGTCAGAGATAGCAAAGGACCTGGAAGAGCAGTTGAACGGAATGGACAGTGTCTTGAAAGGAAGATATAAGATGAACATCAACAAAAGCAAAACGAGGATAATGGAATTTAGTCAAATTAAATCGGGTGATGCTGAGGGAATTAGATTAGGAAATGAGACACTTAAAGTAGTAAAGGAGTTTTTGTATTTAGGAAGTAAAATAACTGATGATGCTCGAAGTAGAGAGGATATAAAATGTAGACTGGCAATGGCAAGGAAAGCGTTTCTGAAGAAGAGAAATTTGTTAACATCGAATATAGATTTATGTATCAAGAAGTCGTTTCTGAAAGTATTTGTATGGAGTGTAGCCATGTATGGAAGTGAAACATGGACGATAACTAGTTTAGAAAAGAAGAGAATAGAAGCTTTTGAAATGTGGTGCTACAGAAGAATGCTGAAGATAAGGTGGATAGATCACGTAACTAATGAGGAGGTATTGAATAGGATTGGGGAGAAGAGAAGTTTGTGGCACAACTTGACTAGAAGAAGGGATCGGTTGGTAGGACATGTCCTGAGGCATCAAGGGATCACAAATTTAGCATTGGAGGGCAGCGTGGAGGGTAAAAACCGTAGAGGGAAACCAAGAGATGAATACACTAAGCAGATTCAGAAGGATGTAGTTTGCAGTAGGTACTGGGAGATGAAGAAGCTTGCACAGGACAGAGTAGCATGGAGAGCTGCATCAAACCAGTCCCAGGACTGAAGACAACAACAACAACAACAACATGTAGCAGTGTCTCACGCTTTCAGAGGGTCCAAAAACTGCAGATTCCGACTCCATTCTCGAGATAGTATCTATGGTATCCAGCATTTTCCGGAGAACACAGTTTTCTATGTTTTGCACACAATAGAGCCTTGGTTAAAACAGTATTTCCTCTCATTCCACTTCTGGGTTGTAAAAGTGGTTGCGGCTTTGGACCTTACGCCACAGGAGATCTTATCTGTAATGGTTTGGGCGACCAGCGGCAGCGATACTAAAGGCTGTCCAGTGGCCTGCGAGCCATTCACCTGCGTGCCTACCAGCGCTCGCTTCGAGAACCGCTCCAAGGGTGGCTGCCGGCGTGGTTCCACGGCTCTGTTGCTTTGTCCCAGTCTGCTTTCAGCTATATACTTTTGTTTATATAGGACATGCAAATTCGAATAAATGAGTAAACGAAGAGTAAGTTACATTATTCAGCCACCGATGATAACTAGTACTGTTATGTATCACATTTCTCGGTGTCGATTAATGATTACTGTGTAATGGAACTTTGCATTCTGATTTTAGTATGTTATGGAACTATTTCCGAAAGAACAAGACAACTACGTATGCTTCACTCGATATTTTATACCTGTGTATGAACATCCCGATTCAGTAGACTATAAATGTAATAAGAAGTAACCTGATGAAACATTATAAAATTTGCATAACTGAGATCTGTTAACTCTTTAAGTTACGTACTTACATTGGTGCACCCACAAATTATTTTACTTTAAAAAACAGTATACAGATAGACTAGATATACCTGAAAAATGGATCATTACAAAAATAATGGGTGCAATACAGACAGAAGGGCGTTTGGAACGTGAGTAACAATAATGAAACCTACGGAAAACATATGAAACAACGGAAATTATAGTAACCGTTAAGAAAACATGAAAGATTGCTGGAGAAAACGACGCAACAATGAACTGTAGCTGTTGCGTGAACACTGTAGATAAATAAGATAAAATAAATTGGAGAGACAGGCAGCTTCAAATGGATGTAGGATTCAGTAGATGTGCAAAAATAAAGAGACTTGCACAAGATAGACTAGTGCGGCGAGAAGACTACAACAACAACAACAACAACATTATTAGCTGACTTACAAGGATTCCTCTGTCGAATACATCTACCTTCGCTTGTACATAGTGGACCAGTGAGCTAACTAATGAGCTGACTTTTATTTTGAGTATATTAAATCGGCGGTTTATTATTTTATTTTTCTCGTTTTGAGATTTACGGGACACTAGTAAGTAGACATACAATGAAACAGCAGAAAATTTCATAACAATGAGAAGAGCTTTATCATTAAGTTACTTTCGAAAACCTCTACTGATCTCAAGCCTACATATACGCTACTGGCCATTAAAATTGCTACACCACGAAGATGACGTGCTACAGGCGTGAAATTTAACCGACAGGAAGAAGATGCTGTGATATGCAAAACATTAGCTTTTCAGAGCATTCACACAAGGTTGGCGCCGGTGGTGACTCCTACAACGTGCTGACATGAGGAAAGTTTCCAACCGATTTCTCATACACAAACAGCAGTTGACCGACGTTGCCTGGTGAAACGTTGTTGGATATAAGCACTATGGGACTTAACATCTATGGTCATCAGTCCCCTAGAACTTAGAACTACTTAAACCTAACTAACCCAAGGACATCACACACATCCATGCCTGAGGCAGGATTCGAACCGCGCGGCTCCGGACTGAGCGCCTAGAACCGCTAGACGACCGCGGCCGGCGAAACGTTGTTGTGATGCGTCGTGTGAGGAGGAGAAATGCACACCATCACGTATCCGACTTTGATACAGGTCGGACTGTAGCCTATCGCGATTGCGGTTTATCGTATCGCGACACTGCTGCTCGCGTTGGTAGAGATCCAATGAGTGTTAGCAGAATATGGAATCGGTGGGTTCAGGATGGTAATACGGAACGCGGTGCTGGATCCCAACTGCCTCGTATCACAAGCAATCGAGATGACAGGCATCTTATCCGCACGGCTGTAACGGATCGTGCAGCCATGTCTCAATCAACAGATGGGGACGTTTGCAATACAACAACCATCTGCACGAACAGTTCGACGACGTTTGCAGCAGCATGGACTATAAGCTCGGAGACCATGGCTGCGGTTACCCTTGACGCTGCATCGCCCACAGCAGCGCCTGCGATGGTGTACTCAACGACGTCATTTTTTCGGATGAATCCGCCGCCCGCGGTGGTCTCGCGGTTCTAGGCGCTCAGTCCGGAACCGCGAGACTGCTACGGTCGCAGGTTCGAATCCTGCCTCGGGCATGGATGTGTGTGATGTCCTTAGGTTAGTTAGGTTTAAGTAAATCTAAGTTATAGGGGACTAATGACCACAGATGTTAAGTCCCATAGCGCTTAGAGCCATTTGAACCATTTTCGGATGAATTCAGGTTCTGTTTACAGCATCATGATGGTCGCATCCGTGTTTGGCGACATCGCGGTGAACGCACGTTGGAAGCGTGTATTCGTCATCGCCATACTGGCGTATCACTCGGCGTGATGGTATGGGGTGCAATTGGTTACACGTCTCGGCCACCTCTTGTTCGCATTGAGGCACTTTGAACAGTGGACGTTACATTTCAGATGTATTACGACCCGTGGCTCTACCCTTCATTCGATCCCTGTGAAACCCTACATTTCAGCAGGATAATGCATGACCGCATGTTGCAGGTCCTGTACGGGCCTTTCTGGATAGAGAAAATGTTCGCCTGCTGCCTGGCCAGCACGTTCTCCAGATCTCTCCCCAATTGAAAATGTCTGGTCAATGGTGGCCGAGCAACTGGCTCATCACAATACGCCAGTCACTAATCTTGATGAACTGTGGTATCGTGTTGAAGCTGCATGGGCAGCTGTACCTGTACACGCCATCCAAGCTCTGTTTGACTCTATGCCGAGGCGTATCAAGGCCGTTATTATGGTCAGAGGTGGTTGCTCTGGGTTCTGATTTCTCTGGATCTAATCACCCAAACTGCGTGAAAATGTAATCACATGTCATTTCTAGTGTACTATATTTGTGCAATGAATACCCGTTTATCATCTACATTTCTTCTTGGTGTAGCAATTTTAATGGCCAGTAGTGTAAACAGCCATACAATGAAACAGCAGAGAATTTTATAACAATGAGAAGAGCTATATGAGTAAGTTACTTTCAGAAGACCTCTACTGATCTCAAGCCTACATATACACAACATAGTGCGCGTGGCAGAGAATGGCTGACGTACCACTGTCACTGCTAAGATTGTGCGTAAATTTTAGTGCATTTCTATCTTGTGTTCTGAGTTTGGAGTCCAATAAAAATTATGTCAGCATATGAACTTAGATAGCACTGAGCGACTGCTTAGGTTAGTATTATACTACTTATCGTATAAACGATAACTGATTAAGGACTGGTAGGTACTGCGCCTGTTTTTTACAGATGCGAGAGGAACTGGCCACTGTCAATAAACAGCTGGAAGCTGTGTCAGCCACAGTCTACATCTACATCTACATTGATACTCCGCAAGCCCCCCAACGGTGTGTGGCGGAGGGCACTTTATGTGCTACTGTCATTACCTCCCTTTTCTGATCGAGTCGCGTATGGTTCGCGGAAAGAACGACTGCCGGATAGCCTCCGTGCGCGCTCGAATCTCTCTAATTTTACTTTCGTGGTCTCCTCGGGAGGTATAAGTAGGGGGAAGCAATATATTCGATACCTCATCCAGAAACGCACCCTCTCGAAACCTGGACAGAAAGCTACACCGCCATGCAGAGCTCCTCTCTTGCGGAGTCTGCCACTTGAGTTTGCTAAACATCTCCGTAACGCTATCACGCTTACCAAATAACCCTGTGAAGAAACGCATCGCTCTTCTTTGGATCTTCTCTATCTCCTCCGTCAACCCGATCTGGTACGGATCCCACACTGATGAGCAATACTCAAGTATAGGTCGAACGAGTGTTTTGTAAGCCACCTCCTTTGTTGATGGACTACATTTTCTAAGGACTCTCCCAATGAATCTCAACCTGAACAATTAATTTTATATGATCGTTCCACTTCAAATCGTTCCGCACGCATACTCCCATATATTTTACAGAAGTAACTGCTACCAGTGTTGGTTCCGCTATCATATAATCATGCAATAGATATGATAGTTAAAGTTGGCTCTGATAAGGACCGTTTATTTACTCGCATGTTTTCTTCTGGTGTGAGAGAATCAGCCGTCTAGGTATACCTAGAACAAGGCATTAACATCCGAACCCCCCCACTACATGGCCACCAACCGGCACAGCAAAGACTTGTGTCTAGAAAGAGCTTCCTTCACAGCACAGAACCACTCGCTGACACTCCACATCAACACCGGGAGAAGAGATGGCAGGTCAGATGCCAGCAACTGGAGGAGTGGCTGTTCCCGCGAGAAGTTCTTCCCCCAGGCCACACAGAGAAATGGTCCACATGGAAATCACTCTACCGCCTGCGTTCTTCTGTCACAAGATCCAAGAGTAATCTGGAGAGGTGGGGCTTCCAGGTGGACTTCCTCCAGTGTGACTGCCGTGCAGACATCAACACATCTACTACAATGCACATTACCTCCAACTGTGTGCACCATGGAGGACCTCGCAAACGCTACACAAAGTGCACTGGACGTTGCAAATTTTTGGGCATCCACTGTATACATTAACATTACCTTATGTTTGACAACACAATCTGTGTCTAATCATTTATTTCGTTCTTGACTAGTTTAATTTATAAACCATAATATATGTATGTATGTAGTAATGTATCTAATATTGTTTTTTAGTTTGCGTCTGACACGATAAATAAATAAATAAATCATACAACAAAGGATCCTTCTTTCTATGTATTCGCAATACATTACATTTGTCTATGGTAAGGGTCAGTTGCCACTCCCTGCACCAAGTGCCTATCCGCTGCAGATCTTCCTGCATTTCGCTACAATTTTCTAATGCTGCAACTTCTGTGTATACTACAGCATCATCCGCGAAAAGCCGCATGTAACTTCCGACACTATCTACTAGGTCATTTACATATATTGTGAAAAGCAATGGTCCCATAACACTCCCCTGTGGCACGCCAGAGGTTACTTTAACGTCTCTCCATTGAGAACAGCATGCTGTGTTCTGTTTGCTACAAAGTCTTCAATCCAGCCACACGGCTGGTCTGATATTCCGTAGGGTCGACGGGCGTCGGGCTGTCGCCTCGGGCTGCGGTGGTGTCGGAGGTCCCGAGACCAATGCTTTGGCATCCGTGGAGCTCGTAGCGTAACCTGGGACCCCGGGCGGTGAATGGCGAACAGTGGCGGGATTGCGAAACTCTGGGCGGAAGGCGAAAGTGGACACTGGCCGCACGGCTGTCGCCCTATCGCCTCCGAACCAGATTTGAGGAACTGCTGACTGTTGAAAGTACGTCTGAGCCAGCACGGGATGCGACGTTGACTGGTGTTAATCACCGCGAAGGGTTCCAACGGACGCAGAGGGTGGGACTGCTTGTCATTGGGAGCTCCAACATTACACGGGTGATGGAGCACCTTAACCCATTACTGGCCGTTGTCCCTTTTTTGGGACGCCTATATTTTACTTATTTATACGTAATCAATGGAGATTTTAGCTTTTATTGTTGCACATGTAGGTTCAACTAACTGCTATAATGCCTGTAAATGTAAAAGACATAACTTTTTTCTAAGTACTTCATGTCAGGAAAATTACAATTTTGCCGATTTTTTGTTCTCGAACTTGGCAGCACTGTATGTCTGCTGGTAGTTCCTAGACAACAATGAGCTGTGATTTAGTTGTCTGGGCGTGTTTGTTATGAACATGTGGATGTCCATGTAAGATTACGTATACTTCAGATTTTTTTCAAGTAAGTGCAATATCGATATATTTTATGCGTGCCAATTAATCACTATCATTTATTGTTGATGTGCCCATATGGGTACCGTAGAGCTACTGGACAAGCAGATATGACTTTATAGGACGAGGATAATGTGGATGTCCGTGTAAGATTACGTATACTTCAGAATCTTTCAAGTAAGTGCAATATCGATATATTTTATGCGTGCCAATTAATCACTATCATTTATTGTTGATGTGCCCATATGGGTACCGTAGAGCTACTGGACAAGCAGATATGACTTTATAGGACGAGGATAATGTCAAAGAAATGGTGGTGGCCATTATTCACACAGATGATAGATATCTGCGTAGTAAACACATGGCGTGCATACCAAATTGCTAAACCTAATGAGAAGCTCTCACTTTTGGATGTCCGACGGAGAATAGTGATGTTTTAGCTATCAAAGAAAACAGGGTCAGTACCAAAACGCAGAGGACCACAAGGAAGCAAATTGATGGGAGGACGGGAGAGCACAGTTGTACGACTAGGTCTTGGAAATCATTTCATTGTGCCAAGTAAAACACAGAAGAGATGAGCTTACTGCAAGAAAAAAAAATTGTGATAGGTGCAATATTGGTGTACACGACAAGTGTTTTGCTTCATTTCATACTGAATAGACATTCAATAATATGAAAACATTCTTTATTTATTGTTTGTGTTGTTTCTTACAGCATTATGCATGGAGAATAAGGTTGTGAATTTGGATAGCGCATTTGGCCAATGTCCCATGGGACGGTCTATAGTTTTTGTTCTAATAAACTGAAAATTTTCAAAGCAACTTTTTATTCAATTAATCACTCAATGTAACGTATTTATGTATAAAAGTTTGCAAAAAATGATCCGATAGTTTTGGCCAGTAATGGGTTAAGGAAATATTGCTTACCGGGGGTCACGTCAAGAGATGTGGAGGATTCTCTGTCGGCAGGGCAATGGGTGCAAATCGTGTCTGATGACACCTGCCACCAGGGCTCGGGGGTCATTAGGCGGTGGTTGGGATGGACGAGAGCACATATTTTGCAGCATCGTTCCGAGAACCTGTGGCGGCCCTCTGTTTGGGAGCCGAGTAGGATACGAGTATTTAAACCAGAGTCTCAGACGATTCTATTACAACCTCGAATGCAGATTTCTCAACCTCCATCATCGGGTAGTGTATTCTAGGACTCACCTTACTAGGTCAGACGCGCACTACACGCAGAAAGCGACTACTAGACTAGCAAAGTACGTGTGGCGTGCAAATGTGGGTCTTTTTTTTTAGGGTGGAGAAGTCTCTCCACAAGGCCGATAAGATAAGATCAGATTTTAGACAGAAAAAAAATGGATCTGAGCACTATGGGACTTAACTTCTGAGGTCATCAGTCCCCTAAAACTTAGAAATACTTCAACGTAACCAACCTAAGGACATCACACACATCCATGCCCGAGGCAGGATTCGAACCTGCGACCGTAGTAGCAGCGCTGTTCCGGACTGAAGCGCCCAGAACCGCTCGGCCACTCCAGCCGGCTTTTAGATAGAGATTAATAATAGTTGTATTAAATAAAGACAAGGGCATTCGTTACGGCAGTTCGGAGAAAGACTATGTTAATACAGTACTGCAATAGCATCTGTGGAAAGGTCCCAGAACGAACTTCGCTTATGAACGGTGACAATACCCACTCACAGTACTACTAACAGAAAGCTGGTTGAAATCACATGTTTACAGCAATGAAATTTTAAATTCCGATTGGAATGTACGTCTCAAAGAAAGATTGAGTTCCGGCGATGGAATCGTATTTATAACCGTAAAAAAATACCACACTGTATTGTGGCGTTAGCACAGATTTGAAACGCGTAACAATTTGGACTAAGACAAGTGTTAAAAATGAATCAAATATTGTCATCGGATGCTTCTATGGACCCCCTGTTTCAACAGCAGTAGCGGTGGAACATTTGAAAGGAACCTTGGAGAATGTTTCGTGTAAATTTCCCGGTCATATTACAGTATTAGTAGGGACTTCCACTTACCGGCAATAGACCGGGAATTATTAAGAGGGGCAGTAGAGACAGCGAAACAAGTGAAATTGTTCTAAATGCCTTATCCGGAAGTTACCTCGAGCAGCTAATCAGATAACCGTCTAGTCAAAATAACGTATTAGATTTCTTGGTCACCAACAGGTCCGAACTTTTCGATTCAGCGTAGAACAGGGATAGGTAGGAAGATATTTCTGTTTAACAGGAGTGACAAAAAGAGTTTTCAGATTACCTGAGCGGTCAACGTGAAAATTGCATCTCCCGCACTGACCATGTCGAGTATTAATTGACAGAGATCGAGAGTATTGTACGGTATAGTACGCCATAGAAATATATCAAATGGTTCAAATGGCTCTGCTGTGGTCATTAGTCCCCTAGAACTTAGAACTACGTTAACCGAACTAATCTAAGGACATCACACACATCCATGCCCGAGGCAGGATTCGAACCTGAGACCGTAGCAGTGGCACGGTTCCGGACTGCGCGCCTAGAACCGCGAGACCACCGCGGCCGGCAAAAGAAAATGGCTCTGAGCACTATGGGACTTAACATCTATGGTCATTAGTCCCCTGTAACTTATAACTACTTAAACCTAACTAACCTAAAGACAGCACACAACACCCTGCCATCACGAGGCAGAGAAAATCCCTGACCCCGCCGGGAATCGAACCCGGAAACCCGGGCGTGGGAAGCGAGAACGCTACCGCACGACCACGAGATGCGGGCTAGAAATATATGCCGAGCGAAGTTTTAGGGATTTGAAAAGACCCGCCGCGGTTCGACAGCCGTGTTAAAAAGCTGCTATGAAAGCAAAGACGACTACATTGCAAATTTAAACGTAGCCAAACCCTAACAGACAAATAAAAACTGAACGAAGCCAAAATTATCGTAAGGATGCGTTCAACGAATTCGGAAGTAAAATTCTATCTACCGACTTGACAGAAGATCTTAAGGCGTTTTGATCTTATGTTAAATCAGCAGACGGATCGAAGTCTTCTGTATAGACACTCGGCGCCCATAACGGCATCGAAACGGAGGATCCAACCATGGGAATGAAAAGCAGCTGAAATCGCTCAACACAGGAAAGCCACTGGACTTGACGTGATACCATTACGATTCTTTATAGATAAGACGAAAGAAATAACTCACTTTCAAGCAACAGTGTGCCGTAGATCGCTGGAGAGCGAAACGTTCCTAGTGACTGGAAAAAAGCTCATGATGTCCGTTTTCATTAAGGTTCGACGAACAGGCACACAAAACTATAGGCCTATATCTCTGACATCGGTCTGTTGTAGACTTTCGGAACATGTTTTATGCACTTCTGGAGGCCGAAAACTCTCCTCTTTAGAAATGAACCAATGTTCCAAAAACAACAACTGTGTAAAACCCAGCTTCCTCTTTTCGTTCACGAGACACAAAAATCAGTAGGTAACGGAGCCCTGATTGATGCTGTTGTCCTTGACTTCTGGAAGGCGTTCGATACTAATGAGCAAAACTCGAGCGAACGGAATATCAGACCAGCTGTCTGACTGAACCGCCGGCCGCAGTGGTCGAGCGGTTCTAGGAGCTTCAGTCCAGAACCGCGCTGCTGCTACGGTCGCAGTTTCGAATGCTGCCTCGGGCATGGATGTGTGTGATGTCCTTAAGTTAGTTAGGATTAAATAGTTCTGCGTCTAGGGGACTGATGACAGATGTTAAGACCCATAGTGCTTAGAGCCATTTGAGCCATTTTTGTGACTGAACCGACGAATTTCATGGATACAGAACGCAGCTTGTCATTCTCAATGGAGACGAACCTTCAGACATACAAGTAACTTCAGATATACCCTAAAGGAGTGCTATACACATCCATTACTTTTCACAACATACGCTGCCTGACTGTAAAACTGAAGCACTAAAAAGGGGAGGAGAAGACGATATATAACCTTATGGCTTGAGAGGGTATGTGTTGTTACTTCAGTGCTTACAAAATCGGGTCAACTTTATAAAGAACATGTGAGGATGAGAAAAAAAAGGTTCAAATGGCTCTGAGCACTATGGGACTTAACTTCTAAGGTCTTCAGTCCCCTAGAACTTAGCACTACTTCAACCTAACGACATCACACACATCCAAGCCCGATGCAGGATTCGAATCTGCGACCGTAGCCGTAGCGCGGTTCAGACTGTAGCGCCTAGAACCGCTCGTTCACACTGGCCAGCAGTGTGAGCTCACTTATCAGTATTTACCAAACAAAAGTCGCCAAACAGTCATGTATTTTCAGAAGTTATTTTATTTCAACAAGCAATTAAGGCATCTCATTAATGACAAATCTGGTTGTCAGCATAAAATAACTTCTGAAAAAATATATGGGTATTTGTAGACTTTTTGTGGTAAATACACTGCTGGCCATTAAAGTTGCTACACCAAGAAGAAATGCAGATGATAAACGGGTATTCATTGGACAAATATATTACACTAGAACTGACATGTGATTACATTTTCACGCAATTTGGGTGTATAGACCCTGAGAAATCAGTACCCAGAACAACCACCTCTGGCCGTAATAACGGCCTTGATACGCCTGGGTATAGACTCAAACAGAGCTTGGATGGCGTGTACAGGTACAACAGCCCATGCAGCTTCAACATTATACCACAGTTCATCAAGAGTAGTGACTGGCGCATTGTGACGAACCAGTTGCTCGGCCACCATTGATCAGATGTTTTCAATTTGTGAGAGATCTAGAGAATGTGCTGGCCAGGGCAGCAGCCGAACATTTTCTGTATCCAGAAAGGCCCGTACAGGACCTGCAAGATACGGTCGTGCATTATCCTGCTGAAATGTAGGGTAATACGGAACGCCGTGCTGGATCCCAATGGCCTCGTATCACTAGCAGTCGAGATGACAGGCATCTTATCTGCATGGCTGTAACGGATCGTGCAGCCACGTCTCGATCCCTGAGTCAAAAGAAGTGTACTCAACGACGAACCTGGGTGCACGAATGGCAAAACGTCACTTTTTCGGATGAATCCCGGTTTTGTTTACAGCTTCATGATGGTCGCATCCGTGTTTGGCGACATCGCGGTGAACGCACATTGGAAGCGTGTATTCGTCATCGCCATACTGGCATACCACCCGGCGTGATGGTATGCGCTGCCATTGGTTACACATCTCGGTCACCTCTCGTTCGCATTGGCGGCACTTTGAACAGTGGACGTTACATTTCAGATGTGTTACGACCCGTGGCTCTACCATTCATTCGATCCCCGTGAAACATTTCAGCAGGATAGTGCACGACCGCATGTTGCAGGTCCTGTACGGGCCTTTCTGGATACAGAAAATGTTCGACTGCTGCCCTGGCCAGCATATTCTCCAGATCTCTCACCAATTGAAAACGTCTGGTCAATGGTGGCCGAGCAACTGGCTCGTCACAGTACGCCAGTCACTACTCTTGATGAATTGTGGTATCGTGTTGAAGCTGCATGGACAGCTGTTCCTGTACACGCCATCCAAGCTCTGACTCAATGCCCAGGCGTATCAAGGGCGTTATTACGGCCAGAGTTGGTTGTTCTGGGTAGCGATTTCTCAGGATCTATGCACCCAAATTGCTTGAAAATGTAAAGTATAATATGAATACCCGTTTATTATCTGCATTTCTTCTTGGTGTAGCAATTTTAATGGCGAGTAGTGTATGTTATCAGAAATTTTCGGTTTACATTGAATTGAAATGTTCTCCTCCCCGTGTCTGAGGAATTCTATCTCATCTGTTTCTCTGTAAATATTAAATTTTTCATTACTGGCGGATGTGTTGCTGGTTCCCCAAGAAATGGACACTGGTACAGCGTCATTCGAGTTGACAGAGCGCAGCGTAGAGATTCTTGATAGTGGCGGCGGCTGCTGTGTTCCAGGTGGGTACGCGAAATTCACCGGCCTCAAGACGTACAACAAGGACCTGAAGACAATGCTGGCCATCGGCGGCTGGAACGAGGGCTCGACGCGCTTTTCGCCGCTGGTGGCGGACGCGGAGCGGCGCAAGGAGTTCGTGAAGAACGTGCTGCGCTTCCTGCGGCAGAACCACTTCGACGGCCTCGACCTGGACTGGGAGTACCCCGCCTTTCGCGACGGCGGCAAGTCGCGCGACCGGGACAACTATGCGCTCCTCGTCAAGGCAAGTACTACTCGCCATTTGTCTCCCGTGCGAAGCGCGCTTCTGACTGGTCACCGATTTTCATCTCTCGCACACAGCTATTGAAGAGTGCGCACAAAATAACTTTGCGCAGGCGGCGGAGTAGGGGAGGGGCCACGCCAGTGGTGGGTGGCTCCATTGAGATCAGTCATAGCACCGTAGGATAAGTGCTGTCTAAATAGTGATGGGGCCCTATCCACGCCTGCACCACCGTGGTGACCAAACCAAAAGTTCTTCTGTCACCTCCGTCAACATGTTAGTTACCTAATATGTGGATCACAGGATGCTGGGTTGTGGTGTTATCCGTGCGTCTGGGTAAGACTACGCATTAACACGGTCCATCAGGTGATGGTGAACGAAACGCGAATGAGGGTAGCGACTTGAAGAGCAGTGCCAAGTCTCGCGCCGCGGGAAAAAAACCTCTGCGACAGTGGGGTGGATAGTAAGTGTGGTGTCACCGCCAGCCACCACGCTTGCTAGGTGGTAGCCTTTAAATCGGCCGCGGTCCGTTAGTATACGTCGGACCCGCGTGTCGCCACTATCAGCAGACCGAGCGCCGCCACACGGCAGGTCTAGAGAGACTCCCTAGCACTCGCCCCAGTTGTACAGCCGACTTTGCTAGCGATGGTTCACTGACTATACGCTCTCATTTGCAGAGACGACAGTTTAGCATAGCCTTCAGCTACGTCATTTGCTACGACCTAGCAAGGCGCCATATTCAGTTACTATGTCTTCTGAACAGATAATATTATGACTCATGTACCGTCAAGAGCGACTTTCATCATTCATGGATTAAAGTTAAGTATCATACTAATTACGTCCGCTTTCTGAATTCTAATTCCTTGTCATGTTCCAGACCTCACGTCAGTATCGTCCTTCATCCTCCTCACGCCAGCCTGCGTGAGCTAAAACACTTGCATTTCCGCCCCCAATACTAATACGGTGTTGCTCTTCTGCCAACACAACATTAAGAACTGTGGTGGCTTACTAGCTGCGATAGTTCATGGAAAGATGCGTTTATTAGTATGGGTATCCTGTATCATTACTGTGGCAGGCGATGGCGATGCATCCAAGTTTGCTGCAGCCGCTGCATTCCTGGAACAATCAGGATCGTTATACACTCCTGGAAATGGAAAAAAGAACACATTGACACCGGTGTGTCAGACCCACCATACTTGCTCCGGACACTGCGAGAGGGCTGTACAAGCAATGATCACACGCACGGCACAGCGGATACACCAGGAACCGCGGTGTTGGCCGTCGAATGGCGCTAGCTGCGCAGCATTTGTGCACCGCCGCCGTCAGTGTCAGCCAGTTTGCCGTGGCATACGGAGCTCCATCGCAGGCTTTAACACTGGTAGCATGCCGCGACAGCGTGGACGTGAACCGTATGTGCAGTTGACGGACTTTGAGCGAGGGCGTATAGTGGGCATGCGGGAGGCCGGGTGGACGTACCGCCGAATTGCTCAACACGTGGGGCGTGAGGTCTCCACAGTACATCGATGTTGTCGCCAGTGGTCGGCGGAAGGTGCACGTGCCCGTCGACCTGGGACCGGACCGCAGCGACGCACGGATGCACGCCAAGACCGTAGTATCCTACGCAGTGCCGTAGGGGACCGCACCGCCACTTCCCAGCAAATTAGGGACACTGTTGCTCCTGGGGTATCGGCGAGGACCATTCGCAACCGTCTCCATGAAGCTGGGTTACGGTCCCGCACACCGTTAGGCCGTCTTCCGCTCACGCCCCAACATCGTGCAGCCCGCCTCCAGTGGTGTTGCGGCAGGCGTGAATGGAGGGACGAATGGAGACGTGTCGTCTTCTGCGATGAGAGTCGCTTCTGCCTTGGTGCCAACGACGGTCGTATGCGTGTTTGGCGCCGTGCAGGTGAGCGCCACAATCAGGACTGCATACGACCGAGGCACACAGGGCCAACACTCAGCATCATGGTGTGGGGAGCGATCTCCTACACTGGCCGTACACCTCTGGTGATCGTCGAGGGGACACTGAATAGTGCACGGTACATCCAAACCGTCATCGAACCCATCGTTCTACCATTCCTAGACCGGCAAGGGAACTTGCTGTTCCAACAGGACAATGCACGTCCGCATGTATCCCGTGCCACCCAACGTGCTCTAGAAGGTGTAAGTCAACTACCCTGGCCAGCAAGATCTCCGGATCTGTCCCCCATTGAGCATGTTTGGGACTGGATGAAGCGTCGTCTCACGCGGTCTGCACGTCCAGCACGAACGCTGGTCCAACTGAGGCGCCAGGTGGAAATGGCATGGCAAGCCGTTCCACAGGACTACATCCAGCATGTCTACGATCGTCTCCATGGGAGAATAGCAGCCTGCATTGCTGCGAAAAGTGGATATACACTGTACTAGTGCCGACATTGTGCATGCTCTGTTGCCTGTGTCTATGTGCCTGTGGTTCTGTCAGTGTGATCATGTGATGTATCTGACCCCAGGAATGTGTCAATAAAGTTTCCCCTTCCTGGGACAATGAATTCACGGTGTTCTTATTTCAATTTCCAGGAGTGTATATTAGTGGGAGATCGGCCATAGGTCATCTCACTGTGTGGTGGGTGTGTGGAGCTTGTCTGCATGTAGTGTACGATACGGCTTCCCTGTGTGGTGCCAGTTATTCAGCAAGTGTGTTCCAACTGGATATCCAGTAATGGTGGCTGATTAACAGGGGCTGCTAATGTTCGTGTAAATGGGTTAGGAAATTTGTGGTAAGTTCCTATGGGACCAGGTTATCGGACCCTAGGCTTACAAACTACTTAAACTAACTTACGCTAAGGACAATACACACACACCCATGCCCGAGGGAGGACTCGAACCTCCGACGGACGACCCGCAAGAACCGTAGCAAGGCGCCTGAGACCGGGCGGCTACCCCGCGCGGCAAATGGGTTACAAGAGTGCTACCGGTAATTTGGCAAATATAGACATTCAGAGGAAATAGTTTCTCTCTAGTGTACAGAGAAAGAAATAGTCGCACGATCTGAGGACCAAGTAAGGTGAAACAAGTCCGATTGTGGACTGCCGGAGGGTAATTTCCCAAAACGAAATAAGGGCAAAAAGGTTGCATGGCGGATGAAGTCACTTATTACGGTACTGACAGTGTGAAATAGGGAATGCGTGTCATGTGAAAATTGTGTGTCAGTCCGCTGAGGACTCATTTGTCAATATTACTTAAACATATAATATTCTGGTAACGGCCTTGCCGCAGTGGATACACCGGTTCCCGTCAGATCACCGAAGTTAAGCGCTGCCGGGCGAGGCCGGCACTTGTATGGGTGACCATTCGGGCGACCATGAGCTGTTGCCATTTTTCGGGGTGCACTCAGCCTCGTGATGCCAACTGAGGAGCTATTCGACCGAATAGTAGCGGCTCCGGTCAAAGAAAACCATCATACCGACCTGGAGAGCGGTGTGCTGGCCACACGCCCCTCCTATCAGCATTCTCATCTGAGGATGACACGGCGGTCGGATGGTCCCGATGGGCCACTTGTGGCCTGAAGACAGAGTGCATATAATATTCCCCTTAGTTCGCATCTCTCTCGAAGTTGTGAAGCTTTCGAAAGTTAGCTACGTTTAACTCATCCTTCTTTATTATATTTGTTGTGTGGTTGAAACAGCTAGCAGTTTTTGCAGCTCTCTCGAGTACAATCTTTGTCCCAAACTGAAGAGTGACAGTTACAAACTGATCGAATGAGTATATTGTATCCCTCTTCTTTCGTGAATCAATTTTCCTAACACTTATTCCAGTGAAGTGTCAGTCTCAGATTACGCCACAGGACATTAAAATTGCTGTACCATGAAGTAAAGCAAATAATGACATTTTACTTATTTATGTATTGTGCTGATACAGTATAACACAAACAAAAAAATGGTTCAAATGGCTCTGAGCACTATGGGACTCAACTGCTGTGGTCATTAGTCCCCTAGAACTTAGAACTGCTTAAACCTAACTAACCTAAGGACACCACACACATCCATGCCCGAGGCAGGATTCGAACCTGCGACAGTAGCAGTAGCACGGTTCCGGACTGCGCGCCTAGAACCGCGAGACCACTGCGGCCGGCTATAACACAAACAACACGAGATTAAATTTGTAGGTAATGCTGGTGTGTGTGCACTTAATACGACTTTACCCCATAAGGGTGTGGAGTGGATCCGAACTCGTGTGATGTATACAGGGTGTTACAAAAAGGTACGGCCAGACTTTCAGGAAACATTCCTCACACACAAATAAAGAAAAGATGTTATGTGGACATGTGTCCAGAAACGCTTAATTTCCATGTTAGAGCTCATTTTAGTTTCGTCTGTATGTACTGTACTTCCTCGATTCACCGCCACTTGCCCAATTGAAGGAAGGTAATGTTGACTTCGGTGCTTGTGTTGACATGCGACTCATTGCTCTACAGTACTAGCATCAAGCACATCAATACGTAGCATCCACAGGTTAGTGTTCATCACGAACGTGGTTTTGCAGTCAGTGCAGTGTTTACAAATGCGGAGTTGGCAGATGCCCATTTGATGTATGGATTAGCACGGAGCAATAGTCGTGGCGCGGTACGTGTCTATCGAGACAGATTTCCAGACCAGAACGAAGGTCTCCCGACAGGAAGACTTTCGAAGCAATTGATCGGCGTCTTAGGGAGCACGGAACATTTCAGTCTGTGACTCGCGACTGGGGAAGACGTAGAACGACGAGGACACCTGCAATGGACGAGGCAATTCTTCGTGCAGTTGACGATAATCCTAATGTCAGCGTCAGAGACGTTGCTGCAGTACAAGGTAACGATGACCATGTCACTGTATGGAGAGTGCTGCGGGAGAACCAGTTGTTTCCGTACCAAGTACAGCGTGTGCAGGCACTATCAGGAGCTGATTGGCCTCCAAGGGTACACTTCTGCGAATGGTTCATCCAACAATGTGTCAATCCTCATTTCAGTGCAGATGTTCTCTTTACGAATAAGGCTTCATTCCAACGTGATCAAATGGTACATTTTCACAATCAACATGTGTGGGCTGACGAGAATCCGCACGCAGTTGTGCAATCACTCATCAACACAGATTCTCTGTGAACGTTTGGGCAGGCATTGTTGGTGATGTCTTGATTGGGCCCCATGTTCTTTCACCTACGCTCAATGGAACACGTTATCATGATTTCATACGGGATACTCTACCTGTGCTGCAAGAACATGTGCCTTTCCAAGTACGACACAACATGTGGTTCATGCACGATGGAGCTCCTGCACATTTCAGTCGAAGTGTTCGTACGCTTCTCAACAACAGATTCGGTGACCGATGGATTGGTAGAGGCGGACCAATTCCACGGCTTCCACGCTCTCCTGACCTCAACCCTCTTGACTTTCATTTATGGGGGCATTTGAAAGCTCTTGTCTACGCAACCCCGGTACCAAATGTAGAGACTCTTCGTGCTCGTATTGTGGACGGCTGTGATACAATACGCCATTCTCCAGGGTTGGATCAGCGCATCAGGGATTCCATGCGACGGAGGGTGGATGCGTGTATCCTCGCTATCGGAGGACAATTCGAACATTTCCTGTAACAAAGTGTTTGAAGTGGTACGTTCTGTTGCTGTGTGTTTCCATTCCATGATTAATGTGATTTGAAGAGAAGTAATAAAATGAGCTCTAATATGGAAAGTAAGCGTTTCCAGACACATGTCCACATAACATATTTTTTTCTTTGTATGTGAGGAATGTTTCCTGAAAGTTTGGCCGTACCTTTTTGTAACACTCTGTATATTAGTGGCAGATCGACCATAGATCAACTCACTGAGTGTGCGTGTGTGTGTGTGTGGGGGGGGGGGGGGGGGGGGCTGCATGTAGTGTAAGGTACGGCTTCCGTGTGTTGTGCCAGTTTTTCAGCAAGTGTGTTCCAACTGGATATCCAGTAATGGTGGCTGATTAACAGGGGCTGCTAATGTTCGTGTAAATGGGTTAGGAAATTTGTGGTAAGTTCCTATGGGACCAGGTTATCGGACCCTAGGCTTACAAACTACTTAAACTAACTTACGCTAAGGACAATACACACACACCCATGCCCGAGGGAGGACTCGAACCTCCGACGGACGACCCGCAAGAACCGTAGCAAGGCGCCTGAGACCGGGCGGCTACCCCGCGCGGCAAATGGGTTACAAGAGTGCTACCGGTAATTTGGCAAATATAGACATTCAGAGGAAATAGTTTCTCTCTAGTGTACAGAGAAAGAAATAGTCGCACGATCTGAGGACCAAGTAAGGTGAAACAAGTCCGATTGTGGACTGCCGGAGGGTAATTTCCCAAAACGAAATAAGGGCAAAAAGGTTGCATGGCGGATGAAGTCACTTATTACGGTACTGACAGTGTGAAATAGGGAATGCGTGTCATGTGAAAATTGTGTGTCAGTCCGCTGAGGACTCATTTGTCAATATTACTTAAACATATAATATTCTGGTAACGGCCTTGCCGCAGTGGATACACCGGTTCCCGTCAGATCACCGAAGTTAAGCGCTGCCGGGCGAGGCCGGCACTTGTATGGGTGACCATTCGGGCGACCATGAGCTGTTGCCATTTTTCGGGGTGCACTCAGCCTCGTGATGCCAACTGAGGAGCTATTCGACCGAATAGTAGCGGCTCCGGTCAAAGAAAACCATCATACCGACCTGGAGAGCGGTGTGCTGGCCACACGCCCCTCCTATCAGCATTCTCATCTGAGGATGACACGGCGGTCGGATGGTCCCGATGGGCCACTTGTGGCCTGAAGACAGAGTGCATATAATATTCCCCTTAGTTCGCATCTCTCTCGAAGTTGTGAAGCTTTCGAAAGTTAGCTACGTTTAACTCATCCTTCTTTATTATATTTGTTGTGTGGTTGAAACAGCTAGCAGTTTTTGCAGCTCTCTCGAGTACAATCTTTGTCCCAAACTGAAGAGTGACAGTTACAAACTGATCGAATGAGTATATTGTATCCCTCTTCTTTCGTGAATCAATTTTCCTAACACTTATTCCAGTGAAGTGTCAGTCTCAGATTACGCCACAGGACATTAAAATTGCTGTACCATGAAGTAAAGCAAATAATGACATTTTACTTATTTATGTATTGTGCTGATACAGTATAACACAAACAAAAAAATGGTTCAAATGGCTCTGAGCACTATGGGACTCAACTGCTGTGGTCATTAGTCCCCTAGAACTTAGAACTGCTTAAACCTAACTAACCTAAGGACACCACACACATCCATGCCCGAGGCAGGATTCGAACCTGCGACAGTAGCAGTAGCACGGTTCCGGACTGCGCGCCTAGAACCGCGAGACCACTGCGGCCGGCTATAACACAAACAACACGAGATTAAATTTGTAGGTAATGCTGGTGTGTGTGCACTTAATACGACTTTACCCCATAAGGGTGTGGAGTGGATCCGAACTCGTGTGATGTATACAGGGTGTTACAAAAAGGTACGGCCAGACTTTCAGGAAACATTCCTCACACACAAATAAAGAAAAGATGTTATGTGGACATGTGTCCAGAAACGCTTAATTTCCATGTTAGAGCTCATTTTAGTTTCGTCTGTATGTACTGTACTTCCTCGATTCACCGCCACTTGCCCAATTGAAGGAAGGTAATGTTGACTTCGGTGCTTGTGTTGACATGCGACTCATTGCTCTACAGTACTAGCATCAAGCACATCAATACGTAGCATCCACAGGTTAGTGTTCATCACGAACGTGGTTTTGCAGTCAGTGCAGTGTTTACAAATGCGGAGTTGGCAGATGCCCATTTGATGTATGGATTAGCACGGAGCAATAGTCGTGGCGCGGTACGTGTCTATCGAGACAGATTTCCAGACCAGAACGAAGGTCTCCCGACAGGAAGACTTTCGAAGCAATTGATCGGCGTCTTAGGGAGCACGGAACATTTCAGTCTGTGACTCGCGACTGGGGAAGACGTAGAACGACGAGGACACCTGCAATGGACGAGGCAATTCTTCGTGCAGTTGACGATAATCCTAATGTCAGCGTCAGAGACGTTGCTGCAGTACAAGGTAACGATGACCATGTCACTGTATGGAGAGTGCTGCGGGAGAACCAGTTGTTTCCGTACCAAGTACAGCGTGTGCAGGCACTATCAGGAGCTGATTGGCCTCCAAGGGTACACTTCTGCGAATGGTTCATCCAACAATGTGTCAATCCTCATTTCAGTGCAGATGTTCTCTTTACGAATAAGGCTTCATTCCAACGTGATCAAATGGTACATTTTCACAATCAACATGTGTGGGCTGACGAGAATCCGCACGCAGTTGTGCAATCACTCATCAACACAGATTCTCTGTGAACGTTTGGGCAGGCATTGTTGGTGATGTCTTGATTGGGCCCCATGTTCTTTCACCTACGCTCAATGGAACACGTTATCATGATTTCATACGGGATACTCTACCTGTGCTGCAAGAACATGTGCCTTTCCAAGTACGACACAACATGTGGTTCATGCACGATGGAGCTCCTGCACATTTCAGTCGAAGTGTTCGTACGCTTCTCAACAACAGATTCGGTGACCGATGGATTGGTAGAGGCGGACCAATTCCACGGCTTCCACGCTCTCCTGACCTCAACCCTCTTGACTTTCATTTATGGGGGCATTTGAAAGCTCTTGTCTACGCAACCCCGGTACCAAATGTAGAGACTCTTCGTGCTCGTATTGTGGACGGCTGTGATACAATACGCCATTCTCCAGGGTTGGATCAGCGCATCAGGGATTCCATGCGACGGAGGGTGGATGCGTGTATCCTCGCTATCGGAGGACAATTCGAACATTTCCTGTAACAAAGTGTTTGAAGTGGTACGTTCTGTTGCTGTGTGTTTCCATTCCATGATTAATGTGATTTGAAGAGAAGTAATAAAATGAGCTCTAATATGGAAAGTAAGCGTTTCCAGACACATGTCCACATAACATATTTTTTTCTTTGTATGTGAGGAATGTTTCCTGAAAGTTTGGCCGTACCTTTTTGTAACACTCTGTATATTAGTGGCAGATCGACCATAGATCAACTCACTGAGTGTGCGTGTGTGTGTGTGTGTGTGTGTGGGGGGGGGGGGGGGGCTGCATGTAGTGTAAGGTACGGCTTCCGTGTGTTGTGCCAGTTTTTCAGCAAGTGTGTTCCAACTGGATATCCAGTAATGGTGGCTGATTAACAGGGGCTGCTAATGTTCGTGTAAATGGGTTAGGAAATTTGTGGTAAGTTCCTGTGGGACCAGGTTATTGGACCCTAGGCTTACACACTACTTAAACTAACTTACGCTAAGGCAAACACACACACACACACCAATGCCCGAGGGAGGACTCGAACCTCCGACGGGCGAGCCGCGCGAACCGTGGCAAGGCGCAAATGGGTTACAACAGTACAACCGATAATTTGACAAAGATAGACATTCAGAGGCAATAGTTCCCCTCTAGCGTACAAAGAAAGAAATACTCGCACGAAGTGAGGATGAAGTAAAGTGAAACAAGTCCGACTGTGGGCTGCCGGAGGGAAATTTCCCAAAACGAAATAGGGGTAAAAAGGTTGCATGGCGGATGAAGGCAATTGTGAAATAAAGAATGCGTGTCATGTGGTGATTATGTGTCAGTCCGCTGAGGACTCATTTGTCAATATTACTTAAAAATATAACATTCTCCTTAGTTCGCATCTCTCTCGAAGTTGTGAAGCTTTCGAAAGTTAGTTACTTTTAACCCGTCCATCTTTATTATCTTTGTTGTGTGGTTGAAACAGCTAGCAGTTTCTGCAGCTCTCTCGAGTACGACCCTTCGAGCACAATCTTTGTCCCAAACTGAAGAGTGCCAGTTACAAACTGATCGAATGAGTATTTTGTATCCCTCTTCTTTCGTGAATCAATTTTCCTAACACTTATTCCAGTGAAGTATCAGTCTCAGATTACGCCACAGGACATTAAAATTGCTGTACCATGAAGTATAGCAAATAATGACATTTTACATATTTATTTACTGTGCTGATACAGTATAACACTAACAACATGAGACTAAATTTGTAGGTAATGCGGGTGTGTGTGCACTTTAGTACGACTTTACCCCATCTGGGTGTGGAGTGGATCTGAACTCGTGTGATGTATAGAGGCTATACGTACGAGATGTGATCGTATTGCAAATCCGATGGTATCCCGTACCGTGATGCCAAGTGCTGGGTCCATACAAATAGGACGAATACAATCTGGCAATATTCATTCTCCATGGGGCCTCCACACATCAATACATCCACTGTGAGGCTGTACACAGTTCGGACTTGTCTCAAAGGACGAAGTGGTGCTACTGCGGTGTCTAGTGTTGCCATTAGGCTCACCACTGCCGTGGCCCTAATCTCTGCTGCCCCATCGACAGAATCCACAACAGTGGCCACCATGTGAATAGTCTGTGGTGTTCCAGATGGTATTACAGCGTCAATAGAATACGTATCATTAGTTTCCGCTCTGTAAGAAGGAACTGATTTTTGATAGCTTGGAGGGTGAACGTTCGGCAGTATCAGCCACTCGTGCTAGCGAAATGTCAGTAAAATCGTTAAACAAATGACAGATGAAGATCGCAAGACTTTTTTGATAGCTTGGAGGGTGAACGTTCGGCAGTATCAGCCACTCGTGCTAGCGAAATGTCAGTAAAATCGTTAAACAAATGACAGATGAAGATCCCAAGACTTTTTTGATAGCTTGGAGGGTGAACGTTCGGCAGTATCAGCCACTCGTCCTAGCGAAACGTCAGTAAAATCGTTAAACAAATGACAGATGAAGATCGCAAGACTTTTTTGATAGCTTGGAGGGTGAACGTTCGGCAGTATCAGCCACTCGTGCTAGCGAAATGTCATTAAAATCGTTAAACAAATGACAAATGAAGATCCCAAGACTTTTTTGATAGCTTGGAGGGTGAACGTTCGGCAGTATCAGCCACTCGTGCTAGCAAAACGTCAGTAAAATCGTTAAAACAAATTACAAATGAAGATCCCAAGACTTTTTTGATAGCTTGGAGGGTGAACGTTCGGCAGTATCAGCCACTCGTGCTAGCGAAACGTCAGTAAAATCGTTAAGCAAATGACAGATGAAGATCGCAAGACTTTTTGGATAGCTTGGAGGGTGAACGTTCGGCAGTATCAGCCACTCGTGCTAGCGAAATGTCAGTAAAATCGTTAAACAAATGACAGATGAAGATCGCAAGACTTTTTTGATAGCTTGGAGGGTGAACGTTCGGCAGTATCAGCCACTCGTGCTAGCGAAATGTCAGTAAAATCGTTAAACAAATGACAGATGAAGATCCCAAGACTTTTTTGATAGCTTGGAGGGTGAACGTTCGGCAGTATCAGCCACTCGTGCTAGCGAAACGTCAGTAAAATCGTTAAGCAAATGACAGATGAAGATCGCAAGACTTTTTGGATAGCTTGGAGGGTGAACGTTCGGCAGTATCAGCCACTCGTGCTAGCGAAATGTCAGTAAAATCGTTAAACAAATGACAGATGAAGATCTCAAGACTTTTTTGATAGCTTGGAGGGTGAACGTTCGGCAGTATCAGCCACTCGTGCTAGCGAAATGTCAGTAAAATCGTTAAACAAATTACAAATGAAGATCTCAAGACTTTTTTGATAGCTTGGAGGGTGAACGTTCGGCAGTATCAGCCACTCGTGCTAGCGAAACGTCAGTAAAATCGTTAAGCAAATGACAGATGAAGATCGCAAGACTTTTTGGATAGCTTGGAGGGTGAACGTTCGGCAGTATCAGCCACTCGTGCTAGCGAAATGTCAGTAAAATCGTTAAACAAATGACAGATGAAGATCCCAAGACTTTTTTGATAGCTTGGAGGGTGAACGTTCGGCAGTATCAGCCACTCGTGCTAGCGAAACGTCAGTAAAATCGTTAAACAAATGACAGATGAAGATCCCAAGACTTTTTTGATAGCTTGGAGGGTGAACGTTCGGCAGTATCAGCCACTCGTGCTAGCGAAATGTCAGTAAAATCGTTAAACAAATGACAGATGAAGATCCCAAGACTTTTTTGATAGCTTGGAGGGTGAACGTTCGGCAGTATCAGCCACTCGTGCTAGCGAAACGTCAGTAAAATCGTTAAACAAATGACAGATGAAGATCGCAAGACTTTTTTGATAGCTTGGAGGGTGAACGTTCGGCAGTATCAGCCACTCGTGCTAGCAAAACGTCAGTAAAATCGTTAAACAAATGACAGATGAAGATCGCAAGACTTTTTTGATAGCTTGCAGGGTGAACGTTCGGCAGTATCAGCCACTCGTGCTAGCGAAACGTCAGTAAAATCGTTAAACAAATGACAGATGAAGATCGCAAGACTTTTTTGATAGCTTGGAGGGTGAACGTTCGGCAGTATCAGCCACTTGTGCTAGCGAAACGTCAGTAAAATCGTTAAGCAAATGACAGATGAAGATCCCAAGACTTTTTTGATAGCTTGGAGGGTGAACGTTCGGCAGTATCAGCCACTCGTCCTAGCGAAACGTCAGTAAAATCGTTAAACAAATGACAGATGAAGATCGCAAGACTTTTTTGATAGCTTGGAGGGTGAACGTTCGGCAGTATCAGCCACTCGTGCTAGCGAAATGTCATTAAAATCGTTAAACAAATGACAAATGAAGATCCCAAGACTTTTTTGATAGCTTGGAGGGTGAACGTTCGGCAGTATCAGCCACTCGTGCTAGCAAAACGTCAGTAAAATCGTTAAAACAAATTACAAATGAAGATCCCAAGACTTTTTTGATAGCTTGGAGGGTGAACGTTCGGCAGTATCAGCCACTCGTGCTAGCGAAACGTCAGTAAAATCGTTAAGCAAATGACAGATGAAGATCGCAAGACTTTTTGGATAGCTTGGAGGGTGAACGTTCGGCAGTATCAGCCACTCGTGCTAGCGAAATGTCAGTAAAATCGTTAAACAAATGACAGATGAAGATCGCAAGACTTTTTTGATAGCTTGGAGGGTGAAAGTTCGGCAGTATCAGCCACTCGTGCTAGCGAAATGTCAGTAAAATCGTTAAACAAATGACAGATGAAGATCGCAAGACTTTTTTGATAGCTTGGAGGGTGAACGTTCGGCAGTATCAGCCACTCGTGCTAGCGAAATGTCAGTAAAATCGTTAAACAAATGACAGATGAAGATCGCAAGACTTTTTTGATAGCTTGGAGGGTGACCGTTCGGCAGTATCAGCCACTCGTGCTAGCGAAACGTCAGTAAAATCGTTAAACAAATGACAGATGAAGATCGCAAGACTTTTTTGATAGCTTGGAGGGTGAACGTTCGGCAGTATCTGCCACTCGTGCTAGCGAAATGTCAGTAAAATCGTTAAACAAATGACAGATGAAGATCCCAAGACTTTTTTGATAGCTTGGAGGGTGAACGTTCGGCAGTATCAGCCACTCGTGCTAGCGAAATGTCAGTAAAATCGTTAAACAAATGACAGATGAAGATCGCAAGACTTTTTGGATAGCTTGGAGGGTGAACGTTCGGCAGTATCAGCCACTCGTGCTAGCGAAATGTCAGTAAAATCGTTAAACAAATGACAGATGAAGATCGCAAGACTTTTTTGATAGCTTGGAGGGTGAACGTTCGGCAGTATCAGCCACTCGTGCTAGCGAAATGTCAGTAAAATCGTTAAACAAATTACAAATGAAGATCTCAAGACTTTTTTGATAGCTTGGAGGGTGAACGTTCGGCAGTATCAGCCACTCGTGCTAGCGAAACGTCAGTAAAATCGTTAAGCAAATGACAGATGAAGATCGCAAGACTTTTTGGATAGCTTGGAGGGTGAACGTTCGGCAGTATCAGCCACTCGTGCTAGCGAAACGTCAGTAAAATCGTTAAACAAATGACAGATGAAGATCGCAAGACTTTTTTGATAGCTTGGAGGGTGAACGTTCGGCAGTATCAGCCACTCGTGCTAGCGAAACGTCAGTAAAATCGTTAAACAAATGACAGATGAAGATCGCAAGACTTTTTTGATAGCTTGGAGGGTGAACGTTCGGCAGTATCAGCCACTCGTGCTAGCGAAATGTCAGTAAAATCGTTAAACAAATGACAGATTAAGATCCCAAGACTTTTTTGATAGCTTGGAGGGTGAACGTTCGGCAGTATCAGCCACTCGTGCTAGCGAAACGTCAGTAAAATCGTTAAACAAATGACAGATGAAGATCGCAAGACTTTTTTGATAGCTTGGAGGGTGAACGTTCGGCAGTATCAGCCACTCGTGCTAGCAAAACGTCAGTAAAATCGTTAAACAAATGACAGATGAAGATCGCAAGACTTTTTTGATAGCTTGGAGTGTGAACGTTCGGCAGTATCAGCCACTCGTGCTAGCGAAACGTCAGTAAAATCGTTAAACAAATGACAGATGATGATCGCAAGACTTTTTTGATAGCTTGGAGGGTGAACGTTCGGCAGTATCAGCCACTTGTGCTAGCGAAACGTCAGTAAAATCGTTAAGCAAATGACAGATGAAGATCCCAAGACTTTTTTGATAGCTTGGAGGGTGAACGTTCGGCAGTATCAGCCACTCGTCCTAGCGAAACGTCAGTAAAATCGTTAAACAAATGACAGATGAAGATCGCAAGACTTTTTTGATAGCTTGGAGGGTGAACGTTCGGCAGTATCAGCCACTCGTGCTAGCGAAATGTCAGTAAAATCGTTAAACAAATGACAGATGAAGATCGCAAGACTTTTTTGATAGCTTGGAGGGTGAACGTTCGGCAGTATCAGCCACTCGTGCTAGCGAAACGTCAGTAAAATCGTTAAACAAATGACAGATGAAGATCGCAAGACTTTTTGGATAGCTTGGAGGGTGAACGTTCGGCAGTATCAGCCACTCGTGCTAGCGAAATGTCAGTAAAATCGTTAAACAAATGACAGATGAAGATCCCAAGACTTTTTTGATAGTTTGGAGGGTGAACGTTCGGCAGTATCAGCCACTCGTGCTAGCGAAATGTCAGTAAAATCGTTAAACAAATGACAGATGAAGATCGCAAGACTTTTTTGATAGCTTGGAGGGTGGACGTTCGGCAGTATCAGCCACTCGTGCTAGCGAAATGTCAGTAAAATCGTTAAACAAATGACAGATGAAGATCCCAAGACTTTTTTGATAGCTTGGAGGGTGAACGTTCGGCAGTATCAGCCACTCGTGCTAGCGAAATGTCAGTAAAATCGTTAAACAAATGACAGATGAAGATCCCAAGACTTTTTTGATAGCTTGGAGGGTGAACGTTCGGCAGTATCAGCCACTCGTGCTAGCGAAACGTCAGTAAAATCGTTAAACAAATGACAGATGAAGATCCCAAGACTTTTTTGATAGCTTGGAGGGTGAACGTTCGGCAGTATCAGCCACTCGTGCTAGCGAAATGTCAGTAAAATCGTTAAACAAATGACAGATGAAGATCCCAAGACTTTTTTGATAGCTTGGAGGGTGAACGTTCGGCAGTATCAGCCACTCGTGCTAGCGAAACGTCAGTAAAATCGTTAAACAAATGACAGATGAAGATCGCAAGACTTTTTTGATAGCTTGGAGGGTGAACGTTCGGCAGTATCAGCCACTCGTGCTAGCAAAACGTCAGTAAAATCGTTAAACAAATGACAGATGAAGATCGCAAGACTTTTTTGATAGCTTGCAGGGTGAACGTTCGGCAGTATCAGCCACTCGTGCTAGCGAAACGTCAGTAAAATCGTTAAACAAATGACAGATGAAGATAGCAAGACTTTTTTGATAGCTTGGAGGGTGAACGTTCGGCAGTATCAGCCACTTGTGCTAGCGAAACGTCAGTAAAATCGTTAAGCAAATGACAGATGAAGATCCCAAGACTTTTTTGATAGCTTGGAGGGTGAACGTTCGGCAGTATCAGCCACTCGTCCTAGCGAAACGTCAGTAAAATCGTTAAACAAATGACAGATGAAGATCGCAAGACTTTTTTGATAGCTTGGAGGGTGAACGTTCGGCAGTATCAGCCACTCGTGCTAGCGAAATGTCATTAAAATCGTTAAACAAATGACAAATGAAGATCCCAAGACTTTTTTGATAGCTTGGAGGGTGAACGTTCGGCAGTATCAGCCACTCGTGCTAGCAAAACGTCAGTAAAATCGTTAAAACAAATTACAAATGAAGATCCCAAGACTTTTTTGATAGCTTGGAGGGTGAACGTTCGGCAGTATCAGCCACTCGTGCTAGCGAAACGTCAGTAAAATCGTTAAGCAAATGACAGATGAAGATCGCAAGACTTTTTGGATAGCTTGGAGGGTGAACGTTCGGCAGTATCAGCCACTCGTGCTAGCGAAATGTCAGTAAAATCGTTAAACAAATGACAGATTAAGATCCCAAGACTTTTTTGATAGCTTGGAGGGTGAACGTTCGGCAGTATCAGCCACTCGTCCTAGCGAAACGTCAGTAAAATCGTTAAACAAATGACAGATGAAGATCGCAAGACTTTTTGGATAGCTTGGGGGGTGAACGTTCGGCAGTATCAGCCACTCGTGCTAGCGAAATGTCAGTAAAATCGTTAAACAAATGACAGATGAAGATCGCAAGACTTTTTTGATAGCTTGGAGGGTGAACGTTCGGCAGTATCAGCCACTCGTGCTAGCGAAACGTCAGTAAAATCGTTAAACAAATGACAGATGAAGATCGCAAGACTTTTTTGATAGCTTGGAGGGTGAACGTTCGGCAGTATCAGCCACTCGTGCTAGCGAAATGTCAGTAAAATCGTTAAACAAATTACAAATGAAGATCTCAAGACTTTTTTGATAGCTTGGAGGGTGAACGTTCGGCAGTATCAGCCACTCGTGCTAGCGAAACGTCAGTAAAATCGTTAAACAAATGACAGATGAAGATCCCAAGACTTTTTTGATAGCTTGGAGGGTGAACGTTCGGCAGTATCAGCCACTCGTGCTAGCGAAATGTCAGTAAAATCGTTAAACAAATGACAGATTAAGATCCCAAGACTTTTTTGATAGCTTGGAGGGTGAACGTTCGGCAGTATCAGCCACTCGTCCTAGCGAAACGTCAGTAAAATCGTTAAACAAATGACAGATGAAGATCGCAAGACTTTTTGGATAGCTTGGAGGGTGAACGTTCGGCAGTATCAGCCACTCGTGCTAGCGAAATGTCAGTAAAATCGTTAAACAAATGACAGATGAAGATCGCAAGACTTTTTTGATAGCTTGGAGGGTGAACGTTCGGCAGTATCAGCCACTCGTGCTAGCGAAACGTCAGTAAAATCGTTAAACAAATGACAGATGAAGATCGCAAGACTTTTTTGATAGCTTGGAGGGTGAACGTTCGGCAGTATCAGCCACTCGTGCTAGCGAAACGTCAGTAAAATCGTTAAACAAATGACAGATGAAGATCGCAAGACTTTTTGGATAGCTTGGAGGGTGAACGTTCGGCAGTATCTGCCACTCGTGCTAGCGAAATGTCAGTAAAATCGTTAAACAAATGACAGATGAAGATCCCAAGACTTTTTTGATAGCTTGGAGGGTGAACGTTCGGCAGTATCAGCCACTCGTGCTAGCGAAATGTCAGTAAAATCGTTAAACAAATGACAGATGAAGATCGCAAGACTTTTTTGATAGCTTGGAGGGTGAACGTTCGGCAGTATCAGCCACTCGTGCTAGCGAAATGTCAGTAAAATCGTTAAACAAATGACAGATGAAGATCCCAAGACTTTTTTGATAGCTTGGAGGGTGAACGTTCGGCAGTATCAGCCACTCGTGCTAGCGAAACGTCAGTAAAATCGTTAAGCAAATGACAGATGAAGATCGCAAGACTTTTTGGATAGCTTGGAGGGTGAACGTTCGGCAGTATCAGCCACTCGTGCTAGCGAAATGTCAGTAAAATCGTTAAACAAATGACAGATGAAGATCGCAAGACTTTTTTGATAGCTTGGAGGGTGAACGTTCGGCAGTATCAGCCACTCGTGCTAGCGAAATGTCAGTAAAATCGTTAAACAAATTACAAATGAAGATCTCAAGACTTTTTTGATAGCTTGGAGGGTGAACGTTCGGCAGTATCAGCCACTCGTGCTAGCGAAACGTCAGTAAAATCGTTAAGCAAATGACAGATGAAGATCGCAAGACTTTTTTGATAGCTTGGAGGGTGAACGTTCGGCAGTATCAGCCACTCGTGCTAGCGAAATGTCAGTAAAATCGTTAAACAAATGACAGATGAAGATCCCAAGACTTTTTTGATAGCTTGGAGGGTGAACGTTCGGCAGTATCAGCCACTCGTGCTAGCGAAACGTCAGTAAAATCGTTAAACAAATGACAGATGAAGATCCCAAGACTTTTTTGATAGCTTGGAGGGTGAACGTTCGGCAGTATCAGCCACTCGTGCTAGCGAAATGTCAGTAAAATCGTTAAACAAATGACAGATGAAGATCCCAAGACTTTTTTGATAGCTTGGAGGGTGAACGTTCGGCAGTATCAGCCACTCGTGCTAGCGAAACGTCAGTAAAATCGTTAAGCAAATGACAGATGAAGATCGCAAGACTTTTTGGATAGCTTGGAGGGTGAACGTTCGGCAGTATCAGCCACTCGTGCTAGCGAAATGTCAGTAAAATCGTTAAACAAATGACAGATGAAGATCGCAAGACTTTTTTGATAGCTTGGAGGGTGAACGTTCGGCAGTATCAGCCACTCGTGCTAGCGAAATGTCAGTAAAATCGTTAAACAAATTACAAATGAAGATCTCAAGACTTTTTTGATAGCTTGGAGGGTGAACGTTCGGCAGTATCAGCCACTCGTGCTAGCGAAACGTCAGTAAAATCGTTAAGCAAATGACAGATGAAGATCGCAAGACTTTTTGGATAGCTTGGAGGGTGAACGTTCGGCAGTATCAGCCACTCGTGCTAGCGAAATGTCAGTAAAATCGTTGAACAAATGACAGATGAAGATCCCAAGACTTTTTTGATAGCTTGGAGGGTGAACGTTCGGCAGTATCAGCCACTCGTGCTAGCGAAACGTCAGTAAAATCGTTAAACAAATGACAGATGAAGATCGCAAGACTTTTTTGATAGCTTGGAGGGTGAACGTTCGGCAGTATCAGCCACTCGTGCTAGCGAAATGTCAGTAAAATCGTTAAACAAATGACAGATTAAGATCCCAAGACTTTTTTGATAGCTTGGAGGGTGAACGTTCGGCAGTATCAGCCACTCGTGCTAGCGAAACGTCAGTAAAATCGTTAAACAAATGACAGATGAAGATCGCAAGACTTTTTTGATAGCTTGGAGGGTGAACGTTCGGCAGTATCAGCCACTCGTGCTAGCAAAACGTCAGTAAAATCGTTAAACAAATGACAGATGAAGATCGCAAGACTTTTTTGATAGCTTGGAGTGTGAACGTTCGGCAGTATCAGCCACTCGTGCTAGCGAAACGTCAGTAAAATCGTTAAACAAATGACAGATGATGATCGCAAGACTTTTTTGATAGCTTGGAGGGTGAACGTTCGGCAGTATCAGCCACTTGTGCTAGCGAAACGTCAGTAAAATCGTTAAGCAAATGACAGATGAAGATCCCAAGACTTTTTTGATAGCTTGGAGGGTGAACGTTCGGCAGTATCAGCCACTCGTCCTAGCGAAACGTCAGTAAAATCGTTAAACAAATGACAGATGAAGATCGCAAGACTTTTTTGATAGCTTGGAGGGTGAACGTTCGGCAGTATCAGCCACTCGTGCTAGCGAAATGTCAGTAAAATCGTTAAACAAATGACAGATGAAGATCGCAAGACTTTTTTGATAGCTTGGAGGGTGAACGTTCGGCAGTATCAGCCACTCGTGCTAGCGAAACGTCAGTAAAATCGTTAAACAAATGACAGATGAAGATCGCAAGACTTTTTTGATAGCTTGGAGGGTGAACGTTCGGCAGTATCAGCCACTCGTGCTAGCGAAACGTCAGTAAAATCGTTAAACAAATGACAGATGAAGATCGCAAGACTTTTTTGATAGCTTGGAGGGTGAACGTTCGGCAGTATCAGCCACTCGTGCTAGCGAAATGTCAGTAAAATCGTTAAACAAATGACAGATGAAGATCCCAAGACTTTTTTGATAGCTTGGAGGGTGAACGTTCGGCAGTATCAGCCACTCGTGCTAGCGAAATGTCAGTAAAATCGTTAAACAAATGACAGATGAAGATCGCAAGACTTTTTTGATAGCTTGGAGGGTGGACGTTCGGCAGTATCAGCCACTCGTGCTAGCGAAATGTCAGTAAAATCGTTAAACAAATGACAGATGAAGATCCCAAGACTTTTTTGATAGCTTGGAGGGTGAACGTTCGGCAGTATCAGCCACTCGTGCTAGCGAAATGTCAGTAAAATCGTTAAACAAATACAGATGAATATCCCAAGACTAGCCGACAGGCAATATTTCAATAGAATTGGAGTAAGAATGAACACAGACAGCCTTTACATTACAAGTAATAGGCTATAATGCAATATATGAATGAATAAATAAATATCTGGAAGATGGTTACCTTGTTGCAAACAAGCTTCTTTCCTGACTCAAGATACGCTGTGTGATTGAATGATCCTGCACATCCAAGTGAATATTAGTCTGTCTTTTCAAGTGTTAGATGCATGAGGCTGCTGGAATCGGGCATAGCGTTGAGTGTGGCCCTCTTGAACCTGTAAGAACCATATTCGCATGACAGTTCAGATTAAAACGAGCAACAATATCGTGGAACAGTATACCACAGGATCGATAGGCCACTATCTTGCCATTGCCGCATTCTGATACGTGTTAGTAGACACGATCTTTGCAAAAACCACTGGCATTCAAAAGCGTTTTGTTAACGATAAACCCTCTGCATAATGTTTCCTTATGTGTGGAATGTAGTTGGTGTTACTCGTACGTACTTTGTGCGGCTGTGCTGGAAAGCTGATCATATGTGTGGTATCGTCCAAAGAACAGGTGTCATACCGAAGTCGGCAACTCGCATCGATACCACATGCGTTAGCAGCGTCTCACTGCAATCCTCAGTGATGACTGGGAGGTGCTGGTGGTATCACACCCTCGCTCCCAGCTCTGCAGATATACAGCCGATATGAGGAAACCTCCGCTCCAGCAGACCACATCGAGACTTAACGCTCGTGAGTTTCTCGTGCTTATATGGAACTGTACTTTCTAACTTCTTGAACTTTGTAATTCAAGAGAAGAGTTTAGTAAATGTGTGCATTAAGTGACGCCTTAATATTCAAAGACACTCCTGTAGCAATGGATTGTACAAAGTAAATCCTTTTATCATTCTTGTAATAAAGAATAATATTTCATACGTTGTAGTTCAGATCAACTGTCTCCCAGAGCAATCGAGAAACGCATAGTTATGGCGACTGTAGTTTAGTCAGGTCACAACAATGTAATGCAGTACACTCGATGCTAAGTTGGTGTTTATCACATGCTGTCACGATGGTTAGGATTACAGTGCCGTGCGGTGGTGGTGGATGCTGGGCAATGGCACTGAGCATGCCTACACCTATACCTCTGCTGTAGGAATCTAAAGGGGACTTTCGGAAAGTCACCATTTCCCAGTGGACCCCCATTGGGTAGTATCTCCAGCTCTGGAACCTGTCAAACAAAGGCTTTGTGAAGGTGACAATTCAAAGTTTCAACTTCAGATTTCAAAAGTCGACTCGCCAAATACACTACTGGCCATTAAAATTGCTACACCAAGAAGAAATGCAGATGATAAACGGGTATTCATTCGACAAATATATTATACTAGACCTGATATGTGATTACATTTTCACGCAATTTGGATGCATAGATCCTGAGAAATCGGCACCCAGAACAACCACCTCTGGCCGTAATAACGGCCTTGATACGCCTGGGCATTGAGGCAAACAGAGCTTGGATGGCGTGTGCAGGTACAGCTGCCCATGCAGCTTCAACACGATACCACAGGTCATCAAGAGTAGTGACTGGCGTATTGTAACGAGCCAGTTGCTCGGCCACCATTGACCAGACCTTTTTAATTGGTGAGAGATGTGGAGAATGTGCTGGCCAGGGCAGCAGTCGAACATTTTCTGTATACAAAAAGGTCCGTACAGGACCTGCAAGCTGCAGTCGTGCATTATCCTGCTGAAATGTAGGGTTTCACAGGGATCGAATGAAGGGTAGAGCCACGGGTCGTAACACATCTGAAATGTAACGTCCACTGTTCAAAGTGCCGTCAATGCGAACAAGAGGTGACCGAGTCGTGTAACCAATCACACCCCATATCATCACGCCGGGTGATACACCAGTATGGGGATGACGAATACACGCTTCCAATGTGCGTTCACCGTGATGTCGCCAAACACGGATGCGACCATCATGATGCTGTAAACAGAACCTGGATTCATCGGAAGAAATGACGTTTTGCCATTCGTGCACCCAGGATCGTCGTTGAGTACACCATCGCAGGCGCTCCTGTCTGTGATGCAGCGTCAATGGTAACCGCGGCCATGGTCTCCGATCTGATAGTCCAAGCTGCTGCAAATGTCGTCGAACTGTTCGTGCAGATGGTTGTTGTCTTGCAAACGTCCCCACCATTCTGCTGCAAACGTCGTCGAACTGTTCGTGTAGATGGTGGTTGTCTTGCAAACGTCCCCATCAGTTGACTCAGGAATCGAAACGTGGCTGTACGATCCGTTACAGCCATGCGGACAAGATGCCTCTCATCTCGACTGCTACTGATTGGAGGCCGTTGGGATTCAGCACGGCATTCCGTATTACCCTCCTGAACCCACCGATTCCATATTCTGCTAACAGTTATTGGATCGCGAGCAGCAATGCCGCAATACGGTAAACAGCAGTTTCGATAGGCTACAATCCGACCTTTATTAAAGTCGGAAACTTGATGGCACGCATTTCTCCTCCTTACACGAGGCATCACAACAACGTTTCACCAGACAACGCCGGTCAACTACTGGTTGTGTATCAGAAATCGGTTAACACGTTGTTCATGTCATCACGTTGGAGGTGTCGCCACCGGTGCCAAATTGTGTGAATGCTCTGAAAAGCAAATCATTTGCATATCACAGCACCTTCTTCCTGTCGCTTAAATTTCGCGTCTGTAGCACGTCATCTTCGTGGTGTAGAAATTTTAATGGCCAGTTGTGTAACTCTGACAATGGTGTATGGACAAACATACCGTTGCAATTATTTTTCTGTCACTCGTTATACCTTTTTGCTCTGCCCCCAGACATTCCGGACATACACCGTATCACCCATCGTCAAGGATACCATCGAGCTCCTCTGGTTGTAGCTCCGAGCTTCCCTTTGATGGTCATGGATAATATTCTTTCGTGCGGCCCTCCACTTGTCCGTGAGATCGTCCACGATTACGTGCAGGCAAGAGATCGTTGATGGACCACAAATTTTTCAACGGAGTAATTTAATAACCTAGAAAGGTCAGTAAATGAGTTTGGCTGGTCCATAAACATGATCCGCGATCGATCTTGCAGACACATTCCTGCAAGTGTGGTGACCCCCCCCCCCCCCCTTCAGAAAGATCGATACATAAAGCCAACATAGCGATTCTTACTCGCTCAACATAATCGGCCAGTGCTTCATGTTCTCCTCTACCCTATAATAACATTCTTCAACCCCATCTCTACCCCTCTGCGGACACAAACATTCACTTAAAATCCACTCTTAGACACAAAAAGGACCATTTTTCAACCATTACATCAGCAATTAATCTCCTTACTCGCCCTTCAGCTAAAGGATAAATCATTTAATACGTACAGTTTTTTTTCACTGACAGAACACTAATACCTTTAATAACTGCCAGCAGATGATTCGGAAGTTTATTAAATTTACTTGACGACTTATCTCCTTTACTTGGGACTACTTGCTCTGCAGGTATTATCTCGCCATCAACTTTGCTTCCTTTCTGTCACTTCAAGACTGCTAACTGCCTTTTCACAGAAATGACTTCGCCTTGCTGTGCCTGTATATTTAACATTGCTTTGGTATCTTTGTACGCCTAACGGATGTCACTAACCCTGTTGGCAGCGTGCTCCATCGTCGCGTGCAGGCGCAATAACTGAGCTAAAGACGGCTGAGTACCTTCTAATAACGCAACACCTGCCGGCCGGTGTGGCCGAGCGGTTCTAGGCGTTACAGTCTGGAACTGCGCGACCGAAACCGTCGCAGGTTCGAATCCTGCCTGGGCATGGATGTGTATGATGCCCTTAGGTTAGTTAGGTTTAAGTAGTTCTAAGTTCTAGGGGACTGATGACCTCAGAAGCTAAGTCCCATAATGCTCAGAGCGATTTGAACCATTTGAACGCAACACCCATTCTGATTACACCAAGCAATACAGTACACGCGGTGCAAGCGGTACTCACCTGTCCCACCAGTTGAGTCGTGATGGTGACAGGTCTATCAAACACGCCACGTAACCGATGACACAACTCAACCACACTGCCCTTCTCCGGCTCTCCACATATTAGGAGATCATACGGTAAACTGTCTTTGCACAAATACTTCAGAGTACTGGCCTAGTTGTCATGGTTAAGAACAATGCAAGCACAGCAGTGCAAATAATACTTGTTTATACAATACGTAAAACATACAAGTACTTAACTAGCATAAGTATTTAACTAACATCAAACTATGAATGCTCAGTACCAAGGTATGCAACCACCCAGCAAAAACCACACTTACTGATACCATTGACAGGAAGGGGCGGGGCGGGTTTCGTGAAGGTAGATAGATGAAACTTCCTGGCAGATTAAAACTGTGTGCCTGACCGAGACTCGAACTCGGGACCTCTGCCTTTCGCGTGTAAGTGCTCTACAGTCTGAGCTACCCAAACACGACTCACGTCCCGTCCTCACAGCTTTACTCCTGCAAGTACCTCGTCTCCTACCTTCCAAACTTCACAGAAGCTCACCTGCGAACCTTGCAGAACTAGCACTCCTGAAAGAAAGGTCATTGGGGAGACATGGCTTAGCCACAGCCTGGGGTATGTTTCCAGAATGAGATTTTCACTCTGCAGCGGAGTGTGCGCTGATTTGATATGATGAGGACGGGCCGTGAGTTGTGCTTGGGCAGCTCAGATGGTAGAGCACTTGCCCGCGATAGGCAAACGTCCCGAGTTCGAGTCTCGGTCTGGCACACGGGTTTAATCTGCCAGGAAGTTTCATATCAGCGCACACTCCTCTGCAGAGTGAAAATTTCATTCTTAAGGTAGATGGATGTTAGACACTTTTCAACCAGGTGGCTTGTCACGTTACCATACAGTTTGAACGCTGTCATCACATAATCTGGCAGGACTTGATATTTGGATCCGAATGACGTCTTGAAGTACAATATGAAGATCGCATTGAATAAAACGTTCAGTTTGATGTGCTCTAGGTCTTGCGTTGTCAGCCTGAAAACACATCTTAATTGTCACCTGCCTGTATGAGTGTGCCATGGCGCTCTTGAAAGATGGATGCGATACACTTTCTGCTGCGAGAAGCTAACCGGAAACCTGTGCGCTGCATGGAAGGCGGAACGCAAGCAAGACGTTCCCGCCTAACTACTGCCTAAAGGCATTCTGCCGCCACTAGACGACGAGCTCATACAGCACTGGACAGCTCGAGAAGGAGACACTTCCTCAATACATATCTGCATTCTGTAATGTTGCCAAATCGAGCATGTGGCCGGACTTTTAGAATCCTGAGGAGCAGTTGGTTTTATTGGCAGCCTGTCTGGGGTGGCCGGTTGGTGGCCAGATTGTATGTCTAAGACCACACATCTTGTGGTGTGTGGCAAAGGGTACATCGAATACCACGAGCATGATTATTAAAAATGAATTTTGTATTTTGGTGTTGATTGAGGTGTTGTATCCTGTTACGATGGCCATTTGTGGTTTGTCATCATGTTACCCACTATCAGGACGGCATCCTCGGCATAGCAAGTGCTATTGATTCACTTTTTTAGCTAATTTAAAGGAATAGCGTATCAACATTCACTGTGCTAATGATGCATCCAAATTTCTGAGAACACATATGACCTACAATGACTCATTCAAGTCATACGAGGATGCAGCAGACCTCAAACTCAAAGAACTTGAATTTATTTCAAAACTCTAACGTAATATTTAATGCTCCTACCACAGAAAGGGTGGACGAATTATCCGAATCTGAAGACGTGGCTTTGCAAAAAATTTGGATTCTGACAGCGAAGAAAAAGTCCGCATTGAACACGTTCGTCAATTGCTCTTAAAATGAAAAAAGATGTCTAAATTTTCAGATTTTCACCTGGACTTCAGTCTAACGTTTGCAAAATATTGACATTCGTTCACTATTTGTTTCCGGTATATAAGGTTCGACTTTAAGAGCAAAGAATGTCAACAAAATAAAAGTCTTTTTTGTTAGTATTCCATTTCTACGAAGTAGTTCATAACAAGCAGACAATTTGTTCGAGACTGACGTCAAAATTGGTAGTTACCTGACATTGTCAGTGTATGCCGATCTACTACACTACTGGCCATTAAAATTGCTACACCACGAAGATGACGTGCTATAGACGCGAAATTTAACCGGCAGGAAGAAGATGCTGTGATATGCCACTGATTAGCTTTTCAGAGCATTCACACAAGGTTGGCGCCGGTGGCGACACCTACAACTTGCTAACATGAGGAAAGTTTACAACCGATTTCCCATACACAAACAGCAGTTGACGGCGTTGCCTGGTGAAACGTTGTTGTGATGCCTCGTGTAAGGAGGAGAAATGCGTACCATCATGTTTCCGACTTTGATAAAGGTCTGATTGTAGACTATCGCGATTGCGGTTTATGGTATCGTGACATTGCTGCTCGCGTTGGTCGAGATCCAATGACTGTTAGCAGAATATGGAATCGGTGGGTTCAGGAGAGTAATAAGGAACGCCGTGCTGGATCCCGACGGCCTCGTATCACTAGCAGTCGAGATGACAGGCATCTTATCCCCATGGCTGTAACGGATCGTGCAGCCACGTCTCGATCCCTGAGTCAACAGATGGAGACATTTGCAAGACAACAACCATCTGCACGAACTCTTCGACGACTATCAGCTCGGAGACCACGGCTGCGGTTACCCTTGACGCTGCATCACAGACAGGAGCGCCTGCGATGGTGTACTCAACGACGAACCTGGGTGCACAAATGGCTAAACGTCATTTTTTCGGATGAATCCAGGTTCTGTTTACAGCATCATGATGGCCGCATCCATGCTTGGTGATATCGCGATGAACGCACATCTGGCGTATCACCCGGCGTGGTGGTATGCGGTGCCATTGGTTACACGTCTCGGTCACCATTGACGGCACTTTGAACAGTGGACGTTACATTTCAGATGTGTTACGAACCGTGGCTCTACCCTTCATTCGATCCCCGTGAATCCCTACATTTCAGCAAAATAATGCACGACCGCATGTTGCAGGTCTTGTACGGGCCTTTCTGGATACAGAAAATATTCGACTGCTGCCCTGGCCAGCACATTCTCCGGCCAGCACATTCTCCACATCTCTCACCAATTGAAAACGTCTGGTCAATGGTGGCCAAGCAACTGGGTTGTCACAATACGCCAGTCACTACTCAAGATGAACTGTAGTGTCGTGTTGAAGCTGCATGGGCACCTATACCTGTACACATCATCCAAGCTCTGTCTGACGCAATGCCCAGGCGTATCAAGGCCGTTATTACGGCCAGAGGTGGTTGTTCTGGTTACTGATTTCGCAGGATCTATGCACCCAAATTGCATGAAAATGTAATCACATGTCAGTTGTAGTATATTATATTTGTCCAACGAATACGCGTTTATCATGTGCATTTCTTCTTGATGTAGCAATTTTAATGGCCAGTAGTGTATTTCAGTGGCTATAACATTTGCAACTAGTTGTCGCGTTTCCTATTTGCGATCTATAGTAAGAACTTTACAATAAATCAGTATTCAGTATCAAAATTCGTTTTTGCTCAAACAGTAAACAAGGAGCACGAATAGCTCAAAAATAAGAGCAGGTAATTCTACAACGTATACTGCGCTGTGGAAGATACTTTAGGTAAGAAGGTGCCAGGCTACCAAAAGCTTCCACACACTTTTCACAGAGCGCGTGGATGAATTTATCAGAACCATTTTTGACAAATCAGCAATGTTTAACGATATGCACTCCTCTGGATACAAAGTAAACGTCGTAAATGAGAAGTTCAAAGTTTTACACTCAAGAAACAAGGGCAAGCATTGTGATCCTTTGGAAGAACTGAAATTTATTTACACTTCATAAAACAGCGGAATTTAGTAATCAAAATGTCTTAGCAGTTTTACAAATAATATTGTAGAACATCAGGAAAAAGAGCCAGCATAATTCATAAAGTGAAATCTCTTTGTAATATATTAAAAAAGACATTTGGCCTCTGGAATGGAGAGCCAATTAACGTATTTGCAGAAGTTGGTTTGTTTGTACCTCTGTTCCATGTTTTCTTTGAGTGTTCCCCATTAACCAAAAAAGGAAAAGATTTAAATGTCTTGATTGTAACTGTTGTTCAGTTGAAGGTGCACGAAAGTGTCGTTGTAAAATTCATAATAAGTGCACTTGAAACTCTACACTAAAGTATCTTTAAGAGTTTTTTTAAACGTGAATGTTAAATGTAGTAATTTTATAATATTTTTAATAGGTACTGAGCTGAAGAAAAGCTAACATGATAACTGTAAAGAGGACGCGAAACGGAATCCACAGTCTTTGACATGCATTATCCTATAATAAACAAGTTGTGATCGAAGGCGGTTTTTTTCAACACGGCATTCACGAAGATGTTACCTCGCTACCACAGAAACGCAGCTAACAGTGGCTGGTGGAATATAAAACATCGTGTTAGGAGCCTGTATACAATACTGCACCAGCAATAAATGAATTCGTAGCAGTATGGCTTTGTAGCGCCCTTTTTGTGCAACTGGAAGAAATCGAAACTGTTCTAACTTTGTGCACATAATGAATTTAGCACTTTACTGACACTCGATGTAGTGCTCCCATTGGTATAGTAAAAACAAGATTAGACTAACGCAGAGGCGTTTAAGTACTCAATCTTTGGGCACTCCATTACGAATGGACTGAGAGGAACTAATAAATGTTAGAATGGGAAGTACACTCTGATGTGCACTTCACAGTGCTTTGAAGAGTATAGATGTAGATACAGAAGTTCAAGCAGCCAAGAAAAGTAAAAGATGTAGAAGCATGAAAGCAATTTCCACGTTGACGTGGAAACTCCTCCCCTCCCCATAATCGATCTATGTCAGTTGGGTGACTAAAATATGGTAGGAAATTAAAAAAGGTGTTTTCCTAGTAGTCAAGAAAGGTGACAGCCTGCATCGTTGCCAAATCCCTTCCTTCACTCCCCATCATTTTTAGACCAACTGGGTACTAAAAAATGGCGAGAAAGCTGCAGTCAGTTTACTCTCACCACTTATCCAGGCACATTAACTATCACCCGTGATCTATACATGGTAGTGAATGTCATCCCCCATGGTGAAAGTCTGATTTTATGTTGTCAACATTTGCTACAGTCAGATATGAAGCATGTATTCCATTAAATCACACTGCCGCCAGTTCAGAAATAATTATTACTCGCTAAAAAGATATAAAATGAAAACAAATTGCGACATAACGCACTGGTTTTTAGTACGAGTATTTAGTCACGACAGTCAGACAAACTGCGCAGATTGAGAACTATCTAATCTACATGGCAACTCACTGTGCTTTTGCAGAATGATTAATTTCCCCACTCTCTGTCTGGCTGCACACAGCTGTATTCCTTATTATTCTTGCACAAATGCGAGCTCGTTGTTTGCTCTGCCAGTTGACAGAAGATTTGAATTCCTGTTATCAAGCGTGTAAACGGCTGCAGCACAACACATAAACCCTCTCACTCCTTCTGCACACACGCGCACACAAGAGAGAGAGAGAGAGAGAGAGAGAGAGAGAGAGAGAGAGAGAGAGCATTCTTAGCTCAGTATGATCTTCCCCCCATGAACCATGAACCTTGCCGTAAGTGGGGAGGTTAGAGTGCCTCAGCGATACGGATAGCCGTACCGTAGGTGCAACCACAACGGAGGGGTATCTGTTGAGAGGCCAGACAAACGTGTGGTTCCTGAAGAGGGGCAGCAGCCTTTTCAGTAGTTGCAGGGGCAACAGTCTGGATGGTTGACTGATCTGGCCTTCTAACATTAACCAAAACGGCCTTGCTATGCCGGTACTGAGAACGGCTGAAAACAATGGGAAACAAAAGCCTTAATTTTTCCCGAGGGCATGCAGGTTTACTGTATGGTTAAATGGCGATGGCGTCCCCTTGGGTAAAATATTCCGGAGGTAAAATAGTCCCCCATTCGGATCTCTGGGTGGGGACTACTCAAGAGGACGTCGTTATCAGGAGAAAGAAAACAGGCGTTCTACGGATCGGAGCGTGGAATGCCAGATCCCTTAATCGGGCAGGTAGGTTAGAAAATTTAAAAAGGGAAACGGATAAGTTAAAGTTAGATACAGTGGGAATTAGGGAATTTCGGTGGCAGGAGGAACACGACTTCTGGTCAGGTGAATACAGGGGTTTAAATACAAAATCAAATAGGGGTAATGCAGGAATAGGTTTAATAATGAATAAAAAAATAAGAGTGCCGGTAAACTACTACAAACAGCATAGTGAACGCATTACTGTGGCCAAGGTAGACACAAAGCCTACGCCTATCACAGTATTACAAATTTCTGTGCCAACTAGATCCGCAGATGACGAAGAGATTGATAAAATTTACGATGAGATAAAACAAATTATTCAGATGGTGAAGGGAGACGAAAATTTAATAGTCATGGGTGACTGGAATTTGATAGTAGGAAAAGGAAGAGAAGGAAACGTAGTAGGTGAATATGGAATGGGGATAAGAAATGAAAGAGGAAGCCGCCAGGTAGAATTTTGCACAGAGCATAACTTAATCATAGCTAACACTTGGTTCAAGAATAATGTAAGAAGGTTGTATACACTGAAGAGGCCTGGAAATACTGGAAGGTTTCAGATAGATTATATAATGGTAAGACAGAGCTTTAGGAACCAGGTTTTAAATTGTGAGACATTTCCAGGGGCAGATGTGGACTCTGACCACAATCTATTGGTTATGAACTGTAGATTGAAACTGAAGAAACTGCAAAAAGGTGGGAATTTAAGGAAATGGGACCTGGATAAACTGAAAGAATCAGAGGTTGTAGAGAGTTTCAGGGAGAACATTAGGGAACGATTGACAGGAATGGGGGAAAGAAATACAGTAGAAGAAGAATGGGTAACTTTGAGGGATGAAATAGTGAAGGCAGCAGGGGATCAAGTAGGTAAAAAGACGAGGGCTAGTAGAAATCCTTGGGTAACAGAAGATGTATTCAATTTAATTGATTAAAGGAAAATATATAAAAATGCAGTAAATGAAGCAGGCAAAAAGGAATACAAACGTCTCAAAAATGAGATCGACAGGAAGTGCAAAATGGCTAAGCAGGGATGGCTAGAGGACAAATGTAAGGATGTAGAAACATATCTCACTAGGGGTAAGATAGATACTGCCTACAGGAAAATTAAAGAGACCTTTGGAGAAAAGAGAACCATTTGTATGAATATCAAGAGCTCAGATGGCAACCCAGTTCTAAGCAGAGAAGGGAAAGCAGAAAGGTGGAAGGAGTATATAGAGGGTTTATACAAGGGTGACGTACTTGAGGACAATATTATGGAAATGGAAGAGGATATAGATGAAGATCAAATTGGAGATATGATACTACGTGAAGAGTTTGACGGAGCACTGAAAGACCTGAGTCGAAACAAGGCCCCGGGAGTAGACAACATACCATTAGAACTACCGACAGCCTTGGGAGAGCCCGCCCTGACAAAACTCGACCATCTGGTTAGCAAGATGTATAAGGCAGGCGAAATACCTTTAGACTTCAAGAAGAATATAATAATTCCAATCCTAAAAAAAAGTAGGTTTTGACAGATGTGAAAATTACCGAACTATCAGTTTAATAAGTCACAGCTGCAAAATACTCACGCGTATTCTTCACAGACGAATGGAAAACTGGTAGAAGCCGACCTCGGGGAAGATCAGTTGGGATTCCGTAGAAATGTTGGAACAAGTGGGTCAATGCTGACCCTACGACTTATCTTAGAAGATAGATTGAAGAAAGTCAAACCTATGTTTCTAGCATTTGTAGACTACGAGGAAGCTTTTGACAATGTTGACTGGAACATACTCTTTCAAATTCTGAAGGTGGCAGGGGTAAAATACAGGAAGCGAAAGGCTATTTACAATTTGTACAGAAACCAGACCGCAGTAAAAAGAGTCGAGGGGCACGAAAGGGAAGCAGCGGTTGGGAAGGAAGTGAGACAGGGTTGTAGCCTATTCCCGATGCTGTCAGAGACAGCAAAGGACCTGGAAGAGCAGTTGAATGGAATGGCCTGTGTCTTGAAACGAGGATATAAGGTGAACATGAACAAACAAAAACGAGGATAATGGAATGTAGTCAAATTAAATCGGGTGATGATGAGGGAATTAGATTAGGAAATGAGACGCTGAAAGTAGTGAATGAGTTTTGCTATTTGGTGAGCAAAATAACAGATGATGGTCGAAGAAGAGAGGATATAATATGTAGACTGGCAATGGCAAGGAAAGCGCTTCTAAAGAAGAGAAATTTTTTAACATCGAGTATAGATTTGTTGTTGTTGTTGTTGTCTTCAGTCCTGAGACTGGTTTGATGCAGCTCTCCATGCTACTCTATCCTGTGCAAGCTGCTTCATCTCCCAGTACCTACTGCAACCTACATCCTTCTGAATCTGCTTAGTGTACTCATCTCTCGGTCTCCCTCTACGATTTTTACCCTCGACGCTGCCCTCCAATGCTAAATTTGTGATCCCTTGATGCCTCAAAACATGTCCTACCAACCGATCCCTTCTTCTAGTCAAGTTGTGCCACAAACTTCTCTTCTCCCCAATCCTATTCAATACCTCCTCATTAGTTACGTGATCTATCCACCTTATCTTCAGTATTCTTCTGTAGCACCACATTTCGAAAGCTTCTATTCTCTTCTTGTCCAAACTAGTTATCGTCCACGTTTCACTTCCATACATGGCTACACTCCATACAAATACTTTCAGAAACGACTTCCTGATGCATAAATCTATATTCGATGTTAACAAATTTCTCTTCTTCAGAAACGCTTTCCTTGCCATTGCCAGTCTACATTTTATATCCTCTCTACTTCGACCATCATCAGTTATTTTACTTCCTAAATAGCAAAACTCCTTTACTACTCACAAGTGTCTCATTTCCTAATCTAATTCCCTCAGCATCACCCGATTTAATTTGACTACATTCCATTATCCTCGTTTTGCTTTTGTTAATGTTCATCTTATATCCTCCTTTCAAGACACTGTCCATTCCGTTCAACTGCTCTTCCAAGTCCTTTGCCGTCTCTGACAGAATTACAATGTCATCGGCGAACCTCAAAGTTTTTACTTCGTCTCCATGAATTTTAATACCTACTCCAAATTTTTCTTTTGTTTCCTTTACTGCTTGCTCAATATACAGATTGAATAACATCGGGGAGAGGCTACAACCCTGTCTCACTCCTTTCCCAACCACTGCTTCCCTTTCATGCCCCTCGACTCTTATGACTGCCATCTGGTTTCTGTACAAATTATAAATAGCCTTTCGCTCCCTGTATTTTACCCCTGCCACCTTTAGAATTTGAAAAAGAGTATTCCAGTCAACATTGTCAAAAGCTTTCTCTAAGTCTACAAATGCTAGAAACGTAGGTTTGCCTTTTCTTAATCTTTCTTCTAAGATAAGTCGTAAGGTCAGTATTGCCTCACGTGTTCCAACATTTCGACGGAATCCAAACTGATCCTCCCCGAGGTCTGCATCGACCAGTTTTTCCATTCGTCTGTAAAGAATTCGCGTTAGTATTTTGCAGCCGTGGCTTATTAAACTGATAGTTCGGTAATTTTCACATCTGTCAGCACCTGCTTTCTTTGGGATTGGAATTATTATATTCTTCTTGAAGTCTGAGGGTATTTCGCCTGTCTCATACATCTTGCTCACCAGCTGGTAGAGTTTTGTCAGGACTGGTTGTCCCAAGGCCGTCAGTAGTTCTAATGGAATGTTGTCTACTCCGGGGGCCTTGTTTCGACTCAGGTCTTTCAGTGCTCTGTCAAACTCTTCACGCAGTATCGTATCTCCCATTTCGTCTTCATCTACATCCTCTTCCATTTCCATAATATTGTCCTCAAGTACATCGCCCTTGTATAAACCTTCTATATACTCCTTCCACCTTTCTGCCTTCCCTTCTTTGCTTAAACTGGGCTGCCATCTGAGATCTTGATATTCATACACGTGGTTCTCTTCTCTCCAAAGGTCTCTTTAATTTTCCTGTAGGCAGTTTCTATCTTGCCCCTAGTGAGATAAGCTTCTACATCCTTACATTTGTCCTCTAGCCATCCCTGTTTAGCCATTTTGCACTTCCTGTCGATCTCATTTTTGAGACGTTTGTATTCCTTTTTGCCTGCTTCATTTACTGCATTTTTATATTTTCTCCTTTCATCAATTAAATTCAATATTTCTTCTGTTACCCAAGGATTTCTAGCAGCCCTCGTCTTTTTACCTACTTTATCCTCTGCTGCCTTCACTACTTCATCCCTCAGAGCTACCCATTCTTCTTCTACTGTATTTCTTTCCCCTATTCCTGTCAATTGTTCCCTTATGCTCTCCCTGAAACTCTGTACAACCTCTGGTTCTTTCAGTTTATCCAGGTCCCATCTCCTTAATTTCCCACATTTTTGCAGTTTCTTCAGTTTTAATCTACAGGTCATAACCAATAGATTGTGCCCCTGGAAATGTCTTACAACTTAAAACCTGGTTCCTAAATCTCTGTCTTACCATTATATAATCTATCTGATACCTTTTAGTATCTCCAGGGTTCTTCCACGTATACAACCTTCTTTCATGATTCTTAAACCAAGTGTTAGCTATGATTAAGTTGTGCTCTGTGCAAAATTCTACTAGGCGGCTTCCTCTTTCATTTCTTAGCCCCAATCCATATTCACCTACTATGTTTCCTTCTCTCCCTTTTCCTACACTCGAATTCCAGTCACCCATTACTATTAAATTTTCGTCTCCCTTCACTATCTGAATAATTTCTTTTATTTCATCGTACATTTCTTCAATTTCTTCATCATCTGCAGAGCTAGTTGGCATATAAACTTGTACTACTGTAGTAGGTGTGGGCTTCGTATCTATCTTGGCCACAATAATGCGTTCACTATGCTGTTTGTAGTAGCTTACCCGCATTCCTATTTTCCTATTCATTATTAAACCTACTCCTGCATTACCCCTATTTGATTTTGTGTTTATAACCCTGTAGCCACCTGACCAGAAGTCTTGTTCCTCCTGCCACCGAACTTCACTAATTCCCACTATATCTAAATTTAACCTATCCATTTCCCTTTTTAAATTTTCTAACCTACCTGCCCGATTAAGGGATCTGACATTCCACGCTCCGATCCGTAGAACACCAGTTTTCTTTCTCCTGATAACGACATCCTCCTGAGTAGTCCCCGCCCGGAGATCCGAATGGGGGACTATTTTACCTCCGGAATATTTTACCCAAGAGGATGCCATCATCATTTAATCATACAGTAAAGCTGCATGTCCTCGGGAAAAATTACGGCTGTAGTTTCCCCTTGCTTTCAGCCGTTCGCAGTACCAGCACAGCAAGGCCGTTTTGGTTAATGTTGCAAGGCCAGATCAGTCAATCATCCAGACTGTTGCCCCTGCAACTACTGAAAAGGCTGCTGCCCCTCTTCAGGAACCACACGTTTGTCTGGCCTCTCAACAGATACCCCTCCGCTGTGGTTGCACCTACGGTACGGCCATCTGTATCGCTGAGGCACGCAAGCCTCCCCACCAACGGCAAGGTCCATGGTTCGTGGGGGGGAGTATAGATTTATGTGTCAGGAAATCGTTTCTGAAAGTTTGTGTATGGAGTGTATCCATGTATGGAAGTGAAACATGGACGATAAATAGTTTGGATAAGATGAGAATAGAATCTTTCGAAATGTGGTGCTACAGAAGAATGCTGAACATCAGATGGGTAGGTTACATAAATAATGTGGAGGTACTGAATAGAATTGGGGAGAAGAGAAATTTCTGGCACAACTTGACTAGAAGAAGGGATCGGTTGGTTGGACGTGTTCTGAGGCATCAAGGGATCACCAGTTTAGTATCGGAGGGCAGCGTGGAGGGTAAAAATCGTAGAGGGAGATCAAGAGATGAATACACTAAGCAGATTCAGAAGGATGTAGGTTGCAGTAGGTACTGGGAGTGAAGAAGCTTGCAAGGGATAGAGTAGCATGGAGAGCTGTATCTACCAATGTCTGGACTGACGGCTACAGCAACAACAACATCTGTATGGTGTGAGACTGACAATGGACTCTAAACAATATAAAGTGTGGTATCGTCCATGACCACACAGATTCAAAGGCTATCTATTCAACTACGTTCCTACAGATTACAATGAAGAACAGCTTAAACTGAAACTACCACATAGAAAATAGTGTGAGGAAGGCGGACCAAAGAATGCGTTTTATTGGCAAAATACTTATAAGATGCAGCAAATGTACTGCCTACATTACGCTGTTGCACGCTGTTCTAGAGTATAGCTGCCGAGTATGGAATCCTTACTACACTGAAGAGCCCAAGAAACTGATACACCTGCCTAATATCATGTAGGGCTCCCGCGAGCACGCAGAAGTGGCGCAACACTACGTGGCATGGATTCGACCAATGTCTGAAGTAGTGCTGGAGGGAACTGACACCATGGATCCTGCTGTGCTGTCCATAAATCCGTAAGAGACGAGGGGCTGGAGATCTCTTCTGAACAGAACGTTGCAAGGCATCGCAGATATGACCAAATAATGTTGATGTCTGGGAGTCCGGTGGTCAGTGGAAGTGTTTAAACTCAGAAGATTGCTCCTGGAGCCACTCTGTAGCAATTCTGGATGTGTGGGGTGTCGCATTGTCCTGCTGGAATTCTCCAAGTCTATCGGAATACACGGTGGACACTAATGGATGTAGGTGATCAAAAAAATGTTCAAATGTGTGTGAAATATTATCGGACTTAACTGCTAAGATCATCAGTCCCTAAGCTTACACGCTAGTTAACCTAAATTATCCTAAGGACAAACACATACACCCATGTTCGAGGGAGGACTCGAACCCCCGCCGGGACCAGCCGCATAGTTCATGACTGCAGCATCTAGACGGCTCGGCTAATCCCGCGCGGCTGTATGTGATCAGACAGGATGCTTACGTACGTGCTACCTGCCAGAGTCGTATCTAGACGTATCAGGAGTCCCATATCACTCCAGCTGCACTCTCCCCACACTATTGCAGAGCCTCCACCAGTTTGCACAGTCCCCTGCTGACATGCAGAGTCCATGGATACATGAGATTGTCTCCACACCCGTACAAGTCCACCGGCTTTATACAATTTGAAACGAGACTCGTCCCACCAGGCAACATATCCAGTGTCGGTTTTTACAGGACCAGTGAAGCATAAAGCTTTGTGTCATGCTGTCATCAGGGGTACACGAGTGGGCCTTTGGGCCCAAAAGTCCATATCGATGATGTTTCGTTGAATGGTTCGCATGCTGACACTTATCAACATTGAAATCTGCAGCAATTTGCAGAAGGGATGCATTTCTGTCACGTTGAATAAGAGCCAGTATTCCAGCACACATGATAGTGGTCAGCAAACAATCTTTGATATTAACAACCCACACCACTTCTCTACCACTGTCAACTAAGTACCATATGACACTAGATGTGTAACATAGAATTCCATCATTGTGTTAAGAGTACATACTCTCATTAATAATTTACTGTGTAATAACTTCAGTTACTAATAATAATACAGTATTGTTTATAGTATCTGCATGATATCGGTTTTCGACTAGGGTAGAGTGTATCTCCTCCCATATGGATACTGCGGGTGGAGAAACTTGGGCCCCATTAGTTGCTTGACAGTGTCTTGTGTGATCTACTTTAACTATACGCTATCTGATCAAGAGTATCTAGATACCTCTTAGTGGACATGAATAACGCATGTGTCTTCCTCTTTGTTCACTTCTTGGCTTATGGTTTGGCATATGAGTTTGTCATATATCTTTACAATCTAAAGTCGTCCATGAGATACGGTCTTATCGTTGTTCACAGTAATATCATCAATTCCTTGCACACAGAATCCGTGCCGGTCAGAGTGGCCGATCGGTTCTAGGCGCTACAATCTGGAACCGCGCGACCGCTACGGTCGCAGGTTCGAATCCTGCCTCGGGCATGGATGTGTGTGATGTCCTTAGGTTAGTTAGGTTTAAGTAGTTCTAAGTTCTAAGGGACTGATGACCTCAGATGTTAAGTCGCGTAGTACTCAGAACCATTTGAACCATTTGAACAGAATCCGTGGTCCGATGTTAGGTAGACACACATCTCCCTTTCGCTAAAAATCCTAGGAAACTTTTGCGTTATATCCACATCTTTAAGGCAACAGTCGTCTGCAGGAATCTGTTAGGCAGACCAGAAAGCTGGTCCATTTTAACACCAGCCAATTTCATTTTATAAGGCAGAACTATGTGATGTTTTTACATTTTCTTGAAATGTCTTCCAGTACTTCATTGACATTTTTTTCCAATATGCCTCGTTTTGTCAAGTATGTAGGAGAAATAGTAGTTTCATCTTGATACCATGTCTCTATAATGTATCGTTTTCTCTTGTATCTACTGCTCATAGCTTCTATCACAAATTACACTGAATAATGCCTTTGTAAGTATACCTATAAAATCGGTATAGTATTACTAAAGTAATGTACCATACAGGTGCATGCAACTAATTCTCATTGGTATGTAATGGATGGTTTGTGTGTTAACGTACTGAATATTTTTCCATACAACACGATATGCCCCAATACAGCACTGGGTCACTGTTAGCTTAGTGAAGTGTACAATGTGCCTCTTAGAGTGCTATTCCCACTTGCAAAACACTCGTCAATAGATGACATGTAGCTGTGTAGTACAGACGTGACATATGGATTTAGGAAACGAATTATACTTGTTGCGTAACGGAGTCGCATATTTCCCACGGTATGCATTTCGCTGCAGCCTGAAGTCATTACTAGGTTAGTGGAGTGTACAAGCTGCCTCTAACATACTATTCCCACAGCGCAAAGCACTTGTTACCAAATTATACAGAACTGTGTATTGCAGGGAATGAAATGGCGTTCTTTTTAAACCTTTGGAGATCTGTCGAACTCTACAACTGGTGGCACTGTCTGTCAATTCTATGTTTTAACACTTATAACGTGATTCTAAGCTTTCGAAATGTGGGGCTACAGAGGAATGCTAAAGATTAGATGGGTAGATCACATAACTAACGAGGAGGTACTGAACAGAATTGGGGACAAGAGGAGTTTGTGGCACAACTTGACTTGAAGAAGGGATCGGTTGGTAGGACATGTTCTGAGGCATCAAGGGATCACCACTTTAGTGTGGAGGGCAGCGTGGAGGGTAAAAATCGCAGAGCGAGCCCAAGAGATGAATACACTAAGCAGATTCAGAAGGATGTAGGTTGCTGTAGGTACTGGGAGATGAAGGAGCTCGCAGAGGATAGAGTAGCATGGAGAGCTGCGTCAAACCAGTCTCAGGACTGAAGACCGCAACAACAACAACAACGTGATTCTTTATTGTTGGGCAGTTTTATCCAAGGAAGTGTTATGATCAGGATGTAATCATATTAAGAAATGCCCTAAATAGGGCCTACCTGTTTCAATATAGGATGTGTATGTGTGGTATGTCTGCCCCCGGTAGCTGTGTGGTCAGCGCTACAGAATGTCAATCCTAAGGGCCCGGGTTCGATTCTCTTGCTGGGTCAGAGATTTTCTCCTCTCAGGTACTGGGTGTTGTGTTGTCCTAATCATCATCATTTCATCCCCATCGACGGGCAGGTCGTCGAAGTGACATCAACTCGTAATACCTGCACCCGGCGAACCGTCTACCCGATGTGAGGCCCTAGCCACACGACGAAAATGTGTGGTGTATCACTTTCCGAAAAGCAGTTAGATCTTTTGGACATATAAAATTATAGAGCATTTCTTGCTAACTCTATCGTACTGCATCCGCAGCAGCAATTTGAGCAGCTGTTGGCACCACAGTGACAAAACGAACCGTTACAAATCGGCTACTTGTTTGACAGCTCCGAGCCAGATGCCCTGTTACGTGCATTCCACCGACCTCAAACCACAGTTATTTGCGGGTTTAGTAGTGTCAATGAGAGCTCATTGGGGCAGGGTGGAGATCTGCTGTGTTTGGTGATGAGAGCTGGTTCTGCCTCCATGCCAGTAATGGCCGGTGTGTACGTTAGGAGTCCAATTCAGGGCCTACAGCCAGCCTGTCTGCGTGCTACACACACTGGACCTACACCGGGATTTATGACCTAGGCTGTGATTTCATATGAAAGCAGGAGCACTCTCGTGTTTATCCCGTCCACCTTGACGGCAGAACTGTACGTCAGCCTGGTGATTAGCTCTGTTCTGCTGCCATGCACGAGGAGTATACCTGGGGGTGTTTTCCAACAGGATATTCTAGCCCACATACGGCTTTTTTAAACCAAACATGCTTCACAGAGTGTCGATATGTTGCCCTGGACAGCTCGATCTGCAGATCTGCCTCCAGTTGAGCACATACTCGACATCATACGACGACAACTCCAGCGTCATTCACAAACAGCATTAACCATTGCTGTACTGACCGAGGCATGGAACTCCGTGTCACAAACACACCCAGCACCTATACTACAACACAATGAATGTACGTTCGCTTGCTTGCAATCAAAATTCTGGTGGCTACACCAGTTATTAATGTACCAGAATTTCACGTTTGCAATGAATTATCTCGTACTTACATTAACCTATGATCTTGCAATGTTAATCACTTAAATATGTTACCTAGACAAATGTATTCACGAAATTTCATTACTCTACATTAATTACTTTTTGGAGTTCAGATTCTTTTTCCGTGAGTGCAGAATCTTTTACAGGTTCCTCAGCTAAAGAACACGGTTTTAAGCTGCGATTTACAACTGTGGAATGCACTGTACATGTTTGACTCTAGATTACAAAACTACTGCTGTTCTACATTTAAAAGAGTTTTGCAATTTATCTGCTGTGGCAGTAACACATGGAATTTGAATGGTGTGCAAGTAAACTTTCCAGACAAGACTGAAGAGAATTATAAACTATGTTCTGTCAACCTACAGTTCTAATTATTACCTATGAAGTACACAGAGATTTTTAACTTAGACTCCAACAGAAACAATATAAGTTGTATACGAGGTGCGACAGTAAAGTAATGAAACTGATGTGAAAAAAAAATGTTGCTTACCGTTTTAGTCAGGTTTAGTGTTGTCTCCTTCAAAGTAGTTCCCTTCTGATTGCACACATTTTTTCCAGCGCTTCTGCCATTGATGGTAACATTTCTGGAACTCATCTTCTGTAATATCCTCCAAGACCCTCGTCACAGCTTTTTGGACATCTTGTGTTGTTTGGAAATGGTGTCCCCTGACCACCGTTTAGACTCTCGTAAATAGAAAAAATTCGCACGGAGCGATATCTGGTGAATAAGGTGGCTGTGGTAATTCTGAAATTTGTTTTGAGGTTAAAAATTGCTGTACTGACAAAGCAGTATAGGGTGGCGCATTATCGTGATGCAGAATCCAACTACCAGCAATGTTGGCACAGACATGAAGAACTCTTTTACGAAGTCTTACTAAAATTTCTTTGTAGTAATATTGGTTAATTTTTTGTCCAGGAGGCACCCACTCTTTAAGAGCAATTCCCTTTGAATGAAAGAAGTACACAAGCATGCGTTTCACTTTTGACTTTGACATGCGAGCTTTTTTTGGTCTGGGTGATCCCTTTGAGCCAACGAAAAGCTTGAACTCTTGACATAAACTCCTCTCCAAAAGCCTTCTGAAGCTTACCATAAGCTGTCGTTGCTTCTTACCATAAGCTGTCGTCGCTTTTTCACCCTATTTAACGTAAAAAGAAATGGCATACCGTTGCTCAATATTATGCGGTTCCATTTCCGTGACGAGGGACACAAACGTGTATTAACTTATTACAGCACAACTCACGACTGAGCAGTTACATCGATGTGCCACTTGGACTAGAAGCAGCTTATAGACCAAGGTCAAAGATATTGTGCCTACGCAAACCTGCAGCGTTGCCACATCTTGCAAAGAAAATCAGTATCATTACTTTATTGTTGCACCTCATATATGGAAGTGTTATATTAAAGTTGAAGAAATCTGTTTTTCGCAGTCCAGAACACAATTCGCTACAATGCAGTCCAATATAGACATTATCGAGCTAGGATTGGCTCCTACATACAATGTTATTCCGAAAGTCTTGATAAAAAAGTACCATTCCACATTAAAGACTTCGAGTTTAAAACATAAAGGTAGCACTACTATTGTAAGTTAGTTGTCTTATGTCAGTAAAAAATACCATTAGCTCACTTATTGGCACCATTGGGGTAGTGACAGTATGCATACAATGGTAAGCATAGAGTATGCTGTCTCTCTTTAATGGTTCTGCTACATCTTCTGTGTGTTCCAGTAGCAAAATGTGGTACTGCTGTGACATGTGCCAATACGCATTACTTGGAATGAGACATTGAACATGGAAGAGATACAGGATAATAAACTTTTCGGATATTCTGCATTAGTAATACACAGTCATGAGTCCTAAGATAGAATTAGCAAACAGTGCTGTATAATTATACAATGGATGGTCCTGATTTTTGTTAAGTGGAACCCTACACACTGACATACTATTCTGGAAAAGGTAATTCTTAATATGATGGCTATGACTGCGCCATGATCTTAACACTTCGTTGGATAAAACTAACCTGTCCTACACAGTTTCATATCATCCATTAACAAGTGCTTTGCAATATGTGGATAGCGCTCGAAAGGCAACTTCTACACTATGCTAAGCTAGTTACGACTTTATGCTGTATCAAAGCGAACTGTATGGAAAAATATTCGATCTCGATACCAACCCCCTTAACATACAATTGTAAGTCGTTGCCTACACCCATATTTCATACTAACGTGATTAATAGATACACTTATAAAAATCGGTATACAAAGAAAGTAATCGGAATTTGTAGCAGAAGCTGTGGAGCTTCAATATAAGTACTAGATGTAATAGGGAGATGACGCCACATATGTATACTTTAATACAGGGAAATCGAAGCATTCTAAGATTATACATCAATTTACATAGTGCATGGTAGAACAGTAACTACCAAAAAGAGATGTTGGGCTGAGAGAAGTCTTAGAGAAATATATTTCATCCAGTATGAGGACGTGACTTACAAAATGCTTGTTTGACAGATTTTTGAGTATTGTCCGTAAGCTTGGTGTACATTGTTATTATATGCACATGTATAGTTCCTAACAGCCGCAAATTATATTTTGTAGGAATTCTGGTGTGTCTGTGTGGTATCCGTTACAACTGAGTTCTATATGTAATTCTTCTGTTCCATGCTTTGTGAGGTATACCAACTGTACAATGGAAATGTATTTTAATTTAAGCTTCTGCCACGTGCATCTGCACTGACTCATGTGAGATGAATAGGAGTGACAGCAGTGATATGAAGTACGCTCCATACGGTGGCTATATTAAATGATTGGAATAACACTACTGCATCATGATTTAACTCACCCAGAATATAATGAAACACATAGAATAGCATTTATAATGGAGAGATGAGAAACTAGCCTCAGCAGTTGCATATGTGTTATGTCAAAATGACTGTCAGGTCGACATGTATTATGTAACAGACCAATCGTCAAAAAAAATTAAAACTACAAGGGATATTGTGAGATGGGAGACAGGACAGCTAGTCAGTGTACAAAATACCATAACAATTAAACTAAATGGCAAAGTAGTGGCTGATAATTCACAAGCTGTGAGTACTATCAAGAATCACTTTCTAAATTTAGCAGCAAGAAAATGGTTCAGTGGAAGAAGTAAGAGAACACATTAAAAATGGCATTCCCAAAACTTCAAGCAAGTAGAAGTAGCACCAACATTCTTCTCTGAAATTAATGGTATTAAAGAAATGCTAAAAAGAAAAGCTGATGGATGTTGATGGAATTTCAAACAGAAACAAAATTTTGGAAAGTAGTTCCAAATTAATAAGTAATGACCATGGTAATATATGCAATGCATCACTAGCATAGAGAATTTTCCAGATAGGTTAAAATATACTGTTGTTGAAACACTTCATCAGAAAGGTAACAAGACAGACTTGAACAATTATCAGCAAATTTCCTTTACTGATTTCTTTTTCCAGAATATTCGAAAATATAATATACTCAAGACTAGTCTCATACTTACGTAAAAACAATTTACTTAGCATATCACAGTATGGATTCCAGAAGGATTGCCTGACAGAAGGATATTTGTACATTTACTCATCAAATAGCACAAGCCATAAATAATAAAATATCACCAGCTGATATTTGTTGTGATCTTTCCAAGATATCTGATTGTGTAGATCATGTTAGTTTCTCATAAAAACTCAGATTTTATGGCATTAATTGCTTTATGCACAACTCAATTGAACCTTACATAACAAACAGAACAGAAAAGGTGCTGAACAACTCAGTGTTGGAAGGATAGAAAATTATAGTGACTGATGAAAGATCATAAAAGGAGTCCCAAAGAGTTCAATTTTGGGTCCATTCCTATTTCTTACATACGTAAATGACCTTCCACTTAACGTTCAACAAGCAGCATTAGTATCAGACAATACCAGTGTTATAATAAATCTCAGTGGAGATAAAGCAACAGAAGAGAAGTAAATATAAATTATAATGTGGTTCTCAGAAAATGAACTCTCTGTAAATTTTAAAAAATACACTATATTACATTTTGTACAATAAATGCAGTCATACTAACAACTGATGTAGAACATGAGCAAGAGTCAGTATGTAGGGTGGAATGCTTCAAATGTTTTCTATGTAGGTATTGATGAAAACTTGAACTAGAATAGTTGAGCTTCTGAAACAACTAAGTACTTTCGCTTCTCACATAATAGCCAAGGAATTAACCTCCTGAGATATCTTGCACATCTCCACTCAATAATGTCTTATGGAACAACTTTCGGAGGTAACTCTTCAGTTAGAATGCAAAACTGAGCAAATAAGAATTAAATGTGGTGTTCACACACAGATGTCATGTAGGTACGTCTTCTAGGAGCTAGATATTTTAACAGTGCCGCCACAACAAATATATTCAATAATGAAATTCGTCATAAATAGTCCATATCAGTTTCAGAACAGTGGTGTACATATCAACAACGCTGGAAAAAAATATGACCTTTCTTACCCATTATTAAAGCTGCCAACAGTTCAATTTTCGATCATTTGCCCTATACAATAAAATTTCTTACAAGTAGTGAAGCCAGTTTAAATCTAATTTAACACCATTTCTCATGGGCAACTAGTTCTATTCCATTGACGAGTTTCTACTAGAAAACTAGTTGCCTGTGAAAAAAAACTGTTTTTAAGTGTAATGGCATAAAAAGGACTAAAAATAATGTATTCGTGAAATTTAACATTAATCATTTACAAATAGCCTGTGAAGTGACTCGTTCTAAATCATTTCGATAAAAGAATCGTTCAAATGATTTATGGGATAGGTAACTAACTGACTTGTCAGCTGCGATTTTCTTTTTTAAATACTGTCTGTATTTCGGGTTGAAAACACACACAATAATAATCTTCACTAATAAGTGGCTAGATACTTTTGATCAGATAGTATATGCTTCCTGTGGATCACAGAGTGCACTATCAAGTCTGTCATGTGTAGTATCGAATTCAGTTACATGCAGATACTTTAATAAGCTTTGATTAATTACTACTAACTCAACTTACTGCATGAGACATTATTAATCGGAGGATATATTGTTAATGGAATCGTGGAAATCTGTATTATACATCCAATATCATGTGGTGCTTAGGCATGAGGTGTTAATATCAAAACTTGTGTACTACCCTCTGTTCTACTGGTGTACCAGCTGTTCTTCATGTTTAATGCCCTGTTAAGGCACACTGACTAAACGAAAATCACACTACACTAATTTGGAACTATCCTATCGAATGAGCACATAAAATTCCGCTTGAAAATAATTTTGTTCGTAACGGGAAAGAAACCGGCGCTTTCCATCGACACCGATCGTCGCATGAAAGACGTGATCAGTATTTGGCTGGCTTAAATCCAGCTACAAATTGCAGAAACGAAATTACAAATATCTACCAAAACACTAGAGAAAATGCACGTGGCGGCTCTAATTATGGATTGGCAGCATCTCTGATCGCTACAGTACTGGTAACTATATGGAACCTGAACGAGGAAAACCATTTGCCATGAGCGGATAGTCAGTCCCTAGAGTCAAGTGGAATTGTTTGACCAAAGCATGTGGGATGGAAGTGTAGACCTGGAAGCAGGTGCTCGTGTGACCCTCCACCGATGACTTGATATGAGCCAGTAGAGCAGTAACATGGCTCTATGTACAGACGTGACAGAATGGCAGAAATATACTATCGAGTTTAGACGTGACCATGACCACATAGTGAATGAAGTTACCCGATATGTTGTAGACTGTCCAACGTATCTGCATTCGCAGTCATGGGACATTGTGAATAAACAGTGGTCATCAAAAGATGCTAATCGACGTGATTCGGAGACGAGTGTCACACCTCGTCAATGACAGTTGGTTTCAAATCCTACAAGAATTGTTGCTGCCAGGGAATGTAGGTCCAGCCGGCCGGGATGGCCAAGCGGTTCTAGGCGCTACAGTCTGGAACCGCGAGACCGCTACGGTCGCAGGTTCGAATCCTGCCTGGGGCATGGATGTATGTGATGTCTCTAGGTTAGTTAGGTTTAAGGAGTTCTAAGTTATAGGGGACTGATGACCTCAGAATTAAGTTCCATAATGCTCAGAGCCATTTGAACCATTTTTGAATGTAGGTCCACTACACCAGTTTCCGAGGCAACATTGCGAAGGAGTCTGCATGCAACGGATATTTTTAGCCATGTACCTCGAATAACGCCACCAGTGCTCACAGGGACACGTGAAGCTACGTGCCTTCAGTGGGTCTAGCGACACAAAAAGTGGGCATTACCTTACTGGAGACGTGAAGTGTAGCCTGATGAATCGCGATATTTCCTCTTTTGAAACGATGCAAGGTGTGGTTTAACCTGAAGATGGTTTTGTGTCGTTTTAGGTTTCTTCTTCGTATCGTGACTTGGGCCACTCATTCAGAATATCGTTAAGATGAACAAGGATGTTTATTTCAGCGAAGTGTTATCGGTGCTTATAAATCGTGGTGAGTGTGCTGTGGACAGTTCCGTCTTCAGAGATGATGGCCGGCCGGAGTGGCCGTGCGGTTCTAGGCGCTACAGTCTGGAACCGAGCGACCGCTACGGTCGCTGGTTCGAATCCTGCCTCGGGCATGGATGTGTGTGATGTCCTCAGGTTAGTTAGGTTCAATTAGTTCTAAGTTCTAGGCGACTGATGACCTCCGAAGTTAAGTCGCATAGTGCTCAGAGCCATTTGAACCAAGAGATGATGACAGCCGTGTTCACAAAGCAGCCTGAAACGTCACATCGCACATTTACTAGCCCGCCACATCACCCATAGAATACAATTTGTCTGGTATTATTTGAAACAGCAAGTGAAACGTAGCAAACGACATCCCGTCTTCAGCTGCATATGGAAAAAAGAAGAAAGTTGTGGATCAGTTCCTCTCCATTATCCAAGCTAGAAGCGGTGTTTTTTATACGGGTTGTTTATTGTCTTTTGATATAAGTACTAAAATGAGTCACTCTGTTGTCATTGCTGGTGTGATTTGCTTTGTTACAGGAACTTAGAGAAGAGTTCGATCGCGAGTCCGAGAAAACGGGCCGCCCTCGTCTGCTGCTGACAATGGCGGTACCGGCGGGTATCGAGTACATCGACAAGGGCTTCGACATCGCTTCCATGAACAAGTGAGTTGCCTCACATACGCGGTAGACAAGTTCTCAGTCAAGTTTCAAAGGCCGATAATCAAACGGCATTTTTAATGAATGTAGCTTATTCTTGGGGTTTTAGTGTACTGAATCTTAGCACTTTGGTAAAAAGCCATCTCACGCAACATTTTTTTGCAATTGTCATTCAATATGTTACGAAAAATGCACTTTGTAAAACCTATTTTATCATTATAGGCTACCTTCAATGCTACTCGATCTGTATATTGAGGAAGCTGTAAAGTTGTAGTGGGTCACACTTTTTTACTTGCTCCTCCCTGCCTCTCCAATATAAGTGGCTGTCATCTCCCTCTTTTAACATACCAAAGATCCCTAGGACTTGATTAATAACAACAACAAAAACGTATAAAATGTTTTAGTATTATTTGTGTACATTAATGGTTAGTACGAGGGTGAGTCAAATGAAAACCTTACATATTTTTTAAAATATTATTTACTGTGCAGAAGTGGTACAAAGCTGTATCACTTGTCAACATAATCTCCCCCACGCTCAATGCAAGTCTTCCAGCGCTTACAAATTCCATAAATTCCTTTAGAAAAGAATTCTTTTGGTAGTCCGCGCAACCACTAACGCACCATGTTGTGTATCTTTTCATCAGAACGTAATTTCTTTCCTCCCATTACGTCTTTGAGTGGTCCAAACATGTGGATATCACGTGGTGATGAGGAATGACGCCATTCCTTGCTCGCTCTCTTCGTTTCTGGTTGGTGGAAGTGAACCCAGGTTTTGTCCCCAGTAACGATTCTTGCAAGGAAACCATCACCTTCTCGTTCAAAGCGCCGAAGAAGTTCTTCACAAGCATCAACACGTCGTTCTCTCATTTCAGGAGTCAGCTGCCGTGGCATCCATCTTGCAGACACTTTGTGAAACTGGAGCACATCATGCACAATGTGGTGTGCTGACCCACGACTAATCTGTAAACATGCTGCAATGTCGTTAGTGTCACCCGGCGGTTTTTCTTCACTATGGCTTCAACTGCTGCAATGTTCTGTGGAGTCACAACTCGTTCTGTCTGGCCTGGACGAGGAGCATCTTCCACTGAAGTCACACCATTTGCAAACTTCCTACTCCATTCGTAGACTTGCTGCTGTGACAAACATGCATCACCGTACTGAACCTTCATTCGTCGATGAATTTCAATAGGTTTCACATCTTCACTACGCAAAAACCGAATAACAGAACACTATTCTTCCCTGGTGCAAGTCGCAAGTGGGGCGGCCATCTTTATACTGATACTGCGACGGTATGTGTGCATCTGCATTATGCTGCCACGTACAGGCCATTCTACACGCTGTTTGTAGCACGCTTACCAATTTGCAGGATAACGACGCGAAATTTCGATGTGTTATTACAAATTTAAAGTTTTCATTTGACTCGCCATCGTATATTGTTTCAGCATAACCCACAATAAATTGTAATTCAGAGAAATACATCTCTTTGAAAGAATTTGACCGAAAAGTTGAGAAGATCACATGTAGAGTAATTAACTTAAGGACTGTAATAGCAACAGAGTCCCATAACTTTCACGTAATTATGGCTGAGCGTGTACTGGGGTGAGGTTCCGGTTCTTTGAGTGATTTCCCCTTCCGAGGCACTTTTTGTTCCTTTCTGCCTGCTTTGCGCAGCTTCTCGTAGTTTTACAAATCGTGTCGGATTTGCTGTTGGCGCGCATTTTCTTGTCTGGAATGTTCTGTGCAAGGCGATCATGCCGCAAGCACAGCCTCAGCCACACAGCTGATAGGTATCCCAAGTTAAACATAGCTCGTGATATTTTGATTCCTTGTCGTTGTTGAGACACTTTATTTCCCGGAAGTAAGCCGGTAATTTACATACGTAGAACTGCAAACGCTTTTAGTAAAATGTGTGAGTTAGCTGTAGTTCGCACGACCTACAGCCGAAACTTGCTCAGTTCTTTAGCTGAATCAGATATACGAAAATATTCATTGTCAGGGGCAATTAATGAAAAACTTTAAAATAAAGATCCTGACTGAACTCTCATTGTTCTTTCAGGATTCGCTCTGTCGCATTCTTCTACTTACGACATTTTTCAGTGTCTTCTCATCAACGAGAAACCTCCCTTTCAGTAGAATGAGAAAAACTTCCATATTATTGATCATATCCTGCACAGAGTGCTACGAGTTACACATCAACCAATACCCCAGAAAGTTTGACACTGGACTCGCATTCGGGATGACGGTTCATTCCGCATCCGGCCATCATGATTTAAGTTTTACGCAATTCCCCTAAATCGCTTCATGCAAATGCAAGGATGGTTCCTCAGAAAGGGCACGGCCGATTTCGCTCCCTCTCCTTCCCTAATACGAACTTGTGCTCCATCTCTAATGACCTACTTGTCGACGGGACGTTAAACGCTCATCTCCTTCTCCTTACATTTTACATAGAAAATCAATTAAGATTCTTGTTTTTATAACGATGATGGATATACAGGGTGGTCCATTGATAGTGACCGGGCCAAATGTCTCACGAAATAAGCATCAAACAAAAAAACTACAAAGAACAAAACTCGTATAGCTTCAAGGGGGAAACCAGATGGCGCTATGGTTGGCCCGCTTGATGGCGCTGCCATAGGTCACTCGGGTATCAACTGCGTTTTTTGAAAATAGGAACCCATATTTTTATTACATATTCGTGAAGTACGTAAAGAAATACGAATGTTTTAGGTGGACCAGTTTATTCGCTTTGTGATAGATGGGGCTGTAATAGGCAAAAACATATAAGTACGTGGTATCACGTAACATTCCGCCAGTGCGGACGGTATTTGCTTCGTGATACATTACCGATGTTAAAATGGACCCTTTACCATTTGCGGAAAACGTCGATATTGTGTTGATGTATGGATATTGTGATCAAAATGCCCAACGGGCGTGTGCTATGTATTTTCGGTATCCTGGACGTCATCATCCAAGTGTCCGGACCGGTCGCCGGATAGTTACGTAATTTAAGGAAACAGGAAATGTTTAGCCACATGTGAAACGTCAGTCACGACCTGCAACAAATGATGATGCCCAAGTAGGTGTTTTAGCTGCTGTCGCGGATAATCCACACATCAGTAGCAGACAAACTGCGCGAGAATCGGGAATCTCAAAAACGTGAACATCGAATGCACCCGTACCATAATTCTGCGCACCAGGAATTGCATGGCGATCACTTTGAACGTCGTGTACAGTTCTGCCACTGAGCACAAGAGAAATTACGGGACGATGACAGATTTTTTGCACGCGTCCTATTTAGCGACGAAGCGTCATTCACCAACAGCGGTAACGTAAACCGGCATAATATGCGCTATTGGGCAACGGAAAATCCACTATGGCTGCGACAAGTGGAACATCAGCGACCTTGACGGGTTAATGTATGATGCGGCATTATGGGAGGAAGGATAATTGGCCCCCACTTTATCGATGGCAATCTAAATGGTGCAATGTATGCTGATTTCCTACGTTATGTTCTACCGATGTTACTACGAGATGTTTCACTGCATGACAGAATGGCGATGTACTTCCAACATGATGGATGTCCGGCACATAGCTCGCGTGCGGTTGAAGCGGTATTGAATAGCATATTTCATGACAGGTGGTTTGGTCGTCGAAGCACCATACCATGGCCCGCACGTTCACCGTATCTGATGTCTCCAGATTTCTTTCTGTGGGGAAAGTTGAAGGATATTTGCGTTCGTGATAGACCAACAACGCCTGACAACATGCGTCAGCGCTTTGTCAATGCATGTTCGAACATTACGGAAGGCGAACTACTCGCTGTTGAGAGGAATGTCGTTACACGTATTCCCAAATGCATTGAGGCTGAAGGACATCATTTTGAGCAGTTATTGCATTAATGTTGTATTTACAGGTAATCACGCTGTAACAGCATGCGTTCTCAGAAATGATAAGTTAACAAAGGTACATGTATCACGTTGGAACAACCGAAATAAAATGTTCAAACGTACCTACGTTCTGTATTTTAATTTAAAAAACCTACCTGTTACCATCTGTTCGTCTAAATTTGTGAGCCATATGTTTGTGACCATTACAGCGCCATCTATCACAAAACGAAAAAAGTGGTCCAACTAAAACGTTCATATTTCTTTACGTACTACACGAATATCTAATAAAAATGGGAGTTCCTATTTAAGAAAACGCAATTGATATCCGTTTGACCTATGCCAGCGCCATCTAGCGGGCCAGCCACAGCGCCATCTGGGTTCCTCCTTCAAGCTAGACAAGTTTCGTTCTTTGTAGTTTTTTCGTTTGATGCTTATTTCGTGAGATATTGGGCCCCGTGACGCTCAATGGACCACCCTGTATAATATCAATGTCACGATCGAACAGATAAATCTCACATGTTTATGTTGGTGTTATATAAAAATAATGAGTCAGTTAACACTGTTTACTTCTAACACTCGTTTTTTTCATACTTAAACTCTACGAATACATAACAGTCAAAAAACCACATTCAAACCTCAAAGCTGTCGAGGATACTGATTCGTAACAAACCTTTTGCCTAAATGTCACCAGTTCTACGTTATCAAAACCTAGTTTTAGTGTGTTGTCTTCGTTGAGTCTTAAGTTATTTAATGACCAAATTATTGGATAGAGGAGCATAGGGAAGCAAAAGATGGCCGATGAGCAACAATCATATCTAATTCTTCTGAACCAAGTTTTCAGTATTGAAGGACGATATATTGCTAGTTTGATAAACCAGCATAGTGTCACGAACTTAATACTCGGGGAAATGGCCAGTGAATGGCTCAAATGGCTCTCAGCACTATGGGACTTAACAGCTGAGGTCATCAGTCCCCTAGAACATAGAACTACTTAAACCTAACTAACCTAAAGACATCACACACACCTATGGTCGAGACAGGATTCGAACATGCGGCCGTAGCGGTCGCTCGGTTCCAGACTAAAGCGCCTAGAACCGCTCGGTCACACCGTCTGGCCAAATGGCCACTTACTTAATCATCATAATAAGTGTTCCGTAAAGGAGGGTTGGAACTTTAATAGTGGCAACTATTTATTTACAGCTCGTACAAAATAGATACATGTTTCAAAGTTTTACTGACCTTCAAAGTAGTCACCAGCATTGTGCATAACCCGTTGCCAGCGATGTGGAAGTCGTAGGATACTCTTAGCAGTGCCAGTTGTGTTGACAGTTTGAGCTGCGCGGTCTATTGCCCGACGAATTTGTAGCAGTTCTGAAGCGAATGCCAGGAGGTATAGCACTTAGGAGCCCATCAGTCAAACAAGTCAATAATAGCTTGCACTGTACGTGCTTGAGCATTGTCCTGCAAAACGATGGTCAGGTCTTGCAGAAAGTGTCATCACTTCTCTCTCTATGCTGTTCATTTTTTACCACCGCCTACGACCAGCTTAGAGACAGAAGTGATTACACGTTCTGCATGACCTGACCATCGTTTTGCAGTACAATGCTGAAGCATGTACAGTACAAGCTGTTACTGGTTTGTTTGACTGATGGGGCTGCTAAGTGCTATACCACCTATTGCACTCCCCTGACTTGCGCGCTCGTGAGTACAACTCGATTTCTAAAGTGAAGGAAACACTTCACGTCATTCGCTTCAGAACTGCTACAAATTCGTCGGGCATTAGACCGCGCCGCTCGAGCTGTCAACACAAATGGCACTGCTAAGAATATCCTACAACTTCCACATCGCTGGCAACGGATTATAAACAATGCTGGTGACTACAGTACTGGCCATTAAAATTGGTGCGCCAAGAAGAAATGCACATGATAAACGGGTATTCATTGGACAAATATATTATACTAGAACTGACATGCGACTACATTTTCACGCCATTTGGGTGCATAGATCCTGAGAAATCAGTACCCAGAACAACCACCTCTGGCCGTAATAACGGCCTTGAAACGCCTGAGCATTGAGTCAAACAGAGATTGAGTGGCATGTACAGGTACAGCTGCCCATGCAACATCAACACGATACCACAGTTCATCAAGAGTAGTGACTGGCGTAATGTGACGATCCAGTAGCTCGGCCACCATTGGCCAGACGTTTTCAGTTGTTGAGAGACCTGGAGAATGTGCTGTCCAAGGCAGGTGTCGAACATTTTCTGTATCCAGAAATGCCCGTGCAGGACCTGCAACATGAGGTCGTGCATTATCCTGCCGAAATGTAGGGTTTCGCAGAGATCGAATGAATGGTAGAGCGACGGGTCGTAACACATCTGAAATGTAACGTACATTTTTCAAAGTGCCGTCACTGCGAAGAAGAGGTGACCGAGACGTGTAACCAATGGCACCCCATGTCATCACGCCTGGTGATACGCCAGTATGGCGATGACGAATACACGTTTCCAATGTGCGTTCACATGTCGCCAAACACGGATGCGACCATCATGATGCTGGAAACAGAACCTGGATTCGTCCGAAAAAATGACGTTTTCGTGCACCCAGGTTCGTTGTTGAGTACACCATCGCAGGCGCCTCGGTCTGTGTTGCAGCGTCAAGGGTTACCGCAGCCATGGTCTCCGAGCTGATAGTCCATGCTGCTGCAAACGTTGTTCGTGCAGATTCCTGTTGTCTTGCAAACGTCCGCATCTGTTGACTCAGAGATCGAGGCGTGGCTGCACGATCCGGATGCCATGCGGATAAGATGCTTGTCATCTCGACTGCTAGTGAAGCGAGGCCGTTGGGATCCAGCACGGCGTTCCGTAATACCCTCCTGAACCCACCGATTCCATATTCTACTAACTGTCATTGGATCTCGACCAATCCGAGCAGCAATGTCGCGATACGATAAACCGCAATCGCGATAGGCTACAATACGACCTTTATCAAAGTCGGAAACGTGATGGTATGCATTTCTCCTCTTTACACGAGACATCACAACAACGTTTCACCATGAAACGCCGGTCTACTGCTGTTTGTGTATGAGAAATCGGTTGGAAACTTTCCTCATGTCAGCACGTTGTAGGTGTCGCCACCGGCACCAACCGTGAGTGAATTCTCTGAAAAGCTAATAATTTGCATATCACAGCATCTTCTTCCTGTCGGTAAAATTTCGCGTCTGTAGCACGTCATCTTCGTGGTGTAGCAATTTTAATGGCCAGTAGTGCACTTAACGTCTACATTAAGTTACAAAATGATTGTACCGTGGTGCTAGCGGTCGTGGATCCGAGGGGGAGTCGTAGGGATCATAAAAGAGCCGAAGTACTGTACTAAACACTGTTGAAAACCAATTATTATGATTATATCAAAGCATTAAATATATTTCATTGTTGTCATTATTACAATCCGAGGCATCTGTGGCATGTTAAGTGTAGGGTCAAGGGGAAATTACATTTTTGGTGTATAAAATGCACATTGGAACCATCAGCTGTTTTAATTTTTTATTTATTTATTTTATAACCAAATTATACCTGTTTTGGTCTTGGACCATCTTCACGGATGAAGGGTTAAAATGGCTTAAGCCACCATATTGCATTAGTCATTACTCAAAATGTGTAGTGCATGCCATGAATGTAAATGTATGAGACAGGACTTTAAAAGCAAAAACCGAATTCTAAATGCTTACAGAGCAATACTCTGTCTTTACACATCTTTTGAGGTGTTGATGGGATAGAATGAATAACTGTTCCCCAACACCTCCGGAATCGAATCCTGAATGTGCACCTGGGTGATGACAATATCAAGTGAAGCGATCAGGCTATAAGGAAACGACATAAAACTGGAGGAAAGTATTGTTTTCTGTTACCGTGTTGAATCTCGGGATCTCGGCCTCTACAGGATCCTCTTCAATTTTTAAGGAGTAATAATTCGACAGTTACGACCCCGTGTCTTTCCTTGCAGTCGAGAATATCTGGACAATATGAATACAAACCTTTAGTTAGGTTGTGCAAAATACAAGTAATTAGTCATAGATTTTCAAAATTTATTCGACACTGCACCACATTGTCACATAATCGTATGAAGTATGTTCACCGATATGCTATATATGTCCAGATGTACTGTCACTATGATTTATAATGGTCTCAATATATACAGCTGGGCATTAAAATTGCAATACCATAAAGACGGCATGCGAAAAATGTCAAACTGGAATTCTGAGGTACAAAAATGATTATCCTTTCAGTACAGCCACATAAAGTAGGCTTCTGTAGGTAAAGATTATGTAGCGGGTTTCTCATTCAGTAATCGCATTCGACTGTTGTTTGGCTCTGAGCACTATGGGACTCAACTGCTGTGGTCATTAGTCCCCTAGAACTTAGAGTTACTTAAACCTAACTAACCTAAGGACATCACACACATCCATGCCCGAGGCAGGATTCGAACCTGCGACCGTAGCAGTCGCACGGTTCCGGACTGCGCGCCTAGAACCGCGAGACCACCGCGGCCGGCGACTGTTGTTTGTTTGTGATAAAATCATGTTGTGCCTGATGTAACAAGCAGGAACAGCTACAAGCACATAGAATTTGACAGTAGTCTATCTAGAGTGCAGTTAGTCGTTCTGCAATATTGCTGCTCGCATCAGTCGTGGTCCCTTGAGTATCGCATGAATATGAACTCGGCAGATTCAGGGGGCCCATCCTTAACACTGTGCAGGGTCCCACGTGTCTAGCGCTCGAGAGGAGAGAATCATTGCTCACGCGGCTGTGCAAGATCGCACAGCCATGTGGAGAGTTGGCTAAGCATTCGTTATGACTGAATTGTTATTTTTATCTTCTCCTGTGGGCGGGGAGTGGGGAGGAGGGGCGGGAAGGGGGGGGGGAGAAGAGATGGTATTCACCCTTCTCCAAGTACTATGATGGATCCAATAAACTAAAATAATTTCCATATCTACGTATGCAGAACAATCTCTGTTTACAGTTAACAGTAGGAAAGAATATTCTTGTCATCTCCAAATTGTAGTCATAAAGAACTTTGAGAAGCACCTACTAATGTAGGAATTTGAAGCGATGTATTACAATATTATAAAAGCCAGCACAACATCACAAAATATCTGTCCAACAGGCATCTGGACTTCATGAACATCCTGAGCTACGACTATCATTCCGCATTTGAGCCAGCAGTCAACCATCATTCACCACTCTACTCCATGGAAGAAGATGATGAATACAACTTTGATGCACAGTTGACGATTGTAAGTAACAAGTTATCTTCTCGTGGCACTAAGCCTCAGAATGGTCAGGTTTCTGTTATACTCTATAGTGTTTCCTCAGCAGACCTACTAATTTCTGGACAGAATGAATTTCAAGGACAGTCTAGTTGTAATTTTGTTGGATCAGAACTCTCCTTCATTAAGGGTAAAGCTTATAAGAGTTTTGTCACCATAGAAGAGACATAAAAGATCCACGAAGTGTATGTCTTGTAACACTGCAACTATATATATAAAACCAGTGTGAGGTGCATAGATGAGGTTACTTGCCATTCCAGACCCTACCACATATTAGGTTTTCTTCCCATCCCATTCACATATGGATTGCGAGATGACTGACTCCTTCAGTGCTTATGAGCGTACTGTAATGAGTCTAAACTTTTCTCGACATTGTACGTGGGCTTTCGTGTGATGGTTTCTATTAATAAGCTAAGTAAATATTTTCTCAAGCTGCAGGCAGAGCGAAACTATGTTGAGGAATAGAATAAAAGGAGCACTGGGTGTGGGATAGATTACGTTAATCTAAATTCACAGTGTTGTATGACAGCAGTGAGAAAGTGATTGGTTACTGCATGCGAGAGTATCGTATATGCTCAACTGCAGACATGAGCCTCCCATATACACTCCTGGAAATGGAAAAAAGAACACATTGACACCGGTGTGTCAGACCTACCATACTTGCTCCGGACACTGCGAGAGGGCTGTACAAGCAATGATCACACGCACGGCACAGCGGACACACCAAGAACCACGGTGTTGGCCGTCGAATGGCGCTAGCTGCGCAGCATTTGTGCACCGCCGCCGTCAGTGTCAGCCAGTTTGCCGTGGCATACGGAGCTCCATCGCAGTCTTTAACACTGGTAGTATGCCGCGACAACGTGGACGTGAATCGTATGTGCAGTTGACGGACTTTGAGTGAGGGCGTATAGTGGGCATGCGGGAGGCCGCCGAATTGCTCAACACGTGGGGCGTGAGGTCTCCACAGTACATCGATGTTGTCGCCAGTGGTCGGCGGAAGGTGCACGTGCCCGTCGACCTGGGACCGGACCGCAGCGACTCACGGATGCACGCCAAGACCGTAGGATCCTACGCAGTGCCGTAGGGGACCGCACCGCCACTTCCCAGCAAATTAGGGACACTGTTGCTCCTGGGGTATCGGCGAGGACCATTCGCAACCGTCTCCATGAAGCTGGGCTACGGTCCCGCACACCGTTAGGCCGTCTTCCGCTCACGCCCCAACATCGTGCAGCCCGCCTCCAGTGGTGTCGCGACAAGCGTCAATGGAGGGACGAATTGAGACGTGTCGTCTTCAGCGGTGAGAGTCGCTTCTGCCTTGGTGCCTACGATGGTCGTATGCGTGTTTGGCGCCGTGCAGGTGAGCGCCACAATCAGGACTGCATACGACCGAGGCACACAGGGCCACCACCCAGCATCATGGTGTGGGGAGCGATCTCCTACACTGGCCGTACACCTCTGGTGATCGTCGAGGGGACACTGAATAGTGCACGGTACATCCAAACCGTCATCGAACCCATAGTTCTACCATTCCTAGACCGGCAAGGGAACTTGCTGTTCCAACAGGACAATGCACGTTCGCATGTATCCCGTGCCACCCAACGTGCTGTAGAAGGTGTAAGTCAACTACCCTGACCAGCAAGATCTCCGGATCTGTCCCCCATTGAGCATGTTTGGGACTGGCTGAAGCGTCGTCTCACGCGGTCTGCACGTCCAGCACGAACGCTGGTCCAACTGAGGCGCCAGGTGGAAATGGCATGGCAAGCCGTTCCTCAGGACTACATCCAGCATCTCTACGATCGTCTCCATGGGAGAATAGCAGCGTGCATTGCTGCGAAAGGTGGATATACACTGTACTAGTGCCGACATTGTGCATGCTCTGTTGCCTGTGTCTAAGTGCCTGTGGTTCTGTCAGTGTGATCATGTGATGTATCTGACCCCAGGAATGTGTCAATAAAGTTTCCCCTTCCTGGGACAATGAATTCACGGTGTTCTTATTTCAATTTCCAGGAGTGTAGTAATCAATAAATTGTCTTGCTGCAATACAGTTCCAGGAATATACCAAATACAAATTAAACTGGTTTACTTTTTTGGGACTGGTGGAGGGGGATTGAGGAGGGGCTAGAGACTAAGGGTACTCAAAATCTATTGTACCTGAAACTACCAGTGATATCCCTGACACCAACACATTTGCTGTTTGTCTAGTACGACACAGTATTCACTGTAAGATAACTCTGAACTACGAGCGTATTTGTGTGCTAAGCTGCGATGGGTGCTAAACATGAGAAACAGCGGGTACGAATCCAACATTGTGGGTTGCGTGTACTAGAAATGAAGGCGCCGCTTTCATCTCCGCTACCTTTGCTGCCACCGTAGTTCCGCGAGTACGATGAGTCTGAGAAGACCGCACTGCGATCGCTTCATACTTGCCGACTCTTTCCCTCTTCCTGAAGCGTGCAGGTTCGTGACGTAATACACAAGCTGAGTGCACGCCCTTGCTGTGTTATGTAGCACTGACAGGGTGAAAATGACCGACTGCGACGAAGCTGTGCTTTCTGAGACTGTTGAGGATGTAGAACGAAAATTGCCCGACAGAGTGTACGTAATTTCGAACGTGCTCCAGAAGAGAAAGCGTGACATGAGAAAAAGTTCGTTGCTGTTTCGTACAAAGCAGAAGGAAAACATACGTCGTTTGCACAGTGCAAGCAAAATGGTTGCATTCTTGTTTATTCTACTCCCACCATGATGAAACATACGTGCTCCATCAACAGAAAATACGACACAGATCAACGTCACTCTTATGTACCTGCAAACAAAAAGTGCACTATCTGTGCTTCAGTGGCAGTCATGTGCTGTGGGCGGGGTGTTCAAAAAGTCTCCGCAGTGCCGTATGATCGTTAGCCGCGCGTGACGTGTTACTGCCTGCCTGAGTTACTTCCCTTCAAGTGGATTCTCCCACCATTAAACTGTTTCGTTTATCTCAGCCAGCGTCAGTAGTATCGTTGGTGTGTGTCGTTACGTGTTGACGTGAACGTTTAAGTTTAGTTCCTTTGTTCGATTGTTTCGTTTTTGTCACTGTTAAAATGCTAACCATCGAAGAACGTGTGTTTTTAGTCGAACAATTGTTCAAAGCTGGCGGTAAATACACAGTTTCAGTTCGTCAAACATTTAATTCAGTTTTCCCGGAGACAAAATTCTCACATCGCGATACTGTGCCAGATTTGATTAACAAATTTCGAAGTACGGGTTCAGTGACAGATGCACCGAGAAGTCGTCGTCCTAGCGTTTTGTCTGAGGATAAACTACTCGATATTTCCGGTAAAGTGTCCATGAGTCCGAACAAGTCAGTAAGAAAACTCGCCCCTGCAAATCGATTTTAGTGTCGGAAGGACCCACACAGCTGTAAGGAAAAAATTAGAACTTTTCCTATACAAAGTGACAGTCGTGCAAGAACTGAAAAATACTGATATAGTACGTTTTATCACAAGTTTCCAAAAATCGAAATTTGCGATTTTTATGGCGAAGGAAGGGGGGGGAGGGGTTGTGTGGTTGAAGTGGTGCGTTCAGGAACATAAAATTTTAGTAATTAAGCCCTGGTTGGAACTACATACACAGTGTCGCTTATCCAGCCGTATCTCTTCTAGAAGAACAGCTAGAATGTTCATAAGAAAGTGTAAATACCGGTAATTATTTACATTTGATACACCTGGGATGAAGTAAGGTCTCACAATGGAACTTACTATAATGTCGCATCATATGCTTACGCTCCAAGGTCGTCGTTGTTGCACCTGACGAACACAGCGTGGATTATCAAGTGCCCAGCAGTGCATGTTACAAACATGTACGTTATCTTGGTTCATTGCTTCGCCGGTAAAGAGTACGCGTTGGATAATCATGTAGTCGTCTGCAAGGCGCTGCAGAGCAAACCGACAAATTCTACACGACGTCCGAAATCGAGAGGTGTGATACGGGTGGAATTTAGCCGATGCAAGATGCGAATGACACTCGCCTGGCTGAGCCGACATACCTTGGCAAAATGTCTCGTGCCATCATCCAGACTGATAAGTGTTGTAGCAAAAACAGCTTCTTCATGTGCTCAGTCAGTTGCAGCATTTGTCCTCGTCATCTGTTAGGCAAGAGCCTGGGACGGCGGACAGCGATGATCAGGATAGATATCCTCATACTGCCGTACTGTTTCTGTAGCATTTCTTTGTCATTCGCCGAATGAAAATAGCATGTCCAACTTCTGCTCATTGGTGTACGTGTCCAGATGAAAAAAAAAAAAAAAAAAAAAAAAAAAAAATTGAAGCAGCAATGATTTGCCGATAGACAGCACAGTTCCTGTCAATTGTGCAGTGCAGAAAAGTAACTAGTCGAAAGGCTTGATACAACGGCGTAGCCTCGCATTAGCTAATTTGCAACGCTGTTGCCGATTCTGGACGATTTGCCTTTCATTTATAGAATATTTCTCGCATTCTTCTGCGAAGAGTTTCAACCTCAAAATTAATGAACATTATATCACTTTGGACGCCTTTTAAGCGCTTTCGAATGCCGTGAAAAATCTACGGTATATCATCCTGTTTAAAAAAAAATCAGCCTCTCAATCGATACAAAACTGAAGACTCTGCATCAGATAACAACCTCATTTTGATATCTAGCACATTCCATGAAATAAATTGGATGTTACATCTTGTAAAAAAAAAAAAAAAAAAAAAAAATATCGCCGCTCAGAGTGACATCAAATTGAACGGAATATTATCGAAGAAGGAGAAAACGTTCTACAAAACGAATAAAATAAAATTGCGTGTTCAGATGTGTGTGAAATCTTATGGAACTTAACTGCTAAGGTCATCAGTCCCTAAGCTTACAAACTACTTAACTTAAATTATCCTAAGGACAAACACACACACCCATGCCCGAGGGAGGACTCGAACCTCCACCGGGATCAGCCGCAAAAATAAAATTCCCACTGGATGGCGCTGACACTTCACATAGTAAAGTTCGGTCACATATGGCAGATGAATAACAATATGAGGGCTGTGTTGTCAGTTGCACTTTTGACTAGCCGTATATATGCAGTGTAAATGACCACAGAAGCTCGGCATTCAACAGTTGTGGCACTGGCAGTGAGGTAACTCCATCCATCACAGCAACATCGTATCACATTGGATGGGAAAAATAAGTTTTTTAAGTGTCTTTCAGACAAAAATCGCATGAAAAGCAGCAATGACATTGATTTTTAATTGTCCTGAGGCCAAAAACCACATAAAGAGCGAAAATGAAATCAGTTTTTATTTGTTGTGAGACTGGTACAAGACGTGTTCAATGTGCTGTCCACTGTCTTCTGCCACAAACTGAAATCGACAAATAGCATGTTTCTCAACATATCAAGTGCCCCAGTCGCATGTTCAGAATGCACTGCGCAATGTTGCCTTCAGCTCAGCCATATTCCTAATCAGAGCACTGAATACAGTATCTTTCAGATAACCCGTGGCATACTACCCACATGGCCAGCAGATTAGGTGATCTGGACTGTCAGGCTGTGAGGAAATGACGGCTGATAATTCAAACATGTCCAACATTTATCTGCAGTAGCTGTTTCACTGGCTGTCCAATGTGCGGAGGAGCGCCAATTTGCATAGAAATGATCCTACTCACACATTGACACTGTTGAATGACTGGAATGATGTTGGTGCTTAAAAACCTCTCATAACATTTGCTAATGACAGTACAGGTAACATTAGATGCAGGAATGCGGGACCCACTTCCTTGAAGAAATGCGGCCCTACGGTGAACCGTGGTCTTAACTCGCACCACACATTTATGTTTGCAGAATGAAGTGGTATCCGTTGATGTGGAAGCAGATTTTCCATCTCATGACGTACATTTGCAATCCATGTGGTTTGCATATAGGAGACATGTCAAAAATTTATAAAACAATTACAATGATTTTTACATTAATAAATAATAGCACTACAATAAATAACAACACTATAAGGATAACACATTGTACCCAGCTCAAATTTCCAGTTTGTCCCACATGAATTCATCCACTGAGTAATAACACTTCAGTGTCAGTACCTCATATAGCTTTCTTTTAAGTGAACCTAAATTCATCTGCATGAACTTGTTCCCTTTTACTTTATTACAAATTTTCATTCCCATGTATTGAGGTCCCTGGGCATACAGTCTGAGGTGGTGCGTGGGGAGTATAAATTTTTGTTTGTTTCTGGTATCATGTGAATGGACAAAACGGTTTCCCTCAAATAATTCATGTCCGATGTACAACATTATAATAATCTCATATATGTATAAGGATGGCAGAGTTAATATTTTAAGTTTTCTAAATAATGGTCGACATGGCTCTTTGTGATTTGCAGTGCACATCTTTCGTATGATTTTTTTCTGTATTTTTAGTATCCGCACTGTGTTTGTCGAGTTACCCCAAAAAACAATACCATACCTAATGATGGATTTGAAGTAGCTTGTATATGCTACTTTTTGTGTGCCCATGTTCTGCAATTCCATGTATTGATACGTCCTTGGAGATGGAAATAACTTTGTCTTTCCACAGAATATTTCCATGGCCATTCATTGTCCTCTTTCATGTCAGCAAGGCATACTAGAGCAAACATTTGTCTTAGTGGCGGGTCAGCATGTATTATGTCTTCCTTGCACTCTGTGTGGTTCTTTAATGAATACAAGAGCAAGCAACAGAAGCCATTAGTGAACACAGAATTCAAATATTAATTTAGTCCACATGTAATATAAAATAGTAAAAATAATACATAACTTTGTTGCTGTATTAACAGTGTCAGTTGCTATTAATAGATCTGAACATAGAAATACTATACACAGAGAAAAAAGATTTATAAATTTCTCACTCTTTAGTACCATGTCTATTCAAAAGATGTCGAGCCCCGGCACTATGGGAGTCTGTAAATGTTATTTGGCTGGCAAACACACAAAAAAGGGGGCTCAGTGCAGGACTGTTCAAATCTAAGTACACCCACTGCTGGAGCTCCAGAGAGGCGATGCTTGCATCTCATTGGCAGTGGCATAATCATTCATGGCAGCACCCTCATGCCACAGCTGCAGTAAACACGGTTGTGTAACTAAGGGCATGCATATTTGAAACTGCGGCAACCAGATAGTAGCTGATACCGCAGAACGAAGCCCTCCTTAACATGGTTAACTTTGTGTAAAGAGCAATACAGGCTATTTCATAGAATTTTATGCACCGTGCTCAAAGTTTGGGCAATTCCCCATGCACTGCATTTCTGTGCACCACAGCTCGACCTCTCCTGCAATGCTGTGGCCCCATCTACTGATATTGGATCATTATTGTTTTCCTCCTCTTGTCACACTGCACTTCAAACCTGTGGTTTTGAATTTAGTAACCATTTACTCCAGACCCTTGGCAAACGTTGGCCCAATGCCTTTTTTCTTACCCTTGAGTGCCCAGTACTTGTGCAGAGCTACTAGGTGCACAGTCACCATTCTTTTAAAAGAGATTTACCAGCAGTGTGTTATCTCTCATTGAGATAGACAGTCATGCTGAGCATCTCAGATCCAAACTGAGGAACAACTGTGTACCTCGTGTCTTTTACTTTGCATACTCTACTGCCTAAAGCACCATTTAGTGCTAAAATTTTCGTTAAGTTTTTCTGTTTCCATTACATTTCACCATTAATTGATAATATTCCATTCAAATTTGATCATTCTCAGCAAAGGTTATTTTTATACAACTTTTTGAAACTGGAACTTCAATTATAATCACCCAGGCACTAAGTCCTGACTACCTTAATAACAGATAAAAAGGTCAGTAAGCTGTGTGCTTGAATAAGGGAAGAAGGTTTTTTAGACAAGGGGTGTAATGTAGTATGTGCGGCACAGAAGGGTACAGGAAATCACTTGAAAATACATGAAGGTGAAAATTCAGGAATAATTATATTGGCAGAAAGAATGTGGGACATAAGAGACTGCATCTACAAATCTACAATCTGTGCAGTCATGTAACAGTGTTGTGCATGGATGTGGCCATTGATACAGGGTGGCTCTGAAGTCACAGCATGTGTGGTTCAGGAGATAACAATAAAACACATGAAAGTAGAGAAAGAAAGCAACAGACACTTAGTAATATAATGCGAAGAGAGTAGTAACAGAGGTGACAACTCTGGGTTGTGGGATGGAAGGGAAACTGTTAGACAAAATCAAATAATGGAAAGTCCAGGATGGAATAAAAGCAATAAGGGTCAATTGCTACTCTCCACATAGAGAAGGCACTGAGTCACACATCTGGAGACAGTTGCCATGTGTTTGTGAGCTGTTGCGTGAATGTGTGAGAGAACTACTTCAGAAGGACTTTGTCCAAAAGCTTAAATATTTCTTGTATTCTTAATTGTTATGCCTGTCTGCAACTCAGTGCCTCCTCTGTGCAGTGAGTAGCAATCTGTCCTTAAGAAAGTGAAAGGTCATCCACAGAATTAATATTATCAGGTATTTGGTTAACAGATTGTCATTGCCTGCCACATATCATGCTCTCATTGGCTCTCTACAACTTGAAACGATGATGAATTGTCAACATTAGCTATATTTTGCACACAAGTGCATTGCATGGGTGAAATTAGTGAACATTAGTAAATGGATTCTGCAAGACATTAACATGAACCAAAACAACAATATCACATAATATATTTGTGGTACATCCTCCATAATTGCTAATAACCTCATATGTCTTCCCATATTAGATCTCTTACTGGATACATCTCTTATTGGCTACTGCATATGGCTGTGAAAATTTTTCTATGCTTTCTTTGCACTTGTGCTGTAAATCAGGCCGTTGAGTATCGCAGATGTTTAAGCATTCTATAAAAGTGGCACTGGACTAACTCCATGGACAAAATACTTAATTTAAGGTTTCATCCAATAAATTGTTACATCTCGAAGGCAAAAGTGCATGCAAATAAATTATCTTACTGTGGAGATGCTGAGTCACAGACATGCACAACAGAAAGACTGTCACAAAATAAGCTTTTGGCCAACATGGCCTTTGTCCAAAACAGATGATACACTCACACACACACACACACACACACACACACACACACACACACAGACACACACACACACACACACACACACACACACACACACAGATGCAACCCACACAAACATGACCACAGTCTCTGGCAGCTGAAGCCAGATTATGAGCAGCAGGACCAGTGCATGATGGGAGAGGCAGCTGGGTGGGGGTAAGGAGGAGGCTGGGGTGGGGAGGGGGAGGGAGACCAGGGTAGGGGTGGGAGAGAAAGTGAATTGCTGGTGGGGGGCTTGAAGGGACGAGAAGGGGAGAGGATAGGGCAGCTAGGTGCAGTCGAGAGATTTGATGGAAGGGGGGGGGGGGGGGGAGAAGAGGGCTACCAGAAAAGAACTGAAAAGACTGGGTGTGCTGGTGGAATAGAGGGCTGTATAGTGCTGGAATGGAAACAGGGAAGGGGCTCGATGGGTGAGGACAATGACTAATGAAGGTTGAGGCCAGGAGGGCTTGTGGAATGTAGGATATATTCTACATCTACATCCATACTGCACAAGCCACCTGACGGTGTGTGGCGGAAGGTACCTTGAGTACCTCTATCGTTTCTCCCTTCTGTTCCAGTCTCGTATTGTTCGTGGAAAGAAAGATTATTGATATGCCTCTGTGTGGGGTCTAATCTCTCTGATTTTGTCCTCATAGTCTCTTCGCGAGATAAACGTAGGAGGAGCAATATACTGCTTGACTCCTCAGTGAAGGTATGTTCTTGAAACTTCAATGAAAGCCTGTACCAAGCTACAGAGCATCTCTCTTGTAGAGTCTTCCACTGGAGTTTATCTATCATCTCCGTAATGCTTTTGCGATTACTAAATGATCCTGTAACGAAGTGTGCTGCTCTCCACTGGATCTTCTCTACCTCATCTATCAACCCTATCTGGTACGGATCCCACACTGGTGAACAGTATTCAAGCAGTGGGTAAACAACTGTACTGTAACCTACTTCCTTTGTTTTCGGACTGCATTTCCTTAGGATTCTTCCAATGAATCTCAGTCTGTCATCTGCTTTACCGACGATCAACTTTACATGATCATCCCATTTTAAATCACTCCTAATGCCTACACTCAGATAATTTGTGGGATTAACTGCTTTCAGTTGTTGACCTGAATTTTGTAGCTAAATGATAAAGGATCTTTCTTTCTATGTATTCGCAGCACATTACACTTGTCTACATTGAGATTCAATTGCCATTCCGTGCTCCATGTGTCAATTCGTTGCAGGTCCTCCTGCATTTCAGTACAATTTTCCATTGGTACAACCTCTCGATATACTATTTCCAATTAATCTGGCCTCTGCTTTAGCGATGATTAATTTTATATGGTCATTTCATTTTAGATCACTCCTAATGCCTGCATTACCTACAAACAAATCCGGGGTATGGCTAAGGTCACCATCTTAGGATGGTGGCTTAGGCCAACCTATTCATGGGCCATCTAGAGGAATCCTTCCTAAACACCAGAACCCTAAACCTCTCACCTGGTTCAGATTCATTGGTGGCATCTTTGCAATCTGGAGTGAGGGTGAGGGTGAGGATACCCAATCCATATTCCTCCCGAACCTCAACACCTTGCCCCCGTTCTCTTGATCTGATACTACTGAATCCTAGGTGTAGACCTTCACCTCAAAGATGGCCACATCAGTACCTATGTCCATATCAAACTTACTAACCACCAGCAATAGCTTCACTACAACAGGTGCCACCCGTTCCATACAAAGAAGTCCCTTCCATACAGCCTAGCCACCCATGGACGTCACATCTGCAGTGACAAGTGGTCTGCCACGAAACACCCGGAGGATCTCACTGAGGCCTTTGAAAACCATAGTTAACCTCCCAACCTTATACAAAAACAAATCTCCCATGCTTTATCTTTCCAGTCACCCACCACCTCCCAAAGTCTCACCATTTGGCCACAGAAGAGCATTCCCCTTGTCTCTCAGTACCACCCAGGACTGGAGCAACTGAATTACATTGTCCTCTAGGGTTTCAACTACCTGTCATAATGTCCTTAAGTGAGAAATGTCCTGCCCACTATCCTTCCCAGTCCTCCCAAAATGGTATTTCACCTTCCACCAAACCTACACAATATACTTGTCCATCCCTACACAACCCCTGCTCCCAACACCTTTCCTCATGTTTTATATCCCTGTAATAGATCTAGATGCAAGCTCTGTCCTATACATCCTCCCACCATCCCTGCTTCAGTCTGGTCACATACATCAAATATCTCATCAAGGACGTAGCTACGTGTGAAACCAGTAGTTGGGTGTATTCTATGTAGGCATGACAACCAACAAGCTGTTGCATGAATGGTCACTGAAAAACTGTGGCCAAGAAACAACTGGTCCACCCTGTTGCTGAGCACACCATGATTCACAGCCTGTGCTATCTAGATCCTTCCCACCAACACCAGATTTTCTGAAATATGCAGATGGGAACTCTCCCTGCAATATGTCCTATTTTCCCATAGCCCTCCTGGCCACAACCTTCATTAGTTATTGTCCTCACCCATATAGCCTCTTTCCTGTTCCCATTCCAGCACCACACAGCCCTCTATTTCACCAACACACCCAGTCTTTTCACTTCTCTCCTTTTTTGCTACCCCCCCCCCCCCCCCCCCCCCATCTCTCCGCTGCCCACCATCTAATCTCCCGACTGCACATAGCTGCCCTACCCTGTCTCCACCTCGTCCGTGCACACTCTCCAGCTGTGCTTCGGTCCCCCACCCCTACCATGGCCTCCCTCCCCCTCCCCACCCCAGCCTCCTTCTTACCCCCACCCAGTTGCCTCTCCCATCATTCATTGGTGGTGCTGCTCGTAGTCTGGCTTCAGCTGCAATAGACTGTGGTCATGTGTGAATTGTGTGTGTGTGTGTGTGTGTGTGTGTGTGTGTGTGTGTGTGTGTGTCGTCTATTTTGTATTTTGTTTTGGACAAAGGCCATCTCGGCTGAAAGCTTATTTAGTGACAGTCTTTTTGTTGTGCCCATCTGTGACTCAGCATGTCTGCTCTATGGTGAGTAGCAACTATCCTTTTCATAATATTGTTACATTCCATCCTGGAGTTTGGATTGTTCATATAACTCATCAGCTACATCAGCTGCAAATAATGGTAACCACTCAATTGTGCACCCAACACAAAACTTTATTTGGAGGTATAACGTAAATAACTTTTAGAAATGCTAAATTAGTCACCATCATAACTTGCACTGTAGATCATTCATTCGCTTGACCTGATTCTACTGACTGACTGGTTAAACAGATTCCAGTTAAGAATTATCAAAGAACTACAATAACAACCAGATATTCAGAACTCTATGAGCATAACAATACATTTCTTTTGATAAATACTGCTTTTTATACTTTATTGTGCATCACACCTCTACAGTTGTTTATGTGATCATTATCTTTGTTATGTAACTACAATAAATGTGTAACATAACTGTAAATATAGTTAAAATAGTTTTATTTGTAATGCTACTTATGGAAACAGACTCATCAATGCTAATTGTATACATATAGGATCACACGGTGAACCATTACATGAAGTCTGGTGCAGATCGCAACAAGCTTGTACTGGGAATCCCAACTTATGGCCGCTCTTACACACTTTTCAACCCCCTTGCTACAGAGTTAGGATCACCTGCAGATGGCCCAGGTGAACAAGGAGACTCCACCAGGGAGAAAGGATATCTTGCATATTATGAGGTAAGCTTTATTTTTAAAGCCTGCAGTGTATGTAATGACTCATTTAAAAACCAACCTATAATTTGAGTGTTGCTTACCTGGTTTTTTAATTTTTTTTTTATATGCATGATGCCTTAAAAGAAGCTCTCTCTTTTTTACTGGTTGTCTTGTTACAGATCTGTGAAAACCTGCAGTCTGATGACTGGAAAGTGGTACAACCAAATCCAAGTGCTATGGGACCTTATGCGTATAAAGGCAACCAATGGGTTAGCTATGATGATATGGATATCATTAAGAAGAAGGTTTGGGCTTTAAGTAATTTTGTTTTATACTCTAGAGTTTAGTAACAACTAATTTTATGTGTAAATCACTCTAACTGCATTGATAAAGGTATGATGCAAGCAATGGAATCATTCTCAGATAATTTCAAAAGAAAAAAAATGTACGAAGTGAATGAAGTGCACCAAAATGAAAAGAATAGATTGACACAGAGGAAACCGTTGAAAATGCAGTGAGATGAAATGATATCAGTGTAAACCATTTAGATGTGCTGAACCTGCAGAGTAATGAATATGTTGTTGTGGCTGTTGTTATAGCAAGAACAAACACAATATATGGAACATAGTACTTTATGGTGCCAAACATAAGATACTGGTTGTGCACTGCACTGAACACATTGACTGGAAAAAAGTAATACAGCTTAAATAATAGATCGAGCACTCATTTGTGATCACTTAAATAATTCTGTTTCTTTGATAGCTCACTAGAATGGCCTCTATAAGTGAGCCTGTGAACTGTATGGATGAGTGGTCTCTGAAATCGTCCACATCATTAGTGAAGGTACATCACTCCTTCCTTCTAAGGGATGGGAAAACCACATACATACATAGAAACATTAGGGATAGAAAAATGCATAGTACGGAAAGAAAAGCACTGGCACTGGTACCATGGGAGGAAAAAACACTGATCTCACAAGGCACTCAGATGATGAGTCATGGAGGACACCAATGATGGCACAGACATCCATTTCATCGCCTGACAACAGTGACTGCTGCAGCATGTGGCAGGCAGGTTCTGGCAAGTAGGGGCTAGCAGGGGCAGAAGTGGTGAGGGGGAAAGTGTGCCATTTCCCCACTCGTGAGATGCTGTAGGGCAGGACCATGTTTCCATAGTGACATCGTCATTGAGGTGAGAGATTGGCACCAGAGGTGTCAGTGAGGCTGTCATAGATGGCTGCCTCACAGGATACAGCAACGGAAGTGGTGGCATCAGACGTAGTGGGGGCTGCATCAGCAGTGGCAGTTGAGGAGTGGAGGTGGAGGCAGGAACCTCAGACAGCAATCTGCCAGGCAGCAATGCCCTCATGACATGAACTGGACCACCTGTGACAGAGGAACAGGCATCAGCTGTGACTGGATTAGGAGAGGCAGTGGGCTTTCCAGAACATGCCCCACCATGTGCAGGCACAGGTGGTGAAAGTGCCAGCATATCTGAACATCAGGAGTGTGCACGATGCACAGGCATCAGCTCTGGTGATGCTTGATGATGCCAGGAACCCAGTTTGGCCAGTGGCTGAAACCACGAGACCAAACAGGTGCACCCAGTTGGAGCCATCATGGTGCCAGTGACGCCAGTGGATGGTGGAATGAAATGCAGCACGTAAAGGAGTGTCCATGGTTGGTGTCCATCTACCAGCTCTGCTCTTGCCCCCACCAGTGTGAAATGGTACGAACTCGAAAAATGGTCTAAAGCAGTTTCAGTGGACCTGCCAGATACATACTTCCATGTCTGAGTTTTAAATGTGTGAACCTTGCTTTTGAACTCACCATTAGACTGGGGATGAAACAGAAGAGCTGTGAGATGGGAAAAACCACTATGCTGACAAAAAGATTCAAATTCTCGAGAAACAAACTGAGGGCTGTTATTGGTAACCACAGTATACGGAAGTCCGTCAATTGCAAAAATCTTAGACAAGGCCAAACCAGTGGCTGCCATGGTCATAGACAGATAATACACAATGGAGGGAGACATGGAATAGCTGTCCACTACAATGAGCCAATACTGACAATACTGATTTAGGAAGGTCACAGTAAAACTGGGAGCTGATGACCTCGATGTTGAGCGCCCATAAGCCCCAACACACACACACACACACACACACACACACACACACACACACACACACACACACACACCCACACAGTAAAACTGACATGTAGACACTCCAATGGGCGCTGCAGCACCGGCTAGGGAGAAAAAAGATGACCACAGGGCCACCTGTTGCTGAACACAGTGAGTGCAAGTGGCAAAAAGCTGTGTAATGTCCCCATTCATGCCCAGCCAATACACATGCCGGTGGCCCCAACCTTTAGTGCGAGACTCTGTATGTCCATCTTTTTCGAGATATTTGTGGGACTCGGCTGTTTGATAGAGGATGTCAAACACCTTACAGCCATCAAGTTTCCAACCCTATTTTATTTAACAACCAGTTTCAGAGTTTTACCATGCCATCTTCAGGCCTCTGGCCCATTTGTAGGAATAAGCTACTTTGATTGTGAGTTGGGAGGTGAGGGTTGAAGTGATCACTGTTGCAAGAATCTACACTGCTGGCTCCTGTTTTGATCACAACTGAGGTGGATTATACCCACACATCAGTCAGGGGCCTGAAGATGGCATAGTAAAATGCTGAAACTGGTTGTCAAATAAAATAAGGTTGAAAATTTGATGGCTATGAGGTGTTTAATTTTACTTCCTGTTTTTTGGTGTGAGAGCTCCCACAATGACTGACATGCGGAAGCCACAGTATGGTGTAAAGAAGTGGGAATCACAACATGGCAAGCAGCATCCTCCATAGCTAACAAAAGATCCCTCTCAAACACAGAAAGGTGATGCTGAAGGGAGAATTAGTTATGCAAGGGATCCATGGCACAGCTCTGGGGTTTTTCCAGCCATCTGTGCTGCACAAAAGAGAGGACCCGACTAAGTGCAGTATTCACTGCAATGGCTAATGCAATCGTGGTGCTAGTCATGGGAAAATCATAAATTGTATTCTGGTTCTCAATTTCTAAATAGAAACAAAGCAACTCATCCTGATCCATAAGCCTGTCCATTCAAAAGACAATATAAGACATTGGTGTTGGTGTGTTGTGCCATCAGCCAGTAATGGATCTGACAATGATAATAAGAGAGGAAGAGAGCCCACAGCTGCAAATGATGTGCTGCCTTGTCCAGCATGGAAGCTGAAGGGTTAGAAAGAGCAACCAATGGCCTGTGATCCATGATTGAATCAAACTTAGAGCCATACAAGAAGATGTGAAGTTGCTTGAGGGTGAACACAATCAGTAAAGCCTCCTTTTAAATCTGAGAATACCTCTGCTGAGCGGGAGTTAAAGTGTTAGAAACATAAGCAATAGGTCATTCAGACCTGTCCACATGTTTATGTGCCAACACCATGCCGACATTGTGCTGAGAGGCATCTGTAGCCAACATGAGATGCTGACACAGCTGAAAAGTGGCCAGGCACGGAGCAGATTGGAGCTTTGATTTAAGCAAAGCAAAGGCTCAGTCACAAGTGGGAGACCAGAAAAAGGCACATTTTTAAGCAAAAGCACATGCAATGGCTAAGCAACAGTGGATGCATCCAGTAAAAACTTGTGGTAGTATACAACTTTACATAGAAATGCTTGCAGTTCCTTAATGGAGGTTGTCTACTGTAAAGCCACAGTTGCGTCAAGATGGTGATACGATGGCTTGACCCCTGTGCAACAAACCTCAAAAATTAGGTACTCAATTGATGGCTGAAAATATTGAGATTTGGCAAGATTGTACTTAAGACCCACAGACTGCAAAACAGAAAACAACGATCAGAGATTGCCAAGAAGGTCTTCAGCGGAAGGACCCAAAACAGAGATATTGTCAAGCTAATTGATGCAGCAGGGTACAGAGACTGTCAGCTGTTCTAAAAACTGGTGAAAAGATGCAGGCGTGCTAGCAACACGAATAGGCAAGTTCTAATATCGATATAGGCCGAAAGGTGTATTGATAACTGAAAGGCACCTGGTGGCCTCATCCAAGGGGAGCTGAAGGTATGCTTCCAAGAAATCAATCTTGTAATGCTGAGTTGAAGGTTGTACTGATGCAGCAATTTCCCTGACATCCTGAACACTTACAGCATGCCTAACAGGAGTTGACTGAACAACTTCCGATACCTTCCCCCATGCAGCAATCTGATCACCTGCTGCCCCTGACACCTCAAAAGACTTTGCTATATTGGGCACATCTGTGATTGTCAGATTCTCACACTAATGAGAGTTTTTGAGGACTTACCTATCCAAGACCAGACAAATAATAACATCACGCACTATGTGATCGGCATAGGATTTATGATGGGTAATAGTGAAAAATTTATGATGGCTCAACCCACGTAAATTGCAGCCAAGGCTTTGTAAGATTGTTTTGGGAATTGCTGACAATGGCAAAATTCTGCACACATTCCAATGACATTCTTTCTGTCAAAGTAACAAGTTGAGAGAAGCTTGCAAATTTCATTAAATGATAAGCTGGCTATTACTTGCAAAGGCTCAAGTTGGTACAACAACTGATACATCCACAATGAAAGCAATGAAAGAAAGAAAGCCCTACTCAGGTTTGCATTGCCTACACAAAAAACCTGGAAATGTTGACATAACCATGTCTCATGGGAGTCCAGTCTTCAGCTGATTCATCATATGCCAGAAGGGCAACAGTTGCGCTGGCAGGAGAGTAACTTGCCATCAACATACAGACACCACTTCATTGAGAGTGGTGACAAGAGCCTGCTATTTTTCCACGTAAGCTTGCTGTTGGGCAGTGAGACATTGGAGTATTTTTCCCATTGAAATGTTTGTTGGGTGACTTAGCACTGACACTAACACACAGAGAAAATGGAACCCTTAATTGTCACCAAGTTTGCTATAGCAACGATGTATGAAACATAGTACTTTATAAAGCATCACATAAGATACAGGTTGTGCATAGCAATGAACACATTGACTGGACAACAGTAATACAGCATAAAGAGTAAACTGAGCACTTGTTTGCAGCTGCTTAAATAATGCTGTTTCTTTGGTGGCACACTAGAGTGCACCAGGGGACCGACAAAGGTGAAGCAAGCCTGTGAACCATACAGATGCACGCTCTCTGAAATTGTGCACATCATGAGTAAAGGTACATCAGGTATCGAAAATTTGTTCGAAACTGAGATCCTGTGCAGATTGCCTGCTTATTGTAAGTAGTTCCTACCCATTATAATATCTAATTATGCTCTCAGGCCTGACTCAAACTTTCATTGCCACTGATGTTTCCAGACACCACTGCCAGAGTTGGCACACTGGGTACAGGGTGATCTCACTACTGGGAGAATGGAATCAGCAGAGGGCTGTGGTGTATGGGGGATATATATATGAGAAGAATTAAATGATATGAATTGAAATGAAGTGACTGGATTAATGAGGGTGAAATCATTGAAAATATAATCCAATGAAATAATGTCAGTACATAACTATTCAGATATGCTGAACATGCAGTACAATGAATATGTTGTGACAGCTGAAAATGTGTGCCAGACTTGAACACAAATGTAAACTCCCTGCTTATTGCAAGCAGTTTCCTTAACCATTTTGCACTGTCTGCACTCACCTCCAGGCCTGACTCAAGTTTTTATTATCTATGATGTTTCCACCTATCATTTCCAAACACGACTATGAGAAGGAAGAAAGATTTGGGCTACAGCCTGTTGGCAACGAGGTCATTAGAGACAAAGGATGAGCTCAGATTGGTGAGGGACCAGGAAAGAAATTGGTCATATCCTTTCAAGGAAATAATCCTGATATTTTCCTTAGGACATTTAAGGAAACTGTAGAAAACTTAAATCTGGATGATCAGAGTATGCATCTGTTGCCTGACCATTGCACCACATTGCTCAACCTGTACCACCAAGGGTTCTCCTGTGTGGTATGTGGTATTAGCGCCACTGGGGAATGGATCAGTGGAGGGCCGTGGCTTTTCCTGCAGGTTCAGTCTAGCTGAATGGTCTGCACTGATATCATTTTATATGATTGTGTCTTCACAGATTTCATCACCATCAATGCATTAATTTCTTTTATGTACATTTAGTTCATTTTGTGTACATCTCTTGTAGCAGGATAACCCATGGTTCTCAATCAACTCCAGTCCTCAGTGGTATGATTGCAATATACAATGTGGGGGAGTGACAGGCAGCTGTGTTTGGAAATCAAAGTTGGAAACATTACTCACAGTGAAAGTTTGAGCCAGGCCTAGAGGCATATTCAGGTAGCATAATAGTTAAAGATAAATGGGAAGTCAGGGTTGAAGTCCTGGTCTGGCAGAAATTTTTCACTGTCTAAACAATCTAAAAATGAAATATCTGTGACTGAGAAAAGTTAATTTACTTTCATTAGTTTTAAATGTTCATTCCTGCTGTAGTTATGAAGATTAAAAATTTACTGCAAATTTGAATGAGTAATATTTCAAGACTTTTGATTATCGAGTACATGACATTCTCAGTTGCTAAAATTGGTAATGACCTGACAGAGTGCATTAGACTGCAGTATGTGCATCATGGAATATTAGTGAGCCTTGTGTGGTTGTCAGGTTAGTTTTTGCAACCTTCTATGTGAATTTTAGCCTTGATTCCTACTGTGTTTTTTGTTTAAAATTCAAAAATAATGTCAAAGAAAAGTGTAGCCTAATTAGCAGATGTCAGCAGATTGACAGACATATACAAAACATGACGGACTTCTGCAAGATCATTTTCTGCAAGAAGAGGTCATAAATACACTAAGTTATAAAAAAGATTGCTTATCACCATCTGCCAAAAGAAAAAAAATGTGACACAAGTGTTGGCTTTAGGTGCCAATTTTGTTCATCTGGAGGAAGTGAACTGGTTTGAAAACTGACGTTCTTATGTGTCCTGTGTCAAGGGAGACACAGAAAAAGAGCAGAACAAGGTGCAATGAAATACCAGAGCCAGATTTAAAAGTGGCATTGTAATCAGTGTCAAGGAAGGTGATACACTGACATCACAGATATAGGTATCAATGGATGAAAATGGGAGATGAATTAAATGGAGGGGAAGAAATCAATGACAACAACATGAGAAATTACTGAATGTAAACCATAGTAAAATACTTTAAATGAATATATATGAAGAAAAGGGTAGCCAGTCATTTTAGTGTTGTAATACAGGTGTGAAGAGCCAGAGAGAGCTTGGAAAGCAATTGGTTTATGACAGTGTTCACAGGTGCATTGCCAGGCAACTATAGGAAGGTGCAGGACTATTCATGAGTACCTCCAGGGTTTCAGAAGACAATTGTGTAAAAACTGAAGTTGTACAGAAATTAGACACATACCAGTGGAGACACATACCAGGCCTGGCTGGCCTGTTTTCTTCACATCACATAAGCAGCGAGTTTCACAGAATATGTTGTTTTTGATTGTTTTGTCTGTTGAAGTACTTACCTGAGATTTGGTACAAAAATGTCTCTGAATCATCACTCTATCTCCCATTTAGCAAATCTGAGGACACAAAAATGCACGCATTGCTGTTCATTCTGCCATCATGTCACAGTGTGTATTGTGAACCAAAGCTTTGGGGGGGGGGGGGGAGGGGGAGGTTGCTCTAAACTCTGATATATCTCATTTTTGTACTTGACACGCAGTTTTCACACAGTCATCTTCTGAAACTGTGGACAGGCTTACGAGTAACCCTGTATTAGGCCAATATTTGCAGTTCAGACAATCTCACAGATATGTGAACAGTTTGGTAAGTAAACAGGTTTGCTCTGACAAGAACACTGCAGACTAGGAGCTAAGGAGGTACTGTAGCTCCAGGTTGTGTAAACATTGCCAATTTGTTGATATCAGATGAGGAAGTGATACCTTGTGGTCATAACAAGAACCTTCTTTAAGTGACACATGAAAACATTAGCACATGAAGAGCCACTTTGAGGCAGATTACCATGGCTGTGCGCACTTCAGAAAGTAAAGCAATGTAGGCAAGCATGAAACTGACTAAGGTGAAGCCGAATATCATAGGTTTACTTTCATATAGAGTAGAAAACTGACTAATATTTGTATCATAGCTAGTAAATGACAGATGTTATCACAAGTGATTATACGTTTCATAGATTTTGAAATGAACATGCAATGTCTGGAGTGTAGAGGGCATTCACACAACATATGTTGCACAGCAAGTACATGAACAAAGAGGAAGGTGATTGGAACGGAATGTATTGCGAAGATCATAATAGTATGTTATATGGATTGTCTGAAGGGTGAAACACTGATCTTGAGGATACAAGTGGTTTTTATATGTTGTTCAGTTACTAAATTTAATCAATCCACCTGAGGTGGCTTCCCTCTTTGGAAGTTATGTTCACTTGAGAGACATTAATCAGCAGGGAACCTCAGCCAAGGATCCACCTACATCCTTATGAGGCAACAGTAGTGGACAATATTACAATCAGGTGCTTTGTCATAAAGGTGTAGCCAACACATCCCCAAATGAATAAGTACAATTTATGGCTTTATATGATAAAGGATGAATAAGTGTTTTACAATGTGAGTGTTTCACTTGTTTATGAATAATAAGTGCTTTACCTATAATGTCTGTCATTCATTAGAATCTTAATAGAGCCATAACATCATTCAGTTGATCTTGAATTATGATAGTGCTGGTGACAGTGGGTTCATTTATCTGGGCTTTGAAATTTATTCATGGAACAGATTAAGGATATGGTTTTAATGTACAAAGTTTATTTGAAACCTGGAGTATATTGAATGTAATATTATTCATTACAATAAATGCAAGGCTGTAGGGGAGATAGAGATGATATATTTTGAGGGGTTGTATCAAATAAAACACAATGCTAATACTAGATGGTGTTTGTCCCAGAAAGAGGAGTGAGTAATATTTGCATCATAGTTGATAAATGATATAGCTGTTTCTCACAAGTGACTACAATTTCCATATATTATTCATTGGCCTTTAGAAGAAAGATGAGTCTGGTTGGTGGATGTTATTGCCATGGATGAATCACATAAAATGTTTTGAACATTGGATATAAAAAGAGTTTTTTCTCTTCTTGTCGTCAGCTTTTAATGTCACACTGATAAAAATAATTTGTTCAAGTATTTGCCTTATATTGTTTGTTAAAAGAACAGACATTTATTTACATTGTCCATGATCTGAACCTGCTCTCGTTATTGCCAGTCAGCATCACATGGTGCTCTGGATGTGATGGCAGACATAAATTTTCTTTACCTCCTCACATGATAAAGGATTTCTCTTAATTCTTGTGTTATGATGATGGTCCAGAAAGGCAGGGTAGTGTTTGTTGTGTACAGTGAATCCTTTTTATCATGTCTAGAGTTCTTTAGTTCATGGATTTTTGGGTATCACTTAACAAAAGAAGCAGGGAAATACAATTATCAGGAAACATATTCAATCAGTAGGAGCTTTTGACAGGAAATTTTGATCAAATTAGAATGCCGTATCAGGGAAATTCTGTGAGTGTGTGATAACTGAGATCTTCATTAAAATAAATATGGCTCATAATTATTTTCATCTTGAATGGTAATTAGGATGAAGTAAAATTCCGTGGCATGTAGGTCTCCTATTTTACTGATGCATGTATTGGCATGATGAAAGTAAGATATTCAGAAAGAAGAAAATGGAGGACAGAAAATGAAGTAATTTTGGGCATTACATGAAAATGATGACAAGGAGGCTCAGTGTGCATGCAGAACTGACAGTCCATTGTACAGCACAATATTTCCGCTGAAAAAATTGAAATATACTATTTGTCTCTACATTAATGAGGGAGTGCAATGTACAATCAACACAATTATTCCATTTTAGATTTATGCCGTACTGTTAGCAATATGGAACAGGATACTATTATTTTTCAGAAGTTGTACAGAAGTGACTAATCCATGAATTTACTACTGTATTTCTCTCAGTCAATCTTTTCACAAGGTCTAAAGTGTCATCAGAGAGGGAGTTTTCATAATTCATCAGTTTAATGAGACTCTGTCAATTTTTAGGCACAGTATGTGAATGACAATGGCCTTGGAGGAATTATGTTTTGGGCTATTGACAATGATGATTTCAGAGGCAAGTGTCATGGTCGTCCATACCCACTTATTGAAGCAGGCAAAGAAGCAATGCTCAAAGGAGTCAAGTAAGTATTTCATCTGGAAAGACTCAAACTATAATATTGATAGTCTTTTCTCTTAATATTTCTTTCCAAATATTGAGCTTACGTCAGGCATCTCTGCTATGAGTTGTGAGGTGTTTTTTCTGTGGTGTTTCGATAGATAGTTGCAGTTTTGTTTGTGCATTGTGTGGATACACAGACCAAACAAATACTTCTCTTTGCCTGCTTTATGCATTATGCAATATCAGTGAAAATTGTTAGTTTCTTTCTTGTTACAAACAAATACATTTTAAAGTGGAATTTTACATGCTCATCCTTTAGATTAAGCCTAAATTTTCCAGTAACTGTCTTCATGGAAGTAGGCAGGTAAAGGTCATACCACCAAGGTATTGCCAATTAGTGATAGTCTGCAATGTCAGTAAAAATTCTGAAAAAATAATCTAGAATATGATGGAGTTCTTTTCAAAAGAAAACTCTTACCAGTCATAAAAAGCTAACATTACAAGAAATTTTCAAGGAAAATATTTATTTGCTTCAGCCTGTGGAAAAAGCCTGAAGCAATGGACTGAAAAAACAATAAGAACATTTTCAAAATTTAAAGACTATGCAATACATATATTGCCAAGATTGCATAAAAGTATTCTAAGATAAAAGATAAAATACTGTAAGAGGTATGAAACTGTTTCATGTGTGCAATGAAAAATGTCGTTGCTGATGAATTTGCATTGTGTTGGACCTTATAGAAACTTCCAATTTGAAAGTTGCTGAGAAATTTCTAAAATTAATTTTGATACAATGGAAACTTCAGATTGGAATATCAACAACGTACGAAAGACAGATTGCTACTTTTCATAAAAAATGACATGTTAAGTTGCAGACAGGCACAATTAAAAGACTTATGCATAAGCCTTTGGACACAGGCTTCATCAGAAAAAGAAAGAAAAACACACACCATTCATTCACACAAGCAAATACAACTCAAACACACATGAACACCGACTCCCTGCAGCATGGACCAGAATGCAACAGTCTTGTGGAATTGTAGCAGCAGTCTGCCAGAGTTGGCTGTTGTATGTGCATGAGGTGTGCTTGCTTGTATAAATGAATGGTGTGTGTTTCTCTTTCTTTTTATAGTGAAGTCCGTGGCCAAAAACTTATGTGTAAGTGTCTTTTAATTTTACCTGTTTGCAATTTAACATGTCATCTTTATGGAAAGTAGCAATATATCTTTTTCTACATTCTTAAAATTAATTTTGGTAAGATCTGAAATACCATTATTCTATCATGTCACCTTTAAACATGATTTATTTATGAGAGACTCTGTGTATGGAAATTCATGGGGGCTTGCATCCCACCACAAGTATTTTTGTTCTGAGGACTCACCTTAATAGATCCTTACCTCATGAAAACATTATATTTGTAGCTGTTACAGATTCTTCACCACAGCATACTTGTACTTCCCCCAAAGTCTGATATACACTATATGAAAGTATCTGCAAATCTGCAGGTACTTTCAGGCTGCCATTTCCCTTGGAGTTGTACTAAATATATTTGTTCATAAGGTTTTTGTGAACCCAAGTTTCATCCAAATAAACCATGGGGCTATCGTCCTCCATGTGCAAAATAATGCATAGTCCTCAAAAATGTAGCTCCCAAGGTGGCACTATGCCTTCATCCCATAAGAAATTTGCATCCATTTTCAATTTTTCTGACATTAAAACAAATACTTTTATAAGGCAAAGAATGGACATACCTAATTTTGTGTTGTTAGTTGGGCATAGACTCTAAGTGGCTGGAGGATACTTCCCTCCATTATAGTACTCTAGTACAGTCCTGTGGACCAGTTGTTTTTATTAAAGTCATCCATCTGAGTAAGTGAGCTTCCCCATTTATATCCATTTCATGGTAAATAGAAGACAGCACTACCACCTACAACCTCTGAAAAAGGGACAAAACAGGGCAAGGCATATGGGGCCAACACATGCAGCTGTGAGTGTCTGGTTACATGACGGTGACTACTGTGTGATATTTGGTTTAACAATATGTGTTGATAGGCATAGCAAAACATAATACATAACCAGTACTCCAGCAGTCACGGAGTGACACTGCTGCATTCTGGTAGCAGACAGACAGTGCTGCACAGAGTGCCAAATGAAATGGGGCAAGTTCAGCAAGGAAGACATGGTGAACAAATGTTAATTAGACTTTTGGTATCTCTCATTATTATCAAGTGAACTAGCAACGGATTGAGAGTAACCTATGTAGACGCAGCAATAATTCTGATGGAACAGCGTCAGTTTCAAAATGTCTTTCTTACATTAGGGCCTTCTGTTTCAATTTCCGTAACTACCACTAGACATTTGCTGCTGGAGTATTGGTTATTCTTGTGATTTACTGCCACTGTTAATACATATTGTTAAACCAAATATTCCACTAGGCTACGGAATGGTGACATAACATTCTACTTTAAAAACTTTTTTCTATGGAGAAACAAGTTGACATTCTCAGTTGATACTGGCTCCTGCATAGAACATATGATGATCAGTTTTTTTTCCCTCCATCTGTGCTCCATGGAGACACAATTCCAAATATCTGCTGATACATTAGAGCAAATGCTCCTGGTGATGGACTCTCAAGAAGGAATATGGCATCTTAAAAAGCATTCTTAATTTATTTTATTACTAGTTATAGATTTCATAGTAACTCCATATTTAATAATACTGAAATTCGGGTCTCCATAATTTATCATGTTCCTATTGTATTTTTTTTTTAGCAATAAATAGCATAGTCTTTGTTTAGGGATTGTTATGCATCACTATAAAAATAATTAAAAGATATGTCATTAAAATCATCCTCCTCTATGCAGTAACATATCCATATTCTGATAAGGAAGTTGAAACCTTCTGCAAAGAGTTATAGCAACTGATAAATCTCAGTGAACTCTAATACAAGTGACTGCTGATTCAAAAGATACAGAGAAAATAAATGGATACAGAGCTATAAGAAAGATAAATTTAGCAATAAGCGCAGCATGTTAGAAAATTGTGGTTGTACCGATGCAGATGAAGGAACAGTTATGTAACAAAACTGACTAGCCAAACAGCACAAGATGTTACATAAATAAAGAAGGCAAATAATGAGAAAATCCAAAATAAAACAAAGCAACCATTAAAGACAAGATGAGAATTTCAAGCAAATGATAATACAAGTATGATAGTATATGTTAAGTTAAACAAAACCGTTTCATATGTTTTGAAGGACATGCGAAAAAAATTAAAAACTGGCAAGAATAACGATGATTAAGATTCAAATTTTATTACTATTTAATATCTTTGGTGTCTATAAATGTTGCTCAAGTAAATTGTTCGAAGTACTGTGTTGATAACCTACAGTTCACAAGACTTCATGCATTTATGATACCATTTTGACGTTGCATGCTATATCAAAGATGAAAAGAGCTGTCTATTGACTTTGGTGATCATTTCGTTCACAACATGTGAGATGAACATGTCATTCAAACCAATAACATTTACCTCAAGTATATAGGACAGGAGGTTATGCTTTTTCTTTGCTGCAAGATATGTTAACCTTGAAGTTTCATTGTTTGTAAATGTGTGAAATTGATTGGACTGTGGATAAGGAAGAGATTAAAGCGATGGCAAGAATTAACTCTGAAACTTACGGAGAAAATTCTACTATCTGTTTTTCATAATATACCTTCATAACCTCAACAATTGAGATGACTTACTGATTTACATGTAAAGAAAAAGTCAGCCAGCCTTGAGTTGAATAATGTATATGTTCAAATGTTCATCAAGATGTCTCAACAAGATATATTTCTGAAAACTAGTTTCAAGAGTTGGTCTGTAATTAGAAAGGGTTGGTAGCCTTTCTAGCAGATGAATTGAAGGAGCAGCTCATTTATATTATGCCCAATAAATAGATGCTGTTTCAAAACAATGATATATTGACATTCTCTCAAAAAATGCATTGGTATAGGTAAAATTTGTTGTAGTAAAATGTCAAAAGATGTTATACTGCTGATTAAAGGTGTACGTTAAATAAACATGTTTGTTTGGAAAATAAGTGTTTTAAAAGAACTAGTTTTTCAATTGTCTTGTATACTTCGTTGTTGGCTGAGACTAAGCTACCTTTTAATCCATTTGCAAATGCATTAGTCTTTTCTGTTCTTCATATTCTGAGTGGTACTTTGTGTTACCAGATGATCAATGTGTTTTGAATATTTATGCTAATTCATATTTCATGCTTAATTTGAAATTAATAACAGTGACAACTCACTCCAGAGAGAGAGAGAGAGAGAGAGAGAGAGAGAGAGAGAGAGAGAGAGAACTCCTATTTGTTCATAACATCAGATCTTACAGAATATACTTCTGTTAAATTAATAAAGAAGCACCAGAAACCCTTTACAAATGTGAAAGGGGAAAACATTTTTTTTTATCTGGCAAGCTGCAGATCTGCTTCTTAGCTACTTTTTTTGCTTTGAAACTCCACAGTGATACCCATTATATGAATGCCTGGTGTCTGTTCTTTTGGACATGGCTGAAAGAACAGCTGCCACACATTCATATAATTGATTCACTTAGATGGGCAATTGATCCACCTTCTTCAGTACACGTGCACAAGTACATCCGACTTCCTACGGGAATAGAGAAAATGGACAGGGACTGCTGATAAGTGGCACTAGGTGGGAATGTGGGTTGGCCGTGAGGTGTGCTGAGATAGTCCATGCAGTTACAATAACAGTGTGTCCTGGGTGGTGCAGTGGTTAACCCACCTGCCTAGAAAGCAGGAGATCCCGGTTTTGAATCCTGGTCTTGTACATATTTTCACCCATCACCACCGATTCCATGTAATGACCTGAGGCAGCTGATATCAGTAATCCCTTTCTTTTCCTTTTTCTCCCTCTCCACCTTAAACTTACATGTAATATGACCATTATTACACACATATAAGTGAAATTTTGGCATTTTTGTGGTAATTTTGACTTTATGAGGCTTTTAACCATTGATACATCATTAAATGACATTTGATTATAACACATTGTATGAAGAGTGGCGTATTTTTGTCAATGCTCACTATACCATTGCACTAAAATGGCATACTTTGGTAACAAGTAAGTTGCTAAATAACATTACGGAATCCAGCATGCCATATGGTGTCTCCCAAGCATCCTGCATTGAACACTGATGAAAGTCGATAGCAGTTGCTGCAGTCTTTGATAACTGTGTGCGACGTCAAAATGACATCACATTTGCATGAAGTCTTGTGAACTGAATATCACCAGTTTTGTGTTTTGTGTGTGTAGTGAGTTATGAATAAAGCTGTTCTGTAATAAATTACGTGTTATGCCTGTGTTCTCATACCAGATCCCAACAGATTACAGCCTCAGGTTACATGATCATGAAAAGCGTCATTTTTTGATTAGACAAAAACTTAAATTTGTAAGGTAAAAGGTGCCAAAATTGGTTCATTGAAGACTAATTCATACTGGCCATCAGATCACATAGTCTAAAACATCCTACAATGCATTTCACATGGAAAAACTTACACAGGTCATCAATACCACTTCATGTCAATATTTCTTGGGAAGAAAGTTTTGACTGTAACATTGGTGGGGAGAACTGCCAAAATCAGAAGCAAACTGATTTTCCTAGCATTCACTCATTGTGTAGTACATTATTTTGCACTTCTGTGTCTTAATCTTTATTCTACAAGTTTCCCTGTTTTTCTGAGAAATTGCAAATATTGCATGACAGATGGCAGATGTTTTTTTTCCCCACATTGGATGGACTTCCATAAGCGAAGCCAGAAATCTGAAGTGAAACATGATTTATTTTTTTCCAATAAGAGAACAGAGATGATACATACACTGTATATACACTGAAGAGCCAAAGAAACTGGTACACCTGCTTAATATTGTGTAGGGCCCCAGCGACCATGCAGAAGTGCTGCAACACAACGTGGCATGGACTTGACTAATGTCTTAAGTAGTTCTGGAGGGAATTGACAACATGAATCATTCAGGGCTGTCCATAAATTTGCAAGAATATGAGGGGGTGGCAATCTCTCCTGAACAGCATGTTGCAAGGCATCCCAGATATACTCACTAATGTTCATTTCTGTGGAGTTTGGTGGCCAGTGGAAGTGTTTAAATTCAGTAGAACGTTCCTGGAGCCACTCTGTAGCAATTATGGACATGTGGGGTGTTACATTGTCCTGCTGGAATTGCCCAAGTCTGTCAGAATGCACAATGGACATGAATGAATGGAGGTGATCAGAGAGGATCCTTCGTACATGTCACCTATCAGAGTGGTGTCTAGACGTATAGGAGGTCCCATTTCACTCCAGCTGCAAATGTCCCACACCATTACAGAGCCTCCATCAGCTTGAACAGTCCCTTTATCTCTGAAAACCCATATCAATGATGTTTCATTGAATGGTTCTCACACTAACACTTGTTGATGGCCCAGCATTGAAATCTGCAGCAATTTATGGAAGGGTTCAACTTTTGTCATGTTGAACAATTCTCTTCAGTCATCATTGGTCCTATTCTTGCAGGATCTTTTTCCCGGTGCATTGATGTCTGAGATTTGATGTTTCACCAGAGTCCTGATATTCACGCCACACCCGTGAAATGGTCATATGGGAAAATCCCCACTTCATCAGTGCCTTGTAGATGCTGTGTCCTATCGCTTGTGTGCTGACTATAACACCACAGTCAGACTCACTTAAATTTTGATAACCTGTCATTTTAGCAGCAGTAACTGATCTAACAACTGTGACAGGTACTTGTTGTCTTATATAGGCATTGCCGACCACAGCAGCGTATTCCGCCTGTTTACATATTTCTGCATTTGAATATGCATGCCTGTACCAGTTTCTTTGGCATTTCAGTGTGAATAAGAACATAAATGGAAATGTCCACTTCTCAGCAATTTACCATACAGAATTGATCATGAACATAAGTTATGAAGATAAAATCCATTATCGTTGTTTCCTCAACTCTGATACTATACTCTGACTTTTTGTGTCACAGATAGCAGCCCAACTCATAACTTCACTTTCACCTTTCGGTACTGGTCTAAGCAGATTGATGTTATGTGATGGTTAGTGTGTATACTCTCTGAAATTGACCTGACATGACAGACTAGTGTGAATCAGCCTTAACAAAACAAATACCTTATGGTGCATATGACTGCTGCACAACAACTAGAAATGCTGTCATGTGACAATTATGACACATGGAGAATACAATATGAAGCACCACTCATCAAAGACAACACGCATACTGCAACCTGCTGTGGCTGGTAAAGCTGAAGTGCTCTCCGCTACAGAAGCTGCATGCAAAATGTGGATTGCATCAGAGAGAAATGAGAAAGCACCACTAATTTTATCCATCAATCTGACTGAGCAGAAGCAAATAAAGAACTGCACTACATCATGTGAGGTGTGGCCTAAACTAGAAACAATGTATATGGCCAAAGGATCTGCTTGCATAACAACACTGCTTAAATGCCTCGTGTTTCACAAAATGCAAACTGTTGATGATGTCACACAGCACCTTACTGAATTCTTCTATGCTGTGGACAGCTTACAAGCAATGGGAGTTGACATAAACGGTGATCTGTTTTACAAAACTGCTGTTTCACAGTCTTCCAGATAGCTGAGCTATGACAATTTTGAATATGACATTGAAGCCTGTGATAATCTACTAGATGTCAAGACACTGAATGTAAAAACTGCAGAAAAACACAATGCAAGGATTCAGTATGACAATGAAAGTGTGAGTGGCACAATGTTTTTCTGAACAGGGTAAACGTTTCATGAACAAGTCAAAAAGTGCTGTGAGTGACAGTGGCAAATTAGAACAAATATCAAAACAAAAAAGGAGGGAAATATCTGTGTATAAATGCACTTTTGTAAAAAGAAGGATGACAAATATGATGAGTGTTTTTTCAGGAAGAAATTAATTGTGGAAGCTGCAAACATAGTCAGCAAACCTCACTGCTGTTTCTTTGTAAATGAACTGGCATCTAAGTTTTGTGTCTCCAACATTTTTTGGTGCATGGACATCACACATGTGCAACTATCCAAATATGGTCACACATTTGACAGAAACGTAAGAGAATTTCCGCTCACTGACAACAGAGCTGTGCAAGTAAGTGAAGCTGCCATACACATCACAACTGCAGCCAGTGGCACCAACTTCATGATGCTAGAAAAACTATATACACGCCAATGTTAAGAAGCAATCTGGCTCATTGGCAAAGGTTGTAAACAACAACCTCACAGAGACATTTGAGAAAACTCTTGCAGTTATATGAGATGCTAATGGTAAAGTCAAAGTGGTTGCATTCGGTGTTGGTACCCTGTTTTATTTAAGATGTGTGTCGTTGCCAAGACAAAAGCTGCAAAATGTGATATGGAAATCTGGCATACTCAATGAGGCCACTTGAACTAGTGATATATGATCAAAAACGAGTATGTGGCAGCACTGAAATTCAGTAATTTTTGAGAACAGGTCTCTCTGCACCTGTCAGTGCATGAAATGAAAATATATCAGTAAGTCATCTCAGTTGTGGAGGTTATGAAGGTATATTATGAAAAACAGTAAGTAGAAATTTTTCCATAAGTTTTGAAGTTAATTCATGCCAACACTTTCATCTCTTCCTTATCCAAAGTCCAGTCGACTTGACTGTAGGACTTCACACATTTACAAACAATGAAACTTCAAGGTTAACATATCCTGCAGCAAAGAAAAAGCATAACCTCCAGTTCTCTATACTTGAGGTGAATGTTATTGATTTGAATGACATGTTCGCCTCACATGTTGTGAATGAAATGATCACTAAAGTCAATAGATAGCTCTTTTCATCTTTGATATTGTTATAACTTCAAGTTGAACAAATATATTTCAAGGAAGACGCAACACACGAAAGTCACAGATCAAGTAAACAGAGTAAGACGTGTGTACACTTTAACAGTCAAATCATGACTGAGTCCAAGTCTAGTGGCCGCTGGCTGGCTGGCCGCTTAGGTGGCGCTGCTGCTGCATGGCTGGCAGTCAGCGCTGCATGTAGAGGATGCGCATAACTGCGCGGCGGCACTTTGAAAGATCGGTGAGTCACAACACTTTTCCCCCCTTTGAATTTTTTGCACAGGTCTTTATGGAGATGGACTGTAGATTGCTAATGTCCATAGGTGTTGTGTGACTGGCCATAAAGTCTCGAGGAGGAGGCTTCTCATACGGACGGAAGTGTCCCCGATGATAACGAGTCGAGATGACAGGAGACGTGGGGGTTGAATCTGCTGGGGCCCGTGCACCAATCTGCCCATTGCGGCAAGTCCGGTTGCTGTAACATGAGACATAGGCGATGTGTGCGCGTCCGTAGGAGAAGGAGGCAAGTAGAGTTGCTCCGGCAGATGATGGTCATCTGGTTCCTGCATGGGCACGTCTCCTGGTGCCGTCAGTTCTTGTGCTAGTACTGATATGATGTTGAGAGGACTGCGTTGTGAATAATGAGAGATTCCAGTATCTCGAGCGTCAGGTAGAGCCGAAGGTGGTGTAGCGGCATCCGGAACAGGCGTCGCCGGCACACAAGGCCAAAGCTGGTCTGAATGATCCACTGCAACACCCATGCCAATCTGGATTTCATACAGGCATCGGTCATGGTGTCGTAAGATGTGGCCAGGACTCCATTTTGGCCGCCTGCCATATCCCAGTACCCATACAAGGTCGTCGGCGGTGAACCAGCCAAGCGAAGGCACCCGCAGCCGTGAGGTGGAAGGTCGCGGATGATGAAGTATCGTGCGGGGCTGTCAGCCATGTAAGAGCTCAGCCGGGCTGTGGTCGCCCATGAGGGTGAAACGGTAAGAAGCATGAAATTGGAGAAGCGCATCATCAGCAGCAGAAGAAGTCAGGAGTTTCCTCATCTGAGCATTAAATATGCAGACCAGCCTCACCGTTTGACTCTGGATGGAACGGAGGGGCCGTGACATTCATGACGCCATGACACGCACAAAAATCCGCAAAATCGGAAGAGGCAAATTGCAGACCATTATCAGTAACAAGAGTAGAGGGAAGACCATCCAAAGAGAAAATGCGAGCTAGAGCATTGGTGGTAGCCGCGGTGGTAGGCGACGTGCAACGGACAATGAAAGGAAAGTTAGAGTAGGTGTCAATAATTAGAAACCAATAAGTACCAAGAAAACGTCCCACCAAGTCAGCACGAATACGCTCCCAGGGCTTCTCAGGTGAAGGCCACGGTGACAAAGATGACTTCGGGGAGGCAGCCTGTGACGCACAAGGGCCGCAGGCAGTGACCATGCGACCATGTCTGTGATTTCAGAGTTGATACTGGGCCAGTGCACATGACAGCGCGCCAGAGATTTTGTTCGAGAGACACCCCAGTGCCCTTGGTGAAGAAGGCACAAAACCGAAGCATGCAAAGACGCAGGTACCACAACACGCGGCGAAGCATTTTCAGTGGTAATGCAAAGCATAGTAGTTCCACAATGGATAAGAAATCTTAGCAGGTGGATGACCTGGCCAACCCTTCTGAATGCAGCATAAAACCCGGGAGAGGGTAGGGTCAGAACCCGTAGCAGCCGCCAGCTGGTCCCTGGTGGTGGGGAACCCATCCACTACCCACTGCTCGGCAACATCCAGGTGGAAATACAAAAGTTTGTCCCTATTGAATGCCAGATCAGGACCCATGGGAAGGCGAGACAGTGCATTAGCATTCGCATGTTGAGCCATCAGCCAGAAATGAATCTCATAATTTAAACAAGACAAGTAAAGAGCCCAATGCTGGAGGCGGTGTGCAGCCTTGTCGGGAAGTGACGTTGATGGATGAAACAAGTGGTTTGTAATCCGTAACAAGATGAAATTTGGATCCACAGAGAAAAACACCAAACTTATGAAGAGCATAAATAATGACCAAAGCTTCTTTTTCAATTTGAGAATACTTTTGTTGGGCACCCGTGAGCGTTTTGGAAGCATAAGCAATGGGTTGTTCAGAACCGTTAGAAATATGGTGCGCGAGGAGTGCACCGACCCCATATTGAGAGGCATCCATGGCAAGAACAAGATGTTGGCCAGGTCTATAAGTAGCCAGGCACGGGGCCTGTTTCAGCATAGTCTTCAATTTCTGGAAAGCCACATCGCATGACGCGGACCAGTAAAAAAGGCACGTTTCTATGCAACAGGCGATGCAACGGCTGAGCCACCAAAGCAGCAGATAGTATGCTATTTTCCCAAAGAAGGCCTGCAGTTCCTTAACAGATGTAAGGCGAGGAAGGGCATCGATCGCAGCGACAGTTTGCTGAAAAGGACGAATACCATCCCGAGAGAGTTGAAACCCCAAGTACGTGATAGATGCCTGAAAAAAGTTTGATTTCTGAAGATTACACTTAAGACCATCAGTCAGTAAGACATGAAAAAGTGTGCGGAGATTTTGAAGATATTGCTGGCCTCCAGCAAGTTTAGTGAACAATTCTTCAGGTTGAGGCATAGAGTAAGTGTTGATAAGGCATTGAGCATTTACAGTGGCTTTGAAATCGCCACAGAGACGAATATCACCATTTGGCTTAGCAATGACAAGGACAGGAGAGGACCACTCACTGGAAGTGACAGAAAGCAAGACCCCTGAAGCAGTGAGACGATCCAGCTCCCGTTTGATCTAATCACGAAGGGTCACAGGAATGGGCCGAACTTGAAAAAACTTAGGCTGAGCATTGGGTTTGAGTGTGATATGAGCTTCAAAGTCGTTTGCATGACTTAACCCAGGAGAAAAAAGGGACGAAAATGTCGTTGACAAGGAATCCAATTGAGCATAAGGAATAGCATCAGAGACAATACTGACAGAGTCATCTACAGAGAACACAAAATCGTGAAAGGCATTGAAACAAAAAAGATTCTCCGCATTGCTATGGTCGACCACAAATATGGGAACAGTGCGAATGACAGATTTGTAAGATACCTCAGCATCAAATTGTCCCAAGAGAGAAATCTTCTGTTTATTGTAAGTCCATAATTGCCTAGTGACAGGTGACAGGATTGGAGAACCCAACTGAAGATACGTCTGCATGCAAACATCTCGAGCAAGTATTTGGACAGTGAGGAATAACTTCCCTGAAAGGGAAGAAGTACAATTGACAGACAACACAGAATCAGAATCAGTGTCATGTTCATGAACATCATGTATGCGGCTGGATTTGCAAACGGATGACACATGACCCTTTTCTTTCACATTTGTGACACAAGGCCCAATGTTGTGGACAGCCTTCTCGTGAATGTTTCATAAAACACCGTGGACATGAAGGAAGTTGCAGTGGGTTTTGCTGCAGTTTATTAGAATTTTGTTTACTGTTAGGCTAAGGCTGCGCTTGGGAGTGTACTGCAGCCACATCGGCCGGCGGAGACACGCCACACGCTTTGTCAACATCACACACAGGTTGTATTTCCCCGATGTTGCCCCATGCCTCTATTTGCGCTCCAGTGGCACGAGAAATTTCAAAAGACTGAGCGATAGATAGGACTTCATCTAGAGTCGGATTTGCCAACTAAAGGGCACGTTGCCTAACTTCTTTGTCGGGAGCCGATCGGATAATAGCATCCCGTACCATGGAATCAGCGTAGGATTCTTTGTGAACTTCAGTAACAAATTGACACTTTCTACTGAGGCTGTAAAGTTCAGCAGCCCAAGCATGATAGGGTTGATTCGGTTGTTTTTGACAACAATAAAAGGCAACACGAGAGGCTACCACATGCATTTGCTTTTGAAAATAGACGGACAGAAGTGAGTACACTTCAGCAAAGGACAAAATACAGGATCATTCAAAGGAGCCAATTCCAACAACAACCGATACATTTGAGGTGAAATCAATGAAAGGAACAGAGACTTACATGTTTGTTTGTCTGCGACATTAAATGCCAAGAAGTGCAGTCAAAGACGTTTTTCGTAATCAGACCAGTCTTCCACTGTCTTGTCATAAGGAGGAAAAGTAGGTAGAGACAATGACGAGAGATGCCCCACATTTGATGCCACGATGAAATCACGAATTGCATTTGTGAGAAGCATTTGCTGTTCTATGAGACCTTGCAATAGTTGCTCTAAAGTAGCCATGGAAACATGTGGGTCAACGATGGAAAAGAAAAATCACTACCTCGTCGCCAATTGTTATAACTTCAAGTTGAACAAATATATTTCAAGGAAGACGCAATACATGAACGTCACAGATGAAATAAACAGAGTAAGATGTGTGTACACTTTAACAGTCAAATCATAACTGAGTCCAAGTCTAGCGGCCTCTAGCTGGTTGGTCGCTTAGGTGGCGCTGCTGCTGCATGGCTGGCAGACAGCGCCACATGTAGAGGACACACATAACTGCACGGCGGCACTTTGAAAGATCGACAAGTCACAACAGATATAGCATGCAACGTCAAAATGATATCATAAATGCATGAAGTCTTGTGAACTGTAGGTTATCAACACACTACTACTAACAATTGACTTGAGAACATACGCAGAGCAACATTTAAAGACACCAAAGATATTAAATAGTGATAAAATTTGAATCTTAATCATCCTTATTCTTGCCAGTTTTTAATTTTTTTCCCATGTCCTTCAAAACATATTGAACTGTTTTGTTTGCATTAGCATGTACTATCATACTTGTATTATCATTTGCTTGAAATTCTCATCTTGTCTTTAATGGTTGCTTTGTTTTATTTTGGATTTTCTCATCATTTGCCTTCTTTATTTATGTAACATCTTGTGCTGTTTGGTTAGTCAGTTTTGTTACATAACTGTTCCTTCATCTGCATCGGTACAACCACAATTTTCTAACATGCTGAACTTATTGCTAAATTTATCTTTCTTCTAGCTCTGTGTCCATTTATTTTCTCTGTATCTTTTGGATCAGCAGTTACTTGTATTTGTAAAGTGCTCATATTTTGTACACTTTCTTTTTTGTTTGATAAAGCACAGTCAGTTACATCTTAGTTTCATTTGATCCATCACAAGCCTATTTCATGTTTCTTTTCATCTGGAAGATTACAAACATTTGTGATATCATACCCAAAATTCCCCATTGAAGAATTTCTTACTTTTTGTCTTACTTTCATATCAAAATTCTGCATCACCATCCTTTAGTGGAGTTCACTGAGATTTATCAGTTGTTAATAACTCTTTGCAGAAGGCTTCAACTTCCTTATCAGAATATGGATATGTTAGTGCATAGATATTTTAATGAAATATCTTTTAATTATTTTTATAGTGATACATAACAATCCCTAAACAAAGACTATGCTATTTACTGCTAAAAAAAATACAATAGGAACATGATAAATTATGGAGACCCAAATTTCAGTATCATTAAATATGGAGTTACTATGAAATCTATAACTAGTAATAAAATAAATTAAGAATGCTTTTTAAGATACCATATTGGGTGATCCTTCTTGAGAGTCCATCACCAGGAGAATTTGCTCTAATGTATCAACAGATATTTGGAATTGTGTCTCCATGATGGACAGGTGGAGAAAAAAAACTGCTCGGCATATGTTTCATGCAGGAGCCAGTATCAACTGATAATGTCAACTTGTTTCTCTATAGAAAAAGAGTTTTTAAAGTAGAATGTTATGTGACCATTCAATAGCCTAGTGCAATATTTGGTTTACATTATAATAAGACATAATCATGGGACTTTTTGAGCCAAAAAATAATGGCCAATGCTTGTTTTTCAGCTTGGCTGTAGTTGAGCTGAGCAGAATTAAGAGTCTTAGACACAGTCATAATTGGCCGCTTCACTCCATCAACCATGTGTGAGAGAACAGCTCCTACACCATAATGGGAGACACCGGCAGTGAGCGCAAGTGCCCAGGAGTGTTCATAGGTCATCAAGCACATAGGTTGTAGGGGCACCTGTTTTAATACATGGAACATCCTGTCACACTGAGCAGACCAGTGCTACAAGACATTCTTGCAGAGGAGCCAGTGGAGAGGCTCTGAAACTGCAGCTGTTGGGGAGTGAAACAGCAGTAATTGTTTAGTTAACATGGGACAGATTTGAGATGTGTTTTGTTGGGAGTCACAGGGAGCTTCTGGATGACCTCAACAAACTGTGGGATTGGGCTGATGCCAGAAGCACTAAGGACATGGTCTAAACATTCCACTTGTTGCATAAACAGTTCACACTTGCTATTGTTACAACAGAGGCCCATGCGATTAACACTGCCAACAAATCAACCAGATTGTGGGTAAGGTCCTCGTCAGAGGCATCTGTGACCAGGATATTGTCCAATTAGTTTGCAGAGTTGGGAACATTCTGCAACAGTCAGTCAGGACACCACTGGAAATTTGCCAGTGGACTGGCGATATCAAAAGGGAGCCAACTGTTTTGAAAAAGGCCAAATGGGGTACTGATAACCAAAATGTCCCTGAATGCTATGCTCAAAGGTAGTTGGAGGTATATGTGAGGAAGACCAATTTTGCAAAACCTCTCTGTCACCCACTTTAGACAAAATCTCCTCAACTTTGGGGGCAGTTCAAAGATTGGAGCTCACCTTCAGATTATTGTATTTTATTTTTATTGATTGTATGACTTTATGAAGGATTTTTAAACCTGTGAGATGTCCAGTGTTACTTGTTCCAATGATTTCTTTTTCTTTATGATGTGTAGCAGATATACCTTCTGGTATGTCAAAATCTGTCTTGAGAGTGTTTGCTGCAGAAGCTTTAAACTGATGGAAAAGTTCTTCAGGCAGGGATCCTATGGTTTAATTTTTTCCTTAAAAATGAAATATATACATCAGTCCTACATCTAGCATTAGCATTCATCAGGATAGTCAGAAATTCAACATTGAAAGTATTGTCTGATATGAAAGTTCCAAAAAGCTGAAACTATGCTCAGTAACCTTAGAATAGGTTTTTCAGATTCTTTAACTGAGAAAAAGAAGACTTTGTGCTACTTATCTATAGTGCAAGTAAACAACACCTAGTGAAACAACTTAATTAGCAATTTTGAGAGCAGACCTGAAAATCATCAACAATTACCATGTAATGAATATTGCTTTAGAGATGTTCTGACCTACAGATTTCTTTTTGAGAGGGAACATAAATCCTTTGCTGTATGAAACACAGATTGACACTTCAGAAGAAATATTTGCTTGTTTGATTAAATGTGCAGCCATTTTTTGTGAAACACCTGGTTGTTTTGACCATGTTAGACAATCATTAGCATACAAATGCCACTTGTGGCTTAATGTAGATGGATGGCATTTTCAGCAGCATCTCCAAAACAATATTCATCATACAGCAGTCTGAACAACGTCTTTGAACATCACTAGTATCAACTCATTCATGGACCAATAAAAAGTGTTTCTTTTTATCTCCTATGAACATTCTAAAATTTTGGGTACTTAGGTTCTTTACGACCTGTATAATCAGCACATGAAAAAGAAAATAGTTCAAATTAACAATGACGAGTTCTTGAATTTAGAGCAGTTGAGACCAAGAACTGGATGAATAACTAAACAAATACCTTAACCAGAAGAAAACAAATTTTTGAAGTGTTTTTGGTAAACCAAAAAAAGTCATCAAAATGAACACTCCAGCCTGGGAAACAGTTTCTGTAACATTAGTGTGTAATACCAGTTTTGACTTAAGGCAACGAGCTGAACTTCTAGTGCCAAAACCATGAAGAAGTGCATGTTGAGAATGTGTAGGAGAGACAGGAAACCAAACTAATGGTTCAGAGAACAGATTACAGTGGAGTACACAGTTACTGTTTCTAATAAAATGAAATGGGGGCTGAGCACATGCAGCTGGGAAAATGGATGGCAGATTGACCAAGAAATCCTTTCTTGAGTTGTAAGATATAAGAAGTACACTCTGCTATTAAAAGTTCTGTACATAATCAGAAACTGGTAAGTTACTGCATATTTAAGAAGAGTTTGTATCAAAATTTCATTCAGAATGTGCAGGAGATAAACATTAAACTTGCATTATGCTATATAAATTCAATAAACCCATATAAAGAAGCAACACAGTTTTCTGTATGTGTATCCAGCTGGGCATCAAAGCCAACTCCTCTTCAATTAAAGATATGGGTACATCTCTCCCAGCTGCTTAAACTCTACATGTTCATTGATCACAGTGGGTAACTATATGTTTACACTAGATGATATTCCCTGAAAGCATGCAGACAGGATACTGAGGTATTTCAGGACAGCACTGACAAAAGTGGTCTTGCATTATTTTGTCAAAGATAGGGCATGACCACTGGCCTTACTTATCAGATATGTAACAGCTGCTGTCCAAATTACCAGTTATGTGAACCAGAGATGATCACATTATGTGCCCGCTGACACCCCATCCCACCACACAAAGTGCTGGGACAGTATGACAATGATGACAGGAATCTGGCAATGTTTCTTCTCCTCCAAGTCTCTACACATGGATAAATCTGTTGTGATACTGTACACATAATTGGGACTTGTCTGAAAAGATGATGTGAGGTCACTCCTGTGTATAGCATTGCCATTGGGCACAGCACTGTGGGCTCATCTCACTCTTTGAGATAACAGTATATGGTGCTCTAGGCTTTATCACACTGTCCACTTGGATACCTGTCTCACTGCAAGCATGTTGATTTCCTGACTTAAGGTACATACATTGCTGTACAATCCTGTGTGTCTGAGTATACAGTAGAACCATCCTCTCGGGTGCTAATCACATGAGGCTGCACAATGATAAGTCTAGGTCTCCTGAATTCATTGGGTCAATATACACATTACAGTCTTAGGATCCCAACCAATGCCAAACAACATTATTGTGGAATGATAAACTGCAGAGATGGTGTTTTCTCATACAGTTGAATGCAATTTCTAAAAGAGAAACCCTCTGCTTAATCCATAATATGTACAGTTACTCCTGATTACTTTAGTGGATGCGCTGAAATAATAATCATTTTCATACCCTAGCATATAGTACGCTTAATGCCAGTACGACATTTTGTTTGTGCCATTTTCATGGTGTTGCAATTTAATGGCCAGCAGTGTATGTACAGTCTGTTGATGGTGGTTAGTGTAATATTTGACATTTGCACAGAGGGTATGTTCATAGTAGTAGCTGTGCCTTTCCTTTCCTGATTGATATTTTTTAGCTTTTCTCATGTGAATACAAGAAATAACAGAGAAGAAAAGGTGAAGGCTATTTTCAAGATACAATCTATATTTAGAGCTCCATAAACAAAAGAATGAGATACTCATTGAGCAATGGATTTTACTGCGGCACTATCATATTTGGAACTTGTGTTTTACTTACTTTTATGCCTAATCAAATGCAGTTTAATAAATTGAAAAATGGTTTCCAGGCGCTCAAATAATGAAATTGAGACCACTCCTGTTCAGAACAACAGACAATCTTCCCGTAAACGTAATCGCAATCGCTCGAAGGGTAATGCACGTGGGCGAACGAGGACGACTGCGAGCACCAGTACAGTTGTGACCACCACAACCACCACGACCACTACTACTGCAGCTCCACTCATTACTCCCTCATACACAACACCAGAACCACCCACAACACCAGATCCTGGAAGTGGTAAGCTATATTTATTAATTACAAGTTGCTCAATTTGATAACTTTATGCCTTTTTGTATCTTTTTTGAGAGAAGGCATTGTGGAGTCGGTCTGGCTGGTGGTGAAAAGACTGAAAATCAGAAACTGAATCAACAGCTGTTTTGAAGACCACAGTTTGTTATTCATGGTCTTATTGGCAGTGATTTTCTCCAAACAGTGAATTAATATATTCAGTCAGTTTGGGGCAGGGGGGGGGGGGGGGGTGATGCAGTTTAGCACAGTATTTGAAACACAAACTATCTTGCCATTTCCCACATTTGTAAGAAAATAAATGTAAATGTGAGGTAAGGAAATAATAATATATTGGATACCAGAAAAAATGTTGTTGGATACAGAATGAAAGGGGCAAAGCCATAGTTTGAAAAAAAAATTTGTCATTTCATGAATATCGTTATCATTTCTGCAATGGGTTTGGCTCATAGGTATGTTCTGGAGCATCAGCACAAAGATTTTCTTGGTTAAGATTGCTATGCTCTTCAGGTTGTTCTTGACCGAAATTATACATTCAGTTATTTCTGTACTTTTTCTTACGCCTCTGATACTCTAGACATTTAGTTCCTTTCATATATTCACCATACACACTGAAACAGTGAATAACCCACTAAATATGTCAAGCTCTTCATTTCCATTGGCCCTGTGTGTTTTGATTAAACAGGTTTCCACATCCCTACAGCAGTAATGGTTTTTAAATAATTTCAGAAACTTTCCCTTCTCAGTTCCATTATTCATAAGAAGCTTATAATTTGTTAAGTTTTTTATTGATAACCAGTGACTTTTTGTGCATTATTCAAATACATAAATATGTAAATGCAATAATTTTATTGTTAAAAACAATCTTTTCCTTAAATTTTAGGCCATGGTGTTCTGGTAAATTAAAAACTTCCAGACAGTACTATTGAAAGATTATTGCCGCATATTGTAAAAGATAATCTCAATTCAACTTGCCACTTTACTTTTAGGAATGTTCTCAACAGAGCGCACACTCAGATGACTCCTTGGTTTATATCAGTAGCAAAAATTGCAAGTTATTCATTCTAATGCTCTTAATATTACTCATAATCTCTCTAATATTTTTACCAAATCTCTGCTGAAAGCTGTTGTGTAGTAGATAAGACAGACAAATGTGTTGAAATTTTCTGGCAGATTAAAACTGTACCGAGCTTGGTGGCACAGTAGTTAGCACACTGGGCTTGCATTCAGGAGGATGACGGTTCAAACCCACATCCGGCCATCCAGATTTAGGTTTCCCATAATTTTCCTAAATCACTTCAGGCAAATGCCAGGATGATTCTTTTGAGAGGGCATGGCCAATTTTCTTCACACCCTTCCCTAATCTGAGCTTGCGCTCTGTCTCTAATGACATCTTTGATGACAGAACATTAAACACTAATCTCCTCCTCCATTAAAACTGTGTGCCAGACTGGTGTTGGAACCCAGAACCTGACCTGTCACAGGTTATACTCTTATTGATGGAGCTACCAGGGCACAACTTGAGACCTGCCCTCACAGTTTTACTTCTACCAGTACTTCTGTCTTGCCTTCCAAACTTCACAGAAATTTTTCTGCATATTTTGAGGAACTAGCACTCCTGGGAGAAACAATATTGCAGAGAAATGGCTTAATCATAGCCTATGGGATTGTTTCCAGAATGAAAATTTTTCCCTGCGGCAGAAAGTGGAGCCGGGCGAAGTGGCCGCGCAGTTCTGGGCGCTGCAGTTAGGAACCACGAGACCGCTCCGGTCGCAGGTTCGAATCCTGCCTCGGGCATGGATGTGTGTGATGTCCTTAGGTTAGTTAGGTTCTAAGTTCTAGGGGACTAATGACCTAAGACGTTGAGTCCCATAGTGCTCAGAGCCATTTGAACCAGAAAGTGGAAGTCAGGTTGTGATGGCTGTTTGAGTGTTGTACCAAGATATCTCAGTTGTTAAGAACACTGGCCATGAAAAGTGAGGTTCTGGGTTCAAGGCCCAGTCTGACACAGAGTAGAAATCTGCCAGGAAGTTTCAAAACAGTGCACACACGAATGCAGAGTGATAGATTCATTCTGAAAACACCTATGTAGCCAGTATTTTTCAGTTAACTTAGTTACAGTGGGGCCATATAGGTGAAAGACTATATTTCCTGTTTTCAGTGTTTTTCTACTTTAACCATCATTGATTACTTCAAAAAGTTATCATCTGGTATTAATTTCAACACAGTTTTGCATAGTTTCTTCTTTGTTCATGAATAATTTGTTATTTTATTTTAGATTTTTTTAAAATAATGTAATCCTTCCAGTTTCAGAAAGAGGTCACTTTGCAGATTATCTTTTATGTCGTTATAAAGACAACATATTGGGGAATATTTCCTGCCACTGACTCACTGACAAAGCCCATCTGTATTACCACAGTATGTAATTTAAAAAATAGGATCCAATCTGACATACAGAAACTAATTGTCAAAAATAAAAATGTCAATGAATTCTTTTGCAGTCACATTATTGTTTTTTGATTAATTTATCTGAATCATAACTGTGTAAGCCTTATCTTGGAGCCCCTGTGTTTTAATTTCTGTTTTACACACATATCAACAAAACTTTTACATCACCCCGATATGTTGTGCAAGTGCGTTGCTAATGTGATTGTTCCTGTCCCAATTAGAATATCTCCCCTTAGATTGTAAACACACATACACAGTTACCATGAGCACTACCTGTGGATAGAATGCCACACTTGAATAAACTGCAGCATTCAGTTGGAAGTAAAGCACCCATAGGAATGCATTAGAGATGTATGTGGAGCAGTACAGTGAACATCCATCATGCCATGAAGGACAATTGCAACCAATGATCAGGTCTGTATCATCATGCTACAGGTGGAAAGCTTGTCAACCAGGGATGCTGCTTGATGTGTACACCATAGTCAAAGTGATCTGGTGCAGATATGACGTCAGTTCCAATTGACAGTGGTGAGGGATTACATCACACAGGATGTCAGAATTTGACAGGTGCACAGGATGGTAGATCTCTATGACTTCTGGGTCAAAGGAACCTTGGGCTGTGTGCTACAGAACAAAATTCAGTGTAAAAAGAGGCTGCAGGATGTCATGTACTGCATCAGACTGGTAGGAGACGATTACAAGATGTGAATGTCCATTCCTGATGAACGTGGTGAGCACTGTCTCATATACCACAACACCATAGACTGTTACAGATTATCAAGAAGTCATGCAGGATGGACACCTTAGGGTTGGCATTGGGTATTGTTTATGAACAAAACTGTGATCTGTTTGTACCCTGGAAATCACAGAAAATGTGTTTGGAGACAACCCAGTAATATTGAATGCCTCCAGCAGTGTCCCACATATGGAACAACATGGTGGTGGAGTGATGTTCTGGGATGTCATTACATGGGGACACTGTACATCTCTTTTGATTGTTGAGGACCAACTCACTGCTCTACAGTACAGGCACACAATTGTGCAATCAATAGTGGGACCACATCGCCAATGTTTGGTGACAGTATCATCTTCACAGATCATAACTTACATGCTCATCATACTATTCTTGTGAACACATCCTTAAGCTTGCTAGGATCACCAGAATGGAGTGGCCTGTGTGTTCCCCAGACACAAACCCAATGGAACACATCTGTAATCAATTGAAATGAGCTGTGTTTGGACACCGGCATGATCGCATACTCTGCATCTTTTACACAAGATTGCCATTGAAGTGTGGATAAATTTGGACCAGGGCTGGCATGATGATCTCATTGATGGTATGCCATGATGGATTCGAGCCAGCATTCAAGCAAGGGGATGTTCCACCACATCTTGATGTTGCTAAGGATTGCTGCTAAAATCCCCCATGAGAAATAGATGACTTTGTCGTTACGAAAAAGTTTTTTTTTCTTTTCTTTAATTTTTTTTTTTTATCTGGTGATCTGGTTTATTGCAAATCAGTATACACACATGCATCAGAACCAATTTTCATTTTCTGTGCCATGAATTTCAAGGTGAGTAATGGAAAACTTTAATTAATGTCTGCAGATATAACAGTCTTAACTTCCTACTTCAAGTTTTCAATTTCTTTTGATCTCAGTTTAGCATTTAACATTGTTTGGAAAAGATGGTGTCTGTAAGTATACTTCTCTGTTTTGTGGAAACATCTGAGGTAACCTTTTGTTCAACTATTTCTACATGTTGATGTGTGTACAGGTTTCCCATTTTCATAATTCCAGACTGACTGAACATCAATCTGGAATATGAAGTTACTACAGAATGTAATATTTTTGAATATAATATTTTAGTTTTGTAAACTAATGGAGGAAAAATACTGGTGAGAAATGTGAGAAATTTAAAGACTGAAATAAATCTTGCTCTCTGCTTTGAAATTTCCTGAAATATTGTAAAAGTTTTAGTCGGCAAGGAACTTTCAAAATAGTGCAGATACAGACTGAAAGATTAAAACATAGGTACTATGGAGGATGAGAAGATCATAAATAATTAGACAAGAGCAATTAGTAGAGAAGATAGGATGGGCGAGTGACCTGGTTCCTCTGGGATTTTTAACTAGAATATGAATTATGATAAACATTTACTATTATCTTCACATAAAATTTGTAATTTGCATTGCAAAATATATGAGTATGAATGCCTAAGAACTGAAGTTCATAGGTTATTGAAAGATAGCACATATTGAGAGAGAAAGATTGCCTTTGTTTCTTATTGTAAACATATGTTTCAGATTTCAAGTGTAAAGATGAGGGCTTTTTCCCACATCCCCGAGACTGTAAGAAGTACTTTTGGTGCCTTGACAGTGGTCCCTCAAACCTCGGTATTGTCGCTCATCAGTTCACCTGCCCATCAGGTATTTATAACGATGCATGCTATACATACCTTTGTGTAGATTTTTGTGTATAGCATATATTAATGTACACTATCTTTTTTCAGGGTTGTTTTTTAACAAAGCTGCTGACTCTTGTGATTATGCGAGGAATGTAGTTTGCAACAAGAAGAGTAAAAGCCAAGGTGGGAGCTCATCCACTTTACCACCAATAAAAGCTGCTACCAGCAGCACTACACGTTTCAGCACTTCACCGAGTACTAAACTGACAACAAAATTAACTACTACTACAACTACAGAACCCCCACCTGTGCTGGATGATGATGATGATGATGATGAAGAAGAACTGGAAGAAGATGACGAATACCAAGATTATGATAGTGATTCAGAAGAGGACCCTCAGGCACTGAAGGAGCTGATTAATCTTATTAAGAAACTTGGTCAGTCTAATCAAGAAACTTAGTTAATCAGAATGGAAAAGTATTCTATTCCTTCAATTTCTGTGACAACAAATGATACAGTAATTCTTATTACAATCAAAAGCTCTGACTGACACACAAACCATTCCCAAAAGAACAGATCATCACAGAGTACAGTTTCTTTCTCATATGCAGTACTAAATAATAGTCTAATGCTGGATGTTGGAGAATTATCAGTAAAACTGAAAATGTATTTCCAGGACTGGGCGAAAGTAAACTCATTTGCTCACTTCCTTGGTTTTCTGCAGAAGCTGAATAATCCTGTATTACCATTAAAATAATGTCCTTGCATTCAGAAAAAAACAACACTCATAACACTAAGACAGATATCACCAAAAAAATCTCAGAAAGTAGATATTCTACCATTAATAACAGGGTGTATTTTATGAGATATGGTGTATTTCTAAGGATTGTTAACAATGGGAAACTATTGGATTTATTAAGTAAATAAGACAAAAAACACGCTTTTCATAAATCTGTAATACAGAATGGTAATTTCCTTAAGCATATGGCCATTTGCATTGGTAGCCATCCCGAGTGTAAGACATGCTTCAGTGTACTCCACAGTTTTATCTGCCTGGAGTGGAATAAACTGATCCTATAATGTTCATCTTATTTCTCCTTTGTGTGTGAGCAGGAGATAAATTCACTTCAAAGTTCTTGATTGTCGTATTTTCTTGTCATTTCCCCATTATCTTTTTCTGATTATATCATAACTTGTGTGTTTCACAGTAAAATGTGTATTTTAGAATGGGGTCAGCAATGGTGTGCAAAACTGTATGCGTGCACAATGTGCTACATGTATGTAGTCTGAGGCTGAGCCTGTCTCGATACATTTTAGCTTTGCTCGGGCCTTCCTGAAATAGCTCAGTACAGTACAACATTTCATTTAGCAATGCAATGTGACACTATTTCTTTCAACATTTGGTGTGGTATTTTTAAGTTGGCTAAACTTCCTTCAGTTTGGCAGAAGTGCAGTAGCACTTCTGTTTATCCTTCTCTTTTTGTTCATGGTATAAATGAAATTCACAGATCCAGTAGCTGTTTGCACAGGAAGAGGCAGTCTAGCAGTCTGTCATCACAAACATTTAAAAATTAACAGGAGTCACAGAGGACAAGGATGAGAATTCTCAGCATCTATGATGTAGTTGTATAATCGATGGGCACCACAAATTTTGTTTGGAACACCATGCAGAAAGAAATGAAAGAATTAGTTATAATGAAATAGGAAACTATTACAGTAGGCAAGTGATATGTACATCAAGAAGCACTTTGTGCTAAATTTGCAGGCATGGAACACACGATGAAGGTCATGATAGAAATAGTAAATTTTCTGAATTCTTATAAATTATGGGGGTGGTTTGAAAGTTCTCAGAGCAGAATAGAAAAAAGTACTTAAATCACTGAAACTTTTTTTTTTATTTTTCAATGTAGTCTCATTGTAGATTACTGTACATGGTCCAATGGTGTTCCAGTGCCTTGATCCCATCTTCAAAAATGAGTTTCCTCCAGCCTGCAAAATAGTTGTCATATCTGGTTATCAGTTTTTCGTCTGAAGTGAATCTTCATCCACCAAGAAAAATTTTCAGTTTTCGGAAGAGATGGATGTCTGATGGAGCCGTATCAGTTAAAATATGATATACCGTTTCAGATGCCATTTGGCAAGCATGAGTAATTTCACACACTTTCAATTGGCTATCCTCCATGACTATTTTGTGCAATTTTGCAATGATTTCTGGAGTATTGACACATCTTGTCCAACCACTGCGCAGATCATCATCTAAGCTCTCCTGACCAAATTTAAATTCATTTGTCCACTTGGCAGTAGTTGAATATGAAGGAGTAGAGTGTCCCAGTGTATTTCGGAAATTGGCATGAGTATCGTTTCCTTTCATACCTATCTTTACAAAGTACTTAATCACTGCTTGAATCTTGATTTTTTTCCATCTTTGCAAATCGCTATGCAGGAACAACAACAGAGCAATATCACCACCACAGCTGTCTTCCAAGAGCACTGACATTGCATGTATTTACAGGTAACAGTCCAATGAATATGACGTGGACAACTCGTTGCGCTAGCACTGATCTCTCATGGTGATTCCGAGAACTTTTCAAACAACCCTTGTATTATACTGTTACTTGCAACAGTTTTTGGGACATTATATACTACTAAAACTATGTTTGTCAAGTCAAGGGTCATGCCTGGTATGATTTTTCTAATTAAGACTCACTATTATTGAATTTATGAAGTAAAGAGGAAAGCAGGAATGAAAATTATAATGTCTGGAATGGTTTGCAGACTTCACATTTTTAGTGGGCTTTACTGCACACTGCTCACAATAATACATTGCAAGGTGAAAAACAACTCATTTCTGATTTTATGGAGACGCATTTAAAAAGAAAAAAACATTCTAGAAGGGACAACTTCTGACAAAAATCCCGTCTACTTTGCTAAGCTCATTATCATTAAAGAAAACATGCATTTTGAAGAATTCATTGTATTAGATTGGTGCATAAGGTTATAGCAGTTTTCCATTAGTTTACTAAACACAACAAAGACTTTTAAGGAAAAGTTTCACAGGTGGATATGTGTGTTTTAATATTGATCTCTATGGTTCTCAAAATATAGTATTTTACAAGTATGTCTATTTGTTCCCACTCATTTTCTTTTTTCATTTTTAGGTTTTGTGATACTGCTGGTAAAATATCTGCCTAGGCCCATTGCCATGAACATCACATTTATTTCCAAGTCCCATAGCAGAAAACTTGCAGTGTCTTTTAGTTTTGGCACAATGTTTCATGCTATATCTTATACTGATGAAGCCCTATTTTGACACACAATGCACAAATCTTTTTATAAGAAAAACACAGTCTTTTTACACTCACAAGCTTTCACTTTTTTTACTTTCCTAGATTTCCAGTGTTACTGGGCCTATAATCTGTTCGGATATCTCATTGTACAATCCAGGGAATGCCTTTTAGTGTTTCAGATACACACAGGATTCATTTTTTAAAGAATACATTGACACACATAGGTACAAAGAATGATTGGCTTCATTTTTATTCAGACAACCAATTCATGTTGCCATTTTATTAGAGAAACAATGTACTGACTCCAACTGTTGCCTTACATTAACAGACACTTATTGTTTTTGTTTACTATGATCGCTTTTCAATCTAAACACACTTGACCATGAATTTCATCATCTTTTGTGTAAGAGAGAGAGAGAGAGAGAGAGAGAGAGAGAGAGAGAGAGAGAGAGAGCATGCATGCATGTGCCTGTATTAGACATGTTAAAGATGCCACCTTAACACTTGGGATAAGTACACAGTTCAATCAGGTGTGGGTTGTAGCTTGATAAATCTTGTATAGGTTTTGAAGTCATGTGTGACTCCTCTGTTACAGTTGGAGAATCATCTTTGCTCATAGAGCCCTCTTGAGGTTCGCATTCTACAACCATCATTGTTATAACAAATCACAATTATGACACTTGCTTTTGAAGTATGGATGACTTGGTGACAGTTCTAATAGCTAAACTGTGCGTTAATTGAATACTACTATAGCCTCAAGTATGTGAAGTTTATTTTCGCTTTTACCTATAGCAGACCAATGTATAGAGCACAGAGATATGTAACGAGGAACAGGATTAACAACTACATCAACATCTACATCAGACTCTGCAAGCCACCTGATGGTGTGTGGTGGAGGTTACTTCTGGTACCACTAACTGTACCCCCCTTTTCCCTGTTCCAGTCGTGAATGTTGCGTGGGAAGAATGATTGTTGGTAAGTCACTGTCTTAGCTCTAATTTCTCAGATTTTCTCATTGTGGTCATTCCACAAGATGTATGTGGGAGGAAGTAATACGTTTTTCACCTCTTCCCAGAAAACACTCCCTCGAAATTTCAATAGTAAACCTCTCCATGATGCACAACACCTCTCTTGTAATGTTTATCACTGAAGTTTCTTGAGCACCTCTGTAATGCTCTTGTGCTGACTGAATGATCCCATGATGAAATACACTGCTGTTTATTGGATCTTTTCTGTCTCTTCTATCAGTCCTACCTGCTAAGGGTTCCAGATTAATGAATGATACTCAAGAACTGTGTGAACTTTTATGATATTTCCTTCATGGATGAGTTAAATTTCCTTGAGATTCTTCCTATGGATCTCAGTCTGGCATTTACTTTCCCTGTCATTTGCTTTATATGGTCATTCCACTTGAAATCACACTCTGTAGTCGCTCCTGGATATTTTATGGCAGATACTGTTTCCAATTTGTCATCAATAGTGCAGTAGTGGATTTCTTTTCCTATGTATGTGCAATGTGTTACATTTATTTATATTCAGGATCAACTGCCAGAGCCTGCACCATTCATCAGTCCTATGTAGGTTATTCTGCAAATTGATACTGTCTTCTGGTGTTGCTACTTTGTTACATACAACTGCAAAGAGTCTTCAAAAGCTTCCAGAACATGCTACTAGATCATTTATATACATTACAAATAGTAACGATCCTATCACACTTCCAAGGGGTACTCCATAAATTACATTTACATATGTCAAGTCTGTTCCTTGAAGAGTGATGTGCTGAGTTCTGTTTGTAAGGAAGTATTGAATCCTGTCACAAATCTTGTCCAATGCTCAATAAGATCATATTTTTTCCATGAAACAGCAATGTGGGACAGTGTCAAATACCATCTTGAAGTCAAGGAACATGACACCAACCTGATCATTGTTGCCTACAGTGCTGTGGATCTCATGGAGGAACAGAGAGAACTGAGTTTTGCAAGATTTCTGGTTGTGAAATCCATGCTGGTTTTGATAGAGCAGATTTTTGTTCTCCAGAAAAGTCATACTTCTTGAACATAAAATGTCTTCCATAATTCTACAATAGATTGTTGTCAGTGATAGAGCCCTATAATTATATACATCTATCCTAAGACCCTTCATAAAAACAGTAATGGCCTGCACTTTTTTTCCAGCTGCTGGGTGCCTTCTGTTGCTCCAGCAATCTAAAGGTGCTGCTAGGAGAGAAGCAAGTTCTGTCATGTAATCTTTGTAGTATCTTATAGGTATCTCATCTGGGCTAGATGCCTTTCCACTTCTAAGCCATTGCAGTTGCTTTTCTATTCCCACAACTGGCTATCTCAAGTCAGCCATTTCAGTGTTTGTATGATGATTGAAAGGAGAGACCATGTTATGATCTCCCATGATGAAACAGTTTTGGAAGACAAAACACAATATTTTGGCCTTCTCTCTGTTACCTCCCATTTCAGTGCCAGTATGATGACTGAGTGAATGAATAGAGGATTTTGAACCACTTACTGATTTTATGCAAGACCAAAACCTCTTAGGGTTTTTACTCAGATCAGTTGACAAAATATTACTTTCAAAGCCACTGAATGCCTCTCTCACTGCTCTCCTTACACTCATCTTCATTTTGTTCAGCTTTTGTTTCTCATCCAGATTTTGACTTCTCTTGAATCTGTGATGAAGCTCTCTTTGTTTACATAGCAATTTTCTAACATGGCTATTAAACCACAGTGGGTCTTTCTCACCCCTTAAGACCTTCCTCGGTGCATACTTGTCTAAGGCGTATTGAACAATGCTTTAGTTATTTTTCATTTGTGCTTCACATCTTCATCCTCAGCATTGAATATTTGTTGTTGACTACTCAGATACTCTACAATTTGCATCCTATCACTGTTGCTGAGCAAATATATTTTCCCGCCTTTCCTAACATTCCTTGTAAAACTCATAGCCATAATTGCTATCACAGCTTTATGGCCTCTGATACCTTCCCCTGTGTTAACTGCTTCAGTAAGTTCAGGTCCATTTGTTGCTAGGAGGTCTAAAACATTTCCTTCATGATCTGGTTCCCTAATTATCTTCTCTGAGTAATTTTCAGATATCACATTCAGAATAATGTCACATGAATCCCTGTATCTGGCACAGATTTGGATGGCATGACTCTCCAAATCTATTCCTGCTAAGTTGAAGTTACCCCCTTTTACATTGACATCATCAGGAAAATTACTAACAATATTCTGCAATTCTGCAAGTTCTCTCTGAAGCACTCTACCACCACAACTCCTGGCCTAGTTGGTCTACAAAAGAATTTGATTACTATTTTTAACCAACCTTTGTTGCTTACCTTCACCCAGATTAATTCATGTTCAGAATCCATGATAATCTCACAGGATACAGTTGAATTCTTTACTGCAATATATACTCTGCCTCCATTGGTGACTAACTTATCCCCACAATAAATATCCCAATCTGGACGTAGGATTTCACTGCTGTTTTCTTCCAGTTTCAATCAACTTTCTGGTCCTAATACTATCTGATCATTAAAACTTACAAAAAACTACACTAATTCTGGGGTCTTTCCTTGGATGCTCCTGCAGTTTACTAATATTGTGTTAATCTTTTCTATATCTGATATGAGAGGACAGACATTCTCTGGGAATACTGTGGCTGTTGTAACTTCAGTTTTGGCCGGCAATTCATCTCTGGCACCAAGGGGGAGGGCGATTCTAGTGTATGCCTGACCTATTAAGGTGAACCCTACCATTCTGCACTCGATAACAGATATTGAGAAATTTGCATCCGATATCTTCACAGAGTTGTCTGAGTCTCTGGTTTAGACATTCCACTGTGCACCAAACCAGAGGACTGTGATTGACCCTGGGTATGATGCACCTTAGCCTGCACCCTACGTGCAGTGTTAGTCATCTTCATCAAATCAGCTATCTGCCAAAAGGAATTGAGAATGGCCTCAGAAGCCAACTGGCAGGTGTCATTCATGCTAAAATGTGCCATAATTTGCAGCCAGTTCCATTCAGTGTGCTTGATAGCTGCCAGTAGTGCCTCTTCCACATCACAGATGAGAACCCCCCCAAATAAACATACTGAGTGCCCTCTGGCATTCGGTCCAACCTTGCATACTGTTTCCCTGAGGGGCTCCATCACCCGGCTAACATTTGAGCTGCCAATGAATAGCAAACCCACCCTCTGGACTTGCCCAGACAAGGCAGGAGAGTTGGCTGCTGACCTAACAGGAGAGGCATCCTACACTGGCTCAGAAGTATTATCAACACAGGGTCACATCTCACACCTATAGCTAAGGTGTAAGGTATCAGATCTGTGGTCCATTCCCTTTTGTCTTCTACCCAGTGACATGGGAACTCACCACTGTCCTCCACTCACTTTCAAGCAAAGATTAACTGGTGAGATGTTTTGTGTCAGAAAACTCAGTGACAGCCTGGTCACCTGGGGACTGAAACAGCACCAAGCATGCCAAAGGTCTTGTCACCAGTGTCCTAATTCCACCAGAAGCCTGTAAACACTGGTCAACCACCACTGCCTACACCTATTTATGGACAGCTGCCAATTCTCCTTGTGTGTGCCCATAACAGGCACTGTCCCTATACACACTGAACTGTGGAAGCATAAAAAAAAGAAAGGAAAGAAAAAACTGATATCTCAAAATTACAAACATACAATGAGGAGCAACTGAGGAAGTACAAGCAGACCTCCGCAAAAGAGAAAATTACCCAACTGTGGCACTACTGAGGTTGGAATGTAGGCAAAATGTAAATAAGGGAATAAACAAACGCTTAAAACATAAAAGTACTACAGGAAATAAATACACTAACTCTAGAACACTGATTTAAGCTACATGATATGTATTAACATGAGATTTAAATGGAGTCATGTGATGTGACGCTTCAGATGACAGGTTGCCTCACATAGATATGCACTAAGATTTACGCAAGGAAACTTAATAAACACTAGTGTATACAGTGAAATACACAAGTGCAATTCACTTCCTCATGGAAATGCATGAGAAACAGAAACTAAATTAAATTACTATGTAAGAGACAACTGGTATGACTTCAGGCACTCTTTCTGTTCTGTGGTAGGGGCAACACTGAGCACTATATTCAACAATCACAAGATTTAAATTGGATCATGTAAGATGGGCTTCAGGTAGCGGATCACCTCACACAGATATGCACTAAGATTTAAACAAAAAAACTAGGTTTTGAGCTTTTGAGCTCTTGGTCTTCTCCCATTTTTTTTTAAGCAAAAGTACACAAACAACCACACATACACACAAATGGCCATGGCCATGGCCACTGGAGTATGGGGTATCTGTGTGGTTATATGTACTTTTGGTAGTGCCATGGCCATAGTAGTGTGCATTTGGGTGTCTTTGTGGTTGTGTGGGTGAGTCTGTGTACTTTCGTTAGAAAAAGAGCAAGAACTTAAAAGTAGTGTGGATGCTGTTTCCTGTTGTGAATCTCTGTGCTCCATGCTCCACACATGATATATTTTAGATGTGTGGTTGCCTTTCCCTTAATTTATGTACAGCTCCCTTCAGGAATTTCCATTATTGGTATTTTCACTATTACATTACTCACTTTCAGAGGTGACTTTTTTTTCCTGAAGAGAGAGTGTTTTTGCTGATAGCGGAAATGTTGCTCAGTTCCCTGTAATTAACAGTCAATATGTTGTAGGTGGCGTTGAGCAGCTGGAGAAACAATTAAATCTCCAGAATTCAGATCAGAGTGGTGAAAGAAAAGGTGCTGTCACAGCACCAGCAGTCAGCCGCACTTTGTACAATCGAATTGTGAGTTATAACACAGCTCGCAGCCTTGGTTCAGGAGGGCTAACTACTCCTGCTGGAACTACAACACCTAGGTAAGAAATTTTTATGTGATACATGATATACATTTATATACAAATTTGTTTTGTGTTCTATTCTGTGCACAAACATTAAAGAGGCACAAATATAGTTGTAAAGAGATACATATTTTTAATCTTGTTATATGTCAGTGTAAGTATTCAGGTAACTAAAAGTGTTAATGTGAATTTGTATAGACTGCTACAAATAGAGGAGACAATGAGCAGTGGACAGGCACATTTCAAAGTAGACTGTTGGCTGTGCCTGTCCACTGCTTAATGTCTCCTTTACATGGTGAATAACAACCTCAACCATACTGAATTTTCCATATTAAAAATATATATATATTTGTAATTCATCCAGTTCCAAGACATGTTGTCATTTGGGACTGAATTAAAACATCTGGACATCATGTCAAATTTGAGAGCTTGTACACAGGGATATAAAGTACTCCCTAACATACCATTTGACCTTCTACTCCCAATTGTTCAGAGAGATACTGGCTCATAACAGTGTGAATTTCTCCTAGGGAAATCAACTATAAATCATGTCTTTAGCCTAAGGCAAATTTTAGGGAAAAACAGTTGAATTCAGGATTCACAAACATCATCTCTTCATTGACTACAAAGCAACATACAATACCATAATCAGAGAGCTTCTCTACCACATCTTTAATGAACAAGGAACTCTTGGAAAACTGTTAACGTTTGTGAGACTGACAATGAGGTACAGAGTAGTATATGAATGAACACTTATAAGGCCAGTGCTTACATACTTAGTCATTAACATCAAAAGGTGTTGGGATACTGGATGCCTTTGAGAGAAAGTTACTTTGAAGAATCAGTGGCTCAGCTTGTGAAAGAGGAAGCTGAAGGAGGAATTGTGCAATCAACCAGATTTAGAGATTGGTTGGGAATGTGGCACTGCTGAGTGACACAGAAGTAGCTTAAAGGATGTGAAATGGACATTGTGGGGGTCAAAGTCAACATATAACCAGATAGATAGATGGAGTCATGGAGGACCTGCAGAAAATGGACTCTAGGTGATGCAATGCTTGACTTTTGGATCATCATAACTTGTAAAAAATTGTTGAAGATATCAAGATGAACTGTAGAGCCATAGAAGGAGGAGAAGAAGAACAAGGATGATACAGTTGTCAAATCTGAGTTCTTATATACAAAAGAAACATTAGATATAATCAGAAAGAGATGTCTGGAGGACATGAGAAGAAGAGAGAAAACAGCTGCAAAAAGTCTTAGGTGTGAAATGAAAGGTAGGAGAAGAGGATTAGAACTAACAAAGAACACTACCAGAAGGTAAATGTGGTGGTAGCAGTGATAAAAAGAGAAAAAACTACAGTTTTATGGACAGTTATTAAAAATTATATCAAAAGATCAAAATAACACCCTTCTGGTCTCTGTGTAACTGTTGTGCTCAATCACACTGTTTATAAATGCTTGGAACTTATGAGTCACTGATATCCATTGTCAAACTTGTGAAGTGTGTTCTGAATTAATGATATGGAAATGGGTACATGACGTAACACAAAATGCATGATGAAAAATATAGAAGGTGCCTATCACTGGTTACAGATCAATTAGTCTATGCTGTTCAGGGGAATATTGTGCCATCAAAACTACAATCATGTCCAAATCTGAAGGCAGGGTTGTCACTGAAACACAACACCTAGAACTGAAAGCATATTTATTACTGATACCAATGTACAGCCAGAACAGAACTGACCTCCTGGATGGAGATTGCAGCTATTTATACAAATATTGAATATTCTTAATGCTGGTATTTATGCAAGCAGTGAATATACCAGAATACACAAACATTACAAACATAAGATACCTCAAGAGCTTTCTGGGAATAATAAATAATACATGGAAAATAATTGCTGCCAATCAGATTTGAACTGGTAACCCACAGCATGCCAGCCAGCAACACTGACCAGTACACCATGCTACATGCACCACAGCTCATGGCATTGCTCATTCTCCTGGAGAAACAGTAACCTTTTATTTCAGAAGTTCTCAGTTGAGTTGACTACAACACCCCAAATCTATATCTTGTTGGTGGTACTCTGTATGGCAGTGCTGGTCAAAACTCACATCCTAGTCAATGTGCGACATTCTCTTCATTATGAAGACCATTGAAGCTATGTGATCTTCAAGTGTGTCTTGAGTTTCTTTGAACCTCTCATCACCAATCTGCACCTCTGGACTGTAGTAGGGCTTCATATCGAATTCCTGGATGATGTCTTATACACTCTTGTCTTCTTGTTGAAGGGTTATAAATCTGTATTTCATATGACATCAAGCAAGCAACAAAAGATATGATACACCACAAAGTAGTGCGTTAGTAGCTTTCCAATAGCCTTACTTTCTGCATAGGTGTAAAAATCCAAACAAAGTCTTCCAAATTTTACCTCACTGGTCAGTGCTTGGCATTTTAGCACTCTTGGTCTTTCTCTGGAGTGTCCAGTGTCTGTATGCAAGCTAGCTGTCTTGCTTCTTCAATCCTGATGATGAGATGGTTCACATTGTCATCCTCAGTATCATCTGACTGAAATCAGAACAGTGTATGCATTTTATTTATTTATTTATTTATTTTTGCCTTGCAACTATGGAGCAGAAAGAATGATGTGAAACCTGTAGCATCTTGCTTCACTGTGTTGTATGCAAATGTCACAACAGGCAGTGTTGTATCCCAATCCCTCTGCATCACAACAACATACAATGAGAGGATATCTGTCAACACCTTATTAAAGAGTCCTGTGATATCATTTTGCTGTGGCTGTTAGGCAGTTAGTCATCTTGTGGAAGATGTCATAACCTGAAATTACTTCTGATACTAGTCTTGAATGGAAGACTTTTCCATGATCACAGATCATCACATGGGATGCTTCATGCTTCAAAATGACTATTTCTTTAAGGCAATGTATAGAACTTCAGCTGTTGGCACAGCTTGAGTGGCAGCTTAGTGGCTGAGGTAGTTAGTGCAAACTATTATCTATAGTTTCCAGTTTGTCAACTTTGGGAATCTTTACAAGAGGTTATTTTCAATTTGGTGGAATGGTGCTGCTGTAGGCAAGATTGATACCAGATGTCCCAGAGGTAACATTGGCAAGTACTTCCATTGTTGGCATTCCTTAGAGTGGCTTAAATTGTGTCTGGTGGATTAGTAGAGACCTAACCAGTGATATATGACATGTACTTCCATTGTTGGCATTACTTAGAGTGGCCTACATTGCGTCTGATGGATCAGTGGAGACCTGGCCAGTGATACATGTGTCTGTTTCTGTCTAGAATCTTCATAAATCCCAGGTGACTGACATTGGAGCATCATGCAAATACTACAGGGCAGCTGGCCTTAGGTGATCTGGGATGATAAGCAACTGTTTCCACCCCAATGGATCATAGTTTTCTTATGTAATGCCCCCTTAATTCACAGGAACCCACCTTTGCTTGGTTCCACCTTCTTCAAGGTTTCTACAGTACTCATCAGAACTGAATCCTCCCTCTGTTCAGCGCAATGTCATTTAATGCAACAATCACTGAGATTTCATCAATACTGCTTTTGTTCACAGCCATTTTTTGTATAACACTGTATCATATTCCTGTAGCCTCAATGCCCATCTCTTCGGATGATGTGCTGGATCCTTCAGGCTACTCAGCCAGCATAGAGAATGGTGGTCCATCACAATGGTGAATGGTTTACCAAATAAACATGTCCACAAGTAGTTGATTGTCCAAACAACTGATAACCCAAAACATTATAACCACCTGCTTAATACCTAGTTTATTCATCAGTGGAATGAAATATATAACTGATTCTGCATATCAGGCATCTGACAGTTAGTTGGTTGGTTTGTGGAGGTATGTGACACTATATGTATACACACAGGCCATGTAATTCATGTAAGTAACTAGTCATTGTTTTGCGTATGTGGTGATGGCATGCGATAGCTACCCAAATCGGTTCCATAAGTTTTAAATCAGGTGAATTTGTTCACTGAGACATCTGCATGAGTTCACTATAATGCTCCTCAAACCACTGTAGCAAAGTTCTGGCTCTGCAACATGCACAATTATATTGCTGAAAGATTACATCGCCATCGGGGAGAAATCAAGCGTGACTGCGGACCTTTGGTGCAGAGCCGGGGGTAGGGTCTGAATCAGAGGCTCAGATGGTTTTGTGACCGTGTTGGCTGCAGATTCCTTGACTTGCACCATAGGGTGGTGGGGTTTCGGGTTCCACTGAATAGGTCAGGAGTTCACTACACTCAGCTGGCGACTACACGGGTAGCGGAGGCTGTGTGATGTGGACTGGGCGATTTTTTAGGTTAGAAGGCCTCGGGAAAGTACGGGGTGGGCTGCAATCTCAAAGGGTGCATGGTAAATACAGGACGTGCTTGGATCAAGGAACAGTTGGAATTGTAGTTGTAGTTGTGCTGGGAAAGTCCCTGAGCTTGAAGCGCTAATAGAAAGCACAGAAGCTGAAATCGTTATAGGTACAGAAAGCTGGCTAAAGCCTGAAATAAGTTCTGGAGAAATTTTTACGAAGTCTCAGACGGTGTTCAGGAAAGATAGATTAGGCTAATTGGTGGTAGAGTGTTTGTGTCTGTCAGTAATGGTTTATCTTGTAGTGAAGTCGAAGTAGATACTCCGTGCGAATTGGTATGGGTGGAATTTATACTTAACACCCGAACTAAGTTAATAATTGGCTCCTTCTACCGACCCCCAGGCTCCGATGATATAGTTGCTGAACAGTTCAGAGAAAATTTGAGTCTTGTAGCAAATAAATACCCCACTCATACGGTTATAGTTGGTGGGGACTTCAACCTTCCCTCAATATGTTGGCAAAAATACTTGTTCAAAACCAGTGGCAGGCAGAAAACATCTTCCAAGATTGTCCTAAATGCTTTCTCCGAAAATTATTTTGAGCAGTTAGTCCATGAACCCACGCGAATTGTAAATGGTTGCGAAAACACACTTGACCTCTTAGCCACAAACAATCCAGAGCTGATAGAGAGCATCATGACTGATACAGGGATTAGTGATCACAAGGTCATTGTAGCTAGGCTCAATACCGTTTCTTCCAAATCCACCAGAAACAAACGCAAAATAATTTTATTTAAAAAAGCGGATAAAGTGTCACTAGAAGCCTTCCTAAGAAACAATCTCCATTCCTTCCGAACTGACTATGCAAATGTAGGCAAGATGTGGCTCAAATTCAAAGATATAGTAGCAACAGCAATTGAGATATTCATACCTCATAAATTGGTAAGAGATGGAACTGATCCCACATTGTACACAAAACAGGTTCGAACGCTGTTGCAGAGGCAACGGAGAAAGCATGCAAAGTTCAGAAGAAATGCGAAATCCCGAAAATTGGCTAAAATTTACAGACGCAAGAAATTTGGCATGGACTTCAAAGCGAGATGCCTTTAATAGGTTCCACAACGAAACATTGTCTTGAAATTTGGTAGAAAATCTGAAGAAATTCTGGTCGTATGTAAAGTACACAAGCGGCAAGACGCAGTCAATACCTTCACTGCGCAGTGCCGATGGTACTGTTACCGACGACTGTGCCGCTAAAGCAGAGTTATTGAACACAGTTTTTCTAAATTCCTTCACCAGGGAAGATGAATGGAATATTCCAGAATTTGAAACACAAACAACTGCTAGCATGAGTTTCTTAGAAGTAGATACCTTAGGGGTTGCGAAGCAACTCAAATCGCTTGATATGGGCAAGTCTTCATGTCTAGATTGTATACCGATTAGGTAAGATTACGCTGATACAATGTGTCCCTACTTAGCAATGATATACAACTGCTCGCTCACCGATAGATCTGTACCTACAATTGGAAAATTGTGCAGGTCGCACCAGTGTTTAAGAAGGGTAGTAGGAGTAATCCTTCGAACTACAGGCCTGTATCATTGACGTCGGTTTGCAGTAGGGTTTTGGAGCATATACTGTATTCAAACATTATGAATCACCTCGAAGGGAACGATCTATTGATACGTAATCAGCATGGTTTCAGAAAACATCGTTCTTGTGCAACGCAGCTAGCTCTTTATTCGCACAAAGTAATGGCCGCTATTGACAGGGGATCTCAAGTTGATTCCGTATTTCTAGATTTCCAGAAAGCTTTTGACACCGTTCCTCACAAGCAACTTCTAATCAAGCTGCGGGTCTATGGGGTATCATCTCAATTGTGCGACTGGATTCGTGATTTCCTGTCAGGAAGGTCACAGTTCATAGTAATAGACAGCAAATCATTGAGTAAAACTGAAGTGATATCAGGTGTTCCCCAGGGAAGCGTCCTGGGACCTCTGCTGTTCCTGATCTATATAAATAACCTGGGTGACAATCTGAGCAGTTCTCTTAGGTTGTTCGCAGATGATGCTGTAATTTACCGTCTAGTAACGTCATCCGAAGACCAGTACCAGTTGCAAAGCGATTTAGAAAAGATGGCTGTATGGTGTGGCAGGTGGCAGTTGATGCTAAATAACGAAAAGTATGAGGTGATCCACATGAGTTCCAAAAAAATCCGTTGGAATTCGATTATTCGATAAATAGTATAATTCTCAAGGCTATCAATTCAACTAAGTACCTGAGTGTAAAAATTACAAACAACTTCAGTTGGAAAGACCACACAGATAATATTGTGGGGAAGGCGAGCCAAAGGTTGCATTTCATTGGCAGGACACTTAGAAGATGCAACAAGTCCACTAAAGAGACAGCTTACACAACACTCGTTCGTCCTCTGTTAGAATATTGCTGCGCGGTGTGGGATCCTTACTAGGTGGGATTGACAGAGGACATCGCAAGGGTGCAAAAAAAGGGCAGCTCGTTTTGTATTATCGCGTAATAGGGGAGAGATTGTGGCAGATATGATACACGAATTGGGACAGAAGTCATTAAAGCAAAGATGTTTTTCGTCGCGGCGAGATCTATTTACGAAATTTCAGTCACCAACTTTCTCTTTTGAATGCGAAAATATTTTGTTGAGCCCAACCTACATAGGTAGGAATGATCATCAAAATAAAATAAGAGAAATCTGAGCTCGAACAGAAAAGTTTAGGTGTTCGTTTTTCCCGCGTGCTACTCAGGAGTGGAATGGTAGAGAGATAGTATGATTGTGGTTCGATGAACCCTCTGCCAAGCACTTAAATGTGAATTGCAGAGTAGTCATGTAGGTGTAGATGTAGATGTAGATGGGTTGCAGATGGTTCAAGTTGTCATTATGTCTTCAATCACCACCTCACGTCCCATTCAATTGCAGGAGAATGTCTCCCATAGCATAATACTGCTCCCACCAGTCTGTGTCCATGGCGCACTGCATGTTATGAGCTGCTGTTTACCTCGATGACTGCATTTGTGGAGATGACTGTCAACCCAGTGTAGCAAAAATGTGATTGACCTGAAGAGTCAACACATTTCCATTGATAGACAGTTGACTTCCAATAGTCTCATGCCCACTGACTTCATAATTGACAATACTGTTGGGTCGACAGGTGAACACATGTCCGTGGTCTGCTGTGGAGTTCCATGCTGAACAATGTACAATGAATGGTGTGCTCTGAAACACTTGTGCATGCACTGACATTGTGCTCTTTCAGCAAAGATGCCCCCTATCACCATCTGTCCTACTTTACAGGGCAGACAAGTCTCTCAATGTGATGTTCTGTTAAGAGTGTTAGACATCCGACCATTTAGTGCCTAGTGGTAGTTTCACTGTCCTGTCTCTTTCTATAGGTGCTCTCAATAGTGGCTTGTGAACATTTGGCCAGCTTCACTGTTTTCGAGATATTTGTTCAAAGGCACTACGTAATAATAATCTGCCCTTTGTCAGAGTCATGTATCTCAATGATTTTCCCCATTTGCAGCCCTTATCTTCACTTGGGTGATCCTTCATCCATGTCTGCTCTGCTTATATACTTTGCTACCACATGATGTGCCTGCAGCACCACCAGAGGATCCAACATCATGGTGGGCAGTGGTCATAATGTTTTGTCTGATCAGTGTATCTTTACAACACATGTTCCTGTCAGCTGGAAGTATTTCCAATTTGCAACCTTCAGTGCAATTGCTTTCATTTCACAGAATATAGTCTTCTTTAGCTGATGATGAAATCCATCCAACATTGCAGAAAAGGGAGATCCTTTGTCAGCTACCACCCATTCATTGTCATTGATGATGACATCTGTAAGATTTCCTGACCTCTTGTTGACTGTTGTCAAGGAGGATTTTCATTTGTGTTGGCCTCACCTCCACAAATGGTTGCCTTGCTTAGTTTTCCCGAATTCAGTGGCTAGATGATTGGCTGGTACCTCTGTATGGTGATGGGAAATGCCTACAGAATATTGGGGAGCAACCTTGTTCAGGTAAGGCGACTGGTTTCATCCTACAGTTCATCTATAATTGTCTGCAGTTGGTTGTCATTAATATGACTGTTGTGATGTTTGACATCCTGGGGCTTAAAAGTCACTGAACACTCTGATGCTAGGTTGTCGTTTGAAGATTACAGCATAAGTTCAAGTTGGATGAGTCCATTCTCCATTGAGTGTTCAACTAGTGGTGGAAATTGGTGCTGAAGATTGACACACCTATTTTTCTACTGTCTTTGTTACCTCCTGACATATGGGGTCACCATTCATGGCTGCTATATCTTGTATACTTGGTCTAACAGTTCCAGCTGCCGTACACTGCTGTATCTCTTTCCTTACTACCTGGTAGAGAGAGATAAGCTCATTGTGGTCTTTGACAACTGCCATTGGTTCCAAATTTGTCTGTTGGTCATATTTCTTTCATCCAACTCTTTCATAACATTTCCTTGATTAAATGGCCCCACTTGATGAACTCTTCTGTCACCTTGAGTTCGTGTACCAGAAGAGTGTGATAGATGTGTTATGCAACTCATTTCGCAAGTGTGAGATTTCATCAGCTGCTATCATACTCAGATTCCCTATCTGGTCCCGTGCCAAAACATTCTGCATATATGACCAAGTCATTATCCCTTGACACTGGGTCATGTTCTTCAATTGATGAGTAGACTTGCTGCTGATTGTTGCCAGCCTGGAATTTGTCCCAGCTATAAGGCTTCTTTTCATTGTTTTTGAACCACTGTAGGGCTGTGCCACCCAAGTAAAATTACACATTTGTCAAACACATCATGTCAGCCCACCTGTTGTATTTGTTGACTTGATTGAATCCTTTCAGCCATTTTGCTGAGTTTTGACCAGTATCTCCAGAGAAAACGAAGAATGCCTGATGTGAAGCTGACTTATAGTTGTTTTGGAAACCATCTGTCTCCTGAATATACAGATCTTAGAAATGATGTACTGTTTGTATTCTGGTTTCTGTCTGTGCAGGTGATGTATTATGTTTTACTTAATTGGAGCTTTTGTTACATAAATGTTATGATGTACCTGGTGTCTCCATCACGCAATGTCACGTTGAAACGACAATCAAGTCCAGATCTGAAATACAACACTTAGAACTGAAAGCATGCTTATTATTGACACCAACATACAGTCAGAACAGAAATGACATGCTGGACAGAGAGTGCAGCTATTTATTCAAAAACTGAATATCCCAGGATACTGGAATTTATACAAAGATTGAATAGTCCAAAATATATGAACACAGACATAAGATACTTCAAGAACTTTCCCCAGGGAATAAATACTACATAACAAATAATTGCTGGTGGTCAGGTTTGAACTGGCAAGTTGCGGCATGCCAGTCATGACACCAGCCAACTGAGTGCTGCACGCATCACAGTTCACCACAATATGGAGAACTGACAGTTTAACTCAATTACCTTTTCTGTGCATTTCCCTCAAACTTTGTGATCAGTGGTCCATGCAGTTGTGTTAAACAGACTACATAAGCATACTGAGCTGTGGTAGAAATTCCTCAGTAACAGTTCTTATTGTCATCTCTTTTCCTGAAACTGGGTGGTTTAATAACGTAGTTGTTATCTAATATTATTAACCCAACACTTTGGAAATAAGCTTGAAATCTTTTCACATTTATTGCTCTCAAAAAGCAATGACAATCAGATCCTTCTACTGGATTTATGTTTTATGTATAATAGTTCACACATCACAGGCCAGCATCTACATTTAGCAAATTGTAACAGTTTCAACAGAAAACTTACCAGATGTGCCTCTATATATATTAAACTTACATAAACCATACTTTTTGTATTACTAATTACTCACTTGGTGAGAAGACTTACAGAAACACTTGCCATGGAGATGTTCATGTGTTGGTGGCAAAACAAATTTTGACATGGAGATGTTGATGTGTTTATGACTAAACATAGACTGTTTTACATACTGAATGACTTGCTGTCAATATGAATTTGACTACATCTCAATAGTCATAGCAACACAGAGGTGTTAACCTTGTGAGTGACTAAGGCAGACTGACTGAACCTTTGTCCAGTATTCTTACTTATAGAAAATCATATGAATAATTACTAAATTTGGCTATTAATGCTTAATTTATGATGGGGAAAACTCCACAACTCGTGAATATAGAACTACAGTCAGTGAATAAATAAGATCATAGAAATACAACTGAAGAAAATTGTTCAACATGACAGAAGTGTAACCCTTCTGCAAAATTGCTGCAGATTTCAGTGTTGGCCCATCAACAAGTTTCAGCATGTGAATCATGTTGTGGTTGGCAGGAGAGCCAACACCATGTTACTAAAGGAGGCCGAAATGCATGAGTTTTAGTTCACGCAGGCTGGCGGGAGGTCTGGAACATGACAAGGGAATTAGAATTGAGAAAAATGGACGTAGCTGGTGGAATACTTAACTTTAATCCATTAATGATGAACATCGCTCTTGACGTTACATATTTCACAATATTAATAGTACTAATAATAGCGCCTTGCTAGGTCATAGCAAATGACGTAGCTGAAGGCTATGTTAACTATCGTCTCGGCAAATGAGAGCGTAGAAGTCAGTGAACCATCGCTAGCAAAGTCAGCTGTACAACTGGGGCGAGTGCTAGGAAGTCTCTCTAGACCTGCCGTGTGGCGGCGCTCGGTCTGCAATCACTGATAGTGGTGATACGCGGGTCCAACGTATACTACCGGACTGTGGACGATTTAAAGGCTACCACCTAGCAAGTGTGGTGTCTGGCGGTGACACCACAAATCATTCAACAAAACGTCATCTATATGGGCTTTTGGAGCAAAAGGCCCACTCGTGTACCCTTGATGACTGCACAACATAAGGCTTTTTGCCTCACCTGGGCCCATCAGCACTGATATTGGACTGTTGATGACTGGAAACATGTTGCATAGTCCAACGAGTCTTGTTTCAGATTATATCGAGTGGATGGACATGTATGGGCATGGAGAAAACCTCATGAATCCATGGACCCTGCATGTCAGCAGGGAGTGTTCAAGATGGTGGAGGCTCTTTAATGGTGTGGGGCATAGGCAGATAGAGTGATATGGGGTTCTTGATACATCTAGATATGATTCTAATAGGTGACACATATGTAAGCATCCTGTATGATCACCTGCATCCTTTCATGTCCATTGTGCATTCCGAGAGACTTTTGCAATTCCAGCAGGGCAATGCAACACCCCACACATCCAGCATTGCTACAGAGTGGCTGCAGAAACACTCTTCTGAGTTTAAAGACTTCCGCTGGCCACCGAACTCCCCAGACATGAACATTATTGATCATATCTGGGATGCCTTGCAAGGTGCTGTTCAGAAGATATCTCCATCCCCTCATACTAATGGATTTGTGAACAGCCGTGCGGTATTCATGGTGTCAATTCCCTCCAGCCCTACTTCAGACCATAGTTGAGTCCATGAAACATCACGTTGTGGGACTTCAGTCTGCTCGTGGGTGCTCTACACGATATTAGGCAGGTGTACCAGTTTCTGTGACTCTTCAGTGTAATACCAACTACAATAGGAGAAAAGTTTCAAGGCTGCCTGAAAGCTGTGTTGCAAATTACCTTTATTTGCTTATTTTTAGAAGAATCATGTAGTTGCGGGGAGAGGGCCTACAGGTCTGTAGTTTGCCCTCCTGCCCCCCCCCCCCCCCTCTCCCCCTCCTCCTCCTCTCTCTCCTCTGCTGGGGCCTATGCCTCTCACAGGGAAGTGCTTTACCAGTCCAAGTACATCTGCATCAACAACTGCAGCATAATATGTGGACGGTCTTATTCGAGTCAAACCTGGTTGGATTTAATAATAACTAGGGATTTTTAATGTTTTCTAATAAAATATTGTAATGGTCTTGATGTTGAGAGGGGTTGAAGTCTAATCTTCCTTCCTAGGTTTTTTCTCTGTAAATTTTTGCATTTGACTCATATACAGTATGTCAGTTCTACATCACATCTCCACCTAACATTGTAACTAGGCAGCCTGAATCAGACTGCAGGATAGGATAGAGTTACTGCATAAAATATTGATAGCTGTTCAAAGATGACTGTGTATACTGCTGAAGCAATGTAATGCATAAACAGCTGAGTCAGTCAGTGGTAGGTCTCATATTGGAGATCTCTGTGACAATGTGTAGCTGAGCCACAATATTTCTCTTCTGAATATGAAATATTACATTGTGAACATAATAAGAATTTTTGTTGTGCCTGCTGCTTCTGTTATGCTGTCTAATTGTTTTTATTTTTTATTTATTCTACTAGCTGAGTGCCCAGGCATGTGTTTATTCCCATCTTGTACAATCTGCTCCTCCCCTGTCTGTCGATTTGCTCCTTCATCCTCTGACCATCTCCTCCTCTCCCCTCTGATTTCATCTCCTCTTACCCCATCTCTTTGTTTATAACCTCCTCCCACCTCTCTCTGTCCATCTACTCCTTCACTCTCTCTCTGTCTATCTCCTCCTCCCCCTCTCCCTGTTAATTTCCTCAATTTCCTTCCTCTGTCCATCTCCTCCTTTCCCCTCTCTGTGCCTCTCCATCTCCTCCTTCTCTCTCCACATTATCACACTCACCCCAATAGGAGGGTGGTGCTTCTCACCCCAACATTGTTTATTTCCAGATTGTACCTAATATTTGTACCAAATTTGGTTGAAATCGTTCCAGGGGATTATAATGAGCTTTTTCCATGGCTTTGCCAATGAACACACATCTCAGATATATTTATTGTGTATTTAACATATCTGTATACATATTCCTCCTGTATCTCTCATGAATTTCATGCTGCAGTTTCATTTTCAGGCAGCTTGATGTTTATGATGTCATATCTCCTGAACTATGTGCTTTACAGTAATATAATTTTGCAGGTAGATCCACTGGTATATGTCGCTACTGCCTGAAAAATGTTTTTTGAATAGAGTTAGTAGAACATAAGCAATAAATTAAAAGTCATACATGAAGCTGCAATTTTTCACACATTTCAGTATTTGATGTCTTATCTCCTGAACTATGTCTCATAGAATGATATATTTTTGCAGCTCTACTCAGTGGCATATGGGGATACTGTCTGCAAAAAGTGTTGTGTATAGAGTTAGCAGCAATGAAGTAATAAATTTAAATGTCTTGCATGATGTGGCAGTTTTCATGCATGCCAGTGTTTATGACACCATATCCCCTGAACTATGTGTTGCACAATTATATAATTTTTTTTGTTCATTTAGTGGTATATATGAATACTGTCCGCAAAATGAGTAAATAAGTAATACATTAAAATGTCATGATTCATGTGGCAGTTTTACTGCATGAACAGTGAAAATGTAGTAAGCAATAAACCATCTTTCCTTTCATCATTCTGTGGGGATCATCAGCAAGAAAAAGTTTCATAAAGTTTTGAAATTATGTGTAAAGTTTGTTGCAAGTCTCTAAGTGTTCTCATTCTCAGATACTGGATTACTAAAGTATGAATATTTGGGTGTCATGGTCTACACTGTTTTTTCACTTTCACTGCCACCCCTATACCTTTGACAGGTAAGTGCTTCTTACCCCCACCGTGATGATTTGCAGACACTAAATGATATGCCAACAACCATGTGTGGTTGACTCTGGTCCAGTGGTTTAGGAGCTGATGTGGGATACACATACATCCATTTTTATAATGTATATTGATTAAATCTATGAATATTAGACACAGTGTAGCTACAGGCAAATCAGTCAGCAACACTATTAATAAGTAATTAAAGTATTGAAGTACATGCTTGTCTCAGTAAAGCTAATTTTATCATTTGGATTTTTACTAACATCATGTTTCTCCCACAGATACACAACATCATTTCAGAATCGCCCAGAGAGGCCTCAGAATGCTGGACTGGAGAAAATTCAGGAAATTCAAGCACTCAGGAGAGAAAAGCCAACATATGTTACCATTCGTAGAGAAAGGTTTGTAAAAGTGTTTTTCAAAGAGACCTTGTCATACAAATGTTTGAAGTTACAGTTGACCAGACATATATATTTCTTGTGGCTTAAAATAGGAAAATGTTAATAAAATTTTCTTGGGCTTCCAGCAGCATCAGATGGTTAAACTCCCACAAGCTTTTGACCTAGTTCACCTCAATCATCAAAACTAACCATTAGAACTCCTTGACTAAGACCCAGTTGTTTAATTCTGTTGATAAAATAGTTGGTGTTCTTGATGTGAGGAGATATAATGATGTGGTCTCCCTGTTTACACGTGTTCCAGCCAAAGACTATATAGATCTCCTCTCCCTGTTATTTGATAGCACAATTGTGGGACTGTTTAAGCACACCTTGACATCATCGTATTTCCTACATGGCAGCCAGTATTTTGACCAAAGCCAGTATTTTGACCAATTGGATGGCGTGGCTATCGGAAGCCCATTAGCTCCATCCATAGCCAACATTTTTATGGAAAAATTGGAAGACATTGCCTTGGACATGGCTCCAGCTAAGCCAAGTTGCTTTTATCATTACATCAATGGCACTTTTATCATCTGGCTCAATGGTCGTGAAAAACTGGGAGAATTCTTAGAACACCTGAACAGCATTCACATCCACATCAAGTTTACGATGAAAGTTGAGACAAATGGTGCATTACTCTTCCTAGACGTCCTTGTTCAACAGAAAACCAATGGGTACCTCAGCCACAGTGTCTACAGGAAACCAACAAACGCAGATCGGTATGTGCACCCTCTCAGCCACCACCATCCAGCACGAAAACGTGGTGTTCTGAATACCTTCATCCATCATGCTAAAGTCATCTCAGATGCTGAAAGTCTGCCACTAGAACTGAGCCACCTCCAAAAAGTCTTATGGGAAAACGGGTACAACCACAGACATGTATCACTGGCTATATCTGGTGTGACATGCAAGAAACACATCAACAGAGAAGAGAACACCACCGAAGAAGTAAGCAAGAAACTTGTGTTTGTGCCTTTCTATGGTACTATGTCAGGGAAGATTAGCTGGCTCCTGAAGAGATATAACATTTCATCAGTGTTTAGGCCTGCAGCAAAAATTTGACAGCTCATGAGGCCTGTGAAGGACAATCTAGGGCTTAGAATGTGTGGAGTTTGCAAGATACCATGTCAGTGTGGCTGTTACTCTGTTGGCCAGACAGGACGCACTGTAGAGCAATGTCAGATGGAACACAAGAGGTGCTTACACCTATGCTATCCAGAAAAATCAGCCGTGGCAGAACATGCCTTAGAAAATGGACACCAAATTCTTTTCAACGAAACATCTGTCGTTACGAGTACAAAGGTATTTTGGGATAGCATCATAAAAGAAGCTATTGAAATAAAAACCCCTGAAAACACCATCAAAAAGGTCAGCAGTTAGCAGCTCAGCATAGCCTGGGACCCAGCCATCGCGAGGTTAAAACAGCCGTGATGGACGCGGGATGAAAACATTACCATATATGGCGAGGAAGAGAGAACTAGTGACATCACAGCCAGCAGTGCGGCTATATAATGATATGGCCACAGCAACACAGCAGTCATTCTTACCAACTGATAATGACTGCGGAGAGCTCGATAGAAATCTCGCAGGATTTTAACCACCTGACGCGGCTGGAACCCAAGAAAATTTTTTAATTCATATCTCCGTTAAACCATGCATTCATACAATAGGAAAATGTATTTAAATTGGTATTTTAATTGAAGTAAATTGCAAAATAATTGTCAGTTGGTTACAAAAGGACAATAAAATGTCACTTTTGTGGATTTATAATTTGAATCTATCTGTTTCAAAAGTTCATATCCATCTTTAGGAGACTAGATTAAATTTAAAATTTCTTGACTAATTAAAACAGTGTATTGGACTGGGACAGGAACTTGGCCCTTGCCTTTCATGGGCAGTACTCTTAGTGTCTGTTCTATCACTCATAAAAATCATTTATGTATAAAACTTTCAATTTTTTTGCAGTCAGTATTTGAATGTTTATTACTCTAAAACCTACAAGTCACTGAAGAAACAGTTATGACCAGCACATTCACAAGAGTCATAAATGAGTCATTATTTGGTGAAAAACTAAACATTTGCTTGAAACAATGAATGTTGACATATACAGGCACTTACAATGTCATATTTTATACAAAAAAATATAAGTTGTTGTGTTGCTCTTAGTCATCATCAAAGTGCAAATATGGGTTAAAAATGAAATAATTAAAATATAGTGGAATGGAACAGTAACCACAGTTGACAAGGGCTACACATGGACATTCTGTATCATTTTTTATGTATCCACACTGCGGTTGCTGAGTATCAAAAGCCACCGTGATCACATTAGCAAAATATGCAGCAGCAATATTAACTCCATAACCAAAGATTTGCTATGCATATGCTAGCATAGCTCTGTATCTAGGTGCAGGAAGTTGGTTCTAGATAATAGTAAGGATAAGTGATAAAATATTGGTCTGTCATGTGACCTGCAGTTTGTCAATTTGGAATTGTGTAAAATCACAAGTGATCCAGCATAGAGCTTGTGCTGTCTAAAAAAATATACATCCTCAAGTCCCCAGTTATTAAGCTGTCATTGGTGACAACATCTTTAACATAATATACTTGTTGGGAAAATATTCATCACTCAGTCTGTAGTCTTCTGTCTCCTGATGATCGCGAAGTAATAGACCTTTCTCATCAACATTTTTACCAACAACAGAATATATGAAAGCTTTTAATAATGCTCTTTGGTAATTTTTCTACTTTTACTCACTTCAGAATGGATGCTCTGTAGTCACAATGCTTCTTGTTTCTTTGAAACCTGTATATCAAGTAAACCCTTTGTTTCCTGCTAACAAATTTGCAGAAAAACTTGTTTGCCAATCGACCACCCATGGATACACTCACATCTCTTGTGTAATTGTGTGTGGACTTATCACCAGACAGTACTACTGTTGTTGATTTCTTCTCTCTGTATGACAGAGTTGAAGAATATAAAAAAATGGCTCTTGCTGGCTATCCCATACAAGTTCTCCTTACTTATGTATTTGTCCTTAATGACCACAAAATGCCCTGCTGTGTGCATCTTAATATGGTTTTCTTAGACCTCTTTGAGAGCCATAACCATAGTGATTTGTCTGGACAAAATGTTATATTCTTATTTAAAGCATATGAGAAAATACAAATAAGCTTTAAAACTGCCAGAGAAATTGCCCTAGCCATTTCCAGAGTCCATGCTTGAATGTGCCAGTAGTGAACATCTGATCTGTTGTCTCGAACTCTGTTATTGTCCTCTGATATACCCTTTTAAATATTTCAAATTTGATCTTTTGTTACTCTTGAAATGAACTGAATTTTGTTTTTTTACTTCAAATAATTTGAAATTACTTTGATGTTGGATTCTGAGCAACTGCAGCTATAAAAGATCATTAGTTTCTTATAAGTAATGTAATTGCTATCCTCATAAAGTTTGGTCAGCAATACCATGTAGCATAATTGTTCATAATATTTTAGGGGGTGAAGGTGCATATTCACTTTGATTCATTCCTTCAGTTGCTCGATATGATATTTCAGAGCAACTGGACTTCTCATCTACATGTGTCTTTTCACTCTGCCATCACACTTCATATAATATGCACTGAATGGCCCACCTTCAAGTCAAATTACATCTTCATTATGCAGTGTGTTAATCCAACATATCTTTTCATACAGCAGCTCAACAATATTCAAAATATTAAATGGTAACAATTTTAAAAATATTAAATGGTTTCTGTATTACTGATATTTCATGTTAATACTTGGATTTCTCTACTATGCACAACAACAGTCTCATTTGTACTGTATCAACACAGAGAAGCTAGTACAATGATCTTCAGATTGCTCTAGCAGCCACTCATATCTACTGATCAGCCAGCACATCAATTGGAACCCACCACTGTGTTCCTTGAACCACTACATCACACTCCCAGTTTGGTGATATAGTGCATTATGTTGTTGAAAAATGCCACTGCCATTGGGAAACATGATTATCATGAAGGGGTGTAGGTGGTCTGCAACCAGTGTATGATGCTCCTTGGCCATCATCTTGCCTTGCACAAGCTCCACTGGACCCATGGATGCCCATGTGAATGTTCCCCAGAGTATAATAGAGTCACCACCAGCTTGGCTCCATCACGTGGTACAGGTGTCAAATAGCTGTTCACATGGAAGACAGTGAATTTGGGCCCTCCCATTGGCATGATGAAAAAGATATCAGGATTCATCAGACCATACAATACTCTTCGAAAGCACCAATCTCCAGTGACAATGGTCAAGTGCCCATTTCAATTGTGGTTGCTGTTGTCATGGTGTTAACTTTGGCACATGCATGGGTCGTCAGCTGCAGAAGCCCATTGTTAGGAGTGTTCAGTGCACTGTGTGTTCACACACATTTGTACTCTACTCACAATTAAAGTCTGATGTTATTTCTGCTACAGTTTGCCACCTGTCATGTTTAACAATCTCCCAGCCTGCGATGTCTGACATCTGTAATGAGGAATGGCTGCCCAACCCCAAGACATCTGACTGTCCTTTCAACTTGGTTTTGTCATGTAATGAAGACAGTCACCACAGCACTCCTCAAACACCCAACAAGTCATGCATTTTCCAAAATGCTTGTGTCAAGCCTCTGAGCCATCACAATCTGCCATTGGTCAAACTCAGATAGATTGCATCCCTTCTCCATTCTATACACAGATAGCATGATCACTGATGCTACATGCACTGAACGTGTGTCTGACTAAAAGTCATCCCTCACTAGGTGATGCTGCTGTCACCTGGTTGGGTTTATATTGATAGTAGGTCAGTGTTCATAATGTTCTGGCTGATCAGAGTAGCTTTACAGATGAATGATGCTGATAGCTATTCAGAGAGGTACAAGATAATATATTAAGTTCGTTTCTGGTTGACTTTAGCCTTTGCCTTTGAACCTGGGGTACATTCCTCATTAGATTTGTAAGAGCACAGAAGCAGAGTACGCGAACTTTCAGCTCTCAGCACTGCACATGCATCCTAAAACCACTGGTCCTACACACACCGGTTGTTGGCCACAAATACAGCTGGTTGTGCGGAGTAAAAGTGGTTCTTTTCTGTAGGTTGGGGTTGTGTCATTACCAGTAGCAGTTCTTTCATGCCTTGTTCGAGTTAATAGGGGGCCAGGGCTTGGCTCATTAGAGTGTTTGTATGTATCGTGATATGAATAAAGTTGTGTAAATGTAACTGGGCCATGGCTACAAGTACTGACCACCTGCTCACCCTGATGACCCCACAACCCAACACAACTCATCCTGCACCAGATCCCTTATGAAATGTTGTCCGTAGTGGGCTCCTGGCTCCTCAGTGTTCCTTCACCCATCACTATTCCAGGGGAAAGAAGTAAACCTACAGTCTTCCATGGGGCATAACAATGATCCTGGAGTGACTCTGACAAAGTAACTGTAGCAAACTGTGAATACAAGGTGATGCACTCAATTTTATCATGTTTTATACCATATACAGTCGGGCAGCTACTTATGAAAAGTTTAAACAGACACTTGTGCAATGCTACAAGGGGAAAACACACAAAGGCTTTACAAGAAGAAACACCACAGCATGCAAATTTTGTATGGATAATGCATCAATCATTTTGCAGATCACATTCAAAAAGCTAATGCTAACACTTATGAGCTCAGTGAGAATGATTTTCACAGTAAGGTAAAACTGTTTGAAGCTGGACAAAGGACATTAGATACAATTTTTAATGGACTACATGGACTACAGGGTGAAGCCAGTTGAGCAGTAAGACTGACACATTGTGAAACATTTAAAGAAACAATACAAATAGCAGTTTGCTTTATTGAAAAGCTACGGAGACCTCAAATTGATTTCAGACTGGATCCTCTTGTGTTTGAAGCTTACTCAGGAGCCAGTCACCATGAGAACAGGTGGCAAATCACGAGTTCTCATAGGAAAAAAATTCGTCTGCTGTGTGGGCGCAATGGAATGAGACAGAGCATGAAACCGTAAGAAGGGGAACGCAAGCCAAAAGTGGAGATCTGTTAAGGTCATGAGGGACAGAAGGGCCACCACTACTTCTGCCTCCCAAAAAGCAGTAGTTACTGTGAGCTCCACTGATGACTGTTCCAACGGTCAGCTCATTAACGCAATTAACTGTGGACAAAATGGCTATTTCGTAGTTGACATAGGGCTCATATTTCTTTGATGTGGTGCTGTATAGTTAAGGAAGAAAGCTGGTAGCTGTCAAGCAGCGCAGTTAAAGGGTTAAATGGCAACAGGGTGTAAAATTATGGAGAAGGTGTGATTATCTTTGTAATAGCCCAAGATGAATATGTGGCCAAAATGCAAGTGATAAGAAGCAGAGTAAAATGCTATGAAGGTATATTGGGGTTAGATTTCCTGGCAACTAACAATGCTCAGATCAGTGTAACAGAAAGAACAATCCAATTCTGTTATAACTAGAGTTGTGCTTTACCAAACTACGATTCAGCAGTTTCGGGACAATACATAAATGATGTAGTAAATGGTTAGGATTACTGGTAGTATTGGTAGCATTGATAGGGAAAGAAACATAGATGAATGTGTAAAACAGAAAATTGGAGCCAGCAACTTCTCTTTGTTTGTTTGTTTTGCATGTAAATAGACTCATGCATCACTCACAGTTAGTCCATTGAGTATGTTATGTCCTTACAGAATATAAACTGCATTATAAAACAGAATAAAATAAAGACTTGAAGTCTATCGGCAAATTCTTTATTTATTATTGAAATAAGAGTTTGAGATTTACTTCCTAAAAATAATGTCATTTAAATGCTATCCAGCATACCTATGCCACTCATTTAAATGATGAGCAAAATTTTGCATGGCAGCTTGGCATGTAGACACTGGGATGGCTGCCACTTCAGTATGGATATTTTCTTTCTGTTGCTCCATAGAAGTCAGATTATTGACATTCACTTTATATTTGACATATCCCTATAAGAAAAAATCCATGGGCTCAAATCTCAACTGTGTGTGTGTGTGTGGGGGGGGGGGGGGGGGGGGGGCGGCAATTTATGTCAACTTTCCTGCAGATCAATTTGCCAGGGAAAATTTCACGAACTCGCAGTAGTAGATGCATTTGGATGTGTGTACTGTGGCTCTGTCTTGCTGAAACTGTGTTCTTTGGCTATAACCAAAAAACTTTTTGCAATTCAGGCACCAAAAAGTCATTTAACATCGTCACATGACATTCCAAATTCACTGTAAGTGCACAATCGCACTCTTCCTCGAAAAAGTAGGGGGCCAACTATTCCTCATGCCGACATTGCAGCCCATACAGTAACTTTTCTAATTAAATGAAGGGGTGTCTCTCATGCTTCTGTTTAGGGTTTTGTTGCACTCCAGTAATGGCAATTTTGCTTATTGATGTGAACATAAGCCTTGTCAGAAAACAAGGGGACACTCAGTCAACACCTTTAACAAACTGCAGCCTATATCCAGCATCCTGAGGCTTTAATTCTGGTACAATTGGATTTTTTAAGGGTGCAGTTTAAGGTCATTTTGCTGAATTCAGTACAGTGATGATCTATGCACATTTAAATAGCTTTCACTCTTATGAATGCATTCACCAGTTCTTGATGTCTTAGGTCATGTGGTTTTTAATTTGACCAGTGTTTAACTGGTCTCCTCAAATGTTGTGATTCACTTCCTGATAAGGGGAACCCTTGGAGCATCATTTACATTATGCAATCCATGATCACTGCAAAATTTCCTCAGTGCTACAGTCACTGAATCACCATTTTTGTAAAATTCTCACACACAAAATGTGCAGTCCACTCCCAAGAAGCACTCCATATTAACTGAATTCCTAAAGGAGCTCTTGAAATATAAACTTCCTTTTCAGACACCCTGAGAATAAAAATTAGTTGATTGCGTAACTTCAGAACTTTTATGTAATCAAAGCAATTACTTTTGATGCAACTACAGTTTACATGCACAAACATTAAAAAATGTAAATAATTATTGTTGTTATTTTGTACACAATAGAAAATTCTTCATCATGATCAAAAGCAACAATTTCTTTGTATTATTGATAAATATGAAAATTCTTCATGAATAATGGAGATATGTTTTATGTAAGTTTGACAAAGTATTGAAGTGATGTTCGATATATTTTTGTTTTGTGGGTTTATCTTAATTATATATATATATATATATATATATATATTTCCCCCCCCCCCCCCCCCCCCCCCACAGCATACCTCTGTCTCATGTTAGAGATCAACAGTTCTCAAATGAAACCTGAATTGGACATTGACAGTTCTAGTTTTGCTATAACTCCTGTTTATTTTTAAGTAACTTGTAGAACAAAACAATATTATAAAAAGGATGGTTGCTACTAACCATATAGCAGAGATGCTGAGTTGCAGATAGGCACAACAAAAAGACTGTCAGCTCATTTTGTGACAGTCTTTTTGTTGTACCTATCTGTGACTCAGCTTCTCTGTGCTATATGGTGAGTAGCAACTATCCTGTTCACATTATTGTTACATTCCATCCTGGATTTTCCATTATGTAGAACAAAAATATTTCTTAGGTTACACAGCCCTATATATGAGGTTCATTCAAATGAAACCTGGTCAGTGCATGTACCTTCGCCTTAGACATAAGGTGGCACCATGTAACTGTGGGGATGGTGGCGCCATCTATTGGTAGAGAGACTGGCATGCTTGGACCATTTAATGTTGCATAGAGCCAGTCTGATTTCACGTCGAAGAGAAGGTGATCACACAAGTTATCGTTGATTACCGAACATGCGGGCGGTTAAACAGGAACAACAAAGAGTGATTCAATTTCTGACGGTGGAGGGAGTTGGAAGCCATGAAATGTATCGATGGATGAAGGCTGTGTATGTTGAGTACAATCTGAGTTGTTTAAGTGTTGTGGAATGGTGCATATGATTCCTTGAGGGCTGCGAGTCACTGAAAGACAATGCTCATCCTGGACAGGCTCATCGTGTCATCACACTGGATATGGTTGCGGATGTGAATGCTTTAGTCTTGGACAACTGCAGCATCACCATGATGAGATACATCGGTTGCTGGGTGTTAGCATGGGCACCGCCCACACCATAATGCATCAACACTTGAACTTTTAAAAAATCTGTGCACAGTGGGTTCCCCACCAACTGACTGCTGAACTGTACAATACTCAAATGGCACTGTCTTTGAGTCACCTGCAACGTTATCATGAGGAGGAATATGGCTTTCTGTCACATATTTTCACAGGTGAAGAAACATGGTGTCACCATTTTGAACCAGAAAACAAGCATCAGAGCAAGCAAGGGAAACATGCCACTTCACCACCTCCAAACAAATCAAAGGCTGTGCACACCAGTTCTGGTAAGGTCATGATGTCCTTCTCTTTTGACCACAAGGATCCACTGCTTGTCGAGTTCCTGGAACAGGGAACCACCATCAGTGCCCCATGTTAGACAAGCCAGCAAGTCAAAACACTGAGGCATGTTGTCCAATGCTGTTATCCGCCTGCACTATAATGCCCGCCCACACACAGCCAATGTGGTGAAGCCAACATTGCAGCTGTTTTGGTGGGAAAAGCTGGAACATGCACCATACAGTCCCAACCTTTCACCATATGGCTTTCATGTGTTTGGACCTCTAAAAACAGCTATTTGCAGACATTGATTTGCAACGAATGATGAAGTGCGTGACTGGGTCCAGGCCTGGATCTGACAGCAGCCTACTAGCTTCTTCAAGGATAGAATTGATCAGCTAGGGTCACAATGGGATAACTGCACCAACAGTTTTAGTGACTATTTTTGAGTATGTGTGCTGTGTATAACTATATTTTTGAGTTAATAAAATCATCACCATTACTTTACACTAGTGACTGGGTTTCATTTGAATCCCCCTTATCTATCTCCACTCAGTTTATAGATGGTTCACCACTTCTGGGTTCTAGGGGAATTTAATAAGAACCTATTCCATACATAAACAATGTGATTCTTATGAGGTAACACCCAACAGGTATGCATCACACCTAACATACTGGTAATGCAAGTACGAACTTAACTGATTAAGGCTACTAGGAGAACTACCATAGTCTATGCTTACTTATGACAGTCTGTGGTACCCTACAGTTCTTTTACCCCTCTAGTCATTATGTTTATGGTTGCAAAGGGATTTATATAGGTCAGACTCAAAGGAATGTTAGTGTCATTGAAGTAATGCACAAACCAAGTAGCGACACAGTTGTGCCATTCTTAGTCGACGTACATTTGACTGAACATGAGCACATCCCCTGGTAACAGGAAAAACCCTGTGTATTGATGTGAAAGTGTTGAAGTGCAAGGGAAGTAATTTGTTGTTAACAGAGCAACCAGTAAACAGCGACTTGCTAGACCAGAGGCAAGAACTGTAAATGTCACTAAAGAAGAACCAAGCGGGAAACTACAAGTTCCAGTAAGTGCTGCCAATATGGGTAATGCAGAAGCATAACTACCACAATGAACTATTGTTACTGCTCAACCTGAAGGGCCCCAGCAGTAGATTGACTAGGTGGTCCTTACATTTAAGTGAAAACCAATTCAAGGTAGTTCTACACAGCAATGTGGATGGCAAAACAGAGAAATTAACAAATGTTCAAGAGGATCTCATGCAGTGTCAGTCCTGGAAACAAGATCCTAAATTTGAAGCTGTTGATGATATATGGTACTAGACCACAGCTAAAGTACCTCTGCAAGAAGTCCCAGAAACAGTCCCTGTCCAATGTGCTGAAACTGTGGCACATGTCTTCTCCTTCAAAGAACTGTTCAACTTCCTTGACTGAATTATCTGCTTAACGATAGCAATTGTATTCCTACTACCAGTTGAGTGATGTTGATGCCATTATGGTGAACAATGAATTAACTCTGTTTGTCACCATCCCCTTAATTGACTCTAAGCATCACTTTGAAGTTTACCATTGTTCACTTATTCAGAATTCTGGGTGCCATTTCGTACCTTTATTCAATAACATCTTAATAAGCCAGGACCAAGGAAATAGCTTTGTCACAAACTGCTTTACATAATTATGAACATTGTTACATTTCTATTTATTTTAGATGACACTTAAATATTCTAATCACTTTGAGACATAATGTATTATTCTTTAAGTGAAAATGTAAATAACATGAAGTTATTACAGTTAGTAGCTCGATAAAATATAAATAGGCTATGTGGGTGGTGTAAGTCAGTAGTTTACAATACTTAACTTGGGATCTGCTCATTCCCATGGAGATCTTGCTGATTGCTGGATTAACATGTTATGTATAATCAGTATTTAATGTGAAATAAGAACCAGGTATCATTAATACATCTCATTGCAGATTTATTGCACTCAGTGACATACATATTGTGTCACAAAACCTCTTATCAACAGTGAGCCCCACCTCTCAAAACTCAATTGTTTATATACATATTTCATGATAATAGTAATGTTGTTAGTACAGCTTTTATGAGTTGCAATTAAAAATTACCACCTCCTATTAGTTTAACATACAGATGGAAATGTTACAATTGGCATTATTCAATTTGTATAAGCAGAATGGCCAAATATTGTTTTTATCACATGAAATTAAATCAAATATGCAATATAAACAATGCTTTTTACTGTTATGTTAATTACACAGTAAAAAAATTAGGTAAAGCTTTCCTATCAATTTTCAATGTTTAATTAAACAGCCTTTTTGCAGTGTTAAAAAAAGTTATAATGTTTAAATAGAAAGTAAGTTTTAGTCATTTGTTTATAGCTTCTGCTTGACAGTAATTCACAAAATTCATAACTATTTGAGGAAAATTAGTGATTATTGTTACTACCTACATCATACAGATGAATAATAGCTGTACACAAGATAAGCTATACCCTGAAGTATTTTGGTTGATAATTGAAAATGAACAACTCATTAAAATGTGATTTCATTATGTGCTAATTACAACAGAATGTGACAGTTTCAGATGTTCCTACCAAATGATTGAACTTTATAGCTTTGATATGTTAGTAAGATACATTCATTTGTATACTATAGTATCCACAAGTTAGTGATTACAAATACTGACATTTTAATTATCTTGTTAATTGGAATGTGGGCAGTTGCTTATTCTGTAATTATCTTGTTAACTGGAATGTTGCTGGTTTTGTAGTCCTCAATGAGATCAAATGTATGGCATTGGATCATTCAGTATGTTATCGAAGCTGATCTATTATGTTTGAGCACGCAAACAAACTTCTTTGCCTGCAAATATAGTATTTTATAACAGCTGTGTGTACAGCTGTGAGAAAGATCTCTTCATGAATGTTAAGTCTTAGGACTACTGTCCCGAGAAACAGAAAACACTAACTCAACCTTTCCTGAAATGTTTCATAGTTGGTATCAGCTACTCTTTCAACTCAACAACTGACCTAACTTTCATGTACCACAAATATAACTCTCCCTTTATAAAAATAAATAAATAAATAAATAATGCAGGGAGCAGTCTTTTGGTAGCTGTAGAAAACTGTGAACTGTCAAGTGACTTTTTCCAGACACCCCAAATTTCCCAGTACACTTTATATGCAGAAAGCAAATTATCCCTAACTCTGATTTCTACTGTATTCCACAACAATACTTATTTATTTCAGTCACTGAGTTCATTCAAGATTAGTTTAAGTGGAACAGATGAACTGTACAACCAAATAGTACAAGTGATAAACACTAATCATAATGATGTGAATTTATTTCATGCTTTTATCAGTATTGACAAGTATCAACAAGCTTTGCAGAGTCCCATTACATTTAAGCCTTCATTTGGGTTAACACCTCCTTCCTTAATCATTTTGTTATGTTAAATCACCTTTGGTTTCTTCTGGTTAAAGCAGTCAATGTCCCCTACGCCTCACAAGCTCAAACTTGTTCGTGCAGGTGACACTGTAGTTGACTTGTTGCCTATTATGAATGAAGTGCAATGAGCCAGCTGCATAAGTGCACCACCCTTTTTCACAATATTAGAATTAATACAGCAGAGAATTGTTCTTAACTTAATCAGTCTGGTAACTCATCTTTATTGGGGAAGGTGGTGTAAGAGAACGGAAGTAGATTACGTGGAGGCAGCAACCCTCCCCCATGATGGATGAGATGTTGAACTCTAAAAAATGATAAGACACTACTATCATGCATTTTACAAGTTAACACATGATTTCCTTGTGAAAGCAGTAAACTGTGATCATGTATTGAAAAGTGACGGGGTGTTGTAGTACTTCTTTCATTACTGCCTACAACTCTCCACTACTCTGAGATCTCTAAGTAAACTTTAATTGTGAAGTATGCTTTATGTATGAAGAATGTTTTAGCTGCCTTTTTAAACAGATCTATTTTAGTGATCTTTTTCATTTCCTTTCACAATTTATTATACAATTCTGTTACCAGATAGAAAGTGCTATTTTGCATTTTTGGTTTAGTTTTTCTGTGTAAATGTAAGTCCAAACTGGCTCTTCTTATCTGATTGTGTACAGAACTGTTTGTGAAGTACTTAGTAATGTTTTCCCTGATATGTATTACAGATTGATAGATGTACTTCCTTGGTGCACTAAGTATGCCCAATTTTTTAAATAGCTCTTTATAATGAGCCTGACTACTACTTCTAGTTATTATTCTTATGACCCTTTTCACAGTTTAATAACAGTGTCCATGTTATATGACATTGGTGCCCAGAAAAAAATCTCTTAGCTAAGAACTGAGTGCACGTAGGCATAGTATGTCACCACAAAACTAATACTAAGAAACCTAAGATCATAACATGCCAATGACATTCTTTTTACCAGTATCTTGTGCTTGTTACAAAGACCATAGATTTATCATCTATGGTTAAAATGACAAGGTTGTGTCCTCTCTTTATGCTTATGTGCATATTGTTTGTTTTCTTCAAGTTCAACATTAATTTATCACATATAGTCCAATTCTGAGAGTTTCGTTTGCATTCCCTAACAGGAGTTCTGATGTCTTATCAATGACCATAATGTTGGTGTCATCTGCAAAGAGAACTTTTTCTCTGCTTTTTATACTGTCTGGAAAGTCACTAACATACACTATGTGATCAAAAGTGTTTGGACACCTGGCTGAAAATGACTTACAAGTTCATGGCACCCTCCATCGGCAATGCTGGAATTCAGTATGGTGTTGGCCCACACTTAGCCTTGATGACAGCTTCCACTCTTGCAAGCATACATTCAATCAGATGCTGGAAGGCAGCCCATTCTTCACGGAGTGCCGCACTAACAAGAGGTATTGATGTTGGTTGGTGAGGCTGGAATGAAGTTGGCGTTCCAAAACATCCCAAAGGTGTTCTATAGGATTCAGGTCAGGACTCTGTGCAGGCCAGTCCATTACAGGGATGTTATTGTCATGTAACCACTCCACCACGGGCCATGCGTTATGAACAGGAGCTCAATCATTTTGAAAGATGCAGTCGCTACACCCGAAGTGCTCTTCAACAGTGGGAAGCAGAAGGTGCTTAAAACATCAATTTAGGCCTGTGCTGTGATAGTGCCATGCAAAACAGCAAGGGGTGAAAGCCCCCTCCATGAAAATCATGAACACACCATAACACCAACACCTCCGAATTTTACTGTTGGCACTACCCACGCTGGCATATGACGTTCCCAGGCATTCACCATACCCTCACCCTGTCATTGGATCGCCACATTGTGTACCATGATTCATCGTGCCACACAAGATTTTTCCACTGTTCAGTCATCCAATGTTTACGCTCCTTACACCAAGTGACGCGTCGTTTGTGATTTACTGGTGTGATGTGTGGCTTATGAGCAGCTGCTCGACCATGAAATCCAAGTTTTCTCACCTCCCACCTAACTGTCATAGCACTTGCAGTGGATCCTTATGCAGTTTGGAATTCCTGTGTGATGGTCTGGATAGATGTCTGACTATTACACATTACGACCCGCTTCAGCTGTTGGCGGTCTCTGTCAGTCAACAGATGAGGTTGGTCAGTATACTTTTGTGCTGTATGGATCCCTTCATGTTTCCGCTTCACTATCACATTGGAAACAGTGGACCTAGGGATGATTAGGAGTGTGAAAATCTCATGTACGGCGTATGGCACAAGTGACACCCAATCACCTGACCACGATTGAAGTCTGTGAGTTCTGTGGAGTGCCCCACTCTGCTCTGTCACAATGTCTAATGACTACTGAGGTCACTGATATGGAGTACCTGGCAGTAGGTGGCAGCACAGTGCACCTAATATGACAGACTTATGTTTTTGGTGGTGTCTAGATACTTTAGATCACATAGTGTATATACATTAAGAACAGTACTGGATAAAATATACAACTCTGAGGAACACCTATGTTTATATGTTTTTTGTAGACAATTACTTTACTAAAAAATTCGGTGTCAGCAGATATATGAACCATCTCCATCTTTTGCACTTTGTTTACCCTCCTGTACCCAGTTTTCCAGGTAAGATTGGAACCACTCATTCTGCTGTTCATCTTATACCTAGCACGTCTAGCTTCTTTAGTACTATTTTATCGTCAACAGAGTCAAAAGCCTTGAAACAGTCTACAAATATGCCTGTAGCGCAGTCACTTTTGTCAAGAGCGTCAAGTACAATTTTTGGGAACTCACTAATGGGTGATACTGCACTTCTTCCACATGTGGAAACCAAACTCTGATTAATTAAAAAGTTTGTATTTATTTATGTAATGTATTGGTCTCTCTTGCAATTATTTCAATTATTTTTGAGAATGAAGATAATAGTGAAACTGATCAGTAGTTTTCAGTGCTTTCCACACTACCTTTTTTAGTAATGGCTCATCTCGTGCATACGTTAGGTACTCTGGGAAAATAATCTGAAGTAAGGGACTCATTTATTATATTTGTTAATGGGGCTTGTATGCTGTCTACGCATGCCATCGGAACAGAGACAGTAACCTTATCTATGCCTATAGACTTCTTATTTTTGTTGTTGGATTGACTTCCTGACTTCAAGCTCTGTTGTGGGAAACATCACTGTGCTTGCTGCCTGAGCCACTGTGTGTGCTACATGTGTTTTAGGAAGATTTTTGTGCAGCTTCTCTGCAATACCAGAGAAATAATAATTTCCAAAATTTGCAAATTTCTGAGGACATTATGTTGTTGTTCTCCCATCTTTGATTTGTATGTTACTATACTTGTGGCTACCTATTCCATTTTGTTTTGTTTTGTTTTGTAACATTCCATATTAACTTGCTTTTATTCTCTACTTTTTTTTGCAAGCAGTATCCTCCTGTATAATTTTTCATACCGGTGATAGCAATCTGGGAACCATGGATTAGTTTAGTGATTTGGTAAAGAACTGAGAAATTTAACTCTCTGAGAGGACTTTCTAATACCTGTTGGGGCTGGTTTAAGGCCCAAGCAACACAATCTGCTGCTTGGGTCACAAAGCTGAGAGGGGTACCATAGGTGCCACATCTGTAAGATTTCTATACAGGCCATATCACAATTAGTAGTTGCTGCTTTGGGTACCATGCTGAGAGAGGTTAACATACTGGCCCTGAATACCCGCAGTTATCCACCTGTTTTCCTTAGGTGCTGCTGATGAAGAAGCAGCTCCAATACCATTATCAGATGATCCCTAGATGAATAAATAAATATAAAGTTATTATTTACTTTTGCTCACAGGTACTTATCTTATTTGAGTGTTTATTCTGTTCTATGACTAAAGTCTAAATATATATGTATATATTACAGGCCTTCTACAAGAGAACCGTTGATAGAGGAATCAGTTGAAGATGATGATAAGAAGATTTTAAGCAGTAGTGAAGAAGATGATGGTCTGGAAGAAGATGAGGAGTACATTGATGAGGATGAAACGCCAGAAGTAAAGTCTGATGTGAAAGTGCCTTTCAAAGAGTACATTACGATACAAAGAAGTCGGCCAGTCACAGCCCCCACAGATGATACAGAGCAGTCAGGCTACCAACAGCCAAGCTCGGGTGTGCAAGAATATTCGTCACCTCCAAGAACTAGATTGACAACTACACCTATTACAGAAAGTAGCTCTCCAAGGTATTTACTTGGTCACTAATCTTTCATCCATATTAACATTAATGTCTACAGCTTTCCTGACATCTTGATTTTCCCCTTACAGATATACCATATGTATAAAGTCAAAGTTTAAGTGCAGTGAACAAGGCTGGTTAGATTGAATCTTCAAAAACAAACAGGCAGGGAGATGTCTCATATGGTGTGGTAATTATGGACAAGTGCCTCTAATAGTTTGCAGCATGCTTTTTTGGCATATTCATTGCTCCCAGTTATTTTCTAGAACTCTGAGGTCAGCAGAGCAGTGGGATTATCCTGTATTGTGCCTCTCTGTCTCAGTACTGGAGATGTGATGCAGCTGGCAATGTTCTACTGCTGAAGCTCTACAAACCCAATGTTTTTGTAGAATAGCTCAGTTACAGCACAGTTTCTAGGCAGCTGATGTGTTAGCTCCCCATGTCTCAACCACTATATTTGGCTTCTGTTATTCTATGACTTTGCATATGTCTAGTAATTTGGTAATGATATTCATATATTGCTGCTCTGTCCAATTTGATGACCATTTACATTAAATAAAACTTTTTTTACTTTCCTTTACCCTTCTTCATATATTGTCTGACATAAACCATTTTTGACAGTGGTCCTGCCATGTGCAGTCCAAGTAACATTCATTATTCATTGTTTTACATGGGTGTTAATGCCAATAAATTTTCTATCAAAATTAGTAGCAATGATTAGACTGTTTTTGAATCCAAAACTGTATCACCTGATGACTGCAAAGGCTGAACCTGAATAATTGCTTCACTCACTATGTACTTCAGCTCTTTCCATGATACTAATTTATGGGCAAAGTATAGCTTGGAGTTCTCTCTCCAAAACCTCAAACATTTCCTTCATCCTGAACATTGCTGACCTAATTCTGTATTTTCTCATAAAAATTTTTAGTTCAATTTTTAAAGTATACCTTATCATTTTTTCTCACTTCACTTGCCTAGTTTCTTTTACCACATTCCACCACCCTTTCATGTACCTGCTCCAGTAGTTAATTATCTCAGCTTACCTTACCTCCAGTACCATGTAAGTGGTTCATGTAGGACTCAACTGCTATTACTGGCAACCTTTCCATTGCCCAGTCTATGTTTCTGCTATAACTTTACCTAATTTCCTTTTCTCACCTATATGCGGACTTTTCAGTAGTTTTCTGTTTTCTTTCCTGCATCATTTAACATCTTGTGGTCCGACCATCACCATCTCAATCATAATTTATTTGATTCTTTTCTACTTCACACTGCTATAACTTCCTTGATTGCTGTGTGGTTCTTTAGTGGATACAGGAGCAAAGAACTGATGCTATTCACAAACAGAGAATCAGATATTAATTTCTCTACATCCAATATTAAATAGCAAAAATAATACGTAAATATTAAATAGTAAAAATATTACATAACTTTATTGCATAGTTGCAGTGTCAGTTCCAAACAGTAGCTTTGAATGTTGAAATATATACAGATACAAAAGATTTATAAATCTATCACTCTTCAAAACAATTTCTATTCAGAATATATCAAGCCCTGGCCACTATCAAAGTCTGTAAATGCTATTCAACTGGCAAACACACAATATGTGGCTTAGTGCATAAAAGTTTGAACTCAAGTTCACTCACCACTGGGGCTCCAGAGAGGGAATGCTAGCATCTCATTGATAGTGGCATAATCATTCATGACAGTGCCCTCATTCTGTGGTGGCAGCTGTAGGAAATGGGGTGGCATAACTGGTGGTGTGCATATTTGAAAGTGTGGCCAAATGGTTGGTGCCCGATACTGCACATATGTTGAAGGTTGTATTTTTCTTCAGAAATGACAGTGTGCCTTTTCTATCACTGCTAATTTCATCTTTCAACTTGTGATGTATGTTAGTTAAAAAAAAAAAAAAAAGCTTCCTTCATTTCAACGGATGTTGGTCCTGGTGATTTAATGTTAAAGGATGTGCCTGGAAACTGAGTGACTATGGGATTAAATCATGGTTGGCCCACAGACATTTTCAGCTTGGCCTTAATCTAACCTTACCTCACTAAACTGTAGGTCCCCTTTCCCTGGCTAGATAGTTTGGGTATTTTAGGGACTAGCACATTGACACAATGAAGTCCAGTTCAAAGACTTGAACTTTACTGTTGATCCACACCCAAAAAAAAAACTCAGTAGTGTTAAAGGAAGAGGGTATTCAGCACTTTTAAATGTTGATTGTTGTTGTCTGAAACTTGGTGACAATCATTGGAAAAAGAGAGTGTTGCAGTAGACTGCAACAGATACCATGAGAAGAAGGATACATTCACTCAAATGCACTTGGCTGAGATGGCAAAATATTTTATATAGCACTCTTGTTGCATTATTGAAGATAATGAACTACATGTCACACCAGATGCTGACACTAAGTTTTTCACTATAATGGCGGGAATATTAAGCCAATAAAAGAAATTCTAAACCTTTTAGTTATTTTTAAAAGAAAACAATTACTTTACAGTGCTTAAAGTATATTTGTATATTTAAATTCAGCTGTTACTTAGAATTTTTGCAAGTCAGAAAACAACAAAAAATATGAAAAAAGATTACAAAATTATTCAGGTAATTATCATTCAGTGGAGCTTCATGCTGTTGACCACAACTTGCTTGATTTCAATGGCTGCTTCACAACCTGTGCCATCTGAATGCTTCCCCTAGCACCAGATTTTCCAAAATATGTGGAGAGGAGTTACACACACAACAGTTCCTTTGTTTTTGTAATCCTACTGGCTTCATTCTCTGCTATCCCCTGCATCCACACCCTCAACCTAACAGTCTCTCCTTTGTCTGTTCCATCACCCCCACCCAATCAACTCCACAATGCCATCATGATTGTGCACTGCACAAACTCACCTGCACCCTTGCATCACATTCCTGTGTCATGCACATGCTGCTGCCTCCCTCCGACTTGTCAGCCACCCTTCCCAAACCCTCTTTCCTCCCTCTTTTCTCCCTTCACCCACTCTACCTGACACAATCCAAGTACATGTTTCAAGATACTGTCTTCAGTCGTGACATAGTCAGTGTGTGTGTGTGTGTGTGTGTGTGTGTGTGTGTGTGTGTGTGTGTGTGTGTGTGTGTGTGCGTGTGTGTGTGTGCGGCATGCACAAAAAAGGATTAATCCAAAAGCCAGTGAAGTTTCCATTCTTTTTTGTGTGCCTGTTGATCACTAAACATCTCCACTACTTGGTAAGTTGCCACCTTCACTCCTAAATTAGATACAGTCTGTTAGAAATTTTCATGTGTTTCCTTTTATTATTTTTATTGTTTCTCAGAATTCCTATCTTTTTGTCAGGATACTGTTTATATCAGCAACTGTGTGCGTTTTTTTTTTTTTTTTTGACTTTATGTGTGAAACATTACATGTATAAAAATTTCAGTTTTGATACTAACACAGTACTTAAAATTTTCAGATATGTCACCATCAGTAGAGTCAGATCTACCACAGAATCGAACACAATCAATTTTGAAGATGGGAGTAACAGGGATATTAGCTCTCTTCTGAATTCAGATGATAGCACAGCTGCTGGAAGACTTGAGCAAATACAGTCAAACGTTCAGACTACAACACCTTTTACCCCACCAAGTACAGCTTCTGATGAGCTCAAAGTGCAAAATAGACAGAATTATTTCCAGCATTCCACAAAACGTGCTAATATTCTGACAGCCTCAAGCCCAGCTATATTTGAGTCAGCCGAGCAAACCACCAAGTTTGCTGAAGAGGATGGCAACATCCCTGTTAGTTCAGATAATCCAGTAAGTGCTTTTAGTGCAACAATTTCCAATACAGAAGAGTCAACTACAAAATCATTCAGGCAGTTTAAAGTGAGGCCCACTGTGGTTACGACAACCCTTGTCCCAGACACTTCTTCAGAAACTACAACAAGAACGAGGATCAGACCTGGCTCAGATAGGAGGAGATTTCGTCCCAAAGCTGAAACTACAACGAGTTCTTCAGAGTCATCAATAGAGTCCACTGAGACAGTGAAGGGCCAACAAAGAAGGTTTCAACTGAAGACAGAAGCGACCACAGTTTCTGAAGCTACAGAGAAACCTAGACCTAGATTTCGTCCTAAGTCTGAAACTACAACAGGTGCTCCAACCACAGAAAATAGGAGGAGACCACAAAATATCTCAGAAATAGGCACTGAAGAAAATTCTGACACTCTAAGAAGTTCACAAAGTAAAACAGAAATTTCTGAAGAAGGTGTGACAGAAAGATTGAGACGATTCCGTCCCAGAACTGAATCTTCTCGCGAGACTGAAGTAGACGCAGACGTGGCTCAGGGGAGCACAACTACTGAACAGCTGACATCTGTCACTGGAGGAGCACTGAAGCCCAAGTTGTCAAGCTCACAAGCTACTGCTGCCACGGAGTCACTAGGGCTAGGTGTTACTTCAGCGAATACTGCAGAAACATCAAAAAAGAGAGAGAACAATAACATTTTACAAGATGATGAATCTTTGTCATCATCATCATCATCATCATTATCATCATCATCATCATCATCATCATCATCATCATCATCATTGTCTACCATAAAAACTACTAGTCCTATAACTGCAGATGAAGAAAGTACTGAAAGGTCTGCAGAACACGAAGTCATATCAACATCTCATATTTCGACAGAGAAAGTAATGACTATACCAGGCACAAAAGACCCAGCAACAGATTACTCCTCTAGGTACAGAGATTTCAGTACAGTCCCTCCTACAGATCTGCTGTCAACCTTACAGTATTCAACAGTGGACGAAAAGGAACCTGTTCTCAGTACTTCGCAACACTTACTGCAGACTGGAATAGCGGAAGTTACTTCTAGCCAAGCTTTTAGTACTACTGAGACAGTTTCAGAATACTCCAGGAGCACTAGTGACAGAGGAAGTGACACAGAAAAAACATCAGTTCCAGTTTCAGTAAGTAAAGCTCTGACTGGTCAATTTCTTTTTGATAAAAATAATTTGGGGTTTTTAATATATAATGTTATTACTATGATGATAGTCAGATTGATGTCTTATAGTAATATAAACTGAATTCAAACTTAAGAAGTTACAATATGCTGCAACTTAGATATGTTCCAAAGATAAGGTACCTATCTGTGTGTGTTGTTTCCTAATTACATCTCTTTGTGTTCCATAACTTTTATGTAAGGAATGAAAGTCAGTGTCATGCCGAAATTCAGCTCAAAGTAGCTTTTTCGTAGATGGTTCTACAGAATCCTGAATGCTGTAATTCTATCTGAAAAGTAGGGGCCTGTGGGGGAGGAGATTTATGGTGAGGGGGAGGAGAGGACAAAGATGACCCAAGAAGTATACGTCACATCCTGGGAAGTCTCAGGCTGAACTTGAACTTTTGACTGTCTCACAGTCTAGTGACATTTGTTGATACTTCCTCCACAACAGATCTTATCAGCGTAACTAATTCTTACAATCACAATTACATTTCAGTCTAATTCCCTAGGTTTCATTTTATTTATCAGCATTTTGTTCCTACTTAATTTTGTTGTATCATCTGAATGTTCACAACTTTCTTTTGAACTGATTAAATGTGGTAATCTAGTTTATGAACAGAGATCAAAACGTTCATTTTCAAACCATAAATATTTACATATAACAGAGCATACTCTTTTAACATGTAGGCTACTTAAGCAGAAACTACTCTACCTGAAAACAATCTTGTGGTCCAAATTGAAATTTTGGTGACTGGAATTTACCATCATTATCATCTTCATTTCGAGGATTAGGCTGTTGCCTGTTTGGAACTCAATAACAAAATTATTTTCATCTTTTTTGAGTCCTTCCAATATCTCTTTCCTCACTTGGCTTGTTGTTCAGGATCTTGTGGGAATTCTGTGACCTGGCATTCTCATGAGCTGTTGTCTCCAATCTTCATGATACTTTTGAATTTTTTCATTCATATTGAAAATACTTAATTCTGCTCTAATATCTTCATTTTTTATCATGTCTCTACTTCATCTTTCAAAGGAACATCATCTCTGCTTTTAGAATTTTATTTTATTGGTTTTTCTTTGTGGTAGCCCAGGTACCACCATCATGTTATAGAATTTCATGATGGTCTGTTTTTGCACTTTATGGCCCAATCTTGTGCTAATGGTATGACAGACAGCTTGAAAGTTGTGTCTCTGGTTTGAGTGCTTTAACAAAGTCCAGAGCTGTGCTGGTAGTAGCATAGCTACTGGCAGGGTCACCCAAACTGAAGTGGTCTTGACTGAGGAGCCAGACAGAGAGTGTCCCAAAACGTAGGACCAACCAAGGTGGCACAGTGGTTAGCATATTGGGCTTGCAATTGGGAGGACGACGGTTAAAACCCATGTCCAGCCATCCTGATGTAGGTTTTCAGTGATTTCCCTAAATTGCTTCCAACAAATGGCAGGATGGTTCCTTTGTAAGGACACGGTCGACGTCCTTCCCTAATCTGGTGGGACCAATGACTTTGCTCCTTGGTCCCCTTCTCCAAATCAACCAACCAACCAAAAAGTAAGGCAAGGAGGGCTCTAGAGGTGTGGTGAAGCCACCTTCCCTAAGGGAGACACCCCAATAGAAAATCAGGCAGGTCGTGATGCCTAGACTGGACCATAATAGAACAGAAAATTGAATTGTGTGGGGCACAGGTCTTAGACACCATAAGCATTCAATAAAACAATCTTGTCAATCATATTTCCAAACAGACTACTGCTGCTTGTCAAACATGAACACTGTCTTCTCAGATACTATATGTAGCAGGTATAGACTTGTACATCTACTGTCAATCTTTTTGCAGTAAAGTAGAGGATCCACAAATCATTTCACAATAACTAACAGTGCCACATACAGAAATAATTAATTGGTAACAATGATATGCTTAAAGAATATAGATCACAAAATGATGAAATTTTTGTGAGGTTATTAAGCTTATCAGACTGTTTGTATTTAGCCTACTGGCTACTGGTTTTGGTACACAGTACCATCCTCAGGCTATCCTATGATCAAAAACTTCCAGTACCTACTTAGAACAATAATGCAAGAGAAATTTACAAAATATATTCTCACTGTGATAGCAAAACATATAGTTAGCACATTATCCCTGACATACACTCATCATGCTTGCTTCCCTCTGTATGCTCGATTTCTTTTCAATAAAAATAAGTTTGTGTTTTTAATATATGATGCTGTTATTATGTTGATGGCCAGATCTGTGTTTTATAATGATATAAATCAAATAAAAATGGTAAATGTAAACATGGCTACAAGGATTTACTACTTTGCTTTTGACATTTTATTAAATGGGAACTATTTTATTCTTAGTTTTGTTATATAATTTTTTTAATTTCATAACTTATGTTATTTTTTATATATCTTTTACATTGTGTGGCAGAATTTGCATTGACCTTTACTTTTACTATTTGCCACACTTACTTGGGAAGCAAGCATTATGACTGCATGCCAGGGGTAATGCATTAGCTATACATTTTAAGATTGTGATGTGTATCATATGTTGCTATCATAATGAAGAAATATTTTGTAAATTTCTCTTGGGTTATTATTCAAACTATGTACTGGAACATTTTGGTCCTGGGATGGCTTGAAGATGGTACTATGTACTGAAACCAGTAACCAGTAGGCAGTAGGCTAAATACAAAATTGCGACTACAGACTAAAGCATATATATTTCTTATCAGAATGTGATGTATAATGAAACTGGAATGGCACAACTAATTTTTCATCAAATGTGTTATACATATTATGTTCAGCAAATTATTTATAAATTGCCACATTGAAATGTTCTACTTGCTGTTATGTAGAAAACCAAATAACCCAGAGTGAAGAATAATATTGTGTCTTTACCATATGTAAATTCTTATTGCAAGCTAGTTAAAAAAAAACCTGGGAAACTGGAGTGTTACTGTGTACCAGGAGCAGAATGTAATGCTGGTTCCTAGTTTTTATGAGTGAAAGTCAGACATTTCTTTCTACTCCCACCTCCTTTCTCCTCTCATTATTTGGCAGTAAAACTATAAACCAACCTGACCCTGGTAATTTAGGTTTAAAAATTCACCATCTCAGTAAAATGATTGTTGTATCGGTTGTCTTTCAATTTTCAACCGTCCCCCCCCTCCCCCTCCTCCTCTCCTCCTCCTCCTCACCCGCCACAAGGAGGAAGGGAAGAATAGACCAAAAAACTTTTAAGTGACACCCTGCCAAAAAAAAAAAAAAAAAAAAAAAAAAAAAAAAAAAAAAAAAAAATTTTTGCTAAAGTAATCAAGAAATATCATGTTGTAATATATAGAGATCTAAATGCAAGCATTGGTTATCAGCCAACACTGTAAGTTGTTAACACTTTTGGAGAACAGGGAATTTATGATAATGGATGAGAGCTGAGGCAGTTTGCCACATACAATCAGTTAAAAACAGGCAGGCAACTCATTCTTCAGGAAAACTGATTCATATAAATATATGTGGTCAGCTCAAGGCTTAAAATTCATAATAGGTAACTTTATAATGAATTCAAAATGAGAAATCAAATACAATATGTAAGAGTTTACAGAGAAATAGGCATAGGTCTGCATTCAGATCATTTTGTGGTAGTAGGAATTAAAACATCAATAACAAATGGGAAAAATTCTATACAAAGGGACCCAATTATTCAGAAGAAATATTCAAAGTATATTTATTGTTGGAGGAAAGAATCAGAAAGCTTTACCAACATAGATTACAGCAATATCTACTAAGCACTCTGACAGCTTATGATAGAGAGACTGATTTGAATAACATTAAAGGCTGTGTACAAAACCAGCCTTTCATCCAGTTGGAAGAAAGAATAAATTGATGGTGGCCAGTTATCATGTGCTAGTGTGCTACAGTGCACTTTAAGCATCACACTAAAGTTATGCTATTTTTAATGTGTGCCAGAAATTTCACTAAAATTACACAATTTCTCCTTATATGTGAGCTGGTATACAAATAAAATGGACAGAAAAATGTTTTTTAACTATCTCTGCGATAGCTAGAACCAATTGTCAAGTGCTGACATGACGATCAGCCACACTACAATCAGCTCTGGGATGGGATGCAGCCATTTTTGACTGTGCATGTTATGATGTGATGTCACCATTCCAGCACCATGAGTGCTATATTAATCACACCACCAGGGCAGTATATTTCTTTGAAAGTGTGTGTAACAAGTTGTGCAAGCATAGAGTATGAGAGATTCTTGAGGAGCAGTTGACATAACGGTACCAGGCCAAGAGGTCATGCACACTGACTGGCAGTTTGCTGGCTCAGGTTAATTCTGTCTACTAATCGCAGTTTTTAAAAAAATTAATTTTATTCCTCAAAATATTAAATGATTAATTATAACATTTAAATGCATTTATACTGTACAATTTATGTATGTAAAATTAATATATTCAATTTAGTTATGGTTACTACCCTTGTAAGTTAGAAGGCTATTGACGGTGGTAACAAGAGAGAGTGTATGAGGAAATTTAGTGTGAAAGTACGAGGTCTATTCAAAAAATTACAGAACTTTGTCCACAGAATTTTTCTACCCTTACCTTTTACTTATTGTGCATGGTCTCCTTTGAAATACTCTTCTCCACAATTAATACACTGCTGTCAATACCATTTCCAATTCTAGAAGCAGTCTTGGTATGCCTCTTGCTGGATCATGTGAAGTACCATCTGTAAATTCTCTTTTATCTTGTGTATTACTTCAGATCTTCATCCTTTCCATGGGGTTTTCAACTTTGGAAATAAAAAAGAGTTTGTAGGGGCCAGGGCTGGAGAGTACAGAGAATGCGGCAGCACAGTGATTTCACTTTTTGTGCGATAGTCGCACACCAACAATGATGAATATGTGGGTGCCTTATTGTGATGCAAGAGCCATGAATTATCTCGCCACATTTCAGACTATTTCCTTCTCACATTTTCTTGAAGGCATCGCAATGTGTCCCAATATTACTGCTCATTAACAGTTTATACCTGTGACACGAATTCATGATGAACTATTCCTTCAAAGTCAAAGAAAACTATCAGCACGGCTTTGACATTTGACTGACCTGATGACCATTTTTTGATCTTGGAGAACCTTATCCCAACCTATTGTGAAGACTGGACCTTGGTCTTAACATCATAGACCCACATCTCATCACCAGTTATGATTGTCTTAAGGAACATCTCTTTCTAATTTGCACGATCACAAAGCTCTTCACGGATTGTGAGGTGAAGGTCTCTCTGGTCTTGACTCATGAGCCATGGGATGAACTTGGTGGCAACACGATGTATTCCAAGATACTGTGTCAAGATTTCATGACATGATCCAACTGAAATGTTACATTCTTGTGCAATCTCTTGGACAATCAGTCTGTGATTGGCATGCACAGTTTCGTTGAGGTTCCTGACATGAGCATCATCAGTAACTGTCGAAGGGTGTCCTGAATGAGGATCATCTTTAACTTCTGTCTGGCCATTTTTAAACTATGTGAACATTTGTAACACCAAGTACATCTTAAGCACTCATCACCGTAGGTTTTCTTCATCATTTTGTGTGTCTCTGTAAAGGTTTTCTTGAGTTTCACACAAAATTAAATGGAGAGGCATATCAAAATTTGTAAACTTTACGACACAAGGTTCTACTAAGTACAGCAGTGAAACATAACTAACAGACATACAACAATGAAATTTCCGGCAGTTACACATTAAACACTGGTATATGTACGGATGCAAACCACATTCCACTCCAACACACCATTGGAAAGAAATTACAAATGTCCCAGAATTTTTTGGACAGATCTCCCTTTTCCACCAGATCTTTGTAGGAGGAAGTGAGAATTAAAAAGTAGGTAGATCTGCTCCAAATGTAAATCTAATAACAGGAAGATGTGGGATGAGGCTCACCAATTTGCCTCAAACTATGTGAGTAGAAGGAGACAGATAGCCCTTTTAGGTTCCTGGAATATTTACACTGACTGTGCCATAAAATGCTCTGTAATGATTTACACACAGAGTATGAGGCATTTTTGAGAAGCAATTTACATATTGGCTTGGTAGCACTGTGGTCAAGTGCACTGACTTGCAGTTCATCAGCTTGAGTTTGATTCTGGTTGCAACCATAGCTTTTTTTTTTCATTTTACTTTATTCCTTGTAATGTTAAATTATTAGTTATAAAATTTGAATATGTTTAAACAGTTCAATTTATATACATAAAACTAATATATTCCATTTAGTTACAATTACTACTCTTGTAAATCAAAAGTCTATAGTCCATCACATTGTTGCACATTGGTAAAATATTGCATGAGCTGCCACTAAAAGAAAATAACAAGAATATGGATATTTAGAACATGGAATTCAGAGATAGAGGAAGCCATGAAAGAAAAAAAAGGCATCAGCTTATACTACAAACACAATCAAAGAAATGGAGCAGCCTTACAAAAATAAGCAAAATTATATGAAACAAGCACACCAATATTATTGTGATTAATTGATTACAAACAGTGAAGAGAAAGGCAGAATTTTATGAATAAAATGTTGAAAAACTTAAATCAATCAGAAAGGGACAATGTTAGAAGCGGTGTAATCAATAAATAAGAATGGATAAAACATTATAAAAACTATGGCATAACAAAACTGCTGCAAGAAACAGGGAATATGTTACTCCATGATACAATAAGACATTGAATCAAAAATGTTACATGAGCTCCAACAGTATTAAAATGTCTAAAAAGCATATGGCTCAGATGGAATATATATTGAACTTATTAAGTATGGAGGGATGTTGTATGAGTTAAAGTGTGGTGTCTATAGGTCGTATCGACTGTGATTAACAACATCTTTGGACTCTTATTGCTGTGCTGAGCCTCCATGTTAGTTTTTAGTTCTGTTCTGTATCTCAAGTGGTGTACATGTTTATGACTAACCATGAAATATATCTCTATATGGAATTTAATGAGGATATTTATTGCATCCAACAGATAATCTCATCCTGTTCCCATAAAGGCTTTTACATTTATTCAATGAATGCTGCTGAAGTTATGAAGTCCCTGCTGGTTGAAAGACTACAGAAGTAATTTCTGCCTTTAAGAAAGGATTAAGTAGTGTATGTGACCATTACAGAGATATACGTCCTTTAAATGCAGTTTATAAAGTTTACACAAAAATGTTTGGTAATTGCTCGAGAGTAACAGGAGATATATTCCTGTAAAAAGAGCATAGTCAATTTAGAAAGGGACACACCCCAAATGGTAGTATTTTCAGCATTCTAGAAGTCAAGAAAATTGGCAAGAAGCGATTCTAAGAAGGAAGAAGTAAGGAGGATTAGGGTTTAACATCCTGTAGACACTGAGGTCATTAGAGTTGCACCAGTCTATAAACACATGTTGTTATTTGTTATTTGGAGAAAGCTTTTGACTCAGTCATTAGAACCAGACTGTGGACAATAATAGAAGGAAGAGACAATCATAAACTTATATAAAGGTTCCAAAATAATCATAAACAACAGAAGAGATAATGTAAATCAAGGCATCAGACAAGGGTGTAGCATTCTTTAACAACTATATTGAAGAACTCATAAAAAATTTAAGAATGAAGCATGTGCAGCTATCATCTGAACTCTATGCTATACGCAGATGATGTAGTCTTAATACGGAAATGAAACAAACGTACAAAATTTGGTGTGTCAATGTAGACAAGTGTAATGTGCTGCGAATACATAGAAAGGAAGATCCTTTATCATTTAGCTACAATATGGCAGGTCAGCAACTGGAAGCAGTTAATTCCATAAATTATCTGTGAGTAGGCATTAGAAGTGAATTAAAATGGAATGACCATTTCTGTCAGTAAAGAAGATGCCAGACTGAGATTCATTAGAAGAATCCTAAGGAAATGCAATCCTAAAACAAAGGAAGTAGGTTACAGTACACTTGTTCGCCCACTGCTTGAATACTGCTCACCAGTGTGGGATCTGTACCAGATAGGGTTGATAGAAGAGATAGAGAAGATCCAACGGCGAGCAGCATGCTTCATTGCAGGATCATTTAGTAATTGCGAAAGCGTTATGTAGATGATAGATAAACTCCAGTGGAAGACTCTACAAGAGAGATTCTCAGTAGCTTGGTACAGGCTTTTGTTGAAGTTTCGAGAACATACCTTCACTGAGGAGTCAAGCAGTATATTGCTCTCTCCTACGTATATCTCACGAAGAGACCATGAGGATAAAATCAGAGATCAGAGCCCACACAGAGGCATACCGACAATCTTTCTTTCCATGAACAATACAAGACTGGAATAGAAGGGATAACTGATAGAGGTACTCAAAGTATCCTCCGCCACACACCGTCAGGTGGCTTGCGGAGTGTGGATGTAGATGTAGATTATACAAACTGGGAAAGCAATGCTACATCTTGAATGTATCCACCATTAAAACTAAAGTTACAGCTCACTGTGGAAAACTAGTCCAGTTAAAAATTGTTTTTGAAGATGGGGCACTGGAACTAATCTCCTGTTTTAGATATTTAGTATGAAATATTAACTTAAATAACCATCATGTTGTACAGAATAAAATTGATACACTCCTGGAAATGGAAAAAAGAACACATTGACACCGGTGTGTCAGACCCACCATACTTGCTCCGAACACTGCGAGAGGGCTGTACAAGCAATGATCACAGGCATGGCACAGCGGACACACCAGGAACCGCGGTGTTGGCCGTCGAATGGCGCTAGCTGCGCAGCATTTGTCAGTGTCAGCCAGTTTGCCGTGGCATACGGAGCTCCATCGCAGTCTTTAACACTGGTAGCATGCCGCGACATCGTGGACGTGAACCGTATGTGCAGTTGACGGACTTTGAGAGAGGGCATATAGTGGGCATGTGGGAGGCCGGGTGGACATACCGCCGAATTGCTCAACACGTGGGGCGTGAGGTCTCCACAGTACATCGATGTTGTCGCCAGTGGTCGGCGGAAGGTGCACGTGCCCGTCGACCTGGGACCGGACCGCAGCGACGCACGGATGCACGCCAAGACCGTAGGATCCTACGCAGTGCCGTAGGGGACCGCACCGCCACTTCCCAGCAAATTAGGGACACTGTTGCTCCTGGGGTATCGGCGAGGACCATTCGCAACCGTCTCCATGAAGCTGGGCTACGGTCCCGCACACCGTTAGGCCGTCTTCCGCTCACGCCCCAACATCGTGCAGCCCGCCTCCAGTGGTGTCGCGACAGGAGTGAATGGAGGGACGACTGGAGACGTGTCGTCTTCAGCGATGAGAGTCAATGATGGTCGTATGCATGTTTGGCGCCGTGCAGGTGAGCGCCACAATCAGGACTGCATATGACTGAGGCACACAGGGCCAACACCCAGCATCATGGTGTGGGGAGCGATCTCCTACACTGGCCGTACACCTCTGGTGATTGTCGAGAGGACACTGAATAGTGCATGGTACATCCAAACCATCATTGAACCCATCGTTCTACCATTCCTAGACCGGCAAGGGAACTTGCTGTTCCAACAGGACAATGCACATCCGCCGCATGTATCCCGTGCCACCCAACGTGCTCTAGAAGGTGTAAGTCAAGTACCCTGGCCAGCAAGATCTCCGGATCTGTCCCCCATTGAGCATGTTTGGGACTGGATGAAGCGTCGTCTCACGCGGTCTGCACGTCCAGCACGAACGCTGGTCCAACTGAGGCGCCAGGTGGAAATGGCATGGCAAGCCGTTCCACAGGACTACATCCAGCATCTCTATGATCGTCTCCATGGGAGAATAGCAGCCTGCATTGCTGCGAAAGGTGGATATACACTGTACTAGTGCCGACATTGTGCATGCTCTGTTGCCTGTGTCTATGTGCCTGTGGTTCTGTCAGTGTGATCATGTGATGAATCTGACCTCAGGAATGTGTCAATAAAGTTTCCCCTTCCTGGGACAATGAATTCACGGTGTTCTTATTTCAATCTCAAGGAGTGTATATTTCAGCATACATATGGAACTACATATAAAATATTAAAGAACAACTTGAGGAAAGACTCAAAATTAAGTTAGTTTTAAAAAACAGTGACTGTCCCTGTCATGCTTTATGGCAGTGAATCTTTCTTCTTCTTCTTTTTTCTTTTCTTTTTTTAAAAAAAAAGAGAAAGAAAGAAAAGGACAATAACACACATTCCGTTGAAATGAAACTTTTAAAATCTTTCAAAGGTTACTTGAACACATATCTTATAAGAAATGAGAATATATGAGAGGAATTAGAAATGTTTTACTCAAATGAAAAATTGGAAGAATATAGGGAGAAACAGAGGCAAAACATTAAATGTATGGAACAAGATGGAATTGCTGTAATTGCAAATGCAAGCCCCCAGGATATAGAAATGTTGAAAGACTGAGAAAAAGATCATTTTAAAAATGTGAAGTCAGAACAGGTATATTGTGTAAGCCTTGAAGTAATGAAGAAGAAGAAGAAAAAATATCTTTGAAGGGCAAGGCTTTTGTTAAGTGGAGCTGTACAGGTAATACATTATGAGTTTCGTACAACATGACTTTTGATTACTGTTGTTAGAGCACTGAAAACTTTCATGTCCAACTAATTTACTCTTTTCTACACAAGAGTGAAGTTCTTTTTCCATTGCTGTGCAAGTCCTCTTTTGAACCCTCTATGCCAACCACTGGTAAGAGAAGTTGCAATGAAGCTGGTGTTATCAAATATTAAAGTAATTTATATCTGAGATGCTTATAAGACAGGAACTGTTGCATAAGATTCCATGATAGTGCACTATGTTATTGGATAGCTAAAAAATCTGCTTACCAAGTGGGGGCACAAGAACCCACATATAAAAGGTATTACATATGCAAGCTTTCAGAGCCAGTCGCTCCTTCATGATTGTGCACTGTATGATGTGATGATACAATGGTGGCAAAATGTATCTGCAAATAGTGCACAGTGCAGACTGGGAATGGAACGTGCTTGCAGACAGTTGAATCAGTCTCTCACTTCATTGGCTGTCAGAGTTCTCCAAAGCTTCCCAAAGATGCACTTCTTCCCAGTTCCATTGGGCAGTGTTGAGGTAGTCTGAATAGCATACAATTTGTTAAAATAACAAGTGTGCGTCCCTGTATCTGACAATGTGGCTTCTTTCAAACTGCACATAGCTACTCAGAAGATTGGATGCATATTTGCTACATGCTGTGAGCTTACATCTAGATTATCACATGTTAGGGTATTTAATACCTTCTCATCTTCTGTCACCAATTTGGAGAAACATAGCTGTCCCTGTAAGTCATTAAATGCAGAATCACCACATGAGTGTAATCATAGACTCAAGGACCTATATAAATGCATGTTGACTTTTCTATTTCTGTTTCTCAGTTTGGTCACAGCTTTAATATTTATTTATTTATTCTGAGTGAGTCTGTGTGATATACTTTTAGGTTTTTTGTAAGTGTAGATAACTATTACCCAAAAGAAGGGACAATGTATATTTTTTTCAAGCATATTATTTGATCAGTCAGTATGAACTTAAATTGACTTATTAGAATCCCACTCACAAAGTGTCCTGTCAGAAGGCATCACTTTAAATGTGAACATTTTTGGTTAGTCTTCACTGTGGCTGTTGTTGATACTGATTGGAACAACAAGTTTATCATTACTAGTCATCAGTTATTTACTTCCACAACATATTTTGGAGGTGTGAACCCCATCATCACATGGATTTATGTGGTTTAATGTGGCATGATTTGTTGTGTTACAATTCGGGGTAACCTGTGGCACTGTCTCCAGTGATCACTGCCTCATTTTCCTGTCATATTACGTCACAAACACCATCACACTGTGTGCTCACATGCCCTTTTTATGTCATTTTAATGTGACATACATCATCACACACGGCGGTGGTGTATGTGATGTAACATGACAAGAAAGGGAACCTGTGATCACAGGAGATACTGCCACAGGTTAACCCAAAGCTGTAATGCAACAAATACATGCCATAATAATCAACATAAATGTACTTACTGATGCAGGTTTACATGCACTATGAAAGTAAATAGGTATTGACTGGTAACAGTAAAGTTATTGTTTCATTTGAGAAGGCATCATATTCATGAATTTTTATAGGAGAATATTAGCTTCTGGATTCCAAATCCAAGTATGCCTATTATCATACTGCATGTTACGCCATGTCTTATTTGTGAAGGGAACAGCTGTCCACAGATATGCTTTTGATCTTGCACAATACTGCAACCCACTGCAAACACTCCCTCATGTCATGAGTAGTAAGTGGTTTAGGTGTTCCTAGTATTCTCACATATGTACCAACTTCATGAAGCCTTTCGTACACAATACCATTGATGTAGCCTTTGCAGTGACTGTTATAGGGCAGACCATGAATGGAATAATGCATGTTGTGGCCCTCCACTGTCAGTGGCTGAACCTTCTGTATGTTAAATGGTTGCCACATTCTATGAGCATCAAGAGGACCAAAATGTAGTGAACTGAACACTTGTGCCAGAATTTGTTTCTTTGTATTTGCTAGTGCTGCAGTTTTTATTTTTTTAATTTATGGAAAACAGTGTTTATTTTCCTGTGGTTAGTGAACTCAGTACACACTGAATCATTCTGGGAAGGGGAGATTAATTGAAGAAATATTGTAGCAAAATAGAAAAGTATATATATAATAAACATCATGAAAAAGTCAGTATGGTTTTCTGTGTAAGTAATATAAGTTGTTTCCCATATTCCTGCTAATAAATGTCCTGACTCAGAATCTAAAATGTTATCATACTTCATGTGGCCATTTCTTTTATGTGTATAACAATTTCTTTGTAATTAGTATTCTCATTGTTAGATTACAGCTACTAACTTCATGAAGTTTACATACTTATTAATATTTAATTATCCTAAATGGATTAAACAACATGCAGTATGAACACAACACTTTAACTGTTTTAGAAATCAACTGCTGATCCAATTACAACACCACAACGTGCTACAGGAAGACGTCGAGGCACCCCCAAAGTAGTTCGTAGACGTAAATTTGGTTCTGGTGGTCGTAATGCTACAACTCCTGCAGCCTTGGAAAATGGTAACTACAGCACAACAAAAATAGTTGCTACATACTGCCCTTCTATCAAGATAACCAGTTTCATAAAATTAAACAAGATGATGAAGATATGTCTGTAAAATATATAGGGTGTAATGTGTAAGAGCAAAATGAAAACAACCATAGGAGGGATAATCATAAAGTTTTAACTATCACCTAAAAAATAGTTATGCAGAGTTCCCCCCCACCCCCCACCCCCACCCCCCTGTGTACATGTCTACGGTTCCGATATACTTTAAAAAGCCCATGCCACAGAACTGTAGCACATCACTAGGGGAGGCAAAACAAAATTGCACAGCCGACTGATGAAGTGGAGTGTGAACTAAGCGTAGTCATTAAGTTTTACTTTTCCCCTTGAAATGCTAAATTTCTTCAAGGTGACTATACTTACTCTGAAGAGGAACACTGTAAAGATGACTGGAACATCGGCTCTGTACAGGTACAGGTGGATCTTGGTCCAGATGAATGATGATGTGGGCATCTGAAAATGTTTTGTAAATAAAATAGTTATATAAACTCCATTTCCTATATTCTGGTGTACAGAATATAACTGTTCATGCCTGAGTCAGAATGACAGACCATTACCCAGTCAAGGAGATCATGGAATGGTCTAGGTTTAAAGTCAAAAGTAAGTGAGAACAATTGGGAGAGAGAGGAGTTAGTGCACGTCATATCTAGCTGGAAGCTGGAGTGAAAGAGTCTCCCTTCTTGGACTGACACTGCAGCAGTGTCCTACAGCCAACACATGATTTCTCTCCCATGTTCCTCATTGGGTGTTCAAAAGTGGTGCAAGTGAACTTGTTGATCAGTGCACTTTATGGGAATAAAAAACATCTGATGAAACGGTGATCTTACATGGCCACAATGTCGTGTGATTCTGTTTGAATCTTGTGACCACTGGGTAGAGTGCTCACACAGTCAGAGTAGTGGCTGTTGCAGAGCCAAGAGGATGCACATGAAGCAGTAGCAGCTTCTGTTTTATACACAGTATTTTGTGTATCTTCTGTGAAGTGAATTTAAGTGTGCACTTTAATGTGTAGACTAGTGTTTACACCAGGCGAGGTGACGTAGTGGTTAGTGCACTGGACTCAAATTCAGGACAATGACAATTCAGACCTGCATCTGACCATCCTGATTTGGGTTTTCTGTGATTTCACAAAACTGCTTCAGGCAAATTCCGTGATGGTTCCTATGAAAGTGCATGGCTGTCTTCCTTCCCCATCCTTCCCTAATCCAATGGGACTGATGACCTTGTTGTTTGGTCCCTTTTCCCAAATCAACCAACTAGCCAACCAACTAGTGTTTGTAAACAGCTGGAAGTTATGTTGGCCAGGACCGACAGGCTTCAGGCTGCTGTCCTGGACTGTGATGGCATTGGGGCACCTGAGACAACTGCTTTGGTAGCTCCAGGTCCTAAAATGTTGCCTGGAATTCCTGATGTCACTGTGCCTTCTGCGTTGCTCATCCCAACTGGTCAACACTTATGTGACAGTGATTGGCAAACAGTGGCGGGTTTGTGAATCTTTGAGCGGCAGGAAAAAGTGGTTACTGGCCACACAGCTGTCACCTTATGCCTCACAATCAGATGTGAGGTATTGCTCACTGCTGAAAGCGTGTCTGTGCCAGCCTGGGATACCTCACGTGTTGGGACTGTTACCAATCTTCTGGACAGGGGACTGATGACCTCAGATGTTAAGTCCCATGGTGCTCAAAGCCATTTTTGATCTTCTGGACAAGTGCAGAAGGTGGTGTTGCTAGCCATTTGGAGCTTCAGCATTAGGTGGGTGATGAAGCCCCATGCTGATTTGGTGTAAACAGCTAGTCTAACTCATGGAGTAGAAGAGCTATTGTGTTGCAGACTGTTCTCAGAACTGATCACTGTCCTCTGGTTTGTAGCTGAGTGGAAGGCTTAAATCAGAGGCTGAAATGATTCTGTGACAATCTTAGGTGCAGATTTTTCGATATCTGCTATTGGGTGGGGAAATGTAAGACCCCTCCTTAATAGGTCAGGCAAGCATTTCATGCAGGAAGTGGTTATTCAAGTAGTATAGTACATGTGATGTGTTCACGTGGGTTCTTTAGGATAGAGAAACTCCAACACAGGCCCAATAAGTTGCATTACAATTCCAGACAGGTTGCATTCACCATAGAAAATCAGAGAAAAATGTTAATATAATATTAGATAAGTGTAGAAGTGTCTATAGAAAGCTCCTAGAACTAGTTCCACTTACAAATGGTAACAATGCCCACATAATAGTAGAGACAGAAAACTGGCTTGAACCAAATGTTAATAGCAATGAAATTCAAAACTCCAACTGGAGTGTGTATCGCAAAGATAGCCTGAATGCTGGTGGTAGAGTCACATTTATAGCCATGAAAAACATAGTACTATGTAATGAGATTGATAGATGAAAGAGACAGATGAATGCAAATAATTTGAGTGAAGATAAGTGGTAAAATTCATCAGATGATTTTATGGACCCCTTACGTCAGCAGTAGTAGTGGCAAAACATTTGAGAGATAAGTTGGAAAATATGTGTAAATTTCCTGGTTATGTTATAGTTTTAGGCAGAGATTTCTACTTACCACCTATACACTGGCAGTCTAAAGTGATTAGTGTGGATAGTAGGGTCAGTGAACCATGTGCAATTGTGCCTTATTAAAAAAAAATGGTTCAAATGGCTCTGAGCACTATGGGACTTAACATCTGTGGTCATCAGTCCCCTAGAACTTAGAACTACTTAAACCTAACTAACCTAAGGACAACACACAACACCCAGCCATCACGAGGCAGAGAAAATCCCTGACCCCGCCGGGAATTGAAACCGGGAACCCCGGTGCGGGAAGCGAGAAAGCTTCCGCACGACCACGAGATGCGGGCCTCCTTATTCAAAAATTACTTTCAGTAGTTAATGACAGAACTGACTCTTGAAGGTAACATCTTGTATCTGCTGGTGACAAAAGGTTCTGAACTTTTCAACTCAGCTTGTGTAGGACAGGTAATCCAGAAGAAGGACCATGCATGAAGCATTCAATGAATTTGAAACACAATTCTGTTCACTGTCTTGACATTAAATCCTAGGATGTTTTGGTCTTATGTTAAATCAGTAAATGGATTGAAGCCATTTGTTCAGCATTCTGTGACCATAATGGCACTGAAATAGAACATGACACAGAAAAGGCCAAAATACTAAACATCTTATTCTGAAGCTGTTTCACAGATGTGTATCACACTGTAGTTCCCCCTTTAAATTGTCACACAAACAACAAAATTACAGATATTGAAATAAGTGACCAAGGGATAGAAAAGGAACTGAAATTGCTCAACAGAGGAAAATCCACTGGACATGATGATATACCAATTCGATTCTACATAGAGTCTGTGAAAGAACTTACCCCTCTCTTAGTAGACTTTAAATCTGTGGGGGAGTAAAGCATTCTTAATGATTGCAAAAAATAAAAATAAAAATAAAAATCAGTCTGCTCAGTCATGAGACCCAGAAAGGAGTAGATACAGATGCACAGAGGGATGCCATGTTCCTTGACTTCCAGAAGGCATTCAGCACAGTTTGGCACTGCCGCCTAATGAACAAAATATGCAGAATATCAGACCAACTGTGTGATGGCTTATAGGACTTCCAGGAAACAGGAAACACCACGTCATTCTCAACAGAGAGAAACCCTCCAACATAAAAATAACTTTGGGCATACTCCAAGGGAGTGTTATAGGACTGTTACTTTTTAAATTATATGTAAATGACCTAGTGGGTAACATGAGAAGTTCAATGAAGTTTTTTGCAGATGATGCTGATGTATACAGAGAATTTTCTGTGCTGGTGGATTGTGGTGAAATGCAAGAAGACCTGCAGGTGATTGTTACTTGATGCAGGGAGTGGCAATTGACTCAATATAAACAACTGTAAATTATTGCACTTACATAGATCGAAAGATCCATTACTGTATGATTGAAAGAGAAAATAAGATTATAGATCTGAGCCTTCTACATCTACATCTACATTTATGCTCTGCAAGCTACCCAACAGTGTGTGGCGGAGGGCACTTTACGTGCCACTGTCATTACCTCCCTTTTCTGTTCCAGTCGTGCACGGAACGCGGGAAGTCCGACTGTCTGAAAGACTCCGTGCGCACTCAAATCTCTCTAATTTTACATTTGTTATCTCCTCGGGAGGTATAAGTAGGGGGAAGCAATATATTCGATACCTCATCCAGAAACGCACCCTCTCGAAACCTTGCGAGTAAGCTACACCGCGATGCAGAGCACTTCTCTTGCAGAGTCTGCCACTTGAGTTTGCTAAACATCTCCGTAATGCTATCACGGTTACCAAATAACCCTGTGACGAAACACGCCGCTCTTCTTTGGATCTTCTCTATCTCCTCCGTCAACCCAATCTGGTACAGATCCCACACTGATGAGCAATACTCAAGTATAGGTCGAACGAGTGTTTTGTAAGCCACCTCCTTTGTTGATGGACTACATTTTCTAAGGACTCTCCCAATGAATCTCAACCTTGTACCTGCCTTACAAACAATTGATTTTATATGATCATTCCACTTCAAATTGTTCCGTACGCATACTCCCACATATTTTACAGAAGTAACTGCTACCAGTGTTTGTTCCTCTATCATGTAATCATACAATAAAGGATCCTTCTTTCTATGTATTCGCAATATATTACATTTGTCTATGTTAAGGACCAGTTGCCACTCCCTGCACCAAGTGCCTATCCACTGCAGATCTTCCTGCATTTCGCTACAATTTTCTACTGCTGCAACTTCTCTGTATACTACAGCATCATCCGCGAAAAGCCGCATGGAACTTCCGACACTATCTACTAGGTCATTTATATATATTGTGAAAAGCAATGGTCCCATAACACTCCACTGTGGCACGCCAGAGGTTACTTTAATGTCTGTAGACATCTCTCCATTGATAACAACATGCTGTGTTCTGTTTGCTAAAAATTCTTCAATCCAGCCACACAGCTGGTCTGATATTCCGTAGGCTCTTACTTTGTTTATCAGGCGACAGTGCGGAACTGTATCAAACGCCTTCCGGAAGTCAAGGAAAATAGCATCTGCCTAGGAGCCTGTATCTTAATATTTTCTGAGTCTCATGAACAAAATGAAGCGAGTTGGGTCTCACACAATCACTGTTTCTGGAATCCATGTTGATTCCTACAGAGTAGATTCTGGGTTTCCAAAAACGGGGGGCAAGTTCTTTCGCATACTCTGTGTAGAATCGAATTGGTATCCCGTCAGGTCCAGTGGACTTTCCTCTGTTGAGTGATTCCAGTGGCTTTTCTATTCCTTGGACACTTATTTCGATGTCAGCCATTTTTTCGTTTGTGCGAGGATTTAGAGAAGGAACTGTAGTACGGTCTTCCTCTGTGAAACAGCTTTGGAAAAAGGTGTTTAGCATTTCAGCTTTAAGCATGTCATCCTCTGTTTCAATGTCATCATCATCCCGGAGTGTCTGGATATGCTGTTTCGAGCCACTTACTGATTTAACCTAAGACCAGAATTTCCTAGGATTTTCTGTCAAGTCGGTACATAGAATTTTATTTTTGAATTCACTGAACGCTTCACGCATAGCCCTCCTTGCACTAACTTTGACATCGTTTAGCTTCTGTTTATCTGAGAGGTTTTGGCTGCATTTAAACTTGCAGTGAAGCTTTCACAGTAGTTGTTGAACCACGGTGGGTTTTTCCTGTCCCTCACAGTTTTACTCGGCACGTACCTGTCTAAAACGCATTTTACGATTGCCTTGAACTTTTTCCATAAACACTCAACATTGTCAGTGTCGGAAGAGAAATTTTCATTTTGATCTGTTAGGTAGTCTGAAATCTGCCTTCTTTTACTCTTGCTAAACAGATAAAACTTCCTCCCTTTTTTTATATTCCTATTAACTTCCATATTCAGGGATGCTGCAATGGACTTATGATCACTGATTCCCTGTTCTGCACTTACAGAGTCGAAAAGTTCGGGTCTGTTTGTTATCAGTAGGTCCAAGATGTTATCTCCACGAGTTGGTTCTCTGTTTAATTGATCAAGGTAATTTTCAGATAGTGCACTCAGTATAATGTCACTCGATGCTCTGTCCCTACCACCCGTTCTAAACATCTGAGTGTCCCAGTCTATATTTGGTAAATTGAAATCTCCACCTGAGACTATAACATGCTGAGAAAATTTATGTGATATGTATTCCAAGTTTTCACTCAGTTGTTCTGCCACTAATGCTGCTGAGTCAGGAGGTCGGTGAAAGGAGCCAATTATTAACCTTGCTTGGTTGTTGAGTGTAACCTCCACCCATAATAATTCACCGGAACTATCCACTTCTACTTCACTACAGGATAAACTACTACTAACAGCGACAAACATGCCACCACCATTTGCATGCAATCGATCCTTTCTAAACACCGTCTGTGCCTTTGTAAAAATTTCGGCAGAATTTATCTCTGGCTTCAGCCAGCTTTCTGTACCTATAACGATTTCAGCTTCTGTGCTTTCTATCAGCGCCTGAAGTTCCGGTACTTTACCAATGCAGCTTCAACAGTTTACAATTACAATACCGATTGCTGCTTGTTCCCCGCATGTCCTGACTTTTCCCTGCACCCTATGAGGCTGTTGCCCTTTCTGTACTTGCCCAAGGCCATCTAACCTAAAAAAACCACCCAGTCCACGCCACACAACCCCTGCTACCTGTGTAGCCGCTTGCTGCGTGTAGTGGACTCCTGACCTATCCAACGGAACCCGAAACTCCACCACCCTATGGCGCAAGTCAAGGAATCTGCAGCTCACACGTCCGCAGAACCGTCTCAGCCTCTGATTCAGACCCTCCACTCGGCTCTGTACCAAAGGTTCGCAGTCAGTCCTGTCGATGATGCTGCAGATGGTGAGCTCTGCTTTCATCCTGCTAGCAAGACTGGCAGTCTTCACCAAATCAGATAGCCGCCGGAAGCCAGAGAGGATTTCCTCCGATCCATAGCGACACACATCATTAGTGCCGACATGAGCGACCACTTGCAGATGGGTGCATCCTGTACCGTTCATGGCATCCGGAAGGACCCTTTCCACATCTGGAATGACTCTCCCCAGTATGCACGTGGAGTGCACGTTGGTTTTCTTCCCCTCTCTTGCTGCCATATCCCTAAGGGGCCCCATTACGCGCCTGACGTTGGAGCTCCCAACTACCAGTAAACCCACACTCTGCGACCGCCCGGATCTTGCAGACTGAGGGGCAACCTCTGGAACAGGACAAGCAGCCATGTCCAGCCGAAGATCAGTATCAGCCCGAGATAGAGCCTGAAACCGGTTCGTCAGACAAACTGGAGAGGCCTTCCATTCAGCCCTCCGGAATGTCTTTTGCCCCCTGCCACACCTCGAGACGAGCTCCCACTCTACCACAGGTGGGGGATCAGCCTCAATGTGGGCAGTATCCCAGGTAGCCACAGTCATAGTCCAATCGGGGGATGCGTGGGACGAGCTGGCCGTCTCCAACAAACCTCCACCTGGACCCCCACAGTGATGCCCATTGGCAGCAGCCTCAAATTGTGTGACCGAAGCCAACACTGCCTGAAGCTGGGAGCGAAGAGATGCCAACTCAGCGTGCATCCGAACACAGCAGTTGCAGTCCCTATCCATGCTAAAAACTGTTGTGCAAAGAACGTCTGAACTAATCTACAGAGTGCACAAAAAAATCGACACAAAATTTAAACAGTTATTAAAATACAAGATTGCGTAGTAAATGCAGTAATGCTGCTACTTGCGCACTTCTGGCACACTGCTCAGCGGCGGAAGGAGACTACGTGATTTTACACTATTCAGGTACCAAAAACACACAAAGAAATTAAGAATTGAACTACTTAACAAATAAGTGATCTAGGAGTATACGACTTGCTGCTGCAGTTGCTTATTCAATGGCAGCAGGGAGCAGGATAGTGAAGATGGTGTGGCAGTAAGTCCCATGTTCAAGTCTCGATCCAGTGCACAGTTTTAATCTGCCAGGAAGTGTCATATCACACTCTGCTGCAGAGTGAATTTCATTACAGAAACATCTGCCAGACTGTGGCTAGTCCATATCTCCATAATATCCCTTCTTACAGGAGTGCTAGTCCTGCAAGTTTTGCAGGAAATCTTCTGCAAAGTTTGGAAAGTAGGAGATGAGATACTGATGAAAATAAAGCTGTGAGGAAAGGTCATGAGCTGTGCATGGGTAGCTCAGTTGGTAGAGCACTTTCCCACAAAAGTCAAAGATCCCAAGTTCAAGTCCCAGTCTGACACACAACTTAAAATCTGCCAGGAAGTTTCACTCTCAAATACTTTTAAACTGATGCCTGAATGCATTAAAATAGCATGCAATGGAAAAATGGTGAAAGGAAGTGTGTTATATTAAGTGTTTTCCTAGAAATAGTGAAAATAAAAGAAAACATCACACAGAACTCTTTGTGGCTGTCAGTGCATTTACTCACAGCTCCTAGAGGTTGATAGCAAACCTCTTTAAAAGAATTATCTTAAAACATAAGTGCAACAGCAGGTTTCTTGGAGTTCATGCCTGAAGATACATATAAAATTATTTTCTTCTCTGACAGCTGTTGCATATCCAGGACCCTGGCCGGGCAGATTGGCTACTGTAAGGCTGTGCTTTAGTGACACTTACAATATCTGTATTGTGGTTGAGATTACATCAACACGAAGAGGCAGTAGCAGTCCAAGCAGTGACAAACAGGTCCTCATGAGCAACAATCACATAACTTTATTCTTTTGGGGTGATAGCTAAACTTTATGAATACCCCTCATATTAAATGATAATTAAATTTACTGTATGCTGTATAGCAATTTTTTACTGAAGAAGGTTATTCATTTCTCATATTTAAATTTTTTTAAAAGGAAGAGAGTGTATGTACCAGGGAACAGTGACATAATTGTAGGTGTCTCTGGAAATCTTGCCAAATGGGAACAAAAATAATGAAACAGAACAGTAATTAATAGAAGATAGTCAACAAGATGAGAAAGATATGTAAATAAGATAACAGTTCTAATGGCACAGAGAGTGTTCTATGTAAGTTTTTCCAAAACTAAGCCCTTTATCTTATGTCTATAAGGTAATTTTCATTGCACTTAATGCTCTGGAGGAAGAGTTCTCATAAAATTTAAAACCTACTGCTGCTAGAGATTCCATACAGGTTTTCATGTGATGTGCTCGAACACTGTCAGGATAAACCAAACAGTTGTTTAGTGAAGCACCCAGAAGGGGAGGAGGAACTGAAATAAAACTTCACAGATTGAGATGACTTGCAGCCTTATTTCAGTGATTACAAAATCAAATCAAATTTACAAACATTTTGGCAGTATGAGCCCAGTTATCAGTTAGACAACATCGTCTTTGGGTGTAGTGTTTCAATTCGGAAATGTGTTGACAAGCTGTTGTCTTCTCTTCTGACAAGGCAACCTCCCCATTGCATCCCCATCAGATAAAGTTATAAGTTGGCAAAGTGGATAGGCCTTGAATAACTGAACACAGATCAGTCAAGAAAACGGGAATAAGTTGTGTGGAACTATGAAAAAAAAAATAAGCAAAATATACAAACTGAGTAGTCCATGCGCAAGATATGCAACATCAAGAATAATGCGAGCTCAGGAGCACTGTGATCCTGTGGTTAGTGTGAGCAGCTGCGGAACGAGAGGACCTTGGTTCAAATCTTCCCTCAAGTGGAAAGTTTACTTTCTTTATTTTCGCAAAGTTATGATCTGTTTTTTCATTCATTGACGTCTCTGTTCACTGTAATAAGTTTAGTGTCTGTTTTGCGACTGCACCGCAAAACCGTGCAATTATTAGACGAAAGGACATGGCTCTCCAATGGGAACCGAAAATATTTGATCGCAAGCTCATAGGTCAACCGATTGCTCCACGGGAAAACACGTCTGATATATTCTATATGACACTGGTGACGGCATGTGCGTCACATGACAGGAATATGTTGTTGACCCACCTAACTTGTACACTTGGCGAATGGGTAAAAAGATTCTTCCACTTTGCCCGATTTAGGATGTGATAATCACTCCCAAAAAAGTGATGAAAAGATAAGAGTTTGTCACATAAACTGCAACAAATGAATGCAACAGTTTCACAGTGGCACAATTTTCGCTGTGCTCTGCAAAACATATGTTTTTAACATTATCAAATTTTTCCGCGTGTAGACCGTCAAATCCTGCATATGTCCAAGCAATTCTGAACATGCCCTGGAATTTTGGAGAGCGAAGATGATTATGTGTGAGTGCCCGAACTTTGATAATTGTCTGAAAATAAAAAATTAAAGTTTTGCCTCTTGGGAAGATTTGAACCAAGGACCTCTCAATCCACAGCTGCTCACACTAACCACAAGACCACGGCACTCCTGAGCTCACACTCTCCTTGATGTTGCCTATCTTACCCATGGACTACTCAGTTTGTATATTTTGCTTATTTTTTTTCATAGTTCCACACAACTTCTTCCTGTTTTCTCGATTGATCTGTGTTCAGTTTTTCAAGGCCTACCCACTTGCCAACTTATAACTAAATCTGAAGGGGGTGCGATGGGGAGGTTCCCTTGTGAGGCTTGTTGACCCATAACTATTGTAACTGGTCCTTGATAGCATGAATACTGGGACTGGAACAGAACTGACATCTGAACTGGTCTCATACATTTTCTATAAGTAGTAGATCTGGGGATCTTGCTGGCCATGGAAATACTTCAAAATAACCCAGACTGATCACACAGACACATGCTGTGTGTAGACAAATATTGGCCTGTTGTAAAACAGCAAAACAATACTGTCACACATGAGGTAACACACGAGAATGCAGGGTGTTTGTGACATACCACTGTGCCTCAGTCTGTACCAGCTGTCACCTGAGGTCATAAGTGATGGCTCCCCACTCAGTGATGCCAGGAGTAACATTATTGCTTCTCTCTAAAACATGCCGAGAATGGGTCCTCTCTCCATGTTGCCTCCGTACCCGATTACAGTCATAGTCTGGGGTAGTGCTAAACTGAGATTCTGCTGCTGCTAGACTCTGACCGATAGTTTCAGATAATGTAGAATGTCACGGGTTCAATACAAGTTCTTGGATGGCAGGCACAGATGAGAATGGATTATGTTGTGCCTGGTAAACAGTATGGCAGTCCTTCCTTGTGGTGGTCAGATTTGGTCAGTTGGAAGGTCAATAAAAAATACGCTCACCCTCATGTTCCCATATGGTCCAATATTGGGCCACAGTCACATCTCAGTGCACCAAAAATCTGAATATTGCATGACTTGACTGGCCACCTAAATGGACACCCACAGTGAAATCCCTTTCGAATGCTGTGAGGTGCTCGAAATGCCATCTGTCACAAATACATTGCTTCTCTGTGTCCTTTACAGTGATCATTCGACATCTGCCTCTCTTTACACCCCTTATATACCTCACTAGCCTGGTGGCAACATCAAACACAGACACCACTAATGCAATCTGGAAGCCAATCTACTGATCACAGGGAATTATGAAAAGGATAGAGTGCTGCTCACCATATGGTGAAGATGTTGAGTTCCAGACATGCACAACAAAAAGATTGAGCTTTCAGTGAAAAGATCGTTTTCAGAATTAGACAAAACACACACACACACACACACACACACACACACACACACAAACACACATATTCACGCAAACACAACTTGCTCACACGTGACTGCCATCTCCGGCTGCCAAGTCCGGCCTTGTTGTGATGTAGATGTTTTGAAGTACCTAGTGTTTTTGTCAAACAGTCTCGTGTTGTGACCACAGTGAAGTCCAGATGTGGAAGTAGCATTTTCAGTGAAATATGACACTTAACACTGAAAGTATGCTTATTATGAAAACCAATGTAAAGACAGAACAGAACTGAGCTCCTGGACAGGGAGTGCAGCTGTTTATACAAACATTGAAGATTTTAGATATTACAAATATAATAAATTTTGAGAACCTCCCAGAAATGATAAATACTAAATAAAAAATGATTGCTGATGGCTGGGCTTGAACTGGCCATCGCCAGCACTCCGACTGGTGACTAACTATGCCAGACTGTGTGCAGTACAACTTGCAAAAAATAAAAAAAAATAAAAAAAATTGAAATGTTCTGTGTTCTGTTTGCAGATATTATTCTGTTTTTGATAGACCATAATTTTGAGATATAGAATCTTTCTCTATGTGAATCGGCTATAACCTCTTAGTAATAAATACATGTTTTCATTGCTGTAACAATTCTGACCTCACAATGAAAAAGGATACTATTCAATTTTTAGAATGTTTTGCAGTGTGAGAGAGAATGTAATTTTCTTACAAGAATTATAGCACCCACAAATTTTCTCGTGTGATTGTGGTATTGTATAACAAGTGTTGTAACTAAGAACACAAGGAAACACACAGCCATGAAAGAGATACAATTTACTGGGTAATGGAGTGACATTAACAAGAATACAATGAAAGTGATTTACATGACTTGAACACATTTAATAACTGTGGGCCTGGGGATCTGCACATTCCATTATATAGATGCTGTCTCACGTGGTGCAGTACTGTGTGTGCACAGTGGACTTGGTGACAGTGGTCAATGACTCTGTTGCCCCTGGTGGCCTTTTCGGGTAGTTGCAGGTGTGCTATTGGAGTGTCGATGTGCACTACGCTTGCCACCATAGTGTATTGTCCCAACTTGTGTCCACTGTGGGCAGTAGCTGTTGTAACTAGCGATTTACTACACTGCCCCTTCCTTCCTTCCTTCGGGGGTGGGGAGGCCAAGCGTTGCCGTACCGTACTTGGTGGTGTGACTGAAGAGACATCAATGGTGTCTGCAGTCGTGTCAGGGGCAGCAGCTAAAGATTTGAGAAGTTCCTGATCCATCTGGATCAGGGTCTACAGATGGGGATGAGAGTACCCACACTGTCTGTGGACCGTAGAGTGACTGGCGGACAGGACTGGGGAATGGAGGTCAGGTTCAGGAATCATCTGGAAGTCAGAGTCCATGAGGGGAGGTGCCGGAATAGACAGCAATGATGGCAGACTGAAGAGGACAGGCTCTGGCAGTGGAGATCCAGTTTCTGCCCGCCCACCTCAGTGAGATTTACCAGTACTGGCTGTAGGAAGGAAATCTGCTGTCAGTGCTGACAAGCCCCAATTGTTGGGCTTGGCGGGTACGACGAGGCATGCTTGACCCCCAGAACAGTCAGGGCCAATGAAGAATGAGGGGGGACGGGGGCCTGCATGCATCCCAGGACACAACCGATTCCAAAGGCATGCCACCAGTCAATCTGCAGTGTGAACCGTGAAGATGCGGTGACTGTGCTGGCTCTGGACAATTGCCAGAATCTGGTGAGAGTGCTGTCCAACAGCAAAATATTGAGCAGCATCTGCAGCTGATGGCTATGCAGGAGCTCAGAAAGACTCTTGGCCCCAATTTGTGTCATTCTGTAAGAGCTTAAAAAAATGTGGGAGCCTCGTCACCCAGGAAATCTACGTACTTGTGCATCTGCATTTCAAATGTTCAGGCATAGCATTCTGCCTTGTCATTTGACTGCAGATGGAAGGGAGATGCTATGACATGATGAATGCCGTTGTGTGTACTAAAGTCCTTGAAAGATTGTGCCATGAACTGAGCACCATTGTCTGAAACTAGGGTGCAAGGCAAGCCGTCTATGAAGAATGCCTTTGACAGAGTCTTGACAGTTGTGTATACTGTCACAGATGGACAACGAACGACATAACGAATATGAGAAAAAGCATCAATTGGCAATAACCAGAAAGAGTTTTCAAAAGGGCTAGCGAAATCTATGAGGACTCTTTCCCAAGGCTGTGTAGGGGCTGGCCATGGTGAAAAAACAGTGCTCGATGCCGCCTGTTGACTAACACTTGCGACAGGCTGTAACAAGGTGTTCTACCTCCCAATCGATGTCCATCCGAAACATATGGTGGCACGCCAACAGTTTTGTGTGAGAGGTTCCCCCAGTGACCGTGATGTGATAAGTGAAGGACCTCCCACTGCAGAGCCACAGGAACTATGACACAGGGAGTAAACTCTTCCATTAATAGGAGAATAACACCATCCAAGAGGACACACAATGTACAGCCTGGTGGATGATTAGGTCACCCATGTTATATCATGCATATGACCTGCTGGAGCATTGAATCCTCCACCACAGCAGAAGCAGTACAGGAACTGGTGATGGGGAAGCCATCCACCATGTACCTTGCCTCCATATCCAGTTGCAAACAAAGCAGTTCCTCCTATCAAACAAGGAGTCAGGCCTATGGATAGCAGGGACAGAGCATCCACATTTGCATGCTGCAATTTCAGACAAAAATGGCTCTCATAATTGTACTGGGATAAAAACAGAGCCCAACACTAAAGATGATCAGTGGCTTTGTCTGGTAAAGAGGGAAAAATGAGGAAACCAAGGGCTTATGGTCATTAATGAAATGAAATTTTGCACCATATAAGACCACATGAATTTTAAAAGGCATAGACAACAGCAAGAGCTTTTTATTGCATCTGATAACAGTACTACTCAACGAAATGACTGTTTTCAATGCAAAGGCAATAGGCTGTTTAGAGCCATCTGAATGAAATGGACTAGGACCACCTCCATACTGTGATGTGTCTGTGGCCAGGACCAGATGCTTGCCATTTTGAAATGTTACAAAACACATTACAGAGCTGCACAAAGCATGATCACAAGCTGCAAATGAAATAAAAGGAGCACTTTTCCGAAGCGACGCATGGAAGGGGTGTATGATAGTAGCTGCTATGGGAATAAACTTGTGATTGCACACCACTTTGTTGAGGAATGCCTGAAGTTCTCACAGATTAGACAGATGAGGCAAAGCCATAATGATGGTGACATGTTATTCCATTGGACACACCCCGCTGGAAAATTTCATGACTGAAATAAAACAATAGAAATCTGTAGAATAGTAAAAAAAGAATAGAGGTTACACGGGTGATCCTTTGAGGTAGTACCCTTTGTGACAATATCATCAAAATACTTAATGCAGAGTGGTACAATCATCGTCACCTGGTCTAAAAATTTTGAAAGATGGCAGGTGCACCAGTGATCACAAACATCAGCTGTTGATACTGATAGAGGCCAAAAGGCATGTTAACCACAAGCATATGTTTTGATGCCTTGTCCAAGGGAATGTGAAGGTAGACTTCAGCAAAGTCCATTTTTAAAAAGAATTGATCCACAGGTAAATTTGTGAGCAGCTACTCCAGGTGTGGTAAGGGGTAAGTGTCTATGACTGTGTGACATACCTGGTCATAAATCAGCTTGTAGTTCCTTGGTGGCAGTGATCACTTTGAAAAATTGGCTGTAAATACACACACACACACACACACACACACACACACACACACACACACACACACACACACATTTGGTTTCGCTGATTTATTTCCATAAATGACAGACACCTATCACTGAATCAGTTATGGCCAGTCCATGTATTAATTATGTAACTAAGTCTCATTTAACAGGTATGCACCTACTGCACCTTCTGATTATACAACAATAGGCACTCTGCAGTATAATCTAACAAACCTACAACAGTCTCACTTCGATGAATGATACATGTGGCACTTTTGTATTATAGTCGCTCATCAGTCTTAGTTAACTGTTCTACTTCACTGTCTGTTTACTTATTCACAATACCACATCATTCCACCATTACATTATTGCTGTTTTGACCAAAATGAGCTCCACTCTCAAAATCTTGGAACAGACTGCCCTGTAAATGGCTTCAGGCATAGTGCTTATATAGCTTTGCAAAAATACCTACTAAAGTTTCACATTGTCAAATACATAATTTTTATAATCTGCAATTAGAATCTTACATCTCAAATTTATTGCATAGTTCAGAAAAATAGGTTTTGGTCTGAACATTATGTTACAATAAGAGTTTATACTGAAATAAGCCTTCTTGATGATGAAAACTGCAAACACAGCTAAATAAATAATATCATACATAAAACTGTTAATTTCCTGGAAACTAATTAAGTGATGCTGTTCCTACCATGTTTTGGAAATTAGCTACATGAATACTTTAAATATTTCTATAGATTATTTTCCTAAATTTGCCAGTAAAATAGTAATTACATCTCTTTACATGTCACAATGTGTCTGGAATAGGAAATAATTACTGTTAGGTAACTGAAATGAGCTGTAGCAAAACTAATTACTTGAAATGGTTCAAATTAATCAGGAAATTATTCTGACTAATGTAATTTAGGAAAGTTGTGCCTGGTCTTATACTCGGAATAACAGAATGACAGCTTTATCTTATGGCACATCTCTTACTAAGACTAATGATAATTAAGAAAGGAAAAATTCATCATTTAAGGAGGCAAATAACAAAACAAAATGGGAACTGGTCCGAGCTTGCTTTGCTACATGACTCCATCATTGAAATGACCAGCCGGCTGCGATGACTGAGCGGTTCTAGGCCCTGCAGTCCAGAACCGCGTGACTGCTACAGTCGCAGGTTCAGATCCTGTCTCAGGCATGGATGCGTGTGATGTCCTTAGGCTAGTTTAGTTTAAGTAGTTCTAAGTTCTAGGGGACTGATGACCTCAGATGTTAAGTCGCATAGTGCTCAGAGCCATTTGAACTATTTTTTTTAACTGACCAGATAGATTTTGAAAATAGCTTACTGGGAAATTCAATGACTAAACAACACAAAGCATGAAGAATATACATAAGCTTACACAAAGTATGATACATATATAGATAACCTTTTTTACAAAAATACAACATATACATTTGACATTAATCTGGTTATCAGATCTTCCCTTAAAATCTCAATAGAAGATAACAGATTGAATATTATATAGTCCCATAAAAATCATATTTTGCATCTGAAAAACGTTTCATCAGAAAAAATTTCCCTCTAAAGAAATTTATGTAGCATACAAAAAACACTATAATACTATTAATGAAGCAAAAGCATTTTCCAGATCATTACATATTTCATTTCTATCATCATTAGTAAACTTTCCCATTATACACATTTCAAGGAAGGATAGTTTCACTTCCATTTCACATTATTTGAGGGACTGAGAATCCACATTTCACAATCGAGAAGTCTCTTCACTCTCAATGGGCAACTGTTTGGTGTGCAGTGTCCAGTTACAGAATAATCGATGCGATATTCGTTGATGAGATGGTGACTGCCAAATTGTATGTGAAGCTATTGGAAAATGATTTTATCCCCATTATCCAAATTGACCCAAATTTCAACAAGATGTGGTTAATGAAAGATGGAGCTCGACCCCATCGAAGCAGGAGAGGGTTTGATGTCCTGGGGGAACACTTTGGGGACCGCATTCTGGCTCTGGGCTACCCAGAGGCCACTGGCATGGGCTTTGATTAGTTTCCATATTGTCTAGATATGAATTCATGTGACTCCTTTTTTTGGGGCTATATTAAATACAAGGTATACAGCAATAACCCCAAAACCATTGCTGAGATGTAAACAGCCATTCAGGAGGTCATTGACAGCAACGATATATCGACACTTTAGGTGGTCATGTAGAATTTCGCTATTCATCTGTGCCACATCATTGCCGAGGATGGCAGACATATCAAACAAGTCATAACCTAAATACAAATATCTGTAGTGATGTTTGCATGTTGAATAATGTGTGTGCACGCCATAGTTTGTAACTAATTTATGTCTTTTTTTTTTCTTCATGTACTTCAATGGTTGTCACACTGTGTATGCCAATTCATAAGCATTGTCATGGGCAAAGGGAAAAGTTCTCAATGGACCATGGTGCACACCCAAAAATTACCTTATTTCATCATTTACCTTGCTTGACTTTTCTTTGGTTTTAACAAGAACCAGGTCACCCATCTTAAAAATAGTTGGATTCACCCCCTTGTCATATACATTCTTTCGTCTTGATGCTTTCATTTTCATCATTTTCTTAGCCAATGTAATCTGTTTGTATTGTGCTATTTCACTTACCTTTGGGAAATCCACTTCTTCTCTGATGGTGATGCTAGGTTTTTCACTAAACATTAGATCATATGGAGCGTACTCTGTTGATTCATTCCATAGATTGTTTATGACACACTCAACATGGTGCATATGGTTTTCTCAAACAGAGTGTATTTTTGCTACAATAAGTCCTACATAGTCTATTGAACTCTTTCATGATTCTTTTGCTTGTGTTACCTTGTGGAAAATTTGTAGAAAACTTAATGTGTTTTGTTTTGTGTATTGCCATACAATTTACAAACTTTCCTGAAACAAACTGTGGACCATTGTCAGATAGAAGTGATTTTAGTATGCCCACATTATGAAAATAGTCAGATTCTGACTTGTCAGTTATGGTTCTTGTATTTGCCCTCTTAATTGGGTACAGCTTCACATATTTGGAGAATGTTTCCAAAACTACAATAATATATCTACAACCTCCTGTAAGTGCAGGTAATGGGCCTAGCAAATCAACTGCAGTAAGCTCCCTTGGCTCACTAGGAAGCACAGAATGCTCCCTCGGATGGCACCCCAGTTGTATTTACTCTCTGACACTTGTCGCACTTAGCTAGCCCCTGTTTTACCCTTCTCCACAATTTGTTAAATGTCACTGTCTCTTGTATCTTTTCTACTATTTTCCTAGTTCCATAATGTGCATAGCTCTCATGTGGGTAATGAATAAATTTGTCAATATGTTGGTTGGGAAAACCCAGCCTCTAATCCTGATCATCTAAAATTTATTTCCTAAATAACAAACCCTTGTATAATACTGTTTCACTTTAGGAATATTGTCTGAATTGTAATATTGTGTAACAGATCTCAAATTTGGATCTTCATTCTGCTCTCTTCTCATCTGTTTGCAAATTCTCCTAATTAACTTTCCATCCTTCACCCCCTACAAATAAAATCTAATCTGTTCTTCACAGTTCTTACTACTGTCGCTACTCCTTCTTCCAGCTGGCATTCTAAATATGGCATCAGCCACAATATTGTCTTTTCCTGTTATATACCTCACTTCTGAATCAAATTGCAGCAGATACAAAGCCCATCTAGTTAAACCAGTGTGTTTTTACGTGCACTTATGTAGGTAATTTAAAGCCTTATGATCAGTGTATACTATTGTTTTGTGTCCCAATAAATAATGTTCAAACTCCTGAAATCCAAAAATGGTAGCTAAAGCTTCCAGTTATGAAATGTAATAATTCTTTTCATGTGAGTGCAATGTTCAACTTGCAAAACCTGCTGTTTTGTGTTCAGTTCCTGTCTCAGTGGGTACCATTTGAAAAATTTCAACTCCGAAACCATAAAAGCCTTCATCTGTACCCTTAAAAAATGACAGTGAGAAAATAGGGTGGTATAGCAACTTAATGGTTAGGAAAAGTGTTTCTGAAGAAGAGAAATTTGTTAACATCGAATATAGTTTTAAGTATTAGGAAGTCTTTTCTCAAAGTATTTGTATGGAGTGTAGCCATGTATGGAAGTGAAACATGGATGATAAATAGTTTGGACAAGAAGAGAATAGAAGCTTTCAAAATGTGGTGCTACAGAAGAATGCTGAAGATTAGATGGGTAGATCACATAACTGATGAGGAGGTATTGAATAGAATTGGGGAGAAGAGAAATTTGTGGCACAACTTGACTAGAAGAAGGGATCAGTTGGTAGGACATGTTCTGAGACATCAAGGGATCACCAATTTAATATTGGAGGGCAGTGTGGAAGGTAAAAATCATAGAGGGTGACTAAGAGATGAATACACTAAGCAGATTCAGAAGAATGTAGTTTGCAGTAGGTACTGGGAGATGAAGAAGCTTGCACAGAATAATTGCTGGAGCTCATCCAAGATCATCCTGCAGACACTTATTTCAAGAGCTAGAGATCTTTGCTATAGCCTCACAATATATATATATTCACTTATGAAATTTGTTATTAATAATCCGAACAAATTCAAAAGTAATAGCAGTATACATGGCTACAACACTAGGAGAAAGGATGATCCTCACTACTCAAGGTTAAATCTAACTTTGGCTCAGAAGGGGGTAAATTATGCTGCCATGAAAGTCTTTGGTCGCTTACCTACTAGCATCAAAAGTCTGACAGATAGCCATATAACATTTAAAAGGAAATTAAAAGAATTTCTTAATGGCAACTCCTTCTACTCATTAGATGAATTTTTGGGTATAATAAGTGGGTAATTTCCCCAATCCCTACAAATAATAATGATAATAATAATAATAATAAATAATTAAGTGCCATGTAATATTTTGTGTAATGTAATATCTTGTATAGACACCTTTTATTAACCTGACATGTTCCACATCATTACGAAGTGTCGTATTCATGATCTATGGAACAAGTACTAATCTAATCTAATCTAATCTAAAAGCTGCATCAAATCAGTCTCTGGACTGAAGATCACAACATCAACAGCAACTTAATTTAACCAATTCTCTTTTTAAACTTTGAAATACCTCTTCACATTCCTCTGTCTAGTTCCATAGTACATTCATTTTCAACAAATTGCAAGGACATGAATGATTAAATGATTGATCTGTCACAAACTTTTGACAGAAACCAAATAAACTGAACATGGCTCTAAGATCTTTTTTTGTTTCTAGGAGATGGAAAATCAGCATCAGGTTGTACTCTTTCCACATTGATTTTGTGAAACAAAAATTAAATTTCCTTCTTTACAGATTCAGATTTGCTTAACTTCAGTTTCATGCCTGTCCTGTACATAGCTTTCAATACTTCATTCAGTATTTTACAATGCAACTAAAATATTGTCCACATATACACTCACTTCATCAATCAATATTTCACCTATCACTTTGTCAATTGCTCTGATAAAAACACACACATATAAATTCAAGCCTAATGGCATCACACAGTACTGGTAAGACTTATCTTTGTGTAGAAAGGCTGTATGTGGCCTAGATTTCTTGGTCAGACTTATATTCCAGTATCCATAGGGTACGTCAAAAGAAGTAAAAAATTTACATCCATGAAACTTTTGTAAGATCTTATCTATGTTAGCTGGTCTATCACTTTCCCCTAAAACTATTTCATTCAGCTTCCTAACATCCAGAATGAGCCTGACACCCCCTCTTTACTACCTCTAGAGCATTACTATACCTAATGTTTGACCTTTCAATAATTTCCCATGACATTATCTTCTAAATTTCTACAGTTAACAGTACTTCTTGTTTAACGCTCTTTGACATCTTACCAGTAGCATCTATGATCCTTATTACTGAGACATGCATCACTACTCTACCCTCTGTATTTTCAATAGACTCAAAAAATGCTAGTGAAATGCTATTAAAATCACTACCTCTGTCCAGTAGACACTTACCAGGTATACATTGTACATTTGCAGTTATTACAGGGTGTCATACTTCCTTTGTACTTATCATGTTATCTTTTTCATACAGCAAATCCTCATTAATTTGCTCCCTAGAAAAACTATCATCCTGTTTGCCAAAGTAATTTTCAGTTACAGTTAAATGACAGGTAGCATGATCCTCCTCCTCCTCCTCCTCCTTACTACCAGTTTCATCAGGCCCTAGCTCTTCATTAAGACTCTGCTCACTTATTCTCTTTTTACTTAACACATTACCATCATCATCAAAAATAAATTCAAATACCCCTTCCTCATCACTGCTACATTCATCACTACTGTCACTACTATCAGAATCAGAACTACTGTCACTTTCACTGCCTTCAGATTCTTGGTTAAGAGGTGATTCCTGTCTCCACTGTTTGAACATAAAGCAAAACACTTAAATTCCTTATCTTCTATTAATAACTGATCACTCACTTTGGCATTTTGGCCCACATCTCCACTTACTTCTGCACCCTGAAAAGCAGTGGCACACTCCATTCCATTACTGGGTTTACCATAGTGATTGCCTTATTTTTCATTACAAGGTTAACATCAGTATACACATCATTACTCAACATCTCACATAATTTAGCTTTCACACTTACCTTACTACAATTATTTACACTAACATCTTCTGTAATTACAGTATATTTACTTACAGGTGCCTTTTCTTCATGTCTTGCTCTAGTGTGAGCCGAAACTGGAGTATTCCTTAGTTTAAATGGTTTGAACCAAAATTACCATTCTCTCCTCCATTTCTGTTTCTCAAATTTATCTTATTATTTCTATACCCATTTTCATCATTTGCTACCCAATTATTTCTAGAACCCCACAGTGTTCCTTCCAGAACCAGTTCTGCTAATCCTATTTACCTGAAAATATCTTCCTAAGTGACTGTTATCATCAAAGTTTCTCCTACGATCCTCCATTGTCTTCTTCTCCCTTTGTGCTTTGTTTACATAGTTCAAAACAATCATTAATGTTACCTCTTGGGGCAGTCACAAGCAGTTCTGTAACTTTTGGTGGCAATTTTGTTTCCAAGCTCAAAATTATTGATTCACTCCTCAGTTCCTTGTAGAAATATTTTAATTTGTTTATCCAATACTGACAGAAACCTTTCATGGTACTTTTCCTGGAATTGCATCTTCCCTCATCCCAAAATTCACTTAAAATTCTGTGCTGTTTCTCCCTGGACCAATATTAATCTAAAAATGCATTTTTAAAACTGTCCCATGAATTGCAATTACCAGCTACCTGAGCCACCCATCCATAAGAATCCCCTTTCAAAAAACCTCTTGAAAATGATATATTTTCCTTCATCACTCCATGTTTCAGATAAATCATTAAATTCCCTAATAAAGTCAAGTGGGAGCAGTCTTCCATATGGTTCAAAATTATTAAATTTCTTACAACTAACAAAAGAAGGATTACTTAACATATTATGAGTAATATGTTTTACATTTGGCACTTCTTTCACCTTTTTTGTTATTTATGCTGATTCTATTCCTACCACTGATGATGTATGTGCCTGTGGTGGGCCAGTTGACTTGTTTGTATTGGTGCTGTCTCTTCTTCTCCCCAGCACTCTAGGCTCCATGTACTGGGGCTGCATTCTGTCAACAGTGGCAACATCACTTCTGGCCTCTAATTGGCAGCCAGTGATGCAGGGGATCTCAAACAACTGTGCAGTACTTCAAACCTCTTTTAACGTAAGGTACATTGACACACCTGCCTATCTATGGCACTGTGTCTCTGACCATGGTGTCTCCATAAGACTCCTGAGACTTTACTGTGACAAACCAACACTTATGATTTACACTGAGAAGCTCAGTCTCGATACAACTGCAGTAGCTGTTTGTAACACTGGTAGAACTGAATGTGCACAGTGATCACATGCTTATGCTTGTGGTGATACAACAGCAATGACACAATGTGTCAAAAGAAAGTGACACTGGTTCTAACTGGCACAGAACGTACAGGTACAGACAGTCCTGTGAATTCACCTATCTAGTTGTATGAGGTGTGATTAGAAAGTTTTAAGAATGTGCTTGTAATTGTACAATGGAGATACTTACATGCTACTGTGATGCATTTCCTTCAAAATAGTCCCCTTCTAACCGAACACACTGACTCCAATGGTGTTTCCAATTTTGGAAACATTCCTGGAAATTTTTGTCCTAAGTGTCTTAAGAACGCTCTCTGTATTTGCCTCGATATCTTCAATCGAGTCAAATTGCTTCCCTTTCAGTGAAAATTTCAGTTTAGGAAACAGGTATAAGTCTGCAGGGGCCAAATCAGGGGAATATGGTGGTTGTGGAAGCACAGGAAATTTGAAATTGGTCAAAAATTCAATGATGGAGAAGGCACCAAGAGCTGGAGCATTGTCATGGTGTAGCACCCAACTCCTGTCTTTCCACAATGCAGGCCTTTTCTTCTGCACCTTTTCTTGCAAACACTCAAGGACACATTTGTAGTATTCTTGGTTAATTGTCTGTCCTCCAGGAGTAAATTCATGATGCACAATACCAGTAAAATAAAAAAAAATCATCAACATTGTCTTCACCTTTGACCAACTTTGCCATGCTTTTATCAGTCTTGGTGAACCCGGAGTCTTCCACTGCAAAGACTGCACTTTGGTTTCAGGATCATATACATATATCCATGATTCATCACCTGTAATTACCCCATTTAACAAATCTGGGCCATTAATAGTCCAATTAATCATTTCTTGGCACACTTCACTTCAAGTCAGTATTGTCTCTGGTCACTTGACAACACTTTTGGAATGAATTTTGTGGACACTTGATGCATGTTCAGATCTTCAGTTAAAATTGACTAAACTGTACAGAAACTTAAATTAAGTTCATCAACCATCTCCCTAATTGTAAATCTATGATCAGAACACACTAAGTTGCGATCTTTCACTACCTTTTCATTCGTTTTTGAGGTGGAAGGATAGCCGGACTGTGGTTCATCTTCAAATGATTCATGGCCATTTTTAAATCTGTTGAACCAGACAAAAACATTTGACTGGCTCATACAATTATCTCCAAAAACTGTTTTTGATAGTTCATAAGTCTCAGAAACTGATTTCCCGGTTTTAAAACAAAATTTCACACAAACTTGTTGCTCCATTTTTACATCCATTTTCACGCAGACAGAACCTGGCGACAAGCCCTAACAGACCTGCACTCAACCAGCTGTCACAATGCACTGAATAAAGAAAATGAAGTTTCCTGTCATAGGGTTTCAAGGACAAGGCAATGACTGACTCCTCACCCTTTGTGTATCTGCCCGCCCAACCAGTAAGCAGTAGCGAATCGATTCTTAAAACTTTCCAGTCATACCTCGTATCACACACATCAGTTGTCCTTCACTGTTTTCAAACTGCAATAACTTATGTTTCATTGATCATGATTAAAACTGACTCTAGTAGGAAGTGTCACTAAGACTGGAAGTTCTTCTGTGAAGCAGTGAATTAAATGAATTTGTGAGACTGATGCAGACAGCCTTACCAGAGAACTGGAGATATCTTGTTGAAGCCCACAACAATATTTTACAACCCATTAAACTACTGCTCTTTTCTCTACTACTGCAATGTCTTTTAATGGTAATTTATTAACAGCTGTGACAAAAGTGGTCGCAGGAATAGAAGAAATTCTCACCAGTAGTGGGCAAGAGTAAACTTCAACAGATGCAACTTGTGATGTGTCATCACAGAGCCTCACTTTGTAATAACTTTGTAGTGCCATTTTTATTGAAGCTGAAGGGTTACCTATATGTTGAGGAAGAAAAGCACTCCACTCAGCAACAGTTAATCATCTGTTGCTGATCTGATTCTTTTGCTAACTTGAGCATTTCATCTTACCATTTATACATATTTCACCACTATCAGCATTGTCTTGTATCACCAGCTCAGACTGTTGTGTAATATATATTGCTGTTATGCTGAATTCTGTTTCTATTTTTGTCCTTTTAAATTAGAAATTAGACAGTAGTATCAGCAGTTTTTTGGCTTTCCACCCAGCACCTTGATCATCCTACCAAATGAGGCAGTACATTGTTTAAGAAACTGGTGACCTACCTGAGACGAGCAGATTCTTTCCAGCCATTGAGATATAGATCTTTCATGGCTTTCCTGAAACACTTCGTTTGAATATCAAGATGGCCCTTTTGAACAATTCATCACAAACTTCCTTGACGACATTGTCAGATTGAACAAGTGCACAGTCTGTGATAATCACACTGTAGATACTCACTCATTCATAATCATGATCTTCCTGATGCTGGTACCTGTTTTTCATAAATTCTTTTTTTTTCAAAACCTTCATCCGTTTTAACTTCTTAATCTGTCTTGCCTTATAGCTCAGTTAATAAATGTATCTTTGAAAGGTCATTGTTTCTTACTGTTTGCTTCTTTGGTGACCCACAGCTTTGAGCAACTTGAAACACTCACTGACTGCCTTTCAACACTTCCTTTCCATTTTTCATCATTAGCTGCTGTATACAGAACATTTTGGTTTCAAAGTGCAATTTATGGTGTCTTCTCTGACAATGGTAAATCTCTTCCATTAGGTTTATGGTGTATGGTCATATTGTTCTTAGGCTAATTAAATATTGTTAACCTTAGAATTAAGGTTTTGAAGATTAGGGTTACATTTTACCTACTTTTTTGTTATTTATCACATGTAATTACAATGTGTCATGAACAACAACTCCATTTGCATTGCTAAAATTTTAATGAGTTGCCTCCTACTGTTGCTTACGAGGACAATGGAGAATATAGTATGAGGTAAAATGACTCACTAAACACTGACTTTCATAACTTCAGTAACTGAATATGATTCACACTACACCAGAATAAGCAATGGCCATCATAAAATCTTTGAAATAATAAAAAATTCTAGAGGTTATGATAGAATATCAACAAAGTTAATTAAAGAGTGTGCTTCTGAGTTTAGTAACATACTATGTTGTGTGTGTAACCAGTCATTTATCAGTGGATCATTTCTGTTGTGATAGTGCCACGACATTTAACAGTGTCGCCACGACAGTACGCGCAAACGGTGATAGAGGCGCTGCGCAAATCGGCTGAGTGCGGGAGCGCCACCTAGCTACGAATGGCGCCAGCCACATTTCACGGCACGGCAGTCGAATACAAGAGACTGAGTTGTAATCATGTGATCAGCTATTGTTTCTAAGAGAGAGTGTTGAATATCCACGCAATTATTGTGATTAAAGGTTATAACACTTTTTGGCGACGAGGATGGGATATTTTCACTGCGTTGTGGATTTGCGTGTTCGTGATGGGGCAGACATGGAAGAGCTTATGCAAGCGCTCATTGAACAACAAACACAGCTGACGACTACTATTCAGGCTCAACAAACACAGCTGACGGCAGCGATTCAGGCGTTGTCGACGTCGCTTACTCATCGTCTGTCTTCCTCTTCTCTGCCTCCATTCCCTCCTTACGGCGAGGCCGCTGAAGACTGGGAGGATTATGAGAAGTGTTTGTGGCAACACTTCTTGGCTTTCGGCGTTGTCGACGCTCCTATGTGTACGTCGTTATTTCTCTCTTGGATTTCCCCTCGAGTCTATCAGCTGCTATCTCAGTTAGCCCCTCTGCGGGAACCTGCCTCCTTGTCCTTCCAAGAAATGTGTGACTTATTGTCTGACTAGTATCGAAAAAACACCCACGTCGTTGCCGCCCACGTGACGTTCTACCGGTGTCGTAAACAGCCCCATCAATCTTACCGGGCTTGGGCGGCGGAACTACACAGTCTGAGTAGGAAATGTCAGTTTGTCACGGACACACATCATGAGTCCTATGCTGATTCAATGGTTATGGATGCTATTCTACGGCTTGCTCCTGATAAATAAGTTCGGCAACATGCCCTACAACTGCCAAACCTGTCGTTGTCGGAAGTTCTAAGTATCGCTCAATCCTTTGAAGTGTCTCACGCTGCTGGCACGCAAATAGACGCGTGGTGTGATGTAGGCGCTGTACAGTCAACTCTCGACACGGGCAATTTGCCTGTTCCACAGGAGAACGATGATGTGGCGGCGGTTCACTCGCGCCAACAACGTCGCATTGGGCCACAACGCTCGCAGCGAAACCAGCAACCACAGAAGCCGGTTCGTTCCACACTTCCTTCTTGCCCCCGTTGTTTCGTACAGCATGACAGGGCAGCGTGTCCAAAATGTTGGGCCACATGTAATTCATGTAGGAAAAAAGGCCACATTGCTTCTGTGTGTCAGTCCCCTAAAGTTCCTGTTGACGAGGACGAGGCGTTGGACATGGATGTTCACTGTGTGCTTTCTCAAACAAATAAGTTGTTTGTTACTGTTCATGTTCTGAATAAAGACATCCACATGCAAGTGGACACTGGCTCTGCAGTCACTCTCACTAATTCTTGCACGTATTTGGCATTGGGCTCCCCTCTTTTGTCTCCAGTTACGCGAAATCTGAGGACTTATAATAAACAGAAGATTCCTATCATGGGCCAGTTTGATGCTTCCAATGCCTACAAGTCTGTTGTTCAGCCCCTCACGTTTTATGTGGTGGATCATGCGGGCACTGAAAACCTGTTCGGTTATGGTGCTTTCCAGTTGTTCGGGTTCTCCATTGATGATGATATGCACCTCATATCTGAGGATATTCCGTATCAACAGCTGGATGGATTGCGTTCTGAATTTTCATCCGTGTTCTCTGCTGGTCTGGGTTGTGTCAAGGATTTTGAAGCCCACATTACTCTTAAACCTACGGCTCACCCTAAATTTTTCCGGGCACGCCCTATTCTGTTGGTGTTGCGTGCACCTGTTAAGGCTGAGCTAGACAGGGTCACAGCTTCAGGGATTCTCCTTCCGGTTACCTCCAGCGAATAGGCATCGCCGATCGTGGTGGTTTCTAAACCAAACGGGAGTCTACGATTGTGTGGTGACCTTAAAGCCACTGTCAACACTCAGAGCCTTATTGACACTTATCCTCTTCCCCGTCCTGAGGAGTTGTTTACCAAGCTCGCTTGGGGCCAGTTCTTTTCCAAACTTGACTTATCGGAGGCGTACCATCAGTTGCCGTTGGACGCTACTTCCAAGGAATTTCTCGTTATCAACACTCCTTGTGGGTTGTATCAGTAACAGCAGTTACCATTTGGCGTTGCTAGCGCACCGGCCATTTTTCAGCGGTTTTTGGAACAGCTCACGGCTTCCGTTCCCGGCTGCGTAAACTATCTGGATGACATTGTTGTCACTGGGGCCCTCCACTGAGGAGCACCTTCATAATTTGCGTTCACTGTTTTGGGTTTTGCATTCCGCTGGGTTGAGGTGCAATCTGGACAAGTCACAGTTCTTCCAACCCTCCATTGAGTATCTTGGTTTCCACTTGTCCCGTGAGGGTATACGTCCTATACGTCAGCACGTTGCGGCCTTTAATGCTCTTACCCCAGCCGTCTACGGTCAAAGAACTTCAGGCGTTTCTAGGCAAGATTGCTTATTATCACAAATTCATTCCATCCGCAGCGGCGGTAGCTTATCCTCTGCATCAGCTGTTACGCAAAAACGTCCCCTTCTGTTGGTCCGACGGGTGTGAGCAGGCTTTTGTCCGCCTGAAGGCTCATTTGCAGTTGGCGCCTTGTCTTGCCACATTCCGTCCGGGCCAGCACTTGGTTCTGGGGACTGACACGTCACAGTATGGCCTAGGGGCTGTTCTTGCCCATCGGTATGAGGATGGGTCGGAACAACCCATCGCCTTTGCTTCCAAGACCCTCAACGAGGTGCAACGGCGTTACTCTCAAATAGAAAAGGAGGTGCTCGCTATCATTTATGCTCTAAAAAAATTCAGCGTTTTTTTGTATGGTTCTAAGTTTCACCTCATCACCGACCACAAACCGCTGGTCCCCCTGTTCAGCCCATCAGCATCGCTTCTGGATAAGGCGGCTCACCGCCTGAAACGTTGGGCCTTATACTTGTCTCGTTTTCATTATGAGAATCACTATCGCCCCACGGCCCAGCACGCCAACGCTAACGCATTGTCGCGATTGCCGATGGGCCCCGACCCTGTTTTCGATTGTGATGAACTCCTCTGTTTCCACATTGATGAGGAAGAACGTCGTGCGGTCGAGGGCTTTCCACTTACAGGTTCGGCTACTGCGCGGGACCTGGTCCTGCGTCAGGTGATCAGTTTTGTTCAACGGGGTTCGCCGGACAGGACCAAGGGCCGGGCATTGGATCCCCTTCGCAACTACCATGCCTTGCGCCTTCGTCTGTCTGTTCGTGATGGTGTTGTTCTTCTGGCCACGGATGGCGCATCTCCACGGGTCGTGGTGCCAGCCTCTCTTCGCAAAGATGTTCTCAAACTGTTGCACGAAGGCCATTGGGGTATTTCTCGAACTAAGTCCCTGGCCCGCAGGCACGTTTATTGGCCCAGTATTGATTCGGACATCGCCCATATGGTTGCTGTGTGTGGCCAGTGTGCTCAACAACTGGCGGCACCTCGTACAATGTCCTCTCCGTGGCCTGATCCATTTCAGCCATGGGAACGGGTGCATGCTGACTTTGCCGGCTCCTTCCTCGGTACTTATTGGCTACTGTTGATTGACGCCTTCTCGAAGTTGCCGTTTGTTGTTAGATGTCCGTCACCCACCACTGCGGCAACAACGCTGGCTTTGTCCAAAATCTTTGCGCTGGAAGGTCTTCCATCCACGATCGTCACGGACAATCGCCCTCAGTTCTCTTCGCAGGCCTTCCATGATTTTTGTACTGGACAGGGGATTCATCATGTTACAGCACCTCCCTTCCATCTGCAATCGAATGGGGAGGTCGAGCGCCTTGTCCGCACTTTCAAATGCCAGATGAAAAAATTCCTTAGTGATTTTTCCACAGATGATGCTCTGCTGCAATTTCTGAGTTCTTATCGCTTCACGCCTCTGGGTGATCGCAGCCCTGCCGAACTCTTGCATGGCCGCCAACCGCGCACTCTACTGCACCTGCTTCACCCTGTCAGGCCTTGTGCTGTGTCCCCCAGTGCGGGAAAATACTCGGTGGGCGCCGACGTGTGGGCACGAGGGTATGGATCTCGCCCTAAATGGATTCCAGGCTCTTCGCGGCCGCCGGCTTTGTGAAATCCGTACGGGCGATGGCACGGTTGTTCGCCATTACGACCAGATGAGCCCACGAGTGGTGGCTACGCCGGTGCCACCGCCCCATCCTTTGCCTCCACCAGCCCGACAAGCCAGTTCTGTCGCTGCTGCCAATCTACCGCCGTGTTGATGCAGCCAACGTTGCTGCCGCTTCCGAGTATGCCGGAACTGGCCCCAGTCGCGACGCTGCCTTCTCCGGGACCCATCTCACTGGGGCACACTCCCAGGTCCATGACACCTATGGATGCTGCTCCGGAGTTTTCACCCATCATCTCATCCAGGAGGCACGTTCCACACACGAGCTTCCGTCCTGGACATTTTCGACCATACTCTCGTGTCTCTCCGCGGGATCTCCTCAGGGCCTCACAAGAGGCCATGGATGTCTCCACGCTGTCCATGTCTCCAAGGAAGTGTTTTTTGTTTTCAAGGGGGGAAAAGTGTTGTGATAGTGCCACAACATTTAACAGTGCCGCCACAACAGTACGCGCAAACAGCGATAGAGGCGCTCCGCAAATCGGCTGAGTGTGGGAGCGCCACCTAGCTACGTACGGCGCCGGCCGCATGTCACGGCACGGCAGTCGAATACGAGAGACTGAGTTGTAATCATGTGATCAGCTATTGTTTCTAAGAGAGAGTGTTGAATATCCACCCAATTATTGTGATTAAAGGTTATAACAATTTCCCAAATGGTAGAAATATGGTGAAGTTAAAAAAGGGAATAACGAAATTTTGGTACCTGCCCATGTCAATAATGCCATGGCAACAGAGGACATGGAACCAATTATGTTGACAGCCAGTGAACTGGGTATGATGTCCACTGATGGGAGATGCCCATTCCATGTGTACTGGAGAGAGTCGCTGGTTTCTGAGGCACCAAGCTGAGGCAGCTGCCGACTCAAGTCAGTCGTGTGTTTCCTAATTTAGCAGCGTGATGTGTGAATATTCAGTCACTTACACATTAGCATCATTATGGGAATCTCTTCTTGTCTGATCTCTTGATTACATGCACAATTGTCATTCTGGCTTGTTTTCTGGTCTTGATAGATTCTTGATCTCTGAATGTTGTAATTCCCACCGTTGATGACTTGGTGTGGCTAGAATATAGCAGAAATACCATCACATTCCTGTCCAATTTCACTTTTGTCAGCATTCTCAAAAATTTTAGAAAAGATAATAAACAATTGCCTTGTTTGTTTAGAAGATTTAGAAACTGGGGATGGAATAGATGTGCTATGCCTGTCTGAACATCATATAGTTACAAATATGGAAAAGGTAAATGTTGTTGGATATAAGCTTTCGGCACATGTAAGTAGATACACCGTGGAAAGAGGAGTAGTTCCCGTATATGTTAAAATTTACCTTAATCATATAGACGTGTGTGTGTGTCTGTGTTTTTGTGTGTGTGTGTGTGTGTGTGTGTGTGTGTGTGTGTGTGTGTGTGTGTGTGAGCTTAAACTAAATAATAGTACTTTTATACTTGTAGATGTGTATAGGTCCCCATAGGGAAATTTTCAGCTACTTTTAAAAAACTTGGACCTTTGTTGTGCTATCTGTCATACAGAGGGAAGCAAATTATTATTTGAGGGGATTTCAATGTAGATTTTCTGAAAGATTCTGGCAGAAATCTTGACCTTGAAGTATTACTTAGTTCTTTTAATTTGATGTGAATTATTGGTTTTCCTACTCAGGTGGTACAGGAAAGGATAAAACTGATAAATAATGTTTTTGTTGACCAAGATAAATTTAATCAAATAAAAACTTTTCCTGTTATGAACAGTTGTCTGATCATGATACACAGCTAGTTACAGTATATGACATAGCTCCATACAGTAACACAAAACAGTCCTCCAAAACAATGCATTCAATTAATGATTTAACAGTTGCAAATTTTAGGAAAAGCTTGAAATAATTAGATTGGGATGAGGTGTGTAGGAAACCTAATACTAATTTACAATTTTACATCTTTCATGATACCTTTGTGAGTATGTTTGAAAACAGTTCCCCTAAGAAAACAGTGAAATATAATTGTAAGGAACCATCTAAAAAGCTGTGGCTTACTAAAGGCATAAAAATATCTTGTAAACAGAAAAAGGAAATGTATTTATGGCTAGAAGAGGGAATGATCTGGTAACAGTAAAACATTATAAAAACTGCTGCACTGTATTAAGAAAACTTATTAAAAAGTTCAAAAGTATGTGCATTATTTCTGTGATTAGCACCTTTGACAATGAAATTAAAACAATTGGGAATATGTTTAAAGGAGAAACAGGGCATCCAAGAGCACAGGAAGAACTCAATGAAAAGTTTATTAACAAAACGTGAGAAATAGAAAACATTTTTAATAATAATTTTTTTAAGTGTTGTAGAGAAAATAGAAACCAAGTATTTATTTGGAAATGCAAGGCAGTATATGGAAGAGACCATGCCTATTCAATTTGAGAAAACTGAAATTCAACCCACCCATCATACTGAAATTATGAAAATAATCAATTTACTCAAAAGAACAGCATGCATGGAATTGATGGCATTTCCAACAGTATACTAAAAGCTTGTTCCCGACAGATAAGTAAGAGTGTAAGCCACATATGTAGTACCTCACTGAAGCAGGGCATTTTTTCAGATAGACTAAAATATGCTATTGTTAAACACTTGCATAAAAAGGGGGATAGGTGTGATGCTAACAACTACCACCCAATCTCACTTCTAACAGCTTTATCCAAAATTCTTGAAGAAGTAATGTATTCAAGAGCAGCATCACAGATTTGTAAAAATGAAGAACTAACAAATTGTCAGTTTGGTTAACAGAAAGGCTTCTCAACAGAAAAAGTGATCAAATATTAGAGGTTCTGAATAATCAAACATCACTTATTGGTATATTTTGTGATCTCTCAAAGGCTTTGGACTGTGTGAATCATGAAATTCTTCTAGATATGCTGAAGTACTGTGGTATGAGTGGGATAGTGCACAAATGGTTTAATTCATATTTAACTGGAAAAATACAGAAGGTTGAACATAATGGTACAGATAGTCTGCAAAAATTAGCAGTCCTCTAACTGGGGAGGTATCAAGAATAGATGTCCCACACGGTTCAGTCTTGGGTTCTATACTGTTATTAAGATATATTAATGACTTGTCACTCTATAGTCATGAAGATGCGAAGCTAGTTCTTCCTTCTGATGATATGAATATAGTAATCACACCGAACAAACAAGAATCAGCTGAGGAAATTGTAAATAATGACTTTCAGAAAATTATTAAGTGGTTCTCTGCAAATGGACTCTCACTAAATTTTGAGGGAACAGTTCATACAATTCTATACAGTAAATGGTTTTACACCATTGAAAAAATTGATTTTGAAGAGAAATCTATTGCTAAGGCAGAGTATTCAAAATATCTGGGTGTGTGCATTGATGAATTGAATTGGAAGAAACACATTGATGATCTGTTGAAATGGTTAGATTTGGCTATGTATGCTATTAGAGTTATTACAAATTTTGGTGATAAACATATCAGTAAATCAGCCTACTATGCCTGTTTCTATTCACTGCTTTCATATGGCATCATATTTAGGTTTAATTCATCATTAAGAGAAAAGGTAGTCATTGCACAAAAGTGTGTAATCAGAATAATAGCTGGAGCAGACATTTCTTTAAGGAACTTGGGATATTCACAGTACCTTCACAATACATACATGCACTTACAAAATTTGTTGTTAATAACCCCTCCCAGTTCAAAAATAATAGCGAAGTGCATTGCTGCAACACTAGAAGAAAGAATGATCTTCACTATTCTGAGTTAAATCTGACTTTGACACTGAAAGGGATGAATTATGCTGCCACAAAAATCTGTGATCATTTGTCATTTATCAAAGGCATTAAAAGTCTGACAAATAGCCTACCATCATTTAAAAACAGATTAAAAGAATTTCTGAATGACAACTCCTTCACTCAATAGATGAATTCTTAGGTATGAAGTAGTAACTATATACAAAAGTTAATTATATTGTGAAAAGAAAACTTATGTTAAACTGACACTTTTCAAATCATTACAAATTGTCTTATTCATGATCTCCAGAACAAGTATTAATGTGATGTAAGTAATATAATATATATTAACTACCTGATAACAAATAATATGCTGTCAGAGTCACACACTGAATCTCTAAAGGGTTCTGATATTGAGAAGGCTATCTACACATACAGCAAAAATGTACGTAATTCGTACATAGTAAATTGGTATATTTTGTGATTTATCAAAGGCATTTGACTGTGTAAATCACAATATCCATTTAAATAAATTAGAATACTATGGAATAACAGTAAATGCTACCACACGGCTCAAATCCTATATCTCTAACAGGAAACAATGGGTCTCATTAGGAAAGAGACATATATTAAGCTGTTAGGTATCACCCAACTGGGAACTAATTACAAGTGTGACCCACAAGGTTGCATCTTAGAGCTCCTACCTTTTCTTGAGTATATCTGTGACCTTTCATCTGTAACATTATAATGCCAGGTTTGTTTTGTGCATGGCACAAACACTGTAATAAATAGTAAATCAAGGATAGTCATAGAAAGATCAGTTAATGAAATTTTCATGGACATTAATAAACTATTCGTAGACAATTATTTGTCACTAAACTTTGAAGAAACATACTACATGCAGTTTAGAACTTGTAAGAGGTTTCCTGCCATTATATGCCTAAAAGAAGATGACAGTGTTAAATTCTTGGGATAATAAATTCAACAGGGAGGAACATACCACAGAACTCCTGAGAGTGCCTAAACAAATCTCTGTTTTCAATGCAAATGCTGTCATACATAGGTGATATAAAAATGAAAAAGCTGGTACATGGTGGTTGCCTTCATTCTATAATATTATTTGGGATAAGATTTTGTAATAACTCATCAAACCAAGCTAAAGTTTTCCACATCCAAAAACGTGTAGTAAGAATTATTTGTGGTGTGAACTCAAGAACATCCTGAAGAGGCTTGTGCACGGAACTAGCAATACTATTGCTTCCCAATATACACTCCTGGAAATGGAAAAAAGAACACATTGACACCGGTGTGTCAGACCCACCATACTTGCTCCGAACACTGCGAGAGGGCTGTACAAGCAATGATAAGACGCACCGCACAGCGGACACACCAGGAACCGCGGTGTTGGCTGTCGAATGGCGCTAGCTGCGCAGCATTTGTGCACCGCCGCCGTCAGTGTCAGCCAGTTTGCCGTGGAATACGGAGCTCCATCGCAGTCTTTAACACTGGTAGCATTCCGCGACAGCGTGGACGTGAACCGTATGTGCAGTTGACGGACTTTCAGCGAGGGCGTATAGTGGGCATGCGGGAGGCCGGGTGGATGTACCGCCGAATTGCTCAACACGTGGGGCGTGAGGTCTCCACAGTACATCGATGTTGTCACCAGTGGTCGGCGGAAGGCGCACGTGCCCGTCGATTTGGGACCGGACCACAGCGATGCACGGATGCACGCCAAGACCGTAGGATCCTACACAGTGCCGTAGGGGACCGCACCGCCACTTCCCAGCAAATTAGGGACACTGTTGCTCCTGTGGTATCGGCGAGGACCATTCGCAACCGTCTCCATGAAGCTGGGCTACGGTCCTGCACAACGTTAGGCCGTCTTCCGCTCACGCCCCAACAACGTGCAGCCCGCCTCCAGTGGTGTCGCGACATGCATGAATGGAGGGACGAATGGAGACGTGTCGTCTTCAGCGATGAGAGTTGCTTCTGCCTTGGTACCAATGATGGTCGTATGTGTGTTTGGCGCTGTGCAGGTGAGCGCCACAGTCAGGACTGCATACGACCGAGGCACACAGGGCCAACACCCGGCATCATGGTGTGGGGAGCGATCTCCTACACTGGCCGTACACCTCTGGTGATCGTCGAGGGGACACTGAATAGTGCACGGTACATCCAAACCGTCATCGAACCCATCGTTCTACCATTCCTAGACCGGCAAGGGAACTTGCTGTTCCAACAGGACAATGCACGTCCGCATGTATCCCGTGCCACCCAACGTGCTCTAGAAGGTGTAAGTCAACTACCCTGGCCAGCAAGATCTCCAGATCTGTCCCCCATTGAGCATGTTTGGGACTGGATGAAGCGTCGTCTCATGCGGTCTGCACGTCCAGCACGAACGCTGGTCCAACTGAGGCGCCAGGTGGAAATGGCATGGCAAGCCGTTCCACAGGACTACATCCAGCATCTCTACGATCGTCTCCATGGGAGAATAGCAGCCTGCATTGCTGCGAAAGGTGGATATACACTGTACTAGTGCCGACATTGTGCATGCTCTGTTGCCTGTGTCTATGTGCCTGTGGTTCTGTCAGTGTGATCGTGTGATGTATCTGACCCCAGGAATGTGTCAATAAAGTTTCCCCTTCCTGGGACAATGAATTCACGGTGTTCTTATTTCAATTTCCAGGAGTGTATTTATCACTTAATTAAATTTGTCATTAAAAATGTATCTCTCTTTCAAACCAACTGCTGCAGGGGACTACTTCACTTGGGATTTGTGGAAGGAAATTAGAATATTTGTTTTTCTTTGCAAATATTTATTTTATTTTCTTGTATTTCTGACATGTTCTACACCCTGCAGGATCTTCTCACTACAGATCTATTGGAACAAAAAATAAATCTACTAAAAATTTAATTATTGTAATCGTTTGTGTCCTGGAACTCGCTAAGAAGATAAAATAAGTTATATCTTATCCTGTTGCTGAAATTTCAACAGACTTTTAAAGATATTGGTTGTTGCAGGAACACGGCCTCGTAAATTCAATTTCCCTCGAAGACCTGTACTGTTTAACAGCACAGCAGACAAAGATATGGATCTCTTAGAATCTATGGATCATTTAGCCAGAGACAAGCCTGGATTAGACAACTTGCTTCTTCCAACACAAGTCACAGTTGCACAGTCTCGGGGTATGTAATACATCCAATAGTTTCGTAAATGGACTAAATGTAATATATGCACTTATAGGAAATTTTGTATGCTGCCTTAAATGTGTAAATGTTTCATTCTATCTAGCAAATGATGTAATTTAATAGTTTTCACCTGTGTGGTTGAATATTTTACAGTTAAATTATTATTTTTATATAATTTTATACCACATTACTAAAAATGACTTTAGTGGCTGTTTTCTATGAAAATTTCTTTTACATGACATTACATTTAGTGGAATAAAAATATTTAGAGATGATGTTACTCTCACAGGGAGCTAAAGTGATAAGATGACACTTCCTTTTATCAAAAAGTTACAAATGATATTTTCTCAAACACATCTCTTCCTTCAAAATAAAAAAAAAGAATGAATGATTTTTCTTCCTAAGCTTTGAAGGCACATACAGTATTAAAGACAAGAATGAAGATTTTAAATGATGCAAAGAAGCCCATGATTTAACACATGTGTTTGAAGTGCTGCTGACTACTGCCACTGGAAGGAAGCCATCCACAGCTATTAAAAATATATTTTTTTAATTGTGTTGCAAACTACAAATGTGTACACTGGCTGTCAGAACAAATGGAGTAAGCTGGAAATTTGGTACCCTGCTAAGTATTCAGTACTTTTCATAAAGGAATTGAAATGAATGATGTGGTGGTCCCTTCAACAATTTTTTTAAAACTCATTTATTTGTTTGTAGAAATCTCTTTTTTCAGTACGTGTACTGTGCAGAAGATACTGGACAGAAAAATCTTTTCAGATGTTGGTTTAAAACTACTGAACATATTTCATTTAAATTTTTACAACTCATTGGATCCTCGTAGTGAATAATTACAAATTTGACTACATTCTTTTAAGTCTCCAGTCTTCTGACTGTTTCGATGTTGCCCACAATGAATTCCTTTCCTGTGCCAACTTTTTTCATCCCAGAGTAGCAGCTGCAACCTGTATCATTAATTACTTGCTGGATATATTCTAATCTATGTCTTTCTCTACAGTTTTTACCCTCAAGAGCTCTCTCTAGTGCCATGGAAATTATTCCCTGGTGTCTTAACAGACGTCGTATCATCCTGTCCCCTCATCTTGTCAGTGTTGTACATACATTTCTCTCCTTGCTTATTCTGCAGAGAACCTCTTCATTCCTTACCTTATCAGTCCAAATATTACTGTGTATTTACAACATATTCTGCAGTTAAAAGCATGAATGCATGTATTACATGTTTTCAAGCATAATATACAGCTAGTTTGAATAAAAGTAGTTTTTCAGTAGGAAGCTGTCATGGACCTTTCCAAGTTTTGTAGTTTAGGAAGAGATTTTTATATGTCTGGGTAATCTGTTCTATAGCTTTGTCCCTGCATGATATATGCCCTTTAGGCATAATGTGGAGGTGCAGTGACTAACATGTATGTCACTATCTGTCCTGGTACTGTAATCATGGACAATTTTATTTTGAGGAAAAAGGTGTTCATTTCTCAGTGTACATGTTTTGACATGCACAACTACTTCCAATACATAAATTCATGGAAGGGATAAGATTTTTACATCCTTAAAGAAAGCTTGAATGGCTTTGTGGTGCTTGCTCGTTTTATTATTCTTATAATTGCATTTTGTTTTGTAAAAACTGTTTTGGGCTCATGTACATTTCCCCATAAAATGATACTGTACCTCGGTAATTAATGTACATGATCAAAGTATGTGGTATTTTCTTCCTGGTTCCTTCTTAGATACAATATGTGATTGAAAGTATCCGGACACTTGGCTGAAAATGACTTACAAGTTCGTCGCGCCCTCCATCGGTAATACTGGAATTCAGTATGGTGTTGGCCCACCCTTAGCCTTGATGACAGCTTCCACTCTCACAGGCATAAGTTCAGTCATGTGCTGGAAGGTTTCTTGGGGAATGGAAGCCCATTCTACATAGAGTGCTGAACTGAGGAGAGATATTGATGTCAGTCGGTGAGGCCTGGCATAAAGTCGGCGTTCCAAAACATCCCAAAGGTGTTCTATAGGATTCAGGTCAGGACTCTAAGCAGGCCAGTCCATTACAGAGATGTTATTGTTGTGTAACCACTCTGCCACAGGTCATGTATTATGAACAGGTGCTGGATTGTGTTGAAAGGATGCAATCACCATCCCCGAATTCAACAGTGGGAAGCAAGAAGGTGCTCAAAACATCAATTTAGGCCTGTGCTGTGATAGTACCATGCAAAACAACAAGGGGTGCAATCCCCCTCCATGAAAAACATGACCACTCCATAACATCAGCACCTCTGAATTTTACTGTTGGCAATACACAAGCTGGCAGATGACGTTCACTGGGCATTTGCCATACCCTCACCCTACCATCAGATCATCACATTGTGTAACATGATTTGTCGCACCACACAACATTTTTCCCCTGTTCAATCGTCCAATGTTTATGCTCCTTACACCAAGTGACGTGCCATTTGGAATTTACTGGCGTGATGTGTGGCTTCTGAGCAGCCGCTCGACTCTGAAATCCAAGTTTTCTCAACTCTTGCCTAACTGTCATAGTACTTGCAGTGGATCCTGATGTAGTTTGGAATTACTGTGTGATGGGCTGGATAGATATCTGCCTATTTCACATTACAACCCTCTTCAACTGTCAGCGGTCTCTGTCAGGCAACAGATGAGGCCGGCCTGTATGCTTTTGTGCTGTACGTGTCCCTTCATGTATCTGCTTTACTATCACATTGGAAAAAGTGGACCTAGGGATGTTTAGGAGTGTGAAAACCTCACATATAGACATATGACACACATGACACCCAATCATCTGACCACGTTCAAAGTCCGTGAGTTCCGTGGAGCGCCCCATTCTGCTGTATCACGATGTATAATGACTACTGAGGTTGCTGATATGGAGTACCTGGCAGTAGGTGGTTGCACAATGCACCTAATATGAAAAACATATGGTTTTGGGAGTGTGTGGATACTTTTGATCATATAGTGTATTTGCTACTGCTGTTCCTCTATTAATTTTGCCAAAGACAGAGCAGTAAACCTAAAATAGAAAAAAATTACTCATTGTTTATTACTTTTCAAAATTTTATTCATTTAGTCTAAGTGAAATGTATATTAATACAGAAAAAGTTTTTAAATCATATTTCCTCATGTACTCAAAACCAAATTAACTGTTTTGCTTATTTGGCAACTGGTGATAAATCTTTTATTAAATTCATGAAACAGTGGACTCTGGCAGCAGCTTCCAAGACTGTGGAGATCTTTCTTAGTATATAAAATTTATATTATCATTAAATCAACTCTCTATTCTTGTAGTATGTTCAAAGTTTTTCTTTCAGTAGCATAGATATACTTAGATAAATACTAAGTAAAAAAAAAAATTGAACTGAGTGCTCTAAATGCACTTGATTAACACCACAATAGCAGGTTATTATTCATTACAACAGTTTGCCTTCTAAGCTGAAACATTTCATACTTACAACTTGATACCCCCCCCCCCCCTTTTTTTTCAAAAACTGCATAAAGAAGGGCGACTTGAATGCAGGATTCTGGTGTGGAAAGGTGGCTAATTATCTAACATACCATTTATTTTATAAACTTGCTTACACAAGTATACATTTATTTTTTCACATTTTCACCAATAACATGAATCTTCTTTAAATATTAAGAACACTTAAAACAATCCACCCAGTTTTGTAACATATTGCTTTATAATCCAACAAAACAGTGATAAAATAATTAAAAGCTTAAATACACATGCTTACTTCACGTGATAAGGCTCATAAATTTCAATTATATATTAAACAAAAACAGTGTTGTAATTTCTGCTCCAAATAGAAGTACCAAACATCACTTTAACTAGAAGGGCCAATGACACAGACTCTATAACCAGTACCAGCTTTTCACCAAATTCACAATGAAATTTAGCAGAGAATTGAAGTGAGTTCTTACGATAAACTAATCTTATTACTTAACTGTAGTGGGACAATTTTAAATACTCATAACCAATAGTCTAAAACTGTTCATTTTATATATGTTAAAGGTGAAGAAACTAACCCACTTCTTTAATTTAATTTAGACTTGGCAGATGTCTCAATACCTTGAAATCTCTATTCCAGAATATTCTTGAATGTAGTATAGCAAGCCTTATCAGTTTAAAAGATAAGTTTGTCCTTGAAGGATAGCACCAGTAACCTTGACCTTGGCTTCATGGGCCACATTTGCAAATGGACCATCTCTCTGGACAATACCTTCAGTTACTTCCAAGTTGCAAGCAAGATACAATTTGAAAACCAAGAATGCAACTCATTCATATGTCATAGTATTCTCTCAAATGAGTGTGGTTAACAGTCACATGATACCATGAAACACTTAAATTAGAACTACTTGACATTGACAACCAAAATTAATTTATTCACCCTCCAGGGCATTCCACTTCAATAGTAATGTCCTGGAACTGCCCTGGAACTGCTCTACGGATGGTACACTGCACACCACCGCAGCACCTCAACCCAGGCTATTCCTCCACATCTTTCATTAAGACTGGTGTTATATCAACCCTGAAGTATAAATTTGTACAACAGAAAAATGTCCAATTAATAAGATGTCAATTAAGGATCCTCCAACTGCTGCAGGGCAGCTTCTAGGCATGCAAACTTGCTAAGGTGAACGCAACCCTGCCCAATGTCAATTAGGGATGAAATGTTGACAACATCTTTTGTTAGCTACAAATCTTGACCTTTTCGTTAACTGGAAATCTCAAAGCCAGTAATGTGGCACATATTAACCCAACTGTCTTAACTTAACTAAACCTGCAAATATTAAAGAACAAGTTTCACCACCTCAGCAGATGCACATGGGCACCAGATAATTCCATCAAATGGTCAAACAGTTTAACAGTCAAAACCCATAACAATTTATATGGGACTTCTGCTCACCAGAGAAGGAAGTTCAGACACCAACTCAGTCACAGCAGCTCACACTGTACCTCCGCCCAACAGCAATGTTTCCACCGGCTGGCTTCTCAGTCAAGAGTATGACTGTTGGCTTTCAGACCACAGTTTAACCATGGTGACACATGAGTAGTTCGCTAACTATACTGTATGTGGCAAAATGGTGCTATCTAAATTAAGAGCCGAGAGAACTATGGGGAACCATGTGCCATAAATTTCAGGCATGAATGATTGCTGTGGAGATGTGTACTGGTGAATAGACATGCAACTCTTGGGCAACTGACCAGTACATCTGGTCTTCCACTGAGTGGTGACAGGTGACATTATCAGATGAATCACATTTTATGCCCTTTCAGAAAGATGGTAATTACCTTATATGGCCCTGAGACAATCTTCTGTGGATGAGGAATTGTCTGAGAATGTTTTTGTAGCATTTCCTGGGTGATAACATCATTGTAGAAGACAAAGTGGATCCCCACAAGTATGCATCTATTTAGGGACCACGTACACTGCTACATTTAGTGGCATCTACTGGTAGGACAGAGCGTGTCGCACAATGCGCAGTGTATGTGTGTGATTTGAAGAGCACCAGCATGGGCTTACCATACTGTCCTGGCCATCAAACTTCTCCAGTTTAAACTCATCTGAGACACTGTGGGATCACCTTAATTAAGCTGTTAGTACTGCGGATCCTCGACTGAAAAACCTAGCACAGCTGGCTATGATGTGAGTTCACGTGGCTCCACATCCCTGTCTGTATCTACCACAACCTCACATCTTGCAGCAGTCCACACTGCAAAAGGTCGTTATTAATAATTCTGACAGGTGGTCACATTAATGTGACTCGACCATGTAGTTTAAACAAGTTTGGAACTACATGAAATAAGAAAATAATAACACTACCTTGGAAACTGGATAAGTGTATCTAATGACTAGTTGTTATTTTCTGTTCAGTCGATCATATTTATGACAACTTGGTATGGTGCAGAATATATGGGCAGGTTTACATATAAGATACATTTTCTATGTGGAAACTTAGCTACATGCTGGACATTTACATAATTGGATTTATACTTTAATTTTAATCCTCATTAAAATTTATGAAAGGTAACCCAACCACACACCTAGGTATTATATGAGGACTGGAACTTAAATAGTGGCAACTATTTATGCACAACCGATACAAAAGAGTTACATGTTTGCACCTGTTACTGTCCTTCAAAGTAGTCACCATTGTTGCATAGAACCCATTGCCAGTGATCTGAAAGGCATAGTATACCATTAGCAGAGCCTGTTCTGTTGATGGTATGAACGGAGCAGTCTGTTGCCTGTCAAATCTCTGGAACAGTTCTGAAGCAAATGCCATGAAGTGGTTACCTCATCTTTGAAATCAAACCAAAGTCACAAAAACTTATGTCCAGGGAATATGGTGGATGGTACAGTACTTCTCAGTACCATCGACCGTACAGAGCAGCCACAGCTTGCACTGTATGCACCCATGCACTGTTGTGCAAAATGACGGGTGGGTTGCGCAGAAAGCGTCGCCACTTCTTTTGCAAAGCTGGGCGCAGGTGATGCTCCAAATTGAACAGTAATATGACTTAAGTCCTTGTGACTTTTCCAGAGATTCGACAGGCAGTACACCGCTTCATTCGCACCACCAACAGAACAGGCTCTGCTAATGGTATACTATGCCTTACACATCACTGGGAACGGTTTCTACACAACATGTGACTAATTTGAAGGACAATAACAGGTGCAAAGATGTTACATCTTCTGTTGCTGTAGAGACTGGTCTTGATTACAATGCTTAATTCTTCAACAAAGAGCACTATTTCTGCTCTATCAAATTAAGGCTGATGGTCATTTACATATAGCACTAACAGAGCGGTTCCAATATTGAACCCTGTATAACACGAGTAGTATTTTCATAAAATACAGGCTTTCATGACCAGTATTTAGCCCTTACACATCCTCCATACAGTCTTGATCTGTCCCCATACAGTTTCCATATTTTTGGACTTCTGAAGAAAGACATTCGTGGCTGTTGATATGTTTTAGATCTACATATGTACTCCACTAGCCACTAAGCGGTGTGTGGTGGAGGGCACAATTTGTGTCAAAGTCATATTTACCCCCCTCTGTTCCACTCACAGATCACACGAGGGAAAAACGACTGTCTGAATGCCTCAGTACGAGTTCTAATTTCCCTTATATTTGAATGGTGATCATTGTGTGATTTGAAAGTTGGTGGTAATAATATATGCTCTACATCCTCGGTGGAGATCGAATTTCAGAATTTAGTGAGCAGCCCCTTCCATTTAGCATGCCGCCTACCTGCAAGTGCGTCCCACTTCAAACTTTCTATGAGATTTGTAACACTCTTGCGATGGCTAAATGTATCAGTCATCAATCTTACCGCTCTTCTTTGGACCTTCTCAATCTCTTGAATCAGACCCAACTGGTAAGGGTCCCATACAGACAAGCAGTACTCTAAGACTGGATGAACTAACATATTATAAGCTATTTCCTTTGTTGAAGGACTGCATCACTTTAGGATTCTACCAATAAACCGCAATCTGACCCATTACTCATGTAATCCATTTAAGATCATTTCAAATAGTCACACCCAGATACTTGACAGATGTTACCGCTTCCAAAGACAGGGCATTTATTTTGTACTCATACATTAATGGTGATTTTCACCTTTTTATACGCAGTAGGTTACACTTACTAATATTGAGAGATAACTGCCAGTCATTACACCATGCATTTATTTTCTGCAAATCCTCATTGATTTGCTCACAGCTTTGTGCAATACTAATTTCCTGTAAACTACAGCACCATCAGCAGTCTAATGTTGCTGTCAATACCATTAACCAGATCATTTATGTAAATCGTAAAAAGCAGCGGACCTATTACGCTGCCCTGGGGCACACGTGAAGTTATGCTTTTTTCTGTTGAAGTCACCCCATTCAGGACAACATACTGCTCCCGGTCTGTTAGATGTAGAAGTACAGGCCTGGGTACAGCCATGGTTTGGTAGGCAATCACAAACATTTTTCCGTGAAGGCACTGAATGTCTTGTCTCACAGTGGGGTAAATGTATTAACAGTTTTGGTGATTATTTTTAAAATAATAAACAGTTCACTTTTTTCCATCTGGCTCATTTTCATTTGACTGCCCCTTAGACACCCAGATGAACTTGCTTATAGTATTTGAGCCTTAGTCTCCCTCTAAAATTTTTACTGCTCATATTTCCCTCCATTATCAAATTGAAAATTCCTTGATGCCTCAGTATCTGTCCTATCAATCAATCTATCCTTCTAGTCAGGTTGTGCCTTAAATTTCTTTTCTCCCCAGTTAGATTCAGTATCTCATCTTTAGTTATTTGATCAATCTGTCAAATTTTTAGCATTTTCTATGTGTTTGTCTCCACTCAACACCTCCTCTGTGTGGTAAGTAGCAATGTATCCTATTTTGTGTTATTGTTATTCCATCCCAGATCTGTCCCTGGAAATGTTTTGCAGTTTAAAAATTGATTCTGAAATCTGTATCTTACCATTATGTAATATGTCTTTAATGTTCCAGCATCCCAAGTCTCTTCCACATATACTGCCGTCTTTCATGATTTTTAAACCAAGTTTTTGCAATGATTGAATAGTGCTTTGTGCAAAATTCTACAACTTATCTTCCCCTTTCCTTTCTGTCACTCCATCTAACCATATAACGTTTTCTTACCTGCCTTTTCCCACTACAGAATTGGAGTCCCTGTCACAATTATATATTGTCTTCTTTAAGGAAATGGATAATTTCAGTTATCTCATGATACATTCTTTCAATCTCTTCATCTTTTGTGGAGCTAGTAAGCGTATAAATTTGTACTACTGGCATCAGTGTTGAATTTGTGTCTATCTTGGCTGTAATAATGCCTTCATTATGTTGTTCATAGTAATTCACTCACAATCCATTTTATTACCTCTATTTCTCTGTTACCCCTGTTTCCGTATGTATTGATTACCCCATATTCACCTGACCAGAAATCCAGTTCCTCTTATCACCTCACTTCAGTAGCACTCACTACATGTAACTTAAACCTATTTATTTCTCTCTTTAAGTTTCTGTAAACTACCTATTGGATTAAGGTATTTAGTATTCCATGCTACAATCCATAGAATAACAGATTTGTTTTTTCTGATTACAATGTCCTCCTGTGTAGTCCCCACTGAATGGGGGACTATTTAGCATTCAAAATATTTTACTCAACAGGATGACATCATTGTCAGCTGCATATTGGGAAAGCAGCAGATGTAATTTCCATTCACTTTCAGCTGTTCATGGTACTAATGCAACAAGGCCATGTTGATTAATGTTCCAAGACCAGATCAGTCATTCATGCACACTGTTCTCCTTACAACTACTGAAAAGGCTTCTGCCTCTAATCAGGAACCATAAGTTAATCTGTCCTCCCCTCAGATACCCTACAAATGTGGTTGCACCCATGGTACAGCTTCCTGTATCAATGAGACACACAAGCCATATCTCTGCAGCAGGGTTCATGGTTTGTAGGGGGAAAAGTATAGTGTAATAACCATAACTGTGCTGTTAAGCAGCTTGCCTTCACATACACATGCTTCTATATGTTGTCTGTCTTATGCACCCATCTGACACATCCTATTCCAGCCCTATCACAGGCATATCCTATCCAATAAGAGATACCTTTGGAACTGGACATAACATAACAGCTCTACTATAAGTTCTGCACAGTCTTTTATGTAGATGTGATCATCAACCACCTATTCACTCATTGACAACCTGTGGACAAGGTCAAAGTTGTCCACACAGAGGTAAAATACACTGCTGAGCACAACATGCTCTACTTCACAGGCTTCTTCACAACCCATGTCATTTGGAACCCCCCCCCCCCTCCCCCCCCCCCCCCCCCAATGTGGTGTATAGATGAGAATTGCCCCTACAACACATCCATCAATGCCTGCTAACCCTTGTCTCCCATTGCTGTAACTCCACTCCACTCATCTGCATTAACACCTTAATCTCTACAGTTCCCCTATTTGTCAGTTCTGTCTTCTACTACCAAGTTAATTTCTTCACAACATTATGTGTCACACGAAACCTTCAATGCCGGCACCAGAGAGAGCATGGCAGTTCCACATTTCTGTCCTGTACACTTGCTGCCTCTTCATCACAACCGTCAGCCACCCTTCCCTCCAACCCTTCCTCCCCCTTCCCACTCATTTCACCTGTTACCATCTTCATCTGATACAAACCTTCACCTCAGCTGAGATTCCACCTTCCAGTCCGAGTTCAGTGTAAGCCTGCAGGTTTATTAGTGTGTATTTGTGTTCTGTACTAGTTAGCTCTGAATAATTACACAGCCTAAAAGCTGAGCACCATTTTCACTCCTATCAATGTGCCTATCAACCACTTAACGTATCAGCTGTACAGTGAGTTTGTTACCTTCACTCCATCCATTATTTATCAACCTATATATTAAGTGTAAGAATGTGGAAATTGTCCATGCGGATAGGAACCTGTTGCCTGATGATTTGTCTGATCGGCCACTTAATGACACTCAGATATGTATTTTAGGGTTGGTGGGCAGCACATTTGAAAACCAAGATATCAACTGGAATCCGTCATGATATTCAGATGGTTTTGCCTCATCCATTGTGTTTCAAGATCTGTTGGGGTACATCATTTCTAAGGCAGTCAGCTTATTTTATGAGCTGTTTTTTTATACAGTGTTGTTCTCTTCTAGTATTCCACATACAGTTATTTTATTCTTGGTGCTATATATCATATGTAAGAAGTGTACAGTCCTCTTATATTGTTATTGTATAAAGAACCATTGTCCATAAAACACTATCTGAACTCTCAAGTAACATTACATGTATTTGTAGAAAATTTATATTTATAATTCTCCAATAATACAGTTCCAAGATATAATATTAACAATCAACATTTATTGTTTTAGCTTAAAAGTTTCCTCACATTTTACTTTTTCTTTCTTTTTAGGTCTCTCAAAGGCTACAGAGAACAGGAAACCTTCTCCCTTCATTTTGTCTGGAAGAACAACACTCGCCTCACTGGCAGCTCAAAGAGCGACGCTGTCACTCCCGACGACTCCAATCCAGTCCAGTTCCGTTACAACTGCCCCGAGAACAGTCAACATTCAGCAGCAGCTCAAAAGTAGTGAACTTCCAGTTACCAAGGCAACAGGCCAGCTGGACTCAGTATTAGGTCCAAGAGCTATATTTCCACAAGAAAGTGGAATAATTCATCCTGAACAGGATCACAGTCTCTTAGCAGGTCAGATAACGGGTGAAAGTGATGAACAGGGAGACTACAGCTCAAAAGAGCTGTCTTCACTATCTGATTTATCTGCTCCAACTGCGAGTACTGTACGAGTGGCAACAAGTAAGTATTCAGAGGACAGTTATGCAGAATCCCCCAGAGTTGCTGCTATCACAGAAATTCCATCACAGTTGCCACAAGTACTTAGTACACTGAGTGATGATGTGACAGAATCTGGTTTATTATATCGAAGTCAACAGTTCAGTGAATATCCAGCTACATCAGGCGGTGAAAAAACGAAGTCGAGCTATTTTACAACAGAAAGACCGAGGACGAGCATTTTGTTCAGATCAAGAAACCGAGGTGGAGGTAAATTACCTTTCAGATCACAGGAGACTGCTAACACTGAACCAGCGCGAACGACTACTGTCTCACCAAAACGAGGTTCAAGTGTCACTGCATCTGTTTCCCCATCGAGTAAGGAAACACAAACAAGAACACGAGGTAAACCGTTCTCGAAGATCAGTCGACCGAAAGCTCAATCAGCACAGAGGACCAGTACACATTCCATTATTGATTACGAGTATTATGATGATGACGAAAGTGCTATTTTAGATGTGGCTCCACTTTCAGAGAAGGTGAAAATCCACAGTGACGGATACATAGAATGCTTAGATCAAGGCAATTTTCCACATCCTTTCTCATGTAAAAAATTCATTTCCTGTGCAAAGATGGAGAATGGAGAATTACTGGGTTGGGAATACACATGTCCAAGACAACTGTCATTTGATCCAATTGGTGGCATATGTAACTGGTCTGCAGGCCTTGGATGCAAAGAGTAGAGTACCTCAGTGCACTGCCTCTGAGAAACAGTACAAGATTTCGTCACATGTAATTCTTGTGTTTTAGAATTACTAGATGGAACAATATATGGGTCAATGCAACAGTTTTGTGGTTATGTGATAATACTGTGCAATCAGGTGTTACTACTTGATATTAAGAGAGTGCTGACTGACATTTATGACTGATTTGTATGCACAATGTTAAAGGTGGGGAGTGAATGGAAGAGATGTGCAAGACAGTTATGAGTTGTTATTTTTTTGTAGGTGGCCCTGTATGATTTCACTTCTGTGAGTGAAAAAGACACTATATGCCTGAAAAGCACCAACTGACCTGTAATTATAGATGAGCAATGTAAAGGGTTATTTTATTTGTATGATTGTGTGTGACTAATGAATTGAAAAAGAATTTCTCATTGTTATGAGAGCTGCTGATATTGTAGATTAAGTGACCATATACCTTTGTCTTAACATTGTTGTATGTCAGATGATTTGAGCATGTGAAGTGATGAATGATACTATTTTTGAATGAATGAAAAATGCTGTTGTTAAGATGTTGTGACCAAATATGGTTGTTGACACCAAATGATAACTGAAACAAATAGCTACTGAAATTTGGAAAACCACCTGACTACAGTAACAAACAATATTTCCAGCCTTGTATTTCTTTTACCTTAATTGGTATAAGCAAATCAATGTCTCTAGTGGACAAAGATTACTTGTGTTCAGAATTAAACAAGATGAGGAAGAAAAGTTAGACTTGTGATCAAACAGTGTTGATCTTTCATATCTTAAAGCTTCTGTAAAACCCCTGAAATGAGTCAATAAATGTATTTAAACACAGAAAAAATGTGGAAATACAGAAAGTTCTTTATTTAACACTAACCACAATGGTAACTTTCTCATTCCATATATCTAGGTGTGATCTTCATGTGTACGTGTTGAGAGAGAGATAGAGAGAGAGAGAGAGAGAGAGAGAGAGAGAGAGAGAGAGAGAGAGAGTCATGAGAGTCATGCTACTGACTGAAGTACAAGCAACAACAAATAGTGAAAAAGGTATACATTTTTCATAAAGATGTGAAGTCTCCAGAATGAGCGATGCAAGAGCACATCCACTAGCTGTAGTTCCAGCTGTTTACAGATTTCCTAAATTTATGATCTCGTTAAATATTCACCAGAAATATAACAATATTTTAACTGCACCATACTCTACAGCCACCATGTATGGTCTAAATGATAAAATTGTGCCACGGCAGCTGTCATTGAACGGATTAACATAGCCCTTTATTTTTCTTTCATTCAAATGGTTTTATGGCCAACCAAATTATGGTTTTTCCTGAATCCTCTAAATTGCTTAAGGTTAATACTTGGATGGTTGAATTGAAAGGGCACAGCGAGTTGTCTTCCCCATTCCCATCTCTAATTACATAAGCATTGATGGGACATTAAACCATAGTATTCCTTTTCCTTCCCAATTCTTCCCTCATCCAAGGTTGTGTTCTGTCTCTGATGCCCTCACTGTTGCTGTTATGTTAAACCCTAATCTTCCTTCCTCCAAGAAAAGCCTTGTTTGAAACTAACTTCACAGTCAGAACTGCACACTAATGTAAGAAAAAAAGAGAGATTTTAATCCATCCAAATGTCAGCCAGTGGTACAATGTTATCATTTCTTAAAGTTTAATATTTTTCTATTTGTAGCTAATGATAATACAAACAATAAAGGTTAACTCCAGCACACCCAGACTGTGGACACACTCCACTGTAGATAAGACTTTAAATATATTTCATGCAGTCACATAAAAGTGACCAGTTAGAAAGCTATTATAAAGGCACAATAAAAGTTGTACATGTCATGGCATTGAATGAAAGATGCTATTTATCTGTGTTTGTGGGGTATTCCCAGCCAGACCGTGTGCTACAACTGATTCTCTAGTAGTTGATGACTGCAGATTACTGTTGGACTAGACGCTATGTGACCAAATCCAATGTGTGTTACACTGTGGACTCAGATTAGAGTGTACAGTTTGTTTAAGTACAATACACTGAAATTACTTGACATTATGAAATATTATGATAATAGTTGTGCCACTATTAATTGTGAAATAACTGAAGCATTCATTTTAAGAAGTTCTGGAAAGAAACCATGCAGTGGGGTAAAACAGTTTTAACTTCCAACACATTACTGGTAAGACATTTAATTTGTTCCAGCAATTTCTTGGATAGAGTTGTACCTATCTGTCAGATTCCTTTCTGTTCTAATGGTTGTACTTTTGTACTAAAATGTGAAGTTGTTCTAGGGACTCTTTTTCAGTCACAGTATTAGATCGTGCAATATTCCTTTTATGAAAATAAGAGAGACTGAGTAATTGCACACTGTTTGATTTCCTACCCCCTTTATCATTGTATCTGTACAACACTGACAGTATCTTCATAAAAGTGCAAGTGTTGATGGTATTTGTTGTATTGTTTGAAACCAAGCATGTTCCGTTCACTCATGGTGTTAGCATGTTCCGTTCACTCATGGTGTTAGCTGTTGGCAGCAGTAATTTCAGCTTTACTCTTGCCCCTCAAGCTAGCATTCAATACTACTCTGTTTGTCTTGGGTTTGTTTTACTGGCATTGTTAGTGGTGTATTAATAGTGATACACAACAGCATGGATAAGCTTACTGAGGAAGATTTGGTCAATATGCACTTCACGTGTGGGTTCTTAAATGCAAAAAAATTGCAGCACAATGATGCCATGCTGAGCTGTTCTCACTGTGACAGTAACCATATCACAGTAATTTTGAATCTGTACATAGGTGCCATTACTCTGTCGTTTACATTGGATGTTTTGGTAATTGATTGTTATGTCAATTTTCTCTGTTGCTAATGTATTTTCATAGAATCAAAGGTAATTGGGAAATAAAAGGAATAAATGATAATTACTGCATAATAATCTTTAGTGAGACACTGGAGATCATGGTCGCTTACACCAAAATACTCAAGAAATATTCCTGAGAAGCGTCAGAAATGTTTTTGCTTGGAGTTGGGTTGATTTTGGGGGGGGGGGGGGGGGGGGGGGGGGGGGGGGGGGGAGGAGACCAAACTGTGAGGTCATCGGTCTCATTGGACAGGGAAGGATGGGGAAGGAAGTTGGCTGTGCCCTTTCAAAGGAACCATCCTGGCATTTGCCTGAGGCGATTTAGGGAAATAATGGAAAACCTAAATCAGGATGGCTGGACGCAGGATTGAAGTGTTGTCTTCCCGAATGTGAGTCCAGTGTGGTAACCACTGCACCACCTCGCTCGGTAGTTGGAGTTCAGTTTGACATTATGTATTGTGAAATGACTGTCAAAATATAAAGTTTTTTGAAGATGTTCTAGAGCTAACAGCAAATACAATTCATGTAACACATTTCTGTATTCAGAAAATATTATTCCTGTAAAACGAGTTCCCCCAGAGCATAATTCTGTACCTTGTTAGCATATCTAAATGTGCAGGATAAACTAGTTTCTTCATTTTCATGTCTCATATTTCCAAAATCTTGAGAACTACATACTGAATGTAACTGAACCCAAATGCTTAATTAATTCTAGTGTACAGCTTTTCAATAATTTTTTTCTGTGTATTTGTGTTCACAGACCTTTAGTATTTCAGAAATATCTATTAAAAATTTTCCATTAAAGTTCGTCATTTTGAACAGGAAAAACATTATTTTTTAATGTAAAATTTTTATTTTCTTCTCAATTTTAATGTTATTTTCTAAGGGCTTTTTCTTCGAGTACATTATATACTTCTGTCTTATTTTCAATGTGCAACAGAGTTATGTTGAAAGCTTACCTTTTTATTGTATTGTATTTATTACACATTACACAACATTTATTTCTATTACAGGAAAGACATCACAACATTTATGTTAGGCCTGTTAAATCTAGTCAGATATTGAAGAAATAACTCATCAACAATACATTACTTAAACAATGGAAACTCCTGGTTGGAATATCAACAATGTAAGGAAAAGGTAGATCGCTATTTGCCATAAAAATGACACAGTAAGTAGCAGACAGGCACAATTAAAACACACTTACAAACACAAACACACACACACACACACACACACACACACACACACGACCAGAAATTCTGGTCAGAGCTCCCGCTTCCAAATTCTATTCCAAGAGATTATGCTGCCAATCTGCCAACACTTCACTGTGGACGGAAAATAACAACTAGTTGTCTGTATCAAAAGATATAAGATGAATTTGCCTTCAGCAAAACAGAAGAAAATTGTTGGTTACCAAATTTGGCATTTTCCACATTTCCTAATGTAATGGAAAGTTACTTTTTCACTATATTGTGAAGGAATATTTTCATTGTCAAAACCCATCATTCCCATCATCCATAGGACTAACAGACATTGCCACTTCAACACTGATCTGGTCAGTATCATTTATGGCTGATACAAGAACCTAGATCTGTTAACACACACTTGTATGGATTTGTGGTCACAAGGGCTGTCAGCCCAATGTGAAGTTGCAACACTATGAAGCATTTTTCTCTTCATATGGCTCAGAAGCCTGGTGGTTTTATGATGAAAAATTCATTTACCCACAATAATGAACCTATGTACAGCTCCTTTAATTTTGAATATAATTCTAGGGAAGTAGGGTGTTATGAAGACAAAATATACAGCCATATTCATACCTCACTATTGCATTCTTTATAAACATTACCTTGATAATATTTCAATTTATTTAATCATGGTAAAGTGAACCAACACCTTCAATTGCTGCATTTTAAAAACTCTCCGTACCACCACTGTGAAAGAATTTCACTATTTCTTCAAAATACTCTGGTATATATTATAGTGGAAAGCCAAGAATTACTACACCTACTTCTACACTCTACAAAGCACTGTGAAGGGAATCTGAGATAATAATTCCCATTGTAACAGTTATTAGGGCTTCTTCTTGTTCCATTCACATATGGAGTGAGGGAAGAATGATTGCTTAAATGTATCTATGCACACTGTAATTAGTCTAATCTTGTTGTATCAATCCCTATGAGAGTGATGTGTAGGAGGGTTATATTACATTCCTACATTCTTCACTTAAGCTGATTCTTGAAACGTTGTAAGTATGCTTTCATTGAATAGTTTGTGTCCATTTTCAAGCATCTGGGAAGTCAGTTTTTTCAATATCTCTGTGACACTCTCCCAGGGATTAAAGAAACCTGTGACCACTTGTGCTGCCTTTCTTTGTTTTCATTCAATATTTTGTGTTAGTTCTGTTTGGTACAGTCCAACAAACTTGACTAATATTGTAGGATGAGTCGTATGAGTGTTTTGCAAGCAACTGGCTTTGTAGACTGACTGCATTTTCCTAGTATTCTATGAATGAACTGAAATCTGCCATCTGATTTGCATATGACTGGGCCTTATTGAACCATATGAAAAAAATGTCGTAAATTAGTTCCAAACTATGGTGTGCACACACTTTATTCAAGATGTCACTACTGGTATTTGGATTTAGGCTATGGCAGTTCAGCCTGCCATCATTGGCGATGATGTGGCACAGACAAATAGCAAAATTATGCATGACCTGCGGAAGTGTTGGAACATCGATGCTATTGATGACCTCCTGAATGGCTATTTTCAGCTCAGCAATGGTTTTCAGGTTATTGTTGCAAACCTTGTCTTTAATATAGTCCTACAAAAAGGAGTTGCATGTATTCAAGTCTGGAGAATATGGAAGCCATCCGAGGTCCATGCCAGTGGCCTCTGGGTATCCCAGAGCCAGAATTCAGTCCCCAAAATGCTTCTCCAGGACATCAAACTCTCTCCTGTTTCGATGGGGTCAAACTTCACCTTTCATGAACCACATCTTGAGATCTTGAGGAAATCAGGGTCACTTTGGATAATGGGGTGAAATCATCTTCCAAAATCTTCAGGTACCATTCAGTAGTCACCATGCCATCAAGGAATATTGCACTGATTATTCCGTGCCTGGACATTGCACACTACACAGTCACCCACTGAGGGTGAAAAGACTTTTTGATCATGAAATGTGGATTTTCAGAAAATGCACCAATTTTGCTTATTGACGAACCCATCCAAATAAAAGTGGGCTTCATTGCCAAACCATAATGCAGATACTAATTCCCATCATGCCCTACAGCCAATCGTGCATACAAATTGTTTAGAAGTTACAACAATTTTATTTCATATAGGTCAATATCTGTCACCCTGTACCTCTCAAAATTATTACACTCAGATATTTGAATGAGTTGACAGATTCCCGTAGCAACTAACTGTCACAGTAGTCATACAAAAAGTACACTATTACATTTGTGACATTTAATGTGAGCTGCCAATCTGTACACCACTTTGAAATATTATCAAGATCTAACTGTGTGTGCAGCTGTCTTTAGATAGTGTCATTGTAGATAACTGCGTAAGAGGTGAAAAATCTGCAGTTACTACTAACATCGTCAGCAAGGTCACTAATATACAACACGATCAGGAAGGATTCCAACTCACTCGCTGGGGATACCTTTAAGTTACTTCTACCTCTGTCAATGACTCTTGATCCAAGACAACATTCTGTGTCCCCTTTGCAATGAAATTCTCAAGCCAGTCACAAATTTCACCTGATATCCCATACTATAATAAAGTATGAGTCTCTTCCCTTTCTTTTATTGAGGAGCAGGACATAAATACTGAGGGGAGGGGGGGGCCGAACCACCCCCTCCCCCTTAAGTTTTTAAGTCACTAACGTTGAAATATAGCAATTAATAGTTGTAATGCATATAAGATTAAATTTTACCTGTTGGACACTTACAATCACTTTGAGATTGTGAAGTTTGGCAGCAGTGAGAAGTATTGATGCTAAGTTAAGCTTCTGTCCCATACTTGTAACAAGTAGACCTAGATGTTGGATTGTCAGTACACTTCGTGTCAACTGTCTTATGTATACAACTGTTGCCAGCTTAAGTGATTTAACAGTTGCAGCACTATAGTACCACGTGAACTTGTCTTGTGTGTACCAACTGAAAAATAAATTGTGTAATGAGGAGGTGTTTGAACATGAAAATAATGTATACCATAATCACCTCCCCCCCCCCCCCCCAAAGCTTGTAAAAGGAGGGGTGTCGATCCCTGCACTTTAGGAGAATAAACTAGATTTTGTTCATAACTTCATTCATGCCATAAAAAGACATTACCCTCAATGAAATCAACCAGTTTGAAATTAAAAATCCCATAATTACATTAGAATCCACATCTCCTGCAAATAAAGTTGCAGGTAAACACTAATTAATCTAAGACCTCTTCAAATAAAAAATATGTAATGTATGTAATAAGGTAGTAATGGATGGCAAAAGATCAAATCTGAAATTGGTGGTATTTATATATTATTAAATTGTATAATTAATTGTATTATATAATAAAATATTACAATATTCTTTGTTTATATTTAAGTTTGTGACACTTAGGCAGTTGGCTGTAACTGTAGGTTATAAGTTACTGTAATTTAATAAATAACAAAAACGACTTTAGTTTCAAATTTTATATTTAGCCTTTTACGTCTTATTAGTAACTTATTCATAATTTCTTCAGAATATAGTTTCACTGCCAGCTCACAATGAACACTCATTAGAGCAAGACCAGTAAGTCTGTCATCTCGCATTTTATTTCTAATGTAAGTTTTTAGCCTGTTTAGGATGGATAAACATCTTCCTGTGGTCACAGTAGACACTGGTGGCGTGGCCAAAATGATGAGAAGCTGTTTTTATCAAACTGAGAAACCTTTCATTGCACTGATCAGTAGCTTCTATTGCAGTGGCAGGTTTTCACTCTACAGTTTTCCAGTGATGATTCCGTATCCCATGTGTCACACAGGAGAGTGATATTTCACAGTAAGTTTCTTTATTTAAATTTTGGAAGAGTGAAGCTTACTAATTGTTTTAATTTAATCATGATAATATTACATTCAATAAATGTAACTTTCGTATCATCCATGCTATATTAAGGTTAAGGGGTTACCAGATAAGTAAACCATAAATAGCCCGTTTGTGGTGGTCTTTTAAGTGCATTAAAAATAAGAGTAATGCTCCAGAAGACGGTCCATTGGGGTAAAAACACTTCATGAATGGGAACGTGAAAATATATGTACTGTAATGTATAGAATAATTTTTGCAAACAAATGGAAAAAGTTCATTACTCAGTTGCAGGGACGTAAAAGAAGGGATGTTACACGGCCGTCCTATAGTTCAGTATACCTCAATATGTAATTTTGCTTTCTATTCATATTTCATTTCCGAGAGTATTTTAAATTTATGTCCATCCAGAAAACAGAAAAAGTTGATAACGACGTGAAGGAAACTGAAAATTGTTGAATACGGTGAAATCACATAAATCGAATAGGTCCCTAACGCAGACCTGGTTTTTCTGGCATAAGCCAATAGTAGTGTATCTTAGAGATGCGTCAACTCGTTACCACACCAGGTGAACTCGGGTTGAGAGTATTTCAAGTCAATCCGAGTTAGACTGTTGCTAACTGGAGTTGCGTTCACGCGATGAATGACGTTTACAGCTTCCGATGACGGTTTCGCGCGAGGCTGGAGTTAACCGCCGTCGCTCCGACCTAGCCCGAATTGAGTCTATGCCTGCAGAACGAGATGTCACTCACTGGTCACTGTGATATGTAAAAGTGCGGTATCCGTAATGATTTGTTTAGTCAAAATTCGTGAAGCGTTTGATAAGTTTCATTTTCAAGGCGGTTTAAGATCGTCCCATCGCCGTCCAAATCTTACAGGAAATTCAAAGTGACTCATGAGTGTATTCGAATGCCAGCCTGTAGTGTGGCAATCATTAAATTTAGCATTACCAAAGCATTTTCCATGACGCGCTTTACAAGAGGGTGTTGTACTTAATACCCATCTTTAAAAAAGTTAAAAAACTAATATCGATAATTGTTATTTTGAAGAGTTAGTGACGTGTAAGTAAGGTCCAGAACTTGAAAATACTGAGTGCTAGGTTAGCGTCTAATGCTTCCCTCGTGTGAACTGTATGGACGGCACAGATGTTTTTTTTTTTTTTCTTTAATCGAATTTTTATGTTGTTTACAAATTGCCACACCCTCTAAGCTTTTCACACTAAATAATGTCATAGACGCATTGTATTTGCCGAATGTACTTCTGACCAAAAAGCGATTCTGGTAGTTTGAGTCCAAGGTCTTTGTTAATCATGCCTTTTGTGTTCTTGTGGTGGTATTTCCATAGAAACTTCATGTTTGTCTACATTTAACTGGGAAGCGAAATACCAGTTTTCATAAATATAGCTTCAAAAATTTTTGATACAACGAAATACTTTCTTAAAAAGTTTCATCCGTTATTTCACCCCCCACATGGTTGAATTTCCAAAAATGCTGAAACACGTATTTTTTTATTTCTAGCTGAGAAACCATATAGCAGTTTTGGTATAGCTCTAACTTCATAATTGCCTTTACAGCAGCATATTTACTAAAAGCATTTCATCCCCTATTTCACCCCTTTAGAGCGTAATTTCGAACAATCGCTTCTTAAACGATGCCTATGTTGTAGGATACACACCATCTCCAAATTTAAAGTTCTTCTCCTTAGCGGTTTGGGCTGGGTGATGGTGAGTCAGTGAACCAGTTCGGCCCTATCCCACCCCATTTGGGGTTGAATTTCCCAAAACACTGAAACAAGTATTTTTTTTTATTTTATCTGAGAAGTCAAATACCAATTTTCATAGATCTACATTTAAAACTACTTTGGTAGTTCCTTAATAAAGATTTATTTTTAAAAAATCTTTCACCCCCTGCCTTAGCCCCATAGGGGCTATATTTCAAAAAAATGCTGAAACACGTATTTTTTTTATTTCTGACTGACAAACCCAATACTGATTTTCGTAGCCCTAGCTTCAAAATTGCCGTAATACGCGACATGTTTTCAAAATACATTTCATCCCCTCCTTACCCCTTAGGGGTGGAATTTCGGAAAATCACTTCTTAAACGACGCCTATAGTATAAGATCAATACCATCTGCAAATTTCAAGTTTCTAATCTTAGTGGTTTGGGCTGAGCGATAATGAGTTGGGAGTGAGTCAGTCGGGACATTGACATTAATAACATACTACATTCATCGTGGAAAGGGACATCAATGTTAAGACTTTTTGGTTAAAGTGCAGCAGCCATTCGTGCTTGTGGCAGGGCATTTGGCTACAAAATCGCCGATATTATGAAATGCTCTCAAGACAAAAAATTGACTGATACACTATATGATCAAAAGTATTCGGACACCCCAAAAACACACATTTGTCATATTAGGTGCATTGTGCTGCCACCTACTGCCAAGTACGCCATATCAACGACCTCAGTCGTCATTAGACATCGTGAGAGAGCTGAATGGGGCACTCAACAGAACTCACGAATTTCGAACATGGTCAGAAGATTGGGTGTCACTTGTGTCATACGTCTGAACGCGAGATTTCCACACTCCTGAACATCCCACAGGTCCACTGTTTCCAATGTGATAGTGAAGTGGACTGTGCGGCTGGTCCTGGCGGAGGTTCGTGTCTTCCCTCGGGCATGGGTGTGTATGTTTGTCTTTAAGATAATTTAGGTTAAGTAGTGTGTAAGCTTAGGGACTGGTGACCTTAGCAGTTAAGTCCCATAAGATTTCACACACGTTTGAACGTTTGATAGTGAAGTGGAAGCGTGAAGGGAGACGTACAGCATAAAAGTGTAAAGGCCGAACTCGTCTGTTGACTGACAGATCGCCAACAGTTGAAAAGGGTTGTAATGTGTAATAGGCGTCTATCCAGACCATCACACAGGAATTCCAAACTGCATCAGGATCCACTGCAAGCACTGTGACAGGCAGGAGGTGCTAAACCTTGAATTTTATAGTGGAGCCGCCCATTTTGACCGAGCGGTTCTAGGCACTTCAGTCCGGAACCGAGCTGCTGCTACAGTCACAGGTTCGAATCTTGCCTCGGGCATGACTGTGTGTGCTGTTCTTAAGTTAGTTAGGTTTAAGTAGTTCTAAGTCTAGGGGACTGATGACCTCAGGTGTTAAGTCCAATAGTGAATAGGGCCATTTGAACCATTTTTATGGTCGAGCAGTTGCTCATAAGCCACACATCGCGCCGGTAAATGCCAAACGACGCCTCGCTCGGTGTAAGGAGCGTAAACAATGGACGATTGAACAGTGGAAAAACGTTGTGTGGAGTGACGAATCACGCTATGCAATGTGGATATATGATGGCAGGGTGTGGGTATGGCGAATGCCCGGTGAGCGTCATATGCCAGCGTGTGTAGTTGTAAGAGTTAAGTTCGGAGGTGATGGAGTTATGGTGTGGTCGTGTTTTACATGTAGGGGGCTTGCACCCCTTGTTGTTTTTGCGTGGCACTATCAAAGCTCAGGCCTACATTGATGTTTTAAGCACCTTCCTGCTTCCCACTGTTGAAGAGCAATTCGGGGATGGCGATTGCATCTTTCAACACGATGGAGAATCTGTTCATAATACACGGCCTGTGGCGGAGTGGTTACACGACATTAACATCCCTGTAATAGACTGGCCTACACAGAGTCCTGACCTGAACCCTATAGAACACCTTTTGGTACGCTGACTTCGTGCCAGGCCTCACCGACCGACATCGATATCTCTCCTCAGTGCAGCACTCCATGAAGAATGGGCTGCCATTCCCCAAGAAACCTTCCAGCACCTGATTGAACGTGTTCCTGCGAGAGTGGAAGTTGTCAGCAAGGGTAAGGGTAGGCCAAAACCATATTGATTTCCAGCATTACCGATGGAGGGCGCTACGAACACAGCCAGGTGTCCGGTTATATTAGAAGATTTAAAATAATATTGAGTGTATGGCTTGCAAGAAATAAATTACAATAGATGGAGTGTATTGATTTGACGTCAGGTATTTGGATGTGAGGCACTCAAAAAGGTCTTTTCACTGCCGATTTCGTATAAGAAATAGAACTGCAATCAGAAAGGTATTCAAACTGCGTAGAAGCTAACGAGAGAAATGAAAGCTATAACAATTTTTTTACCAACTCGGTTTGGTTACCATATGTTAAGAGCAGCTACAACCTTAGCAGAAGTGAATGTGGCAAACGACATCGAACGTTAATTTAACTTTTCCTGCCAACTCAGTTTGAGCGAGCTTATGGTGAACTCGATTTGTACAGAGGGCGGCGCTGAATTTACGGTTTATTTATTGTAAGTTCAGAGCTCACCGTTGCTTTCGCACCGACCGAACCCGAGTTTATCCCAGCCAGATGTCTATACCTTCATGAACGCGCGCGAACTGAGCGTTACCACAGTCCGTACCTTCCAAATTTCAACTTGAAACCAAAAATTACGCACTACACGCTACCCATCATGCTCGTTACGGTTATACAGTATATGTATATACACACATCAAAATTGTTTTCATCACCTCGGTTCCGAGAGTTCCGGAACCTGTACAGAAAACTGGAATAGAGATGAACATGAGAATCATTTCTACCCTTTTTGTTGCTCATGAAAACCACACATTGCATGTTGTACCATCATACAGCGAGACCTTCAGAGGTGGTAGTCAAGATTGCTGTCCACACCGGTACTTCTAATACCCAGTAGCACGTCCTCTTCCATTGATGCATGCCTGCATTCGTCGTGGCATACTATCCACAAGTTCATCAAGGCACTGTTGGTCCAGATTGTCCCACTCCTCAACGGCGATTCGGCGTAGATCCTTCAGAGTGATTGCTGGGTCACATCATCCATAAACAGCCCTTTCCAATCTATCCCAGGCATGTTCAATAGGGTTCATGTCTGGAGAACATGCTGGCCACTCTAGTCAAGCGATGTCGTTATCCTGAACGAAGTCATTCACAAGATGTGTACGATGGGGGCGTGAATTGTCGTCGATGAAGACGAATGCCTCGCCAGTATGCTGCCGATATGGTTGCACTATCGGTCGGAGGATGGCATTATTGTATCACACAACCGTTACGGTGCCTTTCATGACCACCAATGGCGTATGTCGGCCCCACATAATGCCACTCCAAAACAGTAGGGAACCTCCACCTTGCTCCACTCTCTGGGCAGTGTGTCTAAAGCGTTCAGCCTGACCCGGTTGCCTCCAAACACGTCTCCGACGATTGTCTGGTTGAAGGGGTTGAAGGCATATGAGACACTCATCGGTGAAGAGAACATGATGCCAGTCCTGAGCGGTCCATTCGGCATGTTGTTGAGCCCATCTGTACCGCGCTGCATGGTGTCGTGGTTTCAAAGGTGGACCTCGCTATGGACATCAAGAACGAAGTTACACATCATGCTGCCTGTTCTCACAGTTTGAGTCGTAACACGACGTCCTGTGGCTGAACGAAAAGCATTATTCAACATGGTGGCGTTGCTGTCAGGGTTCCTCCGAACCATAATCCATAGGTAGCGGTCATCCACTGCACTAGTAGCTCTTGGACAGCCTGAGCGAGGCATGTCATCGACAGTTCCGACTCTCTGTATCTCCTCCATGTCCGAACAACATCGCTTTGGTACACTCCGAGACGCCTGGACACTTCCCTTACCGAGCGAGATGGCGCAGTGGTTATACACTGGACTCAGATTCGATAGGACGAGGGTTCATTCCCGCGTCCGGCCATCCTGATTTAGGGTTTCCCTGATTTCCCTAAATCGCTCCAGGCAAATGCCAGGATGGTTCCCGTCAAAGGGTACGGCCGACTTCCTTCCCCAATCCGATGAGACCGATGACCTCGCTGTCCGGTCTCCTTCCCCAAACACCCAAATCCCCCAACCCAACACTTCCGTTGTTGAAAACCCTTCCTGGCACAAAGTTACAATGCGGACGCGATCGAGCCGCGATAGTGGCATGGTTGAACTACGGACAACATGAGCCGTGTACCTCCTTCCTGGTGGAATGTCTGGAACTGATCGGCTGTCGGACCCGCTCCATTTAGTAGGCACTGCTCATGCATGGTTTTTTTTTACATATTTGGGCGGATTTAGTGACATTTCTGAACAGTCAAAGGGACTGTGTCTGTGATACAATATCCACAGTCAAGAACTATCTTCAGGAGTTCTGGGAACTGGGGTGACGCAAAACGTCTTTTCATGTGTGTATAATCATCAATTTGGAAACCGCGAATCTTGAGTTGGCTAACTGAAATGAGCCATAATCTGCTCAGACGCGAAGAGAGATGGCGTTGAATGTTATCTCAGTTTCCTTTTTGCCCCAACTTTCAACTAGGTTAACTCAGTTTGGTGTAAACCCCAGTTGTCCCATCACTAGCAGTAAACACTATGGCCACCAGCGTGAGAAGAATGTGGCCCCAGGAAATTTCCCGCAGTGCTGACAACATTTGCAGCATGTACTACAATCTGACGACTTGATTTGTTGGAAATGATGCAAGGAAGTAACAAGGTCTCGTGAAAGTGCGTTACAGCGACGTTCATCTTCAGATGTGCTACTTATTCGTAGCTATGGAAGTGAAATTAAATTAAATAAACGTCACAGTTCAAGGTCAAGTGGGTCACTGCATAATGGCTAGTACAGTGCCACTCAGTGTCAGCTCAGAAATGCTTCAAGAAAAGTTGGACGAGCCACATTTCCTCCTCGCCTGTCTTCCTTTTGTTATACGACCAGTTTTCTCTGAAAATGTCACACAACATATTTCAGAATATTTTTATGCACATTCCCTTGACCAAGTAGTCGACATATGAAGTCGCATAATAATTGCAATCAAGATTCAGTACCACATGTTGCTGTCCTTTTATTGATCTCTTTTCCATACCTTTCCCTCAGTGGAGGACTATAGACTTGGAAGCATGCAAAGTAGCTGGACACAGATAGATGTGTTCCTTAAAAGCCAGGGAAAATAATGGAACTGTCCTATGCCCAGGCAACCTACGCGGCATTCACTCACCGATCCCGCGCTCTCTGGGTAGAGCATGGGATGATCTTTGTGGCGGAAAATCAGTAGCGTTGTTTGTACAGTCCTTTAGAAAGATAAGTAAATATCCTCGGAGTAGTGAAGCAACTTAAATCACTTAATGAAAGCTAGTCTTCTGGTCCAGACTGTATACCAATTAGATTCCTTTCAGAGCATGCTGATGCATAGCTCTGTACTTAACAATCATATGCAACCGCTCGCTCTACGAAAGATTCGTACCCAAAGACCGGAAAGTTGCACAAGTCACACCAATATTCAAGATAGGTAGTTATTTACAGGTCAATATCATTAACGTCAATATACAGCAGGATTCTGGAACGTATGTTGTGTTCGAACGTTATGAATTACCTCGAAGAAAACGGTCTATTAGCCGGCCGCTGTAGCCGAGCGGTTCTAGGCACTTTAGTCCGGAACCATGCTGCTGCTCCGGTCGCAGGTTCGAATCCTGCCTCGGGCATGAATGTATGTGATGTCCTTAGGTTAGTTAGATTTAAGTAGTTCTAAGTCTAGGGGACTGATGACCTCAGATGTTAAGTCCCATTGTGCTTAGAGCCATTTGAACCATTTGAAAACGGTCTATTGATACACTGTCAACATGGGTTTAGAAAAGATCGTTCTTTTGAAACACAACTAGCTCTTTATTCGTATGAAGTGTTGAGTGCTATTGACAACGGATTTCAGATAGATTCCGTATTTCTGGATTTCCGGAAGGCTTTTGACACTGTACCATACAAGCGGCTTGTAGTGAAATTGCATGTTTATGGAATATAGTGTCAGTTATGTGACTGGATTTGTGACTTTCTGTCAGAGAGGTTACAGTTCGTAGTACCTGACGGAAAGTCATAGAGTAAAACAGAAGTGATTTCTGGCGTTCCCCAAAATAGTGTTATAGGCTCTTTGCTGTTCCTTATCTATATAAACGATTTGGGAGACAATATGAGCAGCCGTCTTAGGTTGTTTGCGAATGACACTGTCGTTTATCGACTAATAAAGTCATCAGAAGATCAAAACAAACTGCAAAACAATTTAAAAGAGATATCTGAATGGTAAGCAAATTGTCAGATAACGAGAAGTCTTAGGTCATCCACATGAGTGCTAAAAGGAATTCGTTAAACTTCGTTTACACGGTAAATCTGTCAAATCGGCAGGCCAAAATTCAACTAAATTGGAAAGAACACGTGGAAAATGTTGTGGGGAAGGCTAACCAAAGACTGCGTTTTATTGGTAGGACACTTAAAGAATGTAACAGATCTATTAAGAGACTGCCTACACTACCCTTGTCAATTCTCTTTTAGAATACTGCTGCGCGGTGTGGGACCCTTACCAGGTAGGAAAGACGGAGTACATCGAAAAAATTGAAAGAGGGGCAGCACGTTTCGTATTATTGCGAAATATGGGAGAGAGTGTCACTGAAATGATACAGGATTTGGGCTGGACATCATTAAAAGAAAGGCGTTTTTCGCTGCGACAGAATCTTCTCTCGGGATTCCAGTCACCAACTTTCTCCTCCGAATGCGAAAATATTTTGTTGACAACGACCTACATAGGGAGAAACGATTGCTCCTTTGTCGTGGTCTTCAGTCCTGAGACTGGTTTGATGCAGCTCTCCATGATACTCTATCCTATGCAGGCTTCTTCATCTCCCAGTACTTACTGCAACGTACATCCTTCTGAATCTGCTTAGTGTACTCATCTCTCGGTCTCCCTCTACGATTTTTACCCTCCACACTGCCCTCCAATGCTAAATTTTTGATCCCCTGATGCCTCAGAACATGTCCCACCAACCGATCCCTTCTTCTTGTCAAGTTGTGCCACAAACTTCTCTTCTCCCCAATCCTATTCAATACCTCCTCATTAGTTACGTGATCTATCCACCTTATCTTCAGTATTCTTCTGTAGCACCACATTTCGAAAGCTTCTATTCTCTTCTTGTCCAAACTAGTTATCGTCCATGTTTCACTTCCATACATGGCTACACTCCAAACAAATACTTTCAGAAACGACTTCCTGATACATAAATCTATATTCGATGTTAACAAATTTCTCTTCTTCAGAAACGCTTTCCTTGCCATTGCCAGTCTACATTTTATATCCTCTCTACTTCGACCATCATCAGTTATTTTGCTCCCCAAATAGCAAAACTCCTTTACTGCTTTAAGTGTCTGATTTCCTAATCTGATTCCCTCAGCATCACCCAACTTAATTCGACTACATTCCATTATCATCGTTTTGCTTTTGTTGATGTTCATCTTATATCCTCCTTTCAAGACACTGTCGATTCCGTTCAATTGCTCTTCCAAGTCCTTTGCAGTCTCTCACAGAATTACAATGTGATCGGCGAAACTCAAAGTTTTTATTTCTTCTCCATGGATTTTATTACCTACAACGAATTTTTATTTTGTTTCCTTTACTGCTTGCTCAAGATACAGATTGAATAACATTGGGGAGAGGCTACAACTGTGTCTCACTCCATTCCCAACCACTGCTTCCCTTTCATGTCCTTCGACTCTTACAACTGCCATCTGGTTTCTGTACAAATTGTAAATAGCCTTTCGCTCCCTGTATTTTACCCCTGACACCTTTAGAATTTGAAAGAGAGTATTCCAGTCAACATTGTCAAAAGCTTTCTCTACATCTACAAATGCTAGGAAAGGAGGTTTGTCTCTCCTTAATCTTTCTTCTAAGATAAGTCGTAAGGTCAAATGGCTCTGAGCACTGTGGGACTTAACATCTGTGGTCATCAGTCCCCTAGAACTTAGAACTACTTAAACCTAACTAACCTAAGGACATCACATACATCCATGCCCGAGGCAGGATTCGAACCTGCGCCCGTAGCGGTCACGCGGTTCCAGACTGAAGCGCCTAGAATCGCACGTCCACACCGGCTGGCTCGTAAGGTCAGTATTGCCTCATGCGTTCCAACATTTTTACGGAATCCCAACTGATCTTCCCAAACGTCGGCTTCTACCGGTTTTTCCATTCATCTGTAAATAATTAGCGTTAGTATTTTGTAGCTGTGACTTATTAAACTGATAGTTCGGCGATTTTCACATCTGTCAACACCTGCTTTCTTTGGGATTGGAATTATTATATTCTTCTTGAAGTCTGAAGGTATTTCACCTGTATCATACATCTTGCCCACCAGATGGTAGAGTTTTGTCAGGGCTGGCTCTCCCAAGGCCGTCAGTAGTTCTAATGGAATGTTGCCTACTTCCGGGGCCTTGTTTGGACTCAGGTCTGTCAGTGCTCTGTCAAACTCTTCACGCAGTATCATATCTCTCATTTCATCTTCATCTACATCCTCTTACTTTTCCACAATATTGTCCTCAAGTACATTGCCCTTGTATAGACCCTCTATATACTTCTTCCACCTTTCTGCTTTCCTTCTTTTGCTTGGAACTGGGTTTCCCTCTGAGCTTTTGAAATTCATACAAGTGGCTCTCTTTTCTCCAAAGGTCTCTCTAATTTTTCTGTTGGCAGTATCTATCTTGCTCCTAGTGAGATAAGCCTAGATCCTTACATTTGTCTTCTAGCCATCCCTACTTAGCCATTTTGCACTTCCTGTCGATCTCATTTTTGAGACGTTTGTCTTCCTTTTTGCCTGCTTTATTTACTGCAGAGAAACGATTACCACGATGAAGGAAAATCAGAGCTCGTACGGAAAGATATAGGTGTTCCTTGATTCCACGCGCTATACGAGATTGGAATAATAGAGAATTGTGGAGGTGATTCGATGAATCATCTGCCAGGCACTTAAATGTGATTTGCAGAGTATTCATGTAGATGTAGAAGTCCATGCAGATTTAGAAAGAATCTCTGGTCAGGTGTACTCCCCAGAGGCTTGCACATGAACAATCATTTGCGTTAGGAGCTACACCATAACATAACGTTGAGTTTAAGTTTTAGTATCCAGTCCTCTGTTTGGTTCTTACTGTTATATCCTGTGGAACACGCAGTTGTTTATCTGTGCCTATGTGCTGACCACCTCATAGGTCTGTTTCAAAATTCTACCATGGGGTGAGAGAGAGCTTCTGCCTGCCTCCCCATCCCATGGCTCCATTGGTTAAACAACGCATAAATCCGAACGGGTAGGAGGCTGTTTAACATCTTTATCTAAGATTTACTCTATTGGAACTCACACTGTTTGCCACCACTGCCCAGCGAAGTTCCTGTTCTGACAGAACCAGCGACATTTTAGAGCAGTTACAAATGGATGATGTCTCCACTTGAGGATTGAGTACAAGACAGATGCCGGCCGCGGTGGTCTAGCGCTTCTAGGCGCTCAGTCCGGAACCGCGCGACTGCTACGGTCGCAGGTTCGAATCCTGCCTCGGGCATGGATGTGTGTGATGTCCTTAGGTTACTTAGGTTTAAGTAATTCTAAGTTCTAGGGGACTGATGACCACAGATGTTAAGTCCCATAGTGCTAAGAGACACTTTTGAACAAGACAGATAGTTCAACTCTGGGTTCCCAGCCAGTACCACTGCTGCCTTCCACATTACACTACGAGTTTGGTAAAATGCGCCAGCATTTCGATTATCCATTCCGTAAGGATGTGATGTTAAGTTCACTCCCTTCTACATCTGCATCTACATCTGTACTCTGCAAACAACCGTGAGGTGCATGACAGAGGGTGCGTCACGTTTTACTAGTTATTAGGGTTCAAATGTTCAAATTTGTGTGAATTCCTAAGGGACCAAACTGCTGAGGTCATCGGTCCCTAATCTTATAAACTACTTAAACTAACTTATTCTAAGAACAACACACACAACCATGCCCGAGGGAGAACTTGAACCTCCAGCGGGAGGGAACGCGCAGTCCGTGACATAGCGACTTCTTCCTGTTCCATTCACATATGGAGTGCGGCAAGAATGATCGTTTGAGTGCCTCTGTGTATGGTGTACTTGTATTGACCATATCCTCACAATCCCTATGTGAGCGAAATGTAGATGGTTGTAGAATATTCATAGAGTAATTATTTAATGCCGATTCTTGAAACTTTATTAATAGACTTTCTTGAGATAGTTTACATCTATCTTCAAGAGACTTCCAGTTCAGCGCCCTCAGTATCTCTGTGACACTCTCCCATGAATTAAAGAAACCTGTGGTCATTTATGCTGCCCTTCTCTGTATACATTCAATATCCCCTGTTAGTCCTATCTAGCATGGTTCACACACACTTCGGCAATATTCTGGAACCAGTTGCACGAGTGATTTATAAGCAATCTCCTTTGTAGACTGATTGCACTTCCCCAGTAGTCTACCAATAAATCAAAGTCTACTATCTGCTTTATCCAGAACTGAACGTATGTCGTCATTCCATTTCATATCCCTGCAAAGAGTTACACTCAGGTGTGTGTATGAGTTGGCCAATTCCAACACTGAAAAAGTGATATTGTAGTCATAGGATACTACGTTTTTTCGTTTCGTGAAGTCAAGAATTTTACATTTCTGAACATTTAGAGCAAAATGCCAATCACTACACTACTTTGAAATCTTATCAAGATCTAACCAAATATTTATGCAGCTTCGTTCAGATAGTAAATCATTATAGATAACTGTATCATCTGTAAAATGCCTGATTTTTCTATTAACGGTGTCTGTAAGGTCATTAATATAAAACATGAACAACAGGGGTCCCAACACACTTCCCTGGGGCACACCCAAAGTTACTTCTACATATGATGATGACTTTCCAGCCAAGATAATATGCTGCGTCCTCGATGCCAAATTGTCATCAACCAGTAACAAATTTCACTTGATACTCCACATGATCGTACTTTTGACATTAAGCGTAGATGTGGTACTAAGTCAAATGCTTTTCGGAAATCAAGAAATACAGCATCTACCAGATTGTCTTGAACCAAAGCTTTCAATATTTTTTGTTTTTTGTTTGGGGGCTCAACGATAGGAGCCGCGAATTCCATATAGAATCTGGCAGGTATTCCATTGTGGCATGGAGCTTTGTTCAATTTTAACGATTTTAGCTGTTTCTCACCACCACTGAAACTAATACTAATTTCATTCGTCTTTTTAGTGGTATATCACTGCTATCAATTTCAAGTTTGAACCAGCTTTCTGTGCCTAGTATTGTGTGAGATTCACTGCGTTTCATGAACGCTTCAAACTCTGACACTTTGCTGCAAATACTTTGGCAGTTTACCATTAAGATTTTAATACTCTTACCTGTGGGAAGCATTTCTTTCTCTTTTATCCTGATACTTCTGGGTGGGAATTTAAGGAGATGAGACCTGGATAAGCTAACTAAACCAGAGGTTGTACAGAGTTTCAGGGAGAACATAAGGGAACAATTGACAGCAGTGGGGGAAAGAAGTACAGTAGAAGAACAATGGGTAGCTTTAGGGATGAAGTAGTGAAGGCAGCAGAAGATCAAATAGGCAAAAAGACGAGGGCTAGTAGAAATCCTCGGGTAACAGAAGAAATATTGAATTTAACTGATGAAAGGAGAAAATATAAAAATGCAGTAAATGAAGCAGGCAAAAAGGAATACAAACGTCTCAAAAATGAGATCGACAGGATGTGCAAAATGGCTAAGCAGGGATGGCTAGAGGATAAATGTAAGGGTGTAGAGGCTTATCTCACTAGGGGTAAGATAGATACTGCCTAAAGGCAAATTAAAGAGACCTAGGAGAAAAGAGAACCACTTGTATGAATATCAAGAGCTCAGATGGAAACCCAGTTCTAACCAAAGAAGGGAAAGCAGAAAGGTGGAAGGAGTATATAGAGGGTCTATACAAGGGCAATGTACTCGAGGACAATATTATGGAAATGGAATAGAATGTAGGTGAAGGTTAAATGGGAGATAAGATGCTGCGTGAAGAGTTTGACAGAGCACTGAAAGACCTGAGTCGAAACAAGGCCCCGGAGTAGACAACATTTCATTGGAACTACTAATGGCCTTGGGAGAGCCAGTCCTGACGAAACTCTACCATCTGGTGAGCAAGATGTATGAAACAGGCGAAATACCCTCAGGCTTCAAGAAGAATATAATAATTCCAATCCCAAAGAAAGCAGGTGTTGACAGATGTGAAAATTACCGAACTATCAGTTTAATAAGTCACAGCTGCAAAATACTAACGCGAAATCTTTGCAGACGAATGGAAAACTGGTAGAAGCCGACCTTGGGGAAGATCAGTTTGTGTTCCGTAGAAATATTGGCACACGTGAGGCAATATTGACCCTACGACTTATCTTAGAAAATAGATTAAGGAAAGGCAAACCTACGTTTCTAGCATTTGTAGATGTAGAGAAAGCTTTTGACAATGTTGACGGGAATACTCTCTTTCAAATTCTGAAGGTGGCAGGGGTAAAATACAGGGAGCGAAAGGCTATTTACAATTTGCACAGAAACCAGATGGTAGTTGTAAGAGTCGAAGGACATGAAAGGGAAGCAGTGGTTGGGATGGGAGTGAGACAGGGTTGCAGCCTCTCCCCGATGTTATTTAATCTGTATGTTGAGCAAGCAGTAAAGGAAATAAAAGAAGAATTCGGAGTAGGTATTAAAATCCATGGAGAAGAAAAGAAAACTTTGAGGTTCGTCGATGACATTGTAATTATGTCAGACAGCAAAGGACTCGGTAGAGCAGCTGCACGGAGTGGACAGTGTCTTGAAAGGACGATTTAAGATGGTCATCAACAAAAGCAAAACTAAGATAATGGAATGTAGTCGAATTAAATTGGGTGATGCTGAGGGAATTATATTAAGAAATGAGACAATTAAAGTAGTAAAGGAGTTTTGCTATTTGGGGAGCAAAATAACTGATGATGGTCGAAGTAGAGAAAATATAAAATGTAGACTGGCAATGGCAAGGAAAGAATTTCTGAAGAAGAGAGATTTGTTAACATCGAGTATAGATTTAAGCGTCAGGAAGTCGTTACTGAAAGAATTTTTATGGAGTGTAGCCATGTATGGAAGTGAAACATGGACGATAAATAGTTTGGACAAGAAGAGAATAGAAGCTTTCGAAATGTGGTGCTACAGAAGAATGCTGAAGTTTATATGGGTAGATCACATAACTAATGAGGAGGTATTTAATAGAATTGGGGAGAAGAGGAGTTTCTGGCACAACTTGACTAGAAGAAGGGATCGGTTGGTAGGACATGTTCTGAGGCAGCAAGGGATCACTGATTTAGTATTGGAGGGCAGCGAGGAGGGTAAAAATCGTAGAGGGGGGCCAAGAGATGAATACACAAAGCAAATCCAGAAGGATGTAGGTTGCAGTAGGTACTGGAAGACGAAGAAGCTTGCACACGATAGAGTAGCATGGAGAGCTGCATCAAACCAGTCTCAGGACTGAAGACCACAACAGCAACACTTCTTGTTTTCCTAGAGTTATCGTTGTCTGGACTGGGTGGACAGTCGCCTAATCAAAAAAAAAAAAAAAACGTTGTGTGCACCCTACACACTGTCAGCTACCTGAGTAGCAGCCTCTGATGTGTAGTGCATACCTGACCTATTTAGGGGAACCCTACAGTTCTCTACTCCATTGCGCAAGTCCAGGAAGTCGCACCCTAGCTGTTCACAGAACCTTCGAAGTATCAGCTTCAGTCCTTCCACTCGACCCAGAGACAAAGGACCATGATCAGTTCTGGAGCTTTGTTGAAATTCCACGTGCAAGGCTGATCTTCTTAATCTTCTCTGCCAGTCGCTGAAATGACGCAAGAATGACCTCAGAGGCCAGGCGACAGGCATCATTTGTTCCAATGTGCCCCACAATTTGTAGTTGGTTGCGGAATATCCTCTTCAACATGCTAAATAAACCCACTGGCATACAAACTGAGAACACCCAACGTCCTTTCCTGTCCTTTGTTGCCATTTCCCAAAGGGGTACCATTATTCGCCATACATTTGAAAGGCTGACGGTTAATAGACTCCTACCCTTTTGTGTTTGGCTCCTCTTGACACTGAACAAAACAGGTTTCCCAAAAACAGGTGAAATGGGTCTGACTGACTCAGTTTCAGTTTCATTGAAAGACAGCACCACAAACCTGTTGGTTAAGGGAATCAGTACAACTCCCTGAGTCCTCTTGGTCCCCAACCACCCTGTACAGAACGCCTAGATCTACCACTGACGCGCCACTCGCAGTCAAATGGACAAGTAATGACAGATCCTGTGCTTTCTGCACAGGAAACAGGATCCACAGGAGAGGATAGCACTTAAGTTACCTCTGGTACAGGTATCACAGGTACACGACTCTTGGCAGCTCTTCCAATACAGATTCCAGGCACCTGCTAATCGTTTGACATTAGTCAGGGCGATTTCCAGTTGCTTACGAACGTTAACCAACTCATCCCATGTTTGAGAACAGCACTCACAGTGCGTCTGCATTTTGCATGGAGGTAAGAATAAATGGCATTTTGGCTGGTGCAATGTCTTACAAGGCAGTGAACAAATAACTTTAAATGAAGCCCACTGATTATCTTTTAATCTGTTGAGCTAGAATATTGCTAATGCCCTATAAGAACTGAAGCAGATACACAATGACGAGATTTCTATTAAGGCATCACAAAAACCTGTGGTAAAATTACTACTAGTTTCCTAAAACGTTTTGATGTTAATCATAGTTGTTAACAAACTCGAAAACAGAGTTAATTTACGATAAATGCAGATAATACGAGCACGTAGGGCTACTCTTTTTTAAGGGGAAACTATATGTCACACAACATGTTAGAAGATCTGTTACAGTAACTAAATCACAGACGTTGATTTGCTACAAGTAGCTCATAAATTGTGCAAAGGGCAATGGTAGCTTCCGAAAATTCTAAAAAACCCACGTTTATTTGAGTTGATATACAGTGAAATTCATGGGTGACGTGTTCTTTGGCTGACCTGTAAACCACAAACATTGATTTGGTACGAAATAAACTACATATCCAAAACACTTTTTCCAGTAACTTATGAAAACAGAGTTTTGTAAGCGTTCGAAATTTTTCAAACGTACTTATTCTCACCTAATTGTGCAATATAATAAGATAGCAGTTGCGTTGAACGAAGAGAGACCTGCTGTTCTGAAATTTTTTTAAAAGAGCACAGTTTAATTTAAACCTACAATTGACGATAACAGTACTAGTTTATTAGGGCACTCATGAATGTTCGAAATATCACAATGTATCATAATATAAACGGAATCTGATATAACCAATACGAGATCACGCAGAAGCCACGAGAGCAGTAAAATATGCGAATCTAGACCTTTAAATCGGCTTAAAATCTTTTACACACAGTCTCACACAAGAGAAAATTCCTAAGTCGGCTATTATAAAAAATTAAAATGCGTATTGCATGGATTTTCCACTTAGCTGATTCCGTGCACACCTCTACACTGGCATGCCGAAGAAGAACACTGCAGCGTAAGTTTTTCTCGATCAAAATCACTAAAATGTGCAGCACCAACAAAGCACATCTTCTGCCTATTGCAGCTAACAATGCGCCAGGAGCCAGTTATTCAGTTTTGATGTCTCGCATACAGCTAGTTGCTTTCAACACACACTTTGGTGACCTTACTGGTGTGCAAGCGTATATTTCCATGTTCTTTGTGTAATTTACTAACCCTGCTTACAGACACTGGTCATATTTATGTACTATTCACATAACTCTGCTTTTATCGTGCTCACTTAACTGTGCCGACGTTAGAGTCCACCATTACAACCCCTTGTCTAAGTGTTAAGTGTCCAGCTGTTTATCTCAGTGGGTAAGTCATGTGTTTTACTTTTCGATAGTAAATCTGTTTTTTGTAGTGACCAATTGTTTCTGTTGTACGGTAGATTATGTGACCCCTTCTCTCACTGGTATGTTTAGGTGTGTGGCGTGGTACCCTTATTGTCATGCTTGATTGGGCTACACCTCTAGAAGAGCGAAGCGTTATAAAGGATTGGAAAAGGGCACAGGTCATCCCCGTTTTCAAGAAGGGACGTCGAACAGATGTGCAGAACTATAGACCTACACTCCTGGAAATGGAAAAAAGAACACATTGACACCGGTGTCTCAGACCCACCATACTTGCTCCGGACACTGCGAGAGGGCTGTACAAGCAATGATCACACGCACGGCACAGCGGACACACCAGGAACCGCGGTGTTGGCCGTCGAATGGCGCTAGCTGCGCAGCATTTGTGCACCGCCGCCGTCAGTGTCAGCCAGTTTGCCGTGGCATACGGAGCTCCATCGCAGTCTTTAACACTGGTAGAATGCCGCGACAGCGTGGACGTGAACCGTATGTGCAGTTGACGGACTTTGAGCGAGGGCGTATAGTGGGCATGCGGGAGGACGGGTGGATGTACCGCCGAACTGCTCAACACGTGGGGCGTGAGGTCTCCACAGTACATCGATGTTGTCGCCAGTGGTCGGCGGAAGGTGCACGTGCCCGTCGACATGGGACCGGACCGCAGCGACGCACGGATGCACGCCAAGACCGTAGGATCCTACGCAGTGCCGTAGGGGACCGCACCGCCACTTCCCAGCAAATTAGGGACACTGTTGCTCCTGGGGTATCGGCGAGGACTATTCGCAACCGTCTCCATGAAGCTGGGCTACGGTCCCGCACTCCGTTAGGCCGTCTTCCGCTCACGCCCCAACATCGTGCAGCCCGCCTCCAGTGGTGTCGCGACAGGCGTGACTGGAGGGACGAATGGAGACGTGTCGTCTTCAGCGATGAGAGTCGCTTCTGCCTTGGTGCCAATGATGGTCGTATGCGTGTTTGGCGCCGTGCAGGTGAGCGCCACAATCAGGACTGCATACGACCGAGGCACACAGGGCCAACACCCGGAATCATGGTGTGGGGAGCGATCTCCTACACTGGCCGTACACCTCTGGTGATCGTCGAGGGGACACTGAATAGTGCATGGTACATCCAAACCGTCATCGAACCCATCGTTCTACCATTCCTAGACCGGCAAGGGAACTTGCTGTTCCAACAGGACAATGCACGTCCGCATGTATCCCGTGCCACCCAACGTGCTCTAGAAGGTGTAAGTCAACTACCCTGGCCAGCAAGATCTCCAGATCTGTCCCCCATTGAGCATGTTTGGGACTGGATGAAGCGTCGTCTCACGCGGTCTGCACGTCCAGCACGAACGCTGGTCCAACTGAGGCGCCAGGTGGAAATGGCATGGCAAGCCGTTCCACAGGACTAAATCCAGCATCTCTACGATCGTCTCCATGGGAGAATAGCAGCCTGCATTGCTGCGAAAGGTGGATATACACTGTACTAGTGCCGACATTGTGCATGCTCTGTTGCCTGTGTCTATGTGCCTGTGGTTCTGTCAGTGTGATCATGTGATTTATCTGACCCCAGGAATGTGTCAATAAAGTTTCCCCTTCCTGGGACAATGAATTCACGGTGTTCTTATTTCAATTTCTAGGAGTGTATATCTCTAACGTCCATCAGTTGTAGAATTTTGGAACACGTATTATGTTCGAGTGTAATGACTTTTCTGGAGACTAGAAATCTAGTCTGTAGGAATCAGTATGGGTTTCGAAAAAGACCATCGTGTGAAACCCAACTCGCGCTATTCGTCCACGAGACTCAGATGGCCATAGACACGGGTTCACAGGTAGATGCCGGGTTTCTTGAGTTCCCGTAAGGCGTTCGATACAGTTCCCCACAGTCGTTTAATGAACAAAGTAAGAGCATATGGACTATCAGACCAATTGTGTGATTGGATTTTAGAGTTCCTAGATAACAGAACGCAGCATGTCATTCTCAATGGAGAGAAGTCTTCCGCAGTAAGAGTGATTTCAGGTGTGCCGCAGGGGAGTGTCATATGACCGTTGCTATTCACAATATACATAAATGACCTTGTGGATGACATCGGAATTTCACTGAGGCTTTTTGTGGATGATGCTGTGGTGTATCGAGAGGTTGTAACAATGGAAAATTGTACTGAAATGCAGGAGGATCTGCAGCGAATTGACGCATGGTGCAGGGAATGGCAATTGAATCTCAATGTAGACAAGTGTAATGTGGTGCAAATACATAGAAAGATAGATCCCTTATCATTTAGCTACAAAATAGCAGGTCAGCAACTGGAAGCAGTTAATTCCATAAATTATCTGGGAGTACTCATTAGGAGTGATTTAAAATGGAATGATCATATAAAGTTGATCGTCGGTAAAGCAGATGCCAGACTGAGATTCAGTGGAAGAACTCTAAGGGAATGCAATCCGAAAGCAAAGAAAGTAGGTTACAGTATGCTTGTTCGCCCACTGCTTGAATACTGCTCAGCAGTGTGGGATCCGTACCAGATAGGGTTGATAGAAGAGATAGAAGAAGATCGAACGGAGAGCAGCGCGCTTGGTTATAGGATCATTTAGTAATCGCGAAAGCGTTGCGGAGGTGATAGATAAACTCCAGCGGAAGACTCTGCAGGAGAGACGCTCATAGCTCGGTACGGACTTTTGTTAAAAGTTTAGAGAACATACCTTCACCGAAGAGTCAAGCAGTATATTGCTCCCTCGTACGTATATCTCGCGAAGAGACCATGAGGATAAAATCAGAGAGATTAGAGCCCACACAGAAGCATACCGACTATCCTTCTTTCCACGAACAATACGAGACTTGAATAGAAGGGAGAACCGATAGAGGTACTCAGGCTACCCTCCGCCACACACCGTCAGGTGGCTTGCGGAGTATGGATGTAGATGTAGATGTAGATTATCATTTAGTAAGACATTTCCCTTGCATGACAGTATGATTTACTTTAATTAATGTGTATGATCATATGGGATGCTTCCCTTCTGTAATGGTCACCAGAGACCAGACTATAAAATCATAGAAATGTGCTAAACAGCACAACTGACACCCCACACTTTTACACCTGCCACTACCCGTTTTCCATCTGCCTCTCCCGCCTTTCTGTCCATCTGCTACTATCCCCCTCTCTGACTCTCTCTTCCTCCCCCCCCCCCCCCCCTCTGCACATCTCCTGCTCCCTATGTCTCTCTCTGCACATCCTTGCCCTCCTCTCTTTGTCCACTTCCTCCTCCCTCAGTTCCTGTGCTCATTTCATTCTATTACCACTCTGTCTGTCCATCCCCTCATTCTCTCTTTCTCTGTTCACCTTATCCTTACCCCTTTCTCACAATTCAAATCCTCCCACCCCTCTCTCTACTCAGCCATGTCTATCTGCACATATAGCCCCTCAAAGGCATGCTGATACTATCCGTAAAGCACATCTGTTTTGGAGGGCAGCCTACATGTAAGGGATGAAATCGGTATTGGCTGTACCTCTGCTCCTACGGGAACTGGGAGGTTCTAACCACTACAGTGATGATCCTCATACAGCAAGTAGCATTTGCACCAAATTGGATTGAAATTGATCCAGTGGTTTAGGAACAGATACTACATACACAGATACATACATCCTGTTTCACATATATAGACACACACACGCACACACACACACACACATAGTGCTTCATTTGTAGAAAGTCATCTTCCAGGGCATATTTTCGAAATTTAGACTTCTTAAAAACTTTATCTTAACGCTTTTCTGAACATTTTAAAAATTTGAATACATTTGTTTTACATGGTTTCAACCATTTCAAAAGTTGTGACATACAATATCTCAGAACCAGCAGTTTAAATTTTTTCTCGTCAAAGGTAACAGTATGATGTTCCATTAAGTGCAGTGACAAATACACAAGGTGGGGCGAATAAAAATGGCCTGGACGAGTTGATGTGAATGTATGCACATAACCACATCCTATGATACGATCTTCACGTGTACATCTCCCATGTGATCCACACCAGTTCAGAGCGTAGCGTGGGCTGTGTCAGTGTGAATCAAGAAGTGCAAAAGGGACAATGTTACTCACACTGGAGCAACGGGTGTTCGTTGTGGTAAGTTACATGACAACTACGTCATTGAAATGCATTGGTCTGTTGTTTTCTGTCAGCAATGAGTGTCATTCAACATTTAATCCGGAAATGACGGCAGACACAATCTGTTTTGAACAAGTCGAAAAACATTCTGAAACATTCTCTCACAAAAGAAAATCTGGGTGCAGTTCAACAGACAATGCTTCAGAGCTCTACCAAATCAACCGAACACCTGTTATAAGAGACTACTAAATCATGTCAATCATTATTACGAATTCTCCACCTGGACCTGTACATGCATCCCTACCGAGTGTCTGTTGTTCATGCATTAAAACAAGCAGATATTCCTCAGCAGCTCCAGTTCTGTCAGTGGCTGTTTGCTGAGATAACACTGAATGGCTTGGATGTGGATATGTTCTTTACTTCTGATGAAACCTGGTTTCGCCTGAGTGGTTATATCTACTCACAGAATCACAGATTCTGTACAATGGAGAATCTGCATGACTTTCACCAAACACCATTGTATGGTCAGAAGTTTGGGGTTAGTTGTGCAGTGTCTTCACGCCACGTTATTGGCGTGTTAGATTGTAAACATTTTGAAACCATTTGTGGCAGCAATAATGGATGAGGAAAAGACCTACAGTTACTTCCAACAGGATGCTGCAATTTCCCATACAGCCGATCGAATCTTGGAGCACACTTACACAATCTTCACACCTTACAGAGTTGTTAGCAGAGTTCAGACTGGTTGAAGCCCTTGCTGTTCACCCAGTTCACCTGATCTGTCAGTGTGTGCTTACTTTTTGTGGGGAGCTCTCAAGTCTAAAGTGTATCACAATGACCTTCATAGTCTTCTAGAACTGCAGCAAAATATTTCAGATTAGATTGCAGCTATTCCAATAGTCCAGCTTCGATCCACTTTCGGCAACTCGCTGAGCAGCATCCGAAAGCACCAAGAGTGAATGGTGATCACTTTCAACATCTGCTATATATATATATATATATATATATATATATATATATATATATATATATATATATATATATATATATATATCCCTCTCTTTATTCATCTCTTGTCCCCTGTCTCTTTCTATCTCCTCCTGTATCATCCATCTCAACCTTTTCCCAAGCATGCCAACTCGCATATGTGGCCTCTTCAAAAAAGGTCACTAAAGCAGGCCATTACTGCTCCCACAACACGTCTGCCATGTAGATCAGCCTACATGTCAGGGACAGAAAATCAATTTGTTGTCCCTCACTCGTGTGGTGCATTGCAAAGTAGGTCGACAAGGCAGGCTTATTCTGTTCCCACGCAGCATGCCTGAGGTGCAGAACAGCCTATATGAAAGGGCCTGAACAAACATGTTTATATATAAACAGATTTATTCACTGTAGAACAGCATGCTTGGTGTGGATATTGTCAATGCTTTGTACAACATTTCTTACATTTAACCATAGAACATCTATAGGATAAACACTTTTCAGAAACACTAATCCTCAGGCTGACAAATGATTTGCTAATTTTTTTTAGATGCATGCCATGTATTTTAAAGCGCTTGTTTTCCAGATAAATTATGCTGAGAAAGTAAACATTTTGACTGTAGCACAATAAGTAGTTTACATATACCAAATACCCCCAATTTACATCAACATCAATATGCGTTACAGTTTTTCTACCACAGTTTTTTCACTTACATTCATTCATATCAGGATTTTGGGTAGATGCAACTTCTGTTCCAATTCTAAATGTCAAAAGGTTGATGACAGTTCAGTCTATATGCACCAAGGAAAATCCGATGGCGTTCAGAGTACAGGCTCTTCAACGGCAAAATTTTATCAGTAACCAATCGAAGTATCTGTAATAAAGTCCTCACTCTCAAATTATTCTTGGGCCCGAGTGTCGGCTGAAACCTGTGATAAGTTCTGAGGTATTTAACGAGTCTTGGAACGTATATCAGAAGGGCAGATTAGAGGCCATAGGAGGGGCAGTCTTCTACATCTACATCTACATCTACATCCGTACTCCGCAAGCCACCTGACGGTGTGTGGCGGAGGGTACCCTGAGTACCTCTATCGGTTCTCCCTTCTATTCCAGTCTCGTATTGTACGTGGAAAGAAGGATTGTCGGTATGCTTCTGTGTGGGCTCTAATCTCTCTGATTTTATCCTCATGGTCTCTTCGCGAGATATACGTAGGAGGGAGCAATATACTGCTTGACTCTTCGGTGAAGGTATGTTCTCGAAACTTTAACAAAAGCCCGTACCGAGCTACTGAGCGTCTCTCCTGCAGAGTCTTCCACTGGAGTTTATCTATCATCTCCGTAACGCTTTCGCAATTACTAAATGATCCTGTAACGAAGCGCGCTGCTCTCCGTTGGATCTTCTCTATCTCTTCTATCAACCCTACCTGGTGCGGATCCCACACTGCTGAGCAGTATTCAAGCATTGGGCGAACAAGCGTACTGTAACCTACTTCCTTTGTTGTCGGATTGCATTTCCTTAGGATTCTTCCAATGAATCTCAGTCTGGCATCTGCTTTACCGACGATCAACTTCATATGATCATTCCATTTTAAATCACTCCTAATGCGTACTCCCAGACAATTGCAATTGCAATTGCAATTGCAATTGACAAAAATATTGCCTCTAATGAGGTCGAAGTTGAGTGTAACAGTGAGGTTACGTGGTGGTGTACAACAAGTGCAGGTGAAACCATGTTAATTGTTGGATTTTTTTACCAGCTACTCGACTCCGCAGTGACAGTTCTAGAGTCAGTCAAAGAAAATGACAGTCAGTAGCACGGGAATACCCAAACAACGCAATACTAGTTACAGGTGACTTAACCTACTGAGTATAGACTGGGATGTCTATGGATTAGTTGCGAAGGGTGCAGAGAGACTTTTAGTCAAAGAAAATGACAGTCAGTTGCTCGGGAATACCCAAACAACACAATACTAGTTACAGGTGACATAACCTACTGAGTATAGACTGGGATGTCTATGGATTAGGTGCGAAGGGTGCAGAGAGACTTTTATGAGAAATACCTTTTAACACGTTTTCAGAAAACTCTGTTGAACACCTAGCTCAGCAGCCCACATGCAATGGAAATATTTTAGATCCTGTAGCTACAAATAGGCCAGACCTTCTACAATGAGATTTTCACTCTGCAGCGGAGTGTGCGCGGATATGAAACTTGCTGGCAGATTATAACTGTGTGCCGGATTGAGACTCGAACTCGGGACCTTTGCCTTTCGCGGGCAAGTGCTCTACCAAGGCAAAGGTCCCGAGTTCAAGTCTCAGTCCAGCACACAGTTTTAATCTGCCAGGAAGTTTCAGGCCAGACCGTATTGACAACGTCAGTATAGAAACGAAGATTAGCGATCTTGATGTCATCATAGCAACCATGGTTACACAAGTTAATAAATCCGTCAAGAAGGCTAGGAGAGTGTTTCTGATGCACAGAGCAGATAAGCAGTTGTTAACATTTCATTTAGACAGTAAACTGACATCACTTAATTCCAGTTGGATGGTCATAGAGAAATCATGGGCAAAGTATAAGCAGATTGTAAACCGCATTATGTGCCTACTGAGTGGATAAAGGATGTAAAAGACCCACCATGGTTTAATAAGGAAATTCGGAAGACGCGGAGGAAACAGAGGCTGTTCGACTCTCGAGTCAAAATAGAATGCACGAATGACGATAAGCAAAGGTTAGTAGAGAATTGTGCAGCTTTGAAAAGATCCAAACTTGAAGCATAGAACAACTAGCACCATCACATCTTAGCAAAAGATTTGGCAGAGAAGAAATAATGTAAATAATTACAACAGATTAAACATGAATTAATTAATTTAGTTATGTCATATAACTTACCTGTTCCTACAATGATACTCAATAATATGACAGCAGCTGAACACATAACTAGAGCTTAAAATCTTGGTATTAGAACCTACAGTAAATTAAAGAAATCAGAATTAAGTTTTTTATTTTACAAGAATCTCCATTTCATCATTAATTATTCGAAAAGATCAAAATGTGAACCTCATTTAAATTATTTTTGCAGATTTGCTATTGATGATTTGAAAAAACTTGACTACCAAGACAAGAAAGATTATGAGACTATGTCGAATACATCCATTGAGTAGCAAGCTATTTGGGCAAGAAAAAGAGAACAAACTGTTGAAAAAGATTTATTTGAAATAAAGAAATTAATATCTAAATTTAATGAAAAATTTAAAGCTTAGTCTGTTGACTATAAAATTGTCTTTAATGATGGTAATATTAGTAAACCCAATACTGTTAATGAGAAAACAGATTTCATAACGAAAGCGTTTATTTCTATGGTTGAAGAAGTTCGGAAGATAACTAATTTTAGAAATGGAGATAATCTGAATGTAACAACAGCAAATCCAAAAATGTTTCATCCAATTTCTACACTATGTTAAGCATCAAATAATAAAAAACAATGTGTTCAAGTTTTGTGCAACAATATCAGAGATGTATTAACATCTGAGGAGTCTACAGATATAGCAAATACTACATTTAATATTCAAATTTTAGCAAGTCCTAGAGGTAGGAAATGTAATAAACTAATAAAGTTAGCTGATGATAAAAAGACTAAAATATTTCTAGAATTAATAATAGTCTTTACCTGTGTTGTTCTAGAGCAATAACAGTTGCATTACCATATTGCATAGATTTTGTCTTAGCAAAGTATTAACTACTGGTGAAAACAAGAAAATTAGAGGACAAGAAAACACAAATTACAAAAAGAGTTAACCAGGGTATTATGAAAGTAATTACGTGAATACAACGAAGAAGGATTTACTCTAGACGATACTAAAAATGTTGAACAACTATTGGATATTCAAATAAATGTTTTATACACTAAAAATTTCAATTCAGTTATTGATCAGGGTCCTGAGAAAGCAATAAAAATAATCTGTATAAAAATCGCAACCATTTTGATGGAATTGACAGTATGTCAGCATTCTTAGGATCATCATGTTTATATGACAAATGTGACATGGAAATAACAAGAATGAACATAAATGCAAAATACAAAGAAAATATGTTTGTAGTCCAAATGAACAGAACACAATACTGTGGAAAAGTAGATATATTGTGGAAATGTAACAGCTACTGTTGCACCGAAGAATGCTTAAACAGTCACCAAGAAGTTTGTGATACAGCTTATAAGTACGAACAATATAAAAGGATTTGTTTGAGATCTAAAGTACATAAATGTGGCTTTGAAAGATGTAGAAACTCTGATATAGCAGTAGAAAAATAAATCCTGAATATTACATGGCATACAAAATACAAAAAGGTGGTGTATGTGAAAGAAAATTTGATGAAGAATTTGTATTCCAAGGTTGTCAAAAATATAATGAAATGGGTTTTTGTGTTAATGGAGAATTTAAAAATTATTGTATTTTTTAATGTTAAAAATGCAGTAACATAGTTTTAAAGGAAAACAGTTTAGGTGTTGTAGAAAAGGATTTGCAAGGAGAATTCCTTGTACCTATGCTGAAAAATACATGTGAATTGACTATGTAGCTCAACAAGAAACAGGAATACATATTCCAAATCTCATAATAGTTCACAATTTTAATTGTGATACTGCTTAAAAATTAAAAACCAATGATGAATTCTGTAGATGGATAATATCCAATAAATATAATGATTATACATTTATAGTTCATTATGCCAAAGATTGTGATTCACAATTCATTCTGTAGTACTGTGCTAAAAATACAGTAAAGCTGTAGGACCTACACAGGGTCTAAATTAATGTTATTGATGATAAGACAATTAGGTGTAAAAAATCTAGATAGCAGTAATTTGATACAAGGAAAACGTAGTAAATTTAGAAAAATAGTTGATTTGAAAGAATTAAAAAAGATTACTTACCACAATTGTTCAATACATCAGAAAATGAAAATTAAATAGGAGCAATTGCTGATATGAAATATTATTGTGCTGATAGCATGAAACTGAAAGATAGGGAAGTATTTCTCAAATGGCATGGTCAAAAAGAAAATAATGTGTTCAATATGAAGAAAGAAATTAATGAATAGTGTAATTCAGATATAGATATATTAATAAGATTTTTTTTAGAACTAAAGAAACAATTTCTAGAAATATCTAACATAGATTCATTGGATTCATTCTTTTATTTAACAATTTCTGGAGCTTGTATGGCTATATAAAGTTCGAAATATTTACCTAATAGAAGAATCGCTGTATTGGATAAATAAAAAAAGGTAAATTATCGTAAAAAGAGTATAGCTTCGTTAAATAGTTTAAATAATAATAATACTCACCATCCTCTTAATGGTGGGGAAGTAAATACACCTGGAGCAAAAGTACATGATTTTGATAAAGAAACCAATATTTTTATCAGTACCATAGCTGGTTTTTTCATAGTTGCAAAAAATGTTTTAAAACTGAAACGATTAAACACAAAAATCGAAATGCAATGGGCGATTTATATCATTAGACATTTACAAGAAGTACAGAAATACGAGATTCAGGATATAGTTATCAGAGATATAGAATGTAATGGGATTAGGTAAGTAATGAATAAAGAACTTAAGAAATTAAAACTGTTACCTGAAGGTGTTGAACCACTGTATTCAAGGGACACTTTTTATGATGGTTGTACAAATACATGAAAATTAAGAGCTAAAGCAGATGATGTTAACACAGAAATAAGGTTTATTGATATCTATCCAACTGTGCAGTATTATGATTATTATCCTCTAGATTATCCAAGAAACATATGTAAGCCAAGATGTTATTCCAAAAATGGTAGGGTTCATAAAATGTAAAGTAGTGGCTCCTGGGGGATTAAATAATCCGGTTTTACCTGTGCAAATGAAGAGTGATAAAAATGAAAAACTGTTGTTTCCTCTATGTGTAAAATGAGGAGAGGGAAAAATAAAATTACATGAAAGACTTTATGAAAATGAAATTAGAAACTAGTCCCCATAAAATTGACTTACATAAAATATGTGAACGAAAATATAAGTATTTATATCCTGATAGGATAAAAGGAAGTACAGGAAAACGAGCTGTTGCTGATATATGTCTAAATTCATTATGACGAATATCTGGACAACGACAAAATATGTGGAAATGTGAGTATGTGACAGATTTATAAAAATGTATGTGATGCTATTGGATAATCGATTAGATCATATAGATACAAATTTTATTAATGACAGTATGGTTCAAATGAAGTGCAGTTTCAAGGATTAGTATGTGGAAAATAGCACTGCTACAAATATTGTTTACAGCACCATTCACTACATCAAATGTAAGACTCATATTATATGATATGTCAGATAACTTATTAATAGCTGTTATTGTTATTTATTTTGATACAGACAGTGTAGTATATAGTGATACTGTTGAAAATACTATGGAAGAAGGCTGCATGCGAGGAGAATGGACTGACAAATTAAGAAATAACTGGATTACAGACTGGGCTTCAACTGGATCTAAAAAGTTTTTATTTTGAGAAAAATGATAAAAATTCAGATATGAAAGTAAAGTGATTCACTTTAAATTATAAGAATAATTAAAAGCCAAATCGTGAATCTGTGATACGGTTAGTTGAGGATGAAGTGAAAGAAAAGACACACTTAGAGTAAAACCAAATAACTAGAGATGTAAATATTAAAAATTTAATCAACACACAAGTTAAGAAGGAATTCTCATTTCATTATTATAAAAGAAGACTTCTGGAAAATTATGATACAGTGTCATAAGTATTTTAAATTTTATCATCAAAATTTTTATTCTGTGTAAGTGGAAGCCTTATCAAAGAAGTTCAACAATGCTAACAATACTAATTTATTGAAAAAGATTATTTGGAACTGAACAATGAATTTAAAATATTTTACCAGACACATATTTGAAATTATTTAGTGGTTGTGATCTACAATTTTTTGAGGGAGAGAATATTAAATTGAGATGGAAAGGAATGAAGAAGTTTAAAAATAACAATAATTAATTTCATGATCTAGAATTTTTGCTTTAAATTTTACATACATATTTTCTGTTTTCTTTTTTTTTTTCAAAACTTCTCCTTAAATCACAGTAATCTTATGGGAGATGAGCATTCCTTCACAATACTTTAGTGTTATATGACCGTCTGTCACTGAATGTGACACACCAAAATGTTCTAATGTGCTCAAAATGCCCATTATTTTCAACTAAAAGTTTACTTAATCTTATTAATATTATTTCTATAAGGAGTTTGAGAAGATGATTTAGGAATGACCCATAATCTTTTAATGTGCTCAACTTTGGTTTGGATTTTTATATGTAATAGTGAGTGGGTACATCGAGAGCAGCTGAGGTGTTTCTAATGCACAACCTTTTTTATGAATTAATTTCAAATCGAAAATCTGTATTAATATAATAAATATAATTAATTCATTAAAAAGTTGTGGTTCAGCACTGCCCCAACTGTAGTCAATGTACCCACTTACACACTGGTGCTAATTGTTTAAACTTCTGTGTGCTGAACATACATCCAAATTCATCATTATCACTGTAGTAAGATCGAAATCCCAAGTATGTATCCTACAGTAGACCACTATTGTCATTGTTCCAGTTAGTTTGTGATTATCGTATAGGCAGTATCCTTGGTCACATCCTTCATCTGCCTGTCTGCAGCTGCAAAATAATGAACTGAGGTGTTACTAGTTTAACAGATGTCACAATCGACCAGTTATGCCTTGAACTCATCAGTCGAATTGCATACACACAGACTTCCTGTGAACAGAATCTTAATTACAGTTGAACTCCAGAGTTTAGTACATTTAAAAATTTCAAGCTGGTCTCGCCTTATACAAAAATGTGTGGTAATTTCCACATTAATTTGTCCAAAACAATTTTATATTTTGCTGCTTGTGCTTCTTGAATGTATTATTATCTGAAGCACTTTGAAACGAATCAGTTCCTGCGTAGTGTTCACAGCAGCTTGCTTATTGCCTTCAAACAACCCAGTAAGCATTTTGAGAGACATGCACATAGTAAAGTGATTACTTAACGATCTGGACCATCCTGCATTTTATAGAACATTCTGACTTGAATTTGATATGAGTAAATGGGTTAAAACAGTGTGATTCCAGTGTTTCTTATGCAGTTGACTTTGATGCCATTAGTTTCATATCATATTTCTTGAAACAGAAAAGTGAGTGCATTATGCGTAAGATGCGATGTTTCTATTGGAGTGCCTCCACCATTTTTCACAAGTATGCTTTCCAAGTACAGGAAACTGCTGCTTAGAACTGTTAAATCATTTTGATGCTGAATCAAAATTCTAATCTCGACATTGTTATTGAACATCGCCAAGCCAACAGGTTTGTGGGTGATATATTCCTGACGAGTGATTCGTCCATCATTGTACTGGTGCTGTTGTTTTGAGTGGCGTCATTGCGAGGCTTCAGTGCCCTCAATTTGAGAAACTCTTAATTCTGGGGTGTTATCGCCTTGTCCTTCCGCTGCAGAGTGAAGTACTGACTGATCTGTGGGTTGTTTTCATACTTTTATACCACAGCACTTCATACGAAGACGTACCACGTTCCCTTTCCTCGAAAATCAACCAGTTTTCTGTCCTGGCGAAGAATGCTCAACGAGAGATGGCCTAATGCCTTAACAGTCACTGGGAGACATGCTGAACTGCTAGGAAACACAATGCGTTTGTACTGATGGCTGGTGTTGTGTGATGTCCTTAGGTTAGTTAGGTTTAAGTAGTTCTAAGTTCTAGGGGACTGATGACCATAGATGTTAAGTCCCATAGTGTTCAGAACCATTTGAACCTTTTTTGCGTTTGTACTCTCATCTCATTGTAGGGAAGAACCCATATATGTTATGTAGTCGTATTAATCATTCTGTTGTGTATGAATTCATTCCGATATTACAAGCAACACAGATCATGTTAATAGGTAGAATATTCACTGGTTGGTCCAACTCGTAAATTTTCTCAGTATTATTAGCTAAAGCTTGACTCCTTGGGAAACCGAGGATCTCCACAAGTTTGCTGCCTTCTGGATGAATTTTATTGTTGGCCTCGGTAATGTTTGAAATGCTGTTATAAGTTTCTAGACCAATCAACGCCATACTCCACTCATCCTTGCTTAGATCTAATGGGGGGAAGCAATTTGCACTTCATACAAATGAGCACTCTTTTAAAATCAACCTTTTTTTATGTGTTCGTCTGGAGAAACATTACTCATAAATGTCCTCAGAGGTATGAATTACAGTCTTGGTAGCCTCCAAAGTTGTAGAACACATGGCTATTGGCGAAATTGCGGCACAATTCTTCTGGCAGGCGTAAATGACCCTAGACGTTTTAACATGGCGTCCTCTTCATCTTCTTCAAGACGATTTTAGCCGCTGATTGGATATTATTTTGAAACACCCCTGTAGGTTTCTTCTTCTTTAGTGTAGAAGGAGAGCTGTTCATTATTTATTTGAAATTTATTCCAGTACCCAATTTAATTTTGGTATGCTTTGCTCCATCAACTGTGAATGCCACAGTACATTACACAGTGCCTGTGTCTCTTATTCGACACATTTGCTTGGCTTTGTCAGTTAAAATTCGGCCTGCAGTGTGACATTTCGCACATTCCGTCAAATTTTGATTTGCAGCATATGCTAAATCATGCTCCTTACAGGTCTTGTCAGGTAGTTTAACCTCTTATAACCACAAACAATACATTTTTTCAGCAGTTCCAGGTGCACAGAAATGCATCTGGAAATATGAAGTTCAACTGCTAGTTTACCAGGACTATCAACACTATCTCTGCTGATGCACTTTCTAGCACTCATGTAATGATAATTCACTGTCTGAGGTTTCTGCATCCTGCTATGTAGCAAATCACGAGCATTCATGCAACTGTTTTGCGATGCTGGTAAGCAAATCCATTTCGCTAAAGTCTTATTCCCACGACGTCCTTTGACACACTCTACGAGAAACCCACCTGAGGATAAGAACTTTTCTGCAATTCCTGTGTGTAAAATCTTGCTGCGATTTCTTCCCTATCACTGTGCCTTAAGATGTAAATTTTCGGGTTTGTCCTCCGTACTTTAGGCACAGTATATATCTCCACGGATCTACTGGAAGGTAAGACTTCTCAAACACAACTTTGTATTTCGAAATACGCACCAAATCCCCCACAGTGAAGTTCTGCTTGTATCGATTCAACATCCTAATAGGATTGTGTGCTGTATTTAGAAAACCATCGTCATGTACATCGATAGGTCTGATCTTAATATTATAGTTCGATTGTACTTCCCAGTAATTTGTGGGTGAATGACAAGCCATGTGTGTGACCCACACCGATTAAATTGCATTCCCAGCAGAGTCAGGGATTTTCTCTGCCTCGTGATGACTTGGTGTTGTGTGATGTCCTTAGGTTAGTTAGGTTTAAGTAGTTCTAAGTTCTAGGGGACTGATGAACATAGATGTTAAGTCCCATAGTGCTCAGAGCCATTTGAACCATTTTTGATTAAATTGCGTCCACATGTGGGATTTAATGGTCCTGTTCAGACTCACCACAGTACTCACTTTCACGTGGGAGAATGTTGAATAGTAGTTTATTCCGTATCGCTCCATAACCGGTTTTAAATACTCATTGTAAAATTCACCTTGATGGTCAGCATGCAGCTTGGCAGGACATCAGTTCTTATCTGTCTGCAGAAACTGTTAAAACACCTGCACAATGTCCTCTCATCCTTTACCTTCACAGGAAGGGTCCAGGCGATACAGAAACACGTTATCTATGATCATTAAAATATATCTGATCCTTTTATTCAGCGGTGAGTATTGTCTCGTATCTACGAGTTAGCTTGCCATAAGTCAACCAGTCCAGGTATTATGAATCGTCTGCACTGGAAGTTTTTTCGAGCAGGCCTTCATTGTTCAATAATGCATCTTTCTCGGAGCTCTGAGATATCGTGTGAGCTGCATACCCTGCGACAGCTGATGCTGCCAATAGCCATATTTGGGGTATGATTTCGTTGGGTTCCTCGTAATAGGTGTCCTACAGAGGCAATGTCTTCAGCTTTTTGTGCTGAATGTCAGCACTTTGGGCTTCGTTATGTCCACTTTTCATACTGATCTAACAATTTTAATGTGTTTCTTATTGTTTGGGCTTTTCAGTAGTCCTTTTGAGGCACTGTCTCACCTATGTGCATTAGTCATATGTAGTATTTCAGCACTTGATCTCTTCTCTTTTGGCAAATAATTTTGGGAGTTCTATCCTTTTACGATTATTAGCTCAGACTATTTGTCACCATTGTGGATGGTGGCTTTGGTTACGGGTGTAAGCGGTGCTGTTTTTCTGGGGGAAACGCTGGGGGATGCGTACCCCTAAACTTTTACGTCGACAAAGTAATTTTTTTACTATGTTGAGAACTTGGAAGAGATCCAAAGATTTATTTCAAGGACGTAAATGTTTTATTTCATTTTTTTTGTTAGTGATTGCAATACGAACGATACCTGTGCAGGTGTGAAAATCGATGTCATTGACTGTTTCAAGCATTTCGATGCTGCGGCAACCGTTCTCGACAACTGAATCGCTGGCACCCAGTTCGACAAGCATGTACTGCCCTCGCCCGCTAAGAATGGGCGATGGTGGTGCTAAACGGATATGCGTACGCTCAAATCGCATGCTTCATTTGAGGTGATGTAAACTGAAGTGTTCGATACCACATTCGCTTGGAAGTTTGTGTGTTTCTCGATACTGCCTGCTTCATTTAAGCTGTAGTAAAGTCAACTGAAGAGTCTGATTACTTTTTTTTGTAGTTCGACATGTTGATGACGTCATGGTTAAAAGCAGACGGGTGGTATCCCATGCTTCACTTATAACTAACTAATGCTGCATTATATCCCATATCAGAGTACCCTCAAACTTATTTTAGAAAACAAGCACTGGGTGTAAGTGTCCTTTCCAGCATTAGCTAGCACTGAAACGGTTGATGAAACGAATAATACAATACCCTTCATCTTCCTCTTCTTCTGCCGCTGCCATCCGACACCACCACTGTATGTAAGAGATGTTTAATACTTTCTGTTATGGGTCTACACGTTTTAGAGAGAGACTGTTCACGATCCAGCTGTTCATTTTTGAAGGGCTGCAGTTTGCGACAAATGGAATTCCCCACCTCTATGAATTTACATTTTGTTGTCATTCCGTCGTGTACTGATCAAATTTAGATATAGTCTGCATCTTGTATAATCCTATAGACTGCGCTCTCAAGCTTGTCATTCTTCCCATTTATTACACTGAGTAACCTCGGAACAGTTTCGTTGCCGTCTACCCGAGCTTTTCTGTCTACAGCATTTACAAGAGGGAGGTTTATTTAAACTCTTTTAATGTTTTTTGATCTTTTAAAGTCACTGTAAGAGCCTTGTTCATCTTTGCATTTGTCTTCTTGATATATCTTATCATTCAACTGCTGCACTGTAAATTCAACTTTAACAGTTCCTACCATCCAATTGTGTTAACTTTGTGTTGATTGCTCGCTCACTTCTCTGGATTCCATCATTCAGCAGAGGTTCACCTCTTTCACCCACTGCCTTGACCACTGAACGTCTGGTATATTAAAGTCTCAATGCCATGCAATGTCTCCTGCAATAGCTTATATGTTGGCTGTGAGAGGATTTTTGAAAATGCTCTCTGTGTATCGTCCACCAACTCGAACCCCCTCACCCCCTGGTGTCTTCACTTATCTCCACCCCAGCCCATTGTCACGCCTTTGCCATTGTGTCCCACTCTCTCTCCATCTCCACGTCCTCCACCTCCTTTCCCAACGCAACTTCCAGCACCTTTCAGGCCTGGATGATATGATTTGCCCTAATTTCTACACCTCCTACCAACTCTAATCCCACCTTCCCCTTCCTACTCCTCAGGACTCCCTCTCCCCTCCTCTTCCCTTCCCCTGAGCGGTTTTACTCCCTCCTGCATCCCCTCCCTTTCCCATGCCCCCCTTCTGTGTCTCTGCTCTCCCACCTGACTTGCCTTCCATCTCCAGGGCCCCTTGACACCCATTTTCTTCTTCTCCCCCCACCCCCTCCAACCTCCCCTTCCCCACTGCACCTTCCTCTCCCCTCTTTTCCTCTCCTCTCAAGCCTCCCATCCATCGACAGGTCCCTACCATTGGTTTTTATTCTTTGTGTGTGCTCTGTCACTTAATTTGACTTTTTAAGTGTCTCGTTTTGTGTGTTTTTATACTGTGGCCGACTTTTAACTTATGTATGTGATTCCAATGTATTTTAAGTGCCACACAAATCACCAACTGTGTTATTTTAACTTAATGTCGACTTTTTTAACTGTCCCCCAATGAACGTCCCTGTGTCGGCGTCTATTTTAACTTCCATTGTCTCCATTTACTGTGTTTTTAAATCCCCATTTTTCAGCCCTTTTTGTGTATAAGTTTCCACTTTTTATTTTTTGTTATGTTACTCGGTTGAAAAGCGACAGATTGTGCCTATGCCAGTCCTCTCCTGCCCATATGGGGCAGGGGAATGAAATTACAATAAAGAAAAAGAAATATGTCTAGGATCCTGTGGGTTGGAGTCCCAAACTCCCAAATCAGAAGATTCTACCATCTACCGTTCGCCCACTGTCTGCTACTGACTGCTGCAGCAGCTTCTGCTGTTCTCTGTCTGTCGTCTGTCATCCGCTGCTGCCTGGTGCTCGCTGCCACCACACTACCACTATCATATACACCTCCTCTTCCCCTTCCCCTTCCCCTGCACCCACCATTATCTCCTGAAGTGCCTCCTCTAGGCTTCCCCTAGCTACTCCACCTCTCCTACAGTCTCCTCCCCATCTGCATCATGCTCCTGCTCCTGTTCCTGTTCCTCCTCTTCTTCTCTCCCCAACTGCTCCAGCCCTCCCCCTCCCAGTGCTATCACCCGTCAGGAAGACTTTCTTCAACTCCCCACTTCCTACTTGCCCTGCTATGATTACTCCTGCTTCCACCTCCAGAGTCACTGCCTGCTCCATCAAAATCTCCTTAACAGAGAGCCCACTCTCCATTCAAAGCACCAATGTCTCACATGAGGGGACTGCCTCTCACCACCTCCCACTCCAACCAGTCCCTCACCTCTCCTCCCAGGCCACCCCAACCTAAAACAGCCTCAAGTGCTCAAGTGGGGACCTAGCCTCCACCCTGTCTTCCATAAAATCATGGGCTGCACCTGTTCCTTCTGATCCCCTCCCTCCCATAGACACCACCTTCCTCCCACTTCCCCAACCCCATCCTGTATACCTTCATTATTGCCAACCCTGATCCTAAATTCCTAGATGCCTGCACATTCACCCTCAAAATCCATAAGTATATCCCCAGTGCCCCCATTGCCCAACTTACCCCTACCCCCTCTCCCTCTTTCCACACTGTTCTCCTTCAGAAACTTACCTGCATCACCTTTGGTCCCACATGCATCCCTCACACGTTTCCTTACCTCTTACTCTCCCTGTCAGCCCTAACCCCCTCATCATCAGCCAATCCTCACCACTGTGTTTACAAAACTCAGTGCTGTGGTCACGGAGGTGGAGGTGTTGGCGGAACTGAATGCTCATCCCGCACTGGAAATCCACTCTGCCTGACGTATCTACAACAACTCTGGCCCTACCTTCCTGATGTGTGTGTTTACAGAGTCAGCTTCCTCCACAGATCACCTCCTCGTTCAGGGAGCCTCGATTTTTAACCGTCGCCACCCTGTTGACCCCTCCTGTTCCCCTCCTCAATCCTACCACTGCCAACGCTGTCTCCTGTGCAACGACCACATCACCCTATACTGCAAAAAAACCCTCTCCTCCCTCTGCTGTAAAGCCTCCCACTTCTTTAAACAGTGTAGTAACATCACCTCTCCTCCTTCCTGCAACGAACCCCACCCCACCTACTCCTCCAAATGCAAAGCCAAAACCCCTCCCACCAACCCTGTGCTCACTGTCCCTGTTCACCCCATCGATCAGCCCATCCACCCCAGCAATTCCCTCCCCACCCCCCCCCCCCCGCCCATGGCTGAAGACATCATTCAGTTCCTGACCATTGTCCTCCAGAATATCCACCCCTTTCAATGTCTCCACACCCTCCAGCAGATCCCCCTTGCCACCTGCTCCATCTTCCATTTGAATACCTACACCACATACTCCCACAACCAGGCTCACTTCACCTTCACCCACCTAGACACCATCATTTAAGCCACTCTCTCCCATTCCCTCTGCTCTCTCCACTCTTCCACCTCCTGGCGCATCAGGAATATCGTCTCCTACACCTAAACAATTGCTCCCTCCCTGCCAACAATTACCTCTTCATGCATACCCTGTCCCAGCACCAGATCGACTCCTTCATCTTTAATGAAACCTTCCTCCAACCTCACCATGTTGTCTGCACCTCTCCCTATCTTCTTCACCACAACCACAACCCCCTTTCCCTCACACAAGGAGGGGTCGCTATTGGCCATCTTTGTCTGGCCACAACCCCTGCTCAATGACTCGACCAACCACCTCCTCCTCAGCGTCTTTTTTTCCCTCCCTCACCATCACCAGTGCCACTATCTATGCCCATCCCACAGCTTCTTTCCCCTAGGACTTCATTTCCCACCTTGTCCACAACTTCTCCATTTATGTGATTGTCACTGACCTGAACATCCACTGCCGTGATCTTGCCACCCCTTGGCGGTGGTATCTGTTTCTTGACAACCTTCATGGTGACCTAGTTCCTCTCCCACAGCACACCTGTCCTGAAAGTAGCTCCACCATGGATGTCGTCTTCACTTCCCCCAACCTCCTTAGTTATATTGTGGAGGACGTTCTCGACCCCATTGGTAGCGACCACCACCCAGTCCTCCTCACCATCTCCTCAGCCCATCGCCCACTCCTGCCCCCACCCTGCTGCCCCTCCAAAGTCTGTCCAAGATTACCACCACGCTGACTGGGATGACTACCAGGAATCCACTGCCTCACAGGTCGAAAACCACACCCATACTTTTCACCACCCTGTTGATGTCACCCATTTCTCTTCCTTCCTCCAGAAGGCCATCACTGACGCCATGGAGGCTCACATTCGTAACAAACTCATCCACCTCACTGCACTACTCTTCTTCCACAGGCCAATCTTCTCTGTGAGTCCTGCAGGGTCTATCGCTCCTTCCTCCACAGCTGTGACCAGGATACACTCCTCTGCCACTGGCAATTACAACAACACTTCCAAAACCTCCTCATACCAAAAAAAAAATCGCCAGGACTGGCGTCAGACATGTATACACGTCAACTCCGCCCTCCCTGTCAACTCCTCCAAGTACTGGTCTGCCATGAACTGTCTTACTGGTAGCCATCCCACCCGACATTACCCTCTTCTCCACGACACCTTCCCCTTCTCTGACAGACTCAGTAAGGCTAACCATTTTGCTTCCCACCTCTCGAGGTCTTCTCCATTCCTGACGATCCCCATTTTGATTATTCCCTCTTCTCCACAGTCCTTGAATGCACTGATACCTCTCTCCCGCCACTCACCCCCAGTTTCCAGTACTTTGATCAATTGCCCCCTCAGACATAAACACTCCCATTACCCTACATGACATCAAACTCGTCCTCCACTCCAAACGCAACAACACACCTGGTCACAACATTGTTACCAACCGCCACCTCGGGGAATTCCCCTCCTCCTTCCTGGCTGCCCTTGCTACCCTGTACAGGGTGAGTCACCTAACGTTACCGCTGGATATATTTTGTAAACCACATCAAATACTGACGAACCGATTCCACAGACCGAACCTGAGGAGAGGGGCTAGTGTAATTGTTTAATACAAACCATACAAAAATGCACGGAAGTATGTTTTTTAACACAAACCTACGTTTTTTTAAAAATGGAACCACGTAAGTTTTGTTAGCACATCTGAACATATAAACAAATACGTAATCAGTGCCGTTTGTTGCATTGTAAAATGTTAATTACATCCGGAGATATTGTAACCTAAAGTTGACGCTTGAAACCTCCGACGTTCAGTTGCGTGTTATAACAAACACGGGCCACGGTCGGCGAGCAGCATGTGCAGGGACATGTTTACGATGACGACCGTGTTTAAGAGTGTGGCTGTAGTGCACTGTTGTGGTTTAGTCTAGCTGTTGCAGTGTCCGCATGTAGCGCTTACTGCTATTGTTATTCTGCATTCGTCTCCGCACGCAGACCAACTGTATTACATCGTGTTACCAGACGTCTGTGATAGTGTAGTGTTGTAGGAACTGTGACCATGGTGTATTCGAACCCTGAAAAGGCGGAGATGATACTCATCTATGGCGAGTGTCGACGAAATGCAGCTGAACCCTGCAGGGTGTATGCAGAATACACCGGACAGAGAGCATCCAACGTGCCGCACATTGCAAAACATCTACCGCCAACTGTATGCAACAGGTATGGTCGTAGCACGCAAACGGGTCCGTAACAGGTCCGTCACAGGAGAAGCGGGTGCAGTTGGTGTGTTAGCTGCTGTTGCCATGAACCCAATGAACCCACACATGAGTGCACGGCACATCGCGAGAGCCAGTGGATTGAGTCAAAGCAGTGTCATGCGCATACTGCATCGTCACCGCTTTCACCCGTTTCATGTGTCGCTACATCAGCAATTACATGGTGATGACTTTAATCATCGAGTGCAATTCTGTGAGTGGGCATTAACAGAGAATGCGTTGCAGTTCTACCTGTTTATCGATGAAGCAGGTTTCACAGACCACGGGGCAGTGAATCTACGGAACATGCGTTACTGGTCCGTGGACAATCCTCGCTGGCTCAGACAGGTAGAGCGTCGTCGACCGTGGACTGTAAATGTATGGTGCGGAATCATTGGCGAACACCTCATTGGTCCTCACTTCATTGCATGGGCCCAGACAGCTGCAACATACATCGCGTTTCTACAGAATGATCTGCCAACGTTGCTCGAAAATGCCCCTCTGGATACGCGTCGATGCATGTGGTATCAGCATGATGGTGCACCTGCACATTCCGCAATTAACACTAGGCTGACCCTTGACAGGATGTTCGAAGGGCGTGTCATAGGACGTGGAGGACGCATAAATTGGCCAGCCCGTTCTCCTGATCTTACACCTCTGAACTTCTTTCTGTGGGGTACGTTAAAGGATAATGTGTGGTGTACTGTGATGTGCCTACAACCCCAGAGGATATGAAACAACATATTGTGGCAGCCTGCGGCGATATTACACCAGATGTACTGTGGCGTGTACGACATTCATTACGCCAGAGACTGCAATTGTGTGCAGCAAATGATGGCCAACAAATTGGCCTGACATGTCGGGACACACTCTATTCCACTCCGTAATCGAAAACGGAAACCACGTGTGTACGTGTACCTCACCCCTCATGGTAATGTACATGTGCGTCAGTGAAAAAGGCCAATAAAAAGGTGTTAGCATGTGGACGTAATGTGCTGTTCCAGTCTCTTCTGTACCAAAGGTCCATCACCGTTCCCTTTGGATCCCTACGTAATTCGGTGCTCTCCGATACACACGATCGAACAGCGGAGGAGTGGTACTCAAGCGTCAACTTTAGGTTACAATATCTCCGGATGTAATTAACATTTTACAATGCAACAAACGGCACTGATTACGTATTTGCTTATATGTTCAGATGTGCTAACAAAACTAATGAGGTTCCATTTAAAAAAACCTAGGTTTGTGTTAAAAAACATACTTCCGTGCATTTTTGTATGGTTTGTATTAACCAATTACACTAGCCCCTCTCCTCACGTTCGGTCTGTGGAATCGATTCGTCAGTATTTGATGTGGTTTACGAAATACACTCCTGGAAATGGAAAAAAGAACACATTGACACCGGTGTGTCAGACCCATCATACTTGCTCCGGACACTGCGAGAGGGCTGTACAAGCAATTATCACACGCACGGCACAGTGGACACACCAGGAACCGCGGTGTTGGCCGTCGAATGGTGCTAGCTGCGCAGCATTTCTGCACTGCCGCCGTCAGTGTCAGCCGTGGCATACGGAGCTCCATCGCAGTCTTTAACACTGGTAGCATGCCGCGACAGCGTGGACGTGAACCGTATGTGCAGTTGACGGACTTTGAGCGAGGGCGTATAGTGGGCATGCGGGAGGCCGGGTAGACGTACCGCCCAATTGCTCAACACGTGGGGCGTGAGGTCTCCACAGTACATCGATGTTGTCGCCAGTGGTCGGTAGAAGGTGCACGTGCCCGTCGACCTGGGACCGGACCGCAGCGACGCACGGATGCACGCCAAGACCGTAGGATCCTACGCAGTGCCGTAGGGGACCGCACCGCCACTTCCCAGCAAATTAGGGACACTGTTGCTCCTGGGGTATCGGCGAGGACCATTCGCAACCGTCTCCATGAAGCTGGGCTACGGTCCCGCACACCGTTAGGCCGTCTTCCGCTCACGCCCCAACATCGTGCAGCCCGCCTCCAGTGGTGTCGCGACAGGCGTGAATGGAGGGACGAATGGAGACGTGTCGTCTTCAGCGATGAGAGTCGCTTCTGCCTTGGTGCCAATGATGGTCGTATGCGTGTTTGGCGCCGTGCAGGACTGCACGACTGCAGGACTGCATACGACCGGGGCACACAGGGCCAACACCCGGAATCAGGGTGTGGGGAGCGATCTCATACACTGGCCGTACACCTCTGGTGATCGTCGAGGGGACACTGAATAGTGCACGGTACATCCAAACCGTCATCGAACCCATCGTTCTACCATTCCTAGACCGGCCAGGAAACTTGCTGTTCGAACAGGACAATGCATTTCCGCATGTATCCCGTGCCACCCAACGTGCTCTAGAAAGTGTAAGTCAACTACCCTGGCCAGCAAGATCTCCGGATCTGTCCCCCATTGAGCATGTTTGGGACTGGATGAAGCGTCGTCTCATGCGGTCTGCACGTCCAGCATGAACGCTGGTCCAACTGAGGCGCCAGGTGGAAATGGCATGGCAAGCCGTTCCACAGGAATACATCAAGCATCTCTACGATCGTCTCCATGGGAGAATAGCAGCCTGCATTGTTGCGAAAGGTGGATATACGCTGTACTAGTGCCGACATTGTGCATGCTCTGTTGCCTGTGTCTATGTGCCTGTGGTTCTGTCAGTGTGATCATGTGATGTATCTGACCCCAGGAATGTGTCAATAAATTTCCCCTTCCTGGGACAATGAATTCACGGTGTTCTTATTTCAATTTCCAGGAGTGTATATCCAGCGGTAATGTTAGGTGACTCACCCTGTATAATGGCCTCCTCCCCACTGGCTTTTACCCTGACCTGTGGAAGACTTCCCATATCCTGCTGTTACCCAAACCCAACAAATCCCACTCTGATACCTCTTCCCGTCATCCCATCTGCCTCACCTTCATGTTCAGTAAGGTCTCCGAGTCCATTCTTTCACGCCATACTCATTATCGTCTTAACCAGCACCACCTCCTTTCCCTTACCCAGATTGGCTTCTGGCCCTCCTTTTCAGCTGACAATCAGCTCTTTACCCTTAGAAATCTTCTTTCCCTCCAACTTAACTCTCTTTGCTCCGCTATCTATGCTTCCCTCGACCTCCAAAACGCCTACGAAATGCCTACGACCATGTCCAACATCCCTGGCTCCTCTTCAAATCCCAGACCTACGCTCTTCCCATCAATTTCGTCTGTCTCGTTGCTTCCTTCCGCGTCATTCCTCATAAGTCACTGTCCACAATACCAACTCCCTTACTTTCTATCCCACTGCCAACATCCCCCAAGGCTCCATCCTTTCGACTGTTCTCTATCTCCTGTATACTGCAGATATGTTCAAACCTCCCCACCTGTTCATTTCCTCCAATTTACTGATGACACCACCTTCCTCGCCCTTCATCCTACCCTTCAACGGTCCCAAAGTATCCTTGAAACCCACCTCAACCAGTTCACCACCTGGTGCATTCAGTGGCTCCTACACATCAACAATTACAAGACTCAGGCAATTGTCATAGGTCGTACAACCCACTCCTTCTGGCTCCACGATTTTTATCTTACCATTTATGGTCATTCTATCCACCTCACTCCTACCCTGAAATACCTTGGTCTCACTCTCGACCGCCACCTCACCTCGACTCCCCTTCTACTTACGATCCAACACAAAGCCCACAATAGATTCCATCTCCTGAAACTCCTGTCTGCACCCTTCCACCATCCTTCACACCTACAAATCCTTGATCCACCCTATCCTTTGTTATGCCAGCGTCACCTGGATTTCTGCCCCTCCCAGATTCTATAAGTCCCTGCAGATCCTTCAACACCATGCACACCGCCTCTTCTTCCGTATCTGCCTTCTGTCCCCCAGGCGAATCCTCTACAATGTCATCCCCTTCCCCGATCTTCTCCTATTCCTGGAACACATCCGCACCCTGTACATTGTCATCAGACTCAATCCCCATGACTCCCTGGTGTCTTCTATCCTCTCTACTCCCAGCCTGTTGCCGCGCCTTTACCATTGTGTCCGCCCTCTCTCCATCTCCACACCCTCCACCTTCTTTCCCAACGCAACTTCCAACACCTACTCCTCACAGAAGATGAACTTTGCTATGATCTCTACCCCTCCTACCAACTCTAAGCCTACCTTCCCATCTCCTACTCCTCATGGCTTACTCTCCCTCCTTTCCCTTCTCCTGAACGGTTTTCCTCCCTCCTGCACACCCCATCCCTTTCCTGTGCACCCCTTCTGTGTGTCTGCACTCCCTCCTGACTTTCCTTTCCTCTCCATCTCCCACCCAACACATCTCCTGACCCTTGGTGCGCCCCCTACCCCCTTTTTCTTTTCATCTCAACCCCTCTAGCCCCTCTTCCCCTGTTGCACCTTCCTCATTCCTCTCCCTCACCAGGCCCATCTGGGAATTTTTTTATACTTCGTCATGTGTGGTCGATCTCTTACAATGGTTTTTTAAGTGGCTTCATTCTGGAGTGTTTTTACACTGTGGCCAACTTTTAACTTGTGGATGTGGCTTCAGTGTATTTTATGTGCTCCACGAATCGCCAACAATGTTTTTTATCTTTATGTCGACTTTTTTAACTGTCCCACAATGAATGTCTGAATGTCTGTGTACATTTTAACCCCCTTTGTCCCCACTTATTATGTTTTTCTGCCCCCCTTTTTTCTCCTTTTTTTATAGTTTCCTCTTTTTCAACTGTAACGTCATTTGGCTGAAAAGCGATGGATTGTGCCACTGCCAGCCCTCCCTTGCCCATATGTGGCAGGGGAATGAAATCACGATAACGAAAAAAAAAACATTTGTCCACAATTCTCCATATGTAGCAGATTAGTGCCCAAAATTCTAATGTATGTACTCCAATGCTACTTGTCCATGCCTAAATGACAGCTGACATTTGAGAAGATAGCCCTAAGGAACCAATACTGTAAAACTAACTGTATAACTGCAGAAAAATAGGTGTTAGCTAAAATACTACACCAAGCAGGCAAGCACACAAGCAAATTGGCAGTTTCAATGTAACTAATTAGGCTACTATTGATGTAAGTCACAGTACACCCTCAGATTAAATATTTCCACATTTATGTTGTTCTCAAGTACCACTTGTAGGAGGGACACAGATGATGGATCACATTATGTACTAAAAAAATTATCATTGATGATACTGAATGTAAATTACTGCTGCTACTGAAAATAAAGTTGTGTCGTATTGCAAGCATAATGAGCCCATAAATACACCTAACACCAGTCATTGTATGAAAACTCTCCATTTCTATAAATGCTAAACAAATGTTGTACTACGTGTTAAAGTGATGTTTTTGTCTATAATATACAGGTATGTAGTCGTAGATGGGGAAACAGGTGTGTTCTATAACTGAGGTGGTCCAAACGCAAATGACATCAGAGATCGTACCAACCCTTGATGTTGCTACAGCTGAAATACGCACTTAATATCAACCCCTTAACCACATGGTTCATTTTCAGACCTGCAGTAAGCGTAGCTTAAATAAAATGGATGTAAATAGTACGAAGTATGGTATGTCAACACTGCAGTGTGATACCATGACCTGCTGGTTTTGAGAGATGATCATTTGGAGGCTGTAATACACAGAAAACAGAGATGAAATAATGTGTTTACTGCGGCTATAACAGTGTGAAAATACCAATAAAATTCAAAGTAACATAATGATATTCCATAACGGAGTCATCGTGTTCATACCTGTGTCGTCTCTGGCGCAGAGCGCCCTATCTTTGTGACTTTTGATTCTTTGGAGTGCTTTGTTCTAGTCTTCTCTTTCGGCGCGTAACTTGTATTACTGCCATGTCTGTTATGTATCACTGATTAATAAATGCGTTTTCGATACTTAGTGGGTGTTATCTCCAACCGGTCCTATGTGATAACCACATACCTAAACAGTCTTGCTTATGGACTGAACACATGACCCAGTCTAGAGTCGTTACCAGCCTGATAATACCATGTTCATCAGCAAAGGAAGATACAAAAGCTTCCCATAGCCACAAGTCTGAACACTTTATTAAAGCTATACCTTCGTTACCAACAGTGTAGTACACTCCCGGGCTTGTGATTTGACGTATAAAGGTATTACGTAAGTTTTACTCAACGATTGGTCATCCACGTTAAAGAGTCAAACCCAACTGTCCTAACGTGCAGTATAACCCTAGGTGTCGTTTTATACAGGGTGAATCATTGATAATGACCGCGCCAATTATCTCACGAAATAAGCATCAAACTAAAAAACTACAAAGAACGAAACTCGTCTAGCTTGAAGGGGGAAACCAGATAACGCTATGGTTGGCCACTAGATGGCGCTGCCATAGGTCAAACGGATATCAAATGCATTTTTTAAATAGGAACCCTCATTTTTTATTACACATTCGTGTAGTACGTAAAGAAATATGAATGTTTTAGTTGGACCACTTTCTTCGCTTTGTGACAGATGGTGCTGTAATAGTCACAAACGTGTAAGTACGTGGTATCACGTAACATTCCGCCAGTGCAGACGGTATTTGCTTCGCAATACATTACCCGTGTTACAATGGACCGTTTACCAATTGCGGAAAAGGACGATATCGTGTTGATGCATGGCTATTGTGATCAAAATGTCCAACGGGCGTGCGCTATGTAGGTATGCCGCTCGGTATCCTGGACGACATCATCCAAGTGTCTGGACCGTTCGCCAGATAGTTACGTAATTTAAAGATACAGAAAGTGTTCAGCCACATGTGAAACGTCAACCACGACCTGCAACAAATCATGATGCCCAAGTACGTGCTTTAGCTGCTCTCGCGGCTAATCCGCACATCAGTAGCAGACAAATTGCGCGAGAATCGGGAATTTCAAAAACGTCGCTGTTGAGAATGTTACAACATCGATTGCACCCGTACCATATTTCCATTCACCAGGAATTGCATGGCAATGACTTTCATCGTCGTGTACAGTTCTGCCACTGGGCACAAGAGAAATTACGGGAAGATGACAGATTTTTTGCACGCGTTCTATTTGGCGACGAAGCGTCATTCACCAACAGCGGTAACGTAAACCGGCATAATATGCACTATTGGGCAACGGAAAATCCACGATGACTGCAACAAGTGGAACGTCAGCGACCTTGGCGGGTTAATGTATGGTGCGGCATTATGAGAGGAAGGATAATTGGCCCCCATTTTATCGATGGCAATCTAAATGGTGCAATGTATGCTGATTTCCTACATAATGTTCTACCGATGTTACTACAAGATGTTTCACTGCATGACAGAATGGCGATGTACGTCCAACATGATGGATGTCCGGCACATAGCTCGCTTGCGGTTGAAGCGGTACTGAATAGCATATTTCATGACAGATGGATTGGTCGTCTAAGCACCGTACGTTCACCGGATATGACGTCCCCAGATTTCTTTCTGTGGGGAAAGTTTAAAGATATTTGCTATGATGGATGTCCGGCACATAGCTCGCGTGCGGTTGAAGCGGTACTGAATAGCATATTTCATGACAGGTGGATTGGTTGTCGAAGCACCATACTATGGCCCGCACGTTCAGCGGATCTGACGTCCCCGGATTTCTTTCTGTGGGGAAAGTTGAAAGATATTTGCTATCGTGATCCACCGACAACGCCTGACAACGTGCCTCAGTGCATTGTCAATGCATGCGCGAACATTACGGAAGGCGAACTACTCGCTGTTGAGAGGAATGTCGTTACACGTATTGCCAAATGCATTGAGGTTGACGGACATTATTTTGGGAATTTATTGCATTAATGTGGTATTTGCAGGTAATCACGCTGTAACAGCATGCGTTCTCAGAAATGAGAAGTTCACAGAGGTACACGTATCACATTGGAACAACCGAAATAAAATGTTCAAACGTACCTACGTTCTGTATTTTAATTTAAAAAACCTACCTGTTACCAAATGTTCGTCTAAAATTGTGAGCCATATGTTTGTGACTATTAGAGTGCCATCTATTACAAAGCGAAAAAAGTGGTCCAACTGAAACATTCATATTTCTTTACGTACTACACAAATATATAATAAAAAATGGCGGTTCCTTTTTTTAAAAAAACGCAGTTGTATCTGTTTGACCTATGGCAGCGCCATCTAGCAGGCCACCCATAGCGCCGTCTGGTTTCCCCTTCAAGCTACACAAGTTTCGTTCTTTGTAGTTTTTTCGTTTGACGCTTATTTCGGGAGATATTTGGCCCGGTTACGATCAATGGACCACCCTGTGTGCGATATGTAGCTGCTACCGAACATTACGCTCCACCTGGGAATATTTGTACATGGGCTATTCGGCAAATAAGGAATGACCGCTCACTAAGTCTCTAAATCTCTAATATGCCTGTAGGTAGCGTTACATCGCTCTCGTTACTTCTGAGCGCACAGTGAGTGCGTAAAGACACCTAGAAAACAGTGTCTCCTGTCTAGTATGGGGGACTGCTGTGGGATTTCTTCTGATTACCTGCAACTCCACATACTCCAACTGCCATGCACTTCCTTCTTCATGACAGCTCTTAGCCGCACACTGCAGGAGTAATGACGCTCATGCAGCGTTTTTAAATGGAAAGTGTTTTATCACCCACCATACAGATCCGACTTGGTTCACTCTGATTTTCATTTATTCTCAGGTGAACTGGTGGGTACGAGGACAACATTTTGGCAGACAACGAGTTGCAGTCCAGCGTAGAAATTTGGGGGAAAGCACAGGAGGCTGCCTTCTGTGACGACGGTATTGGAAAGTTATTACATCGCTACGACAGATATCTAAGGCGGGGTGGCGACTATGTAGAAAAGTAGCTGGAATGTGTAGGTAACTGTAGCAAAAGAAGTTCTGTCTTAGTGTAGTTTCCGTGTCGCGACCGATAGTTCCTTATTTTCCGAATAGCCCTCGTGAAAGTACCGAAGCAGCCTGGTTCCTATGGTTGCTACGTGACAATGAAGAAACATAGAGAGCATCTAAAATCCGTTTATGTAGGTTTATAGTGAATTTTCGTGAGGCAGAGTGGTACTTGAATCCCACGTGCTGCGTATATAAATCTATGGTGTCTACATCTACATCTACATCCATACTTCGCAAGCCACGTGACGGTGTGTGGCGGAGGGTACCTTGAGTACCTCTATCGGTTCTCCCTTCTATTCCAGTCTCGTATCGTTCGTGGAAAGAAGGATTGTCGGTATGCCTCTGTGTGTGCTCTAATCTCTCTGATTTTATCCTCATGGTCTCTTCGTGAGATATACGTAGGAAGGAGCAATATACTACTTGACCCTTCGGTGAAGGTATGTTCTCGAAACTTCAACAAAGCCCGTACCGGGCTACTGAGCGTCTCTCGTGCAGAGTCTTCCACTGGAGTTTATCTACCATCTCCGTAACGCTTTCGCGATTGCTAAATGATCCTGTAACGAAGCGCGCTCCTCTCCGTCGGATATTCACTATCAACACTATCTGGTACGGATCCCACACTGCTGAGCAGTATTCAAGCAATGGGCGAACAAGCGTACTGTAACCTATTTCCTTTGTTTTCGAATTGCATTTCCTTAGGATTCTTCCAATGAATCTCAGTCTGGCATCTGCTTTACCGACGATCAACTTTATATAATCATTCCATTTTAAATCACTCGTAATGCCTACTCCCAGATAATTTATGAAATTAACTGCTTCCCGTTGCTGATCTGCTATATTGCGACTGCAAGAAGGGGGGGGGGGGGCAAGTTCCTTCACGTACTCTGTGTAAATTCGAACTGGTATCCCATCAGGCCTCCCCCCATGAACCATGGACCTTGCCGTTGGTGGGGAGGCTTGCGTGCCTCAGTGATACAGATGGCCGTACCGTAGGTGCAACCACAACGGAGGGGTATCTGTTGAGAGGCCAGACAAACGTGTGGTTCCTGAAGAGGGGCAGCAGCCTTTTCAGTAGTTGCAGGGGCAACAGTCTGGATGATTGACTGATCTGGCCTTGCAACATTAACCAAAACGGCCTTGCTGTGCTGGTACTGCGAACGGCTGAAAGCAAGGGGAAACTACAGCCGTAATTTTTCCCGAGGACATGCAGCTTTACTGTATGATTAAATGATGATGGCGTCCTCTTGGGTAAAATATTCCGGAGGTAAAATAGTCCCCCATTCGGATCTCCGGGCGGGGACTACTCAAGAGGATGTCGTTATCAGGAGAAAGAAAACTGGCGTTCTACGGATCGGAGCGTGGAATGTCAGATCCCTTAATCGGGCAGGTAGGTTAGAAAATTTAAAAAGGGAAATGGATAGGTTAAAGTTAGATATAGTGGGAATTAGTGAAGTTCGGTGGCAGGAGGAACAAGACTTCTGGTCAGGTGACTACAGGGTTATAAACACAAAATCAAATAGGGGTAATGCAGGAGTAGGTTTAATAATGAATAGGAAAATAGGAATGCGGGTAAGCTACTACAAACAGCATAGTGAACGCATTATTGTGGCAAAGATAGATACGAAGCCCACATCTACTACAGTAGTACAAGTTTATATGCCAACTAGCTCTGCAGATGATGAAGAAATTGAAGAAATGTACGATGAAATAAAAGAAATTATTCAGATAGTGAAGGGAGACGAAAACTTAATAGTCATGGGTGACTGGAATTCGAGTGTAGGAAAAGGGAGAGAAGGAAACATAGTAGGTGAATATGGATTGGGGCTAAGAAATGAAAGAGGAAGCCGCCTAGTAGAATTTTGCACGGAGCACAACTTAATCATAGCTAACACTTGGTTTAAGAATCATGAAAGAAGGTTGTATACGTGGAAGAACCCTGGAGATACTAAAAGGTATCAGATAGATTATATAATGGTAAGACAGAGATTTAGGAACCAGGTTTTAAGTTGTAAGACATTTCCAGGGGCAGATGTGGACTCTGACCACAATCTATTGGTTATGACCTGTAGATTAAAACTGAAGAAACTGCAAAAATGTGGGAAATTAAGGAGATGGGACCTTGATAAACTGAAAGAACCAGAGGTTGAGAGGTTGTACAGAGTTTCAGAGAGAGCATAAGGGAACAATTGACAGGAATAGGGGAAAGAAGTACAGTAGAAGAAGAGTGGGTAGCTCTGAGGGATGTAGTAGTGAAGGCAGCAGAGGATAAAGTAGGTACAAAGACGAGGGCTGCTAGAAATCCTTGGGTAACAGAAGAAATATTGAATTTAATTGATGAAAGGAGAAAATATAAAAATGCAGTAAATGAAGCAGGCAAAAAGGAATACAAACGTCTCAAAAATGAGATCGACAGGAAGTGCAAAATGGCTAAACAGGGATGGCTAGAGGACAAATGTAAGGATGTAGAAGCTTATCTCACATGGGGTAAGATAGATACTGCCTACAGGAAAATTAAAGAGACCTTTGGAGAGAAGAGAACCACGTGTATGAATATCAAGAGCTCAGATGGCAGCCCAGTTCTAAGCAAAGAAGGGAAGGCAGAAAGGTGGAAGTAGTATATAGAAGGTTTATACAAGGGCGAGAAGGTTTATACAAGGGCGATGTACTTGAGGACAATATTATGGAAATAGAAGAGGATGAAGATGAAGACGAAATGGGAGATACGATACTGCGTGAAGAGTTTGATAGAGCACTGAAAGACCTGATTCGAAACAAGGCCCCCGGAGTAGACAACATTCCATTAGAACTACTGACGGCCTTGGGAGAGCCAGTCATGACAAAACTCTACCAGCTGGTGAGCAAGATGTATGAGACAGGCGAAATACCCTCAGACTTCAAGAAGAATATAATAATTCCAATCCCAAAGAAAGCAGGTGCTGACAGATGTGAAAATTACCGAACTATCAGTTTAATAAGCCACGGCTGCAAAATACTAACGCGAATTCTTTACAGACGAATGGAAAAACTGGTAGATGCAGACCTCGGGGAGGATCAGTTTGGATTCCGTCGAAATGTTGGAACACGTGAGGCAATACTGACCTTACGACTTATCTTAGAAGAAAGATTAAGAAAAGGCAAACCTACGTTTCTAGCATTTGTAGACTTAGAGAAAGCTTTTGACAATGTTGACTGGAATACTCTTTTTCAAATTCTAAAGGTGGCAGGGGTAAAATACAGGGAGCGAAAGGCTATTTATAATTTGTACAGAAACCAGATGGCAGTAATAAGAGTCGAGGGGCATGAAAGGGAAGCAGTGGTTGGGAAAGGAGTGAGACAGGGTTGTAGCCTCTCCCCGATGTTATTCAATCTGTATATTGAGCAAGCAGTAAAGGTAACAAAAGAAAAATTTGGAGTAGGTATTAAAATTCATGGAGACGAAGTAAAAACTTTGAGGTTCGCCGATAACATTGTAATTCTGTCAGAGACGGCAAAGGACTTGGAAGAGCAGTTGAACGGAATGGACAGTGTCTCAGTGTCTTGAAAGGAGGATATAAGATGAACATTAACAAAAGCAAAACGAGGATAATGGAATGTAGTCAAATTAAATCGGGTGATGCTGAGGGAATTAGATTAGGAAATGACACACTTAAAGTAGTAAAGGAGTTTTGCTATTTAGGAAGTAAAATAACTGATGATGGTCGAAGTAGAGAGGATATAAAATGTCGACTGGCAATGGCAAGGAAAGCGTTTCTGAAGAATAGAAATTTGTTAACATCGAATATAGATTTATGTATCAGGAAGTCGTTTCTGAAAGTATTTGTTTGGAGTGTAGCCATGTATGGAAGTGAAACATGGACGATAACTAGTTTGGACAAGAAGAGAATAGAAGCTTTCGAAATGTGGTGCTACAGAAGAATACTGAAGATAAGGTGGATAGATCACGTAACTAATGAGGAGGTATTGAATAGGATTGGGGAAAAGAGAAGTTTGTGGCACAACTTGACTAGAAGAAGGGATCGGTTGGTAGGACATGTTTTGAGGCATCAAGGGATCACAAATTTAGCATTGGAGGGCAGCGTGGAGGGTAAAAATCGTAGAGGGAGACCGAGAGATGAGTACACTAAGCAGATTCAGAAGGATGTAGGTTGCAGTAGGTACTGGGAGATGAAGCAGCTTGCACAGGATAGAGTAGCATGGAGAGCTGCATCAAACCAGTCTCAGGACTGATGACAACAACAACAACAACAACAACATCCCATCAGGTGCAGCGGTCCTAGCATATTCTGCAAAATGTCGGTACGTAATAACCTAACAGGATAATTTAATAGAAAATTCCGCTATCTGTGTGTTTGACTGAGTGTCAAATTGCGGCGCACAGACTTTGCTGCTAGCGGTAATGTGGAGAACAATGTTTCCTCTGTTTTAATATAGGACTTCCGTGTCGTATTTGTCGAAGTCAGTGTAGCTTATTAAAGCCGTATGCAGATAGAATATAGTTCCCCTCTAAACGAGTAGAAAGACAGCAGAAATGATGTCAAACGCGAAACAGCGGCTGTTCTGTAAGTTATTCGTTATTTGACACCTCATGGAAGCAATTGGCACAGAGTAGAGTAGAGATCAGCGTAAATACTGTTTGCTGGCTTTTAATATCCTTAAGGAGCCCTGCACAGGGTCAGAATACAAGATACATCCTGTTACCAGCCAGAAGATTCCTGCGCTCGAAAGACTACTTGCTGCTCCACATCAGGCACTCATCACCACCTACTAGATGCTTCTTATAGTCTTCGGTCATGAGAGCCTGTGAGGTCACACCATGCACACCCATCGTCCACCTCTGGGTGAGACTTTGATCTACACAGTATACATACATTTTCGATCAGAGCCCTGCAAAGACTCCAATCTGCGAGTGATTCACCACGTCTTTCATCGGACCGATTACTTTCCTGTTCTGACGTGTTATACTGTAATGATTATCGGCCGCATATCCAGACATGTCGCAATCCTCAGAATTGTACCCAATTACCTCACATGGACTGCGACTTTGTGATGACCTCAACCGACAGAAAAAATAATCATCAAAATCTGAACTGTGAAGTCATCTAAAATTCTAGTTGGAAGACCACACTCTTTGTTATACTTCTCAATTGGCCACGATTCCACTTTGTTTATGAACTGAAAACTCTAATATTCACGAGAAACTGCGCTGAAATTAACCTGAACCGACAAAATTGTGTATATATTCTCTGAAACTTCAAAGACATCAAAGACAATATCTGAAAGGAATTAGAAAAAGTGACAAAATTTCGTGAATCACACACAAGTGATTCACCACGTCTTTCATCGGACGGATTACCTACCTGTTCTGACGTGTTGTACTGTAATGATTATCGACCGCATATCCAGACACGTCGCAATCCTCAGGATTTAACCCGATTACCTCACATGGACTGCGACTTTGTGATGACCTCAACCCACAGGAAAAATAATTATCAAAATCTGAGCTGTGAAGTCATCCAAAATTCTAGTTGGAAGACCACACTCTTTGTTAACTTCTCAATTGGTCACGATCCACTTTGTTTATGAACTGAAAACTCTAATATTCACGAGAAACTGCTCTGAAATTAACTTGAACCGACAAAATTGTTTATATATTCTCTGAAACTTCAAAGACATCTAAGACAATATCTGAAAGGAATTAGAAAAAGTGACAAAATATCGTGAATCACACACAATACTGTTAATAATTGCATGAACACCGGGGGGGGGGGGGGGGGGGGGGTGTCACCAAACATCTACCCACTTTTGAGTATAACCAGTGTCTCTTAATACTACGACTCGTAGCAATACAATATCAAAAACTTTTATTACTGGGTAAACAGTCACTACGTGATTTGACAGCTGACATTTATAATTCACGCACACGTCAGGAAATGCACCAATACGGGAATAGCAGCTTTGACGTTATTGGTCAGAACGCAAGCAATTATGGCGGTCGTCAGTCTCATAACAATACATAAAACTACATGGAATAACTACAATAATTTTGACATGCAAGGAGAATTAGTTCTAATGAGAGGAAGAAGTTTATATTTACTGGTGTTTCAACAGTGACTACCAGGCAACTTTTAATTCACTGGTTGTAATTTTATTTTCGTTAGCAGAAAGCAAACAAACTAAAAAAAGAATTTATTTGAATAGAGTCTGTAATTCTTATACTTTTAATAGAGAACGAAAGTTTATAGGTCAGTGGATGGCGTTCGGCGAAATCCCTTAACATTTTGTTGCATACGAAGCGTTGCGTTGGGCAGCACGTTGTCGGCGGGTTACGATGATGAGAACAGGATGCAGGAAGTTCCGCTGGTTAATCTTCTCCGGCGAAACGCAAATAAAGTTCCGGCACAGCTGTATCATTAATCCCGTGATGATTAACAGACTACAAGACGCCAGTACACGACCGTTGTTGACATGTCCTCTCTTTCAAAGTACATTACGTAGACATCGCTCGTTTTTAAACTTTATGCACTGTCCGTGACGCTATCGTTCATAATTACACAGTTCGTCACATTCATATAGTCTTAGCCACAAATACACAGTTCATAGAATTGTTCTTGTGTGTGAAGCACGCCGTAAACAATGTTCACTCTGTTCTCGTATTTCAAACTTCGACAACGTCACTGAAAGTCATTTATATTGCACAGTTAATTAAAGTCTCCACTTTCACGGCTTGATAGAATCTGATAGACAACCGTTCCATCACCCAGAACCAATACCAGCAAAGTTCATTCGCATAAAAGCACTGTTCGTGTCGGCCAGAACAAAGTATTGTTAGCGGCACTTTCACAGTCCGGTTTATTTGCTCTTAAAGTTCGCTGGCGATGGCAGTACATACCGCAGTGGTAAAGAGAATTAACAAAATGATAGTTCGGTATCATTGTCCATACAATTACGTATGCTTTTCATAAAACACAGTACTATTTTTCCGCGCACGCTTCACAGACACACCATCCACCATCCCCTCTACTACACAGCAAACCTTCGACCATCGATATCACTATCGCTGTCCCCTGTCTATAGATGTTATATCGTTATCGTAAATTACATAAATCTTTATAAATGTTATTGACCGCATTTTTCACAATTGATAATATTCCAAAAGAAAACTTTACAAACTTTACCACAGGTACAAAGCAAGAAACATATTTATCCATTGTCAAACGAAATAATCACAATGACATCTATACATTTAAAGACCACAGTACAATGTTACATAATCACAATTAGAATTGCCCATATGAACAAAAGAAAAAGAATAGAAATCTAAAGAAAATCGCGAAAACAAATTTTATATGCGTAATTAGCAATCTCTTCACAACTTTCGACCAGTAGATGAAACTATCTGTATCGACATAAAGTAACTATACATCAGCGAAGTCTTAGGAGACAAAACGCCTTGCAAATTGCTAAATAGTGGAGAGATGGTGCACTGGCTTCTGGAAGCTGAGGTATCTGTGTACTTGTATGTATGAGAGTGTGTGTCTGTGTGTGTATACCGCGTCAGGCAGCTGAAACGCGAAGACTTGCTAGTATGACATCATCTATGAGCCACTGGCTTTCCCGTACCCTGCACATGCCCCTCCCCCCACCGCTCCTCTCTGACAAAGGCCAACTGTCCTACGTACAAAACAGGTGAGAATATAAATTTTTGTTGAAGTTCAAAATTTTGGCGGGAAATTAAAAAAAATAGCTCAACTACAGTAGTGTTGGATTAGGTCTGTGGTCCTACATATAAAGTAGTGGGAAATTCAAAATGGTGCCTTGTCATGCTGGTTGACTTGGAATACTGGCACAGTCTTGCTGAGTCTGAATCTGAGAAAACAAAATGGCGATGCATTATGGTCGACCTGTACAACATATGGCCGACACAAAAAGGTTGACTTGCAGTATTGGGACAGGCTCTGTGCCGCTACAATTGAAGTGTTGGAACACTGACACAGTCTGGCTATGATGTCACAATACAAGATTAAGATGCGAGATAGCTGACCTGGAATAGTGGCCCAGACCTTGAATACTGTGCCTGGTTCTGTGAAATCAGAATACAAGAAGGCGAAGCAAGACAATGCACCTGGAATATTGGTCCAGAGCTGGAATACTAGCCCTGGTTCTACGATATCACAATCCCACTCAGTGCTGTTGTGCTGTTTATACAGTGTGGAATTCCGGCATACTAGCTCAGACGTGAGATACTGGGACAGGTTCTATGACGTCAGAATCCATCTTCCTGAATGCTGGGACAGAGACAAAGGATGTTTATGCAGGTTCATCTATGTGACATTTTCCTCGGATACTATTCAGAGGTTTATGGTGACTGCCTCTTCTCACTAGGTTTGGTTCTTTCCACTTCACAACTTTAAAACCACACTGGGAACGAAAGGCCTCACTCAGAGATATTTGGTTACTTACAGAATTCATGCATACTGCTGCTTCTAACTGCAGTTCCTCTAACTTGTTCAAAAATGATTCAAATGGCTCTGAGCACTATGTGACTTAACATCTATGGTCATCAGTCCCCTAGAACTTAGAACTACTTAAACCTAACTAACCTAAAGACGTCACACAACACCCAGTCATCACGAGGCAGAGAAAATCTCTGACCCCACCGGGAATCGAACCCAGGAACCCGGGTGTGGGCAGAGAGAACGCTACCCCACGACCACGAGTCCTGGAGTCATTGGATTCATCTACCTCGCTGTGCCACGCTGTGCCACGTAAGCTATGAGGTCCCGAGTTAAAATAACACGAAACAGGAGGACACTTGTACTTTAAGGATTCAGGGTACTTACAAATAGTGGAGGAATCGAAGTATTTTATGACTTTATTAAATTCTATAGTCTTTCCTGATTATATTGATATGTACATTATAGGATTTCAAATGAAAAATGTCTTCTATATCCCAAATTTTAAAGTTACAGTCATGTATGCCGTCACATCCCCTTTATTTCTGTTATAGAAAGCAGTATTATTTCGAAAAGAACTGCAAACTTTCTGTTCCAGACATTATATGTATGATACATTGTATATGTTGGTAACAGTGCAGGTTGCTAGTGTCTTTAAATGATTATCTTTGCTAGTATTTACTTCTGTTTCGCTGAAGCAGTTTGTTCACATGTTACTGAATGTTTGTTGCCCAAGAGCTACATATGTTTGTGGAAGTACCTACATATCCTTCAATGTGCAATATGTACGAACTATGCCACGCATCAAGAAATTCAATAGAAGGAAGTTCGTGGTAACCAGTTCACAAACAAAGCAAGCCACACTGTTGAAAGTAACCTGTGTGTCAGTTCTTCAGGGAAGAAACTCCCACATGGCACACCTCCTGGTGATTCAAATTCTTGTGTGGACAATAACACTGATGTAGTGGAGTTGTTGTTGATGTGGGCATCTTATCTTCTTTGATAAAGGAAGTAGCGAAATGTAAACAATGCGATGGTGTAGGCTGTCTGGAAATAACTGAATAGCAAAGCAGCACGAAGGGTTTGGCGTCAAAATTAGTTGTTCTGTGTAGATCCTACAATAAATCTACCTCGAAAATGACTTCGAACATTATGGATAATTCAGATGACGTGAATTTGAAGTTAGTGTATGCAATGCGTGCAATAGTAAAAGGAAAAAAGGGCCGCTCAAACGTTTTGTGGTTTGATGGACCTTCCTCCTCCTCCCAGTAGGTTCAGCAAGTACATGAAAATACTTTTAGGTGCCTTGACGGTTTTGCCTAAAGCATCTATGAAACGTGCAGTAGAAGAAACCGTAAATATAGGTATTAGTGGAACCAGGGACATTGCTGTTGCACTTGATGGGACATGGCAACGTCAAGGACATCGTTTCCTGAGTGCTATTGTAATTGCTACATCTCTGGAGATGGAAAAGTTGTTGATGTTTAGTGCTTATGTAAGTACTGCCACACCTGCTATGTTAACACTGAAGGACATATTGAACAGCAGTTTTCGAAGAATTATGTTGCTTACAGTCGAGGTATGGAGTGTGATGGAGGTCTAAAAATATTCCAGAGGTCGGTGCCCGTTTATAATGTTAGATATACGAAGCACCTAGGCGATGGGGACTCTAAAGCTTTCAATAAAATTAATGAGTTCAGTGTTTATGGTAATACAAATGGTTCAGATGGCTCTAAGCACTATGGGACTTAACATCTGAGGTCATCAGTCCCCTAGATTTAGAACTACTCAAACCTGACTAACCTAAGGACATCACACACATCCATGCCTGAGGCAGGATTCGAACCTGCGACCATGGTAGCAGCGCGGTTCCGGACTGAAGCGCCTAGAACCGCTCGACCACGACGGTCGGCGATTATTGTGATACCTTGGTAACAAAACCGGAGTGTTGTGAACATGTGCAAAAGATGATGGATGCTAGATGCTAGATGAGGAAGCTACGAAGTGAAATGAAAGTTGCTATCTGATGGAAAATCCCTGTCTGGCCGAGGCAGATTAAAGAAACTGAAGTAGACCTTCTTCAGAGTTATTATGGGCTGGCCATTAGATAAACTGCATTTCTGAATGATGTTACAAGAATGAGAAACGCTGTATGGGCCACCCACTCTCATAAGTTGTCGACAGATGATCACCCTGTTCACGGACTTTGCCCTAAAGGAGCAAATTCTCGCTGTGGTTACCAAAAAGAAATGAGTGACCCTGCTTTTCCTTAGTAAATGTCTTCATGGAGGCACTCAGAATACGAATGAAAGTTTCAACCATTGCATATGGGAAAGATTACCCAAGAATGTTTTTGTAGGGCTAAATACATTAAATGTTAGTGTACTAGATGCAGTGATATTTTTCAATGATGGAGTGATAGGAAGGTTGGAAGTCCTGGGAAATTTAGGCATAAAATGTGGCACTAATATGGAAGATCAATTGCTTGCATGTGACAGACAACGGGTGCATGAAGCTGAAAAACTCGCTCTTCAAGTTACCAAAGAAGCGAGAAGTTCTGAAGGAAATGCCAAGAGAAAGCTTAGAAATGAAGAAATGCTGCAGGTTGAAGACTATGCTTCAGGAATGTTCTGAGGCACAGTTTTAATTGCACCCATATCTTCATTCGCAATTTCCCACAAGTTGTATTTTTCAGAATTCAGGTACAAATATTTCCTAAGGTTTATTAAGCATCGCTCTATTTTTTCTAAAACTTGCAATAGTCCATACTTATGTTGTATACCTAAGCTTTATTGCAGAATCGACTAAATTATAGAAAAACATCGTTTTTATTAGGAAAAAAATTATAAAAATTAAAATGTAAGATGTGATATTTTTTAATTCTTGTAATATATATAAAAGGTCAAATTAAATAGGTCTAGTAGCTCAGCCATCATGTCATGCATTTATAGTAAAACTTTGGTCTCCCTCAAATATATAACATTGGATTAAATGGTACATCAATTTGAGGAAGTATTTTGGAAAAATTGCATCAGTTTCTTCGTAATTTTTAATAACCCTAAGCAGGTTCAAAAATATTCAAAATACTTATAATTTGTTTAGAAAGTGTGTGTGTATTACCTTATATCAACAAAAAATCTGAAAAACATATACATTATAAACAGTGCCTGAAGGAAATATGTGCTGATTTTTACATAATATTGAAACGGAAAAGTGCCCTGTATTCTTTAACCAAGTGACAGGAAACGGAGAGGAATGCTGGGGAGTTGCACCAGCCAAGTCTACTCAGTAGGGAATGAGAGAGGAACGCTAGGACAGCTAGTGAGAAGCACCAGTTATCTATAACTCTCACAAACATACATAGATCCACCCATTCATTCAGGATGGAAAATGGAGAACAGGATGCATACTCATTTTCCTGCTGGCTCTGAAGCTGAAAAAAAATTTGGGTACTATACTTGTAAAATTAGCCACGAAAAGTTGTGAGTGGAATAGCGCCAATAACGTAACCAGCACCACAGAACCGGTTTTTTCCTCTATTGTTATTTCATCCCCCATGCCCCCATGTGGATTGCGAGGGGGGGGGGGGGTGCCAGCAGTACAATATTCCACTCTTCAGCCATGTGAATTAAAAAATATAGGATGGGAGACAAAATCTGTGGCAGTTTTTCTTTCTTTATTTAAAAATCAAGGACAGACAGTTAAAAAATGAAAATATGTAGACCTTAGAAACACATCACAGAAAGGTGAAATTTTTTTGGTAAAAAAGCCTGAATCACAGCACCTTCACTTAAAATCTGAAGCATCTGCTCTTGGTGAGGTTTACAGTCAGAAGAGAGAATATGTTTCAGAAGATTGAAGGGGTGTGTTCAAAAAGGTAGGGCTGCTAATTGGGGAAACTATGTAGAAGATAGGAAAGAGGTGAAGCAGATAGTGGCAATACAGACAGTGGGAAAGATAGAGGTTAAGGAGTGTGGTGGTGTGTAGGGAGGGTCGTGGTTACAAGAGGATAGGGACTGGGATGGATGGAGAGGGAAAAGGAGAAAGGGACAATGATGTGGAGTGGGATAGGTGGGGAGAGTTGAAGTTGGTAGGGGGAATAAATACAGGGGCAGATCTCATTGTCTGGCAGAGGGAGTTGGTTGAAGGTGCATTGAGGTAGGATGTGGAATGTGTGAGGTGTAGTGAACGAGGGATATGTTTGTGGAGATGCAGTAGCATACCAGGGTTGGTCATCAGAGGGGAGACAGTGGGATTACAGTAATCCAGTTTTCAGATGGTATAGGAGATGCATAGGAGCTTGATGCGGGTGAGTAGAGGTGGGAACTTTATAAGATGGTGGAGAATACATGCAGGGGAAGTCAGATGGATGTGAAAAGCAAGGCAAAGTGTATGGTGTTCGAGGACTTGAGGAACTTATAGAACTTTAGTGGGGCAGAGATCCATGCAACATTTACATAGCAGACGAGTGGTCAGATCAGGATTTTTTATGTGTGGAAAATAATGGAGGGGTGTAATCCTCAATTTTAGTAGTTTAGTCCATTGTGGGCTCTCTGTTGGATGGTTAGTAGGTGAGATTTCCATGTTAGTTGCTGGTTGAGGGTTACTCCAAGATATTTTAGCGCATTAGTTAACTGGATAGGATGGCCGTAAATGGTAAGGTAAAAGTCATGGAGGCAGAAGGCGTGGGTGGTTCGTCTTATAATTATTGCCTAGGTTTTGAAGGGTTTGATCTTGAGGAGCCATTGGCTACACCAGGAGGTAAACTGATTGAGGTGGATTTGGAGAGACTGTCGGGGTTCCTGGAGTTTAGGGCAGTGGGAGAGGAAAGTGGTGTGTCATCAGAAAACTGAAGGAGGTGGACTGGTGGCGGTAGTTTGGGAATATCGAATATCAGAAGTGTAGAGGAGACAAAGGAGAGGACAGAAGACAGAGCCTTGAGCACTCCTGCTGTGAGTTGGAAAATATGGGAATTGGTATTGTTAATAGTGACAAAGCATGGATGAGTAGATAGGGAGGATGAAACAAGGTGGACTTAGTTAACAGGAATAGTATAGGTCTGGAGTTTAAAAAGGAGACTGGAATGCCATACATGGTAGTCAGATTTGTCTAGGTCGAGGGAGACAAAAATAGCGGATTTATGGGAGTTGAGCTGGTGGAGTATGGGATGGGTAAGGTGCAGGAGCTGGTCAAAGGAGGTGAAGTTGGGGAGGAAGTTACGCTGGTCAAAGGGTAGGAGGTGGTGATATTTCATGTGTTCATGGATGCATTTGGGAGAGGATGGTCTCAAAGATCGTACTAAACAATGAAGTGAGTAAGATGAGGCAGCAGGAGGAGGTATGAAAAGTAGTGAAAGACGAGCACTTCATTCATCATTCAGTGCTCGTATTTCATATTTCTAATCCCAGCATTATGGTACTCGGTAAAATAATAATTCAGGTAATATTAATAAATTGGATGAGTTGCCTGATTTACACTCCTGGAAATTGAAATAAGAACACCGTGAATTCATTGTCCCAGGAAGGGGAAACTTTTTTGACACATTCCTGGGGTCAGATACATCACATGATCACACTGACAGAACCACAGGCACATAGACACAGGCAACAGAGCATGCACAATGTTGGCACTAGTACAGTGTATATCCACCTTTCGCAACAATGCAGGCTGCTATTCTCCCATGGAGACGATCGTAGAGATGCTGGATGTGGTCCTGTGGAACTGCTTGCCATGCCATTTCCACCTGGCGCCTCAGTTGGACCAGCGTTCGTGCTGGACGTGCAGACCGCATGAGACGACGCTTCATCCAGTCCCAAACATGCTCAATGGGGGACAGATACGGAGATCTTGCTGGCCAGGGTAGTTGACTTACACCTTCTAGAGCACGTTGGGTGGCACGGATTACATGCGGATGTGCATTGTCCTGTTGGAACAGCAAGTTCCGTTGCCGGTCTAGGAATGGTAGAACGATGGGTTCGATGACAGTTTGGATGTACCGTGCACTATTCAGTGTCCCCTCGACGATCACCAGAGGTGTACGGCCAGTGTAGGAGATCGTTCCCCACACCATGATGCCGGGTGTTGGCCCTGTGTGCCTCGGCCGTATGCAGTCCTGATTGTGGCGCTCACCTGCACGGCGCCAAACACGCATACGACCATCAATGGCACCAAGGCAGAAGCGACTCTCATCGTTGAAGACGACACGTCTCCATTCGTCCCTCCATTCACGCCTGTCGCGACACCACTGGAGGCGGGCTGCACGATGTTGGGGCGTGAGCGGAAGACGGCCTAACGGTGTGTGGGACCGTAGTCCAGCTTCATGGAGACGGTTGTGAATGGTCCTCGACGATACCCCAGGAGCAACAGTGTCCCTAATTTGCTGGGAAGTGGCGGTGCGGTCCCCTACGGCACTGCGTAGGATCCTACGGTCTTGGCGTGCATCCGTGCGTCGCTGCGGTCCGGTCCCAGGTCGACGGGCACGTGCACCTTCCGCCGACCACTGGCGACAACATCGATGTACTGTGGAGACCTCACGCCCCACGTGTTGAGCAATTCGGCGGTACGTCCACCCGGCCTCCCCCATGCCCACTATACGCCCTCGCTCAAAGTCCGTCAACTGCACATACGGTTCACGTCCACGCTGTCGCGGCATGCTACCAGTGTTAAAGACTGCGATGGAGCTCCGTATGCCACGGCAAACTGGCTGACACTGACGGTGGCAGTGCACAAATGCTGCGCAGCTAGCGCCATTCGACGGCCAACACCGCGGTTCCTGGTGTGTCCGCTGTGCCGTGCGTGTGATCATTGCTTGTACAGCCCTCTCGCAGTGTCCGGAGCAAGTATGGTGGGTCTGACACACCGGTGTCAATGTGTTCTTTTTTCCATTTCCAGGAGTGTATTTGATGATTTTTACAGCTTGTCTCACACTCATCTGAAAGGAGCTTGGCGCTAGAAATTTTCTTTACTCATGGACGAGGGCAGCAGTCTTCCAAGCAGCTATGATGGCTTCCCGTTTCCCATCCCTTTTCCGATCGCCAGGGTAGCACGTGGTGTCGTTTTAACGTTCTGCAGTGGCCAAAGTTTCTCCTGTTCTCTGTTCCGCAACCTGCCTTACCAAACTTGTAAACGCTATTTCTGATCAACTTTAACGTCGCGAGGTCGCCTCCCTGTGGATTTCCGGCCCTATGATTGGCCAGTTCAGGTGGGCGCCCGTTTTTCGCGGGCGGGCGCCAACCGCCCTCCGCGGATGGGTGGTGGACAAAGGGGCAGTAGTTCAGTTCTAGTGTGACCGTGCCGGAGACCGGTGGTGCCGCTTCCAGGAGATGAAGTTCGGTAAGCATGAGCGCCGACGTGCACTGTAGATTCGCGCCCTGCGGCCCGGAGGGAACCTGATAGGTCATTGTGGATACACTCCTGGAAATGGAAAAAAGAACACATTGACACCGGTGTGTCAGACCCACCATACTTGCTCCGGACACTGCGAGAGGGCTGTACAAGCAATGATCACACGCACGGCACAGCGGACACACCAGGAACCGCGGTGTTGGCCGTCGAATGGCGCTAGCTGCCCAGCATTTGTGCACCGCCGCCGTCAGTGTCAGCCAGTTTGCCGTGGCATACGGAGCTCCATCGCAGTCTTTAACACTGGTAGCATGCCGCGACAGCGTGGACGTGAACCGTATGTGCAGTTGACGGACTTTGAGCGAGGGCGTATAGTGGGCATGCGGGAGGCTGGGTGGACGTACCGCCGAATTGCTCAACACGTGGGGCGTGAGGTCTCCACAGTACATCGATGTTGTCGCCAGTGGTCGGCGGAAGGTGCACGTGCCCGTCGACCTGGGACCGGACCGCAGCGACGCACGGATGCACGCCAAGACCGTAGGATCCTACGCAGTGCCGTAGGGGACCGCACTGCCACTTCCCAGCAAATTAGGGACACTGTTGCTCCTGGGGTATCGGCGAGGACCATTCACAGCCGTCCCCATGAAGCTGGGCTACGGTCCCGCACACCGTTAGGCCGTCTTCCGCTCACGCCCCATAATCGTGCAGCCAGCCTCCAGTGGTGTCGCGACAGGCGTGAATGGAGGGACGAATGGAGACGTGTCGTCTTCAGCGATGAGAGTCGCTTCTGCCTTGGTGCCAATGATGGTCGTATGCGTGTTTGGCACCGTGCAGGTGAGCGCCACAATCAGGACTGCATACGACCGAGGCACACGGGGCCAACACCCGGCATCATGGTGTGGGGAGCGATCTCCTACACTGGCCGTACACCTCTGGTGATCGTCGAGGGGACACTGAATAGTGCACGGTACATCCAAACCGTCATCGAACCCATCGTTCTACCATTCCTAGACCGGCAAGGGAACTTGCTGTTCCAACAGGACAATGCACGTCCGCATGTATCCCGTGCCACCCAACGTGCTCTAGAAGGTGTAAGTTAACTACCCTGGCCAGCAAGATCTCCGGATCTGTCCCCCATTGAGCATGTTTGTGACTGGATGAAGCGTCGTCTCACGCGGTCTGCACGTCCAGCACGAACGCTGGTCCAACTGAGGCGCCAGGTGGAAATGGCATGGCAAGCCGTTCCACAGGACTACATACAGCATCTCTACGATCGTCTCAATGGGAGAATAGCAGCCTGCATTGCTGTGAAAGGTGGATATACACTGTACTAGTGCCGACATTGTGCATGCTCTGTTGGCTGTGTCTATGTGCCTGTGGTTCTGTCAGTGTGATCATGTGATGTATCTGACCCCAGGAATGTGTCAATAAAGTTTCCCCTTCCTGGGACCATGAATTCACGATGTTCTTATTTCAATTTCCAGGAGTGTAGTTTCGCGTCTTGCGGATTTTATTGCTTCAGTACAGGAGGCTACCAAGCGAATCTTCTTAGTCTTTGGCTAATTCCTGGTGGGGGTCGTCGCACGCCTGCAACCCCTTCCTTTACCAAATGGGATTCTATTTGATAATACGGCGATCGTTACTAAAATTCCTTTCCTCTTGCTATCGTGGCGTGCTATGAACGTACGTTGGGGCAGGCTGCTGAACTCGAATCCTTCTTCCTCCCACCTCATTTGGTTGTATTATTGTTTGATTCTCAACTGTTTAATAAATGAGTCCGTTAATCTTACATTCTCTCTCTTTCCTTATGTGAATTCACCCCTAGTGTAACAGAGTAATGCGGAACTATAACGGTTGCTATAAGGTCGTGCAGGTCTCGCGCCACTAACGATAGTATAAAGACTCAATATCACTCGTCTGGCACGACCATTGTACGCATGGCACCGATAACTGTAATAATCATGTTCAACTGTTCCCCATTGATAAACTGGGAAGTGTTCACGGCTCAGTGTGAGTACGTGAGCACTAAATCCACTTGATGTGGTGGAAGTAGTGGTCTCTGTTTTGCCTTGCTGGTTTAGACAGAAAACATAAAAAATCACAGCCCCTACAGCAAGGAATAGTAACTTGAAAAAAAAAAAAAGAGCCACCGCTTTTACTGTTGTAATTTTCACCAACGGAGCCATCTGATTGTGACAGTGAGAACAACTCTTGGTACAAAGAACGAACTATCCACTTTTCTAAAATACAACCATCTATTGGTGGCAGTAATAAAGTCAAAGAAAATCGTGGTAAAAAAAGGAACTTTGCTCGATTTTTACTGTGCAGTCATCTGCTGCGACAGAAGCACTCGTTTTCTACAGTGCAGCCATCTGCTGGTCACAAGAACAACTGGGATATGAAACATACCTTGGTTTTATTTAGCGTTTTCAGGGTTTAAGGGACAGTATTTAAGGTAAAACTCATTTTCAACAAATAAAAACTCCTAATTCTTTTTTTTACATTTTACAAACAAATATTGATTCTTAAGTATTTAGAGAAAAATATGTTATCTACTTGTTCCAATATTCCATGTGGTTTTAATAACTTCATTATGTCTTGACCACACTTTTATTTTTCAACAGCATTACGCATTTCGGCTTTCCGTCATTTTCAAAGGCTACAAAATACAACACAAAACTGCTACCAGAAGAAATGAAAATATGGTACATTTCGTCTGTGATTAGAGGCATATTACAACCACTAGAATACGGCTTCCTTGCTTATCAGTGTTATGTCAGTCGTGTAAAATCATTAGAGACATTATATCACGTCAAAGTTCTCGATCACGAGACAAGTATAAACTGCCACCAGGGCAAAAGTTTGGAAGCCAAGTGGACAAAACCACTAGGCAGCGCTAGGTGCATGATGCACGCTGCATTTTATTTCTGTTTACAACCACAATTTTCATCGTTGCAACGTATAAAATAATTTCATCAGTCAATATGGAAATCACTCACAATGTTTTACAAAAAGGTATTACTTTACAAAACAATGCGTAACAGTTTGTTTCTTTTATGTAATACACTGCAAGGTCTTGCTGATTGGCGCTGGGGCCAACTGTCCCTTAGTTAACAAATCTTTTACTTTTAACAACTTACAGCACATAAGGCACTAACATCAGTAAAAGTTCATAAATATTTAATAAAAGTTTAAATTATAGAGATTACTAGAGGTTGTAAGGGAACTGATTAAAGTTGGCACACTTAAGATAACGTACATAAGATATTCTGTGGTTGTATGACCATAAAACTGTTCTCTGTGAGTAACAAACATTGTAGACCGCCATGACGCAATTAAAGAAGAGGGGAGTGGTAAAGGGGTAAACAATATTAACCTTGACATATTAAAAAAATCCTGTAAAACTGTAATACTTCGACTACAAATGTTTATAAAATGACAACTTAAATCAAGCAAAAGCGTTATGAAACAGCTGTAGCAGCGCTCTTGTCAACAGTTTTCAACTTGTGACACGCAGCATGAAGCGCTGAGCAACCGCTTATGAATATTCTATCGGCACACTTAAGACAGTGTACATAAGATCTTCTTTGGTTGTATAACCATAAAACTGTTTTTCTGTGAATACAAACATTGTAAAACGCCATGACGCAAATTAAAGAATGCAGAAAGGGGTAAACAAAAATGATTTTGACGTACTGAAAATCCTATAAAACTCTTTGTAATACTGTGACTACAAAGGTTTATAAAATGAAACTTTAACAAAAATAATAGAAAAGCGCTGTTGTCAACAGTTTTCAACTTGTGCCCAGCAGTGTGATGTGTTTTTTTTTTCTTTATTGTAATTTCATCCTCCAGCCTCATGTGGGCAGGGGAGGGCTGCCATTCTTCAGCCAAGAGACAGTACAGCGATTAAGAAACAAAACATAAAAAGGCAATAAGAAGGGAACATAAGATAGGGTGGTTAAATATATATGCTTACATGGAGACATTCATTGTGGGACACAGTTAAGAATGCCATATGCATAGCATGTAAAATACACTGAAGTCACACACACAAGATAAAAGTTGGCAACAGTATTAAAAAGATACCAGAACGACGGGACTTTAAAATCACTGCACAAGACAGAGCACACACGTCAAAGAGTAAAAACTCCCACGTGGGACCTGCTGGGAGGGGGACTGAGAGGAGGGAAGAGAGGAGCAAGGAGAGGGCAGCAGGGGAGGGGAGGTGGAGAGGGCGGGATGAAAAAATAGGGTGGGTGGCGCACCAGGGGCAGAGGATGGGCGGGATGTGAGAGGGAAAGCAAGTCAGGAGGAAGTGCTGAGACGCAAAGGGGTCTGCCAGAAGGTAGGCGGCATGGGAGGGAGGAAAAAATCACTCAGGGAAATTGAAAAAGAGGGGTGAGGGAGCCCTGAGGGTGGGGACGGGAATGTGGGGTTAGAGTTGGTAGAAGGGGTAGATTTCAGGGCGAAGTTCATCATCCAGGAGGGAGAGGCGCTGGAAAGTGTCTTGGTAAAGGAGGTGGACGGTATAGAGATGGAGAGAGTGCGGAACACAACGGTAACGGAGCGGCAACCATGGGTGGAAGGCGGCATATTGGATAGGAGACACAACGAGGTGAGGAGGAATCGAGTCTGCAGACAATGTACAGCGTTAGATGTGTTTCAGGAAAAGGAGATGTGGGAAGGCAATGAGGTCATATCGACACATCAAGAAACGATTTGGATCACCTCAGTTCCGAGAGTTCCAGAACCTGTACAGAAAACTGGAATAGAGATTAACAAAACATCATTTCTGCCCTTTTTATTGCCCGTGAAAACCACACATTGCTGTTGTACCGCCATACAGCGAGACCTTCAGAGGTGGTGGTCCATATTGCTGTACACAATGGTACCTCTAATACCCAGTAGCACGTACTCTTACGTTGATGCATGCCTGTACTCATTGTGGCATACTACCCACAAGTTCATCAAGGCACAGTTCGTCCAGATTGTCTCATTCCTCAATGGCGATTCAGTGTACATCCCACAGAGTGGTTGGTGGGTCACATCGTCTATAAACTGTCTTTTCAATCTATACCAGGCATGTGTGATAGGGTTCATGTCTGGACAACACACTGTACACTCTAGTCGAGTGATGTCGTTATCCTGAAGGAAGTCATTCACAAGGTGTGTACGATGGAAGAGCGAATTGCTGTCCATGAAAACGAATGCCTCGCCAATATGCTGCTAATATAGCTGCACTATCAGTTGGAGGATGGCATTCATGTATCGTACAGTCGTTATGGTGCCTTCCATGACCATCAGCGGCATACGTTGGTCCCACATAATGCCACCCCAAAACAGCAGGGAACCTCCACATTGCTGCACTCATTGGACAGTGTGTCTAAGGCATTCAGCCTGACTAGGTTGCCTCAAAACACGTCTCTGACGATTGTCTGGTTCAGGCATATGCGATACTCATTGGTGAAGAGAACATGATGCCAATCCTGAGCGGTCTATTGGGCATGTTGTTGGGCCCATCTGTACCGCGCTGCTTGGTGCCATGGACGTCGGGAGTGAAGCTGCGCATCTTGCAGCCTACTGCACATACACTCCTGGAAATTGAAATAAGAACACCGTGAATTCATTGTCCCAGGAAGGGGAAACTTTATTGACACATTCCTGGGGTCAGATACATCACATGATCACACTGACAGAACCACAGGCACATAGACACAGGCAACAGAGCATGCACAATGTCGGCACTAGTACAGTGTATATCCACCTTTCACAGCAATGCAGGGTGCTATTCTCCCATTGAGACGATCGTAGAGATGCTGGATGCAGTCCTGTGGAACGGCTTGCCATGCCATTTCCACCTGGCGCCTCAGTTGGACCAGCGTTCGTGCTGGACGTGCAGACCGCGTGAGACGACGCTTCATCCAGTCACAAACATGCTCAATGGGGGACAGATCCGGAGATCTTGCTGGCCAGGGTAGTTGACTTACACCTTCTAGAGCACGTTGGGTGGCACGGGATACATGCGGACGTGCATTGTCCTGTTGGAACAGCAAGTTCCCTTGCCGGTCTAGGAATGGTAGAACGATGGGTTCGATGACGGTTTGGATGTACCGTGCACTATTCAGTGTCCCCTCGACGATCACCAGAGGTGTACGGCCAGTGTAGGAGATCGCTCCCCACACCATGATGCCGGGTGTTGGCCCTGTGTGCCTCGGTAGTATGCAGTCCTGATTGTGGCGCTCACCTGCACGGCGCCAAACACGCATACGACCATCATTGGCACCAAGGCAGAAGCGACTCTCATCGCTGAAGACGACACGTCTCCATTCGTCCCTCCATTAATGCCTGTCGCGACACCACTGGAGGCGGGCTGCACGATGTTGGGGCGTGAGCGGAAGACGGCCTAACGGTGTGCGGGACCGTAGCCCAGCTACATGGAGACGGTTGCGAATGGTCCTCGCCGATACCCCAGGAGCAACACTGTCCCTAATTTGCTGGGAAGTGGCGGTGCGTTCTCCTACGGCACTGCGTAGGATCCTACGGTCTTGGCGTGCATCCGTGCGTCGCTGCGGTCCGGTCCCAGGTCGACGGGCACGTGCACCTTCCCCCGACCACTGGCGACAACATCGATGTACTGTGGAGACCTCACACCCCACGTGTTGAGCAATTCGGCGTTACGTCCACCCGGCCTCCCGCATGCCCACTATACGCCCTCGCTCAAAGTCCGTCAACTGCACATACGGTTCACGTCCACGCTGTCGCGGCATGCTACCAGTGTTAAAGACTGCGAGCGCCATTCGACGGCCTACACCGCGGTTCCTGGTGTGTCCGCTGTGCTGTGCGTGTGATCATAGCTTGTACAGCCCTCTCGCAGTGTCCGGAGCAAGTATGGTGGGTCTGACACACCGGTATCAATGTGTTCTTTTTTCCATTTCCAGGAGTGTAGTTTGAGTCGTTTCCTCCTCCCTCCTACACCCCTACACTTCCAGCAAACCCCTTTCGTGTCTTTGTGCCCCCTACTGGCTTGCTTTCTGCCTCTCAGACCACCTATCTTCTACCCCTTGGTGCACCAGCCGACCCCATTTCTTCATCCCATCCTCTCCAGCTCCCCCTCCCCCACAGCCCCCTCCTCTCTCTTCTCTTCCCTCCTCTCAGGCCTCCCGTCTATCGGCAGGTACCTCCCATTTACTTGTTCATGGTTTTAATTCTCGTTGTGTGTGCATGTCTAGTGCAGTGTTTTTAAAGTGCTGCTATTTTGGTGTGGATTTTAATACTGTGGCCTACTTTTCTCTTGTGCTTGTAACTCCAATAAGTTTTAAGTGTTACACACATCGCCAAATGTGTTTTTATCTTTATGTGGGCCTAAAACTAGGTCTCACAATGAATGTCTCCATGTCAGCGTATTTTTAACCCCCATTGTTCCCCCTTATCATGTTCTTATAATACCCTTTTATCGTCTTATTATATCTTTCATGTTAGCTTTTATACTTCATGTAATATCTCTCGACTGAGGAGCGGTAGATTGCGCTGCTGGCAGCCATCCCTTGCCCATATGGAGCGGGGGAATGAAATAATAATAAAGAGAAAAAACTGACATAAATATGCTCTCTAAAACTACTTTTGAAGGACCTACCACTCTTTCCCACATAAAATTTATCGCAATCACCACACTTAACCCTCTAAACTCTTGTGCCCTCATACTTATCATGCCTGGCCTTCGTCAAATGTGGCAGTTTGTCCCTAACTTACTGTTAGTTTTCAGCCATAAACTGATAGTATGCTTCCTGAATCTGTTTACTACACGTTCAGTGAATGTTTCATTATATTTCATATTCATCCTTACTTTTTGTTTATTTTTTGGTTGCTAAGTGCTTCTGTTATTTATAATCGTAATGCACAGAGACCAACTTAAATGAGAATTACATTGAAAAAGAATTGAATATTTTAGAACAGATAGCAGGGTCGAATGGTTTTAATAGCAAATACGTTAGTATTTTTTCCATTGTGTGAGACAATTATGTATTTACATTGTGGTAAGATTTATTATTTTATTTACTGGTCTCATGGTCTCCACTGGTTTATTGTAAAGTACAGTACAACAAAAACCTGTCGTATTACATCATAAGTAAATGAGTATAAGCTTCCGATTTGTATCGTTACCATTAAACAGTCTATGTTTTCTTCACTAAAGAAACTGCTTAAACAATGAAAGAAGGGACAAAGAGACAGAAACAGAAAATGAGAACAGCTTTTACCTCATTACACCAATGAGAATAATTTTGTCACTTCTGCTTTTACAACAGATCACGTTTACAGAAGGTGTGCGAAGATTACAGCGCCTGCTCGAATACAATTACTGTATTTGTCAAGCATCCAAGCACAGACCCTGGATGTGATCATGTCTCATGTTCAATACTTCTCATCCATTCTTGGGATACTTCCCCACATTTGAGACCCCATTTGTTTTATATTAAATTACTTGTCTCAGCGTCAACTATGTCACTTTGAAAGTTTTAAAACGTTAATAAGAATCACTCTGTAGATTAAAAAAATTCTGGCAGAAAAATGTTTTACATTGTGTCTAACATTCAGCGACTGGCTCATTTATGCAACAGCATACTGTGTTCTGTTTGGTCCCTCAGTAGGGTATACAATGTGCTCTTGGTCACAGCATCCCCACAACCAGATAGCGCAAAAGTTAATTACAATTTAGATGCCAACAGTGAGCTCATATGCAAAGAAAACGGTTAAAATCTTGTCATACAATCTATGACCACCCACACCAGTTGACTATGGTATCGGCAATGCATGAGATATACTTGTAGCAAAACGCGCTGTAAGTAATACCCAAAATCTTAATAACTGCTGTCATCATAAAGATGATTACCAACTCCAGCCACAGTGCTGCGTAAGTAAGTCGATTGCATACAATCTTTATCCTATCTTACACTATTCTAAAAGACTTAATAATATTTTCAACTAAAGTAGCACACACTGTTATATATATATATATATATATATATATATATATATATATATATATATATATATATATATATTCCTGGAAATGGAAAAAAGAACACATTGACACCGGTGTGTCAGACCCACCATACTTGCTCTGGACACTGCGAGAGGGCTGTACAAGCAATGATCACACGCACGGCACAGCGGACACACCAGGAACCGCGGTGTTGGCCGTCGAATGGCGCTAGCTGAGCAGCATTTGCGCACCGCCGCCGTCGGTGTCAGCCTGTTTGCCGTGGCATACGGAGCTCCATCGCAGTGTTTAACACTGGTAGCATGCCGCGACAGCGTGGACGTGAACCGTATGTGAAGTTGACGGACTTTGAGCGAGGGCGTATAGTGGGCATGCGGGAGGCCGGGTGGACGTACCGCCGAATTGCTCAACACGTGGGGCGTGAGGTCTCCACAATACATCGATATTGTCGCCAGTGGTCGGCGGAAGGTGCACGTGCCCGTCGACCTGGGACCGGACCGCAGCGACGCACGGATGCACGCCAAGACCGTAAGATCCTACGCAGTGCTGTAGGGGACCACACCGGCACTTCCCAGCAAATTAGGGACAGTGTTGCTCCTGGGGTATCGGCGAGGACCATTCGCAACCGTCTCCATGAAGCTGGGCTACGGTCCCGCACACCGTTAGGCCGTCTTCCGCTCACGCCCCAACATCGTGCAGCCCGCCTCCAGTGGTGTCGCGACAGGCGTGAATGGAGGGACGAATGGAGACGTGTCGTCTTCAGCGATGAAAGTCGCTTCTGCCTTGGTGCCAATGATGGTCGTATGCGTGTTTGGCGCCGCGCAGGTGAGCGCCACAATCAGGACTGCATACTACCGAGGCACACAGGGCCAACACCCGGCATCATGGTGTGGGGGGCGATCTCCTACACTGGCCGTACACCTCTGGTGATCGTCGAGGGGACACTGAATAGTGCACGGTACATCCAAAGCGCCATAGAACCCATCGTTCTACCATTCCTAGACCGGCAAGGGAACTTGCTGTTCCAACAGGACAATACACGTCCTCATGTATCCCGTGCCAACCAACGTGCTCTAGAAGGTGTAAGTCAACTACCCTGGCCAGCAAGATCTCCGGATCTGTCCCCCATTGAGCATGTTTGGGACTGGATGAAGCGTCGTCTCATGCGGTCTGCACGTCCAGCACGAACGCTGGTCCAACTGAGGCGCCAGGTGGAAATGGCATGGCAAGCCGTTCCACAGGACTGCATCCAGCATCTCTACGATCGTCTCCATGGGAGAATAGCAGCCTGCATTGCTGCGAAAGGTGGATATACACTGTACTAGTGCCGACATTGTGCATGCTCTGTTGGCTGTGTCTATGTGCCTGTGGTTCTGTCAGTGTGATCATGTGATGTATCTGACCCCAGGAATGTGCCAATAAAGTTTCCCCTTCCTGGGACAATGAATTCACGGTGTTCTTATTTCAATTTCCAGGAGTATATATATATATATATATATATATATATATATATATATATATATATATATATATATGTGTGTGTGTGTGTGTGTGTGTGGTTGTGTGTGTGTGTGTGTGTGTGTGTGTGTGTGTGTGTGTGTGTGTAAGGAGTGGAAATATTGTGATCATTGGTACCTTAATATGTGCCCACTTCAGTGTATTACAATATACAACGTCACAAATTGAGCAAGTCAATAACGCTTTGGTCTATCTCTGGTTGTCATGCAAGCAGTTATTCGATGTAGAATTGATTGATAGGGTTGTTGGGATCTCGTGCCAAATTCTGTCCAGTTGCTGCGTCAAACTTTCGAGCTTCTTGGAATCTCCTGACCATAATGCTCCAAACGTTCTCAACTGGGGAGAGATCCGGCGACCTGCGGACCTGAAATCGGCATATGTTGTTCATACGCCTGTCTGTGAGGCATAGTTACTGTCTAACTGAGTACATGCAATGAAATGATCAAAGACTTTATGCCCTGATATCAACGTGTCCCCTGTTTATTGTCCTTGCCAGCTGTACGGCATATTCATCCACTGGCCAAAGATTACAGCAGTTTCGCATTTTCCGTCGATTCCTACATGAATATCAATTAGTGACCCATTTGCATAACTCCATCGTGGTGTGTAGCTTTCTTGTCTTATATATACGAGGGTAATCCCAAAAGTAAGGTCACCTAGTTTTTTATGAGTACATAGACCTGTTTATTTCTACATTGGTTTACATCAGTTTACAGCTTGAACATTTAGCTTTTTCCGACATAATCACCATTTCTGTCGATGCATTTTTGTAGACGCTGTGGCAGTTTTTTATGCCCCTGGCATACCAGCTCGCCGCCATGCTGTTCAGAAAGTTATGAACATCTTCTTTCACCTCGTCGCCGGAGCTGAATCGCTGTCCGACCAAATGTTCTTTTAACCTAGGGAACAGGTGATAGTCACTGGGCGCCAAGTCAGGACTATAGGGTGGGTGGGTGATCACGTTCCACTGAAACTGTTGCAGGAGAGCAACGGTTTGCCGAGCGACGTGTGGGTGAGCGTTGTCGTAGAGGATGTGTACGCCCTTGCTCAACATTCCTCTTCTCCGGTTCTGAACTGCCCGTTTGAGTTTTTTCAGAGTCTCACGGTACCTGTCAGCGTTAATTGTGGTCCCAGTGGGCATAAAGTCGAAAACAATACCCCTTTCCGATCACAAAAAACGGTTGTCACGACTTTACCGGCAGATTGTGTTTGAATTTCCGCGGCTTTGACGAAGAAGGATGCCGCCACTGGCGTGATTGTTGCTTGGTCTCAGGTGTAAAGTTGTATGCCCAGGTTTCGTCACCCGTGACAATTGAGTCCAGAAAGTCGTCCTGTTCGGCTGCAAGGCGGTGAAGAAATGTGCGGAAAGCATCAACTCGTTGCCGCATGTGGTCCTCAGTCACCATGCGTGGCACCCTTCATGCGCACACTTTCCGGTAGTTCAATGTTTCCGTTAAAATTCCGTACCCAGTGCTTCGGGAAACCTCAGGAACCAACGTACGGAGATCATCCAGGGTGACCCGTCGATCTTCACGCATGCTTTGCTCAACCTTTAACACTGTCTCCTCAGAAATTGACAGTCTCCCTCTTCTTTGTTCGTCGTGAATTTCGGTCCGACCAGCTGCAAACTCTTTACACCACTTACGAACATTTTTTACATCCATGCATGACTCACCATACACTTCCCTCAATTGGCGATGGATTCCAATCGGCGCAGTGCCCTTTGCGTTCAAAAACCGAATAACTGCGTGCATTTCGCACTTGGCGGTAACATCCAACAGCAGCTCCATTCTCAACGGCTTCCAAGCCAAGACTGACCGCCTCAGCGCGGCGTGCGCATGTTTACACGCAGCGCGTGAAGCACTCTTCATAACAGTGTGACCAACTGCCACACAAACGGAGTTCTGTACTTACAAAGAAATACGAAATCTTACTTTTGGGATTACCCTCTACGAGGTTAAAGTAAAGAACGATTTCCATTTATATTGTTCTTATTGGTCTGGTCGATCTGATAAACCATGTCCCAGACGTGTATCTGCAGTAATTTTTCAGAACATCCAGACAAACAAAGATTATTATACAAGCAGATTCCTTTGCTTTCCATTAAGAATGTAGAATCGTATACGTCATTGTTGGCAACCGTTAGAGAGTTGTTCCAGTCGTTTCCTAACCTTCAAACCCTCAAAAATATATATATATATATATATATATATATATATATATATATATATATATATATAGTGATCGATTTGTAAGAAAATACGTACCGATACTGTGACCTTCTGGGGGCATTTTTATTAATTTAGAAGTCTTGAAAATTTACCATCTTATTGATGGACTTGAGTGAAACAAATTAGTTCTCACAGACTAAACACCTCTGTGGGTAACAGCTGTAGATGTAAATCAGAGCTTCCTCCAGCGAAGGTTGATTGGTTAGAAAATAAAATATGGAAAGGTCTTTTAGGATAAAAAAAACCAGTCCTGCCCAAAGAGGCAGGTAAATGCTACCTTGGATTTGCTGGATAGCCAACCAGATGACAACAATGGATCGGAGCATTTGCAACCGCCCAGTTGCATACTGACATACAACAAGAAGATTCAACATAAAAAAATGAATTATATAGCAACACACAACAAAATTCACTACATAAGACAAGAAAACTCAAAAACTTCACTAAGTGTGATTTGCAGAGTATCCAAGCAGGTGTAGATGTAGATGAATTAAATAAACAAAAAATTTAATAGTGGGGTGCCAAGGAATGAGAAAAACGATAAAGGACCCATTCGAATCACAAGGGTATTGAATTTATGATTGGAAACCAGGACAGAGGGTTATGAAGCGATGTCCCTAATCTGGAGCAGGATTTATATTGAAAAAAAAAATAGTAGAGACAATAACTGATTTTCAAGCAATATCACCAAAATTGCAAGTTTGACTTTTATAATAATAAATAAGACCTACACAGTTATAAATACTCATGCCCCTACAAATTAAATAAAGAACTTTAACAAAAACAAAGGAAGAGGTAGAAAAAATTTGGGACCTTCTTGAACAAACTGTGAACAGAATAAATAAAAGGAATGTAAAAATTTTATTGGCAGACTTCAACGCCCTGGTGGAAAAAAGGCAATATAAAGATATAACTGGAAAATGGAGTCCACATAACTTTACAAACAAGAATGGTTGAAGACTTGTGGAACTCTGCAGATAACACAACCTTATATTTAAATCAACATACTTCAAGAGGAAGCCAAAGAGACTTAAGACATGGAAACACCCTGACTGGAGAAAGGGGGGTAGCAGGTAGACCATGTCTGTTCAGGCAAATATTTTATAAGGAACTATACAATCCAAAAGTATTGAGAAACGTAGACAAAGGCTCAGACCATTACTTATTTAAAACTAAAACCAAATTCACCCTATTAAAGCAAAAGAATGAAAAAGTAATAAAACAAGAAGGACCTAACTAAAACTAAACAAATACCAACAAATAACAGAAGTCATTAAAGTAACAGATAATCTAGAAAAACTAGTACCAAGTCTCAAGAAACAAGTCGAGAATTTAGCTCCCTTGAACCCAGGAGCAAAACACGCATGGTAGACTACAGATTTTAACGAATTCCTTGAAGAAAGACACCATGCCTGATTAAAGTTTCAAACACACAAAACAGAAGAAAATGCCATCAAGCTCCACAATGTAAGGACAAAATTCAAACAAATCATTACGAGAATTATAAAAGAAATCCATAGAAGCTTAATGAACTCTACAGAAGATAATTACCACACAATCAATTCCAGGAACAATTACAAAATCTTTGGGAAACAACTACAACAGTATGAGCCTCCGATTCTAATACTGAAAGATGAAGCTAGAAGAATGACACACAGTAACAAAGACAATGCTGAAACAGTGGCAAAGGCACTTAATAAACATTTGAATTGTGAAGAGTCAAATAACTCTTAGAAATTCACGTAAATAGCCCAATTAAAAGCGAACCTAACAAATTAGATCCTCCAATTTTCCAAGAAGTGAGAGTCCTCAAAGGACAAAAAAGTTATGAGCCAAGTGGAAAAGATCAGGCTTTTGTTGAACTGAGAAATATTCAAGAGACAGAGTCGAGACCTCCTTACACAAGGCTGTAAGAAACATTTGGATAAGAGAAGAATTCCCCGAAGCTTGGACCACAGCCATCGTACACCCACTAGACAAGAAGGGGTATAAGAGAAATCCAGGCAACTACAGAGGAATTTCTCTCCTATGCTGCACATACAAGATTTTTTTACCTAAGATTCTATATGGAAGAATCAATGAACAACTAGAACAGGAGCTAGGGGAACATCACAGAGGTTTGAGATCATGCAGAAGCTGTGCGGAACAGATCAATAGCCTGAAATTGATTATGGCATAATACATGAAAAGGAACAAATCTCTTGCAATAACGTTTGTAGACTGTATATACTTTCATTACTAAAAATTATAAGAAATGAGGGACTCCATCCAAAGCTGATTAAATTAATAGGACTTACTCTGACAAGCACTAAATCGATGGTCCAATTTAGAAGAGAAATTTATGAACCATTCCTTATAAAAACAGGCTTAAGACAAGGTGACTGTCTATCATCAGTACTGTTCAACTGCACCCTGGAATACATAATGAGAGAACGTTACAACGATAACCCAAAGAACATAAGAATTGAAAGTAATAAAAATAACATAAATTTGAACTCCTTGGGAGTTTCATGATGATCTTGCTCTCCTAGCCAACAATGTCCAAGAAACCAGGCAACAAGTTTAATGACTACAAGAAATAGCACAGATAACAGGGCTTAGAATATCATTTGAAAAAACAGAGATTAGGCTAAATGACCCACTACTTGCAAATTACAATAGGAGAACAAGAAACCAAAATAATTTATAAATTTAATTATTTAGTTGTAATCGTAACGTACAATCTAAATGAGAAACCATCATGGAAAAACAGAATACAAAAACTGAGCAAATCGAATTACATTACCAAAAACACATACGTAAAAAAAGCCTATCTACAGATGCAAAATTAAAATATTATAAAACAGTCACACAACCAGAAATAATTTATGCAGCTGAAACCATCTTCAAAACAACTAATACAGCAGAAATTGACAAAATACTAAAGATTAGTCCTAATCATGGATAAACAAACAATATCAAGTAAATGGCCATTGGAGAATACTTCAAATGAAACAATGTACAGAAACTAGAACCAGCAATGAGCACGATCAGGATGAAGCGTATCTCAATCTTTGGACATCTGATGAGAACACCAGAAAACGGTATTAGTAAGGGAATAATTAAAAAAAACTCTGGAATAATAAGAACGACTTTAAATGAAGCACGGAAATTGAGGAAGATAAAAGAAAACTCAAAATTACAGTAGATGACTTAAAAAAAAAAACAGAGAAAACCAGAATACTGCAAGACAAAGAAGCTAGCCTACTAACGAAGATCAATAAAAGGCCACAGGAAGAGTGATCTCAGACGACGAAAGAAAGAAAATATGACAATTTTCGGAAATTTGTGGTAAGGTCTTATGGGATCAAACTGCTGACGTCATCGGTCCCTAAGCTTACTCACTATTTAATCTTAAACTGACTTACGCTAAGGAGGACAAACACACCCATGCCCAAGGGAGGACTCGAGCCTCCGACGGGGGAAGCCGCGCGGACCGTGACAAGACGCCTAAGACCTCGCGGGTACCCCGCCCGGCTAGAAAATATCACAGAGAATGAACAAGTACATGGCATACAGAAGAGTAAAACACTCCTCGATAGTAAAAAATGCAACAATCCTTGTAAAACCACTGCACTATTGAATTCTCTTCCAGAATTATTATTGAACTGTATTATATATACACTATGTTATCAAAAGTATCCGGACACCTGGCTGAAAATGACTTAACAAGTTCGTGGCGCCCTCCATCGGTAATGCTGGAATTCAATATGGTGTTGGCCCACCCATGGTCTTGATGACAGCTTCCATTCTTGCAGGCATACGTTCAATCTGGTGCTGGAAGGTTTCTTGTGGAATGGCAGCCCATTCTTCACGGAGTGCTGCACTGAGGAAAGGTATCGATGTCAGTTGGTGAGGCATGGCACGAAGTCGGCGTTCCAAAACATCCCAAAAGTGTTCTATAGGATTCAGGTCAGGACTCTGTGCACGCCAGTCCATTACGGGGATGTTATTTTCGTGTAACCACTCCGACACAGGCCGTACATTATGACCAGGAGCTCGATCGCGTTTAAAGATGCAATCGCCATCCCCGAATTGCTCTTCAACATTGGGAAGCAAGAAGGTGCTTAAAACTTCAATGTAGGCCGCAGCTGTGATAGTGCCACGCAAGACAACAACGGGTGCAACCCTCTTGCATTAAAAACACGACTACACCATAACACCACCGCCTCCGAATTTTCCTGTTGGCACTAAACACGCTGGCAGATGACTTTCACCTGACATACTCACACCCTGCCACTGGATCGCCACATTGGGTAGCGTGATTCGTCACTCCACACAACGTTTGTACACTGCTCAATCGTCCAGTGTTTACGCTCCTTACACCAAGCGAGCCGTCGTTTGGCATTTACCAGCGCGTTATGTGGCTTATGAGCAGTCGCTCGACCATGAAATCCAAGTTTTCTCACCTCCCGCCCAACTGTCATAGTACTTGCACTGGATCCTGTTGCAGTTTGGAATTCCTGTGTGATGGCCTGGACAGAGGTCTGCCTATTACACATTACTACCCACTTCAACTGTCGGTGGAGTCTGTCAGCAACAGAAGCAGTCGGCTTGTACGCTTTTGTGCCAGACGAAGTCGGTTTGTACCCATTTGTGCTGTACTTGTCCCTTCAAGTTTCCACTTCAGTATCATATCGGAAACTGTGGACCTAGGGATGTTTAGGAGTGTGGAAATCTCGCGTACAGACGTATGACACAAGTGACACCCAATCACCTGATCAGGTTCGAAGTCTGTGAATTCCGCGGAGCGTCCCATTCTTCTCTCCCACGATGTCAAATGACTACTGAGGTCGCTGATATGGAGTACCTGGCAGCAAGTGACAGCACAATGCACCTAATATGAAAACGTATGTTTTCGGGGGTGTCCGGGTACTTTTGATCACATAGTATATACATATATACTTCTTGATCAAAGGTATCCGGATAATAACTTTTCTGATGTGTAGTTTTCGAGATATTTCAATGTCTTCATATATATATATATATATATATATATATATATATATATATATATATATATATATATACTCCTGGAAATGGAAAAAAGAACACATTGACACCGGTGTGTCAGACCCACCATACTTGCTCCGGATACTGCGAGAGGGCTGTACAAGCAATGATCACATGCACGGCACAGCGGACACACCAGGAACCGCGGTGTTGGCCGTCGAATGGCGCTAGCTGCACAGCATTTGTGCACCGCCGCCGTCAGTGTCAGCCAGTTTGCCGTGGCATACGGAGCTCCATCGCAGTCTTTAACACTGGTAGCATGCCGCGACAGCGTGGACGTGAACCGTATGTGCAGTTGACGGACTTTGAGCGAGGGCGTATAGTGGGCATGCGGGAGGCCGGGTGGACGTACCGCCGAATTGCTCAACACGTGGGGCGTGAGGTCTCCACAGTACATCGATGTTGTCGCCAGTGGTCGGCGGAAGGTGCACGTGCCCGTCGACCTGGGACGGGACGGCAGCGACGCACGGATACACGCCAAGACCGTAGGATCCTACGCAGTGCCGTAGGGGACCGCACCGCCACTTCCCAGCAAATTAGGGACACTGGTGCTCCTGGGGTATCGGCGAGGACCATTCGCAACCGTCTCCATGAAGTTGGGCTACGGTCCCGCACACCGTTAGGCCGTCTTCCGCTCACGCCCCAACATCGTGCAGCCCGTCTCCAGTGGTGCCGCGACAGGCGTGAATGTAGGAACGAATGGAGACGTGTCGTCTTCAGCGATGAGAGTCGCTTCTGCCTTGGTGCCAATGATGGTCGTATGCGTGTTTGGCGCCGTGCAGATGAGCGCCACAATCAGGACTGCATACGACCGAGGCATACAGGGCCAACACCCGGCATCATGGAGTGGGGAGCGATCTCCTACACTGGCCGTACACCTCTGGTGATCGTCGAGGGGACACTGAATAGTGCACGGTACATCCAAACCGTCATCGAACCCATCGTTCTACCATTCCTAGACCGGCAAGGGAACTTGCTGTTCCAACAGGACAATGCACGTCCGCATGTATCCCGTGCCACCCAACGTGCTCTAGAAGGTGTAAGTCAACTACCCTGGCCAGCAAGATCTCCGGATCTGTCCCCCATTGAGCATGTTTGGGACTGGATGAAGCGTCGTCTCACGCGGTCTGCACGTCCAGCACGAACGCTGGTCCAACTGAGGCGCCAGGTGGAAATGGCATGGCAAGCCGTTCCACAGGACTACATCCAGCATCTCTACGATCGTCTCCATGGGAGAATAGCAGCCTGCATTGCTGCGAAAGGTGGATATACACTGTACTAGTGCCGACATTGTGCATGCTCTGTTGCCTGTGTCTGTGTGCCTGTGGTTCTGTCAGTGTGATCATGTGATGTATCTGACCCCAGGAATGTGTCAATAAAGTTTCCCCTTCCTGGGACAATGAATCCACGGTGTTCTTATTTCAATTTCCAGGAGTGTATATATATATATCCTCCCCCCATGAACCATGGACCTTGCCGTTGGTGGGGAGGTTTGCGTGCCTCAGCGATACAGATAGCCGTACCATAGGTGCAACCACAATGGAGGGGTATCTGTTGAGAGGCCAGACAAACGTGTGGTTCCTGAAGAGGGGCAGCAGCCTTTTCAGTAGTTGCATTGGCAAGAGTCTGGATGATTGACTGATCTGGCCTTGTAACACTAACCAAAACAGCCTTACTGTGCTGGTATTGCGAACGGCTGAAAGCAAAGGGAAACTACAGCCGTAATTTTTCCCGTGGGCATGCAGCTTTACTGTATGGTTAAATGATGATGGCGTCCTCTTGGGTAAAATATTCCGGAGGTAAAATAGTCCCCCATTCGGATCTCCGGGCGGGAACTACTCGGGAGGACGTCCTTACCAGGAGAAAGAAAACTGGCGTTCTACGGATCGGAGCGTGGAATGTCTGATCCCTTAATCGGGCAGGTAGGTTAGAAAATTTAAAAAGGGAAATGGATAGGTTAGGAACAAGACTTCTGGTCAGGTGAATACAGGGTTATAAACAAAATCAAATAGGAGTAATTCAGGAGTAGGTTTAATAATGAATAGGAAAAAAGGGATGCGGATAAGCTACTACAAAAAGCATAGTGAACGCATTATTGTTGTCAAGATAGATACGAAGCCCACACCTACCACAGTAGTACAAGTTTACATGCCAACAAGTTCTGCAGATGATGAGAAAATTGAAGAAATGTATGATGAAATAAAAGAAATTATTCAGATAGTGAAGGGAGACGAAAATTTAATAGTCATGGGTGACTGGAATTCTGCAGTAGGAAAAGGGAGAGAAGGAAACGTAGTAGGTGAATATGGATTGGGGGTAAGAAATGAAGGAGGAAGCCGTCTGGCAGAATTTTGTACACAGCACAACTTAATCATAGCTAACACTTGGTTCAAGAATCATAAAAGAAGGTTGTATACATGGAAGAAGCCTGGAGATACTGACAGGTTTCAGATAGATTATATAATGGTAAGACAGAGATTTAGGAACCAGGATTTAAACTGTAAGACATTTCCGGGGGCAGATGTGGACTCTGACCACAATCTATTGGTTATGAATTGTAGATTAAAACTGAAGAAACTACGAAAAGGTGGGAATTTAAGGAGATGGGACCTGGATAAACTTACTAAACCAGAGGTTGTACAAAGTTTCACGCAGAGCGTAAGGGAACAATTGACAAGAATGGGGGAAAGAAATACAGTAGAAGGAGAATGGGTAGCTTTGAGGGCTGAAGTAGTGAAGGCAGCAGAGGATCAAGTAGGTAAAAAGACGAGGGCCAGTAGAAATCCTTGGGTAACAAAAGAAATATTGAATTTAATTGATGAAAGGAGAAAATATAAAAATGCAGTAAATGAAGGAGGCAAAAAGGAATACAAACGTCTCAAAAATGAGTTCGACAGGAAGTGCAAAATGGCTAAGCAGGGATGTCTAGAGGAGAAATTTAAGGATGTAGAGGCTTATCTCACTAGGGGTAAGATAGATAATGCCTACAGGAAAATTAAAAAGATCTTTGGGGGAAAAGAGAACCACATGTATTCATATCAAGAGCTCAGATGGAAACCCAGTTCTAAGCAAAGAAGGGAAAGCAGAAAGGTGGAGGGAGTATATAGAGGGTCTATACAAGGACACTGTACTTGAGCACAATATTATGGAAATGGAAGAGGATGTAGATGAATATGAAATGGGAGATATGATACTGCGTGAAGAGTTTGACAGAGCAATGAAATACTTGAGTCGAAACAAGGCCCCGGGAGTAGACAACATTCCATTAGAACTACTGACAGCCTTGGGACAAAACTCCACCATCTGGTGAGCAGGATGTATGAGACAGGCGTAATACCCTCAGACTTCAAGAAGAATATAATAATTCCAATTACAAAGAAAGCAGGTGTGGACAGATGTGAAAATTACGGAACTATCAGTTTAATAAGTCACGGATGCAAGATACTAACGCGAATTCTTTACAGACGGATGGAAAAACTAGTAGAAGCCGACGTCGGGGAAGATCAGTTTGGATTTCGTAGAAATATCGGATCACGTGAGGCAATACTGACCCTACGACTTATCTTAGAAGCTAGATTAAGGAAAGGCAAACCTACGTTTCTAGCATTTATAGACTTAGAGAATGCTTTTGACAATGTTGACTGGAACACTCTCTTTGAAATTCTGAAGGTGGCAGGGGTAAAATACAGGGAGCGAAGGGCTATTTACAATTTGTACAGAAACCAGATGGCAGTTATAAGAGTCGAAGGACATGAAAGGGAAGCAGTTGTTGGGAAGGGAATGAGACAGGGTTGTAGCCTCTCCCCAATGTTATTCAATCTGTATATTGAGCAAGCAGTGAAGGAAACAAAAGAAAAATTCGTTGTAGGTATTAAAATCCATGGGGAAGAAACAAAAACTTTGAGGTTCGCCGATGACATTGTAATTCTGTCACAGACAGCAAAGGACTTGGAAGAGCAGTTGAACGGAATGGATAGTGTGTTGAAGGGAGGATATAAGATGAACATCAACAAAAGCAAAACGAGGATGGTGGAATGTAGTCGAATTAAGTTGGGTGATGCTGAGGGAATTAGATCAGGAAATGATATGCTTATAGTAGTAAAGGAGTTTTGC